>NC_135661.1:82691435-83985269 GCF_964188315.1 Podarcis muralis
TGAGCAAGGATCCCCACTGTGGTTCAGCCAGTCCCCTGCTGTCACCCATGATGGGTTGGCTCTCATGATGTGGTTCCCATACATTTGCACTGTTTGAAGAACGTGGACTATGGGGCCATCAGCTGCGCCCCCACGAGCCAGGATAAGCAGCCCTTCACTGGACTCCCACCCCCCACCCCCCATTTCTACTTTCCATGCCAAAGTAGGGACATTTGTGGCCACCTGTGAGCATCAATTCCAACCGCTACCACTACTTCTCAAAGACATGCCCAGACATAAAGAAAACTAGCCCAAGGGCACTCCCTGAGCAAGCCTAGTTTAAAACGAAGAGAACTTGAACTAGAAGAGTTAAATAAGCTGAGAAAAGACAAGAAAGCCACATTTGCCTTGGGAGACCTGGCTTTACACTTTGAGAGATGGGGAAAGAAACAGTAGATTTGTTAAACTATGCCCTAAAATCGAGAGGTTTCGCTTCCTTCCTTGAGCTTCTGAAGAGCTGCCAGCATCATTCAGATCTACAACCCAGATCAGATCTACGAATTCCAACAAGGAAATTGGCTAGCAAGTAGCGTCCTTTGCTTTAGGCTCCAGCCCAAGCAAGATCAAATTTCACTGACAACACCCCACCTCCCCAATGGCTCAGCTGCCTGCTTGGGTAAGCGATCTCTCTGGAAGGTGAACCTGTGGTTTTCTGCATTGATTTTTTAAAGCTCTATACCAACTTTTCATGCCTTAAGAGTTGAAAGCAAACAACGTTTGAGCAGGGGTGGCTGTGCTCTGCCACGGACACCAAAAGCACAATCTTTGAGGGAGCAAGCGGACACCGTAACTGAGATAACAAACATAGTGCTGTTGAAAACTCTCTTCAGTCGTGCAGTGGCTTGAGCTAGGGCTAAAAACCTCCTGCGCACATAAACGCCACCATCCATACCTCAAATCTGTCTTGCTGACGCCATACCCCATTGTTTAAATGCTCAGGGAATTCCATGAGATGTCAGAAATGCTTGCGCTGGGGCCACTCACAGCTCCCAGTGGCTCTCTCTGGGACTGAATGCCCACTCAGATAATTGTATCGAGAGCGGGGGATACTGTCTATGTGTTTCTCTTAACCCAGATCAGAAAAGAAGCCCTTGGTTGTGCCAGAGGCTGCCAACACTTTCAGGTCACTCCTTGGATACTGAACCAAGGATCGGGAGGCATTACTCCAAGATAATCCACGGAAAGCCACTCAAGACGAATCAAACATCTGGAGGGCACCCTGTTGGCAATCCCTAACATCAGCTTTAAGGCCTGGCTTGGGGGGAAACAGTTTTGGATGACGTGCGGGGAAAGGGCATAGGACAACTGTTGCTTTTTTCAACTTTTTTCTCTATTTTTCAATATTTTATTGCTGCTTTGGTTATTATTTCTCCTAAATGGTTTCTGAAACTTTTGTTGTTTTAATGCACTGTTAGCTACCTTAAGCCCACCGAGGAAAGGCAGGGTATGAGGAATTTAATAAATGGAGGAGGAGGAGTAAATCTACCCATAGTTCTAAACAGCCCCAACCTCCAGGGGCAAGGATGCATCAAGACTGGCCCAAGATACAACTCCACCCAGCTTTCCCCTGACAGATGCTTTCCCAACGGGCTCACGGTTGGGTAGGAAGACAGCTCAGCAGCACTGCCATGTTTCTTTATATGCACACCGATTTCCCATGCGGTGGGGTGGGAACAGGCAGGGCGTTTCAGGGGGAACGGAGCCAAAAAACATGGAAGGAAAAGGCTTCCAGGAGAAGCGAGATCTGGTTTTGGTCCCAACAGAGGAAACCACCAGAAGCCAGGGCTGCATGGCAGGGCAGGATCAGTGCAAAAGGGCAGGCTAATGTACAAGTGTCAACAAGAGAGAGAACAAAAAATCCAAGTTAACAGGTAGACCTATGCATTCACAAACACACACACACACACACACACACACACACAGAGAGAGAGAGAGAGAGAGAGAGAGAGAGAGAGAGAGAGAGAGAGACTCCCCCAAAGAGACAACCCCTGGTATTAGATTCTAGACCAGGTCAGGAAACCCCCCTCCAAAGCAGCTACCCACCCACCCCCTTTGGCAATACCAAAAAGTTAAACCCCAACGTTAACACAAACTTCCCTGGAGACCCAACCCCCTCAACACTAGCCTGACAAGGTCCAAATTTGAAAGACGACTTCCTGGTTTGGTAGCACCCTAAGGAGGTGTTCAAGAGCTACATTTCTGACCACGTCTGAAGCAGTCAAGTGTGGCCATCCAAACTCTAAAAAACCGACAACACCTCCCCCCCCCCCCCTGCATCTCTATTGTTTCCCTGCGTCTTTTTCTGCAGTGATGGAAATTAAGAGGTGAGGTTTAAATTCTTACTGACTTTGGCAGCTCCTGTCTCTTTACCACCGGCAGTTTCAGCCCTGGAGAAAAGGGAGGGAGAGAAGATAAACAGGTTATATTTGTTACAGCAGAAGAAGAAAGACGGGTGCCCACTCTGGGACAGGAAGGGGTATGAACGTCAAGCCGGTACAGACAAAAAGATGCTCAAATGCACCTGCTGCTAAAGGAGCACCTTTTGCTGCAGAGGCTGCTATTTCTATTCCCAGATTTTATTAGCCACTGTGGCCCCCTGAGCTGAAACCAGCTTGGCTGCAAGAGTTGCAGGAAGGAGGCATACAAGGTACCATCCAACCGTCTTAGGGACCCCACCCTGGATTTGGGTAGGGTTTACTCCTTAGTCTTTCCTTCTCCCGAAAATATCCCACAAGGCAGCGCAGGTTTCAGATCAGAGTCTTCCTTCTCCTAGAGGGGTTCCTTTTCCAGGCTGATATACTATTGTGCTTGATACTGCAGTGACTGCAATGTTTGTTGCTTGCCGAAGCTATTGCAATTCTTTTGCAAGCCACCCTGAGCTCAACAGTTGTTGTAGGAAAAAGCAGGCTACAAACATTAAATTGAAATAATAATAACTTTTTTATTTATACCCCGCCCTCCCCGGCCAGAACCGGGCTCAGGGCAGCTAACACCAATAAAATTACAATAAAACGTAATAAAAAAGAAAGAACAGTTAATTAAAATACGGGTTGAAATAATGGTTAAAATACAATTTTAAATGCAGCCTCATTTTAGTAGTAGCCCATAAATCAAAGCCATAAGGGGAGGGAAACATAAGGGTCAGACTGAGTCCAAACCAAAAGCCAGGCGGAAAAGCTCCGTCTTGCAGGCCCTGCGGAAAGATGTCAAATCCCGCAGGGCCCTGATCTCTTGTGACAGTGTGTTCCACCAAGTTGGGGCCAGTACTGAAAAGGCCCTGGTTGAGACCAATCTAACCTCCTTGCACCTCCAAAGTGTTGTTATTTGCGGACTGTAAGCTCCTCCGTGGGGCATACCGGGAGAGGCGGTCCTGTAGGTACGAGGGTCCTAGGCCGCATAGGGCTTTAAAGATCAAAAAAAAGGTAAAGGTAAAGGTACCCCTGCCCGTACGGGCCAGTCTTGACAGACTCTAGGGTTGTGCGCCCATCTCACTCTAGAGGCCGGGGGCCAGCGCTGTCCGGAGACACTTCCGGGTCACGTGGCCAGCGTGACAAAGCTGCATCTGGCGAGCCAGCGCAGCACACGGAAACGCCGTTTACTTTCCCGCTGGTAGGCGGTCCCTATTTATCTACTTGCATCCGGGGGTGCTTTCGAACTGCTAGGTTGGCAGGCGCTGGGACCGAGCAACGAGAGCGCACCCCGCCACGGGGATTCGAACTGCCGACCTTTCGATCGGCAAGCCCTAGGCACTGAGGCTTTTACCCACAGCGCCACCCGCGTCCCTTAAAGATCAAAACCAGCACCTTAAACCATAGCTGTCAACTTTCCCCTTTTCTTGCGAGGAATCCTATTTGGAATAAGGGAATTTCCCTTTAAAAAAGGGAAACGTTGACAGCTATGCCTTAAACCGGACCCTGTACTCCAATCAAAGCAGCCCCTTGCTCACTTTTTCAGTTTCTCCCCTACAGCCGGGGAAGCCGCAGGCCTCAGCAGTTTCTCTCTGGCTGGAGACGCTGACCGGCTGCGGCTCCGTGACTCGCTGTCGCTGCGGCTGCTGCGGCTGCTGCTCCAGTGCCTCCCTCCCCTGCCGCTGCTCCACCGGTAGCGTTCTCCAGACCGGGAATGGCTTCTAGGGATGAGAGAAGAAGCATGTTGGTGGGGATCGATTTCTCACTCTCTCCCCCGCCCCCCCCCCAAAAAAATCAGGAGCTCCTCCGACTCACCTGGACCTGCGGCGGGAGCCGTATCGCCAGCCTCGCTCGGGGGAGCGAGATCTGGAGTGGCGCCGGCCATCCCGCGAGCCTCCCGCCGAATAGCGCCTCGTTCTGCTTCGGGACCGGGAGTACCTGTGGCTGCGCGAGCGGCCGTAGCGGCTAGCTCTGTGATAACCGCCGGCCCGGTGAGACCGCGAGCTGGAGCGCGAGCTTGAAGACGAGGACGTGGACGACGTGGAGGAGGAAGAGGAGGAGGTGGAGCGTCGCCTGGAAAGAGGAGAGCCACGGCGCTGGATATTCACACGGCGCAGGCAGATCGGCAGGTGCGGGGAAAGTTGAAGGGGGCGGGGAAGACGAGAAGGTGCAGGAGGACACCCCGGGAGACCAAGACCCAGCCCTGCCGACGGGTCCGCAAGTAGAGACAGAAGCTTCCCAATTAGCAACTACAGTGCCAGAGCTCAAAACATTCACATCTTCAACTTCCTCTCTTTGCTCCGCAGCAAGCAGAGCACACCAGAGGAGCAGGAAGGGTTTGGGAAACCCTGTGGGATGCTGGGTTACTGCCAGATCTCACTGTAAACTCGCTGCAGCTTGCCATCCATTCCATTCCTGATCATGCCAACTTTTACCTCTCCACGAATGGAAAAAAGCTTTCATTGGAAAAGTTCTGCGTGGAAACAGATTCGGAGGGAGAGACAGGAGGTGGGGGGCATTGACTAAACTGTACGGATTCTTGCAGCCTCCCAAATCTTTGAGCAGTGAAAGACTGAATGAATGCTTCCAATATGCAATTGTGGTTTTGCCAGTTACGTCCCCAAGCTAGCAGTTAGTGATTTCACTGTTCTAATACCAAATCTATGGTCTAGTTCTCATATTGAGGTGGTTGACCTGGGATATACCACTTCAGACTTAAAAAAAAAATTCCCTTCCTGTGGGAAACTGGCGTGGCAGGGAGAAAGGTGGCCAAGATTCCTTTCTCCCCAACCTTTAAAACCATTTCCACACCTGCAATCTTATGGGACACAGCCTACAAGTTAACCACCTTATCCTTTTGCAGCATTCAATTTTGTCTGTTTACAAAATTTTGTTTCAACTTGCAGTAAACCAGCAACCCAGGGCTCTGGGATGCCCCAACCAAAAAGTACAACAGGGCCCATTTTAACTCAAGGCAGCCACACAGGGTCTCTGACCTTCCTGCTTCCTTCAGTGAAACAACAGCAGCTACTGCTGCTCTCGTTGGAGAGATACAAGATGAGCCAGAAAGAAAAACCCCAGCCCCATATTCTCCCCCTGGTACAAACCACGGTTGACCCAGCCCACCTTAACATCCCTTGGACCAACCACCCTTAGGTTTCCCAGCATTCCACAGGAAGAAGGGAATCTCATTTCCCAGGGGAGACTCTGCAATGAACAGTCTGGCTTTGTGGGGATTGGCCTACAGGAGAGGCTAGCGGGAATGCAAAGTTCCCAAAAGTTGGTGGTCAAGGTTCTGAGCAGTCGGGGAGGATGGGAAAGAAAATAAGAAGTCAACCTTTGACCCTGGAATGGTCTCTGCTTTAAGGTTTGGGAAAGCGAGGCAGGTACGAAAGTTACCGACCGGGAGGAGGCGCTATGACCTGCCGCAGCGCTGCCCTGCTGCACTTGGCTGGAGCGTGCCTTGCTGAGGGAGGCGGGCTTCCTGGGGGCTCCTGCGGTTTGAGCGGCGGCGGCAGCAGCAGCGGCGGCGGCTGCCTCTTCGTCACTTCCCCCGAAGCTGGTGATGAAGGTGATCTTCTCCTCGTGACCCGGGGAAGGCGAGCGAGAGCGGGAACGGGACTCGGAAGTGGATTCCGAGGGCGATCTGACGGATCAAGGCAGATAATCAACTGCAGGTTACGAGCAGCAGAACAGAGCAGCTGGGCGTTCCACTTGCTCTTTACCAGACACCCCAACAAGATTTAGGGATGCAAAACTCAGGTGTTCAGGAGCGTTGAGCATCCCTGATCTGCACTAAGCCATCTGGGTGATGCAGTCTTGCTTGTGGACGTATCTTGTCTGAACAGACCAAAACCCACCTAGCTCAGTGTCCTTTTGAGAGAGGCCCAGCAACCAGCAGGTATTACTAAGTGGACTACCGGCTACTTTCTCCCCACCTGTGTGGTAGAGGATGGGCCAAGCCCCCGGAAGGCAGCCC
Source organism: Podarcis muralis (assembly GCF_964188315.1). Taxonomy (NCBI): domain Eukaryota; kingdom Metazoa; phylum Chordata; class Lepidosauria; order Squamata; family Lacertidae; genus Podarcis; species Podarcis muralis. Next base: position 82,697,862 of record NC_135661.1, read on the forward strand.
AAGCCGGGCTCAGTGCAACACTAGCAAACTCTGTGGTGCAATACAGCTTAAGAAACAGCGGGGGAGCAAAACCGCCTTGGACAAAACACAAAGCCATCAGCGTGGAGTTTCCCCCCGCAAGGCAACTCGGAGTTATTTGCCTCACACTGGACCCCCAACTCTCTCTAAACAAAGCGAAACACACACAGAGAGAGCGTGTGTTCTGCAAATACAGTCATACCTCATGTTGCGTCCGTTTCAGGCTATGTGTTTTCATGTTGCGTCCCACGGCAACCTGGAAGTACCGGAATGGGTTACTTCCAGGTTTCACTGCTCGCGCATGCGCAGAGGCGCTAAATCACACCGTGCGCATGCACAGACGCAGCACTTTGGCTTGTGTCAGTTCCATGTTACGGAAAGGCCTCCAGAGGGGATCCCGTCCATAACACGAGGTTCCACTGTACAGATGTTTTGTGGAATGCAAATGAAAACCTCCCCATGAACCCAAGGATTACGGAGGAACATGAGCCGGCAGCAGAATATCCAGCCTAAATTCCATGCCATCTGCTGCAACTGTGCTCAGTCCATGCCTTGCTGGCCTTTATATCCCAACGTTCCACGTTATGCTCTATACAATGTTCCACTTCCAGCCTTTTACAGCAGCAAGGGTGCCTCGAACTATGCAAACACCACATTTTGGCTGTCTGGTTGACAGGGAACAGCCCATGTTTTAGAAACCCCACCAGAGAAACCGTGCGCCCATTGTGTGCAGGTATATGACACTCCAAGAGTACAAACAACCACCAGGACATCTGGGGGGGGGGGGGGGACAGCTGCATCCACTCACCGTTTGTAAGGATCATAGGTGGGACTGTCTCTCCGAGCATAACTGCAACGATAGGGGATTAAATGAGGACAAAACCGGCACCGGTTCTAGAATCACAGAAGCATCACGGGAGACTTGCAAAAGCCCAACCTCTCAGCAAATGCTTCAGCCCAACTCAAGGGGGGGCTGCCTGTTTTTGCCTCAGCATCTTTTCCTCCCTGCAGAGGCTGTCATACATGCTGCCCTTGTCGCATGGCCCTCACCCAGGGCCCTGAACTGCCATGAGGGACAAAGGGAAAAAGCATTCTCAGGTGCTCCCTCTCAAGTCTTGTGGAGAGACAGAAATGCCTAGGCTCGACGGCAGCTGAATTGGGTCCCCATCTTCAAAAAGGCTTACCTTGGAGGACTGATTTTCCTTCCTTTCAAACGCTTCTCTCGGAATTCCCTCCTCTGTCTCCGAGAGCGGCGGCCCTGGAAAGAGGGATAGTCACGAGAGAGTCCACCACGCCAAGAGGGAGGCCCAGAAAATGCTCCCGTTTTCTGTTTTTCCTGGAATAAATTGGGTTTTTTTGGGGGGTATCCCACCCACACCCCAAGCATGCTTCCATGAGGAATTGATCCTAAAGTTTTCCCCGCTGTTTAACCAAGAGGAACCTCTTAGTCCAGTCAGTCGTAAATAGAGGGAATCACAGATGATCCCTTGGGGTAGCGGGACGGGGTAGGCAAGATGGAGAGGGCTTCTTAGAACTGCCCAGGTCCCCAACTTTCCATACCGAGTACATGGCTTTCTCCTCCTCCAAGGCTTTGGCATGTTTGATGGCTTCTGCTTCCTCCTTGTCCTTCCGCAACATCCTTTCAGAAACAAGGGGAGGAAGGGGCAGGTGGGAGAAAGACAGAGATGCTTAGATTCGTGGGGGACACAGGCCTTCTAGTGTCCCGCTGCAGCTATTCTAACTGCTACCAACACATTCAGGGCTCCCCACCCCGCAAAAACACCCTCAATTTGGTACAAGGTCTCATGTCTAACTCAAAAGTCAGGCAAGAGCCTAGTGGCAAGTAGTTCTGCCATTACTGCTAAAGGCAGGCTCACCTCCCCCATTCCCCCCCCCCAACCAAGGGGGAAAGGGCTGCTGTTCCCCTAAGCACAGACGTCTAGTACCTGTCCCCCTCAACTGGCCCTGTGATAACCTCAATGACATTATAGACAGCAGAATAACTCCCAACTGCAAGGGAAAGACGCTACTGCCAGTATCATGTGGCTTACAGCTGACAATCCAAAGCTTGCTAACACGGATCTACACGTTTTATGCATGTGGTGTCAGAAAGAGGGGGGCAAGTTCTGAATTACGAGGTGTTTGCTTGCTTGGTTTCTGCAGCACAGCATTTTTACCCCATGAAATGAGCCCTACAGGGTCACATCTTAGGCTCAGCTAGGTCAGCCTCCACAATCCAGATGTTTTAAGACTACAACTTTAAGACTGACCTTTAAAGCCCTTCATGCCCTAGGACCCTCGTACCTATGGGACCGCCTCTCCCAGTATGCCCCACGGAGGACCTTAAGGTCCATAAATAGCAACACCCTAGTGGTCCCGGGCCCTAAGGAAGTTAGATTAGCCTCAACCAGAGCCAGGGCCTTTTTCAACACTGGCTCCGGCCTGGTGGAATGCACTGTCTCATGAGACCAGGGCCCTGCGCAGGGCCTGTAAGACAGAGTTGTTCCGCCTGGCCTTTGGCTTGGAATCAACTTGATTCCCTCCCCTTCTTTCTTTTTTCCTTTCTCCTCCTGTGAAGAGGCTGCATTTTAATGTTTTAAGGTTGTATTTTAATTCTTGTTTTTTAAGTTGTATTTTAATCAACTTGTTTTTATTATTGGTTGTTAGCAGCCCTGAGGCCAGTCTTGGCTGGGGAGGGCGGGGTATAAATAAAAATTATTATTATTATTATTATTATTATTATTATTATTATTATTATTATTACAACTGCCACCTTTCCTGGCCATCAGCCATGGCTGGCTGGGTCTGGTGGAAGGTGTAACCCAAAACATGTGGAGAGCACCAGGTTGAAGTCCAGCAGCAGCAGCCAGCCAGCCAGAGAGAAGGCAACAGCCTCTCTTAAGGGTGGCGACTTTTTCAAGCAGAACCTAGACCACTTGAAAAGGTGATGGCCCTCCTCCACTGGGTTGTTCTCCAGCAACTAGTGTTCGGAGGGAGACTGTCTCTAAATATGAAGGTTTCATTTAACTATTGTGGGCAACAGCCACTCACAGACCTCTCCTTAAGAAATCTGCCTAATCCCTTTTGGCAAGCAGTAGCCAGTGTGGTAGTTCTGAACCACCACTCCCATTGGCTAGGCTGGCTAGAGCGGACGAGAGCTATAATCTGCAGCACTGGCTATCCAAGTCAGTAGCTATTCAGCACGGCCAGTAGGTGCACATTCTGCAGGTTACTTATGCCTTCACAGAAGAAGAAATTCCTTTCCCCTGCCCTGAACAAATTGCCAGAGCTCCTTGGCTGACCCCAAAATCTATTATGAGCAAAGGACATGGTGATGGTGAGCTTACATATCCACTCTTTAAACCTTTCATAATTTTATAAGCTTCTGTCTTGGGGGAGGTGGTCTACCCCTTAAATTATGTTGGGTGCCCTTTTCAGCACCTTTTCTCAGCTCCATGACACTACCCAGCTGCCTTGCAAATAAACCCATGAAGTCACTGGCCTGCAAAGAGTTTTACCAGTCTCCTGTAGAGGAGAGACAGAGAGCTCCAGACCTTCCTAAATCAACCTGCTGCATTTCCATGCTGGCCACAGAGGAAGGATGCATTACTCTACCCCTCCTGCAGGCAACTCCTTGTCACCCATGGTGTTTAAAAATAAGAGGCTGGGTACCATGCGAGGTCCCAGGTAACCTAGGTGATGCATCAGCCACTGCACAAGCCAAATGCCATGGAAATGCTTGGCCGATGATGCAGAGGAGCCCCGACAGCACAGGCATCTTACCGGACAAAGTCTCCCTCCGCCATCCCATAGGTGGTTGCCTGCTTGTTCAGGTCAGCCACTTGCTCCTGGTTCAGCTCATCTACATCGACTTCAACATCTGCAAGCAACACAAGGGAGCCAGTTGGCAGCTGCACACTGAGGACCTTCATTTAACTAGGGATAACGTTCTCTGTGAGACTTCTCTTCTACTGATTTGTCCCATCCCTATGGAAACACACCTGGTGCCTTCATTATCAGTTTTCAGGCACCAGGCTAAGAACTTTTTCTTCCCTTAAGTCTATGGCAACTAAACTGGCCTCATCTTTTAGAGGGGTGGGTACAACTTGTCCCCTTTATGATATCAAATGAGGATTTTAGATATTTTGCACGGTGGGTTTTAAACTGCATTAAATTTTACCCATTTGCATTTTTACCTTGTTAAAGTCGCCCTGAGCCTCTTTTTTTGCGCATGAAGCGACTAACGAACATAATACCATTTTAGTTATTTTAAAGCTATCCATGCCAACGCCATACGGCGATTCTGCACCGTCAAATCTACCTGCCAGCTCGGAAGCAAACCCTACTGAGTTCAATGGAATTTACTTCCAGGTGAGTATGCGTGGGATCGCATCCTCAGTGGCAGGAGAACTCTGGGAGAAGTGGCTGAGGGTGGTGCGGCTGTGGGGGGAAATGCATGCGGCAGCAGATAGCTCTTGGGAAAGAATACAGGTCCCCATCTCCCACAGAACACCACCTACTGCACATGGATTAGGGGTGGAAGCATACATCATGTTCAGCACTTCGTAAGGGAGGAAGCAGACTGGGGATACTGGGAGAGGACAATGGAGCACCGTCAGATCCCCGACTTTCTAAAAGCCCAATCCCAAACGCCAGAAGGCCTTGGAGACATACCAATATCAGGGATAACTTCGTCCTCATCCGTGTTGCTGTCTTCTTCCGAGTCTTCCTCCTCTGTTCTTTTCTCAGACGGGTTCTCAAGCTCCGCCACCGTGCTGTCCTCGTACGTGTAGCCGATGGATGCCTTCTTCTCTGCTAACCTAGTTGGTCAGACCCCTCCCATTAAGTACATGCTGGATGGAGTATGCAGCACAGACACCTGTGCTGGGATTCTAAAGCTTCCCCCGTCATCACGCCATACCCCTCTTTGCAACCTTTCAAAGACGCAAAAGTAGGAGGGGGAAAGGAATACCTGGGCCTGCTAAATATAAAAATATACATTCGCGTTGCCACTGAAATTCAAAAAGAATGTGAGGATTTCTTCTCGGAAGGAAGTGCTTCATAAGGTTTTTTGAGTAAAACAAAGGCCCTAGTTGTCTTCCAAAGCAGGAAGGGGAAAGCTCAGGCCCAGGGGTGAAATGTGGCCCTTCACGTGTCTTATCTCGCCCTTGGATCTCTCCTCAGGCTACAACCCGCACTGGCCTGCTTTGCCCTTCAACTGTTTTTCCAGGATTGATTGTGTCCTTGAACTCTGCTCATGCCTCTTGTCCTAATGGAAGGCAGAGAGAGAGGTGTGAGTAGGTGTGTCCCCAAACTAGCCTATGGTGCAAAGGTAAATTCTACATTTGTTGCTCCACCCACTTTTCCCCCTGACTCCACCCACCACTAGCATGTGTCCTCTGAACAGAGGGGAATGTGGCCCTTGAGTTGAAAAGGTTCCTCACCCCTGTTCCATACACATTCAACCTGACCTCAATCCTCTGGGTAGGAGAAAGGAACCAGCTCAAACATACAAAAGGCTCCAGATCACGAGCTCTGCCTCCATGACTGAACTCAGTCGAGCTTCCCAAGACACTCACTTCTTCTTTTCGTCCTCGTTGGGCTTCTGGAGTCCCCCGTACAGCTCATCAATGTAGATCTGATACAGACACTGCTCCTCTGAGACTGGGGGGGAGAGAGAGAGAGGAGGAGATGGAGATGAAGCAGGCCAGAGATTCCACAGGTCCAGCGCAAGGAAGATTGCCTGAGAGGGCAGCACAACTCTCTGTTCCTCCATCCCCATCTGCTGACTCCCCCTCCCCTCCAATCCTGACACGCCTAGGAAGGGAAAAGGGTAGCTGAAGAGACCCATTTCACAGCTGGTAGCCAAAAGACAAGCAGATGTGTTTGCGGAGAGGAACTGCCACCAGCCTCCCCAAACTGGTCAAGCAATGCTTCTTCTCAGCCTGCCTCCAGAACTCCCGTGTTCTCTTCCCCTGTCACTCAAGGAAGAAACCACACCCCTAGGGGGGAGACACAAGATGGTATCAGCAGGAGCTAGGAAGCAAAGAGTGACAGCAGTGGTCCTTCCACTCTCAGCTTGCACCAAGCAAGAATTTGTTCCTATCTGCAAACACACCTATGCTTGCATCTCTCTCAGGCAAGCTGGTTTGAGTGTCTTCACAAATTTGCTGTACACAAGAGAGGCAGTTTATGGGGGGTTTGATTCAGCTGGCTGGTCCTGAATTGGGCCACGTACTGAAGAGTTTTGGGCATCTAGAGTTATTGCCTCCACCGGCTGAAGAGGCCACTCCTCCCAGCATTTGCAGGAGACAGTACTGTCTTATCTTGTCATTGAGGGGATGAGAGAGAGGCAGCAATATCCTGAACACGGGGGCTCTAAACTATGTCATGGGTCTGACATACTGCAGCCCTCCCTCAATCTTGCCCATTTAAGGGATATAAGAGAAGGTAATCAGATCAGTTGTACTTCCTGGTTACTAACCTACAAAATAATCTGGGGTGTAACTTATCAGCCTTCTTGGCAAACAGTAGCAGCAACTGCCACCTGAGCCAGAACGTTAAGGACAGAAGCTCTACTGTTTCCTGACATCTGCCCTATACAGAAATAGAAAGAAAGTCAAAGGGAACTTACTGCCAGCGAAGTCGTTCTGCACCAAACCTCTATACCTTTCGTAGTTGCATTTCCTCTCATCAGACTCCTGTTCTGGGGTACTGGAGAAGGAAGAGGAAGAGGCTTAGGAAGAGGGATTAGAATGCTAATTATTATGACAACAATTTGTGGGGAGGGAACAAATCTGAGTTATGGTGTCTAACCTATTGCTGAAAGCTGGTTGCTGGCTGTGCATTTAGAATTTAACAGAATCTTTGTCCTTTTTTTAAAAAATGACACCTTTCTAGCCCACAGATTGAAGAAGAAGAAGAAGAAGAAGAAGAAGAAGAAGAAGAAGAAGAAGAAGAAGAAGAAGAGGTGTTTGGATTTGATATCCCGCTTTATCACTACCCGAAGGAGTCTCAAACCGGCTAACATTCTCCTTTACCTTCCTCCCCCACAACAAACACTCTGTGAGGAGAGTGTGGCTGAGAGACTTCAAAGAAGTGTGACTGGCCCAAGGTCACCCAGCAGCTGCATCTGGAGGAGCAGAGATGCGAACCCGGTTCCCCAGATTGCAAGACTACCGCTCTTAACCACTACACCACACTGGCTGTTTCCTTTTGCATGTGAAGTATATGGTCTACCACTGAGCAAGGGCCCTCACCCCCACGTTCAAAGAAGTCAAAGGGGACCCCTTTAGCACCACAGGATTAATTGCATGGTTCTTTGGACCCTAGCTTACAAAGCCAACTGTTAAAAGGATGAAAAAATGCTCAATGAAGGCATAAACAAAAACATACATGTCTGCATGTAACCATTCATTTGATTAGCTGTTTCTGAGGGAAATCCCTGCACACATTTTTTGCATTTTTTGATATGAAGACAACAAGGGCATATTACTTTAATAATGAAACCTCAATCCTTTCAACCATAAAAAAAACCAAACAAGGTTAAAAACTAGTAGTTAGAGAATACCCATTAGCCTGCATAATTTTATGTTTATTTGCATAATACAGGAGCACAATCTTGGAGAGGAAATCCTCAAATCTCTCTTGGATAACAACAATGCTCTGTTGCCTCAAACTGTGCAGTATATTAATAGCCCAACTGTGCAGAGATTCTGGACAATTCTGGCCTGAACCTACCCGACAAAAGAGATCCCGCTATTTCGTTTAACGCTTGCTTGCCCCTTCCAGATGATAAAAGTCAGGCGTCAAGCCTAATTATCCAGGCTCCTCTTTTCTTCATTTTCAGCTTCCAATTAACCATTTCATTGCGCAAACAAAGCAAGGGACCCGAAGCAAGGGGCAGTGCATCTCAGAATAATAAAAAAAGCAAATGAACGCCTTACATTGGGTTTAGCAGCGGAGGAGTATACATGGGGATGTAGTCCAGGTGGGCTCGAACATCAAAGCGATCAATCATGTTGTTAGTATCCCCCTGCCATGGCATCCTGCAAGGGGCAAGATGTCAAGGGAAGGGGGTTAGAAGTCCTTCCAAAATACCCTCGGGGAGGAATCACATGACAAGGGCAGCCTCCCCACTCGTTTTCAGTAGACAAACTTCCACACTGCCAGCACAGAGCTGAAAGCTACTCACATATTCACAGGGCTTTCAGCTGCAAGAGCCACAGCAGAATCTAAGTGGACTTTGCATGCGCGGCCGTGGACCTGGAGGAACTGGGCCGGATCCTTTTTCTGGAAGAGAAGCGCAACACAACAAGCTGTCATATTCCTGAGCAGCCCGCAGCTTCATCTTGGCACAGTATTGTCTATGCTTATGGGAAGTGGCTTTAAAACTACAACTCCCATCATCCTTGGCCATTTGTCATGCTTGCTGGGGCTGATGGGAGTTACAGTTATGGTAACATCATAATAATAATAATTTATTTGTACCCCCGCCCATCTGACTGGGTTGCCCCAGCCACTCTGGGCAGCTTCCAGCACATATCAAAACATAGTAAAACATTAAACCTTAAAAAGCTTCCCTATACATGGCTGCCTTCAGATGTTTCCAAAATCGAGGGCCAGAGGCTCCTCGCCTCTCCTTTGCAGGGCTTCAGATGAAGACTTTCCCAGTCCTTCCTGGAGACGGCAGGGACTGAACCTGTGACCTCTGCATATGCTCTAAGCACAAATTCTTAGAGGCAGAATTCTTACGAGTCACATCTTAAGAAGAAGCCAGATGGTGCCGTTCAAGAGCTACTTGCTCCCCATGATTTCCCTTCCCCTTTCTCAAGGATGAGGAGAGAAAGGAGCGGGACACAGAGAACTCCCTCATTGGGAACACTGGACGAAAAGGGAGGGTAGGCAAAAGAGGGAGACACTCACTATCTTCTCATAATACTCCCTCCGGCGCTCAGCTCGCTTCTTGTAATCAACCATCATCCCCCGGAGCTTGCGCTCATGCTTCCGAGCTTCGTGCCACATCCTGCCCGCCTACAATCTGTTAAGAGAGAAAAGGGCAAGAACAGGAGAGAAGATGACACCAAAACTGCACGAAGCAACATTCTCACACACGTGCCCAAGGATCTGTTGCACCCAGAGCAAATGTAATAGTTTGATAATAGCATTAAGAGAGCTCATTGTGCATCAAGCACCTGAAAGCAGCAGGGAGGAAAGCGGCAGCTCCAAAAAATTGTGTCGGGACATGCTAGTGTGACATAAGAAATACAGTAAAATAAATTGGAGCCTCCTGTGAAGCCATATAAGCCAAATAATAATAATAATAATAATAATAATAATAATAATAATAATAATAATAATAATAATAATAATTTATTGTTTATACCCCGCCCATCTGGCTGGGTCTCCCCAGCCACTCTGGGCGGCTTCCAACAGAACACCAAAATACAATAACCCATTAAACATTAAAAGCTTCCCTAAACAGGGCTGCCTTCAGATGTCTGCTAAAAGTTTGGTAGTTATTTTTCTCTTTGACATCTGGTGGGAGGGCGTTCCACAGGGTGGGCGCCACTACCGAGAAGGCCCTCTGCCTGGTTCCCTATAACCTCACTTCTTGCAATGAGGGAACCACCAGAAGGCCCTCGGCGCTGGACCTCAGTGTCCAGGCAGAACGAAGGGGGTGGAGACGCTCCTTCAGGTATACTGGACCGAGGCCGTTTAGGGCTTTAAAGGTCAGCACCGACACTTTGAATTGTGCTCGGAAACGTACTGGGAGCCAGTGTAGGTCTTTCAAGACAGGTGTTATATGGTCTCGGAGGCCGCCAAGAGAGGGGGCTGCCCATTATGTTGCTTAGACAAGTTACTACTCTGGTCTTGCCTCCTTCCAAGCAGCCTCAGGTGGGGGCAACTAATACTGGCATCTCTGTGCATCATTAGTGGATTCAACCCTCCCCAATGGAGAGGTGTGGCAGAATCAGCCAACCTCAGAGAACGATGCCTGCTTCACCTTGTGCAAATCATTTCTCTAAGTTTGTCTCCTTCAGATGGGGAGGAGTTGGATAGTAGAAGCACACTCTGAAAAGAAAAGCTGTGCAGGTATAAGAACGAATTGGATGGCTGGGAAGAGTTGAAAGTCAAGGGAGCTTTGACAAATTGTACTGCAGCTGGAAGTCCTGACATGAAAAGCCAATACTCACTCAAGAGCAGGAACTTGAGAAACGTCAAAATGGATGCTCTTCTTTTCACTAATCACAGCCCATGAAGAGATTGAAGACACTCTGTGTATCCAGGAGGAGTATCCTAGATAACTGTGAAGTCAGAATGGGTAAGAATGGTTGTGGGAAGACATTTGCCTGCAGGTTCACACACAAATAGAATAAAACATATTCACGTTGGAATAAAGACACAGAGTGCACAGAAATTTAACCCAAGTTGTTGTGTATCCAAGCAAATACGCTGTAACTGGGAAGCCCCTTTCCACTGGATGGTGTCATTAACGAAGCTTGTATTGACTGCCCACAAAGGTGATCAATTTGTGAGGCAAAATACCCTTCTGTCTCCTGGGTCCTTCCTTGTGTAAAGAGAGTTTCCCTCACTCCCAAAATAAATCAGCACTGTCAAATTTTAATCAGCAAGGATGAAAAGTGAGTGACATACTGCTTTATTTTTAATAGGTTGTTTTAGTTCTGGTCCATTACTAAAACAGTGAATAAAAATATTGTTAGAAGAGGGCCAATTTTAACATGAGTGGCAGCTTCTTAGGAAAAAAAAATCTCACACATTAATATCTGAAGGTGAAATTTCTATACGGAAACTTGTATGATATGCAAAAATATTTAATCAAATAAGCTGCTAAGAAGCAGATCATCTATCAGGTTGACATCTCCAGGAAAATCGCTGGCATATTAGCCACTCCTACGTTATAAAGTATATGCATCTTTTTACCCAAGTGGGGACCCTGCATGTAGAAAAAGGCTATGCAGAAACCTGTCCTCATCTGTGTATTCTTTCTACAAGCATACAGATTCGCTAAACATTTCCAAACCACCATGAAATCTAGAAATGTTGCTTGTTTCTAATTTAAAACTGGACACCAAATGCAAGTCACTTGGACAGGGTGTCCAAACCCCTGGAGCAGCCTTCTCACATCTGGTGACTTTCAGATGTCTGGGATTGCAAATCCCGAAGGGTTGGGGAAGGCTACTGCAGAGCCTATGGATGGTCCTGAACCATTCCTATCTGTGGAACACATACTTCTCATATGTATGTATTCTGTATGCCAACGTATCTGAGTGATGCTCTTCTCTTGTTAAAAAATAAATAAAATTCAGTCTTGTTTAAATCCTTCAAAAGGAAAAAAGCCAAGGAGTTACAGACACCAAAAAGATAATCTACAGAGCTCCCATCTTCAAAACACTTGCCACAGTCTAAGCTAGTAGCCTAGTCAGCAACTAGTTCATCTCTTTCAGAAAGGGGAGTAGCTAATTCCTACCTCACTCTCATTCCTAACTCTCTCCCAATGGTTCACTCCAGTCCTATTGCTGCAGCTACTATACTCATTTTTACTGTACTCCCGAGCGATCGGGAGGCAAAGTAGAACAAGGAGGGTCAAGATGTGGTCCCATGGACCTCCAGTTGCCATTCCGTATTCCAAGAGCATTGCAAAGCTGTTCTATTCAGGCTGCAGTCACCAAAACTCAAAGCAATTAGCCGATGCACAGAGAATCAGGGCTGTTTTTCAAGACAAAAAGCCGAACACACTTCCCATCTTTCTGCACTTCCCAACTTGTGGGTAGGAGAGGTTCACTCTGCCTCACCTTTTTGGGACACTGTTAGTTTGGACTTTTGAAATCAGCTCAGTAAGTGAAGGAGAAGGTGCTCTCAAACAATTAAAAAGCCACCTGGCTACCTGCAAAGAGCGCACATGTACGTGAAAGCACACACTCAGCATTCAGCAGAAGTGCCTTTTTGAATTCTGCTGACAAACTGAAACAGCTTTTGTATGCAAGCTGCAGCCCATCACCATTCAGACTCACCTGAAAAAAGAAAAACCTCATTCACCACAGACCTCTGGAAGTCCTAGCCCTACCATGATGCTTTTAGGAAACTGAGCTGTTGCTTGAACAATAAAGAATCTTGTGGCACCTTAGAGACCAACACTTTTATTAAAGCATAAGCTTTCCTGGGTCAGAGTCCACATCATGACAAGCACCTGATCTAATGAACTCTAGCCCATGAAAGCTGATGCCACAACACCTGCAAGTCTTTTACATTTCTAACAGATCTCATTGCTTCTGCTGCAACAGATTAAACCATGGCTACCTCTCTGGAAGCTGAGCCACAGCTTGCCATTTTCAGAGGAGCCTTATCTCTATGTACTCCTTTAAAAAAGCTGAAAAGACAAAAAGGGAGCAATAGGTCCCATTCAGGAAAGCGAAATAAGCCTTAATTTATGGAGTCAAAACAGCCACAGTGAAGGATGTGGGATGAAAAGAACTCTCAGGAAATCAGTGATGCTGGAATAGTTAGCAAGTGACCATAAGCATAACTAAATTAAAAATCATCATTACACAAAAATATGATGCTAACGCACTTGGCGGGAAGGAAGACAAAAAGACAGCCACATAAAAATAAAATATGATACTGTGGCACAAACCTGGCAAACAGCACACCTAGGATTATTCCACATAGTATGTAACATTATGAACAATATTCTAAGGCAGACATCTATAGATAAAGAACTTCAATATTACGTTCTCAGCTATACATATAACTAGGTACACCTTTGGGTGTGGCTGCTGAAAATTTCAGAAATATCCCCTTGATTTTTTACTATTTATCATAGATTTATTGCTTAATACCAAAATGTCCTTCAGCAATTTGAACACAGGGTTGGTGCCAATGTTAGCCATACTCAGAGTAGAACCACTGAAATTAATGGATATGACTAACTTAGGTCCATTAGTGGTCTACTCCAAGTAGAATTTAGATGGATACAACCCGCAATTTCTTTTTTAAATCAACATCAAGTTTTAACAGTAACACCACAGGAACCCCTCCCCCCAAAAAACAAGAGTTAAGAGACAGCAGTGAGCATTTTTGTCATAATTCCTCAATAGCCTGGAAAAAGAGATACATCTTAATCCACTGTAACATCCCTACTGACTCTGTTCTATTCTATCAGACACCCAGCAGCAGCCATACCACAGGGCTGAAGAGCAGAGGGGTCGAAACCTGTCCTGTTACCTCTGCAGACACCAACTGCAGCTGGCTATTCTCCCCAACGGTCGCCCACCAAGTGACAGGCCCCAACTAAACTATTTCCACCCCAGCCAGAAACAATCTCTTTAAGAACTGGCTCCTGAGGTAGCTTTCTTTTCTTTCCCCTGCCCCCTTCCCCTCCCCTCTTTTCCTTGTGCCTCATTCCTTTTGTAACACTGGGAGCCTGAGAGAAGACAGAATCTTACAACTGGATCCTGAAAAGCTCCTTTTTTGGGGGAAAACAATTAACGCTCCACGGCAGGAATGCTGTCTGAAACTAGGGAAAATCCAGAGGTGCTTAAAAACATGCTGTTGGGGGTAGAGAGTGGAAGAAAAGTAAATCCTGAGAGATGTCTTTTTATAAAATTGTGCCAGCCCTCAGTAGGTTTTTATATCTCCCCCTCCTCCCTAAATGGCCCTTTAATGGCAGATCTGACTCTTAAAATTATATTTTGGCTCCCGAGAACTGGGTACCTTATTCTCTGTTGTGGAAAGGGGGAAACTGAAATACTCCGCCCCAATAATTCCCACATACATATTGATTTTATATATATATATATATATATATATATATATATATACACACACACACACACACACACACCCTTCTGTATGTGTATACAGCGGTACCTCAGGCTAAGAACTTAATTCATTCTGGAGGTCTGTTCTTAACCTGAAACTGTTCTTAACCTGAAGTACCACTTTAGCCTCCCACTGCTGCTGCGCCATTTCTGTTCTCATCCTGAAGCAAAGTTCTTAAACCGAGGTACCATTTCTGGGTTAGTGGAGTCTGTAACCTGAAGCGCCTGTAACCAGAGGTACCACTGCGCATATATATATAGATAGATACTAATATAAATATATATAATCAATATGTGGGAATTACTGGGGTGAAGTGTATATATAGAAGAAAGTGGAAGAATGAGATAGTCCACCCCAATAATTCCCATGTATGGATTATATATATTACTAATATATGAATATATACTACTGATATATTAGATTAATATATTAATAGATTATGAGGGAGGGAGGGAGGAGGGCTGACGTGTCAAAACAGCGCCCCCCCTCCCAGCAACCACGCATTTATGTTATGTTAATAGACCTATCTATGCAATATCAAGACGTCTCTCTATCTTACATCCTCTTTGCCTGAGGCCAAAGGGGCTCCCACAGGACAGCGCCCTCCCTCAGGCTGCTCCTCCCTCCTCCCCACAAGCGACCAGGCCCCATTCACCTGAGAGCGAGAGAGCAGGGCTCCCCTGTCAAAACAGCCCCCTCAGCCACCAGCCCCGGCCAGCTCGCAGATTAGAGGACAGGAGAGGCCATTCCTCACCCGCCCCAAAAGTCGCAGCTCCCACACCGGAACCGGAAGCACCCCAGAGCCATAGAGCGTTGGGAACGCGAGGGGACAGAGCGCATACCTTCCTGGCCGAAGCCCCCATTCGTCCGGAGTGAGTCGCGTGACCGGTGGCGGCGCCGGCCAATCACAGCGCTCCTCAGCCCTCCCGCCTTCCGTTCTCTAGGAACATCCCCCTCTGCTGGTCAGTAGGTGGGAAAGCATCGCAAGGAAGCGCCCGCGCAGGCGCAGGAGGAGGTGAAAGCTCTGTTGGGGGTCTGTCTTTTAAAACGGATCCCAATTCCATCCCATAATCCACAAACATGCATTGGGAAAAGGCAGGAAGGGGCGGAAAGCCAGCTTTAGCCCCTGAACGGCAGCGCAAGAAGTTAAGAGCCCTGCTGGATCAACCAATGGCCTCATCTGGTCATAGAATCCTAGTTGGAAGGGGCACCCAAAGGTCATCCAGTCCAACCCGATGCAATGCAGGAATATGCAGGTGGCCCCGCATATGGGGATCTTGGTGCTGCCAGCACCACACTCTAACCAACTGAGGCAAGGGCATCCTGCTCCCACAATGGCCACCAGGGTGTCTGTGGGGAAATCCTCAAGCAGCAGGATTCGAGGGCAAAAGCGCTCTCCCCTTCTGTGGTTTCCAGCAACTGGAATTTGGAAATATTGCTGCCTCCAGCAGTGGAGGTGGAGCACAGACCCCCCCCCCACTAGTAGCCCTTGATAGCCTTCTCCTCTATGAATTTGTCTAATCTTGTTTTGAAACCCTCCAAGTTGGTGGCCCTCATTCCCAAGAGGGGTTAGGTTGGCTCCAACAATGTTGGAGGCTAAGAAAGACCTACCTGCTCAGCCAGGCCTGTGGAAAATAAGGTGCAGACAATGCTGATCACTAGGCTCCCGTTGGGAGAAATTATATTTAAATTGCTGGTTTCAGATCTGCATTGCCATTATTGTTTTTAACCAGCTTTGTTTTTATTATTCTGTATTTTATAACTGATGTTTTCGAATGTTTGTAAAAACCACCTTGAAGCCCAGCTTGGGAGAAAGGCGGGATATAAATATATTAAATAAACAAGATACCTGGAAATTCCACCTTGAGCTCCATAATTGAAGAAAGGCGAGACACAATTATCAGAATATAATTTTTTAAAAAAGGATAATTCTAGGCCCAAGGGGTGGGGTTGACCTGTCCAGCAAACGTGCCAGGGCTGAAATAAACTTGCCCTTGGAAGACACCTCCTTTGACTCACTATCTCTGCTCCCTAACTGCCAAAAAGTGTGGAGCAGCTTTTCCAGATGACCTGCTTATTGAATATTCACCTGGGTTTGTCTCCGAGGAGGCTAGAAAACAGTTGTGTCAAAGCAAGCGTTATCCTACACTGTCAACTGTGTTTCCCCCTCACTTTCCTTATGGCAAAAAGTCCAGTCCTCTGGGGAAGTAGGCTTGCTGTGCAAGAGCTCCACCTCAGCTTTAACTGCACAACCCGAACTTGCAGAAATGGGACTGAATCCCACCCGAAAAGGGCAAGTCTGTGAGCATCCAGCGTTGTTGGAAGTTAGCAACTGACAAGGAAACAAGCCCCGTACACAATCGGAAGCAGTGCCTGTTTTATTAATACTTCACATCTTTCCAGGGCTCAGCCTTGGCACAGAAAACAGGTTATGGGGCTAAAATTAAGCCAGTAATAATGCATACATTTGAAAGGTAAGCCCAGAGAAGGTACAGTACTTTGTTCAAAAGGACCCATCCAACATTACCACCATCCCAAGACGTATAAATTATTCTCCCTGCCTGGTTACAGATTCTGTGACAGCTTTTGAAGATTTATTTTCCTTACACGCCTTGAAATGCTTTTTTTAAGAGTGATTATATGACCATGGGGTTGGAAATCAAGTGGTTGTGTTTTTTTCTTATTATAACAACATCAAAATCCTTTCAGCTACTTCTACCTTTAACCTTAGGCAACATTTGGTTTTAAAGGAAGAAGCAGGAAGAAACCTGAAGAAGGGAGAATGCGACAAAAACCATTTGCCAGTACTGAGGAGGTGGTAATGTCTTCTAAATTCAGAATGGTGCCTAGGAACAGTTTCATTGCCAAAAAGGAGAAAAAGGCAGGGGGAAGCTATCTATGGTGCTATCCTCTTTCTAGGGATCTATTTGGTTTCCAAGGATGAGCTTTTTTAGAAAGGTTGCATCCCTTTTCTGGTAGCTGCTAAGGACCTGCAATGTCAAGGTCACCTTGGGTTGTATCCAAGGTCAGTTGCACTCAGAGAAGACCAGGGCTTTTTTTCAGTCGGAACTCACCAGAACTCAGTTCTGGCACCTCTCAGGAGGGTGCCATTGCCATTCTAAGAAATCGAGGGAGGCGTTCATGGTGAGTTCCAGCCCCTTTTTCTAGAAAAATAGCACTGGAGAAGACCCACTTAAATTAATACACTTGACTAACTTAGGCCCATTGATTTTCAGTGGGTCTACTCTGACTAGGATTTAGTTACAATGCAACCCGTTAGGAAAAACACACCGTGGTTTTCTGGCTCCGGATGTCAAAAATTTACACTCAGGACGCTAGAGTCAAGTCAAGGCCTATAATACTCGCTCCTTAACACATGCGTTGTTGTTTTTCTGTCATCACAACGCCAGCCTTTTTCTCCCCTCCCCTCCATTAAATCTGGATTTCCCCTTTGCAGGGAAAACCCAAAGAAGTTAAACAGAAAAACAAAAATGGTTGCCAACGACCTGTTTGCAATATCTCAGTGACCCATTCAAAGCATTAAGTCCTTGTTTGGAAGCACCCTAAATGTCTAGGCCCCAAGGCTGGACAGATAGGCTTGACAAGTGCCTGGGCAATGCCTTAAGAAACCTTTAGCGACCATGAAAGAGCTCAGCAAGATTTTGACTGGCCGGTCGGCAGGGGTACGAGGATCTGCAGTTACAGTGGTGCCTCGCAAGACGAAATTAATCCGTTCCGCGAGTCTCTTCGTCTTGCGGTTTTTTCGTCTTGCGAAGCACGGCTATTAGCGGCTTAGCGGCTATTAACGGCTTAGCGGCTATTAGCGGCTTAGCGGCTATTAACGGCTTAGCGGCTATTAGCGGCTTAGCTGCTTAGCGGCTATTAACGGCTTAGCGGCTTTAAGAAAAAGGAAACAAACTCGCAAGAACTCGCAAGACGTTTCGTCTTGCGAAGCAAGCCCATAGGGAAATTCGTCTTGCGGAACGCCTCAAAAAACGGAAAACCCTTTCGTCTAGCGAGTTTTTCGTCTTGCGAGGCATTCGTCTTGTGGGGCACCACTGTACAAGAAACATTCTGAAATGCACAACAATGTTAGGTGCTCACCAGTTTTTTTACTGTGAGCAAATTTCCTCCTCAGCTCTACAATACTCCTGCATGGACATTTAAAAAAGATTTTGATGTACCACCTAGCACTTCCATGCTAGAGACATGTTGTAGCCTTTACAGGGGGAAGAGAAGCACAGCCTCCCACGTCCCACACGACAATATCCTGGCTTGTAATGCTGTCTGTTTTCTCTGGACCTAGCCACATCAGACAGCCTCAAGTGCACTGTTTAAAAGTGGTGCAAGCTTTCAGCCCCAAGAGGCTTGCTTCGCACAGAGAAGGTGAGAGGGGGAGTTTGTCACTCCACGAGAAGAAGTACATTCATCGCAGCCACACATTCAATCCTTGGCACCTCTAGATAGGGATCTCTGCAGCAGCTAGAGAGAAAAACCAGGAGTGTCACTGTTAGGGCAACACCAGGTGGACCAACAGCTAAGTCTCATGACTTCATAAATGTATTGAAAGACATTCCTTGTGGAATATACCGCTACGTATCTATGTTAGATCAGCACCCGAACTACTCCAAAACACAAGGCCGCCCATTAGCTATTGCAGTGTGCGTGGACTTTGCAAAAAGAATCCGAAGTACAAAATGTTCCACGGCAGTTCGGCATAAATCTTCAAGCAGAGGAAAAGGCCTTAGGGGTACACCCATGAAACTAACAAAGACTACATTTGCTAGTCTGACGTTTTTGCCCTAGCAGAACAAGTCAGTGTTGTTGACCCGATTTTACAGATGGGGAAAACTGAGGAAGAGAAACTAGGAAGCCAAATGCAGGGGGCTAACACTGAGGGCACTTCCCTCCCCTGCAATTCAGTTATTAGTGCAATCTTCCTTCCTTCCATTCACGCCATGTCTTATCTCCCTAAGGGACGCCTGTCAAGGATCCCTGATAGAGATCAATATAATTTTCCCCTCTTCAGTTTGCCAGTAGGGAAAACATCCCCGTTTGCTTTGCCCAGGGATCTCTCTGCTACCGGTAAGATTCAAAATGGGGAGTGAGGCCCCTTCCCTCCCAGGCCACGGTGGGCCCACGCTCCTTCACAAGGTTGCAGCGCTGTCTGCTGACTTGAGCTTGGTCTCCATCTCCAGCCGCGCTTCGGCCTCCTTGTACTGGCTGGGGAACATGCTGCTCCCCACCAAACTGGCCGTGCCCTCTGGGTCACAGTCCACAGGGAACGGGAAGGGGGCCGAGATGCCAGAGTGGATGGAATAAGCATCCAGCAGGAACTCCTGTTCTGCGGAATCGGGGAAGTCCATAGCAGCTGGCAGCAGGATATCGCTCAAGGTGGGGCCGTTGTAGGAAGAGAAGTCTTGGCCCAGGTTGTAGTCCTCAAACAGGTCCGGCACGGTGATACGCTCCAGGTTGCTCAGGCTATTCCTGTCTTCCGAACCGGTCAAGGAGCCATCTGCAACCAGAACAAGGAAATCAACGCTACTCGGGGGCATCTGAGAACAGTCACAGACCCCCTCCACAAAACATAACGTAGATCAGGGGTCAGCAAACTTTTTCAGCAGGGGGCCGGTCCACTGTCCCTCAGACCTTGTGGGGGGCCGGACTATATGGTTTTTTTTGGCGGGGGGAATGAACGAATTCCTATGCCCCACAAACAACCCAGAGATGCATTTTAAATAAAAGGACACATTCCACTCCTGTAAAAACATGCTGATTCCTGGACCGTCTGCAGGCCGGATTGAGAAGGCGATTGGGCCAGATCTGGCCCCCAGATCTTAGTTTGCTTACCCATGATAATTAATAAATAAATAAATAAATAAAATAAATAAATAAATAAATAAATAAATAAATAAATAAATAAATTTGTATTTATACCCCACCCTCCCCAGCCAAGACTGGGCTCAGGGCGGCTAACACCCAATATAAAACAAACTGATTGAAATACAACTTTAAAACAAGATTAAAATACAACATTAAAACATTAAAATATTAAAATACAGCCTCATTAAATGGAAACTCAAATCAAAAACTTTTTGGGGGATGAAAACGTCAAGTCTTCAGCAAAGCTAACTTTCCAAACTGGCCCTACATGGGCCAGAAAAAGCCAGGGAAATTCCCAAATAGGAGTTCCATCACAGGAGAGGAAAGGAAAAAAGAAGGGGGGGGGGGGAATCAAATTGATTCCAAGCCGAAGGCCAGGCGGAACAACTCTGTCTTGCATAGAACCTTCCTGCTTAGCAAACCCTGTTAAGTATAGCGATTTAATTTACTGAAATTGGGGAATGCTTAAATGCATCACTGTGTGCTTAATTCTGGAATGTTCCCCAGTAACTCTCGTGTCACGTGAGAGGCATCTTATTACATCCTCCGCCTTATTTTCTGCGCGACCGACTTGAACTGTAATGGCTGCATCTCTGTGAACGCTGAAGGAGAGACCCATGTTAGATAACTCTTCTCTAAAGGCAATAAAGGGGAGAGGCTTGCTAATGTTTGAATGTATGTGACAGAAAGTGGTACAGAAGTTGAGGTTCTCCCAAAGAAACAGTAAGGCGAAGTCTGCTGGAAGGAGAAAATGGAAGCTTCTCAGAAAGAACTGTATGGCTTAGCTTGAGAGCAAGCACTGGAAAAAGAAGAAAGAAACACAGTTTGTTTGACTGTTTAAGGAAGAAGCTGCAATCTTCAACTAAGAAAAACTAGGCCCATGCTTGGATAAAAGCATGAGAATGTGAATACTTTGCATATATTCTTCTTTAGCTATATGCTCTGCAAGTAAAAGCTTTTGTGTATTTTAACAAGTGGACGCTGTTTTAATTTCAAGGAAAGAGCATTGCACACGATTTGGCTTCCTAGCTGAAATTTAGCTACTCTGCCAACAGACCCTCTCCTTGGTTTAGCTCAGTTTTTAAAGCACTTTGCAGGGACGGAGATTCCAGAATAGCCAACTCAAGTGACTTTTCCCCAAGGGAAGAATAGCTATCGGAAATAAGAAGTGATCTTCTGGATCCCCTCCTGCTATTTGCAGCAACTGGTATTCAGAAGCATGCTACTTCTGACAGTGGAAGGAAGCTGTCAGAGGCCTAGATTTGACTTCATTTTTATACTGGCTCACCACAACAGTGGCTCTGCCCACAAACTGGGTCCCTGAAATATTATGGAAAAACTCTGGTGTGTGTTTGGGGAGAGGGGTTGGTGGTACCAGCACTGTGCACTCTTCGATAATTTTCTGTACTGCTGCATAATATTCCGTTTAGGACTCAGTAGGCTCCAAACAGAGGCAGGCTTCGGCCTAGCCTGGCCGGACTGACCTGCAGACGGAGTCAAGTTGAAATGGTCCATGTACCCTGGCTTCTTTCTCTTCTTTTTGGCTTCGATCCCGTGAGGGTCTGGTGAAACAAAAGGCAAAAAGGGAAGTTGGACAAAACCGTCCACGGTGTGCGGATTCTGCAAAACATATCCGCGACCCCTTGGGCAGCAAACAGAGTTGCCGCCAAGTATACAAACCTGGGCCAGAGAGCTCCTCTAGGACATCGGGCATGCCTTGCTTCCTTTTTTTGTTGACCCGGTAAGTGTCTGCAGAAAGATTGATCCAAAGGTTTGGCAAAGAAGTACATTTTCATTTTATTTTTTGCATTTTAAAAGGTAAAGGGACCCCTGACCATTAGGTCCAGTCGTGACTGACTCTGGGGTTGCGGCGCTCATCTCGCTTTATTGGCCAAGGCAGCCAATACAGTACAGCTTCCGGGTCATGACTAAGCCACTTCTGGCGAACCAGAGCAGTGCACGGAAACCCCGTTTACCTTCCCGCCGGAGCAGTACCTATTTATCTACTTGCACTTTGACATGCTTTCAAACTGCTAGGTTGGCAGGAGCAGGGACCGAGCAACGGGAGCTCACCCCATCATGGGGATTCAAACCGCCAACCTTCTGATTCTAGGGTCTGTGGCTTAACCCACAGCACCACCCGCGTCCCTCGCCAGCACCCTCTTGTTTTTCCTATGGATAACAAGCCACCCACTCCAGCTTTTTGAGATTTCGCTAGGTGTTTCCCCCACTAGGCACCAAGCTTCTCTTCACAACCTTGAGGACTAGAAACTTGCGAAAGCCACAATGAAAGCTGAATTCCTCATTCTGCAGAATTCGCAGAGACCTGTGAGATAATAAGCGCTTCATAGAGGAAGCTGCTCCAAATTTCCCACTGCATACGGAGACAAAACATTTGATTGAACTGTAGAAGATTTTAGCAGCTGAATAAAGCGATCGGCTTTAAGGGCACCAGACCCCAGGGAGAATTAATCTGGTTCTTGCATCCATGCAGTGCTAGGGAACCAGTGGTACTGCTGATGTTGTTGGACTCCAATTCCCATCATCCCTGCCCATCAGTTGGCCTGGCTGGGGCTGATGGGAGTTGGAGTCCAGAAACTTCCAGAGAGCCAAAACCTCCCCATTCCTGTATTAAGGAACGAGAGAGTGCCATAGCTCAGTGACAGAGCACATGCCTTGCACAAAGACGTTCCCATGTTCAATCTCTGGTAAAAAGGTAAAGGGACCCCTGACCATTAGGTCCAGTCGTGACTGACTCTGGGGTTGCAGCACTTATCTCGCTTTATTGGCCGAGGGAGCCTGCGTACAGCTTCCAGGTCATGTGGCCAGCATGACTAAGCCGCTTCTGGCGAACCAGAGCAGCACATGGAAAAGCCATTTACCTTCCCGCCGGAGTGGTACCTATTTTTCTACTTGCACTTTGACGTGCTTTTGAACTGCTAAGTTGGCAGGAGCAGGGACCGAGCAACGGGAGCTCACCCCGTCGCGGGGATTCGAACTGCCGACCTTCTGATTGGCGAGTCCTAGGCTCTGTGGTTTAACCCACAGCACCACCCACGTCCCCTCAATCTCTGGTATCTCTGGTTAAAAGGAAAAGGTATAAAGTGAAAGGGAAGGCGCACTTTGTCCAAGACCCTGCCAGCCAGTGTTAAGCTAGATGGATGAACTGCCTGACTTGGTACCAGGCAATTTCTTACGCTCCCATCATACCGTTGTCCTTTGGCAGGTAGGTGAAGTTGAAGGGGTCGCTGGAGACGCTGTCCGTCAAACGGCGGAGGTATACCTCCACCTCCACCGGCTCCACAATGTCAAGGTGCTGGTACGGTGGCGTCTTGAAGACAATGGCAATCTGCCGGTGAACATCGGCTTGGGAAAAGTCAGCTTTCCCCTCCCACTTGTCCCTTCGAAAGATGATGGAGATGTCTTCTGCAAGGACGACAGAGGCAAGGAGGTCCTTTTAGATAAGGTCTTCCCCTCCAGGAAGTCTGATTATTGTCTGCCCAAGAAACTACAGTGGTACCTCGGGTTAAGTACTTAATTCATGCCGGAGGTCCGTTCTTAACCTGAAACTGTTCTTAACCTGAAGCACCACTTTAGCTAATGGGGCCTCCTGCTGCCGCCGCACCACCGGAGCACGATTTCTGTTCTCATCCTGAAGCAAAGTTCTTAAGCTGAAGCACTATTTCTGGGTTAGTGGAGCCTGTAACCTGAAGCGTATGTAACCCGAGGTATCACTACTCTATTCTGAACTTAAAAATGGAAAGCGTAATGCTGGTGGTCAACAAAAGAGGTTCAAAGACTCTCTCAAAGCAAATCTAAAAAAAATGTAGTATAAACACCAACAACTGGGAAACACTGGCCTGCAAGCACTCCAATTAGAGAACAGCCTTTAACGAAGGCGTCATGGGCTTTGAAGATGCTCGAACTCAGGACGAAAAGGAGAAATGCGCTAAGAGGAAGGTACGCTTGGTGAACCCTCACCGTGATCAACTCCCGCCCAGAAACCTATGTCTTGGAAGGATGTGCAGATCCAGAATTGGCCTCCACAGTCACTTACAGACTCACTGTTAAGATTGTGTTCATGGAAGACAATCTTACTCAGCTACAAGGGATCGCCAAAGAAAGAAGAAGAGCTCTGCCTCCTCATAAGAATGGAACCTGAAGCCATCACACTTCTCTGTCTTCCTCACGGTTGTGTTGAACCAAAGCTGAAATGTTCCGGAAGGCCTTCAAGCACCGTCTTTGGTAGTCAAGATAACCCCAGAATAATTGGCAGTTGTTGCAAGAATGAGCTCATATATGTTTATATTCACTTGTGGAAGTCAGCTGGCTTGATGCTATGCTTATCTGTAGACCGTGAGAAGCTTTGGCTAACTGCCACCTATGGCCTCACCAGCCAGGTATTCTAGGAGGTTCTGAGTCAGGGGTCTGCAACCCGTGGCTCTGGAGCTGCATGTGGCTCTTTTACACCTTTGCCGCGGCTCCGGGGCAGATACTAGTGAGGGGAGGAGGCGCATTGTGCGCCCCGACACTCCCCACTGTGGCGGGCGCTGTACTGGCTGTGACGTCGCATGGGGGCGGTGCGTGCGTTAGTCACGCACTGTCCCGACGTCACCTTCCCGGTTTTGCGGCTCCCATGTTTTTTTTCTTCGGAAACGGGTCCAAGTGGCTCTTTTTGTCTTAAAGGTTGCAGACCCCTGTTCTGGGTAAACTGACGTATGCTGGTTAGTGCGTAATGGATGTATATACATTTGCTTGGGGGTGGACAAGTCGTGACAACCTCTCACTGTTGCAGTGTCTGTCCTGAATCTGTAAAGGCAGTGAGACTCTGCACTCTGTGTTGTAAGTTTACACCTTTCTTTAATAAAGCACTAAGAACGGGCCATTCTGGCATTTTTGAAATCCCTCTTTGGGATTCCTGCATCAAACCACTCTCACAGGCCTGCGGTTGGGGCCTGCAGTTCAGAACAGCAGGCACCCAATCAAACCAGCTCAGCAAGCCTAATGTGTTGGGGAATGAGACCCACAAAAGATCCCTGGGGGTTCTTTTCACTTACCTTTCTGGACTTTATCACACAGCAAATAGAGCTCCTCTCCACCCGTACAGCTGCCATACTCCTTATTCATCCGGTAGATTTTCAGCTCCGACGTGTTTGTGGATTCTGCACGTACCCAAACCCACAGCGTTAGAATCTGACCCTGCTTCCCATAACCACATGTGTTTTCTTTTCTGCTCCATGTGTCTGCAAGGGACCTTCTCCAGAGAAAGCCCAGATTGTACGCATAGCAACGGGTGCATGGCAGGAACCTTCCCTTAAAGCGCAATCATCTAAAGCTAAGATACAAAACCCATTCCGATGTCAGGGCTTAGTCCTTGGAAAAGCAAATTCACTGGGCCTGCAGAGTCCAGCAGTGACCAGGACACTGATTTGAAAGCTGAAGTGTCGTGGGTTAAGGAGCTGTACTGGGTTCTTGGTCCTGAGGCTGATGATCAGAGGATCCCTGAACCTGAGGCTGGAAGGCAGGCAGGCAGCTGCTGAACCATCCTACAGCATCAGGGCTTATATACCTGGAGACAGAAAGCTCACAGGCACCTTCCCCCCACCCCAAGCCCAAGAAACCGCCTCCCACTTTACTTCAATGGTCCAATGGCACAGGAGACCAATGGAGTACAGGCAAAGTGTCCAGGGAATTGACCCTTTGATGGACTCCAGTTCTCCACAAGGAAACTGAGCCCAGTCGAGGTGGAGGCTGTTGTTGACTTTCAACCCTTGCTGGAGCAAGTTTCTCACCAGGAGCTCTCCATGGTCCTGAAGCAACCAGCTTGCCTTATCCCAAGGCTTCTCCCCTGATCATGTGCAGTTTGTCATTCCCTCCTATCCATTAACTACAACCCATTTTCTGGGGTTTGTAGGATCTCAATCCTACAAAAAGCACTGGATTGGCTGGATTCCTAACACCATGTCTCTGCTCCCCCCCCCCTTGGTGTTTACTTGCCCTTGTTATTTTCCTTTGTAGCCACGGCTAAAAAAAAACACTCGCCCACTTCACCACCTTCCAATACTCCCCATTGCTTACTCTTGTCAAAGATGGGTTCTGAAAGAACAGGGCTGAGGTGTCGCGTCTTCCCTGTGCGATCTTGGTATGAGACTTGAAAACAAATCCTGACCACATTCATGTCAACCTCCTGGTGATTTTTTAATGAGCCAGCTATGCAGAGAGACAAGGGGAGAGAGAAACTGAGAAACAGAAAGAGCAAACCAAGCACAGAATAAACGCATTTGTTGTATATGAGCAGAAACAGGGGCTTTTCAGTGGTGGCTCCCCATTTGTGGAAAGCTCTCCTCGGAAAGCCTCGCCTGGCGCCACTATTACATAGCTTTAGGCACCAGTAGGGCTGCCATATGTCCTGGCTTTCCGTGATACATCTGGGAATTGGACAGCGAAATGGCGTCCAAGCAGATTTTTTGCTGAATTGGCAAAATGCCCGGGAAAACCCAAACATATGTCAAGGAGGGTTGTTATTTTTTTATTTAAAAATTGCTTTAAAAATCAAAGAAAAGCCCAAAAACGTTTTGTTTCTTGGGAGATTTTTTGAAGCTAAAAAACTCAAGAACTTTGTCCTGATTTTCACTTTGAGGAATATGGCAACCCTAAGTACCAGGCAAAAACATTTATTTTTCGCCAGCCCTTTGGCTCTCAATTATCTGTGGCCATCTTGAGTGGGTGGGATGTTTTAATCCCATCTTTTAAAGCTAGGATTGTCTTTTACCTGTTTTTCATTCATGCCAGTTTAAATGTACGTGTTGGTTTGTATAAATAAGTCCCCAATAAATTTAATAAATAAGACTTACAGCAGTACTAGTAGCAATAATAAGTAAATGTTAGGGGTGGTTGGACCACAGAATAAAACTATGTCTCCCTCCACTCCTATTAGGTATCATAGCACTGGTTCTTGGTGAAAACAACAACAACCCCATAACTCTTTTCAAAGCCCTCTTTAAGAGAGGGGCAGAGCTGGAGGGCCAGATGATGGGCGTTGTAGTCCAAAACATCTGCAGCGCAGGTCACAGCAACCAAAATGGCCACCACGCTCTTGCGATAAAAAACAACAGGAAGATGGCATCCTGGATTTTGGCTTCAGGGTGTTGGCATCAGGAGGGCCACAGGCTCCCCAGTTTTTCCTTGATGGGCTGCCCAACTCACAAAGGCCTCTGGCCCATAGCTGTCAACTTTCGGATTTGAAAAGAAGGGATCAGCAGCCTCACCTGTCCCGGGGACAGTCTACGGCAGTGTTCCCCAACCTTGGGCCTCCAGCTGTTTTTGGACTACAACTCCCATCATCCCTCGCTAGCAAGACCAGTGGTCAAGGATGATGGGAATTGTAGTCCAAAAACAGCTGGAGGCCCAAGGTTGGGGAACACTGGTCTACGGGATATCTAACACTCTGGGATAGCAGCGGGAAACGGCGCTGGAATAAGGGAATTGCCCACAAAAAAAGGGAAGGTTGACAGCTATGCTCTGGCCACCAAATTTTGGTTCTAGTCCTGCAGGAGCTACTATGACCAACCCGGCCTTTCAAGGCGGCCTATGAGAGCGCCCACCCCGCAATACCTTTGAAAGGATCAATCCCAAGTTGCAGCTTTTTCTCTATGGATTCCTCTATGTCCTTCTTCTTCACGCACTGGATCCCAAGGTTGTTAAAACTGCAAAGTGATCAGAGGAGAGTCTGGGGTTCAGGAAACCGGAAGGCTGCCAACAAGGGAGGCGTTTTGGTTCCAAGCTGCCTGAAACCACATTGGTCCATTTCTCCATCTAGATATACCTTGTCTGCAATTCTCAGCGTCTTGATCTTTTTCAGTCCTGACCGGAGACAGCGGGGATCAAGAGCGTACTCGCTAGGATTTTAAATTTTAAATTGCATTTTAAATTGCATTTTAACCTGTATTTTAAATTGGGGTTTTTTTCCTATTATGTTTTTACTGTAATTTTACTGGTGTTAGCCACCCTGAGCCCGGCTCTGGCCAGAGAGGGTGGGGTATAAAGAAAATTTATTATTATTATTAGGAACTTTAAAAGATTTTGAGCACAGGCCAATAGGCATAAAAAAGGTAAAGGTAAAGGGGCCCCTGACCATTAGGTCCAGTCGTGACCGACTCTGGGGTTGCGGCGCTCATCTCGCTACGGAAACGGCCAATAGGCATACGTTTGTAGAAAATTTACATGTGCTGTTTCGTATGAACAGCTGCAGATTTTGAATGCAAATGCCACGGAAAGCAAACCAAGCTATTTCTCATCCAAATAACTCAAAGAAGCCATTCATTCAACTGGCACCCTTTGTACCCTGCCCCAGATCACTCCATTGCACTTCCTCTTCAATTCATTTGCTGCCCAATTCTTTTCCCAACAGATCCTGCTTGAAATCAGTTGGATTCCCCTTCAATTACTCCCAGATCATCTCATTTATTATTATTATTATTATTATTATTATTATTATTATTATTAAAACACATTTATTCAAACGTTATAATACAGCTTTGTCCACTGCCATCATATGTAATATTTGTAATATCTCAAAATGGTAATTCCAATCCTCAATCCCTCATCACCGTCATCTTTAAATATGGTTATCTTAAATTAATTTATCCCCCTAAAATAAGTCAGATCGTACGCACACACGCACACACACACACACACACACAATACAGTGTGGTGCAGCAGCAAAAAATATTACTGCTATTCTTGGCTGCATCAACAAATTATAGTGTCCTGATCAAGGGAAGCAATGGTCCCACTCTAGTCTGCCTTGGTCAAACCACACCTGCAGTCCTGTGTCCAGGTCTAGGCACCACAATTTAAGAAGGATACTGACAAACTGGAAGATGTGCAGAGGAAGGCAACCAAGATGGAAACCAAGCCTTATGAGGAATGGTTGAGGGAGATAGGTATGTTTAGCCTGGAAAAGAGGAAACTGAGAGGAGATATGAGAGCCAGCTTCAAATATTCCAAGGGCTGGCACACAGAAGATGCAGCAAACTTGTTTTCTCTTGCTCTGGAGGCTAGGACCTGAACCAATGGCTTCAAGTTACAAGAAAGGAGATTCCAACTGAATATTGGGAAGAACTTTCTGAAGGTAAGAGCTGTTTGAAAGGGCAACAGATTCCCTCCGTGGACTCTCCTTCTTTGGAGGTTTTTAAGCAAATGTTGGCTCTGTCGTGGATGCTTTAGTTGAGATTCCTGCATTGCAGGGGCTTGGACCAAATCTACAATTCCATGATCCTAATACAATATCCCCTGCTTAAGTTAGGCCCTTTTGGCACAATACACTTAAAGCAGTATCATACCACATTTAAATAGCCATGGCTTTCCCCAAAAGAATACTGGGATCCGTGTTTCGTTTAGGGTGCTGATAGTCGTCACAGTTTTGAATTCTGGTGCTGGAGGAGACTCTTGAGAGTCCCATGGACTGCAAGAAGATCAAACCTATCGCTTCTGAAGGAAATCAGCCCTGAGTGCTCACTGGAAGGACAGATCCTGAAGCTGAGGCTCCAATACTTTGGCCACCTCATGAGAAGAGAAGACTCCCTGGAAAAGACCCTGATGTTGGGGAAGATGGAGGGCACAAGGAGAAGGGGACGACAGAGGACGAGATGGTTGGACAGTGTTGTCGAAGCTACAAACATGAGTTTAACCAAACTGCGGGAGGCAGTGGAAGACAGGAATGCTTGGCTTGCTCTGGTCCAGGGGGTTACAAAGAGTCGGACACGACTAAACAACAACAGTCGTCACAGAGCTGCAATTGCCAGAGTGCTTTAACTATCAACCTCTCTCCACAGGGAACTCTGGGAACTATAGCTATGTGAGAAGGAACAGGGCTCCCCTAACAACTCTCCGCACCTTTAACAGGCCCCACAGCAAACACAGTGCTGCAGCCAACTCTCCGCAGAGCGTCAAGCAATGCAAGGCGTTCTTACCTGTGCTTGGGGTTGGCTCGGGGCTTCAGCGTCACTTCGCAGAGACCATTGTTGCAGTCTTTCCCCACCAGGCTGTGAGGGTGGATCCGGTGAGGCCAATCCTTCCACACCAAGCATGCTGTCACCTTCGCTTCTGGGATGCCTGCAAAGTTCTGCAGCTGGAGAAACAAACAGAGAAGGAGGAGGAGGCCTTCTTCTGGGGGCCACCACCAAGGAGCCCATGAACTGCTATTGGCTGAGCTGCCCCTACGGCACCTTCCCAAAGGGCAAGACTTCCATGGGTTCTGTGCAGTTCTTCACACAGCCTTCAACAACCTGTTGACCTTAACAAGGCCTTTCTCAACCTCGGGTCGCCAGATGTTGTTGGACTACAACACCCATCGTCCATGACCATTGGGTCCTGTGAGCTAAGGACGATGGGACTTGTAGTCCAAAACATCTGCAGCGCAGCCGGTTGGCAAAGGCGATCTTTTAAACAACGGCTGACTGCAAACTGGGCTTTGATGAAACACACTGTTGTGATGCTTCCAAGGGAACGGGGGCAATTGCCAGGCCCCCAGCTGGCTCTAGCCCACCGGCCAGCAGCCGGTTGAACTCTGGTCCTCGGTTCTGCATCAATCTGCGACTCAGAGCTTCAGAAGCCTTTCAGAAGCTGAGCACGCAAGCCAGCAGAGATAACAAACTCTTCGCGACGGAAGGGCAGGCAGAGGCATATGTAAAGCATATTTAAAGGTAAAGGGACCCCTGACCATTAGGTCCAATCGTGACTGACTCTGGGATTGTGCACTCATCTCGCTCTATAGACCGAGCGAGCCAGCGTTTGTCCGCAAACAGCTTCTGGGTCATGTGGCCAGCATGACTAAGCCGCTTCTGGCGAACCAGAGCAGCGCACGGAAACGCCGTTTACCTTCCCGCTGGAGCAGTACCTATTTATCTACTTGCACTTTGACATGCTTTCGAACTGCTAGGTGGACAGGAGCAGGGACCGAGCAACGGGAGCTCACCCCGTCGCGGGGATTCAAACCGCCGACTTTCTGATCGGCAAGTCCTAGGCTCTGTGGTTTAACCCACAGCGCCACCCGCGTCCCTAAAGCATATTTACAAGCAGTTTATTCAGCATAGATCAGGACAAAGAAAACATGCCTGCTCTCCTTCATGTCCAAGCAAGAAGCGTAAGGCAAAAGCTATACACAAACGGAAGTTCCCAGCAAGCTGTGCTGGAATGTAAACAGACACGAGACATACAACAGCTCCACACATCTGTTTAGGCGGAACAGAACATCAATATCCTAACACACACCACTCACCTCAATGGTCGGCAGAGTTTTGTTGGTCTCGGTG
The DNA here is from genome assembly GCF_964188315.1 of Podarcis muralis. NCBI lineage: Eukaryota > Metazoa > Chordata > Lepidosauria > Squamata > Lacertidae > Podarcis > Podarcis muralis. Next base: position 82,728,920 of record NC_135661.1, read on the forward strand.
CTGAATTCGCCCAAGATGCTTCCAGCCGACCTGCCTTCGCACTGGTAACGGAAACGCATGCCCCTCTGCTTGGGCTGCTCTGTGATCACCAGCCTGGGCGGCTCCTGGATGATGTCGTCCAACTGCTCTCGGGACATCCCTGGACGCAAGGAAGAGGGGGCGGGGGGCCACGAGTCATCGGAGCATCTGCTACTGGGCAGCAACGGGAGGGACGTCCCCCTTGGAACCAGCTGGGGCCTTATTGTTAAGTTGTTAAGGTTCTGAGAGAGCTGGGAAGGAGACGGGTCTCGCAGCGCGCAAGAGGCTGAGAAGGAGGAGCCGTAGGGCCGCGACAGGCTCATGCCCATCGGCTCAGCTGGTCTCGGCAGTCCGGCTGGTGATGCTAAGTTGGAGCGTTTGGGGATCAGCTCGGCTGGCCCGTTAAGCGAGACCCTGGGGGGAAGCGAGAAGGGATCCACCTCGAAGCCATCTTCCTTAATCAGTTCATCGATGATTTCTGGAAGGCAGAATGAGAGCAGGGAGGGGTTAAGTTCCAGGTTCCGTTCAAAGCATTGATATTCACGTTTAAACCTCTGAATGGCCTTGGACTTTACGCATCTCAAGAAATCCCCTTTCCCATGGGAACCACAACCGCTGCAATTGTCAAGAAGGCTTCTCGTTGAAAGAGCTGGGCATGTTTGTCCTGGAAAAGAGGAGACTGAGAGGAGATGTGATAGCCACCTTCAAATATCTCAAAGGCTGGTGGAGAAAGCTTGTTTTCTCCTGCTCTGGAGCGTAGGACTTGAACCAACGCCTTCGAGCTACAAGAAAGGAGATTACAGTGGTGCCTCGCAAGACGAAAAGAATCCGTTCCGCGATTCTCTTCGTCTAGCGGTTTTTTCGTCTTGCGAAGCAACCCTATTAGCGGCTTAGCGGATTAGCGCTATTAGCGGCTTAGCGGCTATTAAAGGCTTAGTGGCTTAACTGCTAAAAGGCTATTAGTGGCTTAGCGGCTTAGAAAAAGGGGGGGAGCGGGGGGGAAATCGCAAGACCAGCAAGACGTTTTCGTCTTGCGAAGCAAGCCCATAGGGAAATTCGTCTTGCGAAGCAACTCAAAAACAGAAAACCCTTTCGTCTAGCGGGTTTTCCGTCTTGCGAGGCATTCGTCTTGCGGGGCACCACTGTACGACTAAACATCAGAAAAACCTTTCTGACTGTTATGTACAGTCACACCTCATGTTACATTTGCTTCATGTTATGTTTTTTCAGGTTGTGTCCCGCAGCACCCCAGAAGTACCGGAAAGGGTTACTTCCGGGTTTCGCTGCTTGTGCATGCGCAGTAGCGCTAAACCGTGCTTCGAACATGCGCACAAGTGCCAAATCACACCACGCACCTGCGCAGATACGGCGCTTCAGGTTGCGGGCTTTTCATGTTGCGAACGGGCCTCCGGAACGGATCCCATTCGCAACCAGAGGTACCACTGTACTAAGCTTGGATCCTAGAACAGTAGGCAAGTAGGATCCTAGAATGCAACAACTGATTGGCCTGCAGGAAAAGACCAATCAGGCTCCAGGAGGAAGTTAATCAGCCTATTAGGCTGGTAGGATCATAGAATGCAACAACCGATTGGCCTGCAGGAGAAGACCAATCAGGCTCCAGGAGGGAAGCAGAATCAGCCAATCAGACGGGACTCATTGTGTAAATAATGTATATAAAAGCCTGAGGTTTGGGGGGCAATTCAATCACTGTTTTACTACCTGCAATAAAGAGCATGAAATCACTACAGGACTCTGAGTATATTTCACTGACGGTAAGAGCTGTTTGATAATGAAACAGACTCCTTTGGAAGGTGGTAGACTCTCCTTCCTTGGAGGTTTTTGAGCAGAGGTTGGGTGGCCATCTGTCATGGAGGCTCTGGCTGAGATTCCTGCATTGCAGGGGATTGGACTGGATGACCCTCTACAATTCTATAATTCTCATTACAGTCCCATATTTGTGAGAAGCAGGGTCCTCTTGGTGGTGGCACCTTCCCTGTGGGACATTTCTACTCAATCTTTTTAAAAAAATTGTTTCAAACACTCATTATCCTCTTGGGGATTGCAGAGTTAGCGCTGAACAGTGGGACATGAAATATTATATTAATTGAACAGGATGTTTAAAATAACCTTTGTAAATAAACCAGAAGATTTCTTTTGGGAATGATAGGGACAGAACTACCTAAATTGTATAGAAATTTATTTATGTATGTAACTACAGCAGCAAGAATGCTACTCACCCCAAAATAGAAAGATGCAGAAGCAAAGGAAGAATGGATACAAAAACTTAGGGAATATGAAGAAATGGGAAAACTTACCGGAAGAATAAGCAATCAAGATAACAAACTTTTTTTATAAAAAAATGGAAATGGTTTATTGAATATTCACAGATGAACTGCAAACAGATAAAAACATTGGCAGGATTATTGTAATAACCTGCAGTTTCATAAGAGTATACAGTGGAACCTTGGGTTACGTTACCTTCTAGTAACTAACTTTCAGGTTGCGAACGCAGCAAACCCAGAAGTGTATACTTCCGGGTTTTGCCGCGCGCGCATGCGCAGAAGTGCTCTACCATGCCGTGCACGTGCGCAGAAGTGGCGCCTCATGTTGCGCTCTTTTTGGGGTATGGAAGGACCCCCAGAACGAATTAAGGGTCCACTGTATATTTAAAGTAGATAATTAAATGATCAAATGAAATGAATTTGGATATGCGGAAGATATTAAAAAATAATAATGAAGGAACCGCAGAAAGAGGGGGAAGGAAGTCGAACTTTGAAATGTTAAAATGATTGTAAAACTAATGAAATGTATAGATTTGAAAAGTATAAAGAAAAACTATTTTTAAAAAAGTTTTGCCTTCACTTCCATGAATCTGCATATCAATGGCTACCAGTCTTGATGGCTATCTGCTAACCCCGGAATCAGAGTCAATACCACTTGCTGAGAATCACAGATGGGGCAAGCAATTTTGCTCTCTTGCCCTGCTTGTGGCTTCCCAGAGGCATCACTGTAAGAACAGAGCACTGGACCAGAAAGGCCATTGATCGGATCCAGCAAAGCTATTCTTATGTACTCACTACTGTTCTTTGTCGCTGCTGTTTGGGAGATTCAAAAACAGTGCTTTGTTTAAGTGACACGGAAATAAAGAAATGTTTCGGCATTACTTGTTTCCTTGTGCTTTAGTCTTATTTTTTATCTTTACAGAACAATCCTACATGACTCTAGGACTAGAGATACCAGCCACTGCAGAACCTCCACTATACAGAAGCTACTACTATGCTATAAGATCCACTGTCTTGCGACAGTTTGTATATATACCTTAAGGTCCATAAATAGCAACACCCTAGAGATCCCGGGCCCTAAGGAAGTTAGATTAGCCTCAACCAGAGCCAGGGCCTTCTCAACACTGGCCCCGGACTGGTGGAACGCTCTGTCTCATGAGACCAGGGCCCTGCAGGATCTGATTTCTTTCCGCAGGGCCTGTAAGACAGAGTTGTTCCACCTGGCCTTTGGCTTAGAATCAGTTTGATTCCCTCCCCCTCTTTCTTTTTCCTTTCTCCTCCTGTGAAGAGGCTGCATCCTAATGTTTTAATGTTGTATTTTAATCTTGTTTTTTTAAATTGTATTTTAATCAACTTGTTTTTATTATTGGTTGTTAGCCGCCCTGAGCCCGGTCTTGGCTGGGGAGGGCGGGGTATAAATAAAAATTATTATTATTATCATCATCATCATCATCATCATCATTATTATTATTATTATTATATGAGTTTGTACTACTGATGAAGCCCAGGACGGCAAAACAAGGCTAATATTCTGGAAATCCTTGTCTTAGACTCCATGAAAGGATTCTGTGGAACTGCAACAACCTTTTGTGTGGATTGTTGGACTTTATGAACAGACAGGTGGAACACACTTTCACATATATGGTATGCATAAACTGATTAGAGAATGAACTGATCCACTGGGTCTTCTACTTTTTTTGTTGACCTTTATGAGGTACTTTTGTTGAAATCTACAATTTAATACAATGAATAGTATACTTAATTTATTCAATAGTATACTTGATTTATTCAAACGTACAGCCGGTTATGTCTTGTGTGTTTATTGAATATGTTTCAAGTAATCAGAGGCTTGTTGCTGTTTTGCGAACCTCCATTATAGCCAAAAAGAGCCCAGAATGGGAAAGGAGAACAATGCACAAAGTCGAAAACATAAAAGCAGCGTGTGCCCCACCAGCATCCCTCAAAACACTGCCACAGCTCACTGATCAGACAGAACGGCTAATTGACTTCCACACACAGAAGCAGCCGCTGAACTCCAACAAATCTCTATCTGTTAACACGGTACAGTACTGGTGCATAGAATCTAGTTCACACGTTTAGATTTAAGCCACTGAGTTATGTGACACTAAGGAACATACACACATGTACGAATCAGTAGTTTAACCACCAACTGGTCCTCCACACATACACAGAGAACTTGGTTTAGATGCAACAGTCAAACCATGATTTTTGCCATCTCAAATGGGCTTTGTGCTCCTGCTCCTCCCCTCCCTCCATCATTTCCCGGTTCAAACAAACCATGATTTGTCATTACATCTGAATCAGCAAACTATGGTTTTCCTCCCAATGAGGAACGTTAATCAAACTACTGTTTCCTGTTCTAGTTTGGAAGCAAACTGTGGTTTACCCAGTTGGATGCAACATCAAATAGCGGTTTGCTGAACCAGGAAGTACAATAAAGGACATGTGCTTAAGCTCTGAAGGGCAAACCATGCTTTGGTCATTAAATGTGAACCAAGCCACATGCAGAAGAAGAAGAGTTGTTTGGATTTGATATCCCGCTTTATCACTACCCAAAGGAGTCTCAAAGCAGCTAACGTTCTCCTTTCCCTTCCTCCCCCACAACAAACACTCTGTGAGGTGAGTGGGGCTGAGAGACTTCAGAGAAGTGTGACTGGCCCAAGGTCACCCAGCAGCTGCATGTGGTGGAGCGGGGAAGCGAACCCGGTTCACCAGATTACGAGACTACCGCTCTTAACCACTACACCACACTAGCTCTCACTTACTGTATGTTCCTTGTATATGTCAAGAATATATCATCCTAATATCAATTTTTTTCCCTTACCTGAAGTGTGCTTCACTACTCTGCCCCAAGCCCCAGAATCCTTACCTAATTCATCTGAAAAGAAAAGAAAGATAGATCAGTATTTTAAATCACAGCATATTCCGCCTGTCTGCACATATTGAACGGTGAGGGGTTCACAACCCAGCACATAAGTTTACTAACTCATCAGCCCTGCCTTCATTAAACGGTCATTAGGGGTCCCCTGGGAAGAGGGATTGATTGAAAAATTAACAGCAATAATTTAAGACTTTTGAAAAGCTTTTTTAAAAAACTAAAAGCACATAAAAACTTTTAAGTACTGTAACCCATCCTGGAACCCTACGATAAATGCAAATAATAACAGTAACAATAGTTCCTAGTCTTTCACTTTTTTATTTCTTTCATCGCTAACAGAGGAAGAATTAAACTCTGGGTTTCTAAGAAGTTGATCAAAGGGCTACACGTGAAGCGAACGCAAGCGGTCCTTACCAGCCGTCTCTGCCGTGGGCTGCATGATGGACAAACTGGAAGCTGGGAGGGAGGAGCCTGTGAAGACAAACAATGTGTTGGGAAGAAGCATAATTTCCAGGCCGTGTCCACCAAGAAAGTGTTCAAAACCAGGGGAGACCAACGGAGGCAGCCCACTATTAGAGAAGGCCAAGGGCAATCAGCAATGTTTAAATGCAGACCTCATTTAAAACAACCCATGATGCCCCAGATGCAGTGTCGCTCCAGGGCATCGTGGGAAATTCAACATGGCATCTTCAAGCCACTCAGCATGGCGGCTGTTCAAGGTGCAACAGCAGACCAGTCTGACCTTTTTTCACCTGGTTAGTCTCACTTCCATCCTCAAATTCAGTACCCGGAAAACAACCTTCCCTTTTTAAGAGTGCCTGGATTGCAGGGGTAAAGAGGTTATGAAGCTAAAGGCTATGTACACAGCAAGCATTCAAAGCACACTGCTTTCTCCCAAGCAATCATGGGAACTGTAGTTCACCCCTCGCAGAGCTGTAACTCCCAGTACCCTTAACAAAGTACAGTTGTCATCTTCATTGATTTATTAATCACCTTGTAACTTAATGATGCGTTCTTACTGCCCCAGAATTCTTCCAAGCTACAGATATATCGTCTACTGCACCATTCACCTTCTAGGGCCAAATATCTACCCTTTGCTTTAATAATAAGCATAAGAAAATGATGGCAAGCGCTGCTTGATCAGGCTAATGTTCTCGCAACAACAGTGGAGACAGAAACATCCATATTTTGTTCACTTTCCCATTTCACTGCCATACAGCGTATAGTTTCTAAGAGCATGCCACCTCCAAGGGATCTCCAAACACCAATGGCTAGGGTATTACACATTTAAGTTGCAGATAGGGGACGTGGGTGGCACTGTGGGTTAAACCACAGAGCCTAGGACTTGCCGATCAGAAGGTTGGCGCTTCAAATCCCTGCGACGGGGTGAGCTCCCGTTGCTCGGTCCCTGCTCCTGCCAACCTAGCAGTTCGAAGGCACACCAGTGCGAGTAGATAAATAGGTACCGCTCTGGCAGGAAGGTAAACGGCGTTTCCACGCGCTGCTCTGGTTCGCCAGAAGCGGCTTGGTCATGCTGGCCACATGACCCGGAAGCTGTATGCCGGCTCCCTCGGCCAATAAAGCGAGATGAGCGCCGCAACCCCAGAGTCAGCCACGACTGGACCTAATGGTCAGGGGTCCCTTTACCTTTAGTATCAAGATGCATTTTCTACTTTAAAACACCTCATAAGAAATCAGAGCGATTTGAAGAAATCTGCAAAGCCGCTAGCCCATTTTAAAAAAGGGGGGGAATCCTACTAGTCTACCTGTCTATATACACCTAAGCTTTCTCAACATTTTGTTGTCTGGTTACCTGGAGACAATTTTTGCTCACCACAGGTGACCAGGCAGACATGATCCCATTTGCAAGACGGGATGATCAAAAAGTCTTTAAAAACAGAGCCACCAGCTTGGCACTAAAGGGTCAAACTTTCTAAAACCAAATGACCGTTCACAGAGCAGGAAACATCTGCTTCAAAAGGTTGGAGAAAGCAAATAAAATTGGTTTTACTTGCCCCCAAACACACACTCATGCCCCTTGACCTGCCAGTGTAAGAAACCTCCCCGCCCCTTTAACTTAAGGAGTCTCTTGTGTGAAGTGGGGGCAGGGAAGGAAGAACCCCCTGACTTTTCAGAAAAGGGATGGCCACATGGCTAGAGAAGGGACCAAGAGAACCCAAACACACCCGCTCCTTTTAAGTGCAGGACTGAAATGCAGAAATCAGCAAGCGAAGCTTATCAGAGTGTGGAAATCAGCAGGCAGCAAGATTTCGACCTGTGCTGTTCAAAGCCAGAGAAAAAGCAGGGAAACCCATCCCAAATATCCCCCCCCCCCCCCCCGGTGTGGAACCCACAAGCAGGATCCGTGCAACTCTCCCCTCGCCTCCTGCGGTTTCCGGCATTTAGAGGCACAGCAGAGAGACCGGTGACTCGTTCCTGTCGTCCCCAGGCCTCCCAGCAACCCAGTCTGTTGCCTAGACAATAACACAGTACCCCCAACCCCTGGGCCGGTAACTGAAAAGTCACACACGCCCTCTCTCTCCCCTAGAACTCATTTCGCTCCAGCTGCCCCATACCTAGAGCTGGGGAAGACAGCATCTCTTTCCTCTGCCAGAGAGGCAATCGCAGCGGCTCCCGTCTCGCTCCAGGCCTCTTCATAACCTGGCCCTGAGCTCCATTCCCCCCTCGGTCAGCCCTCAAGCCCCAATTTCTCTCTGTCTGCCTGTCTATTTTTATTATTTTTTTAAGCTTTGAGGGTTCTTGGAATTCCCCTGCTCTGCCGGCTGCTGCTTCCTGATTGGCTGCTGGCTGTCATGAAGTCATGCTCAATGGAACGGGAAAGCCCCCAGCCTAGCGGTAAAGGGCAGGATCTACTCTCAGGCGTGGGGAAAAAAAACCAAAACGCAGCAAAAAACACACACACAACAACCAAGAACCGAGAAAAGAAAAGCAAACAGGCACTCCCTTCTACTTAGTAAGGCAACAGGTGCTAGGCTAAGCGGGGGTGAAGAGGGTGGAGACTTGGTTTCCTACACTCGTTTTCTCTTTCTCGCTCCGGGCAGGATCAGGCCTGCATGCACACCCAGTTGTTCCGCTTCCAGAGGTGGCCAGGCAGATGCTTCTCTGGAAAGGTCACAAGCAAGCAGGCCAGGAAGGAAAAACAGCCTTCCCCTTAGCACCTGTTGCTCCAAGGTAGACTTTCTCTGCAGCTGGAGGTTCCATTTAGCTGCCCTGGCTTACCAATGCGCATTCCGAAACCTGCCCTCCATGAATTCCGACAACTAAGCCTTTTCAAAGAGCAAGTCAACCCCGACACACAGGTGAATTCTACAAGATAATAAGCTGGGTGACAAATAACTTCCTAACACCAGTCCTGAGCCCTCTTGCTAACTAAAAGGTAAACCTGCCCGTACGGGCCAGTCGTGTCCGACTCTAGGGTTGTGCGCCCATCTCACTTAAGAGGCCGGGGGCCAGCGCTGTCCGGAGACACTTCCGGGTCACGTGGCCAGCGTGACAAAGCTGCTCTGGCGAGCCGGCACCAGCGCAGCACACGGAAACACCGTTTACCTTCCCGCTATAAAGCGGTACCTATTTATCTACTTGCACTTAAGGGTGCTTTCGAACTGCTAGGTGGGCAGGAGCTGGGACCGAAAGACGGGAGCTCACCCCGCCGCGGGGATTCGAACCGCCGACCATACGATCGGCAAGTCCTAGGCACTGAGGTTTTACCCACAGCGCCACCCGCGTCCCCTTACTTGCTAACTAGCTCCTAGTAATAGGAGAAGAAAAAAAAAATTCTAACCCATCAACTCTTTCCACTCCTAAATTTATAAACGTCTGCTGTGTACCCCCCACTCACCTGCTTTTAAGGCTATTGTTAAAGGTTGCTTTATAATACTTAAAAACAATGGCTTGGAAGCAATGAAGTTGCATGCTAAACCGATAAGAAAATAAAGCAGCCTCCTTTTCACCTGTGTCTTGCGGAGGAGCCCGACGGTCTGCAAAAACCCAGAGACCAAACTGTTCCCCCCCCCCCAACACTGCTGGGACTCCATTTCCCATCAGCCCCAGTCACCATGGCAAATAGTCCTGGATGATGGGATTTGGAGTCCAAGAACATCTGGAGCGCAACAGGTTTCCTATCCCGCCGTAAATGAAGTTCTTCCAAGGGTGCAGGTGTTTCCCTCCATCCTCTGAAAAGCTTCGCCTGTGCTAATATCTGCTGGTCCTTTAAATAGTTGGCAACTCAGTGTGGAGATACTGAACAGTTGCTAAACAATCCCTACTCACAGATCAGAATTATCCGTGGTACCTAAACATGCACCAGGAAGAGTGGGAAAGATCCCAATTTTTGTTTGCTTGTTTCCCCCTCTTCCATCACATAGTTTCTCTTAACTTCAGCAAGAAATCGAACCCTGTAGGGAGTTCAGCGGCCCCTTACCCAGCACTCCTTTTAGCTGTGTGCCCTCTCCAAATTGCCCCAATTCCTCAGGTTGGAAGATTTCTCCCTGGGCAATTTTGCATCCTCCTTCTCCTCCTGCATCTTTTCCCCCAGCGCCAGGTTCAGCTTTCGGTTTCAGGGCTTCCAGGCTCATTTCTTTTGAAGAGGAAAGGGATGGGGGGGGGGGATCAGGAAGGATTTCCAATTCCAGGAAAAGAAAGGAGGTCTGTCATGACCGGAACACACAGCCCCTTTCCCCTCCTTGGTCTTTTGGCACCGGAAGCTCCCACTTCCAAAAAAAAAAAGAAAGAAAGAAAAAAGTTATTGGCCAAGCCGATCAGCCATGTGGTTTCGAGAAACACAAACTGCCAGAAAGAGAGCACTGTGACCGGAGCTCTCAGCTTGATGGTCCACATTTGACTTTAACATCTGTCCACGGAGGCTGGTTCATCAGAGTGAATGGGGCACCTGCCCCCCCCCCAGCCCTCCCCTGCCTGCCTTCCTATGAAGGGAGAATAATAATAATAATAATAATAATAATAATAATAATAATAATTTTTATTTATATCCCGCCCTCCCCAGCCGAAGCCGGGCTCAGGGCGGCTAACAACAATAAAACAGTACAAACGTACAGCACAAACAACACTCTAAAATCATCATCATCATCCTTATCCACAAACACCATCGATTTAAAGCACATCTGCACCAACAATCCTGGGAACTGTAGCTTACCCTTCACAGAGCTTCAATTCCCAGTAAAGGTAAAGGGACACCCTGTTTTTTTATATGCCTGTTGTATTTGTCCATGGAGTTTTCTTGGCAGGGATACTGGAGTGGAAGAGAAGACTCCCTGGAAAAGACCCGGATGTTGGGAAAGATGGAGGGCACAAGGAGAAGGGGACGACAGAGGACAAGATGGTTGGATAGTGTTCTCGAAGCTACCAGCATGAGTTTGACCAAACTGCGGGAGGCAGTGGAAGACAGGAGTGCCTGGCGTGCTCTGATCCATGGGGTCATGAAGAGTCGGACATGACTAAACAACAACAAAGGGACCCCTGACCATTAGGTCCAGTCGTGACCGACTCTGGGGTTGCGGCACTCATCTCGCTTTACTGGCCGAGGGAGCCGGTGTACAGCTTCAGGGCCATGTGGCCAGCATGACTAAGCCGCTTCTGGCGAACCAGAGCAGTGCACGGAAACGCCGTGTACCTTCCTGCTGGAGCGGTACCTATTTATCTACTTGCACTTTGATGTGCTTTTGAACTGCTAGGTTGGCAGGAGCAGGGACCGAGCAACAGGAGCTCACCCTGTCGCGGGGATTCGAACCGCCGACCTTCTGATCGGCAAGTCCTAGGCTCTGTGGTTTAACCCACAGCGCCACCCACGTCCTCAGTTCCCAGTACCTGTAACCAAACTACAATTCCCAGGGTTCTTGTTTTAAATGTATGATGTGTGTGCAGATGTCTCTCTCAGGGTTGCCCTGGTAGAACTCAGCAGGGAGGAAGATGGGGACAAAACCAGAATTAGTTAGCACTGCCGGTTCACTGGGTTTGGCTTCGCTGGCAACAAAAGTGGGACAAACACCACCACCAACAACAACAGAACATTCATGGTATATAAAGTGAATTGCAGCAGGAATTGCAGCTGGAAACAAAGCAGAACGTCTGCACAAAACGTTCGCAGGTGAGAACAGTATTGGAACTCCCTGCCTATCGATATAAACCAGGCACCTCCACTGTCCTCTTCAGTGCCTGCTAAAAACATTGTTGTTGTTTAGTCGTTTAGTCGTGTCCGACTCTTCGTGACCCCATGGACCAGAGCACGCCAGGCACTCCTGTCTTCCACCGCCTCCCGCAGTTTGGTCAGGCTCATGTTTGTAGCTTCGAGAACACTATCCAACCATCTCATCCTCTGTCGTCCCCTTCTCCTTGTGCCCTCCATCTTTCCCAACATCAGGGTCTTCTCCAGGGAGCCTTCTCATGAGGTGGCCAAAGTACTGGAGCCTCAGCTTCACGATCTGTCCTTCCAGTGAGCACTCAGGGCTGATTTCCTTAAGAATGGATGTGTCTGATCTTCTTGCAGTCCATGGGACTCTCAAGAGTCTCCTCCAGCACCATAATTCTAAAGCATCCATTCTTTGGCGATCAGCCTTCTTTATGGTCCAGCTCTCACTTCCATACATCACTACTGGGAAAACCATGGCTTTAACTATACAGACCTTTGTCGGCAAGGTGATGTCTCTACTTTTTAAGATGCTGTCTAGGTTTGTCATTGCTTTCCTCCCAAGAAGCAGGCGTCTCTTAATTTCGTGGCTGCTGTCACTTAATTTCGTGGCTGCTGTCACCGCCGTGGCGAAGGGGCTTGAAGAACTCAGAGAAGCTATGAACTACGCCGAGCAGGGCACACAAGATGAACAGGTCATAGTGGAGAGTTTTGACCAAACGTGATCCACCTGGAGGAGGAACCGGCAAGCCACTCCAGTATCCTTGCCACGAAAACTCCATGGACAAAGACAACAGGCTAAAAACATTACAGAGAAGCAAAGAGACGCTTAGAAAATTGAGGTGCTTTTCATCTGCTTCAGTATTTTAACTTTTGCATGTTTTAAAGTATGGTTGTATTTCCCCCCTGATTTTATTGTTTTATCTTTTTGTAAAACACTTGGAGGTGGTTGTTTTTATTACAATCAAGCAGTGTGTAAGATTTATGAAATACAGTAAACTAATATTAATAGCCTCATGAGCATGAACCAACATGAATGCACAATGAATAGGATGTCTGGATAGGGCCCTAATAGTAGATTCTGCCCATTGATACCATAACTTACTAAAGAATATTGTCCTATCTATTGTTCTCAAATGCAAACAAACAAAACACAATAATCCTTTGAAATGCAAAGCATACTGTAAAGCTGTAAAAAGTGAAAGAAATGAATTTTTCCCACTTTCTACTGTTTCAGTCCATATTTGGAAAGAGATTTGAACGCTGCCCCATTGTGGTTGTGAGTTCTGAAGATATGGTGGCTATTTTGGACTAATTTATTTTTTTAAAAGGGAATGATTATTTTCTTGAATTAGGGAGCATGCCACCATTTGGTACAGCCAATTTCAGATTATTTCATCTGGCGTGCGTAATCTGCGGTGGGTTTCCTTCTCTTGAATCCTTATTATTATTGTAAATAATGAAGAGCATTTATACGCTGTTTTACAATGGCCTTCAGGGATACAAGCCCGACCAAAAAAAAAAAAAAAGCAACACTGAAAAACACAACATATAGTCATTCAATCATTCGGAAAATCTTATCTATGGGGGAAAAGCGAAGAGTTATGCAACACCTTAAATGCGAATTTATTATTTCGCAAACTATGGCACGTTATTAGCATTTAGCTTCCCCTCACATGTAAGTCTGCAACATGTGGTAAAGATGCAAAAAGCGGGAGGCGGCAGCAGCAGCAGTTAATTCGGATTAATTCCTCCGGGGTCAACAAACCAGGATCTGCCTCCCTCGCAGGCACTCGGCACTCCCCTGCTGCGGAGCGGCTCGCGAATATACGGTAACCAGAAGGCGCTCCGCCCAGACGGAGTTTAGAGGGGAGGAGGTCACGTGGGCCAGAGAGAGAGGGAGAGGGCGGGCGGGAGCAAAGCGGGACTTAGGGGGAACTCTCGCGAGAGCTGCACCAGGCAACGGCGCAGCAAGATGGCGGCGCCGGAGACGGAGGTGGTGGCGGCGGCGGGTCCCGCGTCCGGCCCTGAACAGGTAGCGGCCGCAGAGCCCCTTTCTCCGTCGCCCCCCTCGCGGGAGCTGCCGCTCAGCGGCTCTCCTTTCCCTGCGGGGGGGCAGTTGCCCCTCCCGCCGCCCTCCTTTTGCCCCTCCCGCGGGCGAGGAGAGGGGGGGTTAGGTCCCCTCATGCCCCAGCCCCGCCCCTCTCGCCAGTCACGTGACGCCCTTCTCCCTACCCCAGGAAAAAAAAAATTAATTGGCCTCCAGGGGCGATTGCCCACCATGCCCCTTCTCCAGGTCAGCTCCTTTTCTTTTTTATCGCACTCATATATATATATATCTGCTGTTTTTTATTTATTATTATCGCCTGCATTTTTCCTCCCAAGACGCCAGGGGTGGGGTTGTTTTTTGGGGGGTGGGGTAGGAGGAGGGGTCCACACACGCCCAGCCCCCGTTTTATTCTCAGCCGGGCTCAGAGAAGGCTTATGGCACGAGTGAGCAAGGATCGCAACCCTGTGGTTATAGCACGCCCTCTGCCTGCAGAGAGTCCCCAAGTTCAGTCTCTGGCACCTCCAGGTAGGTCTGAGAAATGCACCTGCCCCGAGACCTCGGAGAGGTGCTGCCAGCCCGTGTAGGCGGTACTGAGCTGCATGGGCCAGTGGTCCGACCAGGCGCAAGTCAGCTTCTGAAAGGGCCCCTCTCAACCTTGAGGGTCGCCAGATGTTCTTGAACTACAGCTCCCCATCAGCCCTGACGGCCACGTCGCCTAGGAAAGATGGGATTTGTAGTCCGACAACGTCAGGCACCCAAGGTGGAGGAAGGCTGCTCTGAAGTGGTAAAAATCACTCCCGGTGCGTTTGGTAACCCAAATCAAGTCAGGTTCATTTATAACCTGCGTCTCCTTTAAGGAGACAAAGTGGCATGTGTGGTTCTTGCAAATATGGAGTTTTACCTTCGCAACAGCTCTGTGAGGTAGGTTAGGTTAAGCAGTAGCGACTGGCCCTGAATTCCTGAAGGAGTGTCATAGCCTAGTGTGGATGGCAGCTTAAATATAGAAAGCGTAAAAGCATAGCAAGACGACATTCCAACTCAGACGCTTAGTCCATCGGCTCAGTATTCTTTATACTGACAGGCTGTAGAGTCGCAGACAGGACTATTTCCTAGAAGCTACAGGGTGAAACTGGACCTGCATACAAATCCCCAGAATATGAGCCTGGGTTTCATCATGCTGTATAGTTGCGCAAGTGGCAGTTTCTACCCTGCATCTTGCCACACTTCTATACCTGAAAGGTGTATAAATCCTTAATTCTTGGGGACCTGGTTCACCTGTAGTTTCATCGTTTGTATATATTTGCTTCAGGAAGGAAGCTTTTGCCGCTTGTCAGGCACAATTTGTAGTAAAACGGGTTGCCCAAATTGCCTCATGGAAACCATGCAGTGAACTTTATGATTAAATGAGGAGTCACCCATTTGTCTCTCTGTTCAGTGTCCCACACTAGCCACTCCTTCCTTCCTTGGATGTGTCACACAGTGTTGCTTCAGCCTCAACACCCCACTTCTCTTGGGTACACCTCCACCCTTTTGATCTGGCATCCATCTTGTTCCCTTGACTTAGAAATTCTCGCCTGACTCTGTCCCTTGTTAGATAGATCTGATTTCTCAGGTGTATGCCAATGAATCACTTTCATCTCAATGTCCCCCTCTGGGTAGTTATCTTTCTGCTCCTAATTGGTCTCATTAGCAAATTGCTCCTGCCTTTATCCCCCATAAATAACCAACAAGTTCTGACCCAGATAGCTCTCTTGGCCCTTGCCCCCCATCCTTTATGACAGTCTACATTTTTCACTGTGCTCTGCTTTTTCTTGGCTGGTTTCCTCTCTTGTCTCCAACTGACTTTCATGTTTCTTCCAGTTTCAGACCATGGTTCCTCTTCCCCAATCTCCTTGACTGTGCTGTCAAAAGCTTTTTCTCCCTGAAATTTACAGGTGCCACTCTGTTTTCTCCATCTAGGCTAAGAGTTCACCTGCCATTCCTTTCAACATCACTAATTTCAGAGCTTCCTACTTCAGGAATTGTTTCTCTTTTTTGAGGAATTTGTCTTTGGGTTCCCTACTAAGGAACTGATTTTTCCCCCCCTCCTCTGTCCTCCTCCTAAGTTAAATTTCCCCATCTGATTCTTAAAGCTTTCTGTATGCAGCATGCAGTTAACTTTTTCATCTGTTAGATGCTTCCCCTTAACTGCATCTAATCTGCTTTTGAAGGTATTGTCCTCTTTTATCTGTAAGGAGACTCTTTTCCCACCAACAAGCACCTGGCTTTCATGGGGAAACTTGACATCATGATCTCTCCTCTCCCCAATTGTCTGTTGATTCTGTGAATATTACACACAGTCTGCGCAAAAGTTGTCTCATTCTAGACAGCAGTGCGCTCTCATATACTACCTATTCTAGATGAAACAGCTTATTTTTCCCCTGTTTGGAGTCCCATCTCACTCAAAGCCAGTAATTCCTGCACAGATTGCTGTGGCACATTTGTGTGCTGTGAGATGTAATAAATAAATGGAATCGTTATAATTTGCCATCAGCTCAAAGCACTCAGCCCATAGTGCCTGCTGGGTACCTGTGTGAGTGCTCAAAGCACTCAGCCCATAGTGCCTGCTGGGTACCTTACTTACATCCACTCCTCCTTCCTGGGGAAGGACATTTGTGGCCCATCTCAGCATTGGATGTGATTGGATCATTCAGTTGCTCCTGATGCAGAGATGAAGGGAGTCTGTCCGTTGCATCTCTGTGTGAGTTACTGCTCTGAGCTTACATTGAGAAGAAGCACTTGTAGAACAGTGACTGTCTCAAACCCAGGTGAACTCTTCCAAGTATGGGAAATGCTTAACACTTTCATTTTCTCAAAGCAAACCACTTCAGGTGTGTCTCCAATTATAATTTAGGGAAGTAAGCTCTAGCTATCAGAAGCTTAGGTAACAGTGCTCAGAGTGTTGTTGGCTACAGGTGCTTGGGGTGAGAGGATGGGGGGGCACGGGAATTCCCATTCCACACCTTGTTTTTCCACCGTTTGCTGGGAAACAGCCCACACAGGGCCCACAATCCTCTTGTTTGGCTGCCATCCATGTGTTAAAAGCAGTGTTACCTTTTAGTGTCCTCCCCACGCCTCACCTTGGGATTCCCCAGGTACATTTACCACTTGGATCATTCTTGCTACTTCCCCTTTATCCCCACCCTCTTTTACCATCTATAATTTTACATAATATCCTTGTGATGAAATCTGTCACGTATAATCTGCCATTTTAAATAAATGATCTAAAAATAAACTTGAATCCAGAATCAAAGCCTTAATTCTCTCAACAATGCTGAATGTGGATGAAGAGGCTCATATTTTGGCCCTCAACCATTATTTTCCTGAAAGGAGATTGAATCATAGAATTGTAGAGTTGGAAGGGAACCCAAGGGTCATCTAGTCCAGTGTTTCCCAACCTTTTTTGGGCAAAGGCACACTTGTTTCATGAAAAAAATCTCGAGGCACACCACCATTAGAAAATGTTTTAAAAATTAACTCTGTGCCTATATTGACTACCGTATTTTTCGCCCTATAGGACGCACCGGCCCATAGGACGCACCTAGATTTTGGGGGGGAAATAAAGGGGAAAAAATTATTCCCCCCCCCCCCCGACGCGGGGCTGGGGCGGGAGAAGCCCGAGCTTCCCCCGACCCCAGCCCCCAGAATGGGAGCCAGAGTGGCTCCCGGAGCTTGCGGGACTGGGGGTGGGGGAAGCCCGAGCTTCCCCAGCCCCCAGAAAGGGTCCGAGAGCGATGGCAAAGGTGAGCGCACCTTCGCCATCACTCCCAGAGCTTGCGGGGCTGGAGGTGGGGGAAGCCAGAGCTTCCCCCACCCCCAGCCCCCAGAAAGGGTCCGAGAGCGATGGCGAAGGTGAGCGCACCTTTGCCATTGCTCCCGGAGCTTGCAGGAGCTGGGGGTGGTGGAAGCCCGAGCTTCCCCCGCCCCCAGCCGCCAGAGCAGGTCAGAGAGCGATGGCGAAGGTGTGCGCACCTTCGGCATCGCTCTGGGACCTTGCGCGGGCTGGGGGCGGGGGAAGCCGGAGCTTCTCCCGTCCCCAGCCCCCAGAGCGGGTCGGAGAGCGATGGCGAAGGTGCGCGCACCTTCACCATCGCTCTGGGACCTTGCGCGGGCTGGGGGCGGGGGAAGCCGGAGCTTCTCCCGTCCCCAGCCCCCAGAGCGGGTCGGAGAGCGATGGCGAAGGTGCGCGCACCTTCCGCATCGCTCTGGGACCTTGCGCGGGCTGGGGGCGGGGGAAGCCGGAGCTTCTCCCGTCCCCAGCCCCCAGAGCAGGTCGGAGAGCGATGGCGAAGGTGCGCGCACATTCCGCATCGCTCTGGGACCTTGCGCGGGCTGGGGGCGGGGGAAGCCGGAGCTTCTCCCGTCCCCAGCCCCCAGAGCAGGTCGGAGAGCGATGGCGAAGGTGCGCGCACCTTCCGCATTGCTCTGGGACCTTGCGCGGGCTGGGGGCGGGGGAAGCCGGAGCTTCTCCCGTCCCCAGCCCCCAGAGCAGGTCGGAGAGCGATGGCGAAGGTGCGCGCACCTTCGCCATCGCTCTGGGACCTTGCGCGGGCTGGGGGCGGGGGAAGCCGGAGCTTCTCCCGTCCCCAGCCCCCCGAACGGGTCGGAGAGCGATGGCGAAGGTGCTCGCAGCTTTGGCATCGCTCTGGGAGCTTGCGCGGCTGGGGGGATAGCTTCCTTAAGCCTGGAGAGCAAGAGGGGTCGGTGCGCACCGACCCCTCTCGCTCTCCAGGCTTCAGCGAAAGCCTGCATTCGCGGCGATGGGATGTGGGAGGGAGCTCGCTCGCCGCCCCGCGTGTGCTCGCCGCCGCCGCCCCGCCTCTCGCCGCCCGACTCGCCCGCCTCCCTCCCACGGCACACTAGGCAACGTCTCACGGCACACTAGTGTGCCGCGGAACACCGGTTGGGAAACACTGATCTAGTCCAACCCCCTGCAATACAGGAATTGTTTTTTTAAAAGCAGATCTTATTTATTAATTTTTCACAAAGAAAAAAAGATATGCAAATTTTAACATAAACCATGTTACTTTATCAGTTGACTTTCTGTCCTCCCCTTCCATGGTCTCCATATTTACCCTTAAATGCTACATATTTCACCTATACTATTCAATACATTAAATTTAACCTATTTATCTTATTCACACTGTTGCTCATATTTCAAACCCTGCTCGTTTTTTTCATCTTGCTATAATTGTTCTTTAAATACTCAATAACAATACAGGAATCTTTTGCCCAACATGGATTGGGGTACTTTAAGAGTGAAGAACTGAGATGATAATTTGATTTGTTTTTAAATTCAAATGTAGTACCGAAAAGAATTTGCTGGCTTAAATATTCACTTAATGTCATGGGCTTACTTTA
Source organism: Podarcis muralis (assembly GCF_964188315.1). Lineage (NCBI taxonomy): Eukaryota > Metazoa > Chordata > Lepidosauria > Squamata > Lacertidae > Podarcis > Podarcis muralis. Next base: position 82,747,732 of record NC_135661.1, read on the forward strand.
CTGACCCTGCATGCCTGTAGGGAGAGACTGGGAACATGAATTGAGTTTCTCATCTGAAAAATTGGATTAATAGTGATGAGGTGCTTTTCTTCTGGGCAAATTTGAATAACATAAATCATGTATGCCTTTCCCTCAGATCAGATCCTAATAAGAAATAGTGATTATGTGTTTTCCCCTAAGTACTCAAGGAACTTTGCATATGTTGTTTCAGTAATTCTTAGTACAACTCTGTAAGATAAGCTAGTGAAAACTGGTTGGGGCTAGTATATAGATTGACACAAGCCTTTAATTAAAAGGTCCTACATAAATTTAGCAGCGATGAAGTAAGAGGGCAAATTCTTTTTTGCATCAGCAGCTGATTAAAGATTAGGTTCTGGACCATAGGAGAGTAACTGCATAGTTTTTATAGCGGAGGTTAATAAACAATGGGATCTGTATTAAGACTGGTACTATTTAACATTTATAAATGATCCTGTAGTCAAGTCTGCAGATTATTGGTTGCTTTTTATGTGGCGCTTGCCTGCATTTAGTTGAACCCCAACTTTCTAAATACAATGAAATAAATGACAATTGATGAATAAGCAGAATAGGAAAAACCCAAGCAGCCTGCAGAGAGTCCCAAAAGCGTCTCTGCAACTAGGTAAATAGGAATGAAACGACAGATGAGATTTTCTCTTAAGTGAATGTAAAGTGAGGCACCCACAGGTAGAAAATCTTAACCACATAAAAACAAGGGGTATCTAAAATGTCTGTGACTATCTATTAATATATCTTGGGAGAGGGGGGTCATTGTTGATAACTTAATGAAAATGTCAACAGGGTGAGGTTGTGGTAAAATAGCAAACTCAAGAATGGATGGGGAACAAAATAGCCACTGCTTAATGCCCTTCTATAAAAAGATGCTGAGCCCACCTTTGGAATCTCTCTCTCTCTCTCACACTCTCTCTCTCTCTCTCTCTCTCTCTCTCTCACACACACACACACACACACACACACACACACCTCAAATATCTCAATATTGGAGAAATGGAAGAAGTGCGGGTAAGGAAAGCCAAAATGATCACGGGGTTGACAGGCCTTTGTTGTTTCAGAAAAGACCAAATTATTTGTGGCTTCCTTGTTCAGAAAAACAATGGGGCAATGAGAGATGTTTATGAATGGGGAAGGGGGAGGACAGATAAATTTTCCTTCCCATCCCGTAATACTAGAACTAAATGGTAGATGAAATAGATGGTAGTCAATTCAGGACAGGTGAAAAAAACATAGGGCAGAATTAACTTATAACAGGCAAGGACTGAAGACTTTTGAAAATTCAAGCAGACATTTCAACCAAAGCTTGATTTTATAGTTTAACTTTCTACTTTTTGTACTGTATCCTTGCCAACCTCGTAGTGATAACTATAGTTAAGCAGTATATAAAGAAAATAAAAATAATACTGTAATTCATGGCCTGCTTGTGGCTTCCTGGAAGCATCTGCCTGGCTGCTGCTGGAAACGTTGATGGGCTCGACGGCCTTGATGCACCTGGGCTCTCCTTACCCTGTTGCTGTTATCCCTATATTTCAGCTGGCAGACCAAGGCTGAAGGATGGCGCCTTACGAACTTACGGCTGAGTTGAGATTTGAAATGGGGGTTGTTAAAACCAGATTTCAAGCTCTCATCCACCGTGCCACCCCAGCTCATTGTTGTACAGCACTTTGCATCTAATTAAAAATCTTGTTTTCTGGGAAGCTGAACTCACTCCTGTCCCAAGAGGAGGGGGCGGTTTCATGCTGCCGCAAAAGTGTCTCTTTTTTATAAAAAAAAAAAAGTCACAAAGTTTGACCCTCTTGGCTTCTTATGACAAGCGACTTTTGCTGATTTCCATCTCCCCGTTTTTCTCCCCACCTTTATAGCAAGTGACCAGCAATGGAACTGCAGGGGGAGGTGAAGCGGTTGCCGAGACCCAGCAGCAGAACCAGCCCCAACAGCAAGCTCCAAATGCTTGGCAGGTCATCAAAGGAGTCTTGTTCAGGTGAGATCTCGACTGCTCTAGAACTGCCGCGTTATCATCCTGTGTGTGTGTATATATCACACACTAGATGGTAGGGTGCTTATGTGTATTTGGTGTTTGTCCTTAAATCACTTGCGCTCGGATTTACATGTCCTGGGTCAAGTTCCTGTACTTCTATGAAAGCAGCCAATACCCACTGTTTTCGTGCATCTGCAGGGCGAAACCCACAATAACTGGTGTTTCTATACCGCTTCAGTGTATTCCAAGCACTTTTTGATATTTAAATTTTTTAAACATTTGTATCCCGATTTCCCAGCAGCAGTGCTGCGCTCAAAGTGGCTCACAGTAACAACAAAAGCATTAAAAAATAGCAAACATTTCAACCGGTCATAATCCTATCGAAAACACAAGAGCATACAAAACAAAAGCAAACACTTTCATCAGACAATACGAGCTCATGATGAACTCAAATGATCAGAAATGGCTTCTGAGCACCAGCCCTGTGCCAGCAGACATGCTCTTTCTTTGCAAACATGATCTCAGCCATCCTTGCGACACCCCAGACACCCACACTGCGAGTTGGTGAGGGGATACAGTGGTACCTCGGGTTAAGTACTTAATTTGTTCTGGAGGTCCGTTCTTAACCTGAAACTGTTCTTAACCTGAAGCACCACTTTAGCTAATGGGGCCTCCCGCTGCCACCGCACCGCCGGAGCACAATTTCTGTTCTTATCCTGAAGCAAAGTTCTTAACCTGAAGCACTATTTCTGGATTAGCGGAGTCTGTAACCTGAAGCATATGTAACCCGAGGTACCACTGTAGTGGCTTGACTGTGGCCGTCCAGTTAAGTTTATGAAAGAGGTGGCATTTGAACTAGGGACTTTTACTGACTCCTATCTTGGCCTCCTAGGCACACCGTCTTAACTGCATAGCACTAAATGACCAACCTAAAGCCTTTTTCTCCAAGGTGAGCTGAAGTGCCTCTGCCTCTCACCTTCAGCTCAGATCCTCTGAATGCCCAAGGAGCATCCATTGGTGCACAGTAAACCAGTATGCTTCCACCTCCCTGCATCACCTTGGAGCTAGAAAAGGGAAGTGGAGCCGTGTGGGTTTTGCTCTGTGCCAGCAGGGCTTCTGAGCTCAGAGAGCACCCACCATTGCGTGCAGAGACAGAGCAACCAGTGTGCCTAAGGAGTGCAGGCAGGCAGAGCAATCTGATGCGCCTCCATTCCCCCTCCTGGCTTTTCAGGTGCAAGCCGAAGCGTGGCATGCAGAGGTCCATCACCTTCACTCTGGGTTTATAGGCTCAGGGCTTATTTTCTGCTCTCGGCCTGGAGCTGAAAAGAAGGAACAGATTTTTCTCTGATCCTGTTCTACATTCCAGACATAGGAACCTAGGGAGCTGCCTTATAGCGAGTCAGACCCGTGGTCCATTTAGCTCAGTATTGTCTGGACTGGCAGGCAGATTCCCAAGCTATTCAGACGGGGTTCTCTCCCAGCCATACCTGAAGATGTTGGGGCTTGAACCCAGAACCTTCTGCGTGCAAAGCAGATGCTCCACCACCGAACTACACTTTCCCCCTTAATAAAAGGGGCATCTTGTCCTTTGGAAGGTGTGTGTTTGGTGGGGAGAGGTGTCCTTTTTGGTTAGTTAGAATTTGCCAGCCCCTGGTTAAAAACTGCAGCTGGAGGCTTGCATGATTGAATTCTCCACCATGCAAGAAACATTCCCTACAGATCAATCTAACAGCAATAAAACTAACATGCTGGGACGTCAGCTGGGCTAGACCAGACCTCTGTCATCTTCTTCACTGCTCTTCTGCATGCAGAAAGTTACTCTATATGGAGGACAGTAAGCAGCTTCCCTCCACCTGCAGTTTGAAGTAGCGCGTTGAAGAAACAGGCTTTACGTGCTGTTTCATGAGACCTAAGAGCCATGGCTTTATGTCCTTGTGAACATGGCGGTGGTCTTCCTCCAAGTGATTAGTATGTAGGTAGTGGCCTGTATGCAGAATCAGACCATTGGTCCACCCAGCTCAGTATTTGTGTGTCCCCCGACTGGGAGAAAAAAATAAAAGCTCCCATGTGAGAGTGGGGAGGATCTTCTAATTTCTGTGTGAGACAAGGGTTAAGAACTACCTTTGAGAGAGTAGGATTGTATTTTCTCTTTCTTTACTTTATATTTCTGTGAAAAAAGCTTTAATAAAATCTTATTTTTAAGAAAGAATTTGTCTACAACAGCCTTCTTCAGCTTAGCAATGTGAGACAGCCAGTGTGGTGTAGTGGTTAAGAGCGGTAGACTCATAATTTAGTGAACTGGGTTCGGTTCCCTGCTCCTCCACATGCAGCTGCTGGGTGACCTCGGGCTAGTCACACTTCTCTGAAGTCTCTCAGCCCCACTCACCTCACAGAGTGTTTGTTGTGGGGGTGGAAGGGAAAGGAGATTGTTAGCCGCTTTGAGACTCCTTAGGGTAGTGATAAAGCAGGATATCAAATCCAAACTCCTCCTCCTCCTCTTCTTCTTCTTCTTCTACTACTACTACTAGCACCCTCCAAATGTTTGGGGCTAGAACTCCAGTGCTGGCTGTAGCCCAAACCCACATCAGGGTTTGTACATCTACAAACTGGAGAGCCAGAAGTGGTGCAGCAGTTAAGAGTGTTGAACCTAGGACTCAGGAGTCCAAGGTTCGAATCCCCACTCAGCCATGAAGCTCACTGGGTGACCTTGGACCAGTCACTGCCTCTCAGCCTAGCCTACCTCACAGGATTGTTGTGGGGAATTGAATGAGGGGAGGGAGAACCATATGTGCCCACCCTGAGCTCCTTGGAGAAAAGGCTAGATACAAATAATAAAATATCTGGAGGGTGCCAAGGCGAGGAAGGCAAGGGAAGCCTGTCAGGGGCTGTCTGGGATTTCAGCCAGCGTCTTTTACTGCTCTCTTTAGAAATGCGAGGGCTTGAACCTTGAACCTTCTGCATACGAAGCAGCAGAGTTAAGAGTCCTTCCCCTTTCTAGAAGGAAGGGCGTGCGTGGGGCCAGCCTATAGGCCTGTGCCAAAGTGTGTTCAGTAAAGTATTAAGCTGATTGCTACCCTAATTAACTTTTAAGTTAAGCACCTCTTCTCTAAGTTTTGGCGGCATCTTTCCAGGGCAGAGGTCCCCATAAGGCTTTTAACACCAGTCATTAGAGCCAGCTCTTTTGTCACTTGGGATCTCGATAGTTTGGTTTATGGATGAGACTGCGGAGAGAAATGTCTGTGCTTTGACGTCTGTGTTTTGTGTGAGTCAGTGCAGCCAGACCCTGATGCAAAGTGAGGCGCTGGGCTTCAGGAAGGAAGTGCCTGGCGGTGGCAGGGTCCTTCCCAAAGTTGGGAAAGCACAGACTAGGCTTTGGGAAGGAGGGGGGAAGACACTAGGATCCTGGCAGGGCCCTTATGTCTCCTTCCCAAAACCCAGTGCAGCGTCCAATGTTGCTGAGGGCCTCCCCAAAAAGGCTTTGAGGGCCACAAGTGGCCCTTGGGCTGCATGTTGAACCACCCTGGTCCAAAAGTTGCTGGACCACAGCTCCAGTCATCAAGCCGGTGCCTTCCCTGTACTCATTTCGGCGCCTGCTAAAAATGTTCTTGTTTAGACTTTCCTACCCAAACACTTAAGAAAGTTGAGGTACATTTGTTTGTTTAATTTTATTCATAGAATTTTGTAAAATAATAATTCAGCAACATTCCAGATTTAACGTTCAGTTAAACAACTTGGGGCTTCTCCCTCCCTCCGGAGATTCCCAAAAATTTCAATTTGTGCTGCATAGTCTGATCACTCCATGCCTTCTCTTCCCAAAAGAAAACTAGCCGCCATCCTGAAAAGCTGAGGTGATTTTAGTCTGTTTTAGCATTTTAAAGTATGGTTGTGAACAGTCAAGCGGTGTATAATTTTTATGAAATAAATAAATAACCATTTCTGACCTTTGGCGGGGCTGATGGGAGTTGGAGACTAACACCCTCTGGAGGACCACAACCTCCCCATCCCTAGCATAGGAGAAGTTGTGGCATGCATTGTAATCCTGAGCTTATTTACTCAGAGGGGCTCCCCGTCAATATCAGTGGGCCTTACTGCTTTAAGTAAGCCTGCAGCCTTCGACTTGCAGGGAGAGGTCTTCCTAGCCTTCCAAAGGTCTCTTTCTGGGTTTTATCAAAGGCTTCGTCCTCTTCTTGCTTCTCAAGCTGAAGAGCACAGAAGCGTGGTTGTGTTTGCTCCACTATTCTGCTTTAGCGTGTGGATCAATGGCACTCCTTAATACGTGTGTGGTGGCCTCTTGGTGTTTTTGTGGCTTGTGGGGATGAGGCCCACTGATCTTTTTCAGGCATTGCTCTTGCTGGTCATGGTGGTGGTTGGTTCCCCATCTGGCCTCTCCTTTATGGTACTCCAGGAGTGTACAAAGCTTGAAGCATGGGAAAAAGTTACAGCTGGTATGGGAATCAAAGCAAATAGAGAGCAGCAGCTTCAGCCAGGCAAATGTGCCCTCCCTATGGCATCAGATGCCAAGAAGATAAAGAATTACACAACTTTTAGAAGACATCTGAAGGCAGCCCTGTATCGGGAGGTTTATAATGCTGGATGTTTTATGTTTTTAGATATGCAGTAAGCCGCCCAAGGATAGTGCTAGAAATCCCCGGGGCACCAGGCACATTTTGCGCCTATCGTGGGTCCAATTGTAAACATGCAGAGATCTCTGGGCACCAGGATGGCGACTGACATCTCCATCGTGCTGACAATATACACAATTCATTTTCAGCTTTGTAATCCAAGGGGGCGCAGAAAATGGCACCTAGACATCATTGTGGCGGCCATAACCTAGGTTTGAGGTGCCATTTGGCGAGTAGCTTAGGTATCTGAGTTTCTAACACTGTTCACGGGACGAGTGATGGTTCCAGAGGGCTCTGAGATAAGTTAGTCAGGTAGGGTGGAGTTGACTAAATTGAGTAATGCTGTTTCAGATACTGCCCCTTTCGTAGCACTCACCATCTAGCCATCTAGCCACTTGCCCAACAAAATCGGCCTACGAATAGCATTAGCAGGAGCCAACCTTTTCTAACGCATTCAAATGTCTCCTGAAGAGCAAGGTGACCAGGTGGGAAAGAGAAAGCAGAGAGAGTTTGTGCCATTTCCAAAGCCATTATTGCTTGGGATGCTATATTGGCTCTTTGAGCTGTGTCAGCAAAACGTTTTGGCATCTGTTCAGTGCCAGCTGAGCGATGAACTTCCGTATGATTAGAACGGTTAAAACATTTCCATTTATTAATGCAAATCAGATTGGAACGGGCTCGGCGCTGGCGTGTTCTCCCTCTTCCAGAAATGGGCAGATGCTGCAGTAATGCACTTCCAAAATTGTGGGTATGCAAAAAAAAATCATCTTTACTTGGCAAGGCCCCCACCCCACCCCGGCTGCTGAAATTGATCCAGAACATTGCTTTGAAGTTGAACGAAATAATCCACATTGGGCTCAGCATTTCCCAGATGGTTGTGGCCCATTTTAAGTGGGGAGCCTTAGAGGAAGTCGCAGAATAGAACAAATGATTCCATTCTTTGAGTTTGGTAATTCAGAACTGTTGACAACCCAGGAAAACAGGCTTTCCACAGGCATTGCTGCCCCTCCTGCCACACATGTCTTGGTGAGTCACCTGTGGCCAAAAAGGAAGTAAAAAAGGATCAGATTTTTGTAAAGCTTCCCTGCCGAATCACCCGGTTCTTCTCCCCCAAGGGCAAATCTGAAGCAGAAACAGCTTAGCTAATTAACCTCCTGGCTTAAAACTGATTGATTGGCCGGCTAGATTTGTGTGTGTTTATGCACTGTGAAAGCTCCTGAAGGATATTTGACAGGGGCGGTGGGGAAGATCTTGAAGGAAGGTGACATTGCCTCTTGGGTGCGTGAATTTTCAATTAAGAGATATCGGTCATTTGTCTGGAGAAGAGCAAGGAATCTGCATTCACCCCACCCCTCCATCAGATTTGGGAAGCTGGCAACACTATCTGGCCCTCCAAGGTTTGTGAGTTACACAGATGATTCATGTGGCAGCGGAAGCCAGCGGTGCTGTGGTTCTGTCTTCCCAGTTGGCTGGTTATCTTCAGCTATAATTTTAAACACACTAGCCTGCGAATGCCGGAAGAGACGTGCGTAGCTTGTCTGCAGAACCAGACGTGCTTATATATGCAAGGCAGGGCGCCAGGGCAGGGGTCTGGGTCTCTGAGGTCCATACATTCCGAAGCAAGCGTACCTGAGAAGTAGAATAAGCCTCTTGTGCAAGCTGATGGACTTGCCTCGTTAACTGTGTTGTGTGTGTGGTTTTAATTGACTGACCATAAATTCAGTAGAGCTTCTGCCAGTCTCTAGTGTACTCCACCATACAGGTAGCGTTATTCTCAATATACAGAAGCGCAGAGTGCCTTTTTCAGAATGACACCACATGGCCATGTTTTGTGCATCATCACGGGATGGAGGGGAGGGATTGCTACAATTGCATGCACGTACCACAAGGGACGCGGGTGGCGCTGTGGGTAAAAGCCTCAGCGCCTAGGGCTTGCCAATCGAAAGGTTGGCGGTTCGAATCCCCGCGGTGGGGTGCGCTCCCGTTGTTCTATCCCAGCGCCTGCAAACCTAGCAGTTCGAAAGCACCACCAGGTGCAAGTAGATAAATAGGGACCGCTTACTGGCGGGAAGGTAAACGGCGTTTCCGTGTGCTGCGCTGGCTCGCCAGATGCAGCTTTGTCACGCCGGCCACGTGACCCGGAAGTGTCTGCGGACAGCGCTGGCCCCTGGCCTCTTAAGTGAGATGGGCACACAACCCCAGAGTCTGTCAAGACTGGCCCGTACGAGCAGGGGTACCTTTACCTTTACTTTACCGCAAGTTCATCTAAATCAGGGCTGGTGGACATGCAGCCCACATGGCAGATTTGACCCCCCAGGCTCCCCAAATCACACCCACCTGCCCCACACCTGATGTCATATGTGACATGTGGTGGGTGGAAGGAAGAGACTCAGCTGCACAAAACCGGATTGAACTCCCTGAGCATCATCTAATGCATGGGGAGTTCACTCCTGCTTGGTCACCTTGCCAGCCAATGTTGCCAGGTGGGTGGAACTGCCCACCTGTCAATCGTATGACATCATGAGGCCAAACAGTTAGAAGGTGGGCGATCCCACCCACCTGTGATAGTTGGCCTGCTGGGTGGGGAGAGGAAGATCTAGTCCACTGGGCCAAAAAGGTTTCCCATCCCTTATATAAATGATCTGCAGTAAACCCAAAAGTTCTTCTGATGGGCGGGCGGTATAGGCATAAGAAAGAAAGAAAAAAGTGAGTAAATCCTCGGCCAAAGAAAAGTGAGGTTTCAAAGGGGGCCAACATGTATTTAAATTCCCACTCAGCTGGGAAGCTCTCTTGAGTGACCTTGGGCCATTTTCTACCTTCCAGCCTCACCTTCACGGGGTGGCCATCTGAGGATTAAATGCAAGGAAACAAAACATTGTTGCACTCCAAGTTCCTTGGAGGGGGAAGGCAGGATACAAAAGTAATTATTGCTTTTAAGGATGATGATGATGATGATGATGTATTATTAAACTGCTTGCCAATCCTCAACACAGCAAGTGCTGAAATAGATACAGTGGTATCTTGGGTTACGAACCTAATTCGTTCCGGAGGTCCGTTCTTAACCTGAAACCATTCTTAACCTGAGGCATGCTTTCGCTAATGGGGCCGCCCGCTGCTGCAGTGCCCCTGGCACGTGATTTCCATTCTCATCCTGGGGCAAAGTTTGTACTACTTCCGGCTTAGCGGAGTTTGTAACCCGAGGTGTTTGTAACCCGAGGTACCACTGTATTACAAAGTTGATTTGGAGGCAACTTTAAAGCGACAGCAAGTGCTCAATGTGGAGCTTTTGTTTCCTTTGAGTTGGGGCAGTGGCAGTGCATGCTCTTTGTGCGCACATGTGTATTATTCACACAAAGCCCCGGACTAGTATCTTTGCATCTAAAATAATAACAGTGAAGAAGGTGCACATCAAGAGGGGCGGTGCTGCCCTAGCATGCCACATTCTGTTCTGCTGATGGTATCTCTCCGCTGCCTCCCCAAAGGATATTGCAGAAGCAGAGTTAGCTCAGATGGTAGCATTGAAGCAAGGAGTCTAATAGAAAGGGACACTGGGGGGATGGGGTTTAAATAAGAACGGGCAAGGGCAGGAGGGAGGGAAGCCTGAGCTTCTCCTTTTCACCAATTTGACACAGTGTAAACACAGTTTGCACTGTGTCAAGAACTGTATGGGACGCGGGTGGCGCTGTGGGTTAAACCACAGAGCCTAGGACTTGTGAATCAGAAGGTTGGCGGTTCAAATCCCCGCCATGGGGTGAGCTCCCGTTGCTCAGTCCCTGCTCCTGCCAACCTAGCAGTTCGAAAGCACTGTTCGAAAGATAAATAAGTACTGCTCCGGCGGGAAGGTAAACGGTGTTTCCATGCGCTGCTCTGTTTTGCCAGAAGCGGCTTAGTCATGCTGGCCACATGACCCGGAAGCTGTACGCTGGCTCCCTCGGCCAATAAAGCGAGATGAGTGCTGCAACCCCAGAGTCGGTCACGACTGGACCTAATGGTCAGGGGTCCCTTTCCCTTAAACACAGTGAACAGAGATCCAGGTGCATATTCTCTCTTTCTCCAGCTCTTTTTTTTGTAGGAACCAGGGGGAAACTGGTATAAATGGCTGACTACTGTATCAGAGGTACATTTGGTGGGGGGTGGGGGGTCTTCTCCTGCAGCCACTCTCCTTGAGTCCTGGAGAGCTGCTGCAAGTCATTGTTGCTAGAAGGACCAGTGCTGTGGCTTGATGTTTTCTTCCTGTGTTCAAGCCAAGAGAAAGGACAGTGCAGTGGTACCATGGCGGAGGGCTTCAGGGGGCAGGAAAATAATGCCGATCCATTAGAGGTGTGTGTTTATTTTTTTCCTCTGGTGTCATGGACTGGTTGAACACAGCGGCATGGTGGGAGGAACCAGCCAGGGAAGCCCCGAGGGAAGAAGGCTCAGAGCCCGGGGATTGGTGGTGGGATGGCAATGAGTGGTCAGAGGAAGAAGACTGGAAGAGGAGGTGTCAGAAGCTGAAGAGGTAACAGGGCTTAGTGATCGGGGGGGGGGGGGAGTCTGTGGCAGAGGGAAGTCCAGAAGCAGGAGAGGAGGCAGGCCAAGAGGTGGAGAGGAAGCAGGCTGGTGAAGAGCCACAGGTTTCTCCCCATCCTGCTGCAATAAGCTCCCCTCCCCGCTGGTCTCCCAGAACCAGAAGAGGCATGAAGAGGGCGGAGCATAGCTTCATGCAGGTGTAGTCTCAGATTGTTTGGAGGAGACCCAAGATAGGAGGGAACTTAGACAGCTCTGGGGAGGCGGGGACCTTCAGTCAACTGCTTCATGGGGGCAAGACCTGCCGGTGATAGGTTGCTGCGCTCATTAGGCCCAACACTCGTATGCGGATCCTGTTTTGCTAATGAAGAATCAACTCCAACTTGCTCTGTGAGATTTACTGCCGGCTCACTCCTGTCATCCAGCAAGGGAGAGCAATATAGTTAGGCTGCCCCACTGCTGCTTGTTCTGGCTTTAAAGGGCTGGGATAAAGTCTCGTGGACAGCAGCAAGTGGGTGCCAAAGGAGTGGCCAAGGAGGTTGGTGTTGCCGGCAGCCTCCCGGCAACTGTTTGCAAGGTTAGTATGGATGGTACGGTTCTCACCGTTTCTCTAGTTTAAGGCCCCCAGGGCTTCCCATTGTGCCCCCAGCAGAACCTCTGACCCAGAGTCCCACATTATTGCCATGCCCACCAGGGACTTGGGGGAAAAAGGGAGACAATACATGCAATACAGACTCTTGCTATCCCTTCTCCCCTGCAAAACTCTCCAGTTTCTCTCAGGTAAATCTCTTACCTGCTCTGGTTTACCTGCTGCTCTTGATTTTGGGAGCAAGGGGTTAGAGAGGCCTTTGGGGGAAGGAGCCAGGGGGTGGAGCCAATGTGTCTGGCCCTTCAGCCCCTTGTTTAGTTCAGAGTATGGCCCCTGTGAAGAGACGCAGGTAGCGCTGTGGGTTAAACCACAGAGTCTAGGACTTGCCGATCAGAAGGTCAGCGGTTCGAATCCCCGTGACAGGGTGAGCTCCCGTTGCTCGGTCCCTGCTCCTGCCAACCTAGCAGTTCGAAAGCACCCTTAAGTGCAAGTAGATAAATAGGTACCACTCCAGCGGGAAGGTAAACGGCGTTTCCGTGCGCTGCTCTAGTTCGCCAGAAGCGGCTTAGTCATGCTGGCCACATGACCCGGAAGCTGTACACCGGCTCCCTCGGCCAATAAAGCGAGATGAGCACCGCAACCCCAGAGTCGGTCACGACTGGACCTAATGGTCAGGGGTCCCTTTACCTTTACCTTATGGCCCCTGTGAACAAGCAGAGTTATGATATTTGACAAATCTTCGGGAAGCTTCTTTTTAATGTTGAGGCTGTTAGCAATTTCTCTGTGCAGTAGCTGCCTCTAGAAGGAACGGCCAGCTTATAACTGCATCTTGTATTGATTCTCTACTTTTCTCTCTCTCCCCCCCTCCCCAAAGGATCTTTATCATTTGGGCCATCAGCAGTTGGTTCCGTCGTGGGCCGGCACCACAGGATCCAACCACCGCTGGCGGAGCACCCAGGGCGCCCAGCCGCAATCTCTTTCCTAAAGACACTTTAATGGTAAGTGTGACCCGGAACTTGGGTTAGCTGGGCCCCAAAGTTTGCAAAGCGTAAACAAGTATGCGCTCAGTATGTAAAAGTACAATTACGCGCCTGTATGATCTGGATAAAATTTTTGCAGCCTGTAGAACTCTGCAGCCTGCAGAAATCACGGAAGCTGAGCAGATTTGCAGCATTTCTCTCTGTGTATTGTGTTCTGCCAGTTTTACTGTACTGCATAAATTTTTTATTGAAGCTTTTTTGACGCGACAAAATTTTTAAAGGGGGGAAAGAGACAAAAGAAAAGAAAGAGGGCTTCCAATTCTTCGTCTGTCAATTACATAAAAAAGAATTATTCAAAACATTTGCTCCACGGCATCATCCGTTAGTTTTACTGTATTGCATCTTTTGTTCTGTCACCACCACTGGAAGTCTTGCACAGCAGCTCATCTGGCACCTGAAAATTGAGCAGGCTTTGCCCACGTGCTTTTCAGTGTACCTTTGCAGCCATGAGGGTGGCTGGAAACTTGCTTTTTCTCCTGGATGGAAGCTGTGATTCCTGGGTAGCCGATTCCCCCCCCCCCCCTTCACTGCTGAGGGATTGCAGTAAATGCATAGCCCTGATCATCATAACAGTAAAGAAGCTGAACATTTGCTTGGGTCTATTCCTTTATTATAAGGGACGCGGGTGGCGCTGTGGGTTAAACCACAGAGCCTAGGACTTGCTGATCAGAAGGTCGGCGGTTCGAATCCCCGCTACGGGGTGAGCTCCCGTTGCTCGGTCCCTGCTCCTGCCCACCTAGCAGTTCGAAAGCATGTCAAAGTGCAAGTAGATAAATAGGTACCGCTCCGGCGGGAAGGTAAATGGTGTTTCCGTGTGCTGCTCTGGTTCGCCAGAAGCGGCTTAGTCATGCTGGCCACATGACCTGTATGCCGGCTCCCTCGGCCAATAAAGCGAGATGATTGCCGCAACCCCAGAGTCAGCCACGCCTGGACCTAATGGTCAGGGGTCCCTTTACCTTTTTATTCCTTTATTGCAGCCCATGATATAGGCTTCCCTGCCTCAAATAATGCTCTTCTCTTCTCCCTGCAGGATCTTCATGTCTATATATCAGAGCATGAGCACTTTACAGATTTCAACGCTACCTCCGCGTTGTTTTGGGAGCAGCGGGATCTTGTCTACGGGGACTGGACCAGTGGCGAGAATTCCGACGGGTGCTATGAACACTACGGAGAGTTAGATATTCCGGAGGTGCGTGAGCAACGCATGTCACTGGCCAGCTGTTCTCCAGCTGCACTCAAGCCAAGCCCCCTGCTGCAGACCTCACTTTTCTCCCTACTTGTCTGCAGTGGGCTGCCTGTACTTAAGGGGACTCTCCATCTCCAGCCTCCAAAAGCAAAACTCCTTTAAGAAATACATTGCCTGGACTGGACTAGGAAGCATCTCCTCTTCCATGTTAGAGGCAATAGTTCCTCTACGTTAACAAGAGATTATAGAGCTAAGAGGGACGCGGGTGGCGCTGTGGGTTAAACCACAGAGCCTAGGGCTTGCCAATCAGAAGGTCGGCAGTTCAATTCCCCGTGACAGGGTGAGCTCCCGTTGCTCGGTCCCTGTTCCTGCCAACCTAGCAGCTCGAAAGCACGAAGTGCAAGTAGATAAATAGGTTCCACTCCAGCGGGAAAGTAAACGGCGTTTCCGTGCGCTGCTCTGGTTCGCCAGAAGCGGCTTAGTCATGCTGGCCACATGACCCGGAAGCTGTACGCCGGCTCCCTCAGCCAATAAAGCGAGATGAGCGCCGCAACCCCAGAGTTGGCCGCGACTGGACCTAATGGACAGGGGTCCCTTTACCTTTACCTATAGAGCTAAGAGAGAGAGACTGGTGTGACCCACTGTCTGAATGTCCAGTACTGATTTAAACGCCATTAGTGGTGATGATGGGACGTGGGTGGCACTGTGGGTAAAAGCCTCAGCGCCTAGGGCTTGCCGATCAAAAGGTCGGCGGTTCGAATCCCCGCAGCGGGGTGTGCTCCCGTTGCTCGGTCCCAGCGCCTGCCAACCTAGCAGTTCGAAAGCACTCCCGGGTGCAAGTAGATAAATAGGGACCGCTTACTTGCGGGAAGGTAAACGGCGTTTCCGTGTGCGGCTCTGGCTCGCCAGAGCAGCGATGTCACGCTGGCCACGTGACCCGGAAGTGTCTCCGGACAGCGCTGGCCCCCGGCCTCTTGAGTGAGATGGGCGCACAACCCTAGAGTCTGTCAAGACTGGCCCGTACGGGCAGGGGTACCTTTACCTTTACCTTTAGTGGTGATGATGCTTTATGAATGCAAATAGGGGCATCACTCCATTCTAGCACCTCAGAAGTCTTACCCAAGCCCCTAGCCCAAGTGTGGGGAAACCTCATGCCTGCCACATGTTATAAACTACAAGTCCCATCAGGCCCAGGAGCCGTGGCCAAGGAGGATGGGAGTTGTAGTTCTGGAACAACTGGAGCACCAGAGGTTCCCCACATCTGACTGGCTCTGGCAATTTGAATGGTGAAGCCCTCTTGGAAGGCAAGGAAGCAGGACAGGACGGGTCTGGGGGGAAGCTTTCTGTCTTTGGCCTTTTAAAATGCTAGGTGCTCAGAGAAGGCTTGGAAGGGCTAGGGGGACAAAGCTTGGAAGAAAGGAGACACCAAAGCTACTGTTTGACATTTTAAGGCAGAGGATCCTTAACATTAGGAGGGAGCTTGGGTTTTTATATTTTGCTGGAAGCCTCCCAGAGTGCCTGCAGCAACCCAGTCAGGGTTTATGGGCAACATAAAACTATTAGTATTAAGTCCAACAGCTGTGGCTTCCTTGATCACCTCCTTGCTGTGTTGCACCCCCCCCCCCACCTACTGGATGAGGCCAGTAGTCCTATTGCGTTGGTTGTTTTTTCCCAGAGCGTTCAGCACAACGGCTCCATGTACATCCACGTGTATTTTACGAAGAGCGGGTTCCACCCCGATCCGAAACAGAAGAACCTGTACAGGCGACTCGCCACGGTCCACACGTCTCGAAGTAAGCCTCCCCCCCCCCCCCGTCCCTCTCTTTTTGCCAGGAGTCTGCAGCCGGTGGTTGTGGGTAGAGATGTCTGCACTCAGCACTGTTCTCCCCCCCTTCCCCCAGGGCACCTAGTTCCTCGCCTTCTTCTCACATCCTGCCACTTGCCCCACTGAGGCCCCCATTCCCAATTCCAGTAAGTGATGCATTTCCTCTCTCTCATCTCTCTCTCTCTCTCTCTCTCTCTCTCTCTCTCTCTCTCCCTCCCTCCGACCATCCTGTAGCGATGATAGGGGCTTGAGTGCTACTGGGGCTGCCTTGTCCTTTATGTGGCTGGTGCATTTCTGTGCAGTCAACACGGTGATGTTTGACGGGGAACTGCAAACCTGCAAACAGCTTTGGAAGCCACATGCTAGGAAGCTGCAGCGAGTTGCAGATTCCCAGTGAATATTTGCTATGATAATGGATGGGGGGGGTTCCCCTCTCCCCACGCCGGAATTCAGTATGGTTCGTGATGTGTGTTCTCTCATATTTGAGCGCGCATTTCGGTATATTTTCGTTCAGTGGTTGGAGCCCTATGGAAATGCCGCTGGCTTTCAGCAAAGCAGTGTGTGTGTGTGTGTGTGTGTGTGTGTGTGTTTTGTAACATCTGGAAAAGGTATTTGAACCCATGAGCAAGAGCCTATATTCTGCAGGGGCAATTCTTACTGGAACTTTCCAAATCTTGTATAAATTCAAGTGCTAAGTGTAGCACTGAGCATGTTCCGTACCCCTAAAAGTCTGCATCTGAAAACCGAAAATTCTGAGCTGATAGTTAGTTTTGCAGGTCCTATGCTATATATTGCTGGGGGGGGGGCGGGGATCTGTAAATTTTCTGCCAACTCACCTTTTGTTTTTGTGGTACCGCCCTGGGACAGAATAGTAGTGATGGGAGGGGGAGCGAAGGAACCAAGCAATTCACTGATATTATACATCCATAAAAATAGAAAAGCATAACTGCGTTGGACTTGTTCCTTCTCCTTTTTGGCATATGTGTATTTGCAGAGGGGGGTTTGCTGCTGCTCCCTTTTTTTTTTTTTTTTTTTACTGTATTCTTGCAGCTGTGCAAGAGCATATGAGGAACACCCCCTCCTCTGCATCAGAGGCCCTTCTCTGTGTGCCCTTCCTGAGGGTGGAGTGGGAAGTGGCTGCGTGAGAGCAGGCCTTTTCGGTGGTGGCCCCCTGTCTGTGGAATCCTCTCCCCAGAGAGATGTGCCCAGCCCCATCATTGTCACTTGTTAAGTGCCAGGCTAAGACCTTTTCGCTCACTCAGGCCTTTGGTAATTGCCTCCTTCAATGGTGTTCATATTTTACTGAGGTGCACGGGACTTGTCCTAGCACAGGGGTCTGCAACCTTTAAGACAAAAAGAGCCACTTGGACCCGTTTCCGAAGAAAAAAAAGCTGGGAGCCGCAAAACTCGTCATTATAAAAATAACTTTTTTGTCACTTTTTTATTATTTCTTTGTTTGACCCCTCAGAATTACTCCTCCTCATAGAAATAAACGTTAAATTAACAAGTTACCTTTTTGTGTGTGTGTGTGTGTGTGTGTGTGTGTGTGTGTGTGTCTTCACTCCCCTTCAAAACAGTGACCAGCGTACATGCCCCCTTTCAATGCAGTGACCAGCGTACATGCCCCTTACAATGTAGCGGGCGAGCGGGCAGGATGGTGACGTTGGGACGGTGCGTGACTAACGCACGCACCGCCCCCATGCGACGTCACAGCCAGTACAGCGCCCGCCACAGTGGGGAGTGTCGGGGCGCACAATGCGCCTCCTCCCCTCACTAGTATCCGCTCCGGAGCCGCGGCAAAGGTGTAAAAGAGCCACATGCGGCTCCGGAGCCGCGGGTTGCAGACCCCTGGATATTGCTGGATGAGCCTTTCATGCATTGTTCATCGTTTTAAGGTCTTTATTTATTGCACTTGTTTTACTTTAGGAATTTTTTTCTTTTGTACAAAGTGACTGGCAAATGTAGTAAATAATAACAACAACCGTGAGCGATAGAAACCGAGGTTGAAACGTGCTTGTAGTTCTCAGGTTCAGGATAATGCTACTGTCTAGCTTTACCTGCCAGTTGTATTTTGCGTCTGCTTACCTTTCCTTCCCCTTTCTTCTTTGCAGTGATAAATAAGTATAAGCGCAGACGGTTCCAGAAAACCAAGAATCTGCTCACAGGGGAGACAGAAGCGGATCCCGAAATGATAAAAGTAACAATTACTTCTTATCTCAGACCCCCTGCATATCGCCCTCCCCTCTCCGTCCTCCTTTAGCTGTCAATGTCACAGGTTTTTTTTTCCCCCTTCCCAGTGGGCACAGTCCCACGGGGCTTCTGGCTAGCACACCTCCATTCTTTCTGTCCCCATAATTCATCCTTCCCGGATTGTGAGGTTGGCAGCCCAAGGCCCTCTGGCAGAGCTGAGCCTCTGACAAATCGACACTGGTGGCCAAATCACTATGCTTAATGTTGCAGAACTATTTTCATCATTCCTTTCAGTTCCTCACTTCATAATACGCCGAAACCCTCCACCTGCCGTCTTTCTTCTGAAGTGGGGGGCGGGAAATTCCATGAACCGTTCTCGTGTATTTATAGTGCTGGAAAGATAATATTGGGCAGGGTGGGGTGAGATGAAGGCAGGGAGGAAATCTATTACAAACCGCTACAGTAAAAGCCTGGGTTTTTATTGAAACGCTTGGTCTGGAAAAGAGCTCTTTGCAAACTGAGGTTTTGTGGTTCATGCTGGGGGGAAATGTTTTAAGTGATGAGTTGAGGCTTGCCTGTGGTCTGCCCAGAAGCATCTGGCTGCACGCTGTTGGGAACAGGATGCTGGGCTAGATGAATTCTTACGTAATGGGGGGGGGTGAGAACGCCTTTGGGGCTGATTTTGGCTCCCTGCCATCCAGATACAGCCTTTGGGGGGTGTTGGCAAATGAGTGAGAGCGCTATATTTAAGCCTCACTTCTTGCATGCAGCCGACATTATAATTTGTGGGGACTCTCTTAGCCCGGCCTCCACCACCCCTGTTCAAAATAAAGCTTTGCTGGTCACACCTGTGTTGCTTTGAATAGAGTGAGTGCTGGGACCCCTCCAGCTGCCACTTAGAAGGGCTGCGCTTAAGGCTAGCCAGAGGCCTTTGTCAAGCATGTTGGCTTCTTCTGCAAGCCCGTGGCTTCTGATACAGCTAATTAGAGGCCCTCTTCCTTGGCATCTCTAAACATCTTCCAGGCTGTGGCAGGAATAGGAGCCGTCCCTTCTGACAGCATAAGGGTCAAAATTGCTTTGAAAACCTTGACTGTATCTATCTGCAGCCGTCCTGCTGCTGGGTTTGATGTGGAAACTGCTTGCAGTCCTTTACGCTTTTGTTGCAGAGAGCTGAAGATTACGGCCCCGTGGAGGTGATCTCACACTGGCACCCAAACCTCACCATCAACATTGTGGATGACCACACACCATGGGTAAAGGGCAGTGTTCCTCCGCCTCTGGACCAATGTAAGGACAACAGATAATTAGCTCCTCAGGCCGCCCGGGTCACAATATACAGTTGCAGCAGGGAGAGAAGAAATAAAAGCATGACCGTGGCACGTTCCCTTTTGCACACGAGCTCAGGCTGAAACCCGCAGCCTGGAAATTCCTTCCGGTGTGGGGGGAAAAAAGGGTCAACTTTTGCAGCCTGCATGGTTAATTTGAAAATCCAGGTTGTTGGGAAGTTTTCAGTTGTGCTAATCTACCCCCTGAGCTTCAATTTGGTTCTCTTTATGGATGTGTTGAGGGGAGAGGAGAGCCCAGAGACAGACGAAGCATGGAGAAAGGTGCACAAAATTATTTTGAAAGTGATATTTAACGTGTAAGGATATTTGTGCAAACCGCCAGCTCATTTGAAAGAAAATCATGCCGTGGTGCAATGCCGTTGTTGTGACATCATAAATTTATGAAATTGTCAGATGCGGGAGACACCTGGGGTACAGGGCTGTGGGGTTCCTTTTCTGCGTCCCGCTTTGCCTCGGCAGCATCCTGGTCCAGCTGCACAGCACGTCCCCCCCTTGGACTCTCTTTGTTTCAGATGTGAAATTTGACGCGGTGAGTGGCGACTACTACCCCATCTTGTACTTCAACGATTACTGGAACTTGCAGAAGGACTACTTCCCTATCAACGAGACACTGGAGCGCCTTCCTTTCCGACTGTCCTTCTGCCCGCTGTCACTGTGGCGATGGCAGCTGTATGCTGCCCAGAGCACCAAGTCCCCCTGGAACTTCCTGGGGGAGGACTTGTATGAGCAGTCGGATGAGGAGCAAGACTCCGTGAAGGTGAGCAGGGAGTGATGGCAGTGATGCCATTTCTGGGGGGGGGGGGGGGAGCTGGGGGGAAATCTCACACCCGGCAACCAGCGCATACCTTTGGTTTCAGATAGTAAATGGGTAGACGAGCCCTACAAAGCTCAGGACACAAATTGTCATGGCCCTCTATTAGCTGTGGTAGCTCGTTTACCAGAAGTAATGTATAGCCACTTCCGCCCTACAGAGGAGCTGGGGTTGCGGGCTTCATGGCCCCACCATGCGCGCAGTGGGTGGAGGCCAGCCCCCATGTGATTGGGGGGATTCCCGGCCGAGTCACCCCCTGGCCGGCCAATTGGCCGGTTCAGGGGGCGTGGCCTACCCTATAAAGGCAGGACGAGGCCGGGGATCTCCCTCTTTGCTGCTCATCAGCTGGTATAGTTCTGTAGATGGAAGAGGGGAGGTAGCGCCATCACCTGCCCTGCATATTAAAGGGTAGTCCGGATGTGACTGTCCGAAGCCTAGGGAGGTGAGGGCCTAAGGCACGCCCCTAACTGTGACCCAGGGGGAGTTCCTAGTTGATGTGCATCGGCAGGACTCCCCCTACTGGTGGTTAACCCTTTCCGGACTTCAAGTGGACGGGCTGAAGTCGGATATAGTCGGTTAGTTGGCCTAAGCCAATACTGCTCATCACCTGTAACCAATAAAGTTGTGACCTTTTTTAGCCCATTAACCTTAATAATTGTGTCATTATTTCCACCGGGGGGAGTGTGAACTCGCCACGCAATTAGCGTTAACTCTGGAAATGTATACCTGATTCAGATCGAACTAAGCCTTCTACAGCAGAAAAAACATCAGGAGGCTTCCTTTGGTCAGAATTGAGTACATTTCCAGAGTTAATGGTAAATACGTTACATATGACTGGCGTGCTTCTAATTTTGTATATTTTGGGGGTGCCCTGGAAATGCCGGTCTTTCTCATACCCTCTTTTTTTCCTTTCTCCTAGGTTGCACTATTAGAAACCAATCCCTACCTTCTGGCGTTGACAATTATTGTTTCCATTGTACATAGCATTTTCGAATTCCTCGCTTTCAAAAATGGTAGGTTCCACAATATTTGAGCTTCTTCTCTTCTCTCTCCCCAGTCCCCTTTCCCCCTCCTGCCTGTTTAAAGCCAGAAGGTGAAGGGGCAGGGGAGGATGCCGCAAGGCTCTAGCGCAGCTGCCTGTCTTCCTCCTCAGTGCCTTCTGCGCTTCAAGTCAAAGCCACCTCTGGACAGATACCAGCCTAGCCAGCAGTACTGGACGATTGTGGGAGGTGGGTGGCGCTGTGGTCTAAACCAGTGTTCCCCAACCTTGGGCCTCCAGCTGTTTTTGGACTACAACTCCCATCATCCCTCGCTAGCAAGACCAGTGGTCAAGGATGATGGGAATTGTAGTCCCAAAACAGCTGGAGGCCCAAGGTTGGGGAACACTGGTCTAAACCACTGAGCCTCTTGGGCTTGCCGATCAGAAGGTCAACAGTTCGAATCCCCGCAACGGGGTGAGCTCCCATTGCTCTGTCCCAGCTTCTGCCAACCTAGCAGTTCGAAAGCACGCCATTGCAAGTAGATAAATAGGTACTGCTGAGGTGGAAAGATAAACGGCGTTTCCGTGCACTCTGGCTTCCGTCACGGTGTTCAGTTGTGCCAGAAGCGGTTTAGCCCTGCTGGCCACATGACCCGGAAAGCTGTCTGTGGACAAACGCTGGCTCCCTCAGCCTGAAAGCAAGATGAGCGCCACAACCCCCTAGTCGCCTTTGACTGAACTTAACTGTCCAGCAGTCCTTTATCTTTTTACCTTTTACTGGAGGGTTGGGAAGTCGCTCCAGTGAAAAGCTGAAAAGCATTCTTTTCCTTTTAAACCTCTCTTTGTCATCTTCCTTTTTAGATATTCAGTTCTGGAACAGCAGGCAGTCCCTAGAGGGGCTCTCTGTCCGCTCAGTATTCTTTGGAGTATTCCAGTCACTCGTGGTCCTTCTCTACATCCTGGACAACGAAACTAACTTTGTGGTGCAAGTCAGCGTCTTCATTGGGCTCCTGATCGATCTCTGGAAGATCACAAAAGTTATGGATGTCAGGGTAAGAGCTGGACAAGGAGGGCAGTTAGTGCATGAAGGTGTCTGCTCTCGTCTCATCTCTTGTTTCGATGACATGAAATTAGGGTAGTTAAAACAAAACAAAAAATAGGGATGAGATCCAAAAGGATATCTCCTAGCTGGGCAAATGACCAGTACAGTGGTACCTCGGGTTACATACGCTTCAGGTTACATACGCTTCAGGTTACAGACTCCGCTAACCCAGAAATAGTACCTTGGGTTAAGAACTTTGCTTCAGGATGAGAACAGAAATTGTGCTCCAGCGGCGCAGCAGCAGCAGGAGGCCCCATTAGCTAAAGTGGTGCTTCAGGTTAAGAACAGTTTCAGGTTAAGAACGGACCTCCGGAACAAATTAAGTACTTAACCCGAGGTACCACTGTAAAATGGGAGGATCACAGGGTGGTTTTTGGTATTAAAAAAAAATGAGAATATGTAGCATAATAGCAAACAAAACAGTAACATGCAGTTTAAAAGGCCATAGGCTGGCTAATTGAACCAAGGCCTGGTTGAAGAGGAATGTTTTCGCCTGGCACCTAAAGGATACGTAGTGAAGGCGCCAGGCAAGCCCCCCTGGGGAGAGCATTCCAGAAACGGGGAGCCACTGCAGAGAAGGCCCTGCTCTCGTGTTGCCGCCCTCTGGACCTCTCGTGGTGGAGGCACACAAAGAAGGGCTTTGGATGATGAGCGCAGGGTCTGAGTCAGTTCATATGGGGAGAGTAGGTCCTTGAGGTATGTGGTCCTGTCTCAATGTAAGCGAGTGTAAAATAATTGGGGCGAAAGAAACTAACTGATTGGGCGTGAGCTGGCGGTGACTGACTAGGAAGAGAAAGCACTTGGGTAACTGCGCAAGCCCAGCCGTTCAGAACCAAAGAAAAGCCTCGCTTGATCAACCCGGCAGCCCATCTTCCCCAGATCCAGTGGTCAACCAGATTCCTCACAAACAGGGCCAGAAGCACGTACACAACACTTTCCTTCCCAGCAACTGGTATCCAGTGGCGTAGTGTCTCTGAACATTGAGAGTTCCAGGTGGCCATTGCGACTTAAGAGCCATTGATAGCCCTGCCCTCCTCAAATTCCCTGCATCCCTTTTCGAAGCAGCCTGAGAACCAACTTCAGTACATGTTGACTGCCTTGCGCAAAGCAGTCCTTTACTTCACCTGCCCTTGTGCTTTTTCTGTATGAGGGATCGAGAGTTATTTAAAAAGACTCTTGGTAATAGAACCGTTGCGTTAGTTTCTGCTGTTGTTGCTTCTGCAAGATGCTTAGAACTCTGCGTAGACTTCTAGCTATTTCAGAGAAAGCCGGGGATCTGGGACAATTTGAGTGTGAACAGGTTAAGCTGTTCCTGCCACAACCGCATCACATGGAGTTGGGTCAAAAAAGCATTTGGGAATCCCAGTTTCCTGCACATCAGCAGTTCTGGGATGAGGACACTTTTTGCCTCCCTTTGCATCGTGGGCTTCACCTCATTTGCTTCAAGTCCGCTGGATTCCCTTACCTCGGAGTCTTGTCTCTTAACGCCTTTCCTCTCTCTGCTCTTTCCTCCCTCGGATAATGCTGCAACAGCTGGATCGGGAAAACAAAATTGCCGGCATCCTCCCACGCTTGACTTTCAAAGACAAATCGACGTACATCGAATCGTCTACCAAAGTCTATGATGACGTGAGTTTAGCCCCTGCTCTAGGAGAGGGTCCTCTCCAGATACTATGGGGAGGAGAGCTATTTTCCACGGTGGTGATTTGTACAAGTGCATACCGGCTAGGGAATTGGTTGTTTTCATTACTATTGTTGTTGTTGGTTAGTTACCCTAAGGGACGTGGGTGGCGCTGTGGTCTAAACCACTGAACCTCTTGGGTTTGCCAATCAGAAGGTCATCGGTTCGAATCCCCGCAATGGGGTGAGCTCCCGTTGCTCTGTCCCAGCTCCTGCCAACCTAGCAGTTCGAAAGCATACCGGTCCAAGTAGACAAATAGGTACCGCTGCGGCAGGAAGGTAAACGGCGTTTCCGTGTGCTCTGGTTTCCATCACGGTGTCCCGTTGCGCCAGAAGCGGCTTAGTCATGCTGGGCACATGACCTGGAAAAGCTGCCTGTGAACAAACACCGGTTCTCTTGCCCAAAAGCGAGATGAGCGCCCCAACCCCACAGTTGCCTTTGACTGAAATTAACCGTCCAGGGGCCCTTTACTTTGATCTTTTTTTACCTGGGGAAAACTGCAAAAATCTAAAATGCAACTTTGAAAACAGACTAAAATGCTTAGTTACAACAAATTCAACCAAAAAACAACACCACATCACACCTGCAGATGTGGGTGGCTAGTCAGGCACCCCTGGATCTCCCTCCGTTTCTAATTTCCCCAAATGTGGACTTTCCTATTTCTTCTGAACTTGTCTCGATTTGTTCACCTTTGCAGATGGCTTTCCGGTATCTCTCCTGGATCCTCTTCCCCCTCCTGGGTTGCTACGCTGTTTACAGCCTTCTCTACATGGAGCACAAGGGCTGGTACTCCTGGGTTCTCAGCATGCTCTATGGGTTCCTGCTGACTTTCGGTGAGTAACGGGAATATTCCTAAAGCAGCGTTCTGTGTGGAACGGCAGCTTGCATCGCCCCACATGCGGAACTGGTCATCTCCATGTGAATTATGTTCTCTTCGCCCATTAACCCAGGGTTGCCCCAGACTCCAAAGCTTTCTCTCTTCTTTGTTTTATAAACAGAAAAGGCAAATCTCTAGTTATTCTGGAAAGAAAGTTATGGGGGAAAACTCACAGAAACTACCTAAGCAATTTCTGTGAAATTTCCTTTCCTTTCCGTTTTAATTGCATACCGCCTTTCTATATTACTATGCACAAGGCGGTTTACGGGTTTCTTTGTCGAAGAAACAACAAAGACCGCGCACCTTGTAACAATCTGAGCCAATGCAAAAAATGTCATACTAAAAACTTGACTTTAAAATAAGCAACTTATATTAAATAAAGTAACACTCAATAATCCATTAGGATATAATAGTACACAATAAAATTAAAGGTCAGCAAATAAGAATTAAACAAGTATTCAATCTTCGCAGTTACAATAAATAATTCCTAAACTATAATCAATAAAAAAAATAACAGAAATGAGAGTGGGGGTGGTTTGGCTACCTTGTATATTTTTCCTGGTACTGAGGAATGCTCCCAGTGCCCATTAGACAACAACAGAATCAGCCTGTGTGTGTGTGTGTGTGTGTGTGTGTGTGTGTGTGTGTGTGTATAAATTGATCTCCACAGTCTGGACCATAGCTGTCAACCTTTCCCTTTCCTTGCGAGGAATCCTATTCGGAATAAGGGAATTTCCCTTTAAAAAAGGGAAATGTTGACAGCTGTAATCTGGACCAGCAGGACATAGCTGACTTCCCCTAGTAAGCAACAGATTCCTGGGGATGGCCGTGTCTCTTAATTTTGCGTTTTGTCATCCACGCCACCCCGGACACTCTCAATACTTGGAAGTGCACCCACTGGTCAGAAAAGGTTGCTGGCGTCTGCGTTAACTACTCCAGCATTGACTTTTTCTTTCCCTTCCTTCCTTTGTTTTGTTTTGCCCTGCCCTGTCCCCCCTCCCAGGCTTCATCACCATGACGCCTCAGCTGTTCATCAACTACAAGCTGAAGTCTGTTGCTCACCTGCCCTGGCGGATGCTCACCTACAAAGCCCTCAACACCTTCATCGACGACCTGTTTGCCTTCGTCATCAAAATGCCCATGATGTACAGAATAGGCTGCCTTCGAGACGGTAATTCCTCTCCCTCCTGCATCTCATCGTATTCTCCCACCCCGCCTCCTGTGTATCTCAGGGGGGCTTTTTCTATGACCGCCCACCCCGAACCAATGATATCTCACTTGGTAGAGCGTGAGAACCTGAATCTCAGGATCATGGGTTCCAGCCCCACATTGGGCAAAAGAGTCCTGTGTTGCAGGGCATTGGGCTGGATGACCCTGGTGGTCCCTTCCAACTGTACAATTCAGTGATTCTGTTGAGTGATTCCCGGACAATGTGCAGACTTCTGTATATAATAATAATAATTTATTATTTGTACCCCGCCCATCTGGCTGGGTTTCCCCAGCCACTCTGGGCTTCTTCCACCAAAAATTAAAAATACATTAAAATGTCACACATTAGAAACATCCCTAAACAGGGCTGCCTTCAAATGTCTTCTAAATGTCAAGTAGTTGTTTATCTCCTTGACATCTGATGGGAGGGCGTTCCACAGGGCGGGCGCCACCACCGAGAAGGCCCTCTGCCTGCTTCCCTGTAACCTCACTTCTCGCAGTGAGGGAACCGCCAGAAGGCCCTTGGCACTGGACCTCAGTGTCCGGGCAGAACGATGGGGGTGGAGATGCTCCTTCAGGTATACTGGGCCGAGGCCGGTTAGGGCTTTAAAGGTCAACACCAACACTTTGAATTGTGCTCGGAAACGTACTGGGAGCCAATGTAGGTCTTTCAAGGCCAGTGTTATGTGATCTCAGCGGCCACTCCCAGTCACCAGTCTAGCTGCCGCATTCTGGATTAGTTGTACTTTCGGGGTCACCTTCAAAGGTAGCCCCACATAGAGCGCATTGCAGTAGTCCAAGCGGGAGATAACTAGAGCATGCACCACTCTGGCAAGACAGTCTGCGGGCAGGTAGGGTCTCATCCTGCGTATGAGATGGAGTTGGTAAACAGTTGCCCTATGCATACAGGTTCCTGAGTGTTTTTATTTATATATTTTTATATATATGGAAATATTAAATATATGTGCCAAACGGGCTTCTAAGAGGTCTGAGATAGCTCAGTCGGTAGAGCATGAGCCTCTTAATCCTGCTTGTGGGCAAAAGATTCCTGCATTGCAGGGGGTTGGAATAGATGACCCTGGTGGTCCCTTCCAACTCTACAATTCTGTGATCCTTGGGACAAATCTATGGAAAACTCCGAGCCAAAGGGCCCCTCTCTCTCCTACCCTGTTGTAACGCCTGGCATTCCTCCTCCTCCTCCCGCAGATGTCGTTTTCTTCATTTACCTCTACCAGCGGTGGATCTACCGGGTGGATCCGACCCGCGTCAACGAGTTCGGGATCAGCGGGGAGGACCAAGTATCTCGGACCGCGACGCCGAGCGTTGCTCAGCAGGACGGTGGCCCTGCAGTGCTGGCCAACAGGGCCGTCAGGGCGGTAACGGAGGGCCCGGCAAACGGTGCCCCCGCAGCAGCGACGGAGAGGGGAGCCGCCGACATTCCCGCAGCCACCTCGGCGAGCTTGCCAGACGGCGTGGCCGAAGCACTCCCTTCGAAAACGGCGGAGGAGAAGAAGAAAGATTAACCTGCTCCCGCGTTTATTTTTTAAGATCCCTAACCTGACACTCTCACTGTTGGATAATGGACAGAAAGCAAAATGGGTGGGGGAGGCAAGCAGAGTTGCTTCGGCCCTCCAGGGTCCAAAGTGTTTTATTTTCTATTCCAGTAAACACGCGGCGGCAGCTGGGGCGGGTTTTCGGGAGGGGGCGGGGTGGGGTGGGAGGAAGACCGCTTGAAATGTTGGTGGAGTTCGATGTGATAAGCTGTATCCATGAGAGAGAATCCTCACCTCACCCACCCACTTTCCCCCGCCCCTCCGTAAATCTCTATGTTTAAAAGCAAAACTCAAACCAGTAATCATTGTGACCTCCATGCCATTGTGCGGGTATTTAGGACATTGTTATTAAGGAGTTTTCCTCCAAGTTGTGTCTCCGTTTCATAAAGAGAGCTGATGATCAGAACAAAAGATAGCAAAACACCGTTTCTCATCATTACATCCTAATAACAGACTCTGGATTTAATAAATTCATTTGGGTGTTTTAAGTTAATAATAATAATACACCAAAACAACCCCTCTGCTTCTCCCTCCTCCTGTTTCTTCTCACAAGGCTTTAGGGTAAGAAATTTCCTCCAGGACTGTGCATGTGTCACTGGGTGCAAAATCCAGCTTTCATTTAACAGCAAGATTCAGGTTTTTAACACAGTGTTAATTATGTGTGAATTACTTCCTTTGGGATCTTCAGTGGCTTTAGTATTATGGGGGGGGGGATTAGAGATTACCTGCTGTAAATTTCTGTGATGTCTCTCTTAACTGCCCCCCCCCCACCCACACTGATTTTCACATAATGCCAAACCATGGTTTAGCATTACATATAACTCCAGCCCGCCTGCTTAACTCTGGCTTGATAACTACGGCTAAAGGCCATTTGTTAACCGTGGTTCATAGTTTGCAAACCTTAGTTGTCACTAACCAAAGCTTAGCACTACTTCTAAGCCCAGGCCTCCTCCCTGAACTATGGTTAGGAAGCCGTCAACAACCACAAGCCAGACCTGGGAGTGAAGAGCAACCAAAAATTCAAACTGCTCTCAAGGAATGGCTGATCTCACTGTTGTTTTTAACTGTACTGTGCTGTAGTAAACCAAGTTTTGAGTGATCATCTGCCAGACACTTCGACTTTCACTAATGTTTATTAGGTTTGGCATTAACCATGGTTTAGCTTATTGCACAGTTTAAAATTCCCCTCAATTTCCCCCCCCCCCCATGCATTTTAAGGTAAGGTGCATCAAACCTTTGCTTATTTGAGTTGTCTCTCCCCCCCCCCCGCCCCGTGTCTTGTCTTTCCCCCCACTTAAAATAAGGTCACGGAGACCTATGCACAATTTTTCTTTTTAGGCTGCTCTCGTCTTGGATTTACAACGGCTAAACCACAGTGTGGGGGTGCTCTGTTCCTGCTTGGGTCAGCAAAGCTTCCCTCCCCGCAGCAGCGGCACTGCTGCCTCCAAAAATGTGGGTCATGCTGGGTGGACTTTTCCTGGGGGAGGCTCCATAGACACACAGCTTTGCCTCCCTGCATGTGATGATCTCACCCTTATGAGATGGGCTGTTCTTGTTCATAGACCTTTTCTGCAGCTCAGTGCCAGGAAATCTGCTTTGTTGTTGTTGTTTAGTCGTTTAGTCGTGTCCAACTCTTCGTGACCCCCTGGACCCCAGAGCACACCAGGCACTCCTGTCTTCCACTGCCTCCCGCAGTTTGGTCAAACTCATGCTGGTAGCTTCGAGAACACTGTCCAACCATCTTGTCCTCTGTCGTCCCCTTCTCCTTGTGCCCTCCATCTTTCCCAGCATCAGGGTCTTCTCCAGGGAGTCTTCTCTTCTCATGAGGTGGCCAAAGTCTTGGAGCCTCAGCTTCAGGATCTGTCCTTCCAGGGCTGATTTCTTTAAGAAGGAAATCTGCTAGCAACTGCCTTCCTTCCTTCCTTCCTTCCTTCCTTCCTTCCTTCCTTCCTTCCTTCCTTCCTTCCTTCTGCCCAAAGTGAAGGAATGTGATAGCTTAATCCCACTGAAGCATCTGATCAGCCTCTGCTGGCGGGAAGTGTTCTTAGAACTCTGGAACTGCAACGCCACTATCCTGAATTCTGTGCGCAGCTCCAAATTTTACATTAGCGCAGCCGGCCTGCAAAGAAGTGGCTTTTGCTGAGCCCCGGTTATAGATTATTTGGAGACGGGAAGGGAGCGAGTGGCAGCCTCTGGTGCCTCTTGCCAGGCCCATCCTCTGTCAAAATATCTGCCTCATCCCCGGCAGCAACCTTTCTCCTTACGTTATAAAGGGCAGGAAATTCTTTTCAGCCAAACTTGCAGGGAGTCATGCCTCAGGAATGCTCGTTCCAGGAATGTCTCGCAGTTGCATGTGTTGAGTCTGGACTGTCGCTTTGTGGCATCCTAACGGTTTATCTTGGATTAAGGGCCTTAGGGGCACCCTTGTTGCAAAGAACACAAGGAAGGTGGAAGAACGGGGACGCAGGACCAATTTCCCACAGGGCCCCTCCGTGTGAATTCCCTCCCTTTCTCTCTGAAGGAGCACTTTCTCCTGTGTGCTAACCACAGTTTAGCTTTAACCAGCTTCTAACTGGTTTCAATTCCAACATGTTACCGTTTTTATTGGGAATAATAATAATCTGGCTGAAGTATAAACTTGTAGGGGATACAGAGAAAGAGGCAGAGCATTAATACTTTGCTGCGTTAACCATTGGGAGATACTGCTCTGGCTGCACTGCTGTACTCATACAGTTTCTCAGACTCCGGTCAAGTGCTGGCCAGTTGCTGCTTAGCCTTCCTTTGCAGGCTTAAGGACTAGAAACTTGTTTTAAGGGTATAGCAAGGAGCCTCGCCATGCTGAGTTTTGTATCTGGTACCAGTTTCTGTGCCTGGGCAATGGCCGTCTCTGCTCACACTGGTTACTGGGAAATACAGTGGTACCTCGGGTTACATACGCTTCAGGTTACAGACTCTGCTAACCCAGAAATAGTGCTTCGGGTTAAGAACTTGGCTTCAGGATGAGAACAGAAATCGTGTTCCAGCGACGCGGCAGCAGCGGGAGGCCCCATTAGCTAAAGTGGTGCTTCAGGTTAAGAACAGTTTCAGGTTAAGAACAGACCTCCGGAACGAATTAAGTTCTTAACCCGAGGTACCACTATAACAGCATTTTTTTAGAAATGTGCATGCACACGAAAGCTCATACCAATAGCAAACTTAGTTGCTCTCTAAGGTGCTACTGGAAGGAATTTTTTAATAGTGTTTTTAGAGACCATTTCTACACTGCGTTAATTTGCTGCTCAACAACCCATCCAGCACGGGTACAAAATGTACAGGGCTGTATTGGTCTTTAAGAAATAAGAATTGCTGTGTAATGTTAGTGACAGTTCAAGCTGACCAGCTGCAGAGAGCGAAGAGCGCTGCAGGAGATCTTTTCCGCCGGGTGCAATGAATTGTTAACGCTTCTGCTCTGCAGGCAAGATGGAGCTGCCACCACCATGAACTGGCTTAAGATTTGATTTCTACAGACCTTGCAGGCAGCGGGGAGGATGCTGGAGGTTGAAGGGTAGCAACTCATACCTTTAAAATAAAATTTAGAGCTGGGATGAACCATCCGCAGCCTTCCAGATGTGATTGAAGTCCAGTTCACATCAGCCCCTGTCTGCACGGCTGGTGGTCAAGATATTGTGTATTAAGATTTATATCCTCTTCATCAAGAGACACACAGGGTAGTTTACAAAAGTGATGCAACTGGAAGACCACAGCAACAGTTCCCTGTTGCTTTGCATGGAGAACATCCCAGGTTCAGGTTCTGGCTGTTCCAGGTTAAAAGGTTCAGGTGACCCCTCAAGAACCACTGCTAGCATCAGAGGAGATGATCTTGAGCCTCAATAACTGACAGTCTAACCCGGTATTATAAGGCAGTGCTTCCTACATTCCTGAACTCTCAAAGGGGCAAAACTATTTTTGATAAATGGGAAATGGAAGCGGGGGGGGGGGGTGTTGGGTCAAGCAGCGGAATTTCAAGAAATATTTAAGGAATAAGCAAACACAACATCCAGTCACTATTCCAAAATGCAGAAGAAGTGGTGGCTTGGGGTGTGGTTAGATAGGCTCCCCATATTTTGTGAGGAGGGGCTGATAAGCTTTTCTCACATGGTAAATATTTGCAGGGTGTCTCCCAATTCCCCTGGGCTGTCCCACAAAACATGCCAGGGTGTGGCCTTTTGGGAGGGAGCTCTGTTCCATGTAGCTGCCGCAGAAGAAAACATCTGGAACCAGATGTCAACAGCTGTACATGCACACACAGAGAGAGAAAGCCTGTGTTGGAAATGGCATTTTCCATTTTGTGCCCGAGTCCCTTGGAAAGAGCTGAAGACGTTGGGCAAAAGAAACTCTGAACGTTTAGCCCATCTGAGAATGGCCCTCTTTTCTTTTCCAAATGGCCCCAGATAACCCCAGGCTCTTGAAGCTTAAGGGGTTACGCTTCTTCGCTGCAATTTCATATTTTCACAGCTTGTTTTGTTGACCTCAAGTTCTTGGCAAATCAGAGCAAGATCTGGCTTTGCCTTGCGCTGGGAGTGTCTGTTTGGCAGCCTCCATAGCTATTGGGTTACCAGATGTGTGTCTGTAAGAGAGAAGGGACTCTCCTGCCCCTTTTGCATTAAAGGAAGGATTTTGGCTGGGGTAAATTTTCCTGCTCCAGCAGCACCCGGTAGAAAATCAACTCCAATAAACAAAATGGCCGTCCCAGTACAGGACAGGGGACCTGTTGAACCGCCAGGTGCTATTGGACCCCAACTCCCATCATGCCTCACTGTGAGCCATGCTGCCTGGGGCTGATGGGAGTTGGAGTTCAACGTCAAGGCCTATTGCTTCTCTAACCCGGGTAAAGGTAAAGGGACCCCTGACCATTAGGTCCAGTCGTGACCAACTCTGGGGTTGCGGCTCTCATCTCGCTTTATTGGCCGAGGGAGCCAGTGTACAGCTTCCGGGTCATGCTAAGCCGCTTGTGGCGAACCAGAGCAGCGCACGGAAACGCCGTTTTCTTCCCGCTGGAGTGGTACCTATTTATCTACTTGCACTTTGACGTGCTTTTGAACTGCTAGGTTGGCAGAAGCAGGGACCGAGCAACGGGAGCTCACCTCGTCACGGGGATTCAAACCACCGACCTTCTGATCGGCAAGTCCTAGGCTCTGTGGTTTACCCCACAGCGCCACCTGCGTCCCTTTCTAACCTGGGTACAGGTAACTAAATTAGAGGGCATTGCCTTTTCTCACAAGGTAACAGTGCCCGCATGTGAGAAAGAAAGGAAGAGGGACCAGAATGTATTTTTTGAGCCCAGTTTCCAGACTTTGAGGGTTGCAATGATGTAACTGACCCTTAATCTGTTTACAATATCTGAGGGGAGGAAATGGGTTTAGTCATGACCCACCGAAAGGAGAAACAGACAAAACTTTGCTCCACGCCGCCAGAAATTCTTTGCCAGAAACCGTCCCCTTTCATGAGGGATCGTGGCGGAAATTTTTTTGTAGAGGATGACTTGTTCGTTAGACAAGGCACAGTCTAGCCCTCTGTGCTGTAATTTGAAACAGGGCTCAACTCCTAGCAGTGATTTACATGACAGTGCCTAGAACAGCAGCAGCAACAATAAGGGTGTCTCTGAGATTATGCAGAGTGCCTTTCCTTCCACCTGGGAGTCAAAATCATGGCTGTTTTCTGCGCTGACCTGAGAAGAAGGGGAAATGTTTCCGGGACAGAGGATGTGGTTTCCTGGCAGGCATAAAACCCATTTCATCCACAAATTTAGATATTTAAACCCCCTCCCCTTGAGGCAAGCTACTGCTTCCACATTTAATGCCAGATTTGTCTTAATAGGCAGCGTCACAGAGCAAGTTCTGGACTTCCGAGCCTAAATATTTAGCATTGCATTACTTAAGCTCCCCCGCCCCTGCCCTGCTTTTTGAGTGTTCACACTTTAAGTATCGAAAAGTGTAAAATAATTCGGTTGTCACGCATTCAAACATAATTACAGGTAGGTAGCCATGTTGGTCTGCCGTAATAGAAAGAAAATAATAAAATAAAATAATTCCTTCCAGTAGCACCTTAGTCGGTCTCTAAGGTGCTACTGGAAGGAATATTTTATTTTATCTTATTTATCTATACACATAACTCTGCAGCCAAGATACTCATTAGGATCTTGAGGACCACTGCTTTTGCTTTAAAAAATAAAAGCTAGCTTCTCCCCTCTGCCCAGTTACAGAGACTGAGGAGGAAGAGAGACTCCTGAAAACATTAAATTATGAAGCATTCTCAGATGCAACTGCAGTACTGATACATTGCCGCCAGGAGGTGCTCCAGGAACCACGCAAATCAAAATCTACAATTGAGAAGAGGGAACCATAAGAATGGAGCGCAAGTGTTGTTGTTTTTTTACAGAGCCGACTGGAGCCCTTTGCATTATCCTTGCATTATCAGCGTGTGTTCCTGAGAGAGAGGGCTGAGGAGGAGCACTCTGCTCTATTCTATCCTTGCAGGACTGGCTCTACTGTTAAGCAATGTGAGGCGGCTGCTTCTGGTGGCAGATGCTGAGGTGATGTCCCCTCTCCAAAAGGAAAAAGGGGAAAAAACCTTCCTACTAAGCATGCTGGCTGCTCCCAAGCCCATGAGCTAGCATCCCTGCACATCCATGCCTGATGGTTGTCCGTCCAGCCTAGTCACGCAGACAGCCAGTGGTTGGAGTGTCAGACCAGGACCTGGAAGAGCAGGGTTCAAATCCCTCCTCCGCCATGAAGCGTACTAAGTGGCCTTAAAGGTAAAGGGTAAAGGGACCCCTGACCATTAGGTCCTGTCGTGACCGACTCTGGGGTTGCGGCACTCATCTCGCTTTATTGGCCGAGGGAGCCGGTGTACAGCTTCCGGGTCATGTGACCATCATGAGTGAGCCGCTTCTGGCGAACCAGAGCAGCACACGGAAATGCTGTTTACCTTCCCACCGGAGCTGTACCTATTTATCTACTTGCACTTTGACTTGCTTTTGAACTGCTAGGTTGGCAGGAGCAGGGACTGAGCAACAGGAGCTCACCCCGTCACGGGGATTCGAACCGCCGACCTTCTGATCGGCAAGTCCTAGGCTCTGTGGTTTAACCCACAGCGCCACCCGTGTCCCCTGAGTGGCCTTAGGGTTCCTTATTTTTAAACCAGACTTGGACCACACAGCCCTTCAAACAGAGGACTGGTCTCTGTGAAGTCGGATGCACTGTGGTTTTACTTGAAACAGGCATCTCTTTCTGTGCGAGAGTGAAAGGATTAGAAGATAATCTTTTCTGTGCGAGAGTGAAAGGATCAGAAGATACACTCTTTGATCTGCAATCAAAGCAAGTTATCTCTTTTATTCCTCAGGGCTAGTGGGGTTTTTTTCACATATACATTTAATCCGTTGATCAACGAAAACCCACACGGTGGAATGAGATTTATTTAGTCAGGCAACAGTTGTGACAATAGCACAATCCCTTCTGGGGTTGTTAACCCAATTCCCAAATCATTTTTTCTTCCAGGTACTGAGACCATTTCCCTAAAGTCCACTTAAGTATCAAAACCTTGTAAATGTTCAGAAATGCCTCTTGCTCCTGTCCTTGATTTCTCCATCTGCCGGGGAGGCTATTCGGTTATCTTTGCTGCCTCAAGGAAAACGCTCTGTCCCTGCCAGGGAAGAAGTCTTCTTCCAGGGTCACGCTATCAACTCCCTTCTTACTCCCTCCGGACAAGGCGTTTGCTGTTTCCCTAAGGCGGGCAAAGGTTGCTCTTCCATTGTGAGGCCAGCCAGAGAGACACTTAAACATTTTTTCCAAGTTTAAAAGGAAAGAAGGCCTCAGGACGCATAGGGCTTGCTGTTAGATACTTATACAGTACCTAAATTTTTCTAAGCACTGTGCATATATGAAAAGATAAACCCATCCCTCGCCTGCAGGCTCACAATACAACAAACAGTTGTTGTTTTTCCCTGGAAATTTTATTTACAACATAACATAAACCCCCCACCCCCAGTACAGAAATACAATAAACATAACATACAAACAGCCAAATAAAAGATTTCCGTTATCCAGTATCTGGCCTCCTTATTTACTTCTTATAAGTTGTTTCCTTTATGAATAATTATTAATATTTTTCTAATTATAGCTTAAATATCCACAAAGTCCCCTGCAGACATTAATCGAAACAAGTCCAGGTTTTAGGGCACTGTTTTGTGAAGTATTATCTGCTCTTGTACAGCTACAGTTAGAACTGGATATGGAACAACTGATTGGTTCAAAATTGGGAAAGGAGTACGACAAGGCTGTATTTTGTCTCCCTGCTTATTTAATTTATATGCAGAATACATCATGCGAAAGGCTGGGCTGGATGAATCCCAAGCTGGAATTAAGATTGCCGGAAGAAATATCAACAACCTCAGATATGCAGATGACACAACCTTGATGGCAGAAAGTGAGGAGGAATTAAAGAACCTTTTAATGAGGGTGAAAGAGGAGAGCGCAAAATATGGTCTGAGGCTCAACATCAAAAAAACGAAGATCATGGCCACTGGTCCCATCACCTCCTGGCAAATAGATGGGGAAGAAATGGAGGCAGTGAGAGATTTTACTTTCTTGGGCGCCATGATCACTGGAGATGGTGACAGCAGCCATGAAATTAAAAGACGCCTGCTTCTTGGGAGAAGGGCAATGACAGGCCTAGACAGCATCTTGAGAAGTAGAGATGTCACCTTGCCAACAAAGGTCCGTATAGTTAAAGCCATGGTCTTCCCAGTAGTGATGTATGGAAGTGAGAGCTGGACCATAAAGAAGGCTGATCGCCGAAGAATTGATGCTTTTGAATTATGGTGCTGGAGAAGACTCTTGAGAGTCCCATGGACGGCAAGAAGATCAAATGCATCCATTCTTAAGGAAATCAGACCTGAGTGCTCACTGGAAGGACAGATCGTGAAGCTGAGGCTCCAGTACTTTGGCCACCTCATGAGAAGAGAAGACTCCCTGGAGAAGACACTGAAGCTGGGAAAGATGGAGGGCACAAGGAGAAGGGGGCGACAGAGGACGAGATGGTTGGATAGCGTTTTTGAGGTTACCAGTATGAGTTTGACCAAACTGCGGGAGGTAGTGGAGGACAGAGGTGCCTGGCGTGCTCTGGTCCATGGGGTCACGAAGAGTCGGACACGACTAAACGACTAAACAACAACAACAACATCTGCTCTTGTCTAGTGTGATCTCTAATTGCCTCTGTTAATCTAACCAGTTCAATAAACTCTAACAGTTTGTTTTGCCATTCCTTT
This sequence comes from Podarcis muralis, assembly GCF_964188315.1. Classification (NCBI taxonomy): domain Eukaryota; kingdom Metazoa; phylum Chordata; class Lepidosauria; order Squamata; family Lacertidae; genus Podarcis; species Podarcis muralis. The sequence goes on from NC_135661.1 coordinate 82,784,563, forward strand.
TTTGTTGGCACAATTTCTTTTTTCCAGTTTTTAGCAGTTAGGATCCTTGCCGCTCCTGTGGCATAGAGGAATATTTTCTGATCTTCTCTAGCTATACCTGTGTCCGTTATCCCTAGTAGAAAAGCTTCTGTATTTTTCATAAACACAAACAGTTGTGATACAAAAAGAAAATGGAACGTGGCGGGAAGAAAAGCACTGCAGCAGCTGCATCTACACTGGCTGATGGATGGGGCCAGGTTGGTCTCCCCATTGTCATTATGCTCTTCCTGGGAGGCAGGGGATGCAACCCCTCAGTGGTACCCAACCAGTACAGTACCAGAACAGTAGGCTATGATTTCAATAAATAGTTTTGCAAGCATTTAACAAATGTGCAGTTAGAAGGATCCCCCTGAAGAGATGGTGCGCTCACAATTCCTAGCAATTTACTATCCACAGCCCCCTCTGCAAGGCTGGGTGGTGATAGGAGGGGAAACCAAAAAGGTCCCAAAGGATAACTCAGGAATGTAGAACATCGGACTGTTTTTTTGCCGAGAGGAGGGAGCAAAGATGCTTGTCTTTTTCCGACTTAAACAGAATTAGGCCTCTCTTGCAACTTCTGCCACCACCCAGCACACAAATTAAATTAATTAAAAACCAATGAATTGGAAATCCAGCAACAACACCTAAAATCAAACAGTTACAGCAGCAGGAGGTCCCTATTTTCCAGGGACGTCCCTGATTTAGAGAAGACATCCCGGTTTCTGATTTGATCCCAGAATGTCCCGCTTTTCCTCAGGACGTCCCTATTTTCATTGGAGAAATGTTGGAGGGTATGGAGTTTTCCGACCTCTGAGCCGTCTGAAGGCAATCCTGTACAGGGAAGGTTTTTTTTAACGTTAAATGTTTTATTTTGTTATTATATATGTTGGAAGCTGCCCAGTGCCTGGGGCAACACAGTAAGATGTGTGGGGTATAAGGAGTAAAATTATCATTCTTCTTCTTTATGGAATGGGATGTCCCTGTTTTCATCAGGGAAACGTTGGAGGGTATGCCGATGTTATTGATCAGATCACAACCATCATTATGGGATGCCTGGAATGATAAGTATGGGGTGGGCCACGACCTTTGAATGGCTGTTATCTAATGGGAATAAAGGGAAGGATTGTGGAAAATGGCCAGGTGAAGGAAATCAGATGCAACAGTGGCAATTGTTATTGCTGGGAAAGTTAAATTGCCTGTCCAAATACCACCCCACTAATTCTGATAAGAAAAGCCTGCCTTCCCCAATAACTGAGCAGAAGGTCTTTTCCTGCAAGAAGAATGCAAACTGCATTGGCAGTGGCTCTAGGGCAGCCTGATCATGGCTGACCAGCGGAATTTTATTTATTAATCTCGTTTTATGCTGTCCTGGTCAATGTAATCTGAAGCACCAGCATTTTAATTTTTATTTTTTGTTCTTAAGCGAAGTGTTGCATCCTTATCTGCTCCTGAAATAACCTTGGCAAGATAAGCTTTGCCAGAGGTCAGCTGCCAAGCAGAAATACTTTCTGTAAAGAAAGCTTGCAGGACTCAAAACCTGGCAGAGGCCTCTGCTGTGAAATGGGCTGGTTGTCTGAATTGAGGAGAAAGTCCATTACAGAGAGAGGAGGGGGAGAGGGGGGGATTATGTAGGACCTTCACATGTTTCAGGGCTTGAACTTTGACTTTCAAAACAAGTATTGAGAATAAGCTCAGTTTTATCTCTGGCTCCTTTTCAGCTGAGATTAGACTTATGAAATACCTATGCTGTGCAGTTTAGAAGCCAGGTCCCCAAATGAGCATATTGAAATATTGGCTGGAATCAGTGATTTCAATTTCAGCATGGTTGTAAATGATTATTGTTGTGTTTCGTTTATTTTATTTCTATTAAACAGCCTAGAACCTTCACCTTGCTGTTGTTCCCATTGTGCAGATAAGGCAACTGAGGCAGGCATGCCACGGCTCGCCAAAGCCCTTGTTCGTTTTGTGATTGACAGGTAAGGCCTTTGAATCCCAGGCCTTTCTGAAATTGTCTGGTGAAGAGTGCAAAGAAACGCCATGGACATCTGCAGCAGCGCAACCGGACGCCTTCCTCTGCCCCAGCTTTAACAAAACATGTCTCTCCTGCATTAGTCTCTATAGCCACAGCAGGCGCTGTAACTCTCCAATGGTTTGACTTCACCCCTGAAAGCGCACTCCTCCATTGTCTCCCAAGGCGGACGGAGGCCACCAAGTATCTACCGTACTACAAAATTATTGCAATTGACTAATATGGCTGCTACTCTGGAAATTAATGTTGATATTAACTGCTGCCTCAGACCCTCACCTCAGACAAGTGGATGGCACCACTACAAGGCCGGATTTAGATTTGATGAGGCCCTCAGCTACTGAAGGCAATGGGGCCCTTTATATGTCCAGCTGTCCTTTGTCAATAACAAATTGTCACTGTTTTTCGTGTTGAATATATGCTATATGGTAATTTATGGACCCAATAGGTATCCAAAGCCATTTGCACATGCAGAATGTAAGCACCCTATATATAGAAATGAGCAAACCAGTGATATTTTAGGGAGCAGGCTAGCAGGCTTACATCATAGGAGCCCACACAACACAAAACATTGTTGCTGTATGTAGGTTTAATTTTATTTTATTTTTTATCTTATATTTTGGAAATGTACATCCAGGTTTTTTTTCCTTTAATTTTTTTTGGGGGGCCCCCAAGAGAGTGGGGCCCTAAGCTGTAGCTTGTTCAGTTTATAGGTAAATCCGCAATGCCTCAGTAGCAAAAATTGTCTAGTGTGGGGCTAGGGAACACTTTTCACACTCAGGGCCACATTTTCTTGTGGGCAATCCCTTGGGGGCCGTGTTGTAAACAAAATCTGCCTTTTTCCCCTTATGGGGTATCCAAGAGCCCGTATAGAGTCCTTAAGTGGGTTCCCTATCAGCAGGAGAAAATAACAGAGGCCAACCAGAGAATATTGAGAAGCAAAGCAGCTAGTAAGCCTGATCTTTATTAAAGCTGTTGCAACAGGGTGCTCCCCTCTCACACAGGAGGATGGAGGAGGACCCAGAACAAAGGTGTGCCCACCCTTATGTTTTAAATTGCCCACCCTGGAGTCCAAGACCACCCCCAGGAACATCATACCTACATCATAAAAAAGGCGGTTTACAACAGAAATCTGAGTGTGTTGTTTATCTCCTGTCTGGCAGATTACCTGTTAATGGTCACTTGATTGGATTACCTGGGGAGCCTGCCCAGTCTTTTGTAATGATAAATACTTAAGTTCCTGAGCCAGGTCACAGGCTCACCCTATTCGTACACAGACATACCCTTAAGACAGGAAGGAAAAGACAATGGGGAGGCTTTTCCATTTTCCTTCGACCTTGCAGAGAAACATTTGAGGTCAATTTGGGAGGGACAAAATGGTTTCAGGACTTTTTCTGTGGGGTTTCAAACATGTGGTTTACATATGCAGTTATGAACATTTATCTTTTATATATATGTGACCTTAAAATTCTTATTAACACCCGCATGCAAGAGGTGGGCAGGCCCAGAGGCAACTGAGCCATTGCCAGGTGTGTGTGGGGTTGTGTTTTTTTTGAACCCTGGTCTCCCAATTTCAAGTCCAGCCCTCTAACCACTGCACCATATTGAGGTTGTGTGTGTGTGTGTTTGTGTGTGTGTTCTGATCTGGTTTTTCACCTCAGCCATCGAAATGTCTTAGGGCTGGCATTGTTTTAGGGGGACGGCTGGAAAAGTCTAATAACTTTTGTGGAATTCTTACTTGCGAGGCTACGTGAAGGACTCAACCTTCGCACAGAAACTAAACAATCGGGCGCATGACGTCTTTGGGAACAGCTTGAGAAGACACAGCAGTCGGCCTGACATGCACAGAGCAAGTAAAAATTAACTAGCTACATCTTTCTGCAGATTGTGGGGCCTGTGGATAAGGTCGCCGCTTTCCCCCCAAAATCAGGCCAACAGCAGAAATTCACCCGGTGACGCTTCTCCTTGCATGGAAATAGTGACTGCATTTCTAGGTGTCTCGGCTTCTCTGAAAAACCCAAGAGTATTTTAAGAACAGCCTGTCAGGCAGCTATGAGGCAGGTGAAGTTTCTCCAGTTTCATCACCGCCCCAGGGAAAATATTTACCTGCCTGATTTCTGCCCATCAGACTGCAGGTCAAAGGCACAGCTCTCTTTGCTAGGGAGAGTGTATAAATTTTGCAAGGGGATGTGGGGATTTGGCCAGAGAATTCCTCCCCCCCCCCCCCACACACTTTCCCCAATTCAAGCCTGACAGAGAGTTTCGGAGAGTTGCAGAAATATTGCCCTAATATGGCTTTTGGAACGGGCAATCTTTACATTCTGCATAATAGCCGTGACTCTTTTTCCTTAGCCTGGAGGTCTGAACACAGCCGCTTATCAGATCTCCCACCAGCCCAGCTCCCCAGAGCTGTGGGTAATGGTTAACTCTGCAATCTCGCACTGGGACCGCCCCCCACATCCCCCAAAGAAACAAACAATGGGGCTGAAATACACTCGGAGTCCTAACAGGAGCGTTTTAAAGTGGCTTATCTTGCATCTTTAGTTTATTAGCCAAACACACCTGGGGGGGGGTGTGGCTTGCACAGCAGCTAGAGAAAGTTTGGGGGGGACCTGCAGGGCTGACCTGAAGTCTCCAGGTTTTCCTGGCCCCTTCCAGGTGACTTATTAGGGGGGGGAATTGAATCTCCAGGAAGGCGAGAGCGACTATATAAAAAAATGTTTCATGCCACCCCAAGTGGTGAGAGAATCCAGGGGTATGAGGCGTTTACGCAGGTTCAGTCTCCTTGGAAGGAAGGTCAATGGAGACTGTGGTGTTTTGGTGTGTTTTTTTACACATACACAACTTGATGCCACCAAGTATCTACGGTACTACAAAATTCTTGCATGTCACTAATACGGCTGCTACTCTGGAAATTAATATTGATATTCACTGCTGCATCAGACCCTCACCTCAGACGAGTGGATGGCACCAGTACAAGGCCGGATTTAGATTTGATGAGGCCCTCAGCTACTGAAGGCAATGGGCCCTTTATATGTCCAGCTTTCCTTTGTCAACAACAAATTGTCGCTGTTTTTTGTGTTGAATATATGCTATGTGGTAATTTATGGATCTAATAGGTATCTAACCAGTGATATTTTAGGGAGCAGGCTAGCAGGCGGGGCCCATGACTTACATCCTAGGAGCCTAAGGTAAAGGTAAAGGTACCCCTGCCCGTACGGGCCAGTCTTGACAGACTCTAGGGTTGTGCGCCCATCTCACTCTAGAGGCGGGGGGCCAGCGCTGTCCGGAGACACTTCTGGGTCACGTGGCCAGCGTGACAAGCTGCATCTGGCGAGCCAGCGCAGCACACGGAACGCCGTTTACCTTCCCGCTGGTAAGCGGTCCCTATTTATCTACTTGCACCCAGGGGTGCTTTCGAACTGCTAGGTTGGCAGGCGCTGGGACCGAGCGACGGGAGCGCACCCCGCCGTGGGGATTCGAACCGCTGACCTTTCGATCGGCAAGTCCTAGGGGCTGAGGCTTTGACCCACAGTGCCACCCGTGTCCCATGGGTGGGGCCCATGACTTACATCCTAGGAGCCTACACAACACAAAACACTGTTGCTGTATGTAGGTTTAATTTTATTTGTTTTTTATCTTATAGTTTGGAAATGTACATCCGGGTTTTATTCCCTTTCATTTTTTGCCGGCCCCCAAGAGAGTGGGGCCCTAAGCTATAGCTTGCTTAGCTTATACTGTACGTAAATCCGGCACTGGGCTCACGGCATTAACACCCCCAGATCTCGGTTCTCCATTAGTCGCCACTTTGGAATCCAGCACAGAGCCCGCAGCTCTCTGTGTCTCCAGCTTCCAGGACCCACCGGGTTGAAAACTGACAACCTGGTTACAGGAATTCGCAATCTGGGATTCAGAGTCTCATGCTCTACCGACCGCGCATAAGGCCGAGCAATAAGGTAGGGACAGTGAAGCTCTGGCGCTCAAGATGTGGTTGGACTACAACTCCCATCATCCCCAGCCGTTGGCCATGTTGGCTGGGGCAATTGGGACTTGGCACCCAGCAATGCCTGGGTTCCTCATCCCTGGGATAAAGTGTGCTCAAATCAGGGAAGACATACTCAGAGCAGGAACTCCTACAGAGACACAGCAGATGCATCCCTCTGAGGGTGGATGTTCTTAGCCAGGATAGTTCTGTTGGTTAGGGTGTGGTGCTGATCATGCCAAGGTTGCAGGTTCGATCCCTGTAAGAAGTGGGTCCTAAGACCCTTAATCTCGCGCCTTAAAATACAACCTAGGCTCTGTGGTTTAGATCACAGTATCCTGAAGCACAAGGGACGTGGGTAGTGCTGTGGGTTAAACCACAAAGCCCCGCGACGGGGTGAGCTCCCATTGCTCGGTCCCTGCTCCTGCCAACCTGCAGTTCGAAAGCACGTCAAAGTGCAAGTAGATAAATAGGTACCACTCTGGCGGGAAGGTAAACGGTGTTTCCGTGCGCTGTTCTGGTTCACCAGAAGCGGCTTAGTCATGCTGGCCACATGACCCGGAAGCCGTACGCCGGCTCCCTCTGCCAATAAAGCGAGATGAGCGCCGCAACCCCAGAGTCGGCCACGACTGGACCTAATGGTCAGGAGTCCCTTTAGCTTTTTATCCTGAAGCACAGGTTCCCTCCCTTGCCTCCCCATTGGCTCGGTACTACAAGGTTTACAGCCTATCACGACTACCTACTAACATTCCCCTTATTTGGTCTACTTTCCTATGCTGTTACTTGCTAAGCCAAGCAAAAATACGACATCTTGACCACACGTTCTAAACATCCCCAGTTATGAGCAGTGGGTTGACCTAGACTGCAGGTGTCTGTCTGGCATCCTGTCCACATGCTCCATACTTCTCTAGTTATCAGGTGTGAATTGATCTGAACTGTAAACATCTGCCTGACTTGTTGCATTTGTGGCTGGGAGAAAGCAACATCCTCATTCTTCGCAATCTCCAAATGGGACAGCTGCATCGCAGGGGGTTGGACTAGATGACCCTCGGGTCCCCTTCCAATGCCACAATTCTATGATTCTATCCACTCTGTGGAAAGTGCCGCAGGTGTTGGAGTAAGGTCTTTAGTTTCCATTGAGACCCATGCATAACTTAGCTGTCCAAAAGCACAGCACACCAGCCTTTAAGGTGCCCCAGGACTTGAACTTGGAAAAAGGGGTAAAAGAATATTGGGAAATGATAGATAATGAATTGGGGAAAAAATGTTTCAAAAACAAACAAACAACCGAAGTCCTTTTTGTTGGGAATAATTCAGAGGGAAATTCCCAGGTGTCAAAAACAACTATTTATGTATGCTGCTACTGAGGCCCATGTTTTGTTAGCCCAAAAATGGAAAACGAGCGAGGTCCCAACCAAAGAAGAATGGCAACTTAAACTGATGGAATACGTGCAGCTTGCAGATTTAACATATAGAATAAGAGAACAAGAAGAATGTACGTTTAAAGAAGACTGGAAAATGTTTACCGAATATATGGGGGGGAATTGTGTTTATTTAAAAACACTGGTAGCATTAAGATAAATTCAACAGTATCAATAAGTTTTGGTGGATGTAGCAATGGATTACTGAATGGTTGTAAAATGTGCAGGGGTGTACGCGGGTGGCGCTGTGGTCTAAACCACAGAGCCTAGGACTTGCCGATCAGAAGGTCGGCAGTTGGAATCCCCGCGATGGGGTGAGCTCCGATTGCTCAGCCCCTGCTCCTGCCAACCTAGCAGTTCGAAAGCTCATCAAAGTGCAAGTAGATAAATAGGTACCACTCCGGTGGGAAGGTAAACGGTGTTTCCGTGCGCTGCTCTGGTTCACCAGAAGCGGCTTAGTCATGCTGGCCACATGACCTGGAAGCTGTACGCCAGCTCCCTCAGCCAATAAAGCGAGATGAGCGCCGCAACCCGAGTTGGCCATGACTGGACCTAATGGTCAGGGGTCCCTTTACCTTTACCTTACGGTATGTAAAATGAACCATGGGAAGAGGAGAAGGGAAGTCATTGATTTAAGGTTGTTGAAATGAATGTTTTGAAATGTAATTTAGCAAATTTTATAAAAATTATACATATGTATAGTTTTCATTGAGACCCATGCATATCTTAGCTGTCCAAAAGTACAGCACATCAGCCTTTAAGGTGCCCCAGGACTCTTCCTCCCTCCTTAACCATTAGGAACAACAGCTATGCTTCTGGGATGAGTTCTCACAAGTTTGGAAAACTTACTCTGCAGTCAAGCCTTGGGATGGCTTTGTCTAGGGTCAGCACTGTCCAGTTCCACCTTGCCAATCTCTGTGCAGACTGCACCCATATTTTCTCGCTTCCTCTTTATTTATTTTTAAATTTTTGGAATGTGGGTGCTTGTAACTTTAAGAAAAGTCTTTTTCTCTCCCTCCCTCTCTCTCTCTCTCTTCTGTTCCTCTCCTCCCATTAACCCTGCTTGGGCTGGAAGGAATGTTCACACACCCTTCCCTATTTCTCTCTTACCCCCCTCCTTCCCTTTCAACTTGCTAATCTATCAAGCCTCTCTTCTTCTCCCAAACAATTTTTCAGCAGTGTGTAGGAGTGGGTGAGTCAGGAACAGAGCAAAAGAGAGAGAAAAAGGGGAAGGGACTTTTCCCCACATCTTCCACTGCCTTAGCTTTTCTGTTATATACTTTTTTTTGGAGAAGTCAGCTTTTTTGGAAAGCGGGAAGCGCTTTGGAGAAGTTAAGCGGGCAAGTTTTGTTATGATAGCCCTTGCTTATAGATGTAGGCATCATCAGTTTTGCTTAGAAGCCAGAGCAGAAAGAGCTTGGCAAAGCATGGAAAGGGGGGAAGATCAGGTGCAAGTTTTGAAAAGCTGCTGAGACGCAAGAGAGTAGGAAATCAGCGCTCGGAGTGGCAAGTGAAGCCAAACTTAAGCTTGGAAATTCGAAGGAAAGAACATTTTATTGGCACTCTCTTATTTTTGTGATACGGACAAATGTTTTGAACTGGGAAATTATTCTGAATTTCCACAAGGAGTTTTTGTTTTTTTTAATAGAAAAGTTTGGATCCAGTCGTTCTCCTGGGTACTGACTTCACCGAAGATTTCGTCACTTGTTTTTGGGATTCGGCTCCAGCGACAACCTTCTCCTTCGCCTCTTTTGAAACTTCTCAGTGAACTTGGGAGATACTTGAGAGAGAAGCTGCCCCTGCCTCTTCCTGGGCTCCTCTGCCTCTGCCAATGATCCCCTAGAGTGTTTTGGGGAGCTGGGATTTGTTGTGGGGACTTCAGTTTTGGAAAATGGGTCAACTTGGCCGATCGTTCTTCTCCTGCCTGCTGGCTTTGTGGATGAGTATCGGCAACGCACAGGAAGGTAAGTGAATATTTGTGTGTTTCAGGGTGAAACTAGCAACACAACATGGGCATCTGGTCAGGGGCGAGCGACAGATTTAGAGTACCAAGAGTGATGTGATGGGTAAATGGTTCGGACCAGGGAGAGACTGGTCCGAATGCCCACTGGGCAGCAAAGCTGACTGAGAGCCAAGTGGACATAACTCAGCCTCGACTTACACCGCAGGGTTGTTGTCAGGGTGAAAAAAAGGCCGGATCCCTCTATAGCAGCGGTTCTCAACTTGTGGGTCCCCAGATGTTGTCGGACTACAACTCCCATCATCCCTGAGCTCTGGCCTTGCTAGCTAGGGGTGATGGGAGTTGTAGTTCAACAACATCTGGGGACCCACAGGTTGAGAAAGGCTGCTCTATAGACATGATGCTCACGAAATGTTTCTTGGGCCAAGTGGCTGACTCTCAACTTGACCTGAACTCTCCTTCCTCGGAGGTCCTTAAAGAGAGGTTGGATGGCCATCTGTCATAGATGCTTCAGTTGAGATTCCTGCACTGTAGTGGGTTGGACTAGATGACCCATGGGGTCCCTTCCAACGCTACGATTTTACGATTCCTAGGGTGGCTGTGAGCATCAAACGCTATATCCGCGCGGTGCGACCACCTGAAATCATGGGAGGAAAGACGAGATGATAAATATTTACTATTAAGCCGGTTTGTGTAAATGAGAAGCCCCCCCCCCCCCCAATTTTCCCCACAACAGCCCTGTGAGGTAAATTGGGCCCAGGGCCACCCTTGTGGGCATTTGTGGCCAACTGAGAACAGGATTTGAACCCGCTGTCTCCGCAACAGCCGGCTGCCCCTCAGAACAGAGAGAGACAGAGGCACAATGGGATTTCTTCAAAACAGGCGGTCTCCCTTTCATCCCCGAGTCTGGTGACTGTGTGGGCTGGTGATTCAGTCATCCATCCTGCGCCAACTTTCTGAAGGGCCTCAGCCTCCAGGAATGTCTCCCTTCTCCAGGTGTCCCCAGCTGGGCCACATCAGTCACCGCTTCTCCCTGGAGTCGCCTCTTGAGTTTAGAGAGGAAAGCTGATTCTTTTTGGACTCTAACGCAAGCAAAAACAGCTATTGTAACTAGAGCTGGGGTAGGACTTTGATGCTGTCAGGTGGGTCCCTGGAGAAGGCCTCTCTGATTGTGTGGATGGATCCGTGGTTTTAGGGTCAGCACTAAGCTCCAGCCCCGACCCCACAAATCGCTTGCTGTTATTACACTGATTTTCATATTCCAGAGCGGTAGTTGTCTTACTCTCTCTTGCGGCAAAAACATCAGAGAGCCCCGTGGCACCCACAAATTTATGATGGCATAAGCTTTCGCGGACTATGGTCTGCTTCATCAGTTGCAACTCAGAATAACGCTCCGTGCGTCTCGTGAAGTGGACTGTGGTTTATCGGAGCTTATGCTACCCTAAATTTGTCAGGCTTTAAGGTGCTTCAAAGACTTATTGTTATATTGATGTTGGTAGCATTTGCAGAGTCCATAAGCAAAATCAATAGGTCTCTGCCCCAAGGGGTCCTCCTCAAGAGTGGCGTAGCGTGGGTTGTCAGCACCAGGGGCAAGGCAAGTAATTTGCGCCCCCTAACCCATGGATTTGCGCCCCCTAACCCGTGGATTTGCGCCCCCTAACCTGTGGATTTGCCCTAACCCCAGATGTTGCTCCCGGTGCGGCCGGCCCCCCCTGCACCCCCCACGCTACGCCACTGCTCCTCAAGTTACATTTTGACCAGGTTTGGTGAGGGGGTGTATGGTGGGGGGGTGGAATGGGCAATAAGAAATGAAATGAGCAAACGCAGGTCCCTATACCTAGAATGAATTTCCATTGGGAATGAGAATGGAATGCTTAATCTAAAGACTTCATGGGGAAAGGTAACATTCTGATGAAGGATTTGAAGGGAAATCATGAGAAGTGGGACTGCTTGGGTCTTCGGAGAGGCTGTATTGAAAGTGACTCGGAAACTACAGCTACTCCAGAATGTGGCAGCTAGACTGGTGACTGGGAACGGCAGCCGGGACCATATAATACCAGTCCTAAAAGACAGGAGTGCTTGGCGTGCTCTGGTCCATGGGGTCACGAAGAGTCGGACATGACTAAACGACTAAACAACAACAACAAAAGAGCTACATTGGCTCCCAGTACATTTTTGAGCACAATTCACAGTGTTGGTGCTGACTTTTGAAGCACTAAACGGCCTCAAAGGCCCAGTATACATGAAGGAGCATCTCCACCCCCATTGTCCAGCCCGGACACTGAGGTCCAGCACTGAGGACCTTCTGGTGGTTCCCTCACTGCGAGAAGCCAAGTTACAGGGAACCAGGCAGAGGGCCTTATTGGCAGTGGCACCCACTCTTCCATCAGATGTCAAGGAGATAAATGACTTTATGGCTTTTAGAAGACATATGAAGGCAGCCCTGTACAGGGAGGTTTTTTTAATGCCTGAGGGGTTTTTTAATGTTAGTACAGTGGTACCTCAGGTTAAGTACTTAATTCATTCCGGAGGTCCGTTCTTAACCTGAAACTGCTCTTAACCTGAAGCACCACTTTAGCTAATGGGGCCTCCTGCTGCTGCCACGGCGCCGGAGCACGATTTCTGTTCTCATCCTGAAGCAAAGTTCTTAACCCGAGGTACTATTTCTGGGTTAGCGGAGTCTGTAACCTGAAGTGTATGTAACCTGAGGTACCACTGTATTTTGATGGAAGTTGCCCAAAGTGGTTGAGGTAACCCAGTCAGATGGGCGGCATGTAAATAATCAGTGGTGATATATAAATATCCGTGATAATATATTGAGAGAATATGCTCAAGATACCTGAAGGAGCGTCTCCACCCCCATCGTTCTGCCCGGACACTGAGGTCCAGCACCGAGGGCCTTCTGGCGGTTCCCTCACTGCGAGAAGCCAAGTTACAGGGAACCAGGCAGAGGGCCTTCTCGGTAGTGGCGCCTTCCCTGTGGAACACCCTCCCACCAGATGTCAAAGAGAACAACAACTACCAGGCTTTTAGAAGACATCTGAAGGCAGCCCTGTTTCAGGAAGCTTTTAATGTCTGATGTATTATAGTATTTTAATATTCTTTTGGAAGCCGCCCAGAGTGGCTGGGGAAGCCCAGCCAGATGGGCGGGGTATAAATAATAAATAATAATTATTATTATTATTACTATTATTATTATCATCATCATCATCATCATCTCTTAACACAGACAGACAGTTGGATCAGTCCAAGGGGGTCCAGTCTAGTCCAGCATCCTGTTCTCTCAGTGGCCAATGAGAACCCCAAAAAGCAGGGCCTGAACACAACATCCCTCTCCCAATTTGTGATTCCCTGCGTTCTGCCTCTGACAGTTGAGGGAGAACATAGCCTTTGTGGTTTCTATCAATTGGTTGTACCTGTAACCCACATTCCTTTTTAAGAGAGGGTTGTCAACGGGCTTAAAGGGGATTTCCTTCCCCTCGCTGGATGATGCATATTTTCCAATTTATGTCTGAGATTGGGATTCGTACCAGAAAGAATGCTCATGACTCGCGTTATTACTCAGAACCAAATGGGCGTGGTCTTGTTTTCTCCGTTAAAGGAGCATTAGATTCCGAATGGTGAAATGGAAGTGTCAGACTGGAGGGGTCAAGGCTGCTGTCGTTGCACCCCACTTCTCTGCAAAACAGCTGTATCAAACAAACCACCTAGAATCTTTTGTCGGGCAAAACAACACAACGATTTGCTACACAGGGTGGGCTGCCTGCAGCCTTTCTCTGCCGCCACCCATGTCTTTGTACTCCCTGCTGAATAAAATCTGGGGAAACTACACCTTCTTGGGCCTATATAAATAATTGCTAGCATAGCTTATGTTCTTCACTCCACCCATGAGACTTCGCCAAAAGAGCGGGAGGAATTTCACTGTTCTTTTGCAACCCTAGTTTTGTACCTTAGGTTGGTCAAAGCGGAACGAATTGGTGCCTTTGAGTTCGTGCCTCTGGGAGGAGGGTGCAAAACTGGATCACCTGAAATATTTGCTGGGAAATGGGTGCGTTTGGCAGAACATATCAGGTTCCAGGAGAATGAGGAGCCAAGTCGCTTTCATTGTGTTTAGCCAAAGGGTATAGCAAGATGAAACTGTTGGCCGGCCTCACCTAGAAGTGACAGGGGTTGTGATTAACTGAACCGTACCCTGCCCAGCTTTGGACCAAGGAGCCACCTGTACAATTAACGGCCAACATTTCGCCTGTTTTCCTCTACCGCTGTCTCAGAAAGCACCGCTCTGTGGGTGGTATATTAATCTCAGCGAGTTAATCTCCCAACATATATAAGTTCTTTCAAACAATATAGCAGGCAGCGCTATTGTTCTAGAAAAAGAGGTTGCTGGAACTCACAATGAACACACCTCTCTTGTTCTCTTATAAGGCAGGAACTGAGTTCTTGTGAGCTCTGGCTGGAAAAAAGCCCTGGCCTCGGGTCACCCTCTCTGCTGCTGTTATTTCTTACCTATGTCATTTTAAACTGTGATATTATTGCTTTATTCTTAGTTTTAGATTTTGATTTATGTGGGAATTGTTTCCCATTTGGTTGTGTGTTTTTTTGATGTGGTTTGTTTATTGTTTATGACTTTTGTAATTTTGTAAATCTTGTTATGCTGTAAGCCGCCTTGAGCATTGTTTTCTTAACTGTGGAAAGGAGGCATACAAATAAAAAATGATGATGATGATGATGATGATGATGTAAGCACAAAGGGTAGGGTGAAAATGTCCCTGTGTGGTAGTCCATCATTCAAAGGGTGCTGAAGCTCATAGCTCTGTGCACTACAGTTCACAACAGTACTTCAGCAGCTTGGCTGATGCCACAGATTCTGAATAATTTGATGATAGTCTTGGTTTCCCCCAAATAATTCTGGGAGCTGTAGCTTGCGAAGGGTGCTGAGAGTTATTCGGGAAACTGCTATTCCCCTCCCAGAGCTACAACTTGTCTGGGATGAATATGTATGGGGTGAATATGGCCCCAGTCTTCCTTACCCAGGTTTGTGGAGGGGACGGATTTGAAACTTGAAAAGTTCCCGGAAATACTGGGGGCAAGCCTTCCTGAACTTCTTGCCCTCTCGGTGTTCTGGATTACAAACCCCTGACCATTGGCCGCAGGAGTAGCAGTCTACCAAATTCAAAGTGTTGGTGCTGACCTTTAAAGCCCTAACCGGCCTCGGCCCAGTATACCTGAAGGAGCGTCTCCACCCCCATCGTTCTGCCCGGACACTGAGGTCCAGCGCCGAGGGCCTTCTGGCGGTTCCCTCCCTGCGAGAAGCCACGTTACAGGGAACCAGGCAGAGGGCCTTCTCGGTAGTGGCGCCCACCCTGTGGAACGCCCTCCCACCAGATGTCAAAGAGAAAAATAACTACCAAACTTTTAGAAGACATCTGAAGGCAGCCCTGTTTAGGGAAGCTTTTAATGTTTAATAGGTTATTGTATTTTAGTGTTTTGTTGGAAGCCGCCCAGAGTGGCTGGGGAAACCAAGCCAGATGGGTGGGGTATAAATAATAAATTATTATTATACCAGCAATTGAAGGGGGGCAACCAGGTTGGGGAAGACTGATCATGACAAGCGTGCAGCTGCAATCGAATCTGGATCCGTGTTCACATCTGTCAGCCAGCTTGCAAACGTTAAGCTTAAAAACTAGCTCCTTTGGGGACGAGGAATGTGTCGGCATCACAGAGGAGTGCCAGGCTCTCCGTAAGCCGGAGTGTTTCAGGAATAGATTTTGAGGAGGCGCCAAAATGCTCTGGAAATCGGAAACAATTGTGTGTCGGATTTGTTGCAACCCAGTCAAGTGGGGCAGTGATTGCGAAGGCCTGCCTCTTTCCTCCTATGTGGGGAGGATACCTGAGTTTACCCCAGCCACTCCCCTTATGCACATTCCTTCGGTGGAATGAAATCCTGTAGACTGGAATTTTAATGTGCAGGGCAAGGGAAGGGAAGACAACTGGCTGTATCATACGTAGCCTGCAATAGTACTAGCTTAAAGGTAAAGGGACCCCTGACCGTTAGGTCCAGTCGCGGACGACTCTGGGGTTGCGGCGCTCATCTCGCTTTATTGGCTGAGGGAGCCGGCGTACAGCTTCCGGGTCATGTGGCCAGCATGACTAAGCCGCTTCTGGCGAACTAGAGCAGCGCACGGAAACGCCATTTACCTTCCTGCTGGAGCGGTATCTATTTATCTACTTGCACTTTGATGTGCTTTCGAACTGCTAGGTTGGCAGGAGCAGGGACCGAGCAACGGGAGCTCACCCTGTCGCGGGGATTCGAACCGCTGACCTTCTGATCGGCAAGCCCTAGACTCTGTGGCTTAGACCACAGTGCCACCCGTGTTCCATCTAGCTTAGATGGCTTAAAAAAAAAAAAAAAACCACCACAATTAGATGTTCAAGGAGGAATACCAGCAGCAATTAGCCGTGAGATCTCAGTGGAACCTCCATGAACGCAAGCAGGCTATCTCTGAACAGCAGGAGCTGGGAGCCAGCAGCAAGGGGAGGCCGTGGCAACTTGGTTCTGCCTACCAAGTTGCCAGGAGCAACATTCTGGCAGAAATGCGGGGCTAGGTGGCCTTTTGGAGTGATGTGGCAGGGCCAGTTGCATGCCTGCAATTTAACAGGCCCAACCTGTGGCCTGATTTGGGAGGAGTTACAGGGTGCTGCCCTCATACAAGAGGGGAAGAAAGCCACATGTTTGAGCCTACTAATCTCAGATGCATCTACGGAGGCTAATACTGTACGGGCTGCTGAGAACAACGCAGTGGTTCCTTTGCACATGCCCAGAGACACTCTGCTGTTCACTGTGGCCTTATATGTTCAAGGACTGAGAAGGATTAGGCCCTGGGAAAGAGGTTTTATCTCCCTCCTTAGGCTGCCACCTTTTTCTGGATAAAGCCGCTGTCCTTTAACTATTTGGCTGCCTGTTCATTGAAATATATGTGAGCCTCATTTGCTCTGTTGCCTCACTGAGGCTGGGTTTAGGGTTGCCAACTAACCTGGACAAAACTAGCAGCCTGTAGACCAGGCTGTTGTTGAAGGCGCAGGAGCCAGGCCTGCAAAGGGACTTTGGCAACCCTATCCATGATAGAGGCCAGTAGGGGCAGGGAAGATTTGAGCTAACTGGGAGGACCTGCCTTCCTCTGCTCCACTCTCCCAATTAACTTCCATCTCCAGGGGCTGCCCTGTGACACCATCAGGGCCCCACTCCTAGGTCTCAGGTTTGGGGCTTGAAATTTCAAGATCTGGGCTGCTCTTGACCTGGCAAGCCTAGCTATGACTGTTAGCGCTGCCTGATGGGAGTTGTAGTCCAAAACCTCCAGTGGGTACCACTGGGGCAATCTTTGGGGCTTGGAACCAGATTTGGGGGGGGGGGGCAGGACAGGGGCTGCTGCTGGTGCCAGAGGGAGCAGTGATAGAGCGAGCCCGCGTCTCCACAACCACAACAGAGGTTTCAGTTCTCGCTGCCGTACTTGGCTCAAAAGGGAGGTGGATGGTCTCCAACCCAGGCGTCGTGTGCCAACTTTTCCCCCCCTGGGGCTGGGAGAGGCGGGCTTGTTTACATCATTCACTCAGTGAGGTCATAGAGTTGAAAGGGCCATGCAGTCCGCCCTTGTGTGGCTCCACTAGGGCTCTCTTCCCTGTTCCGACAAGTCGGAGCAGGGCTTTTTAGTGTGAACACCCCCGTTCTGTGGAACAGCTTCCCTGTTGAAATGCAGCGGGCGCCCACAATTTCCACTTTCCGGAAACAATTGCAGCCGTTCTTGTTTGGACAAGCTTTTCCAGCTAAACAAAAAGGTCTCTGCCTAAACTGTTTATTTTGTATTATTAAAAAAACGTATACTGCACACTGGTACCTCGGGTTACAGACGCTTCAGGTTACATTCAGGTTAAGAATGGACCTCCAGAACGAATTAAGTTCTTAACCTGAGGTACCACTGTATTTACTTTATCGTACACTTTTGAAGGGACGCGGGTGGCGCTGTGGTTAAAAGCCTCAGCGCCTAGGGCTTGCCGATCGAAAGGTCGGCGGTTCGAATCCCCGCGGCGGGGTGCGCTACCGTTGCTCAGTCCCAGCGCCAGCCAACCTAGCAGTTCGAAAGCACTCCCGGGTGCAAGTAGATAAATAGGGACCGCTTACCAGCGGGAAGGTGAACGGCGTTCCGTGTGCTGCGCTGGCTCGTATTTCAATAAGGGGCAGTATTTCAATAAGAGTAGGAAAATGAGATTACCCCTAAACTTTTTTTAGAAAAAAAAGCACTAATGTTGATGATGATGATATGCTTCGTCCAAATGCCTCCAGTAAGGGCTGTCAGATGCCAACCCCAATATAGTGCCATTGACACAGTCGGCGCTTTTGAGAATAATCCGAAAAGACAGGTCTCTGCCCCAACATACTTACAATCAATCTTGGAAAAAAGAAAGAAAACCCGACCAGGATGAGGGACATGGGCGTAGCCAGAATTTCACTGCATGCTTCTCTGTTGGACCAGGAGCCAATTTGGGTCTCTTGGCATAGAAGAAGATTCCCCCCCACTCCCTTCCCCATCCTTCCTAGAGAAAGCAGCCTGAGACTCAAGAGTGAGGCCTGGGTTTCTTCCAAGTACGCAACTTTTGTTTCTCAGGCCCTGGAATGTGTCCCTCATTCCTCAAGGGTTAACGGCGGCTGCAGGGCAGGATATTCTCAGACTGGATTTATGCGCCGGCTGCTCCACCTCCTCTGTTCCGCACACATTATGCATCATCTAGTGGCGTATATTTTATGTCCCATGTGCCGCTCTCGCTCTTTGACCTCGAAGCGCCACAGAGATTCTACACCCTTGCTTTGCAGCCGAGGGAGATCGGCCCTTCTGAAATTAGAATATGTTCTCGCTTGGTTAGCGTGGAAGTTTGACCCAATCGGTTTATGGAGGAACATTTTATCCAGTGCTTTTTTTCTGGGGGGACACAGGTGTATGCATACCCCTAAACATTTTGTGAATCTAAGTTTGACATCATTGAGGGGGCAGTATTTCAATATGAGTAGGAAAATGAGAGTACCCCTAAACATTTTTTTAGGGAAAAGAGCACTTGTTTTATCTATGAAGTTTATGGTGGTCTGTGGACGACATTTGGGGATCCCTGCTCTATTGTGCTGTCTCACATTTAGCAGAGTTTATGTCTGATACTCTTGTCTTCATCCCTGGAATTGGGGTGTGTGATGCTGCTTTGGGGGGGTTGTTTATATGGCTGGAGGAAGGGTGAAGCAGGACCCCCCCCTCTTCTCCACGGACCATTCTTCATCCCAGTTTGGCATCCACCAGCAAAACAGGCTTGCAGGTGTTGCAGGAATTTATGTATAGGTTTTTTGGGGGGTTGCCCCTCCAGCAGATATCATGCACATGCAGCCCACTACCAAAATCAGCACAATCGCTTTTGCAACTTTTGTGATTTGTCCCCACAAAACACTTCATCACAGTTTCTTCCCATCTATTCAAAGGGCCTTTGCTGCACGACACCAAATGTAAGAATTCACTGATAAATGTATCTATGTACTGGCTCACTGGGAAAACTTCACAGGAAAATCCTGGAAGGAAGAAAACCAAAAGAGTCTTGGACAAAGGGGTCAGCCTCTTTTCTTTGGCCTTAGCCCCACCCCTGGCTGGCCAGCCATTGTCCTTCCTGGCCAAGGGTGGGTCAAAGGCTGGCCCAAGCAGGTGGGAGACACCCGCCCAGGTGAGCCCCCTGGTGCTGGAAACCCCGCCCACCTGTGGGGAAGGGAGAGCGGAAACTCATATAGACATGTGAGCTCAGCTACTCAGCAGCCCCTCTGCCTGAGTGATAATCCCTGGCATCCTGATACCTGAGTGCCAGACAGGTAGCCATTCCAGAAATAACAAACCCAGATGAAGACAAAAGGGTGTGATTAACTTGGCTGGGAAACAGGGAAATGTAAATATCTCTTTTGCTTCACTTGATGGGTGTTTGGTGGAGGGCAAGGGGAACCATGGGGCAGGGTCCAGGATGCTCAGATTACTGCCACTAGACCTCCCCTTTCATGATGTAACCATGATGTATTAGTGATGTAGTTTGGGGGGGTGTAACATGGGGATTAGCAGCTAATAAAAGTTTGGGTTCTCTCTTGTTCAGGGCTTCCATCTTGTTTCACCTGGTGGCAGGTTGGAGTCCTGTCGCGACAGTCTTCAACAAAGACCAAGCCTACTGGGTGCTGTTTTGCTCTGGTATTCCTGGCTGGTGTCCTTGTTTTTTGGCCAAGGGAGCCCACAGATTTCTCCGTTAACAGGGGAAAACCTGTTTTTGCCATGGTAACATCCGGTTTAGGCCTTGCTGAAGCAAATCCCTCTTTGCCTAACCTGACACTGCAAAAATTGGTGTGGGTTGGCCCCATGTATTCATACCCCGCAAATGTCTCAGAAAAAAACACACAGGACATGCCGCTTTGTCCTCCACAACAACCATTTGGGGCGCTGTGATCTCACACGATTGCATTTTGGGGCACCGTGGAAGCATGTTTTTTGGGGGTTCCGTGATCTCACATGGGGAGCATGCTTGGGAAAACGTGCATCCTGGTTTTGGGACTCAGAGGATATATATATATGCCGGTATCCTCAGAGGGGGACGTGGGTGGCGCTGTGGGTTAAACCACAGAGCCTACGACTTGCCGATCAGAAGGTCGGCGGTTCGAATCCCCGCGACGGGGTGAGCTCCCGCTGCTCGGTCCCTGCTCCTGCCAACCTAGCAGTTCGAAAGCATGTCAAAGTGCAAGTAGATAAATAGGTACTGCTCCGGCGGGAAGGTAAACGGGGTTTCTGTGCGCTGCTCTAGTTTGCCAGAAGCGGCTTAGTCATGCTGGCCACATGACCCGGAAGCTGTACGCCGGCTCCCTCGGCCAATAAAGCGAGATGAGCGCCGCAACCCCAGAGTCGGCCGCGACTAGACCTAATGGTCTGGAGTCCCTTTATCCTCAGGAATGGTGGGAGAAATGGAATAGAAACAAGAGATTAAAGATGGTGTCCTTGCTGCCCAGAAACTCCAAAGGGCTCTTGACCTGGAGATTGCAACTGTCATTGAAATGGCTGGCAGAGTGATTTCCCCTCCTTTCACTTCCCAGACAGTGAGGGAAAAGGAGGCAGTGAAACTGGAATTGGATGAGGGAGTCCTGCCCCCCACCATTCAAGGCTCCCACAATGTTAGTTGTTGCTTCACGATAGAGAAAAATATAAGAGTTTTTCCTGGCATCGACAGGATTGCTGCCCCATAAATCTGTTTATTTGCAGCATTCCTCTCGGTGCATAGTATTGGTTCAGTTCGGCTGCATGTGGGTGGCTTAGCTCTCCCCGCGCCAGTTTAATCAAACTGTGGGCAGAGTGAATTCGTTTTATTCCGGCAAATCTTTGATTTTTTTGTGTGCTTGGTTTCAACTGCTGACCCTTAGCCAATGTGCTTTATTGTCGCTGTGTCTCTGAAATCGCCATTTGAAATGCTGCACGCTCCCCTGGGAGGGGTTTTTTTTTGCGCTAGAAGGGTGGGGTAGAAATGTTTTAATTTAAAAAAAAACCCATGTATTTCTGCCAACAAGAAACGTATCTGGTTTACTTTATGGGTTTGGGGGGATAATAAAGGCCTAAAAAATATATAACCACAACAAATAGATAACTGGGGTGGTCCTAGGCAAGGGAAGGGTAAGTTTTCTACAACTTTAATATTTATGGAGGGGATTTCAACAGGTATAGCTTGTCAGGCAAGTTATAGCACACCTGCTGAAATCGCCTACACAAATATTAAAGGTGTAGGAGCGCTATTCTTCCCCCGCCCTTTCCTTTTTTTCCATGCAGCTGCCTTTGTATATCCAGGAGATTTGAAAGTAATCAGGGAGTTTAAATCTGTTCTGTTGAATTGACTGGAGATTTGGGAAGAGAAGCTTCACCTGTTGAATTTCTGCCGCTATGGCAGAAGTCCAACCGGTGAAGCTTTACTGTAAAAAGCTAATAAGGGGTTTTAGCAGACTGCTACTAAGACCAGAAGAACTCCTACCCTCCAGGCCTCTAAGCTTGCAGAGTGTTTGCGGCTCTACCCTGGCCCACACTAGGGCTTGGGTGGGTATTTTTCGATGGACCGGGGAATTATAAGAACCGTCATTAAGCGGGTGGGGCTGGTGCAGCTGCTATCCCTTGGCAGCTGGTGACGGAGAGGCGAGGAGAGTCATCGTCCGCAGCCGGCCTGGCCAGCCAGATCTGAACGTCACCGTTCCCTCCCGCTGCCCCAAATTGGCACATTACAGAAGACAAGATTTGCAAAAAGGAAAAAAAGAAGAAGGAAAGTGATGCTAAAGGGTTGCCAACTTTTAAAACCAGCTGCTCCTGCTCCTTGAAGCAGTCAAATGATCTGCCACAGACAATAGCGGGTGGCAAATTGATAAGAGTTTAAAAATATTTAGCGAGATATGTATGTGTGTTAGTTAATCAATCAATCAATCAATCTTTGTCTCCAGGCTTAACAACCTTTCTTGTTGATTCCTGCAACCCAGACTCATGCTACTGGCAGTAGAGCTGGCTTGAGTTCTCAATTTTTTCCTGGTCAGTGGCCATCCCTTTAAATAATATTCATAGCCTAATTTGACCCAGAGCTCGGACCCCACTGAACCGTTCTGCGATGCCAAAGCACAGCCATTGGAATATACAGTGGTACCTCGGGTTAAGTACTTAATTCGTTCCAGAGGTCCGTTCGTAACCTGAAACTGTTCTTAACCTGAAGCACCACTTTAGCTAATGGGGCCTCCTTCTGCCGCCGCGCCGCCGGAGCACGATTTCTGTTCTTCTCCTGAAGCAAAGTTCTTAACCTGAAGCACTATTTCTGGATTAGCGGAGTCTGTAACCTGAAGCGTATGTAACCCGAGGTACCACTGTATTGTAATAAGAGAGTGAGGCATCTTGTGGGTCTCTGAGCATGCGCAGTGCATTTTTCCCTTCACGCAACCGGACTCCTGGAATGTGACGATGAGAGCCATGCTTTCCAAGTCGGAAGTTGTTCATTCTCAGGCCTACCGCAGCCCGAGCGCCCTTCCCTTGTAGCAGGACTCATTTTTATTTATGTAAAATTGCAGACGCCCCCAGGAGAGGTGGGCAGACAACGGCAAGGTTAAACGAGTTTAAAACCTGGTTTCAGTGAATAGAGGTTCTGGATATGGGCTAATACCTGGGAATTGGAAAAGGGGACAATCATCATCATCATCATCATCATCACAGTCAAAGAATTGAAGAGTTGGAAGGGACCCTAGGGATCATCTAGCCCAGTGTTTCCCAACCGGTGTTCCGCGGCACACTAGTGTGCCGCGAGACGTTGCCTGGTGTGCCGCGGGAAAAATTAAAAAAATCGAAAGATATCCGGAGAGGCGGCCTTCAGGCGAGTTTTAATTTTAATTTTCCTTCTCCCACTTAATGCCCCACGCTCGCCCGAGCAGCTTGCAGTCCTCGGTAACCACGGCGACCCGAGGGAGGGGAGGGAACAGGGAAGTCGAGGGCAGCGGCGAGCCGCGATGACGTCAGTGGGCCGCGCCGCCTCACCCTGGCACGGTGTGAGAGCCCCGGCTAGTGGCGCGAGCTTCAGAATAAGTGGGATCCGCGTGCGCGAGACCGAGATCGCGGGTAAGGAGCTCAGCCCTGGGCAGGAGGAAGCGGGGCCGCGCGTGCGGGCCACATCCCCACAGAGAGCGAGCCTCCCCCGGCCCACCACTCCGGGCAGGTCCACTCGCATGAGGGGGCGGCGATGGCGACGGCCGGCAGCTTGCCTGCAATGCCATCCCTCGAGCAGGCGAGGAGCCCGGAGGCTACCAGATGCGAGTCCTCTTTCCCACCCTGCTCGGGAGTCCAGAGCACTTGGTCGCATTCAGGATCTAGAGTGGGGAAGCGGGGCTTGTGTCTGGGCTGGACACAGTGGGCTGCCTGTGCCGCTCGACCTGCGGGGAGAAATCAGGGTGGGAGTCATGACCGTGAGGCAGGGCTGCCAAGTGTGGCAGAAGAGGACACGGCCGTCGCACCTGTCCTTAGGTAGGAGCTTCTTCCGTGTCGACCTGCTGCCCTAAAGTCTTGGCTTTTTTCTTGGCTTTTTGGCGGTTGGCACAGAAGGAAGGCAAGGGGGAGGGAAAAAAATTGAAACTTACACTTTCGTGCGTCCCTCCCGGCGTGACGCTGCGCACTGACATCACAGGGCTGTAATGGTGGTGTGCCTCGAGATTTTTTTCATGAAACAAGTGTGCTTTTGCCCAAAAAAGGTTGGGAAACACTGATTTAGCCCACCCCCTGTAAGGCAGCTGTTCCATACGGGGTTCGCACCTGCAACCGTGGTGTTATATCAGCACCACTCTGTATCCAATATTATTCTTATTTTAATTTCTTACTTGCCCTTCACCACATGGTCTGGGGGCAATTTTAAAACATTCAGAGGAGCCAGTGTCACATAGTGGTTAGAGTGTTGGACTCAGACCTGGAGACCAGGGTTCAAATCCCCACTTGGCCATGGAACTTACTGGGTGGCCTTGGGCCAGCCATCGCCTCTCAGCTTAGCCTACTTCACAGGCTTGTTGTGAGGATGAAATGGGGTGCAGGAAAGCTTTGGGGCGCCATAAATGCCTCTTCGATCTCCTTAGGGCAGGCATGGCCTAACTTGGCCCTCCAGCTGTTTGGGGACTACAACTCCCATCATCCCTAGCTAACAGGAACCAATGGTCAGGGATGATGGGGATTGTAGTCCCAAAACA
The DNA here is from genome assembly GCF_964188315.1 of Podarcis muralis. NCBI lineage: Eukaryota > Metazoa > Chordata > Lepidosauria > Squamata > Lacertidae > Podarcis > Podarcis muralis. The sequence continues at coordinate 82,808,761 of NC_135661.1, forward strand.
GCTGGAGGGCCAAGTTTGGCCATGCCTGCCTTAGGGGAAAGCTGGGCTATCAATGTGAAAGGCCGGCAGATGGTAGATAAATAGCTATGAAAATCAGGTTGAAACAGTGCTGAAGGGTGGGTCTTAAAATATATATACAGTGGTACCTCAGGTTAAGTACTTAATTCATTCCGGAGGTCTGTACTTAACCTGAAACTGTTCTTAACCTGAAGCACCACTTTAGCTAATGGGGCCTCCTGCTGCTGCCACGCCGCCAGAGCCCGATTTCTGTTCTCAACCTGAAGCAAAGTTCTTAACCTGAAGCACTATTTCTGGGTTAGTGGGGTCTGTAACCTGAAGCGTATGAAACCTGAAGCGTATGTAACCTGAGGTACCACTGTACATCTCAGGTGTCAGGTACAGTGGATGCTCGAATTGCGGACGTGATCCATGCGGGATGCATGTTCGCAACCTGCAGTGGCACGTCTGCGCACGCACGGATTCTGATTCGGCATTTATGCGCATGTGCAAAGCGCGATTTAGCGTTCCTGCGCATGCGTGACCGCCGAAACTCGGAAGTAACCCATTCTGGTACTTCCAGTTTTCAGCGCATCCGTAACCTGAAAAAACACAACCTGAAGCGTCTGTAACCCAAGGTACAGTGGTGCCCCGCAAGACGAATGCCTCGCAAGACGGAAAACCCGCTAGACGAAAGGGTTTTCTGTTTTGGAGGTGCTTCGCAAAACGAATTTCCTATGGGCTTGCTTCGCAAGACGAAAATGTCTTGCGAGTTCCTGCAGGTTTTTTTTCCATTTCCCCCCCTTTTCCCAAGCCACTAAGCCGCTAAACAGCCGATCTGCTAAGCCGCTTAACAGCTGATCCGCTAAGCCGCTTAACAGCTGATCCGCCAAGCCGCTTAACAGCTGATTCGCTAAGCCGCTTATCAGCTAAGCCGCTAAGCCGCTTATCAGCTGATCCGCTAAGCCCACTAAGCCGCTAATAGCACTAATCTGCTAAGCCGCTAATGGGCTTACTTCGCAAGACGAAAAGACTCGCGGAACGTATGACTGTATATACTTAATAAAGAGGCATGTATTCAGTGTGCAGCAGTAACTGCACAACGCAGGTAGACTCCCTTCGCTGTTTCTATCCTAGACCCATCCCTATGTCTCATTTTCTTTCTGCACGATGCTATTCAGGTGCTCCAACACAATCTCTTTCTCTCCTCCAGCCGTGTTCTTCCAAGAGAGCCCTTCGAACCTGACATCTTCCTTGGGCAAGGACATCAAGCTTTCCTGCTCCGCCCTTTCCCTTGGCGAGCCGCCTGAGATCACTTGGCTGCGGGACGGAGCCGCCCTGGACTTGGCCGACAGTAACCAGATGCAGTTTCCCTTGGATGATGAAGAATGGATGACCACCAGTGAATTGAGGTGAGCACCTTACATGTCCAAAGCCACAGTTGGTGGGCTGGCGGGCTCAGCGTTGGAAAGATCTAGCGGTCTTAGTGGACGGCAAGCTCAGCACGAGTCATCATCATCATCATCATCATTTTTAACTTGTATACCGTCTTTCTATCTTACGATACTCAAGGCGGTTTACAAGCTGAAGAAACAAAAAATGTACATCTTATAACAATCTAATGCAATACAAAAATGTTGTAAACATATGTTGTAAAACATAACTTTGAAATAGGCAACCTACATCAAAAAAGTAACATTCAACAATCATTAAGGTAAAGGTACCCCTGCCTGTTCGGGCCAGTCTTGCCAGACTCTAGGGTTGTGCGCTCATCTCACTCTATAGGCCGGGAGCCAGCGCTGTCTGCAGACACTTCCAGGTCACGTGGCCAGCGTGACAAGCTGCATCTGGCGAGCCAGCGCAGCACACGGAACGCCGTTTACCTTCCCGCTGGTAAGCGGTCCCTATTTATCTACTTGCACCCGGAGGTGCTTTCAAACTGCTAGGTTGGCAGGTGCTGGTACCGAACGACGGGAGCGAACCCTGCCGCGGGGATTCAAACTGCCGACCATGCGATCGGCAAGTCCTAGGCACTGAGGTTTTACCCACAGCGCCACCCGCGTCCCTTGCAACAATCATTAGAACAGTATAAAATAATAATATCAACATATAAAAGTTAAACAGAAATCCACTCAACAGTTACAATAAATAATATCCAAAGTATAATCAATAAAACAGCGGCAAACCACAGTACATAAAACAATACAGTGATACCTCGGGTTAAGTACTTAATTCGTTCCGGAGGTCTGTTCTTAACCTGAAACTGTTCTTAACCTGAAGCACCACTTTAGCTAATGGGGCCTCCCGCTGCCGAACGACGGGACCGAACGATGGGAGGTCACCCCATCGCGGGGATTCGAACCACCGACCTTCTGATCGGCAAACCCTAGGCTCTGTGGTTTAACTCACTATACAATACACATTGAGAAGCTGTTGACACATTGAGTCAACAGTGTGATGCAGCAGCAAAAAAAGAGAAGCCAGTGCTGTTCTAGGCTGCATCAACAGAAGTCTAGTGATCAAGAGAAGTCATAGTCCCGCTCTGTTCTTCCTTGGTCAGGCCACGCTTGGAGTCCTGTGTCCAGTCCTGGGCACCACAATTTAAGAAGGATGCTGACAAGCTAGAAGGTGGGCAGAGGAGGGTGACCAAGATGGCCAAGGGTCTGGAAACCAAGCCTTATGAGGAACGGTTGAGGGAGTTGGGTGTGTTTAGCCTGGAGAAGAGGAGACTGAAAGGAGATATGAGAGCCATCTTCAAATGTCTAAACTAAGGGGCTGTCACATGGAAGATGGAAACTACAGTGGTACCTCTGGATGCGAACAGGATCCGTTCCCGAGCCCGTTTGCATCCAGAAGCGAACACAACCCACGTCCGCGCATCTGCAGGTCATGATTTGCTGCTTCCGCGCATGCGTGTGATGTCATTTTGACCATCTGAGCATGCGCAAGCGGTGGAACCCGGAAGTAATGCACTCTGTTACTTCCGGGTCGCCGCAGCGCGCAGCAACTTCAACCAGAGGTATGACTGTAGCTTGTTTGCTCCTGCTCTGGAGGGTAGGACTCGAACCGATGGATTCAAGTTACAAGCCGACTAAACATCAGGAAAAACTTTCTGACAGTAAGAGCGGTTTGGCAGGGGGACGGACTCTCTCGGGAGGTTTTTAAGCAGAGGTTGGATGGCCACCTTTCACGGATGCCAGGCATAATTGCTTGAACTTCCACCCTGTCGCCTCTCCCTCGCCTTTTCTCTAAAATGTCCCAAACCTTTCCCCACATGTAAGTTGCCTTGACCGTTTGGCTAGCCCTTTTCTGACCGTATTCCGATATCCTTTCTGACGTGAGGCAACCAAAACTGCGCTCTACAGCCAGTCAGCCAGTTGCGCAACAGGAGGAAACCGTGCCACGGGGGAGCGGAGGAAAGTTGAAGCGGTATGGGTGCTGCCTGTTTGACTTAAACCACCATCCCTGCTTTCCTCCATGTGAACAGCCGAGCCATCTTCCTTCTGGAGAGATGGGGAGCTGGCTGGCTCTCTCTGAGGGGTGTGTGTGTGAGAGAGAGACACATTGGGAAATATTTCCAGTTGCTCAACCCCAAAGCAGCATAACTTGGTGAGGAGGAGAGGGGCTGGCAGCTTTCCTCTCCTGCCCTCGCATGACGCTTTTCTCCTCTGCTTCTTTCATTGCCCTTTCCGCTGGCAGGCCAGGCAAAGTAGGAACTGAATGGGGATGAAAGGAGCAGGGGCAGTTTCCAGGACCGTGGCCCAAACTGTATGTCTGAAGTCCTGGATTATCCAAGAGGCAGGCTAAGGGCTTATTCACCCTCCTGCTGCTTCTCTGCTCCGCCTCCGTCCCCCCCCAATAGCCCGGGGAAAAGGGCTCTTTAGCCCACAATTCCGGTTTTCGCCGGATTAGCATTTGCTCCAATTTATTATTATTTTTTATAATAATATTTATTAGTTTTCCAACAAATTGAACACAACAGTACAAAAAACCAAAAAAGAAAAAACATACAATAATAGCATACATTACAAAAAAAACAACACTGCAAAACACTGACATACAACTAACAAAACAAAACAAAAACCATTTAAAACACAGTCCAATTTCAATATTTTATCCTTCTTTCACTAATTTCCACTACCTCCTCACACCTCCCTTTTTGTATTCCACTTCTATTAATTATTTCAGCAATTCCTTTCCATCTTCCTAGCATTTGCTCCAATTTAGCACTAAAGAGTGGGTTTTCCCTGGGAAAGGAGCACAACCGGAGGAAACAGCTTGCACCCGTGTCTTCTAAGCACATGAAGGATAGCTCAGTCAGTAGAGCATGAGACTGACCTTGGAGTCAGTCACCATCTCTTAGCCCATGGGTAGGCAAACTGAGGCCTGGGGTCCGGATCCGGCCCAGTCGCCTTCTAAATCCGGCCCATAGATGGTCCGGGAATCAGCGTGTTTTTACATGAGTAGAATGTGTGCTTTTATTTAAAACGCATCTCTGGGTTATTTGTGGGGCATAGGAATTCGTTCATTTCCCCCCCCCCAAAAAAAATATAGTCTGGCCCCCCACAAGGTCTGAGGGACAGTGGACTGGCCCCCTGCTGAAAAGGTTTGCTGACCCCTGTCTTAGCCTAACCTACCTCACAGGGTTGTCGTGAGGGCGAAAATGGGGGGGGGGGAGGAGAACCACCTGCACCACCTGGATCCTTGGAAGATAAAGGGGGTATATCAATGTAATAAATAGTCGTAGTAATAATGGTTCCTTTTCTGGTGGTCCACTCCCCAACCCAACGCTCCATCTCACAAAATGGTAATGATAATCCATTACTGGATTATACTGAATAAAGTCCCTATTTTTTCCCTGGGGGAAGCAGGCCTCTTGTGCAACAGCGCCAAATTCGCTGTTATTGTGCGAATTGAATTTGCCCATACGCGATGGAATTCCACCCGCAAAATAGCAACAGTCTGGAATCTCCAAGGGTTCCCACGGTTTTTATATATTTTTTACTCTGCCTTTGTTTCGTTAGCTGCGTGGGCTCTTTAAACTTGTTTCTTTCCTTTCCTAAAAAGCTTATACATTCATCTCGAGTTTGATAAACAGCAAAAGACACAATGCTCAGCTGGAACAAACAGAAGGGTTTAAAGAACTCTGTAGAATAAACACACACACACACACACACAACTAGCACAAGAGTAAGATGCTTTGTTTTGTCTGCTGCTGCTGCTTGTGATGTCCAGGAGGAAACTGGCAGCTGGTCTTCTGGATTCAGGAGTCTGAGGGTGGAAGGGGGAAGAATCATGACCCATAAACAAACAGAGAGGTTGTCGGCCTTTCTGCAGTGACACAAACAACTCCTAACCAGCGATAAACACTAACCCGGAGGGGTAGGGGCCCCAATATTTAAAATCAGAAATATTGGGCCCCTGTACAATTTGCCACAGCATACCCTCCAACATTTCTCCAATGGAAATAGGGACATCCTAAGGGAAAGCAGGGCATTCTGAAATCAAATCAGAAACCGAGGCGGCTTTTGTAAACCCTGGAAAATGGGGACATTTGAAAGGTCTGCCTGAGTTGAAAATGTTGGTTGTGTATGCCCAAATTCTCTTATAACAAATATCTCAAACGTCGTAAGAGGTTTTTGGTGCATATGGGACTCAAGTTTACAGTGGTGCCCCGCAAGACGAATGCCTCGCAAGACGAAAAACTCGCTAGACGAAAGGGTTTTCCGTTTTTTGAGTCGTTCCGCAAGACAAATTTCCCTATGGGCTTGCTTCGCAAGACGAAACGTCTTGCGAGTTCTTGCGAGTTTGTTTCCTTTTTCTTAAAGCCGCTAAGCCGTTAATAGCCGCTAAGCCGCTAATAGCCATGCTTCGCAAGACGAAAAAACTGCAAGACGAAGAGACTCACAGAACGGATTAATTTCGTCTTGTGAGGCACCACTGTATATCCGTGGATTTTAATGGTATTACTCATAGTGTGTTTTGTATCCTGATGTTTAATGGAAATGGGGGGGTTTGGACACACACCCTGTGCTTAGCCTCCTGGAGTGAGGCACCCTAGAAGAGAAGGGGTGTCTCAGGAGTGAGTGGTCTAGATTAAGGTTACCAGATTTTTTTCAAAGAAAAGGACACTTTAAAAAAAAGAGAGAGAGAGAGAGAAAAGTTATTAAAGAAAAAGCTATTTTAAAAAATAATAATGAAGAAGTAATATATTCTCTTCTGTGGTCTCCTCGGCCTTCCTCTGGACCCTGGCCTGCTCTCTTGGAGAGCTAGCCGCCATGGAGTAGGCTCAGGTCAGGCCTGGGCTTGGCCTTGTGTCCTTGCCCTCCTGGTGCTCTCCTACTTCTCCTTTTCAGCGGCGTGGCAAGGTTGAAGCTCCCCTCTTTTTTTCTTCTTCCTCTTTCTCTCTCTTCCTTCTCCTTCTCCTCTCCCCCTTCTCTCTGTGTCAGCTCTGGGGTTTTCCTGGCCCCGGAGTGCCATTGGGCAGTCGGCCGGGTGGCCAGGCGCTCTCGCTCCTGGCTCAATTTGGGTTGCGGGGGTGGGGTGTCATTGGTTCCCCCAGTTGACACGCTGGGCGTCCCCAGTTCCCCCTTGGTAGTGGCAGTGGCAGTCTCAGCAGCCGGGAGCCAGCCTGATAGCGTTGTTGGCTCTGGATGGCTTCAGGAACTACTCACTGCCCGCCATTTTGCCTCGCCAGAAGTCCCCATATGATGTGTCTTGTGCTGTTGAATCAATCGCGCAACATTTATTCCCTACTGATAAATCTACAACACTTAAAATAAAAATCCGGGGATGGATTTTGTCCAGGGACAGATTTGTGAATCCGGGGACTGTCCCCGGGAAACGGGGACGTCTGGTAACCTTAGTCTAGGTGAACTTTCAGACTGATCCTGAGGGGAAGGCAGAACATTTTTTGCATGCAGATGGTCCCAGGTTCAATCCTGATGTCTCCAGGTCGGGTTGAAACCCTGGAGAGCCACTCCCAGTCCATCCAGACAAGGCAGATGGACCAATGGTCAGACCTGGTATAAGGCAACTTCCTGTGTTCTTACCCAGCAGGGCTCTTTTCATGTTCTCATGAACAAGCCTGGAGCCTAGCCTGGTAGTATTCACCTGAGCAAGTGGTCCAGATCAGGAGTAGAGGTTGTTGGCATCTGACTGGCGTGAGCCTTTGGGGGTGAAGTCAAACTGTGGGACCTGCTGTGGGTGTAGAGACCGATACGAGTGAGACATGTTTTGTTGCAGCCGGTGCAGATGAAGGCGTCCGATTGATGCACCAACACGTTTCTTCTCTCTGAGCTCCTCCCGGCGGTCATTCCTCCTCTGGTCACTGCTAGAGATACTCTTGTTTAAGGAGGGATCCCACAACCCTGCTCTCTCTCCTCAGATCAGGAGTGAATTTTAAGGCACTGAGAAGCCAAGTTAACTCCCTGTGTTGCTGTTCTCCTCTTCCCTGACAGCATCCCTTCTGTTCAGCTCTCGGACATGGGGAACTACCAGTGCGCGGCTTCGGTGAACGGATCTGAAGTCCTCTCTGATGAAGCCTACCTGAAGCTGGAAGGTAAACGCTGTTTGTCTGCGCGTGAGGTGCACACACCAGATCACACCGAGAGGATCTTACACAAGTGTTCATCACAGAGTCGAAGAAGGAGGGTGGTGACAGAGAAAAGAGGCGCTGGAGCCCAAACTGGCTTTGCAGCCAGCTTCTCTTTCTTTCAGAACTTTCCCAACGTGAAAGCTTTGAAGAACGCAGATGCAACAAGTACTGTAAATATAAATGGAAGATGTTTTGTCTAGGGTGAGACCTTGGTTCCTTAGCCATAGATGATGACCTTGTGCGAGTGTTTGGGTGACCTGTGTGGGGTTTCTACTGCGGTTGGAGGAGCCCTAGATAAGACTGGGTTTGAGCGTCACAGCGGAAGCCTGCCAGTGCTGTAGTTTGTGGATTGTTGGGATCTGTGATTGCTGAGAGGGAGGGAGCCTGTGGCTGTGCCTGATTGTAGACTGAATATGTCCCAAGCCGCCAATTAGTTTCTGGGCCCAATTCAAAATGCTGGTGGTGCCCCGCAAGACGAATGCCTCGCAAGATGGAAAACCCGCTAGACGAAAGGGTTTTCCGTTTTGGAGGTGCTTCGCAAAACGAATTTCCTATGGGCTTGCTTCGCAAGACGAAAATGTCTTGCGAGTTCCTGCAGGGTTTTTTTCCTCCCCCCCCCCTTCCCAAACCACTAAGCCGCTTATCAGCTGATCAGCTAAGCCGCTTAACAGCTGATCCGCTAAGCCTCTAAGCCGCTTATCAGCTGATCGCTAAGCCTCTAAGCCGCTTAACAGCTGATCGCTAAGCCGCTTATCAGCTGATCCGCTAAGCCGCTTAACAGCTGATACGCTAAGCCACTTATCAGCTGATCCGCTAAGCCCGCTAAGCCGCTAATAGCGCTAATCCGCTAAGCCGCTAATGGGCTCGCTTCGCAAGACGAAAAAACCGCAAGACGAAGAGACTCGCGGAACGGATTCTTTTCGTCTTGCGAGGCACCACTGTAAAGCCTTAAATGGCTCAGGACCACAATACCTCAATATACACCAACCCGGACAATGCACTCATCAACTGAGGCCCTTCTTTGTGTGCCTCCTCCACGAGAGGTCCAGAGGGCAGCAACACAAGAACGGGGCCTTTTCCGGGGTGGCTCCCTGTCTGTAGATTGCTCTCCCCAGGGAGGCTCACCTGGCACTTTCATTATATGCCTGTAGGCACCCGGCAAAAGCATTCCTTTTCAACCAGGCCTTTGGCTGATTAATATTCCACAGCCTTTTATATGTGTTTGTGGGAGGGGGGGGTATTGTTTTGTTGTTTTGGTTTCAGCTATTTACTTGTGTTTTTTTTAACCTTGTGTTTTTACCCTGTGAATCCTCTTCATATCTTTGGATGAAGAGCAGTATATAAAACTAATAAATCAAAATAAATAACACAGGTGTGTTAGCAGACATGGAATCTTGAGCGAATGATATTGAGTGAGCAGAATCCTGTTTAATAGATTTTGATGTACCTGTATTACTTTATAGACAGTATTTAATTTTGTTCGATTTCCTTTCTGAAACACTTTGAAACATAAGTATATATAAAAAACCCACTTGAGATAATGGTAATAACTTGTACGTAAAATAACAAAAATAAAAATTACAGCTCCATCAGGGACGAAAACCCACTCTTCAAAGCTGAATTGGCACAAACAGCAATCTGGGGGAAACCCAAACTGACGTTTGCTTCGATTCCACTTTGAAGAACCTCGCATTTACGCATCACAAGGGAGCCTTCTGTGTCCGCTTGCTGAGTCTATTCCTTATTGCCCCCCTTTTGTGTCCAGGTCTCCCCTTTTTCACTGAAGAGCCCCAGGATCTGGAGGTCACAGTCAACACCCCCTTCAACCTCAGCTGCAGGGCTCAGGGCCCTCCAGAACCAGTGCGGGTGATCTGGCTGCAAGACAGCGCCCCCCTCAACTCCTTGAACGACCCGCAGGCCCGGACGCCTTCCACACTGGCCTTGAGAGGTGAGTCGCACAGTGGATCACGTCTGGTTCCTCTGCTCAGAAAACTACCATTACAAAAAGAAGTCACGTGATCACATCCGTCCCATACGTCCAAAGCAAAATAAATCCTGGGAACTGTAGTTTGTTGAGGATGCTGGGTGTGGTAGTTCCATGGGGCAAACTACAGTTCGCAGAACTTTTCAGGGGAAGCCCTGTGCTGTCTGGGAGGTCAACTGTCCAGAGAAATACACATTGGGTGTTTGGGACTGGTCCCCTCTCAATCTCCTCCATGGGACCAGAGCTTTCAAAACCCATCTGTGGCTTTCTTCCTTCTCGACCCATGGCTTTGTTTTGTGGCTTTGCCTTTCCAAGGTGCTGGAATCTTCTTGGTGCTGGAAGCCCTAATTCCCGACATCTGTGTCGCTCTCTATGTGAAGAAGCATACTCTGCACAGGCTCCATAGCTCCTTCCTCGCCTTCCCTGGCTCTGGACCAAGGTGTTGAAAACAGTTTCAGGGCCTAGCTGATGAGGCTCCGATCGAGCTTTTGTTTGCTTCTCCTTTTTCTGCATCTGGGTGGCTGAGCCAAAAAATCCCCCGTCCTTTATTTTTCTCTCCGTTCCGCTGGCTGCAAAGAGAGAGCCCTGGTCCCCCTGCAAGCCAGTCCCTCTCTGGCGTTATTGAAGAGCAGGGGGCAGGAGGGAAGGGCAGTGAATGCAGGAGGGGGACCCCTATTCTCGCCCTCCATTCAGCCTTGCCTTCGTGAGCGTGCCCCTTTCCCCCCTTCCCTCACGTCCTTGTTCATTGTCTCGGGTGTCCCCCTCTCTCAAAGCCCCTCTTGTCCCCAGCCTCCAGCTTCTTTTGTTCCCTTTTCTATGCGAGTGGCTGGTTCCCGATGGCTCGGCTGGGGAGGGGGTTTTCCTCCAAGCGTGGGAACGGGCCCTGCAAGCCTTGCCAAATGCCAATTGGGCAGTGTGCGTGCGTGCATGTGCAAGTGTGTCTGCGTCGCTTGCCGCTCACGAAAACAACGCCGACCTGTTTCAAGGGTCCAGAGTGCTTCACCTTCATTCTCTCGGTAACCCTTACAACACCCCTGTAAGGTAGGCCAAGCGGTAGGGTGGCCAGACGCATCTCAGCAGGTGTCGCTTGTGCGAGAAGCTATAGCACTTGGTGAAATGCCCTCCTCTGCAAAGAGGCAAGAGCGCTTGTCCTGCTTTTAATACAGTGGTACCTCGGGTACAGTGGTACCTAGAGACGCGGGTGGCGCTGTGAGTTAAACCACAGAGCCTAGGACTTGCTGATCAGAAGGTCGGCAGTTCGAATCCCCTCGATGGGGTGAGCTCCCGTTGCTCAGTCCCTGCTCCTGCCAACCTAGCAGTTCGAAAGCACAAAGTGCAAGTACAGTGGTGCCCCGCAAGACGAATGCCTCGCAAGACGAAAAACTCGCTAGACGAAAGGGTTTTCCGTTTTTTGAGTCGTTCCGCAAGACGAATTTCCCTATGGGCTTGCTTCGCAAGACGAAACGTCTTGCGAGTTCTTGCGAGTTTGTTTCCTTTTTCTTAAAGCCGCTAAGCCGTTAATAGCCGCTAAGCCGCTAATAGCCGCTAAGCCGCTAATAGCCGCTAAGCCGCTAATAGCCGTGCTTCGCAAGATGAAAAAACCGCAAGACGAAGAGACTCGCGGAACGGATTAATTTCGTCTTGCGAGGCACCACTGTAGATAAATAGGTACCACTCTGGCAGGAAGGTAAACGGCGTTTCTGTTCGCTGCTCTGGTTTGCCAGAAGCGGCTTAGTCATGCTGGCCACATGACCCAGAAGCTGTATGCTGGCTCCCTCGGCCAATAAAGCGAGATGAGCGCCACAACCCCAGAGTCGGTCACAACTGGACCTAATGGTCATGGGTCCCTTTACCTTTACCTTGGGTTACATATGCTTCAGGTTACAGCCTCCGCTAATCCAGAAATAGTACCTCAGGTTAAGAACTTTGCTTCAGGATGAGAACAGAAATCGTGCTCCGGCAGCGCAGCAGCAGCAGCAGCAGCAGCGGGAGGCCCCATTAGCTAAAGTGGTGCTTCAGGTTAAGAACCGTTTCAGGTTAAGAACGGACCTCCGGAACGAATTAAGTACTTAACCCAGGTACCACTGTAATAGTATTAATAATTTTATTATTTCCACCCTGCCCATCTGACTGGGTTTGCCCCAGGCACTCTGGGCGGCTTTCAACGAGTATAAAAACATAATAAACATCAAACATTACAAACATTCCTATACAAGGCTGCCTTCAGATGTCTTCTATAAGTCGTATAGTTATTTATCTCCTTGACATCTGACGGGAGGGCGTTCCACAGGGCGGGCGCCACTACCAAGAAGGCCCTCTGCCTGCTTCCCTGTAGCTTCACTTTTTGCAGTGGAAATGGGTGGGCCATGTGGAGATCGGTTAAGCATTTCGGGAGAGGGGATGTTTGGAAGGTCCCTTTGTTCTTTGGCACCACAGATGACGGCCAGTACTGCAAGCCACTCAGAGCCGTGGAGGGTGAACTAAGAAAGGACCACAGCTCAGCCCTTTGAGCATTTGCCTTGCAGGTCACAGGTTCAATCGCCCAATGACATCTTTGTCGGTCTATTTAGCATAATATTGTGAACACTGGACTCCTCCAGGCTATCTATTTATTAAGCATTTGTTCTGATTTGCGTGGGACATGGGTCGCACTGTGGGTTAAACCACAGAGCCTAGAGCTTGCCGATCAGAAGGTCAGCGGTTCGAATCCCCGCGATGGGGTGAGCGTCCATTGTTCAGTCCCAGCTCCTGCCAACCTAGCATTTCAAAAGCACGTCAAAGTGCAAGTACAGTGGTGCCCCGCAAGACGAACGCCTCGCAAGACGGAAAACCCGCTAGACGAAAGGGTTTTCCGTTTTGGAGGCGCTTCGCAAAACGAATTTCCCTATGGGGTTGCTTCGCAAGACGAAAAAATCTTGCGCGTCCCCGCGGGTTTTTTCCGCTCCCCCCCCCCTTTTCCTAAGCCGCTAAGCTGCCTATCAGCTGTTCCGCTGATAACCCGCTTAACAGCTGATCGCGAAAAGCCGCTAGACCGCTGTAGCGCTAATCCGCTAAGCTGTCAATGGGCTTGCTTCGCAAGACGAAAAAACCGCTAGACGAAGAGAATCGCGGAAAGGATTCTTTTCGTCTAGCGAGGCACCACTGTAGATAAATAGGTACCCCTCTGGTGGGAAGGTAAACGGCGTTTCCGTGCGCTGCTCTGGTTCGCCAGAAGCGGCTTAGTCATGCTGGCCACATGACCCAGAAGCTGTACACCAGCTCCCTCGGCCAATAAAGCGAGATGAGCGCCGCAACCCCAGAGTCGGTCACACTGGACCTAACGGTCAGGGGTCCCTTTACCTGATTTGCTTGCACAAATCTTATGTGGAGATTGTATGACATCCTGTCTTTAGGGAGCATTCATTCTTTAAAAAAAATGGCAATAAACATTTGTCCCCTGTTTGCTCTGGTTTGCTTGTTGGGCGTTTATACAGTTTCCTGTTTCTCATTTGTTCACCCCACACTTCTCACTGCATTTTCCTAGCCTCAGGAAGTCTCAGGAAGTGGATTTGTAGTGTTGAGGTAACAAGAGTGTTTTAACCCTGGCGGGCCTAAATTTCCCAGCATGCATTTGAATCCCTCCTGAAAATGCTGACGGGAGCCTCTGCTGAGAGTCTTTCCTATCCTCTCTGGGCCACCTGGAGCTCCTGCCCTGCCCTGCTGGCCGATGGCCTACTCTGTTTGCCCCAGCACAGTTTGGAGGGCTTCCCAGAATCCTTGCCACTGGGCTTTTCTGCCGAAGGCCACCGGCTGATTAGCTGAATCCAGCCACAGCTATTTTCCTTTTCTTGCTTTTTTCTTTTGCTGATTTGGCAGTTGCGTGGGGTTGCGAGCCTCAAACCAGACGCCTGGGTAAGAGGAAGTGGGTGTGAAGGGCTTCTTTGGCCAAAGGGCATCTCTTGCTGCTCCTCGAATAGAAACCAAAATCTTGGCAGCAAGAATCTCCTTGTGGCCATAGCCCTAAGCACAGGGGATGCTGGAGGCAACCCCCCTTGAGCCCAGTGGGACTTCCATGCGTAGGACGGAGATTTCCGCCAGAATCTGTTCTTGCCTGGGAGTGTAGTCTGTGCCATGCAGCTTATTCAGACGCAGGGTGGGTTGGAGGCAAAGGAGTGGTGCAAACGGCAAGATGCAGCTCCCACATGTCTTTGCCGTATTATTGCGTGGAAGAGCTTGGGGAAAATACCCGCAAGACAGGAAGGGTTTGGGAACCTGAGGCTGGTGCAATAGACCCTCCTTGCGGGGGCCTCTGATGGTCGTTTTAGAGAGAAGGACACATGCTTTGAATGCAGAAGGTCCTAGGTGGAAGGCAGCCCTGTTTAGGGAAGCTTTTAATGTTTGATGCATTACTGTACAGTGGTACCTTGGGTTAAGCACTTAATTCGTTCCAGAGGTCTGTACTTAACCTGAAACTGTTCTTAACCTGAAGCACCACTTTAGCCAATAGGGCCTCCTGCTGCTGCCGCGCCGCTGGAGCACGATTTCTGTTCTCATCCTGAAGCAAAGTTCTTAACCTGAAGCACTGTTTCTGGGTTAGCGGAGTCTGTAACCTGAAGCATATGTAACCCGAGGTACCACTGTATTTTAATATTTGGTTGGAAGCCGGCCAGAGTGGCTGAGGAAGCCCAGCCAGATGGCTGGGGTATTAATAATAATAATAATAATAATAATAATAATAATAATAATAATATGCCTGGCTTCTGCAACACCCAAGCTGTAACTCACTGCCCTGAAAATCCACCTACCGTCGTCTTGCTTCTGGCTGCAGGCTTTCCCCTCTTTTTCGCATTAGCTTGGACCTGACTCTTGAAAGGATGTCAGCCAAACGCCTCCTGTAATAAAAGGGGGGGAAAAGGGAGGGGGATTGTTGTGCTCCCTTTGGGGTTCAAATAACAAAACAAAACCCTGATCTGCAGCTCGTGTTTCTTGTTTCTCTTCTCATCCCGGTTTTTAAAATGGTGTTGCTCCACGATCCATATCTATCCTGTGGCTGCCCGTTCATAGAATCATAGACTTGTACATTTGGAAGGGACCCCGAGGGTCATCTAGTCCAACCCCCTGCAATGCAGGAATCTCAGCTAAAGCATCCATGACAGATGGCCATCCAAACTCTGCTTAGAAACCACCAAGGAAGGAGAGTCCACAACCTCCTGAGGGAGAACCGTTCCACTGTCAAACATCTCTTGCTGCCAGGAAGTCCTTCCTGATGTTTGGTCGGAATCGCCTTCCTTTTAACTTGAAGCCATGGATTCGAGTCCTACCCCCTAAAGCTTGAAATGCTTCATTTGGACGTCTCTCCCCCCCCTTATGGACGCTCCACCAGCTTCAATCCATATTTAGAAAAGGAGTGGTCGAGTGGTCATTTTAAGGAGGTTGTGTGGACAAGGCCCAAGCCAGCAGCAGGCGAAGCGTTTCCCCTGAAACATCTGGAGGGTATTAGTGGCCGTGCAAAACATTTGGGGGGGGGGAGGTGACAGATTAGCAGCAGCTATGCACACATTTCTTTTGCCCTGTTGTGGTTACCTGGGGTCAAAATTGTTCTGCTGGGTTTTGAAAAGAGAACAAGAGGAGGGGGTTTGCCCCTCTGGCCTGTTTGACCAGAGGCAACAATGGCACGAAAACCCCCTGTTTCCGCTCCCTGTGGGAAGATAGATGCATTGTGTCTCCCCAAGCACTTTCAGTTCTCTTAAAAACAGTTGCCCTCCGATGTTCACACACCACCCTTTGTCGTGCTCTTCCCTTCTTCCTCTCTCCTCAGAGCTGAGGTAAAAACCAGCCATTCCAGTGTCTTGAATAGTGTTCCTATATCCCGCGCGTGTTTTGCCTCGCCCCACATACCTGCCGTGCCTCTTATTTCTCTTATTGCTCATTTGGCCTAGCCGTGGCACGCAGTGAGTCAGGGGAGGGGAATTCTGGGCAGGAGGTGACATGCATCTGAGTCACGAGCCAGGATCCGGATGCCGCTGCAGGAAGCCGGCCAGGGGAGCATTTGGACGAGGGGCCTTGAATGGGCAGAAGTGGGGCCCAGGCAGTGACTGAAAGATAGCTGGAAAAGGATGAAGGCTTCGATACCTCTGATTTAGCCCACTGGTATTCAAGAGCCTGGCAAATGGCCCTTTCTGAGGAGATTTCTCATGGATAAAAAATATCCAGTGGGCCTAGTGACCGATTTTTTGCAATGGTGCGATTGTCTTTCGCTTACCGGTGAAGAAGCACGTGGCCGGATTGGTCCCTGTCGGCTTACAGCACCGTTTGGGTCATGTCAGAAACACAACCACTGCCATCTGCAATTAATTTTTTTAGAGGGACAAATGGGAGATGAAAGCTCAGGGAGACACCGTTTTATTTATTTGGCGAGCCTGCGCACTTGTACCTGTCTTTCCTTTTGAGCTTAATTATTTTGATGAGGAAATATTGCAGCTCTTTTCTTCCCCCGCTTGTGATAACGCTGCATAGATTATTTCTTTCTTCCCAGAAGTCCTGTCCTCACCAAAGGGACATGCGTCCACCAGACTGTGCATCCTTCCCAAATCTGGGTGGTTGGGTGACCTTTCATGTGGCAATGAGGGATGTTCCTGGAGAGGAGGTTTGCCATAAGTTGTTGCGTGCAAAAGAGAGGGGAGTGATGCAAAAGGTTGAGAAATGTGCAGGCAAAGGAAGTGTGACCCGGGGAATGGAGGAAGTTGGGTGAGGCAGGGGTGGTTGTCCGTGTCAGAGGTGAGTGCCTGTCCGTGAAACGAAAGATGCATTTGCGGGGTAGCCCAGGGTAGAGGAGCATTTAAGCAGATGCTGCTTTTATCTCTTCGGTGTGGAATGAAAGTGATGTTAAAGGCACAAGGCCAGGGTTATTTCTGAGCATGTGGTAGGCCCACCTGAATACACAGCTTCGAAAATGTGCTCTTTGATTGTGCAGAATGGCTCACTTGAGGGTTCTTGTACTGCCCAGCACTTGGTGGTATTTGGGTCATACCCTGCCAGGACAGACAGACAGACGGACGTTATTGCCGTTTGAAATGTGGGCAGATGAGAGGGAGGAAAAGAGTCTCAGTGCAGACCTCTCTGGGAGGTGAAATGGCGTGAGAGTCATCGAATTTTAGAGTCGGAAGGGATTCCGAGGGTCATCTAGCCCAACCCCTGCATTGCAGGAATCTTAACTAAGCAGAGATATAGACTCTGTGGCCCTCCCGATGCAACCACTACTGCTCCAATCATCCCTAACCATTGGTCATGCTGGCTGGGAATGATGGGAGTTGGAGTCCACCAGAATCTGGAAGGTGCCACGTTGGCTACCTCTGTGCATTCTTCCCCAAGCCTTTGGGGAAATGCTAGTGAACCGCACATTTCCCAACTATAGGCTGTTCCCCATTGTTGCAGTTGGTGATAAATTGCATTCTTGATAGGCATGGGACCATCTTTCTCTGATTCCAGAGAGGAAGGGAGGGTTTCTCAAATGTAGGAAGGCCGCACATTATCACATTTGTTCAAGAAATGTTGGTCAGAAATAGAAGCGGCCTGCATAATCTCAGGGTTAAAGAAGTAGTTGTGCACCAGCTTCTCACGAGAGTTTGGGTTTTGTGGTGTTGCTTTTGCTGTTTGGACAGAGGAAAAGGGGAAACAGGCCATTAAAAGCTGCAGATTCGCTCTGTTACTTGCTGAAGGAGAATGTGGATTCCATCTGTGGGAATCCCGTGACAAATCTAGTGATTAGCTGTAGGAAAAAGAGATACAGTGCAACCGAAACACATCTTTTATGTAGGTAAAGTAAAGGTAAAGGTAAAGAACCCCTGGACGGTTAAGTCTAGTCAAAGGCGTCTATGGGGTTGTGGCGCTCATCTCGCTTTCAGGCTGAGAGAGCCGGCGTTTGTCCACAGACAGCTTTCCTGGTCATGTTTTGAAACCAGAGCATCTTTTATGTAAACCAGTCTGGCTGGCCTAGCGAAGAGCAAATCTGTTAACACGACAAAAGGTGCTGCTGATGATGGTGATGAAGAAGATTTTGGATTTGATATCCCTCTTTATCACTACCCTAAGGAGTCTCAAAGCGGCTAACATTCTCCTTTCCCTTCCTCCCTCACAACGAACACTCTGTGAGGTGACTGAGGCTGAGAGATTTCAAAGAGTGTGACTAGCCCAAGATCACCCAGCAGCTGCATGTGGAGGAGCAGAGATGCGAACCCGGTTCAACAGATTACAAGTCTACCGCTCTTAACCACTACACCACACTGGCTCTCTGATGGGCCATCTGAGAGGAATCCTTGGGCCTGGGAAGATGGATGTTGCCAAGGTGATGGGGTGTGTATTTGAAGTGACAGGAGAAGAGAGATTTTGAGCAAGGTGTTCTGAAAAGAAGAAGGAAGACTGGGGTCCATCTTGGGCAGGCTGGCTGCAGGCTGGCTGGGAGAGATGCCTTGGACTGCATGGCTGCAGTCCTGTGAGGGACAAGCCCCTCTTGAAAGGATCATCCTGTAAGTTTTGGACTCCCTCCATGCAGACTGAAGGTGTGAATAAACCATATTTCTCAAACAGTCTCCGCCATGTCTCAATTCTCCAAAGGAACACAGGCTGGGGGTGAATGCCTGGAGCCCCTGGGCTCTTGCCACCGTTCGGCAGAGAGAGGAACCCAGCTTTTGTAACAGTACACATCCAAACATATTGGGCAGTTGCGCTAATGTTGTCTGGGGAGTAGCCTTTCCTGCTCGCTTCCTTGCTCAGCCTGCAATTTGTCAATAGTCTCTCCAGAATGATGTCTGTGGTCTCTCTGCAGAAGGAAGCTACTGCAATAAAAGGATGCCCAAGAACTATAAAAGTGGAGGTCACAAGGCAAGAGGGAGGCACATGGCATGTGCAAGAACAAAACCGCACAATGCACTTCTCCAAAAGAGTGCGGTCCTCTTGCTTCAGCGCTGCCACATCAATCCTAGGAGTCCACCTGCAAAGAACTATGAGAGAGAGAGAAGAGGAAGCGTCTCTCTCCACCCACGTTTGCAATTACAGTATGCATGCTGTTTCATGTCCTTGTCTGGCATTCAAGGAGGACCTTGGAGGCAGGTGGGCTGTGGACAGGCCGGGAAGAGCCTGGCTGGAAACCAGAAAATCCGAAAGCTCAGAGGAAGTAATTGCCACAATGGCTAGATCTGTTGTCCCATGCACAGGGATGGCATCCCTCTGTATAACAGGTGCTGGGGACAGACAGTAAACAACCCTCCTACATGCTTTTCTTGAAAAATTCCTGGGCTATGGATTCATTAGTGGCTTAAAACACCACAAGGTTGCCTCGGCCCCAAGTAAAAGGTAAAGGGACCCCTAACCATTAGGTCCAGTCGTGGCCGACTCCGGGGTTGCGGCGCTCATCTCGCTTTACTGGCCGAGGGAGCCGGCGTACAGCTTCCGGCCAGCATGACTAAGCCGCTTCTGGCGAACCAGAGCAGCGCACGGAAATGCTGTTTACCTTCCTGCTGGAGCGGTACCTATTTATCTACTTGCACTTTGATGTGCTTTCGAACTGCTAGGTTGGCAGGAGCAGGGACCGAGCAATGGGAGCTCACCCAGTCGCGGGGATTCGAACCACCAACCTTCTGATCGGCAAGTCCTAGGCTCTGTGGTTTAATCCACAGCACCACCCGCGTCCCTCGGCCCCAAGTACCAGGGTTCAAATCCTTGCTCAGCCATGGGATGCCTGATTATCCTCTTCCAAAGCAACTACTCTATTCCGAACTTTAAAATGGTAAGCGTAATGCTGGTGGTCAACAAAAGAGGTTTAAAGACTCTTTCAAGGCAAATCTTTTAAAAAAGTAGTATAAACACAGACAACAGGGAAACACTGGCCTGCGAGCGCTCCAGTTGGAGAACAGCCTTCACCAAAGGAGTCATAGATTTTGAAATATATTTTAAAAAATAAAAAAAATGTCCAGTAGCACCTTAGAGACCAACTAAGTTTGTTCTTGGTATAAGCTTTCGTGTGCATGCACACTTTTTCAGATAGATTTTGAAGACGCTCGAACTCAGGACGACAGGGAGAAACGTGCGAAGAGGAAGGCACGCTTGGCAAACCCTCACTGTAATCACTTCCCCCCCAAAACCTATGTCCCAGCTGGAAGGATGTGTGGATCCAGAATTGGCCTCCACAGTCACATGGACTCACTGTTAAAACTATGTTCATGGAAGACAATCTTACTTGGCCACGAAGGATCGCCAAAGAAGAAGAAGAGAGAGAGCCATGAAACTCACTTTGGGTCAGTCGCCGCCTCTCAGCCCAACACACCTCGCAGGGTTGTTGTAACAATTAAAGAAGGAGAGCAGGGAGACGACCACGTACACTGTGGTTGAGCTCCTTGGAGGAGGAAAAAGTAGGATATAAATGCAATAAATAAAGCAATAACCAACTGCAGAGGGCACCAAGCTGGAGGGAAGGATTTCCTCACCAGACCCTTCTCACGGCAGCGAAGGGACAGAAATAGTTAAATCATTTAGTCAAATCATCTTGAAAAGAAACTGCTGGGTGGAAATAAAACAAGGCCAAATGTGACGTCCTAGAAAGGGAGTGAGCGAGCTACGTTGCAGATAAGAAAGCGTTTGGAGACATCCGGAGATGGAGGATGCAGCAAATCTTGCTGTAGGAGTTTCAGAGACAATTGCAGATTAAGCACTTGGGCGGGAGACCATGGAAGAGAGAATTTTGGGGGGTGAAGTCGAACTGTTGGAAGGCTGTAGCACCTGCTGCGGCCGTAGAGACCGATGCAGGAGGGATGTGTTTGGTTGCAGCCGGGGCAGATGAAGGCGTCCGGTTATGCTGCTGCAGATTCACCGTGGCGTTTCTTCTCTCTGCGCTCCTCCTAGGAGATGGGAGGATGCGGCAAATTATGCTGCAGAAGCTTCGGAGAGAATGATGGATTAAGCACTTGTGCCTTATGATGTAAAATGGGATAGCGACAAAAGGGACTGATTGCACGCTAATTGTCCAAAGCTGTGAACCGCTACCGTATTTTTTGCTCTATAAGACTCACTTTTTCCCTCCTAAAAAGTAAGGGGAAATGTGTGCGTGTCTTATGGAGCGAATGCAGGCTGAGCAGCTATCACAGAAGCCAGAACAGCAAGAGGGATTGCTGCTTTCACTGCGCAGCGATCCCTCTTGCTGTTCTGGCTTCTGAGATTCAGAATATTTTTTTCCTTGTTTTCCTCCTCCAAAAACTAGGTGCGTCTTGTGGTCTGGTGCGTCTTATAGAGCAAAAAATACAGTAATTTAAGAAGGATATTGATAAACTAGAATATGTACAGAGGAGGGCAACCAAGGTGATCGAGGGTCTGGAAACCAAGCCTTATGAGGAACAGTCGAGGGAGTTGGGTGTGTTTAGCCTGGAGAAGAGGAGACTGAGAGGAGCTAGAATAGCCGTCTTCCACTAGCTAAAGGGTTTTCACACGGACGATGGAGCAAGCTTGTTTTCTCTTTCTCCAGAGGGTAGTCCCCAAACAACAGCTTCATGTTACAAGAAAGTAGATTCCAACTAAACATCGGAAAAAGCTTCCTGACGGGAAGAGCTGTTCAATAGTGGAAGTTTGTGGTCTCTCCTTCCTTGGAGGATTTTAAGCAGAGGTTGGGTGGCTATCTGTCAGGGATGCTTTAGCTGAGATTCCTGCCTTGCAGGGGGTTGGACTAGATGACCCTCGGGGTCCCTTCCAACACTACAACTCTATGATTCTGTATTTGAATCCTCCGTAGTGACTTCCACATCGGGGTTGCTACCTTGTGCGTACGAATAAATGCATTTGATTCGTTACCTGGTTATTACTGGCCTCCGGTAAGGGAACCTAGGTACAGTCGTACAAGCTTGGAAGTCAAACAGAATCCGTTCCGGAAGTCCTTTCGACTTCCAAAACGTTCGAAAACCAAATTGCACCTCCTGATTGGCTGCAGGAAGCTCCTGCAGCCAATCGGAAGCCCCGTTGGAGGTTCAGGTTCCGAAAGAACATTCACAAACCGGAACAATCACTTCTGGGTTTGCGGCGTTCGGAAGCCAAAATGTCCGAGTTCCAAGGCGTTCAGGATCCAAAGCGCTTGGGATCCCCTCCAACAGCGGCAAAGGGGCAAGCTTGTTCTCTGATTCCTGGTTGTCTCTGTGAACTCCACAGAGTTTCTCGCCTGTGTGCCTTTGCGTTAATGTGGAACGGAGTGGGTGCTTCCGTGCAGATCTTGCTGGCTGCTCCTTTCCTGCCAACGCCATCTGTTTATGCAGTTGCCCACTGGCTGACTCAGCCCTTGCAGGAATGATGTGGTCGGAGAGCAGCAGCAACCACCGTGAGGGGGCTGGCCGTTGTTCACCCGCGCTCTCTTTGCCTCTTGTCTGCGGTACTTGGCCCTTAGCCTTCGCCTCTCCACAGGGATGTCAGGACCGCCAAGCAGGTGGTCTGCCTGCATTGGATTATTACATCTTCCCTCCCCCCTCTAAATGCCATCAGTTGGCCCAGGTGACAGCTTCCGGGTGCCCACCGGCTGACTCAGTCCTTACAGGAATGGTGCGGTCAGAAAATAGCACCTGTTGTTGCGTGGGAGAGAGGGTTAAATCTGGGCCCTTCGCCAAATCTCAGTAACAATGGTGTGTTCAAAGTGCAGTGACTCTTGGTTGCCGTCGGGGATACGAAAGCTTTCATTCAGCCAGTGAATTTCATCCTCCGTGGGGTTTGTGTGCGCGCGTCATGTTCGCTCGCCATAATACTTCACAAAAATGCAATGGGACGCACACACATCACTGCTTTGATGGAGCTTGCGGCATGGAATGCTGTTGCAAAAGAGGCAGAGGCACCTATTGGCTAGTGACTGTGTCATCGCTAGTGACAAACTCCTCCTCTTTGCATCATGCTTGTACCTTTATGTGCTTTGAAAGAAACACACACATACAGTGGTGCCCCGCAAGACGAATGCCTCGCAAGACGAAAAACCCGCTAGACGAAAGGGTTTTCCATTTTTCGATGCGCTTTGCAAGACGATTTTCCCTATTGACTTGCTTCGCAAGACGGAAACGTCTTGCGAGTCTTGCAATTTTTTTCGCTTCCCCCCCTTTTTTCTAAGCCGCTAAGCCGCTAATAGCCTTTTAGCCGCTAAGCTGCTAAGCCTTTAATAGCCGCTAAGCCGCTAATAGCCTTTTAGCCGCTAAGCCGCTAAGCCTTTAATAGCCGCTAAGCCGCTAATAGCCTTTTAGCTGCTAAGCCGCTAAGCCTTTAATAGCCGCTAAGCCGCTAAACCGCTAATAGCACTAATTCGCTAAGCCGCTAATAGGGTTGCTTCGCAAGACGGAAAAACCGCTAGACGAAGAGACTCACGGAACGGATTATTTTCATCTTGCGAGGCACCACTGTATTTTTAAAACAATCTTTAGAACCGGGGTCCCCAATGTGGTTCCCATGGAAACTATGTCACCCTCAGGCAATGCCCTTAGCACTTACCAAGGCCTCCCACTCCTTCCATTTTTTTTAAAAAAATAGCTTGGAATTTGTTTTGGATTTTTTCTTATTTAGTTGTGGGTTGCCTGCTTATTATGCCTGTGTTTTATTTATTTGTGGGGGGTGGGGAGAGAGGGAGAGAGAGATAGGTGCCAACTCCCTGCGGCCCTGGGTGCCCAAGCACCCACAAAATTATCCATGAAGGGGCTGGACACACTGCATGGCACCCACAGCCCTGAGCACCCACAGTTGCGAGGCCAAGCTGGCACTCTGCTGTGTGTGTGTGTGTGTTGCCTGCTTTCTTTACAGAGGGAGCGTTGCCAGTTTTTCTTCTGTGAATTTGTTGTTTTGTGGTTTCTTGCCAAAGTTACTTAGATTCCCAAATGGGATCCCAGGCCCAAAAAGGGTGGTGAGAGATCCTTGCTTTAAAGACTGAGCATTTCCCCAACTCCTCTGAAAATGACAGTGTTGGACTAGGACCCAAGAGACCAGGATTCAAATCCCCGATCTCGCTGGGTGACCTTGGGCCAGTCACGGCCTCTCAGCCTGGCCTACCTCTCAGGGTTGTTGTGAGGAGAAAATGGGGAGGAAGAGAACCAATGTGTGCCGCCATGAGATCCTTGGAGGAGAAGGTGGGAGATAAATGTGATTTTTTAAAAAATAAATCTTTCCTTAATGAATGTATGAATGACTATAGCCCTTTAAACACAACCAAAAACTGCAGCAGCATCACCATAATTTCACTTTTGGACAAAATATTACTTTAGACCTGTGCACTCTTTGGTTTTGATTGCTTCTTTACATTTTTTTAAAAAAAATATATATGCCTTTTACTGTTACAAATCTCTAAGGGATTTACAAGTGGAATTATTGAGAAAAGCAGTTGAAAACAAGCGATTTAAAATGTCTAAAAAGGAACGAAACCAGCGATAAACTAACAAGAGGAGCTTAGTTGTAAAGGAGCTTACAGGGAGTTTGATAGTAAGGCAAATCGAAGCTGTGAAGGCCAATTAAACACAGTTAGCATGTGCATAGATACTGGCCTCATTCGCATATTTGTTTTGGCATCTGTCTGTCTCGAGAGACAGGTGGGTGTGAAGCCAAACCACTGCGTTAGCAGTACCAAAGCAGCCTCCCAGGGGCGCAATCCTGGGCAATGCGCGTGGAGGTCCTGGGCTGCCCCAACGACAAGACCCCCTTTCTCGGCCTCACTGATGTGGTCCAAAGGAAAACAGAACAAGATGTTTGGCACCAGCTGGGCTGCAGGAGCTGCCCAAAGGAGGCATACAAGACACCATCCAACCGCCTTAGGGACTCCACTCCACATTTGTGTAGGGTTTACTCCATAGACTTTTTCTTCTCCCAAAGATTTCCCGCAAGGCAGCGGATGTTTAGGACCCGGAGTTTTGCTCCTAGATGGGCCACCTTTCCAAGTAGCTCACCTTACCCTCACTTCCCTCTACGACACGTGCGGAGGAGGAAACCATTCCATTGCAGGGAGAGAAAACCTTTCTCCAATGGAAGGTTTTCCTCAGCCCAACTGTTATGTAGTGAGTTGAATAGGACCCACAAGGCAGCAGTCTGATTGGTCCTAGAACAATAGGATTCAGAATGCAGCAGTCTGATTGGTCCTAGAACAATAGGATTCAGAATGCAGCAGTCTGATTGGTCCTAGAACAATAGGATTCAGAATGCAGCAGTCTGATTGGTCCTAGAACAATAGGATTCAGAATGCAGCAGTCTGATTGGTCCACTGGAGCCACCCAATCCAACTCCAGGTGGAAGGGAATCCGCAACCGGATTGGCCTACAGGAGAATCCCGGAATTAGCCAATCACATGGGGCCCATTGTGTAAATAATGTATATAAGGCAGACATTCTGAGGGAACTTCCATTTCTCCTCACCACTATGAGCTGAATAAAGAGCATGAAATCCACACTTGACTCCGAGTATATTTCACCAACCCACAGTGACCTGTGTGTGCCAGCTTAATCTGCTGCCCCTGGGCTGTTGGAGGGAAGCTCCTCTCAGTTCTTATCCCTGCTGCCTCTCAGTTCTTATCCTTTTTTAATCTTTAAACCAGAACTGGATCAAGCAGACCTTTATCCGGAGGGCTCCCTGTGGCCGTCCTGATGGCAACTGAAGCCAGCCCCTGTTTCTTGCAGTAGCGCCTACTCCAGCCACCCTTTTCCCTAATCAGGATAAACGAACCCAGGAGTCCTGGCTCGAGAGACCATCCGAAGCACAGAAACGGGGCCAAGGCTTGGAGCTTGGGACCAGACATGAGGAAACCCAAACCACAGACGGGTGGGCGGAAGGAACAGGACATACCAGCTGGGACAGAGGACTGGTCCCCAGATGTTGTTTCTCAGGGGCAGAGGGGAGGGTGGCAGGAAGGGACCTGGTTGGCTGGAGGAGGACAAAAGTCTGGCTTTTGTTTTCTTACGTCCGTTTGTTTGCTAACGTTTATGCCCTGCCTTTTCTTCCATCACGGAACTGGAGGCCGTTCAGTTCCCAGGAAGCCAGACACCAGTCCATCTAGCCCAGCCTTGTCTAGCTCTCTGCTCCTCAACCTTGGGTCACCAGATGTTGAGGAACAACTCACCCCTTGGTCCCAAGGTTGAAGAATATCTGGACTATCAGCGCCCCAGGATTTTAGATGAGGATCTCTCTCTCTCTCCTAGCCCTCCCTGGCTGAACCTGGGACCTCCTGAACGTTGTTATTTAATATTGTTTACTCTTTAAAAAGCACACCCTGCTTTCCCCTTCCGTAAAGGAGATGCTCAGAGCACCTTACAAATGAAGGTAAAGGTAAAGGGACCCCTGACCATTAGGTCCAGTCGTGGCCGACTCTGGGGTTCTGGTGCTCATCTCGCTTTATTGGCCAAGGGAGCCGGTGTACAGCTTCCGGGTCATGTGGCCAGCATGACTAAGCCACTTCTGGCAAACCAGAGCAGCGCATGGAAACGCTGTTTGCCTTCCCGCCAGAGTGGTACCTATTTATCTACTTGCACTTTGACGTGCTTTCGAACTGCTACGTTGGCAGGAGCTGGGACCAGGCAACAGGAGCTCACCCCGTCGCGGGGATTCGAACCGCCAACCTTCTGATCGGCAAGCCCTAGGCTCTGTGGTTTAACCCACAGCGCCACCTGCGTCCCTTACAAATGAAACACACGTGTAAAAGCCACATAAACCCAAGCACCATATGAAAGTCAGTTTAATTAGCAGAGGTGCTAATTTTAATGTAAGTAAGGTGACATTTTATTCACACGGGATTAAATAATTATTCTGAATAAAAATGTTTGCCTTGTGCGCGGGGACTTTGGGCAAAGGAGTATTTTGTTCTTTCGATAAAATATTATTAATAATAAAAGCATTGCAGGGTTTTTTGGGGGGGGTGTTCTGGCATGATGGAAATCTGTAACAACAGCCCAGAATAGCCCCCAATCTTATTTCCCTGATTTTTCTTTGCCTGTAATTTGAAACTGGAGAGAGTGGGGAGAGGGTGAGTTTGAGGTGGGGTTGTACATTACTCTCGAGAAGTCCACAGTGTGCTCTTCTTAAGAAGTACCCAGAATGTCATGCTAGGTGTGGAAGATATGAATTTATTCTGGAGCTCAAATAACAGGAGAGGAGGTCCTGCCTTGGTGTATTTTATTAAGGGACCTCAACACACAAATGGTACTACCACCTCTCACTCCCTCCATAGTTTGAGCATGGGCTTACTCTTCCTGTTCCCCTATAATTTATCTGGTTAAGGACTCAGTCTCCTTTCCAGATCTGTAAAATGGGAAGATTAGCTACTTTACAGGGATGCTGGATTTGCAAGGCAAAAACTGAGAGGTCCTGAGTACTGCCTTGTGGAGTAGAGGGTGAGACTTGGGCCTGGGAGAGAGAGATTTAAGTCTCCGCTCAGTCTTAAATTCACCTGGCAACCTAGGTTATAAATAATGAACATGCAGCGCTCTGTAAGCTGGGAGCGCAAATGGCTTCACAAGAACACTGCGAAGATTCATGAGCTTAGGAGCGTAAAATCGCCTTAGACCTAAAACCGGAACAAATATGCTAATAATCATTGCGTTTTAAAACAAGGCTGCTGTGGATAATGACTAAATATATCTACTTTTGTGCTTTCTTTCATCTCTCAGGTCTGAATCACAGCGCATCGTTCTCATGCGAGGCCCACAACGATAAGGGGGTGGGCACATCTCGGACTGCAAAGGTGACAGGTGAGAGGATAAGTTGTGGGGTGCATTCCTAGAGCAAACAGAGACCTTTGCCAAGGCCGCAGCACAACTGCTTTAGGTACACTGTGAGGGTGAAGCTAAATGCATATTTGGATTTAACCCAGAAGTTTTTAATGGTGCAAACGCTGTCAGCTGGTGTGTGTGATAATTAATGGGATCTGTGCAGGCACAGAGGGGAAATTCCTCCCCTGCTGCAATTCTGGAGGAAAGCCCCATTTACGAAGTTAGGGTTTTTTGCTTAGGGAGAAAATCTTATCAATTGCTCCGAGGCAGCGAGGGTGTTTGGGAGAATTTCTCCCAGTGAATACACTCGCTTCAGAGGAGGAATTTTCATCAGGACCACAGGAAAGGAGGAAAGGGAAGGTGTCCACACACACACACACACACACAGCCCTACACCTTCTCTGATCCTGTTAAGTAGCATCCCCCTTCCGCAGCTGATGCAATTTGCATTTTTAAAAACCCGGGCTTCAAATACAAAGATACAACACAAAGATCCTTTTTTAACTTGGCAAGTTGCCCTGAGTTTACAGGAGGAGCACATGCTACTTTCAGATCGCAGATTTGGATCATTACTGACACACACACACACACCCACACCCCGAAATTCCCTGCAAGTAGAAAATGAGCATGTTGAGCATAAGACTTGAGACAAAACCTTTATCCTTGAAATGCTAGCTTTCCGTCGGCAGGGATTCCTTGGCATGCATTTAGAAAGGTAGCTGGCGCAATAAGTGTGCTTCGTGTAATTGCCCGAGTACAGTGCTGCCTCGCAAGACGGAATTAATTCGTTCCACGAGTTTTGTTGTCTTGCGATTTTTTTCGTCTTGCGAAGCACGGTGTCGGGAAAGTTTTGGAAAAGCTTCAAAAATCACCAAAGTCTTTAAAAACCTCAAAAAAGGCTACCACACCGCGTTCTATGAGTTGCTCCTCGAAGTCAAGTCGCAACTGTATTAACGGTGTTAAGAAAAAGGAAACAAACTTGCAAGACGTTTCCGTCTTGCGAAGCAAGCCCATAAGGAAAATCGTCTTGCGAAGCAGCTCAAAAAACAAAAAACCCTTTTGTCTAGCGAGTTTTTTGTCTTGCGAGGCATTCGTCTTGCGAGGTACCACTGTATTCTTTTTAAAATAAAGTTTTATTGATCTGCAATATATAACAATTACCAAAAAGAGAGAGAGAGAGAAAAGATGCAAAAACAAAACCCCAACTCGTCCCCCTCGTCCCTCAAGGAACAGATAAATTCAGTTAAGTTTGCCAAAGTCCAATCTGTGGTTTTGTAGTTGCTGTTGTTCAGGGTTATCAGTAAAGTATTTTATAAACGGAATCCTTGTATTCTTGACAACTTCTGGATCACAGCAATGATGAGCAAGCCCTTGAGAAGGAGCCTGTATCCTAATCACAAGTGCGTAGGCCCTACTGACCACAGTGGGACTTACGTCTGAGTAAACATTCATAGGGCCACGCTGTAAAAATCCTCTTTTTGACTTTCCTCCGCAGTAAGGTCTTGTGGTATATCATACACCTGCTCTCTTACATCTTCCCTCTAGTGGTACCTGGGCGGCCAAGTGCCTTATCCCTTCTGCATCGTAGTGACCACCACCTGGAAGTGACGTGGGAACCAGGACCGAGTGGGGCCTACGCCCTTGAGTTCTGCACCATCCAAGTAAGAAGGGAAGCCTTGAAGCCAGCCCAAGTTCCCTCGCCCAGCTATTTTGAGGAAGGATGTCCCACTCGGCCACTTTCGCCCCTGCCCTTCGAGGGAACGCTTTTATTTTTAGGAGCCATTTCCTGGCCAGCTTCTGCTTCTCTCAAATGTCCAACCGGATGGCCTCATGACGTGTGACAAGCTCCCAGGAACAGGGAACTGAAAGAGCTTCGAAAAGGGATTGCAGAGGCCAGGAAACAAAACTGATAGCAAGGGGGCGGGGTGTTCAAATATGGGGCCATCTGTCCGTCCCCTTCTAGGGCCTGAGGTGGCAGAGTGATCTGTACCAGTTTGGGGTTTGGGTGGGCGCAGGTTTTGAATGTTTTCCCCACATCAAACAAAGCAAACTGCTCAAGAGCAGAAGGCAGGTGCCTCTGAGACAAAAATCCTCCTCCGCATTTTTTTTATTTAATTACATGTATTTATTCAAGTAAGGGACACAGGTGGCGCTGTGGGTTAAACCACAGAACCTAGGACTTGCCGATCAGAAGGTTGGCAGTTCGAATCCCTGTGATGGGGTGAGCTCCCGTTGCTCGGTCTCTGCTCCTGCCAACCTAACAGTTGAAAGTACGTCAAAGTGCAAGTAGATAAATAGGTACCGGCGGGAAGGTAAACAGCGTTTCTGTGCGCTGCTCTGGTTCGCCAGAAGTGGCTTAGTCATGCTGGCCACATGACCCGGAAGCTGTACGCCGGCTCCCTCGGCCTATAGAGCAAGATGAGCGCCACAACCCCAGAGTTGGCCACGACTGGACCTAATGGTCAGGGGTCCCTTTACCTTTACTTTACCTTTATTCAATTTGCTCAAGGTGGTGGCTCTTCTTCCTCACAGCAGCCCTGTGAGGTTGAGATGCAGTGATTGGCCAAAGGACACCCAGCAAGCGTCATGGCCATGTGGGGATTCGAACCCTGGTCTCTCACAGGTCCTAATGTAGGGTTGCCATACGTTCGGCTCTTCCCAGACATGTCCGGGATTCTAAAAATAATAAAAAAATTATTTATATCCCACCCTCCCCAGCCAAAGCCGGGCTCAGGGCGGCTAACAACAATAAAATAGTGCAACATTCTAAAAACATTTCATTATAAAACTTAATTAAAATCAAATTGATGGCAACCATTAAGCTAAAGTTCTGTGAAGGTTGCCAAAGGAGGGAGTCACCAAAGGCCTGGTGGAACAGCTCTGTCTTGCAGGCCCTGCGGAAAGATGTCAAATCCCGCAGGGCCCTAGTCTCTTGTGACTGAATTAGCATTGGGGGGGGGGGGATTTTGGGAAATCAGCAAAATGTCTGGATCTTTGAAATTTCCCCAATTGAGGAGAGCTTCAACATAGAGAGCGCTTTGAAAAAGTGTGACGTGCCACCTGCACCGCAAAGTGGTACAGTCTGGAATTCTGCCGCAGAGATCGAGCCTTTGAGCCAATCCACACGTTACGCAATCGGCAAAAACCCTGGACTGTTCCACTGCAGAGGGGAAGGGGAGTTTTCTTTTTATTTTCTTTATTTCATTCTTCAATGTTGTTACACGGTCCAGTGAGGCTTCATATAGAATCATAGAATTGTATAGTTGGAAGGTGTCCCAGAGGCAGGGGTACCAACTTGAATAAAACATTGAGGAGGGGGGTGCTAAGCCCTGCCCTGCAAAATCAGTCACATTGTGCAGTGCCCATCAGCTTTTTTTGGGGGGGGGTAGCCCCCTTAAAAAAAAATAGGTGGGGGGCCCTAGGAGTCTGCTTCTATGCTTAGAGGGGCATCTCATGCAAGGCAGGAATCTCAGCTAGATTATTGTAGAGCATAATATGTTCCTAGGTCCTGCCCCGTCGACCCATCCCCAGCACACGCTGCCTTTCCGTCCTCAAATCCTTACCCCTGCCCCTTTTCCCCAGGCTGTGCGCTCGGACGAGGACCTCAGCACCGTGTCGGACCGGGAACTCTATAACCAGAACCTCCACGTCCCCCCGTTCAGCCACACCCTAGATGGCTTGAGCCCCTTCACCACCTACCACGTGCGGGTGTCCTGTCGCTCCCGAGAGGGCAACTCCCCGTGGACCCACTGGGTTGCTATGGAAACCTTGGAAGGAGGTGAGCTTGAAATGGGAGTGGGTGGGAGAGAGTAGGTGGTCGATCCTTCTGGGTTCTGCCTTGATCTCTCAGAGGAGAAAGGAAATCACAGAGGGGTGCAGCTTGGAGCAAGAATGAGGAACCAGTTGTTGCTAGACTACAACACCCATCAGCCTCCGGGCCGTTGGCCATGCTAGCTGGGCCTTATGGGAGTTGGGGCCCAAGCAACATCCGAAAGGCCACAGGCTGTCTCTGAACTTAGAGAGGGGCCAGTTTGGAAGCCAGGAAGATGGAGGGGGCCTAACGTATGGCTTAGACAGTGGCGTAGCGTGGGGGGTGCAGGGGGGGCCAGCCGCACCGGGCGCAACATCTGGGGTTAGGGCAAATCCATGGGTTAGGGGGCGCAAATCCATGGGTTAGGGGGCGCAAATCCACGGGTTAGGGGGCGCAAATTACTTGCCTTGCCCCGGGTGCTGACAACCCACGCTACGCCACTGGGCTTAGAGCAGGGTTTTCCCAACCTCGGGTCTTCAAATGTTTTCGACTACAACTGCCATCATCCCTAGCTGGCAGGACCAGGGGTCAGGGATGATGGGAGTTGTAGTCCAACAACCCAAGGTTGAGAAAGGCTGGTTTAGAGTCAGAGTTTCCCAGCTGTTTTTGGACTACAACTCCCATCATCCCTAGCTAGCAAGGCCAGTGGTCAGGGATTATGGGAACTTTAGTCCGAAAACAACTGGAGACCCACGGTTGGGAAACATTGGTTTAGAGAGTAACAGTGGTTCTCAAAGAGTGTGGCCTGCCACTCTGGGATGGCAGGAGAGGAAAGCAGTTATAGCTGGAATATTCAAGGGCAATCAAAGAAACATTTAAACATTAGGATAGGATAGTACCGAAATGATTTCTCCATGACCTATTGTTGTGAACAGGGATTTTCAACTCTGACAAATGTGAAAGATCAGAAAAGAGGACTGCTTTTTTGTGTTCATGAGAGTTTGTCTCGAATTAGAACTAATAAAAATGAGATTACCTGGCAAAAGCAAGCTCACCTCTCTCATTGAATTGCTATACGTACTTAAAGTCCATGCATAAGAGGTTCATTTATTATTGTATTTTGGGAGTGATTTGCCTTCTTATGTAGCTGCTTTGTTTTATACTTTCCGGACGTCCCACAATCAAATCATAAAGTAGTTGCGTTATATGTTATAAATCAAGCTAGGAGTGTTTCTTTTTTGTTTTCCAATGCATTTCTTATCAATAAAAACATTCGGTGTGGCCCGAGCAAACGGTTATTCTGAAAGTGTGGCTCAGAGGAAAAAAAGTTTGAGAACCAGTGGTTTAGAAGCTTAGACCGTGGCTGTTACCAGTTGAGTGGCTAAGACTGGGCTATAGCCGCTTGCCTGACGCCTCTTTGTGGCTAATGAGAAAGGGTCACGGCCGCAGTGTTTCCATTGTAACGTACACTTTTCCGCGGCAGTGCCCACCGCTGCGCCAGAGAACATCATGGCCACGCAGAATGGCACCTGCACCATCGTGCAGTGGCGAGAGCCGCGTGGCGTCATCAACGGGATCATACGCGGATACAAGCTGGTCTGTCAAAGCGGCGACTCGCCCGAGGTGAGGACCTCCTTTCTCAGGACTGGAGAGGGCACCCTCCCCATTGACCCTCTGTAATTAGCCTGAGCCATCGCCCGCCATCTTCCTAATCCCCTGCCTGGCGTTTTTGCCGCCCTCTCCCTCTCCACCAGGTGGTTGTGGACGTGGGGCTGACCAATGAGACCGTCTTGAACCTGAACAAAACAGTACACAATCTGACCGTCCGTGTCGCGGCCTACACGCAAGCGGGAGACGGCCCCTGGAGCAAAGCCATCATGGTTTCAACTGGGGGTGTCGGTAAGGAATACGAGATAATGTGTAATTTTTTTTGGGCAGGAGGGTGGGTTTCCCTCACAAGCTTTAGTGTTGAGGCAAATAACAGAAGCACAGGGAAAGGAGAGGGTGGGGGAAGTTACATAACAGCATAATTTGTTTCCTTGGATGCTGCCCAAGGGGTCTACTCTGACTAATGTAGGATACAGTCCAAAGAGTTCAGACCCAGAATGATGAAACCGGTTAAGGACTACTTGAAATAAATAAAGTTCCGTTTTCATAGCCAATTATTCCTGCACATCTTTCTAAGTGTATCATATGTGATATGGGGGAATCATTTGGCTGCCAAAAAAAATAAGCTTTTAAAAAAATATTCCTTAACTGTTCCCAACTGTTTCCCAACTCCTTGGTGGTTCTTCCGAAACGATCATTTGATCTCTTTTTTTGTTTTGTTTCGTTTTGTTTTTCTGGCCCAGCCTTCGACTTCCTGCTTTCTAAGAATGGTTCTGCGTTGGGCAATTCCTGATCTCAGTCCTGGTTCTGATCTAGCCGGATCTCCTGCTTCTAATTTGTATCCCACTTCTTGTTATGATGGCTTCTGGCGCCTTGCGGAGTCACAGAAACTGAAGCTGGTTATAAAACAGGACCCGTGCTTTCTGCTTTAGGAGTTTTGATTCTCTTTGATGTCCCCAGAAAAACGGCCTGAGGCCCTGTTGGCGGAAGCTTGACGCTGACATTTGGCTTGGAGGGAGACCATATTCAAATCATTTATATATATATATTTTCTTTTACAGATGAACTGCCGCAGCCCCAGCCAGGTAAGAACAGTGCATAACACTCTACCCGCGACCTACAGAAATGATTTGGGATTTTGGGATGGGCAGCATCGGGGAATGAGAGGCGGTGCCGTTTCCTTCTAGAACATTCCAGAGAACACTTTGTTCTGGAAATCTGCTTTCCTTCTTTCTTTCTTTTGGTGTTGGCTATTTGATTATATCTTGTTTTGTTTTGGCTTCTCTCTCGCGATAATAAGAATAAATTAAAACTTTGTTTTCCAAAAGTTCCCCAGTGTAGGCAATACCTCGTGACCAGGCGAGAGGGCGACATTGCTCTCCTTTTTCAAAATGGCTCCTCTAGGAGGAGAAGGAGCTGCAAGGGTTTTTGTGTTTTGTGACTATTGGCAGGGAGGAAGATGGGGACGTGGGGAAGGCTGCATATTTGCCTTCCACCCGCCTTCCCATTTTGATTAGGATATTTTCAATTTTTGTGACAGAGACACACCTGCTTTGGCTGCATGAAACATATGAACAAAAGGATTGGAAAGGACCAAGCAGATAGTGCAGGGGATTCCTAAACACACTAAAAGTTCAGATCCAACTGGGATTTTTATTGAACTTGGTTACAATTTGTTTTCATGGAAATTTTATATTGAACTTTCGCCGGAAGATTCTCAAGGCCAAGTTTGACTGACAGAATCGCACACTCCTCCAAGACTGTGAACTGGATTAAGATTTTGGGATGTGGGGCAGTTGTTTTCAAACGTCACAGCCTGAAGTGGTGTAGGAAGCGTTGGTTTCTAACAGGGTGGATTTTATTTAAATCACTAGTCAGTAAGACTTGATTTAAATCATTATTATTTTTTTACAGAAAGACTCATTCTTGCTGGTATAATCTTAATATTTACAACCAGATGAAGGTTTCGTTTTTGGAATAATAAATTTTCAGAGTAGTTTTTATAGTTATATCAAAAATTCCTGATTTGGTTATACTTTTAGAAATACATTGACAGATAATTATGAAATTATTGTGAGGTTTAATAAGTTAGTTGTTTATATTTGGACAACCTTTCTGCTGTACTTTATTGGAAGGAGAAAAATCATTTCCTTAATAACAATTTAAACAATTTTCTTAACTAAAATAATAACATTATACAGTGGTGCCTCGCAAGACAAAATTAATCCGTTCCGCGAGTCTCTTCGTCTTGCGGTTTTTTCGTCTTGCGAAGCACAGCTATTAACGGCTTAGCGGCTATTAACGGCTTAGCGGCTTTAAGAAAAAGGAAACAAACTCGCAAGAACTCGCAAGACCTTTCGTCTTGCGAAGCAAGCCCATAGGGAAATTCGTCTTGCGGAACGACTCAAAAAACGGAAAACCCTTTTGTCTAGCGAGTTTTTCGTCTTGCGAGGCATTCGTCTTGCGGGGCACCACTGTAGCATATGAATCCATGTTTGTTAACTGATGTTTGTTAACTGACGATTTAAAAACACAAAACAAAAAAAAACCTTAGACTGAGTTTTAGCACACATGAAAAACTTAAATCCTGATGAATAGCCTTTGGACTATAATGTAACAAATAGGAAACTATCTTTAGAAAGATTTTTCCTCCAAAAGCATTTTATTTTAAAAATCCAATTTAAATTTAAAAAAAGATTTTTCCTCCAAAAGCATTTTATTTTAAAAATCCAATTTAAATTTTAAAAAATCCAATTCAAATTTTTTAAATATCTGATTTTTTTAAAAAAAAATCATTGATTTTTATCCACCCTGGTTTCTAAGGAGAACTTGTCTGGCTGCCAAAAAACTAGAAGATCCCCTCATCTTCCCCTCAGCATTGTACTTAGTCCCAGATTCGGTCGATGGATTCTCTCCTCTCTTCTTCCAGTTTAAACAGTAACAGGGGCTGCCTGCTCACCGCACACTTAAAGCACATTGCCCTCCACTCCAAAGAATCCTGGGAAATGTAGTTTGTTTCGGGTGCTTGCAGTAAACTACAATTCCCAGGATTCTCTGGGGAAAACGTAGGTGCTTTAAATGTATGTCGTGTGCACAGCCAAGGCAGGGAAAGGTGTGTGGGAATGTTCAGGGAGGCAGGAGAGGATATGTTGTTGTTGTTTAGTCGTTTAGTCGTGTCCGACTCTTCGTGACCCCATGGACCAGAGCACGCCAGGCACTTCTGTCTTCCACTGCCTCCTGCAGTTTGGTCAGACTCATGTTTGTAGCTTCGAGAACACTATCCAACCATCTCGTCCTCTGTCGTCCCCTTCTCCTTGTGCCCTCCATCTTTCCCAACATCAGGGTCTTTTCCAGGGAGTCTTCTCTTCTCATGAGGTGGCCAAAGTCTTGGAGCCTCAGCTTCACGATCTGTCCTTCCAGTGAGCACTCAGGGCTGATTTCCTTCAGAATGGAGAGGTTTGATCTTCTTGCAGTCCGTGGGACTCTCAAGAGTCTCCTCCAGCACCATAATTCAAAAGCATCAATTCTTTGGCGATCAGCCTTCTTTATGGTCCAGCTTTCACTTCCATACATCACTAAGGAGAGGATATATTGTTTATTAATATCCTTCCTAACTTGCGCTAGCCAGTTCCTTTACTTAGCAGAGTTTTACATTCCCCTTTTAACGCACAGCGGGTAGCTGGTTGCGGCTTGTGTAAGCCTCTCAATACCATACAATTCAGTATTGAATTGTATGTTTCTGGTAAGTTCCCTTTTTATCCCTCTTAAAAGAATAAACACACGACAATCTTATTGAGAGTCAGTAAAAGAGGTTTACTCACAGCGCCATCAGTTCACAGTTGGATCCCTGAAGGCAGACTTAGTTACAAAGTATGTGGAGCGATCCCATATGGGGATAATCCCAGTGTCTTCTGTTGGCTGGAAGCCACCAGAGCATGTCTAGTTAAAAACTGCTCCAATGATGGAAGAAGTCAAAGAGAGAAGAGAGAGTGCTGTGTGCCTTGTCCTTTTGTTACCTGGACAGGTAAGGTCACACCCACCTGTAGTCACATGCAAAGGAAGTGTGCTCATCCAGGAGGAAACAGGAAGTTTTCGACTGGCTGGACCAAACATTCCCCCGCATGTCCACTCTAGGAAAACAAGGAAAGTTGAACTTGACTGCTACTTATGTATCACATTCCACAAGGTGATGCGCTGGATGGGCAACCAGAATGGCTCCTCCCATTGACCCTTACTCCTTTTCCTTTCTCCGTAGTAGAAACCACCGCCCCTGCCTTCTCCTGGCACTGGTGGTACGTGGTAATTGCCATAGCCACGGCCGCTGCCGCCGCCGCCTTCATAATCATCTTCTTGGCACGGATGAGGAGGAAGGAAACCCGCTATGGGTAAGTGGAGAACGGACACCTGCCATGGATGCTTTCATTGGGATTCCTGCATTGCAGAGGGTTGGACTAGATGACCACTGAGGGCCCCATCTCACCTTTCTGTGATTCTGTGACACTGGTTCTGGTAGCTTCTCCTCTTTCACTGTCTGTTTCTTTCCTCCTGCCCATTCTGCAGGGAAGCATTTGAACCCAGCATGGAGCAGGGAGAGCTGGTGGTCCACTACCGAGTCCGCAAATCCTATAGCCGCCGGACCACTGAAGCCACTTGTGAGTGTCATGGAAGGAGTGAGTCCGCCTTTCCCAACTACCCAGCATGCATTGCGCCCAAGCCTTGTTGTCCAGGATCCAACAAGGAATGCTCCCACCTCCACCACAGTTGTAGGTTATTCCCAATATACAGATATCGTCCAATGCTTTTTTATCGGCAGACATCAGCTATTGTCTCCTTAATTTGGTGGTCCCACCTGCCTTCTTCTCGTCTTTTGCCTCAGTCATGGCCGCTGCTCCTTCCAGGCTCCTTAACACGGGGCGCTTTGGCCCTGCAACAGTTTGATCTTCAAACCTGCTCTCGACAATATTTGGAGAAGCAGGACAGAGACATTATTGGCCATTATTATTTCTGGGTTGAGCCCAATATTCCTGCCTCCCTGGTCCCACTGTCGCTCCCAGGGCCTGCCCAAGTCCTTTTGCTGCGTCCTGATGACACCCATGCCACTACTGTGACTGCTACAAATCCCGCCTCTCCTGCCCGTACCGTAACCCCTGCGCTGCCACAGTGTCATGGGTGAAAATCCAGCAGGGCTGGCGATGGAGAGGATGATGAGGCGGTCAGATTTGCTGCCTGAGGCAAATGGCTTCACCTCGCCTCACT
This sequence comes from Podarcis muralis, assembly GCF_964188315.1. Classification (NCBI taxonomy): domain Eukaryota; kingdom Metazoa; phylum Chordata; class Lepidosauria; order Squamata; family Lacertidae; genus Podarcis; species Podarcis muralis. The sequence continues at coordinate 82,846,677 of NC_135661.1, forward strand.
GAAGGGCCGCTCTAAAAGTGAGCTCAGGTAGGGAGTGTCGGTGGGTTTGAATGAAAAACAGGTCTGCTGAGAAAGAAGAGGAAGGTATCTGCATACTCGGGAGAATGCCAAGGTTTACAAAATACGAAAGATTTAACGGGCCCAAAACAGCCCAGTGAAGATGCTTTGTGTGTTCGGTAACCACAGAATGGAACGTCTCCACTGGAAAAGAAAACTTAGACACCTGGCCAAGGGGAAGGGGAGAGCAAGAAGGGATGGCCTTTCTGGTTTGGAAAACTCTTGTTTTGCTGGCTCGGAAGTGAGAGGAATGACCTGAGCTGAAAGAGCTTAAATAGGGCTCCTGGAGAATCAGAAAATTAGGCTGGAAGCCACACAGGACCTGGTGAAATGCTCTCAGCAACAGCAGGAGATGAAAAGGGCTGGTTTATCTTGGCTGGCCTACCTTGGCTGGCCTACTGGTTGAGGTTTCTTTGAAAGCTTGAAGGACCCTGGCTCTTGTTCTTCGAGGGGCCAAACAACTAACCACCCCAGCCCTTCTCCAACTACATTTAGAAATCAGGCCGCCTTCCCTATCCTCCCCCTGTTTAAACCCCACATCTTGGTCTGTGACAGAGACCTGGAGGTGTGGGCCCCGTGATGGCCGTGTGCATAATGTGCTGTGACCTTCTCTCTCTTTTTTCCTTTTCTTGTGACAGTGAACAGCCTGGGCATTAGTGAGGAGCTGAAAGAGAAGCTGCGAGACGTCATGATAGATCGCCACAAGGTGGCCCTGGGGAAAACCCTCGGTGAAGGTACATTAACCTGGTCAACTGGCACTTTTCCCAAGATGGAGGCTTCTCCTGAGTGAGGCGTGGGTGGGGAGAGACACCAGGCCAAGTGGGATCCGATTGGAATGGTTAACAACAAGCCAAGGGCCATAGGCAGCCAACCAGAGCCAACAATCACCTGAGTGATGACTATGTGGCTGCCATTTTGAACACTACTTGCCCTTAGGCCAGGGGTTGGCAAAGTTTACCTTGCCTGAGCCGGTTCACTCCAGCGGAGATCGCCCTGTGGGCCAGATCGTGTCTGCGCAGGCGTGATTTCTGGCGTCTGCGCCGATGTGATTTCCGGTGTTTGCACATGCGCAGACGCGATTTCCGGCCCGGAGGAAGCGAGTCCCTGCTCCGCGCTGTGCCGGTTCAGCACAGTGCGCGGGGACTCACTAAGTGGGTGGCTGTGCTGGTCCCGTGGGTTAACCGTGAGGCGAGGTCCGAGTCCAGTCCGAGGTCGAGGGTGCAGTATGGAGGCAGTCCGTCAAAGCTGAAGCTGGGTCCAAGGCAAGGAGTCGGGTGAGGTCAGGAGCTCCGGCAGGACGGGGTGCAGGCAGGAACTGGCTTCCAACAATGTTGCTCCTGCAACCTGGGACTGGGCTGGCTGGCTTTTATCTGCCCCAAGGCATCGGGCGGCCCCAGTCCACAGGTGACTCGCCTCTCCTGGCCTGGAGGCGAGCACTCCTCCTGCGGGAACTTAGTTCCCTCCGCCTCTCTGCCCTGAGCCTCTGCAGCTCAGGAGAGGCTGGAGGGTTACCGGACCCAGAGGCAACCTCAGCTTCCCCTGACGGGGCTGAGTGTGGAGCACCTGCAGGCAATGGGTCCTCCATCCCCTCAGGAGCCAGAGCAGACTCAGCTGGTGCCTGCACCTGAGGATCCAGCACAGGTGAGGACCCTTCAGGCTCAAGCCCCAGCCCCGGCTCAGCTGGTTCTGGAGGCGGGGAATCCTGTGCAGGCTGGGATTCCTCAGGTTCAGCCTCCAAGTCCGAATCACAGTGGCTCAGTTCGGGGGTGACTCATGGGCCATTTAAATGACACCTGTGGGCCGCTTGTGGCTCATGGGCCTCAGGTTGCTGACCCCTGCCTTAGGCCTTTCTTTTCTCAGCAGCTTAGTTTCCAGGCCAAGGCAGGCCTGAGATGACCACTTTCTCCTTCACAAATGCACACAGATGTGTCTGGAGACTACAGCATTAGGGACTTTCTGATTTAGAGAAAGAGCCAGGGAGGGGCAACAGGATTTATTTTTCTCTGGCTGCCTCCATTGAACAGCTCTTGGACCTTTTGGACATTAATTGGTAGACAGGTACGGGACTTACACATGGCACAAATAACAAAGCTGCAGATCAAACTTTTTCCAAAACGAAGTATGCTTTCACTTACAAGTTTTAGTAAGGCAGCACATTAAATAATTCTTGGGAAATTAATTTTAGAAAGCAAGCTAATTTTACAGTTTGTGTAGTTACCGATAAAAGCAAATAGAAAACAGAGATAAATGCAAACAGCTATGCTAATTCTAATCTGTCTCCCTAACCAGACCGTTAATTATCCATTTGCACCCTTCACCTCAGCTTCTAGGTCCCTTTTGGAGTCTTTTCCTTTCAGCTGCAATGCCCACTGTGCTCTCCTAACATTTCCTGCATTCCTAAAGTGTTTCATCTCTTTTTCTTTCTTTCCGCGCTCCAGCTCCAAACTCCACAACTCCACAACTTCTACTTCTCCAATAAACTATGCTGTTTTCTAGCTTGTGTACAGTATTTTCATTTCCCTTTCCAACCTTTAAGCCAGTCTGAAGGAAAAGAGAATTCCGATTAATTTTCTATTTCCCTTTGAGTGCCAGATTCCTAGGCTGAACTTTTGACCCTTCTGTGCAAAACATTGCCTTGTACTTTTGACCCTCAAACATTTCACTATTCTGTGCAAGAGAGCTTCTAAAACGAAAAACAATTTTATATCAACCAGCTGAATACAAAATAGCAGGACGCTTTCAGGGGAGGAGAGGGTCAAAAGTATCCTGTTCCCATCCTGTTGGTGTTAGCACTCCAATTTAGAGGGAAAGGATGTGTGTTATGGCCCTAGACTAGGACTTAGGGGCTTATAAACCACTGAACTTCTTGGACTTGCTGATTAGAAGATCGGCGGTTCAAATCCACGCAACGGGGTGAGCTCCCATTGCTCTGTCCCAGCTTCTGCCAACCTAGCAGTTTGAAAACACACCAGTGCAAGTAGATAAATAGGTACCACTGTGGCGGGAAGGTAAACAGCGTTTCCATGCGCCCTGGCACTCATCACAGTGTCCCATTGCGCCAGAAGCGGTTTAGTCATGCTGGCCACATGACCCGGAAAGCTGTCTGTGGACAAACGCCAGCTCCCTCGACCTGAAAAGTGAGATGAACACCACAGCCCATAGTTGCCTTTGACTGGACTTAATTGTTCAAGGGTACTCTACCTTTACAGTTAACTTTCCTCTGCTCTTTTCAAGTATGGTCCGTCCTTTAAAGCTCAGTTTCCAAGCACCTTCCTTTTTGCTCCAGATACTTCCCTGCAAAAACCCGCTCTTTAAAGCTCAATTGGAGCAAACGTCAATCTGCAGAAAACCCAAACTGAGGTTTGCTCCAATTCAGCTTTATGGAGCAGGTTTTCACAGGGAAATTTCCGGGCCAAAAAAATAAACAACGCTCAGATGCAGAGTGTTAAAGCATGGACCTCTACCTGGAAAGAGCGAGGGATAAAGTAAATGTGGATAAGTCCTTATTGGTGGCACAGAGCTCTGGCAACTGGAGCTTAGAGCTTAGGCGGTGAAGGTCCTGTGTGAGTGCCTGGAGGCGGTTGGAGGATGGATGGCGGCTAACAGACTGAGGTTGAATCCTGACAAGACAGAAGTACTGTTTTTGGGGGACAGGGAGCGGGTTGGTGTGGGGGATTCCCTGGTCTTGAATGGGGTAACTGTGCCCCTAAAGGACCAGGTGCGTAGCCTGGGAGTCATTTTGGACTCACAGCTGTCCATGGAGGCGCAGGTTAACTCTGTGTCCAGGGCAGCTGTCTACCAGCTCCACCTGGTACGCAGGCTAAGACCCTACCTACCCGCGAACTGTCTCGCCAGAGTGGTGCATGCTCTAGTTATCTCACGCTTGGACTACTGCAATGCGCTCTACGTGGGGCTACCTTTGAAGGTGACCCGGAAACTGCAATTAATCCAGAATGCGGCAGCTAGACTGGTGACTGGGAGTGGCCGCCGGGACCATATAACACCGGTTCTGAGAGACCTGCATTGGCTCCCAGTACGTTTCCGAGCACGATTCAAAGTGTTGGTGCTGACCTTTAAAGCCCTAAACGGCCTCGGTCCTGTATATCTGAAGGAGCGTCTCCACCCCCATCATTCTGCCCGGACACTGAGATCCAGCGCCGAGGGCCTTCTGGCGGTTCCCTCACTGCGAGAAGTGAGGCTACAGGGAACCAGACAGAGGGCCTTCTCAGTAGTGGCGCCCGCCCTGTGGAACGCCCTCCCATTAGATGTCAAAGAGATAAATAATTACCTGATATTCAGAAGACATCTTAAGGCAGCCCTGTTCAGGGAAGTTTTTAATATGTAACGCTGTACTGTTTTTAACACTGATTGGGAGCCGCCCAGAGTGGCTGGGGAAACTCAGCCAGATGGGCGGGGTATAAATAATAAATTATTATTATTATTATTATTATTAGAGGAGATGGATCCATGTCCCAGTCTGTCCCATGTGGATCTGCAGGCACCAGATCCTGCCTCTTCTCCCTTCAGCCTCAAGGAGATACTTCTGCTGCTCTACTAGGGTTTCTGAAACTTGGGTCTCCAGCTGTTGTTGGACTCCAATCACCCCTAGCTAGCAGGGCCAGTGGTGATGATGGGAATTGTAGTCCTAAAACAGCTAGAGACCCAAGTTTGGGAAACCCTGTGCCAGACTCTGGTAGCCAATCAAAGGCTACTCAGGGGATCAAGAGAGCTTTCAGGGCAGATCCTTTCAACTGGAAATCCTGTTACCTTGAAGGAGCCAGCCAGAGGTACTAGCTGGTCAAGTGGCTGCTTTCATGGGGTCAGGGACTACTTAACTATGTAACAAAACCCAGCCGGTTGCCCCAGGACTTTGTGGCTTAAGAGTGCTCTCTGTGGTCCTGAAACCTTTTGAAGTGCTGGCTTTTGCCTTGCCTTACCCCTGCCATCCTGTCTTGTCTGCCTGCCTGGGGAATCAGGAACGACTGAGGTGTCCTTGCTCTTTTTGGGGGGTGCATCTCCACAGATCGTGACACTATGCACAGTTGCACACATGTCCACCTGAGGAACAAATCACTGGTGTGTGGGCTGGGAGGTGGAACTTCAGACGAGGAGGGGAAAGTTGGGAAAGTTTGAGAAAAGCTGGGAAAGGCCCCAGATTTCATGGAAAAGGTAAGGCCTGAACAAAATAAGAATTGAGAGATGACACATCCCACAAACCTAAGAGAAGCAAAGAATTGGAACCGCCTCAGAAATGGACTTCCTGTTTCTGATGTCTCTTTCTTCGGAAGTCTGAGAACCCAGCTCAGGAGACATGTTCTGTATATATAAGAATATGTTAACCCATAAGGCACAACCTTAAAAAAAAAATGAAAGTAACACAAATTTTGAAAAAGCCTTTACCAGGCAAAATAAAGGTCCATATCCCAGTGACTTATCTAGTAATAATTTGAAATTCTATGCGTTTACTGGGAACGTTCAATGATTCTATGCCCACCACTGGAATTTCTCATAGAATACAAGGACGCTTTGAATTCGTTGCTTCCTAAACTCGTTTCTTTAGAGCAGGAAATAAAAGCTTTGGGTCTCAAACAGGAATTGGAAGGCAGGGCGATGTAGGGGAAGCGAAGCAGAAATTCATCTGAGCTCCGGAACCTGTTTCCCAATTCCAAATCACATGATATGAAAACAGTTACCAGGACTATCGTTAGGAGTTGTTGTCGTTTTTTATCACTGGATAACCCTGGAAGATTCTCACTCAGCTAGGACAATGGGGGGGGGGATTCTTCTTGGTCGAAGGACAAAGGAAATCAACTGCCGCATGAGGGACAAGGACAAACTCCCTTGTTTCCTTTCCTGATTAAACATCAAGGCCTTGTTTTCTAACGCAGTCAGGATAATCAGTAACATATAACATCAAGTGCAGGACGAACAGCCCAGAAGCGCTTCGGCCCAGTTTTCTTGCTGCAGAAACGCCGAAGGACGGAGGGCTGTTTTGCTCATTTGGGTCGGAGGACTGGCAAAGTTTCTGCCTCCGCTCCGCAAAAAAGTTTCCTCGAAGCGCAGCTGGGATTAGTTTGGAAGCATATGGAAAGCAGAGATGGAAAGGCCCCTGGCTATGGCACATATGTTCCCCCTTGAACATTTCCACCCTGTGCCTCTCTCTTTTTTGTGGCTGCCCTTTTTCTGGAAACGGGGAGGGCGGGGACTTGACTTGCACAGCCTCAGAGGAAGCAGGCTTAACACAGAGCCAGGCCGCTGGTCCATCTCACTCAGCATTGTCTGCTCAGACCGGCAGCAGCTCATCGGCATTTCAAGCGGGATTTAACCTGGGACCTTCTGCTTGAAAAGCAGATGCTTAATAATAATAATAATAATAATAATATATTATTTATACCCCGCCTATCTGGCTCCTGAAGGAGCGTCTCCACCCCCATCGTTCAGCCCAGACACTGAGATCCAGCGCTGAGGGCCTTCTGGAGGTTCCCTCATTGCGAGAAGTGAGGCTACAGGGAACCAGACAGAGGGCCTTCTCGGTAGTGGCGCCCGCCCTGTGGAACGCCCTCCCATCAGATGTCAAAGAAATTAACAACTACCTGACATTCAGAAGACATCTTAAGGCAGCCCTGTTCAGGGAAGTTTTTAATATGTAACACTGTACTGTTTTTAACACTTGATTGGGAGCCTCCCAGAGTGGCTGGGGAAACTCAGCCAGATGGGCGGGGTATAAATAATAAATTATTATTATTATTATTATTATTATTATTATTATTATTATTATTATTATTATTGGTTTCCCCAGCCACTCTGGGCGGCTTCCAGCACATGGTAGCTGTCAACTTTCAGATTTGAAAATGAAGGATCAGCAGCCTCGAAAATAAGGGATCAGCAGCCTCACCTGTCCCGGGGACAGTCTACGGGATATCTAACAATCTGGGATAGCAGCGGGAAACGGCGCTGGAATAAGGGAATTTCCCACCCAAAAAAGAGAAGGTTGACAGCTATGTTCCAGCAAAATATTAAAATACAATAATTCATCAAATATTAAAAGCTTCCTTAAACAGGGCTGCCTTCAGATGTCTTCTAAAAGTCAGATAGTTGTTTATTTCTTTGACATCTGGTGGGGGGCATTCCACAGGGCAGGCGCCACTACCGAGAAGGCCCTCTGCCTGGTTCCCTGTAACTTGGCTTCTCGCAGCGAGGGAACCGCCAGAAGGCCCTCAGCACTGGACCTCAGTATCCGGGCTGAACAATGGGGATGGAGACGCTCCTTCAGGTATACAGGACCGAGGCCGTTTAGGGCTTTAAAGGTCAGCACCAACACTTTGAATTGTGCCCGGAAACGTACTGGGAGCCAATGTAGGTCTTTGAAGACCGGTGTTATGTGTTCTCAGCGGCCACTCCCAGTCACAAGTCTAGCTGCCACATTCTGGATTAGTTGAAGTTTCTGGGTCACCTCCAAAGGTAGCCCCACGTAGAGGCTCTACCCTTGGGCTGCAGCCCTTCCCCATAGCATCCCCCCAGAGAGTCCGAACATAAGAGCCCTGTTGGAACAGGACAAAGGCCCATCTGGTCCCACCACCTCATCTCACAGTGGCCCAACGGGAAGCCAATCGCATTCTCCCTACAAGCGGTTCTCAGCCGCAGCAGGCATCCAGAGGGCATTTTGCCTCCCAACACAAGTAGCAGATCACAGCCATAGCGGTTAGTTGCCGTCAATAGCCTTGTCCTCTTATGAGTCTGCCCAATCCACTTCTGAAGCCATCATATGTGCCAGGAAGCCCCTGAGATCCCAGCTCAGCAACTAATTTTCCTGGAGACACTTGGGGCTCCATCCAGACTTACAAAACACAGGTTTCCCACTTGTCCAACGCGTTCTAGGCATGAGTCCGAGCGGTTTTGCCCTTGCCCTGCAGCTTTCCCTAGGAAAACTCAATCTTTAGCAATAAATTGAAGCAAACGACAATCCGGGGGGGGGGGGGGGGAGGGAATGGTGCTTGCTCTGATCGGGTTTCTGCAGGGGAAAGCGACAGAGCAGGGGCAAGTCTGAATTAGCCTTCTGGCTAATTCTTAAAAACAGTTTACTGGCAAATTCTTACTTTTTCTAACTCCAGAAAATCCCTTTCTTATTTTTTATCCCTGAGTGTTGGATGCAGCCTGATGGCTGCCAGTTGCTAACCCTTACTTTAGATGTCTAGGTTATCCTATCTGAGGATGGGAGGTTCTAATGATCTTTCACCATCACAAGAACCTGTATTTTCTTCAGCTGTCCCTTATGCAAAGAAAAGAGAGGACATAACAGGATGCCGATTTGCATATGCCGATTTATACGTATAGATTAAGTTTCTGCCCTCTCTGGTTCATGGTTCTCTGCCTTTAAACCAGACACGGATAGGACACCCTTTCAAAAGAGAGCAGGAGTTCCCAAAGCAATGTTAATGTTATTTGTACATAAAATAAAATCAACCAGGGGGCTATGGGCAACATCAAGACAGGATCCTAAGCACAGAGATGACAAGAAGCAAATATTATTAGGAGCTAATAACTGAGAAAAGGCAGGGAGGGGAGGACAGGGGAGAGAAAGAGTTTGGCAGCCAGTTTTGGGGGGAATTAAGTAAAACAGTACATCCAGTTCTAGCATTCTGTGTTTCCCTTGGCAGCTGGGAATATAACTTTTCTCTAGCACAAAAATTTGCAGAGATCCATTCTTACAGGAAGACTTCCTGAGGCTCACAGCTTGACTTGATCTGCCCACAAAGCCCTAATCTCAAACCCTGCAAATGGGGGAGTGGGCTGGTATGGTCTTTCCCCAATGGAAGCAGGAAAGGCACTCTGCGCATGCTCAGAAGCGTTCTGCTGTTTGTTCTTGCTCCCCTTTTGCCTAGAAATGGATTACTAGCCCCCTAGTTCAAAGGCTGTTCTCCTCGCTTCCTTACCAATCATTGCATTCCCTCCTAATTCTGTTGCTAAATTTGGAGAACTGGGAGAGAGAGAGAGGGGATCACTGAGCGAATGTTTGCAGGCTACGAACCCTTTTAAAAACAACAACCCACAAATCTCATGTCTTACGCCTGTCCCTAGAACACCCCAGATATTTCATAAGGCAGCAGCCTGAGTGAGTCAGACACGGAAAGTCTGATCTGCTCCCGAAATGTCAGCCGTCGGCTCCTCCAAGAGTTCACGTGGCTTGCTGAAGCCCTTACATAGCTCATGTTCTTCTGCCTCGGGAGAAACAGGGGAAATGTATTTCCCACCTGCCTGCGTTTCCTATTCAGACAGAGGCCTCTGCTCCTGCCAGGGCAAAGCCCACACGACCCTTCTATAGAGCTGCATACCGTATTTTTCGCCCTATAGGACACACTTTCCCCCCTCCAAAAATGAAGGGGAAATGTGTGTGCGTCCTATGGGGCGAATGCAGGCTTTCGCTGAAGCCTGGAGAGCGAGGGGGGTCAGTGCGCACCGACCCCTCTTGCTCTCCAGGCTTCAGGAAGCTATCCGCAAGCCTGGGGAGCCCGTCGGAAGTTCCCGTCGGGGTCCCCAGGCTTGCGGATAGCAGCCTGTTCTGGGGGCTGGGGTCGGGGGAAGCTCAGGCTTCCCCCGCCCCAGCCCCGTGCCTGGGTGGGAAATATTTTTTTTTCTTTATTCCCCCCCCAAAAAAAAAACTAGGTGCGCCCTATGGGGTGAAAAATACGGTATTTTAGATCAAGCACCTCTTTTGCCATCTTGCAGCTTTTTGTTGGGGGGGGGGTGAAAGGTAGACTTTGCCTTCCCCCTGCCCATCCTCTGGCTTGCACCCTATACAAAAGAACTTGCTGGATCAAGAGCTCTCCCTGCTCTTCCTACTAGAAGTCTGGTACACTGCACCTGAACATGCAGGCTTCATTTTTTTTGCTGCTGGAGCTCTCTCCTCCACAAACCTTATCTGGCTTTCTAATTTAAAGCCATTTGCCACCACCAGCACATCTGGCAGCATCGCATCCCACATGTCAGTGATGTGCCGCGCTAATTATAACCCGAACCATGTAAACGCTGCCCGGTTTGAAAGGGGAGGCATGGTTACCAACGCTGTGTTTTCACTTATCTATAAATATTTGCGGTTTTGCTCCTATGGGTATTGGCTGCCGACTTCCCAACGGCGCGCAAATGGTTTTGGTGTTATCGGAACGTTCCCACCCACCCCCTGGATCTCCTTGTTCTTGGACACGAGAGCTACTCAGTACCTAATGTTTGGTCCACATCGTCTCTGGGTGTTTATATTTCCTACACGAAATCAGGACAGTGCAAAGTTGCTCGGCAGTTAAAAAGGAGCCTCCAGGGAAAAAAATCCAGGCCAACAAAAATGGTATACTAGCTGGCCTGACTAGATTAATCACAGGCAGCCTAAAAAGAAAAGAAGATTCACTGGGGAGAAATATATATATATATATGGGTATTTAAGTTTTGCTCAAAGTTCTGCTGAAATGAAACAACATGACTCAGTTAGGTCCATTCATTTCAATAGGTCTACTCTGAGTAAAATTTAATGGCACCCCCCCCCCTTCTCTGCCTGGTTACCTAGAAGCAGTTTTCTGTTCGCCGCAGGTGACCAGGTTGTTTCAAGCCTGGGTTAAAATCACAGGCATTTTCTCACATGAACGCCATTTGGGCTGATCTACTCCCAATTTCTACCTGGCATGATTTGGCATTTTCCTCTTCTTCTTTGTCTCTGCAGGGGAATTTGGCTCTGTCATGGAGGGGCAACTCAGCCAAGACGGAGCGGTCCTTAAGGTTGCCGTTAAGACCATGAAAAGTAAGTAGCAGTGGAGGTGGAGGGGGTGGTTTCATCCTGGTCACGCTGGGGCAGGTTGGGATTATACCAGCAATGGAGAAACATCACTCTGCACGTGCCCAGAGGCCTTCTCTCCTTTTCTTCTGCATTGAAAAAACAACAACGTAAATTGGGCCTGTTAAGTTGTGGGCGAACATATCAGACGACACAGCGATTCTTTAAACAGCTCTTCTTTATTCTGAGGCCAGAACTGAACTGAGCTGAAGGGCTCAGTCAGCCTGCTTATATAGAGCTCCAGTACCTTGTTACTGTAACAACTTTCTAAAACTATCCAATCACTGAACGTCACTTTCGATCCTTCATTTGCATAACTATCTACAGTATCCCCCTGCGGGCCAAGGGTGAGAACTTCAGTACATAACAGGGCCTGCTCACCCATGATAGAAACCTCTCCATACTCTCTGCCTTTTGCCTTTGAAAATTCTCACTATAAGGCAATTTCCTATGTTCCCTTGACCTGAATACCACCGCCAGACATGGCTGAGCACCCTTCATACGCTCAGAGGTGCTCTCATTCTTCGTTTCTGCTTCCAACGTTCTGCATAGACACCCAGGCGTGGAAAACAGTTTTCACTGCCTGACCCCCTGGCATGTTCTCAAAGCCCATCTCATGCCACCAACCTTACTTTTCCTCCTCACAGTTGCCATCTGCACCCGCAGCGAGATGGAGGATTTCCTCAGCGAAGCTGTCTGCATGAAGGACTTTGACCACCCTAATGTCATGAAACTGATTGGTGAGCTATGTGTGCGCATGTGCCACTTCTTAGCCACGGCACGTGAAGAGTTAATACTTTCAGCGGTGGGGGGGGGGAGAACTTATGAGTTACCCCCACTCACCCTCTCCGCTATCATTACCCCTAAGTTCCTCCAGGTTGTGTGTGGTACTTGTTAAGTTGTGGGTGAACATATCAGACGACACAGCGATTCTTCAAACAGCTCTTGTTTATTCACAGGCCAGGACAGAACTGAACTGAAGGGTTCAGTCAGCCTGCTTATATAGAGCTCCAGTACAATGTAACTGTAACAATTTTCTAAAACTGTCCAATCACTGAACGTCACTTTCAATCCCTTATTTGCATAACTATCTACAGTATCCCCCTGCTGGCCCAGGGTGAGAACTTCAGTACATAACACCACTGCCCCAGAGCATTCTGGGACATTAAGCCATTGATTCTTCTGCCCGACATATGATGCCTGGGCTAGGTTTATTGGTGTGTAGCCTGAAGAACCAGATCCACATAAGAACATGAGAATTGTCCTTCTGGATCAGGCCAGTGACCCATCATCCTGCACTCACAGCAGCCACCCAGATGCCTCTCGGAAACCCACAAGTGGGACTCAAACACAAGAGCTCTTTTCCCCTCCTGTGACTTCCAGCAGAATATATTTGGAAGCATCACGGCCTCTGTGGAGGCAAAGCATAGCTGTCGCGGCTGGTAGCCATTGCTAGCCAGGGCTTATATGCTGAGGCCCAGCGCCGAGGGTCTTCTGCCGGTTCCCTCCCTGCAAGAAGTGAGGTTACAGGGAACCAGGCAGAGGGCCTTCTTGGTAGTGGCGCCCTCCCTGTGGAACGCCCTTCCGTCAGATGTCAAGGAGATAAACAATTATATGACTTTCCGTAGATATCTGAAGACAGCCCTGGGCTGGGAAGTTTTTAATGTCTGGTGTTTCGCTATGTTTTTCTTTAATACAGTGGTACCTCGGGTTAAGAACTTAATTCGTTCCGGAGGTCCGTTCTTAACCTGAAACTCTTCTTAACCTGAAGCACCACTTTAGCTAATGGGGGCTTGCGCTGCCGCTGCACAATTTCTGTTCTCATCCTGAAGCAAAGTTCTTAACCCAAGGTACTATTTCTGGGTTAGCGGAGTCTGTAACCTGAAGCGTGTGTAACCCAAGGTACCACTGTACTTTGTTGGACGCTGCCCGGAGTGGCTGGGGCAAACTAGTCAGATGGGCAGGATATATTATTATTATTATTATTATTATTATTATTATTATTATTATTATTATTATAGCCGTCCCGAGAAATAGCACACTCGGCCATTCCATTTAGGTCAGATTCCACAGGCTGTAGCCTGGGAAAAACCAGAAGAGAGGAAACGGGCTTTGGATGGTGGTTGCGGGGGGAGGCAGGCAGGCAGAATGGACGCATCATCTCCAGGGAACAGGACTCCAAGTGCGGGGGCGGAGGGGAAAAAGACTTCTTGGGAAAACAGATGTTGGCAAGGATGCTGGGAGCTCTGACAGTCCACAGAGGGGGTGGGTGGAAGCTCAGCTGATGCTGGTTTGCGACTCGCCCAACAGCCCCTTCTCCCTCTCTGGTTCACATTAAGGAGGAACACAGTAAAAATAACTTTCAGGCACAAGGCGCACCAAGAGAGCGTCCTGTCGGGTAAGAGGACCCCCAAAGAGGATGTTCTCATGGGCAAAGACCTTTGGGGGTTGGGGGCAGGTGTGGGACATGGGGAGGGGGCTTCCAGATGGTGTGCAAGTTTGAGAGGGGAGGCTCTCTCCCCCTCCGTGTCTTCCTTTTTTCACCTCTCTCACTCTTTGGAATTATAAAATCGGAGAGTCGGAAGGTCCATCTGGTCCAAGCCCCTGAAATGCAGGAAACAGTAAGAATTCAGGAAGAGTAAGAGCCGTTCAGCAGTGGAACAGTCTCCCTCGGGAGGTGGTGGACTGTCCTTCCTTGGAGGTCTTTAAGCAGAGGTTGGGTGGCCATCTGTCACGGATGCTTTAGCTGAGATTCCTGCATTGCAGGGGGTTGGACTTCGAAGACCTTTGGTGTCACTTCCAAGTCTATGGTTAATAATAATAATTTATTATTTATACCCCGCCCATCTGGCTGAGTTTCCCCAGCCACTCTGGGCAGAGTGTTAAAAACAATACGGCATTAAATATCAAAAACTTCCCTAAACAGGGCTGCCTTCAGATGTCTTTTAAAGATAGGATAGCTGCTTATTTCCTTCACATCTGAAGGGAGGGCGTTCCACAGGGCGGGAGCCACTACCGAGAAGGCCCTCTGCCTGGTTCCCTGTAACCTCACTTCTCGCAATGAGGGAACCGCCAGAAGGCCCTCGCCGCTGGATCTCAGTGTCCGGGCTGAACGATGGGGGTGGAGGCGCTCCTTCAGGTATACAGGACCGTGAGAATCACAGGTTCTGTGGTTCTCTCAAGTTGTACACATGTGGCACGGCCTGGCCTGCACAACTTGCCACAAGCTGAGGGAGAAAGAGTTAAGAAGGTAAGAACATCAGGAGATGTGGGCCAACAGCCCACCTGGTCCAGCACCCACTCCTCACAACGGCCATCCCAGCGCCTGTGAGAAACCCACAGGCAAGACCCGAGCACACAAGCACCCTCTCCTCCTGTGGTCCTTTTTGGCCATTGATCCTCGTGTCTTCTCTGTTGCCCACTGAGAAACTCACACTCTTTCTCTTCTCTCAGGAGTTTGCCTGCAGAACACAGAGAGCGAAGGATACCCCTCCCCGGTTGTCATCCTGCCCTTTATGAAACACGGAGACCTGCACAGCTTCCTGTTGTACTCCCGGCTTGGCGAGAGCCCGGTGGTACGTAGCATCACCCTGTGAGATATCCATTGCAGGGAATCCATACCGCACAGGTGTCCCCCCAAAAATGGGACATCCTGGTTTTTTTTCTCGTGAGAGAACGGCGGCCATTTTGGACGCCGTGATGATCTTGCAGGATTTTGCACCTCAATCCCCCCCCTCAGAAAAGTGCTTTTTCAGGGTTGCAGTGTTGCGCGGCACCCCAAAACATGTGTTATTGGGTGCCGTTCCTGAAAAAAGCACTGGAGGGGAAGAAGAAGAAGAGTTTGGATTTGATATCCCGCCTTTCACTCCCTTTAAGGAGTCTCAAAGCGGCTAACATTCTCCTTTCCCTTCCACCCCCACAACAAACACACTGTGAGGTGAGTGGGGCTGAGAGCCTTCAGAGAAGTGTGACTGGCCCAAGGTCACCTAGCAGCTGCATGTGGAGGAGCAGAGACGCAAACCCGGTTCCCCAGATTATGAGAGTACCGCTTTTAACCACTACACCACACTGGCTCTCTGGATTGCGATGCAAACTCACACAAGATCATGGCATCCAAGCAGTGGCGTAGCGTGGGTTGTCAGCACCCGGGGCAAGGCAAGTAATTTGCGCCCCCTAACCCGTGGATTTGCGCCCCCTAACCCGTGGATTTGTGCCCCCTAACCTGTGGATTTGCCCTAACCCCAGATGCTGCGCCCGGTGCGGCCGGCCCCCCCTGCACCCCCCACGCTACGCCACTGCATCCAAGATGTCTGCCGTTCTCTCGCAAGAAAAAAAGGGAAGATAGCATCCTGGAAGATTGTGTCCCAGATTTTGCCATTGAGTTGTTGGAGAGTATGGGAATCAAATGTCAGGCCTCTTGGCCTGAAATCGGGAGGGCTGGTTTCCTTTTATTTGAACTAGGGTTTTTAACTGGGGAATTTTAATCCTTGTTTTATTTTCAGTATGCATATAAAGTGCTTTTTATACATTTTATTGCTAGGCTTGTTTTGGTTTTCTGTTTCAATACGAGCCTCTCCAAGAGCTTTGCTATGGAGCAATATGGCGGTTTAATGAACGAATGAATGAACTGTAATACAGAGAATGACCACTAGAGGGGGACAAAGGGAAGGTGCAGAGGGAGCCCGCTGGATCCTGGGACCTCCAAACAGGAGTCCAGTGCGCCTCTCCTCTTGCAGGGGAAAGAGAGCTAAACTTTGAGGTGCCTGCAGTGCACCCACTGCGTGTGTCTGATCGTTGTGCTTTCCTCATCTTCCAGTACCTGCCCACACAGACGCTGGTCAAATTCATGACGGACATTGCTAGCGGGATGGAGTATCTCAGTAGCAAGAACTTCATACACCGCGATCTCGCCGCCCGCAATTGCATGTGAGTTTGTGTGACGCAAGAGATGACGGAAGAGGGGATTTCAAGGATGCACAGATTAGTGGCTTTTGACAATCTCTTTTTTAAAAAATATATATTTTTATTGATTTTAACATATAAGTTATAAAATGTACCACAAAACTTATCACTTATACAATCTTTTTAGACTTCCATCAGCACCTCTGATGATCCACCGTTTTAACCACTTCTTATGCATTTCTTAACTTTATATTGCCTTTACATCTCTTAACAAATCATCCTTCCCCTTCTCCATTTTTGCAATACTTCCAATAATACTCCTCACAAAACTTCTTGCAAACCTACAAACGTCGTCTGATCTTCACAAATACTTTTCAAATAGTCCGTAAATTTACTCCAGTCTTCCGTGAATTTCTGGTCCCGCCGGTTTCGAATCCTTCCTGTTAGTTTATCTAGTTCTGCATAGTCCATTAACTTCATTCTCCATTCTTCAATCGTCGGTAATTCTTCTTGCTTCCATTTTTGGGCCAGTAATATTCTTGCTGCTGTTACTGCATATAAGAAGAGCTTACATTCCTTTCTATTTATATCACTCCCCACAATGCCCAGTAAAAATGCTTCTGGTTTCTTTATGAATGTATATTTCAACATTTTTTTCATCTCATTATATATCATCTCCCAGAAGCATTTCACCTTTTTACATTCCCACCACATGTGATAGGCCGGCCGGCCGCTGCCGCCCTCAAGAAAGCTGGCGCCCGAGGTAACCGCCGAGCGGCGCAGCGGCTGCTTCGGATGACGCGAAAGAGGCGCGCCGCTCGATGAAGCGAGCGAAGGGGCACAGCTCGGCTCGGGAGAACTTCTGGAGCGACTTATGATCCTCCTCTTAGACACTTGGAAGCTGAAGTCCTTTCAAATATGTCAAGACAGGCTGCATACCTTGTTGGGATGCTTTAGGAAGTGACTCTCAAGGCAGATGGTGTGAAACTGCTTTTCTGGACGGGGTTTCTGTAAATACTTGTCACTTGACTGGAGACCGGACTGCTGCCATGGATCAAAACAACAGTTTACCACCCTATGCCCAGGGTTTAGCATCCCCTCAGGGTGCGATGACTCCTGGTATCCCTATATTTAGTCCTATGATGCCCTATGGCACGGGGCTCACACCCCAACCTGTTCAGAGCACCAACAGTTTATCTATTCTGGAAGAGCAACAGAGGCAACAGCAGCAAGCAGCAGCACAGCAGTCCACATCACAATCCACACAGGGTGCATCCGGTCAAACGCCGCAGCTCTTCCACTCACAGACACTTACTACAGCCCCTTTACCAGGAACCACACCTCTCTACCCCTCTCCGATGACCCCCATGACCCCAATAACTCCCGCAACACCTGCCTCTGAAAGCTCTGGGATTGTACCACAGCTACAGAATATTGTGTCTACAGTGAATCTTGGTTGCAAACTGGACCTCAAAACCATTGCCCTTCGTGCTCGAAATGCTGAATACAACCCTAAGCGTTTTGCTGCTGTAATCATGAGAATAAGAGAGCCACGTACCACCGCCCTCATATTCAGTTCTGGGAAAATGGTGTGTACAGGGGCGAAGAGTGAGGAGCAGTCCAGGTTAGCTGCCAGGAAGTATGCCAGAGTTGTGCAGAAATTAGGCTTTCCAGCCAAATTCTTGGATTTTAAGATTCAGAATATGGTGGGCAGCTGTGATGTGAAATTCCCCATCAGGCTCGAAGGATTGGTACTTACGCATCAACAGTTTAGCAGTTATGAGCCAGAATTGTTTCCTGGTTTAATTTACAGAATGATCAAGCCAAGAATTGTGCTGCTTATATTTGTTTCTGGGAAGGTAGTTTTAACAGGTGCAAAAGTCAGAGCTGAAATCTACGAAGCATTTGAAAATATATATCCTATTTTAAAAGGATTCAGAAAGACAACGTAACAGTTCCTCATGCTCATCCAAGACGTTGGGGAACATTTTTAAAGTTACTGATTATGGCACAGCAGTAAAAGGAGACTTACAGACTGCAGCATCAGGCCTTGGAACATTTTCCCAGTTAGTGCCTAATTACCAGATCTCCACGGGGAGGGTGTTTGTGTTACATCTATACTGAGTTACCGTGAGTTGCTTCACTCGGCTCTCCTTGGAGAAACAACTCGACTTATTTATATTTCTAGCTTTTAAACAGTTTTAACATCTATTTTTTAAAAAATCGGAAAGCTTACGCTGGCAAATTGGTTAAACCGTGTTACTCAACATTTAACAATTTTCTTACAGTATTCTTTCAACCATGAATTTTATAATCAGAAACTTTGATTCTACATTTTTAGACCACCTTTCACATTCCCTGATTTCAGTATTCAGCAGGACAGAAAGTTGCTAATGAAAACTGATGGTTGTATATATATATTCCTCTATTTGGGAAGCAATTTTTTGAGTTCTAAATGTATAAATACATGCTGCTTTTGAAAATTGGGGAAAGAATTTGAAGAGTAAAAGCCTGTGATTAACCTGATTGGCTTCTGCTGCTGTTTTAATGTGCTAAATGCATGCTTGTAGCTTTCAGTGTATTGAATTGGTTTTTATAAGATTTCTTAACAATCCAGTATTAAAGCAATGTGTTTTGCCTTTGCCACATGTGATAAAATGTTCCCTCTTTTTCTTTACATTTCCAACATTTATTACTGACTTTATACATTTTCGCTAACTTGACAGGTGTTATATACCATCTATACATCATTTTCATCACATCTTCTTTTAGGGCATTGCATGCAGTAAATTTTTAACCTTCTTTCCATAATTTTACCCAATCACTCAGCTGTATATTATATCCAAAATTTTAGAATCATTACTTAATATCTCTAATTCAAACTTTGATCCACGGCTTTTGACAATCTCACATCCGTCTCTCCCATGAACAACCCACACATTCACACGCGGCTTCTGTACCCAACAGGCTGAACGAGAGCATGACGGCTTGTGTGGCCGACTTTGGCCTGTCTAAGAAAATCTACAACGGCGATTACTACCGGCAAGGCCGCATCTCCAAGATGCCTGTCAAGTGGATCGCCATTGAGAGTCTGGCCGACCGTGTTTACACCATCAAGAGCGACGTGGTGAGCAGCCAATGGGGGACACCTTTGATCCCACCCTCCTCCTGAACAGGCCAATGAGAAGACCAGCTTCTGGGTCCTCCTAAATTGGCTTCTGTTCCTGTCTACCAATGGACAGAGCTGGCCTGCCCGTGAGGCAGACTGAGTCACCCCTCATGCTCACCCCTACTGCCAGACAGTGGCGTAGCGTGGGTTGTCAGCACCCGGGGCAAGGCAAGTAATTTGCGTCCCCTAACCCGTGGATTTTAGCACTCGAGTCTCTTCTGCGCCCCCCCCCAGATGTTGCGCCCGGTGCAGCCGGCACCCCCTGCACCCCCCACGCTACGCCACTGCTGCCAGAGAAGTGAGGGGAAGCAGCAGCAGCGGTCTCTGGTGAGATCTCACAATATCTCGCCGGAAGCCACCGCTGCACAACCCTAGCAAGCAAGGCGGGAGGGCGGCCATTTTGCCTCAGGCGGTGAAACAGGACAGGCCGTCCCTGCCAATGGGAGAAGTTGAATTCTGTTCTTGGCCAGCAGCAGGACATCTAATTCCCTCTTTCTGACTCCTTTCCTGCAGTGGTCGTTCGGCGTTACTATGTGGGAGATCGCGACGCGAGGCCAGACGCCGTACCCAGGTGTGGAAAACAGTGAGATCTACGACTACCTGCGTCAGGGCAACCGACTCAAGCAGCCAATCGACTGCCTGGATGGCCTGTAAGCATCACCACTGCTTCTTCAAATTGGCGCCTCCTTCCTCCATCTTCCCATGATGCTGTGCAGGATGGCCGATTAGGTTTTCTGCCTTATGATTAGTAAGCCTGGACTGTAGAGGGGGCTGTATCGTTGCAAAAAATAATTTCATGACGCCCCACCACTGGCTCTCTCAGCCTTAGGAATGTGGCTATGCTAACTCAGCGGGCAAGCAAATTCAGTTTTTTCGCCCTACAACCCTAGCAACTGAAAACGGGTTCTAGGGTTGACCCACTGCCACCCCCCCCCAGCTCAAATTAAGGCCTCCGTTACAAAACTTCAAGGTCCCTGAGCAGCTCTGATATTAATCTTGAACTCATCCACAATCAGGAGCCGCTATGACATAGCAGAGAATTATTATTATTATTATTATTATTATTATTATTATTACTACTACTACTATTACTATTACTACTACTACAACCCCCATCATCCCTAGTTAGCAGGACCAGTGGTCAAGGATGATGGGAGTTGTAGTAGTAATAGTAGTAGTAGTAGTAGTAATAATAATAATAATAATAATAATAATAATAATAATAATAATAATAAATAATTTATTATTTATACCCCACCCATCTGGCTGGGTTTCCCCAGCCACTCTGGGCGGCTTCCAACAAAATACTAAAAATACAATAAAACATTGGACATTTAAAACTTCCCTAAACAGGGCTGCCTTCAGATGTCTTCTAAAAGTCAGATAGTTGTTTATTTCCTTGACATCTGATGGCAGGGCGTTCCACAGGGCAGAGGCCACCACCGAGAAGGCCTTCTCCCTGGTTCCCTGTAACTCGCAGTGAGTTAGAAACAGCTGGAGAAGCCTAAGTTTGGGCTACAGTGTTGTTCTAGGATTTCAAAGACCAGGATTTGAATCCCTGCTGAGTCAATTATCATCATCATCATCATCATTATTAAATTTGTAAATAGCCATTCACCCGTAGATCTCAGGACGGTTCCCAACAGGAAAATACAATATAAAAAACCACCAAATGCGTAATAAAAACAAAAACAAACCCATAACCCTCCTTCCCATGTCATGGTTCGGAATGGGTGACCTTGCTTCAGTCACTGTGTTTCAACCTCACGTACCTCACAGGGATAAATTAAGGAGGGGAAGTAAAAAAGGTGGGATGTAAACAAGAGAGAGAACGGGTTCTCCTTCCCCTTCTGAAGCACGGCAAAATCCCCAGCAGATTAAGTACCCACTTATAAGTAACTGCATCCCAGGTTCCCTTGAAATAACACCTCTTTTGAACCCGCGCAGGTACGAGCTGATGATGAGCTGCTGGGCCCTCAACCCTCGCGACCGCCCCAGCTTTGAGATCCTGCACCAAGAGCTGGAGAAGATCCTCAAGTCCCTCCCTCCGGCCAAGGACCCGGAAGAGATCCTCTACGTCAACATGGACGACGGCGTGGCCCCCGGAGAGGCAGAGCTGGGTGCCGTCGGGGGTCTGGGACCCGAGGAAGCGCCGGCCAAGGAGAACCAGTCGCTCAAGCCCACGGTGACGGCGGCCGAAGTCCACCAGCCCCAGGGCATGGGCCGCTATGTCATGTGCCCCACCCCTCACGAGAGCAGCCGGCTACTGACGGACGCCCCCAGCTGCGCCGCCACCGAGGAAGGGGCCTGAACGGGACGAGGCGACTTATTCGTTGTGGCCGGGGGGGGAGGGGGGAGGTTGCAAGCGGCCCAACTGGTGCAGTCCCTGCAAGCTTTGGAAGACGACCCACCCGTCTCTGAGGAGAGGGGATTCATGGAGGACTCCACAAGCTGAGGCGCACCCGCCTCCTCTCCCAAAATGAGCCACTGCCCTGCTTTTGCCACAAGGGTCTTCCCTCCCCATCAACCCCCTCCAGGGGGGAGTTTGGACTGACCCATCTCTGAGTATGTCTCACGGCTGTACATGCATTGACAGTCATGCTCCACACCCCCAGCCTGAGGCCAGATATGTACTCTAGACTATGATGTTGGCAGAAGGGGGGAGTCCATCTCAGGTTACAGGGGCCAGGGGAGGAGGGGGGACACAGTGGGGAACCCGACAGGACCGGCAGCTGCGCCCTTTTCCCCTCCTCACGTTGGAGGTACCTTAGCAATTTGACCTCCTGCCCCCCGTTCGCAACTCCGTGGTCCAAATTTATCTCGCTAACACCGAGGTCTCGCCCACGCTCCTGCAGGCCTAGAAGGCACAAATCTGAGCGGTTTTAACTTGCTTTCCCCCCGGGAAACCTGCTCTTCGGCCAAATCGGAGTGAATGTCAGTGCGGAGAAAACCTAGTCGACATTCCCTCCGATTTGGCGGGGCAGGTGGGGATGAGCCATTGCCAATGGTACTAAGGTTATTCTGTGTGTGTGTGTGCGCGCTTGTGTGGCCCAGCTCCTGCCTTTTTCGTGTTGGGCCTGGCACACAGCTGCTGAGCCGGCAGAGCATAGATTTGCTATGAAGGAGAGAAAAGCCCGGCTGCTCAGTTTGTGTGCTGTTAAAGGGGAGCAGGGCGCATTAACCAAAACGGGGGGGAGGGGGAGGTGTCGGTCCTAATTGCAGCCATCTGAAAGCGGTACGTACTTAGTCCTCCCCCCCTCCTTATTTTACTACCAGCTGTTTCACTGCCATGTCTCCGAGGTTGCATTTAGGCCGGTGGAGATGAATTAAACAGAGGTTCCGGAGGGCTCCCTTCTGAAGGAGCTGCAACAAGGGAAATGTACTCAGTTTGTGCACAGATGCACACTTCTTTTAAAAAAAAGTCGCTATTGCTTCTTGGGAGCCAGCCCTAGTTTTTAAATCTGATCCCGGAGGTTAATTTTGGTGCAGGTTTCACCCCGACAGACCAATTCACCCTGTCCACACAGCACCAAATTCTCCTCAACAGGTTATCGGGGGACGTCTGATCAGCCATAGCTGAGTCGCGCAGCCCAATCCTCTGGGAACCCGTTTGCCCTGGGGGCAAAGATCCCACAGGGCACTGAAGCCATACCCAGAGTGGGCGTCTCAGAGCGGGGGTCCGAAGGTATATTTTTATAGCACATTTGAGATGGGCGAAGGGAACAAATTGGCCTTCAAGTCTTCACATCCAGCTAGGCCAGAGCTTCCCTGGCAGTAGTGAGTAGGAGCCAGTGTGGTGTAGTGGTTAAGAGTGGTAGACTCATAATCTGGTGAACTGGGTTCTCGTCTCCGCTCCTCCACATGCAGCTGCTGGGTGACCTTGGGCCAGTCACACTTCTCTGAAGTCTCTCAGCCCCACTCACCTCACAGAGTGTTTGTTGTGGGGGAGGAAAAGAAAGGAGAATGTTAGCCGCTTTGAGACTCCTTCGGGTAGTGATAAAGCGGGATATCAAATCCAAACTCTTCTTTATCTAACTTTGCTAGAAATGTGAAGGTTGCCATCTTCTCCCCATCCCTCAAAGACTCTTTGCCTTTCACCAATGCAGGCAGAAACTCAACAGGTATACCCTTTCCCCCATTCCCACATCTCTCTGCTGGGGAAAACCCTACCTGCTGGATGCCTGCCAATCGTGCAGATGTTACAAACCCTGTCTGATCACAACCAACCATTTCTGCCACTTGGAGCAAACATCTGGACAAGAATTTCCCGAGTTATTCAGACGTCTAAAGCAGCAACATCAGCAGGCTATGATCACCAATGGCCTCTGGATATGAAATAGACAATATTAGTGGGTGCGATCGGAGTAGGATTCCTTGTCTCCAACCTTCTGTCATTTCACTGGGGCTTGTATGAGAATCCTGTGGGGGAAAACCCAGGGAAATGAGTGGAGATTGTCCAAACAGAATTAGCTACTCGTATGCTCCTTTGTGCTAGTGCCTCTTTGCACCAGTGCACATGCCCACAATTGCCAGTAATCGCTTTCCCCCCGAAACATCACAGCTCCACTGAAGGAGAAGACAACTCCATATTTCAGAGGGCAAGTCCCAGCTCTCCATCAGTTCAATGACACTCCATAAATCAGACCTGCCAGCTGCCGAGTGCCTTGATTAATGATATTTTCATCTGGGAACACAGTCTCTGAAGCTCCCACCAGTCACATGCAATTTAGAGGGAATTCACGAATTCTGTTTTGGACATAATGGTAGCTTTCTCTATCTAACATGGATGGGGTGCAACTGCTCACAACAGTAATCACACCATAATGGTTCATTTTTTTTCTGGCTACCTCCCAGCAATGAAAGCCAGACTAGGGAGGTGGTATTCTGAATGCATGTTTTGGCAATTTCTTATTGCATGTTCACGCTCACTTGGGCTGGAAACATTTCCCAGCTTTTCCTGAGAGCTGAAGATGGGTGACAAAAAGAAAAAGACAAATGTTCATGCTATGCACGCTCATCCGACTTGCACTTTTGCTTAAACAGGTTTTGCAGGCTTTCCTGTTTCAAAACCTGCCGTACCTGTTCGGTCAGAAGAACCGGTGTCACAAAAGAACTGTCCTTTGAACCACTTTCAGCTCTCTTGAAACCTGTTGTCTGGCTCCAGCCTTAAACTGAAGGCCTTTCCGCACAGTGATTTTTATTTTATTTTATTTGCACAATAAATGCACATTTCGTTACTGATTTTGTTCTGCACAGTCCATGCGTCGTCCCCTGCAGTTTGCAACAGCAGCAGCGCTTTGCAGAAAGGCCAGCTTACCCCACAAGCATGTTCACCATGTATTCACACTTAACAATATTCTCCCCAGGATTTAGGTGCAATTTTGTGTGAAATGCACTGGCTTGGTAGTCTTGTGTTATCACAAAAACATCTCCTTGGGGGAGCAGTTTTTTATTCTTCAGTTCTTCCGTTGGATTTCTTTTTCTCTTTTTTTTGAAGCTACCAAGCCTATGCTAAACTGAATAAGCTTGCAAGCAGCTCTTAATCCCTGCCTCTATCTGTAGCCTCAAGGCATAAGGAGGACTAACCAGGAAGTGGTGTCTTACACTGGAATGGCGCCATTTTGTCCGTAGGCCTCATAGCAGTGGGGCCTGTATCTTACAACAGCCTTCCATGAAGGGGGCTAGCTTAGGGAACCAACAGCCCTCCAGATGTTGTGGACTGCAACTCCCGTCACCCCTCACCACTGGCTATGTAGACTGCGGCTGATGGGCGTTGGAGTCCAGCAAGTTCTGGAGGCCGCCATTTTGGCTGCCCCTGGGGTTACGACAGGGTAAAGCAGGTGGGAGAGGGGAGCTGAGCCTTTCCCTTTCCTGCCACTGCCCTTGAGATGGACCACCCTCACCCAGCCATGTTGTCTGGGGCGGCTGATTTCACTTCCGGCTATCGATCCAGGGGGGAGGTTTGGGGTGGGGTAGGGAGGAGCAACTGGCAGAGGAAGGGCCCCACACTCCTCTCAGACCCTCCAAAGGTCCCTGTTTTCCAGGGACGTCCCAGATGTACAGAAGCCGTCCCGGTTTCTGATCTGATCCCGGAATGTCCTGCTTTTCCTTAGGACGTCCCTATTTTCATCGGAGAAATGTTGGAGGCTTTGACCTCTCCTGTCTCCTGCTTTTTTAAAGCTGCATGGCAGACTCTCCTTCTAACGGGGTCCCCTGCCTTTCCATCTGGGGGACACACGGCCACCCTATAGAAACATTTCTCCTCTTTTTGAAGAAACCGCTCATCACCTTCTGACTCAATTCGGTGCCCACCTTTCAGGCGTGGTGAAACCATGTTTTCCGTTCTGCTTGCTGAAACACATTGATAGCCATCTGTCACCTCTTTGGATTGGGACAGAAAATGCTGGGCTTTCTGCAAAAAAAAGAGGCTTTTCTGCAAAAGGCTCTGTAGGGTTTTGATTCCCTCGACCCCCACAATTTTTCTTGGCCACCAAGTGTGACTTATGTTCAGATCAAAGGCTTCAATCACTCCCCGCCTCCTGCACTGAAGTGTATGCAGAACAGTCAGCTATTCCCCCTGCCCTAGAGATTCTTATTAATGAAATGTTTATATATATATATATTAATGTATATAATTTTTTTAAAAAAGAAAATGCTATATATGAAATGTTATTTTTTCCTACGCCCTGTCTTTTCTACAAACACATTTCCTCTCAGGGCAAGGTCTGTTTTAGTAAAAGAGAGAGCGAAAGAGAGAGATTGAGAGAATGCTCTGTGGTATATTTTGCTTATGAATAAAACATTCCTGTAAAAAAAAAAAAGGATAAATTTGCAAGTAGATTTTGTTTCCAAGGAGTGGGTTGGGGGAGATACAGGGGAGGAGGGGGTCAAAACTCAAATGGTGCCGTATATTTGGTGCCCAGTTCAATGCCTGACATCTCCAGTTAAAAGAATTAGTAGCTGCAATAATTTTCTGCAGCTGTTACGCAGATGTTGCACGGGATCAGTACAGCTCTTTTCCTTCCTAGAAGAAACTAAGCAATGCTTATTTTCTCAGGAAACACAGCAAAGTTTATCTTTGGGGGAGATGCAACCTTCCTTTCCTGGGTTCCAGCTAAGACGCTGTAAGGAGTGGATGTACTGCCCAGGTACTTTCAATGCAATGACCTCCAGATGTGCTTGCCCGCCAGATGTGGAGATACTGAAGTAAGACTCCGCTGCCAACCCAGTCAGGTCAGCTTCTGTACCTGGAATGAAGGCATTCTGGATCATGCCCTTTGCTTCAGGCAGCAGAAATTTCTCTGTTTGGGCCTGGACAAAACTTTTAGAGCCAAATACGGTACATTTAAACCGCTATGATACCGCTTTAAATAGTCACGATTTCCCCCAAAGAAACCTGGGAAGTGTAGTTTTTTAAGGGTGCTGAGAGCAGTGTTAGGAACTTAGATATATAAGCTAGGTGCCAAATGGCTCCTTAAACCAGGGCTGCAGTCGCCAAAATGGAATGCCTAGTTGCCATTTTGGGGCCAGGCGGTTCAAAAGTTGTATTTTTCAATGTGACTTTTTGGTTCCTGAAATTCAATCTGATTGTGCAGACAGAATTCTACAGGATGTGTTGCTGAAAACAGTCAAGATCCAAGGATCCCCAGGCAGGCATCTCCAGATGGTGGAGACGTCAGGCACGCACCATCCTGGTGCCTGGGCATCTTCGCTTGGTCGCAAGTGGCTGATAGCCGGGTGCAAAATGCGCCTAGTGCCTGGCGAATTTCGAACTCCCGGCTGAGAGTTGTTAGGAGGCCCCCTATTCCCCTGACAGAACTACAATTCCCAGAGTTCCCTGTGAAGAGGGATTGATTGTTAAACCACTCTGAGCTCTGTGAGGGGAATACGAGTCTCCTAACAACAGGTGGTGCTGTGGTCTAAACCACTGAGCCTCTTGGGCTTGCTGATCAGAAAGGTTGGCGGTTCTAATCCACGTGACGAGGTGAGCTCCTGTTGCTCTGTCCCAGCTCCTGCCAACCTAGCAGTTTGAAAGCATACCAGTACAAGTAGATAAATAGGTACCGCTGCGGTGGGAAGGTAAACGGTGTTTCCGTGCGCTGCTCTGGTTTGGTGTTCCATTGCGCCAGAAGCAGCTTAGTCATGCTGGCCACATGACCCCAAAAACTCTCTGCGGACAAATGCCAGCTCCCTCAGCCTTTAAAGCGAGATGAGCGCTGTTAAGTTGTGGGTGAACATATCAGACAACACAGCGATTTTTCAAACAGCTCTTGTTTATTCACAGGCCAGAACAGAACTGAACTGAAGGGCTCAGCCAGCCTGCTTATATAGAGCTCCACTAGAATGCAACAGTAACCATTTTCTGTAACTATCCAATCACTGAATGTCACTTTCAATCCCTTATTTGCATATGTGGACCTGAGTGAAAACTATCTACAGTCTCCCCCTGCTGGCCCAGGGTGAGAACTTCAGTACATAACAAGCGCCGCAACCCCAGAGTCGTCTGCGACTGGATTTAACTGTCAGGGGTCCTTTACCTTTAGCTTTTTAACAGCTCTCAGCACCCTTAACAAACTGCAGTTCCCAGGAGCCTCTGAGAGAATGCATGGCTGTCAAAGTGGCCCATTAATGCTTCTTTAAATGCATGGTGCAGATGTGGCTCCATTTTGGGTCTGAACCGGTTGCCATGTAAACTGTTCTGCATTGTGGCGCTCAGAAAGCCCTCCCGAAAGCCAATGTTGGAGCGGCGCCAGCGGGGTGTACAAGCTTCGCGCTTTGCCCCCACCTCATTAGGCAGAGGGCGAGCGAACCCCATCAATGGGCACATTCATTGTAACCGTTTCGACTCGAGTGAGTAATGGAGAACAAGGCAGGCCATTGAGAGGGGAAGCTTCACCACAAGCCTCTGCTCCCATCTGGGGCAAAAAGATTAAGCTGTTTTGCAATTGTCCCCACAGCTTGTTGGACAGCGTGTAAACCCCTTCCCCAATAGGAAGCAGACAAATGCCTCTCTGTCTCCCAGAAGTCTTGAAAAGGAGAGCGGGAGATGGGCTGGGAAAGAGGGCATCCAAAATTAAAGGAAAGGGGTGGTGGCGGCGAGTGAGAAAGGTTGTGTGAAAATGCAGACATTCCCATGCAATGTGTGAGCCTGGGTCTTAGGATTATCATTGTTGTAAACAAAAATTGCCCTTTTCCTTTATGGGGTATCCAAGAGCCCATACAGAGTCCTTACATAGGTTCCCTATTGGTAGGAGAGAATAACAGGCCAACCAGAGAATATTGAGAAGCAAAGCAGCTAGTAAGCTCGATCTTTATTGATCTGTTGCAAAGGGGTGCTCCCCTCAACCGCAGGAGAGGAGGAGGAACCCAGAAAAATGGCATGCAAGGCCTTATAAAGACTTTTGAAATTGCCACCCTGTAGATCAAGACCACCCCCAGAAACATCATACATACATCACAGAAGGGGTGTAACCTAAGACC
The DNA here is from genome assembly GCF_964188315.1 of Podarcis muralis. Taxonomy (NCBI): domain Eukaryota; kingdom Metazoa; phylum Chordata; class Lepidosauria; order Squamata; family Lacertidae; genus Podarcis; species Podarcis muralis. The sequence goes on from NC_135661.1 coordinate 82,875,104, forward strand.
ACCCCTCAGATACATCACACCTACATCACAGAAAAGGCGGTCTTAAAACAGAAATTTGAATGTTGTTTTTCTCCTGTCCTGTTTATCTCCTGTCTGGCAGGTTACTTGATTGGATTGCCTGGGTAGCCTGGCCATTCTTTTGTAATGATAAATACTCAGTTCTTGGGCCAGGTCACAGGCTCACACCCTATTCATAGCTTAAATGTGTCCTTAAGACAGGATTTGTGAGGAAAGAGACAATGGGGAGGTTTCCCACTTTGACCTTCCAGAGAAAACATTTGGTCAGTTTAGGAATCAAAATGGTTCCAGGTCGGCCTTTCTGTGCTGATCTATGTACGTGCGGTTATGAACATTACCATATATCTAAGACCATAAAATTCCTATCACATCATATAATTGTAGAGTTGGAAGGGACCATGAGGTCTTCTAGTCCAACCCGCTGCAGCACGGGATTCGAACCCACAACCTTTCATATTCTACAGTGCCAAGGGATCAGGAGAGTCGATGGCTTGATTTGGTTCAAAGCCTTAGGCCAGGCATGTCCAAAGTCCATTTCGGGGGCCTAATCCGACCCACCGGTCAGTTCAGTCCAGCCCCTGTGGCAGTTTACTTCCTGGGGTAAAAAACTCAACAACTTCAATCCTAAAAACAAGCTCAGCAACTTTGGCTGGCCCCCACAGCCCTTCACTTTATCAAATCTGGCCCTCTTTGAAAAAAGTTAGGCAGATCCGCACCGTGCATTCAAATCACACGACTCCCCCCAAAGAATCCTGGGAATTGTAGTCCCCCCCCAGAACTACAATTCCCAGCACCTATAAGAAATTACAGCAGCCAGGATTCGGGTGGGGTGTGTATTAAGCAATGTGCTTTAAACATATAGTGTGGATCTGCCCCAAATCATGGCTACTTTAGGGGCTTGAGGTGTGCGCATTTCATCTGTTTTGCATACACGGATTACAGCTTCCTTGAATTGGTTTGGGAAGGGTGGGTTTCAGGAGTGGGGAAACCAAACAGGTAACACAGGTTGGGTGAAATATATCCTTGCCCATCCCATCTCTGGTGCAAGCAGCAGCACTGTAAATATGCAACTTGAAACACAGCAGAGGAAATAAGGATCTCAAGCTGCGAATGTGTTACATAGCCTTGATGCTGCCTGGAATTGATTTGGAACCTGAGATGATCTGTGTATGACACAGCTGCCCTCTGCTGGTCGACAGTTTGTGCTGTTTGTTGTTGTTTAGTCGTTAAGTTGTGTCCGACTCTTTGTGACCCCCTGGACCAGAGCACGCCAGGCACTCCTGTCTTCCACTGCCTCCCGCAGTTTGGTCAAACTCATGCTGGTAGCTTTGAGAACACTGTCCAACCATCTCGTCCTCTGTCATCCCCTTCTCCTTGTGCCCTCCATCTTTCCCAACATCAGGGTCTTTTCCAGGGAGTCTTCTCTTCTCATGAGGTGGCCAAAGTATTGGAGCCTCAGCTTCAGGATCTGTCCTTCCAGTGAGCACTCGGGGCTGAATTCCTTCAGAATGGAGAGGTTTGATCTTCTTGCAGTCCATGGGTGAAATATACTCAGAGTCGCAAAGTGATTTCATGCTCTTTATTCAGCTCATAGTGGTGAGGAGGAATGAATGAATGTCCCCTCAGTATCTGCTTTATATACATTATTTACACAATGGGCTGCACATGATTGGCTAATTCCGGAATTCTACTGTAAGCCAATCAGGTTGTGGATTCACTTCTATCTGGAGCATGATTGGGTAGTTCCTGCCAACCAATCATACTGCTGCATTGTTCTAGGACCAATCAGACTGCTGCATTCTGAAGCCTATTGTTCTAGGACCAATCAGACTGCTGCCTTTTGGATCCTATTGTTCTAGGACCAATCAGACTGCTGCAGTTTGGATCCTATTCAACTCAGTACATAACACCCCTCCCCTCTAAGTTCCAGTCCTGCCCGGGAGGTCGCATTCATAGTCCTTGAGGTACGCCGGCGGCCTACGTGTGCGTTGCGGCCTAGGGTGTTCCCTGGTCCGGGGTTCAGGTTCTGGCCCGTGTTCCAAGGATGCTGGCTGTGATGGGGCTGTTTGGTCTGGCGCAACCGGCTCGCTCAGTTGTGGTTCTGGTTCCGGTGTCCTTTCGGCCTCGCAGGTCCTCTCTGTATTTACTGATTCTGCCTCTCCTGCTGGCCCCTCGTGCTCTATGGGCCTCACTGCCCCTCTGTTCCCTTGGGACTCCTCTGCCCTTTCCTCCTCCTGGTTTTCTCCCGGGAATCGTTGCCGTATCTGGTCGCAGTGGCGGCGCCAGCATTGCCCCCCATCCGTTAGCACCTCATACGACACGGGGCCAGTGACCCTGGTGACTGTGGCGGGTACCCATGCTGGGCCTGCCCCAAAATTCTTTGCGTACACTGGGTCCTGAGCCGCGAAGGTCCGGGGGTTCTTGCCTTCCCCCACCACTACCTCATCCTGAACTCTATCGGGGTGAAGGCGGTCCAATCTGATTGCAAGGCGCCGACCCATTAGTAGTTCAGCGGGGCTCCGGCCAGTCGTTGAGCTGGGGGTGCTGTGCTGTGCTAGAAGGAATGTGGCAAGGCGGTACTCCCAATCCCCTTGCATCATGCGGCGAAGGGTGTCCTTGGTGGTCCGCACCATGCGTTCTGCTTGGCCATTGGTGGCAGGGTGGAATGGCGCTGAACGGATGTGGCGGATGGCGTTCTGCGCTGTGAAGGTTTGGAATTCTCCTGACGTGAATGCAGGCCCGTTGTCTGAGACGAGAGTGTCAGGGAGCCCGTGGGTTGCAAACAGCCTGCGTAGTACCCGGATGGCTGCGGACGTAGAAGTGGACGGTACCAGTGCGACTTCCAGCCATTTGGTGTAGGAGTCCACCACTATGAAGAATGTTTTCCCCTGAAAGGGGCCAGCGAAGTCCACATGCAGGCGTGACCATGGTGCTCGGGCGGACTCCCAGGACTGGACTGGGGCCCTTGGGGGATCTGGGCGGGATTCTTGGCAGGCCTGGCAGTGTTTGACCCAGGCCTCTATCTCTCCGTCGATCCCCGGCCACCACACATAACTCCTGGCAAGGGCCTTCATTCTTACTACCCCTGGGTGTGTCTCGTGTAGGGCTGAGAGGACCCTTTTGCGGAGGGGCTGGGGAACAACGACCCTGCTTCCCCATAACAGGCACCCCTTGTGGGCCGACAGTTCATGTTTGCGGGTTGTGTAGCCGGCGAATTCTGGCCCGGGGCTGCTGCTGGGCCATCCCCTCCACACCCAGTCCAGGACCCGGGAGATGACCCTATCTTTCTTGGAATGGTGTGCAACTTCTTGTGCCTGAATGGGGCGGTCGGGAAGCAGCTCCAGGCTCATAACCTCTTGTGCAGGTGCTGGGTCGGGGCCTGTTTCCGGTAGTGGTAGCCTGCTGAGGGCGTCCGCATGGCCCATCGCCTTCCCCAGACGGTGAATCAGTGCATACTGGTAGCTGGCAAGGAAAATTGACCACCTGAGGACGCGAGGAGACAGCACTTGGGGGGTCTGCTTTTCAGGGGCAAACAAGCCAAGCAACGGCTTGTGGTCAGTCACCACGGTGAAGGGCCGCCCGTACAAGAAATCATGGAATTTTTTTACTCCCTTCACGATTGCCAGACCCTCCTTGTCGATTTGCGAGTAGTTCCGCTCGGTTGCGTTGAGTGTCTGGGAAAAGTATGCCACTGGTACCTCTCTTCCATCCGGAAGTTGGTGTCCCAGGACAGCGCCAATTCCATAGGGCGAGGCGTCGCATGCTAGCACCACCGGCAGCCTCTCGTCGAAGTGTGCCAAGACCGAGTTTGAGACAAGCAAGTCCTTGACTGCCTGGAATGCGGCCTCCTGGCGCTGGCCCCACACCCAAGGGGCCCGCTTGTCCAGGAGTCTGTGTAGGGGTTCCGCTACCGCCGCCTTGTGGGGAAGGAAGGAATGGTAAAAGTTCAATAGTCCCAAGAAGGCCTGAAGTTCAGTCTTGTTCTTGGGCGCTGGGGCATCACAAATGGCCCGTACCTTGTCCCCAGTTGGGTGGACCCCTTCTGCATCCACCATAAATCCCAGAAAGTCCACCTGAGGCACTCCTAGTAGACATTTTTCCCGCTTCACCTTGAGACCCGCCGTCTGGAAACGGTGCAGAACGGTGCGGAGGCGGTCCTCAAACTCCTCTGGTGTGGGCCCAGCAATCAACACATCATCGAAGAAGGGGGTGACGCCAGGGATCCCTTTAAGTAGAGAGTCCATCAGATTCTGAAATATGCCTGGTGCCACGCTGACACCGAATTGCAGCCGCTTTACCCTGAATGCTCCTCTGTGCGTCACAATCGTCTGTGCCTCTGCTGTGGCCTCATCTACTGGCAGCTGTTGGTATGCTTGGGCCAAGTCCAGCTTGCCAAAAATTTTCGACCCAGCCAGGGTGGCAAGGACATGGCTGACCACTGGCACTGGGTATGCATGGGCCGTGAGGGCCTTGTTTATGGTACATTTGTAGTCTGCGCAGATGCGGACCGAACCATTAGGCTTGACGGGTGTGACGATTGGGGTTTCCCAGGGGGCATTAGGCACCGGCTCCAGCACTCCTTGCTCCACGAGTCGGTCCAATTCCTCATCTATACGGGGTTTCAGGGCGAACGGTACCCGGCGGGCCTTGAGCCTGACCGGTCGTACTGCGGGGTCAAGCTGTAGAGCAATGGGGGGCCCCGTATACTGTCCCAATTTGCCATCGAAAACCCCCGGAAATTCCTTGCATATGGCGTCCACGTCCACTTGTAAGCTCATGTGGTTCACCCCGGTGATGGCTAGCCCCAGTGGTCCGAACCATGCCAATCCCAGTAAGCTAATGTAGGGGCCCTTGACCACAAGCAAGTCCAGTTGCCGCGTCCGCCCTCGGTATTGCACCCTGAAGGTCCCCACCCCCATTGTGGGGACCTTACGTTTCTGGAAGTCCCGGAGGGTGAATGGGGCTGGCCTGAGTTTGGGACCCCCAGTAGGACACAGTTTCCTTAAGGTCCTTGCCGAGATTATGGATAGAGTTGAACCCGTGTCAAGCTCCATGCGGCATGGGGCCCCCTCTATCTGTACCTCTACATAAATTTTCTCTACGTTGGGGTGGGGCAACTGGTATACCTGGAAGTCCGTGAGCTCCGTCGAGTTGCCTTGGTGCGTTGGGCCCCGGGACCTGGGGCTCTTGGATTCGTCATCTGATGCCTGGCGCCGGGTAGGCCGAGCCCGACACACCCGGGCGATGTGTCCCAATTTTCTGCACTGCCTGCACTCTGCGTTGCGGAAACGGCAGGTCCTCCTCTCGTGACTTTCTCCACAGCTTGCGCAGTTCCCTCCTTCTCGTCGAGGCAGCTGTGGTATGTGGGCTGCTTGAGTGCGCTGCTGTACTCGGTGCACCTCCTCCCTGTCGGATCCTGAGTCGTCGGTGAGGTCTTTGTGGTGGACCCTCGGTTGGGACGGCTGGCTCGGCCGTGCCTCTTGCGTTGACCTCTCGGCAGCTTCCGTTGCCAGGGCCTCCTCCAGAGTGACCTGGAACGTTAGGTTCTTCTTAGCGTAGAGGCGTCGTTGCAGCTTCTCATCCTTCAGGCCACCGACGAGGCGGTCACGAAGCATGTTCTCCAGCTCTGAGAAGTTGCAGAACCGGGCAGCTTGGCGGAGAGAGGTCACAAACCCAGTTATGGTTTCCCCAGGGGCTTGCCGCTTTGCGTAGAAGGCATTTCGACGAGCCACCACTGAGGGCTGTGGCGAAAAGTGCCCCTTCAGCTGTTCCATTATTGTTTTGTATGGAACAGTAGCGACGTCTTCAGGCGCAAGGAGAGCCCAGGCAATTTCAAACGTCTCTTCTCCGCAGACGCTGAAGAATATCGCCCTCTTCTTGGTGTCTTCTTCGTCGGTGACCCCTTTGGCTTCTAGGAGGAAGGTGAAACGCGAGGCGTACGCTTCCCAGTCTCCAGATGCTGGGTTGAATGGCGAGAAGCTGTTGTCGGTTGCCATTCTGAGTTCCTTGTGTCCCGGAGCTGAAGCCTGGATACACGGTGCGAGGCAGCGGTGTGGCAGGTGGCGGTGCTGCGGTGCTGTGTGTGGCAGTCAGCTCAGCGGGATCCCACCTTCGTCGCCAGTGAAATATACTCAGAGTCGCAAAGTGATTTCATGCTCTTTATTCAGCTCATAGTGGTGAGGAGGAATGAATGAATGTCCCCTCAGTATCTGCTTTATATACATTATTTACACAATGGGCTGCACATGATTGGCTAATTCCGGAATTCTACTGTAAGCCAATCAGGTTGTGGATTCACTTCTATCTGGAGCATGATTGGGTAGTTCCTGCCAACCAATCATACTGCTGCATTGTTCTAGGACCAATCAGACTGCTGCCTTTTGGATCCTATTGTTCTAGGACCAATCAGACTGCTGCAGTTTGGATCCTATTCAACTCAGTACATAACAATGGGACTCTCAAGAGTCTCAGTCACCAAAAATTGTACAGTGTCTGCCTGAGCTCAATAGGCAGGGGGTTCCAAAGTGTAGATGCTGCCTGATGAAAAGCTCACTTTCTTCCAGGGTGTTTTGTGGCACTGGTAAGGCGATCCCTCAAGTAAACTGATCCCAAGCTGTTAAGGTAGGGTTGCCATATTTCAAACCGTTAAAATCCAGACAGAAAAGTTGCTGAGCTTTTTCTTCTTTTTTGCAATTTTTGAGCTATTTTGGAGGAAATCAGCAAAAATGGCACTGCTGACGTTGTTGTTGTTTAGTTGTTTAGTCGTGTCCGACTCTTCGTGACCCCCTGGACCAGAGCACGCCAGGCACTCCTGTCTTCCACTGCCTCCCGCAGTTTGGTCAAACTCATGCTGGTAGCTTCGGGAACACTGTCCAACCATCTTGCCTCTGTTGTCCCCTTCTTCTTGTGCCCTCAATCTTTCCCAACATCAGCATCTTTTCCGGGCTGCCATACGTCCAGATTTTCCCAGACTTTTTAAAAAAAACAACTATTTCCACCCTGTCAGGGACAGCGGTGTTCTGGATATGTCCAGGGCATTAATAACTAATTGTAACAGCATTATATTTAGGGCAGTGCTAACTGTTTCCTTGCAGGGGGCACTGAGTGCAAAATTGAGAAGATCCATCATTGAGAAGATATATTTTGGGGTGCCAAATTTTGGGCTCGCTCAGGGGGCCATGTTACCAAAGATTACCTGAGTCTGCCCCTGAACTTGAATTTGGTCCAGTAATCATCCTGTTGGAGAATGGTAGAGACAGTTTAGGTACCACCCCAATGACTGTGGGCACCTGCACAGGTGTGATAACCCTTAAAACCGCCTTTAGAAAGATCTTCAGGAGATCTTCCTGGATGAGTCCTCTCTCTGCATTTGGCTTCACAGCTTACAAATTGAACAATTTCTATTGCTCCAGCCCCAGTTCATCAACCTAATTATTGAATCGTCCCATTTAACAGTGCTGAAGACACAGCAAGGATCAATGTTGATCCAGAGTAGATTCCAATGTACAGTGGTACCTCTGGTTATGTACTTAATTCGTTCCAGAGGTCCGTTCTTAACCTGAAACTGTTCTTAACCTGAGGCACCACTTTAGCTAATGGGCCCTCCCGCTGCTGCTGCGCCGCCGGAGCATGATTTCTGTTCTCATCCTGAAGCAAAGTTCTTTTTTTTTTTTTTAATAGATTTCTTATTAGGGTTTTTACAATATTACAAAATAGAAAAAGAAAAAAGAAAAAATAGAAATAAAAAAATAGTTAAAAACAATCAATCTTTTCATCGCTTATTTTTCATTTACTTGTTTCCCGGACCTCCTCATACCTCCCTTTTTTGTATTCCAGTTCTATTTATTAGCTCAGCAGTTTCTTTCCCTCTTTACTTTACCCTGATCTTTAATCTTAAATTATTATAACATTAAATTTTACTTATAAAAAAACCATTTTTTCATATTCTTTTGTACCATTACAGCTAGAAACCACTTAATTTCAATCCAACATCACTCTAGCATTCATTAATTTTGCAATGTTTCTGTAAATAGTCTTTAAATTTATTCCAGTCTTCTTCCACCGACTCTTCTCCCTGGTCTCGGATTCTACCAGTCATTTCCGCCAATTCCATGTAGTCCATCACCTTCATCTGCCATTCTTCCAGAGTGGGTATGTCTTGTGTCTTCCAATACTTTGCAATATGTATTCTTGCTGCTGTAGTAGCATACATAAAGAAAGTTCTGTCCTTCTTTGGCACCAATTGGCCGACCATGCCCAGGAGAAAGGCCTCTGGTTTCTTCAGGAAGGTATATTTAAATACCTTTTTCATTTCGTTATAGATCATCTCCCAGAAAGCCTTAATCTTTGGGCATGTCCACCAAAGGTGAAAGAATGTACCTTCAGTCTCTTTACATTTCCAACATTTATTATCGGGCAAATGATAGATTTTTGCAAGCTTGACTGGAGTCTTGTACCACCTGTATATCATGTTCATAATATTCTCTCTTAAGGCATTACATGCCGTAAATTTAATACCAGTGGTCCATAACTGTTCCCAGTCAGCCATCATAATATTATGTCCAACATCTTGTGCCCATTTAATCATAACAGATTTCACCGTTTCATCCTGGGTATTCCATTTCAACAGCAAGTTATACATCATTGACAAAATCTTGGTTTTGGAATCTAACAGTTCTGTTTCCAATTTTGATTTTTCCACCTGGAAACCAATTTTCTTGTCCAAATTATATGCCTCCATTATCTGATAGTAATGAAGCCAATCTCGCACTTTATTTTTTAGTTTTTCAAAACTGCAATTTCAATTTGTCTCCCTCTTGTTCCAAAATTTCCCAATATTTTGGCCATTTGGCCTCCATATTGAGCTTTTTCTGTGCCTTTGCTTCCATCGGTGACAACCACCTTGGGGTTTTATTTTCAAGTAGATCCTTATATCTTATCCAGACATTAAACAATGCTTTCCTGACTATATGGTTTTTAAATGCTTTATGTGCTTTGACCTTATCATACCACAGATATGCATGCCATCCAAATACAGTGGTGCCCCGCAAGACGAATGCCTCGCAAGACGGAAAACCCGCTAGACGAAAGGGTTTTCCGTTTTGGAGGTGCTTTGCAAGACGGATTTCCCTATGGGCTTGCTTCGCAAGACGAAAATGTCTTGCGAGTCTTGCCATTTTTTCTCTCGCTTCCCCCCCTTTTTCTAAGCCGCTAAGCCGCTAATAGCCTTTTAGCAGCTTAGCCGCTAAGCCTTTAATAGCCGCTAAACCGCTAATAGAGCTAATCCGCTTAGCCGCTAATGGGGTTGCTTCGCAAGACAAAAAAACCGCAAGAGGAAGAGAATCGCGGAACGGATTCTTTTCGTCTTGCGAGGCACCACTGTACATTATTAAAACCTTCTAGATCCAAAATGTCTGTGTTTTCAAGAAGCAGCCATTCTTTCAGCCAGCAAAAAGCTGCTGATTCATAATAAAGTTTTAAGAAGGAATAATCCAAACATCAGGAACCTTCTGCTTGTTTCTTTCACACAGAGAAGCTTCCAGAACCCTCTTGAATTAATTAGAATAGGAAATATCTGTACACATCAGATCAATGTTTTCTGCACTAAGAAATGCAAACTGACAAAATGATCCCCTGTACTTTGAAACAGCTACAAGCATGAGACTGTGGTGATTACATAATCTGAAGAGTTATTAAGGATTAATGAGGAACAAGATCTGCTAACTGCAGTTCTTACATACTGCAGATCTAAGTGTAGTCATGTCTGAAGAAGGAGTTGGGTCTTTCGTATCTCATAATCGTCCAAATACACAGGAGAGAAGTCCAGCTTAAATGTAGTCCTCCCCATCTCTCTCATCTATTGGAGTCTGAGAACAATAAAACGATATTCTGTATTGCTTCCAAGAAAATGTGCTGGAAAAACAGGCAAAACTTTTTGTCATGGAGCAGCTTCTGTGTGGCTATTTTATTGGAAAAAGGGTCACACATGCCAGTTTTGCTCAACGTCTGTACGATGTGCCATTCTAATCAAAATACCCATGTTATGTTGCCCATTTAAAATGGATAAGAAAAGAACCAATGCAGAAACAGTAAATCTGAATTAAATGGGAGAGGGGGGAATATTGGAATTTTTATGGCACATAAAATTGAAGGCACAGAAGCAGAAAATATATAGTGATTTTCCTGGTGCTATTTGGGAGGGGAAGCATTCGTGCTTCTACAATCTGATGTTAATTATTCCACATCATGTTATGGTGATGTCATAGGATGACATTACGATCACGTCACCCATGTTGTGGTGGTGTGAGGTGCTTATATAACTTTATTTGTTTTCACTGAAATGTTACATAACACGCCTTCCCCCGTCTAAAGAGGAAAGCGGGTCACGGTGGGAGCACGAATTAAATTCAGACGTGAAATAACAATCTGCAAGAAGACGCTTCCCAAGCCTCAGGCAATAAGAAAGACACACCCAGAGAAATGCCTCAGCCAATGGGAACTCGAGACACAAATGCAACCCGCAAGGAATATCTTGATGGCGGCCATTCGTCGGCAAGCATAAAGCCCCTCGAGGGCTCAGCCAATAGGAAAAGTAAGAAAAATCCCTCCACACACAAACAAATCCGTACTCCAACCAATGAGAACTCAGAAGGGAAGAGGACTCTTGATTGGTTCTTGAAAAGTTGGTCCAACCTCCCTCATTCGTCAATCAATCCTTTCCCCTCCTCCGACTACAGCAGGGGATGTGAGGGGACGAGCCACCGTTAGCCAATAAAGAAGCTCTTTGTAGACGGGCTCGCTCCCGTGTCCAATGGGCGGGCTTCTTCCACAAGCGGCGGAACGAGCGGGAGACGGAGGGAAAAGGGAGGAGGCGGCAGAGGTAGGGAAGGCGCGGCCCAATCAGCGGGCGCCTCTCATCCCTCCCTTCGGCAGCCGGCCAACCGGAGAGGCCGGCGCATGGCTGGCGGGGCGCTGAGAGGGGGAGGAGGGCGGCGGCGGCCATTTTGAGCCGAGCCCGGAACGGAGCGCCGATGGCCGGGCAACCGCGACCCCGCGGCGGGGCTTGAGCGGGGGGGGGGGGGGGGATATGGATGTGCGGAAGCTGCGCGTCAACGAGCTGAAGGAGGAGCTGGGCCGGAGGGGCCTCGACACCCGCGGGCTGAAGGCGGAGCTGGCCGAGCGGCTGCAGGCGGCGCTGGAAGCGGAGGAGGCCCGCGGAGGAGCGCCGGGAGCGGGCGCCGACCAGCAGGAGCAGCTGCCGGACGGACATTGTAAGCGGCGGGGAAGGAGCGGGAGCCTCAACGCCGGGGAGCGGCAGACTGGGGGATCGGCGCCTCCGCTCCCGGGGAGAAGCATGGGGCCTCCCCGTGCAGTTCCGCGCTGGGGACCCGGTCCATCTGTTTCTCGCCTTCCCCGGGAGAGGTACGGGGGTCTCCCGGTGCAGCTCCGCGCTGGGGACGGCAGGCCTCCTGTTGCAGATCCGCGCTGGGGAGCCGCTGCACCCCTTTCTCTCCTTCCCCGGGAGAGGCACGGGGGTCTCCCGGTTCAGATCCGCGCTGGGGATCCGCTGCATCCGTTTCTCTCCTTCTGCGGGAGAGGCATGTGGTCTTCCTGGTGCAGCTCGGTGCACCCGCTGCCTAGGAAATGCACGTGGGCCTCTCCGTACAGCACCCGTTTCTCTCCTTCCCCGGGAGAGGTATGGGGGTCTCCCGGTGCAGCTCCGCGCTGGGGACCCGGTCCATCTGTTTCCCGCCTTGTCCGGGAGAGGCATGGGGGTCTCTCGATGCAGCTCCGCGCTGGGGATGACAGGCCTCCTGTTGCAGCTCCGCGCTGGGGATCCACTGCACCCGTTTCTCTCCTTAACCGGGAGAGGCATGGGGGTCTCTCGATGCAGCTCCGCGCTGGGGATGACAGGCCTCCTGTTGCAGATCCGCGCTGGGGATCTGCTGCACCCGTTTCTCTCCTTCCCCGGGAGAGGCATGTGGTCTTCCTGGTGCAGCTCGGTGCATCCGCTGCCTAGGAAATGCACGTGGGCCTCCCGGTGCAGCGTCGATCTGGGGTCCCGCTTCGATCTCGGAGTTCAGCCTAAGGACTGGCGACTTGGTGAAGCTCTGCTGCGGGGCTTTTCGTGTCTCGCAGCACAGACATGCACGGTGCCACTCTGCTTTCTGGTTCCCTCTGCTCTCCTTCCGGCGCAGCTGCAGTTCTGTTCCTTTTTGGCATAGTTCATCATGAGAGAGTGTCTGGCAGGCGGGAGCCTCCCTGGTGCAGCTGCTCCATGCTTGAAGGGACTTCGGGGTCTCCTGGAGCAGCTCCAGGCTGGGAGACATAGAATCATAGAATTGTAGAGGTGGAAGTGACCCTGAGAATCATCTTGCCCAGGAATGTCCAACCAGTAGATCGTGATCTACCGGTAGATTCCTGGCTGATCCTGGTAGATCGCGAGATCCTTATCGCATACAAAAAGTTGCGGGGGGGGGGAACTAAAAAACTCCTCCCCCCCAAAAAGCTCAAGAATTCTGGGCACTTCCCTCCTAAAAAAACCCTCAACTCTGGGCAATCCACCCACCCCACACATACTCCTCCTCCCTCCAATGACAATGGGTCTCTGCACAATGGGTAGATCACTGCCAGTTTTTTTATACTGGAAGTAGATCACAGTCTCTCAAGAGTTGGACATGCCTGATTCTCGTCCAACCCCCTGCAATGCAGGAATATGCAGTTTTCCCATACGGGGATCGAACCTGCAACCTTGGCGTTATCAGTACCACAATCTAACCAACTGAGCTACTCACTTGGACATAGCAAGGTGCTTTATTCTGAGCCAGGTCCACGGTCCACCTAGCTTAGTATTGTCTGTGCTGACTGGCAGCGGCTCTCCGTGGTTCCAGACCAATGTCTCTCCAACTTCCTGCATGAAGATGCTGCTGGGGGTTGAATTTGGGACCATCTGCATTCAGGGCAGATGCTGTAACAGCTGAGCTGCGGCCGTGCTTGGTACTCCTGCGAGAGTAGCCTGGTGCAGCTCTGTGCTGTGAGCCTCTGTTGTTATTTCCCCATGAGAATTGCAGATGAGTCTTGTCTCTGGAGAGAGGTGGTACTACCTGTAATCAATTGTGAAAAAGCCAGGATGCTGGTTTGTTGACACCTGGTTCCTGTGCCACTTCTAGGTTTCACCTAAGTTGCCTAATGTCTGCTGTGTCTAAATCTGGGAACAAACGGGTGTCACGTGGCTGGAGGAAATTTGCAGGGATGGTGGCTGTGTACTCCCTTTGCTGTCAGCGGCAGCATGCCTCTGCCAATTGCAAGCAGGGAGAGCGTTGTTGCCTATGAGATGCCCACAAGCAGGACCTGAGTGCATTTGGGTGGCCACTTTGATGCTGGCGTAGGTAGACCTTGGGCCCTGATGTATCGAGGGTGCTTTGTGTTATTACAGTGGTACCTTGGTTCTCAAACTTAATCTGTTCTGGATGTTTGTTCCAAAACCAAGACGTGCTTTCCCATAGGAAGTAACACAAAATGGATTAATTTCATAGAATCATAGAGTTGGAAGAGACCACAAGGGCCATCGAGTCCAACCCCCTGCCAAGCAGGAAACACCATCAGAGCACTCCTGACATATGGTTGTCAAGCCTCTGCTTAAAGACCTCCAAAGAAGGAGACTCCACCACACTCCTTGGCAGCAAATTCCACTGTCAAACAGCTCTTACTGTCAGGAAGTTCTTCCTAATGTTTAGGTGGAATCTTCTTTCTTGTAGTTTGGATCCATTGCTCCGTGTCCGCTTCTCTGGAGCAGCAGAAAACAACCTTTCTCCCTCCTCTATGTGACATCCTTTTATATATTTGAACATGGCTATCATATCATATCAATTTGTTCCAGACTTTTAAAAACAACCCCTAAAACAGCAATATAACATGAATTTTACTATCTAACGAGACTATTGATCCATAAAATGAAAGCAATAAACAATGTAGTGTACTACAGTCACACAACCATCAATCAGTAGCAGAACTGGGTTCCACACAGTCACAAAAACAAAACAAAAAGAGCCGCATAAACAAAATGCAAAATGAATAACAAAAACAGGCAAACCTCAGCGTAACACTCAAAACGGAAGTGTGGCACTCAAAATGGAGCATGTTCAGCTTCCGAAAAAAGTTCGCAAACCAGAATACTTACTTCCGGGTTTGCAGTGTTTGGGTTCCAAGTTGTTTGAGAACCAAGGTACCACTGAAAAATTTACTACAGAAAAGCTATGTGCTGTTGATGATTCTGCTAGTAGGGCAATTCCGGTTGAGTTGAGTTACCAGGTAGTATGCTGCTTTGAGAGTGCCTGGGGATTCAGCAGTGGCCTCCTCCATCCTCTCAAATACAGTGGTACTTTGGGATGCAAACAGGATCCGTTCCGGAGCCCCGTTCGCATCCTGAAGCGAACGCAATCTGCGCATGCGCAGGTCGTGTTTCGCCGCTTCCGCGCATGCACATGGCGTCATTTTGACCATCTGCGCATTTGCGTGAAGTGAAACGCTACCCGAAAATACTTAACGTGAAGCACATTTATCCCAAGGTATGACTGTAATGCTCTTGCCTAGGATAATAGGACGGCAAGCAGTTTGCCTTGCTGTCATGTTTGCAAACATCCCAACCCAGGCATGATTAGTACCATGGCTTGTCATCTTGTAAAATCTCTGGTCTGACTTCCGCCTGGGGTTTTACGAGTATGTATGCATGTGACCAATGAGTACAGTGCACAGTGGTACCTTGGGTTAAGTACTTAGAATCATAGAATCATAGAGTTGGAAGAGACCACAAGGGCCATCGAGTCCAACCCCCTGCCAAGCAGGAAACACCATCAGAGCACTCCTGACATATGGTTGTCAAGCCTCTGCTTAAAGACCTCCAAAGAAGGAGACTCCACCACACTCCTTGGCAGCAAATTCCACTGTCAAACAGCTCTTACTGTCAGGAAGTTCTTCCTAATGTTTAGGTGGAATCTTCTTTCTTGTAGTTTGGATCCATTGCTCCGTGTCCGCTTCTCTGGAGCAGCAAAAAACAACCTTTCTCCCTCCTCTATATGACATCCTTTTATATATTTGAACATGGCTATCATATCACCCCTTAACCTCCTCTTCTCCAGGCTACACATGCCCAGCTCCCTTAGCCGTTCCTCATAAGGCATCGTTTCCAGGCCTTTGACCATTTTGGTTGCCCTCCTCTGGACACGTTCCAGTTTGTCAGTGTCCTTCTTGAACTGTGGTGCCCAGAACTGGACACAGTACTCCAGGTGAGGTCTGACCAGAGCAGAATACAGTGGCACTATTACTTCCCTTGATCTAGACGCTATGCTCCTATTGATGCAGCCCAGAATTTGTTCCGGAGGTCTGTTCTTTACCTGAAGCACCACTTTAGCTAGTGGGGCCTCCTGCAACCGCTGTGCCGCTGGAGCCCAATTTCTGTTCTTATCCTGAAGCAAAGTTCTTAACTTGAAGCATTATTTCTGGGTTAGTGGGGTGTGTAACCTGAAGCGTATGTAACCCGAGGTACCACTGTATATTGTGAAAAATGAGTTCTGGGGGCTGTGACAGGCAGAGGAAGTGCTGTGATGAGGAATTATCAATCCGGTGTAAAAGTGACTGAATATGCAGCGGGGATTTGCAACTTGGTGGCCCTGCGTTTGTGCACTTCGGACTGAAATATGGGAGCTTCTCCTGCATGAAGCACAATTGTTTTGTATGGTGTGGAGTGGAGGGTGTGTACGGCACCCACTGCTTTTCTTCCTTCCTCAGAAGCCCTCTATGCACATGGCAAAATCATGCAGTGATGCTTTTCCAGGCTAGGGGCTTCAAAGCTTCTTTTCAGAGAGAAGTAAAATTTGCCTCCTGGAGAAAAGCCGTATGTGTGGGAGAAGGGGAGACTCAAAACCTGCTTGTCCCTGACATTTACAATTAGCCATGCAGCAAACGAATTACGTAAAGTGGTTTTCTTTCCCTGGGAGGGACTTTCAGACGTGAAACCCACTTGCTGCCTGCATCCTGAAATGGTACACTCCAGATATCTTCAGCCGCTTCATTCTGCTGATGATCTGTAATTGGCGTTTCTCAAACTTCTGAGTTCATTGACCCCTTGATGAGCATATAAAGTTGTCATTGACCCCAACCCAAAATCGTAGGAATATAAATGAAAGTAAAGGAAGATGTGTAAATATGATCAACATTTATCAATCCTCAGTCACCTTTAACAATTGTAAAATGTTATATATATATATATATATATATATATATATATATATATATATATGCTTTCGTAGATTTTCACGGGTATAGGAATGCAGGTTTTGGTGTCCTCGGGTGTCTTCCCGTGTAAAAGTTGGGGTGTCTAGGCGACGTTTCGACGAGGTCTCACTCGTCATCTTCAGGCTGGTGCTTTCGGCTTCTTGTTACTGGAACAGAGCAGGATCTCAGTGTTTGAGTTCCTATAAATACTGTTGAGGAGGTGTGGTGTATAGCCTCCAATGTTCTGGGCAGAGAGGAAGTTCCCAGGCTAGTGTGCCTTTTCTTCTTTTGTTCCTTAATTGCTTGAGGGATATCTTGAGTGATTTCTTGAGTGATACCTAATGACCCACCTAAGTGGTACTCAGGATATCACTCAAGAAATCACTCAAGATATCCCTCAAGCAATTAAGGAACAAAAGAAGAAAAGGCACACTAGCCTGGGAACTTCCTCTCTGCCCAGAACATTGGAGGCTATACACCACACCTCCTCAACAGTATTTATAGGAACTCAAACACTGAGATCCTGCTCTGTTCCAGTAACAAGAAGCCGAAAGCACCAGCCTGAAGATGACGAGTGAGACCTCGTCGAAACGTCGCCTAGACACCCCAACTTTTACACGGGAAGACACCCGAGGACACCAAAACCTGCATATATATATATATATATATATCAAGGAAGTAAAACAAGTGAAACTAATATGTCTTATTAAATGCAGAGGTTCCTTGTTGACGAGGGATGTGAAATATGTACAGTGGTACCTTGGTTTACGGACTTAATCCGTTCTGGAAGTCTGTTCTTAAACCAAAGCATTCTTAAACCAAGGTGCGCTTTCCCATAGCAGCGGGAGACTCCGTTTACAAATGGAACAAACTCAACAGGAAGCGAAACGTGTTCTGCTTTCAAGGCAAAGTTGACAAACCAAAACACCTACTTCCGGGTTTGCAGTGTTCTTAATCCATGTTGTTCATAAACTAAGCTGTTCTTAAACCAAGGTACCACTGTATGTACTCATGCTCTGTATTTCTGAGACTTACAGCTCCTGATTAAACCTTTTGCATGATTGTAAACTTTTCCACCCCGTGGCCCTTTCAGCCCCATGGTCTTTATTCGCCCCTTGCCCAGTCCCACCAATCCCAGGGGGTCAATATCAACCCGTATGGAAAACCCTGCTATCCTCACCCATTTTGTATGTGTTAGTTGGCCTTGCTGAGCCTAGCAAGCCTTCATCTAGCAGTCAAGAAATGCTGGCACACATGTTTCCAACCTCCCTGTTGTTTTTTCAAAGCTGGGCGTGGAATAGTATAGCGGTCCTGACCTATGTTCTTGCCTTTCCCATTTCAAGATGGCGCCCACGACAACACTCATCAGGACAACATGCAAGGATACCACCAGCCATATGAGCACTTCAGCGTTAAACAGGAGAACGAATCTGGGTACGAGAGGGGACCTATAGACCAAGATCATTCTGGCTTACATTCAGGTACAGTCAGGTGTTTAAAAAACCAACAACCCCAGACCTTTGTCACGTGCTGATCATCGTAATTGTATAGGTAGCACCCCATCGACCTGGTGCAAAAGTTTTCAATAGCAGCAGGGATGTTCCTTTTTTATATATAACTTGAGTATTTACGTTTGGTGGTGGAGGAAGGCGCCCAGAGCGCTATTTCATATTGGCTGATGAAATGCACAGCCTTATGGTGGGCATGAATGCCCTTGAGACACTATAGGGATCACAGAACATTTCCATATATACAGCCACACATTGGTCTCTCGCGATAAGAGTGCCTGCCAGTGTAGCCCGAGACACCCAACTGTCAATTCCTGATTTTTAAAAATCCGTCTTCTCCCTCCACCTGCCCCCCAGGTAAGCAAAAGGTAGCAATTTGTTTATCTGGGGTACAGTAAATGGCTGCATTTGAAGTCCACTGCTTCTGGTGGGGCTGCGCCTGCCTCTTCTGCCACATAATGCACTGTTTTCGTGAGGGGCAGATCTCCCTTCCCCTTTCAGCTACGCCCCAGACTCCATTCTGTGGATTTTTGTCCCCAGAGAATTCACAGAGCTGAACTGCTCTCTTGTTTGCATATCCACTGCTCAGTTAACTTATTCATGTCCTGTGTTCTGCTGTGATGTCGGAGTGTAATGGAACTTCAGTGCATAACATGGGAAGTGGGTCGGTTGTTTTATCTAGGGCAGGCATGTCCTAAGTCCGTTCCGGGGGCCTAATCCGGCCCTCCGGTCAGTTTAATCCGGCCCCAGTGGCAGTTTATTCCCTGGGGTAAAATCCAAAAAACCCCAACTTCAATCATAAGAAGCTTAACAACTTTGGTTGGCCCTTTGGTCAGCCCTCACTTCACCAAATCTGGCCCTCTTTGAAGGAAGTTTGGACACCACTGATCTAGTGGATAGGTGGGTTTGGTTCTGCCTCGCAAGTCCCAATGGCAGTAATAATACTTCCTTCCATGCCCATAACTTGTGACCTCAGAATAAAGGCTTCCTTTCCCAATTGAATGTGTTACGTTTTGTTTGAGTGTAGAAATGAAGACGGAAGTGAAGCAAGAGGAGCCAGCCTCTGGCTATAACATGCCAGCTTCCGGGTACAGCGCCCCTTCCTCGGGACCTGCGTCTAACTACAACACTTCAGTTTCTGGCTACAATGCACCCCCTTCCAATTACGGCTCTTCCGACTCATCTCAGCCCTGGCAGCAGCAGCAGCAAGGCCGCAAGAGGCCAGCTGAGGAGTCCCGGGGGCGCGGATATTACGAACATCGAGATGATAAGAGGTGCGTTCAGGCAAGTCTTTACGGGTGGCAGCAGCAACAGGGTGGAAATTAACCCATGGGTGCCACTGAGATTGAAGCAGATACGTATTGCATCTCTCAATCTGGGAAGTGCATTCTTTAAACTTTGTGGATTTGAGTAACTCTCAAAGGATGCTGTGTATCTGGCAGAATTTACAACATTTTGAAAAGTAGGATTTTAAGAGTGGCTTCTTCTCGACTGATACCTCAGTCTTAAATGCTGAAGTGGAAATAATGCTGAATTAAAATTAATCTATGAAGTTGTTAAGTTGTGGGCGAACATAGCAGACGACACAGCGATTCTTCAAACAGCTCTTCTTTATTCAGATGTCAGAACAGAACTAAGCTGAGGGGCTCAGTCAGCCTGCTTATATAGAGCTCCAGAACATTGTAACTGTTGCCATTTTCTAAAACTATCCAATCACTGAATGTCACTTTTTGATCCTTCATTTGCATAAATATCTACAGTCTCCCCCTGCTGGCCCAGGGTGAGAACTTCAGTACATAACAGAAGTGTCTTGAGTTGGATTTAAATCCTGATTATATGTAAACACATTGATCGTGGGTCAGTGGTAATTGTTAAAGCAATCTGATAAAGGAGTGTAGTTTTCTCTGCCATCTGCGGAGTTGGATTTGGGGAATCCAGATTGGGAGGGTTTGTAATAGGTAGGTTAGTTTTGGCAGGGTGGTTATTTAGATCATGGCTATTTTGTCTGAGAGAGTGGAATTCGTGTTGTTCCATCTCTTTAGGTCTTTGTTTATTTGGCACCACAGTGGCTTGTAGTTGTGGAGGTATAATTTATTGAGGTTTGTTAAAGCAATCTGGTGGTCCAGAATTAGTTTTTAGCAGTGCCTTTGGTGACCCAGGGTGGGAACCAGCTGCTACGCATTTGTCAACGCGTGCTCCTTGCGAGCTTCCCTTGCAGGTTGTGTCTTGAGCCCATGAAATGGGTTTATGGGGCCTGCATCTGCTGTCACTCTTTTCCAGGGGCCGATCTCCTCAGCCGCCTGCTGAAGATGACGAAGAGGACTTTGATGAGTCGCTGGTGGCCATTGATACATGTGAGTTTCCTGGGTGGTAGCAGCGCGCCATCGCTCAAAGCCTCCCTCTTGTCTGAACTTCTCAATGTCCACTGGAAAAAGGGGGTGTTGGAGGGTGGTAGCAGCCACTGGTGTGTGCTTCTGACTTCTCCTTTGGCTTTGCCTTCCAGATAATTGCGACCTGCATTTCAAAGTTGCCCGTGACCGATACAGCGGCTACCCTCTGACCATAGAAGGGTTCGCTTTCCTGTGGTCAGGTGCCCGAGCCACCTATGGGGCAAGGCGAGGGAGGATCTGTTACGAAATGAAGGTAAGGGAGCCTGCTTTTTGGTTCTAGAGTTGCTGGGGGTGGGGTTTGCTGCATGGATGAAGACAGGTAGGCTTGTGAGTATTGATACCCACTGGTGTTGTGCTTTAAATAATACTGGGGCAACTCATAGGGGCTCAATTTCCTTGATTCTGCTGCACGTCTACTCCCCACCCCCTTGCCACCCAAAATTTTGCAAAAACGTTCATTTTATTTTTACATACAGTGGTACCTCAGGTTAAGTACTTAATTCGTTCCAGAGGTCCGTTCTTAACCTGAAACTGTTCTTAACCTGAAGCACCACTTTAGCTAATGGGGCCTCCTGCTGCCACCGCGCCACCAGAGCACGATTTCTGTTCTCATCCTGAAGCAAAGTTCTTAACCCAAGGTACTATTTCTGGGTTAGCGGAGTCTGTAACCTGAAGCGTATGTAACCCGAGGTACCACTGTACAGTGGAACCTTGGTTTTTGAGCGTCTTGGAAGCCGAACGTTTTGGAAGTCGAATGCTGAAAACCTGGAAGTAATTGCTTCCATTTTTGAACGTGCCTCGGAAGTTGAAAAGTGTTTTTCAGTTTTCTCAATGGATTTTACCAACCGCCCATTGTGCCTCGGTTTTCGAATGTTTCGGAAGTCGAACGCTCTTCTGGAACCAATTACATTAAAAAACCGAGGTTCCACTGTATTTGCAATTCTGACAGCTAAAAGTTTCCTCGGTGTCATTAATCATTCCAGCTAGAATTTGCTCTGGGTTCGTACCTTGTGCTCATTCGCAAACCTCTCATTAAAATAGCCTTGCTTTGAAGCAGCGGCAAACCCTTTGCAGTAAGTCTGCGTCCCCAGATTGCTGCCTTTGCCCCTTCTTCAAGGTGCTCTCCGTAAACACACGTTAAAGTGTGTAGAGCAAACTCTCTGTCTCTAGAAATCCATCCTTGTTCTCAAGTGGAAAGCTGTGACTTCAAGATGTCTCATGACGTGGATCCCTGTCCTTTTGTCCTCAGATTAACGAAGAGATCTCTGTCAAGCATCTTCCTCCCACTGAGCCCGATCCTCACGTGGTGCGCGTCGGGTGGTCGCTGGATTCTTGCAGCACCCAGTTAGGTAAGAGAGACCTTGCAGCTGCTGAACATGGAGCCAGAGCTCAGGACATGCACCCAACTCGTAAACATTATTCCCCAACTATAGTCAGTTGGCTACATTAATTATTATGCACAGGCACTGTGGCGTTTGCCTGTTCTTTTGGAAATGTCTGCACAGTGGTACCTCAGGTTAAGTACATAATTCGTTCCGGAGGTCCGTTCTTAACCTGAAACTGTTCTTAACCTGAAGCACCACTTTAGCTAATGGGGCCTCCTGCTGCTGCTGCACCGCCGGAGCCCGATTTCTGTTCTTATCCTGAAGCAAAGTTCTTAACCTGAAGCACTATTTATGGGTTAGCGGAGTGTGTAACCTGAAGCGTATGTAACCTGAAGCGTATGTAAGCCGAGGTACCACTGTATAGGGGGAGAGAAAGTGTTAATAGGTAGACCAATAGAAAAGCCCAGAGGCGGAGCCTACCTGTTTTTAAAAGGCTTAGCCAGAGGTTTAGACAGTTTGGAAAAAGCAGTTGAAAAAGCAGTTGGCAGACAGTTGGAAATAGAGAGACGGTTAGTGCAGTTGGTTCTTGTGTGAGGGGAGGTAGGAGGCTTAGAGACAGGATAAAATGAGACTAAGAGGGTAAAGGGTAACAGCGTTTCAAATGCATTTAAAGTTTATTTGTGTTTGCAATGAACTACAATCTTCGTTGTTAACTTGAGAACCCGACTGAGACTTAGTGTTTTACCGGGGAGAACCTGGTTGGTGGCAGCGGATTAAGTGGTGTACGGGTCAATAGTCCGTGAGACGACCGGCGACTCCGGACGAACACCACAGGCACCTTTTTAAATCAGGTAGCAAATACTTTTTATTAAGTTTTCAAAAGCAAACTCAAATAAGAACATAAGTCAAATTAGGGAAGCTTTTAATGTTTGATGTACTACAGTATTTTAATATTTTTTTGGAAGCCGCCCAGAGTGGCTGGGGAAGCCCATCCAGATGGGCGGGGTATAAATAATAAATAATAAATAATAGTAGTAGTAGTAGTAGTAATAATAATAATAATAATAATAATTCCAAAAACAAAGTCCAGTTAAACATAAACTCTTGCATCCAGCATTTTCGTGTTTTCTTATTTACACTGCGCTTTGTCGCGCTCAGACTTCCTTCCTTCCCTGCTTTGGCTTTCACAAATTAACACCTACTCCTACAGATTCTTATTTACCCTCCACCCACATCACAAGCTTTAAGTTAATCCTGCTACAGTTTTTAAACTTAAAAAAAAATAAAAAATCAGGCAGCAAAACACACACCAAAAAAACGGTTTTATTTAAACCTTAAATGAAAAGTTACTACAGTAGCCACAGGCAAGTGCCATCTTAGAAGCGTACTACTCTTCTTCAGCCCCTCTTGATGTAGTCAAAGAAATGATATGTGAAGCTCAAAAAGCAGCATGCCGCTTCTGAAGGAGGAGTCCTGGGGTGAACAGGATCATGTCTGGTCGGCAGGCTGCCATGATAAAGAATCTCCATGTCTCTTTGCAGACAACACTGCATTTATGTTTCCGCTGACTTCTTTTGTCTTGCTAGGTGAAGAGCTTCACTCCTATGGCTATGGGGGCACAGGGAAGAAATCCACCAACAGCAAGTTTGAAAATTACGGGGAAACTTTTGCGGAGAACGACATCATCACCTGCCTCGTGGTGAGTGTGGCTCGTGGTCCCTTGGAAGTTATGTTTCCGCCTCTTGCGCGGATGCATAATGTCCCACACGTAATCAAATTGTTTAAACGCTCATTTGATCAGAGTGCATGTCATGGGGGGCAATGCTGAAGCCGTCATTGTTTGCACGGGTTGACAATTCTAACACTGGGGAAAGGGAGAGCACCAAATAATTAGGTCAAGGGTGGCTAATTTATGGTCCTCCCAAGTGCTGCTGAGGTACAGGTTTTTAGTGTGGTCTAAAAATACACTTGAAGTGATCCTTGCATAGTTTTGCCCCAGCAACAAGTTTTCCCCCAATAACAAGGTTTCTTTAGCAACAGGCTTTTTTTTTAGACATGTTCTGAAGGAGAGATTGGGGTTGGGTTGCTACTCTGCCCAGATGACTGAAGAGCAGAGAGGAGGAATATTTCAATGAACACAGTTTTACTTTTCCGAGCACAATTCAAAGCATTGGAGCTGACCTTTAAAGCCCTAAACAGCCTTGGTCCAGTATACTTGAAGGAGCGTCTCCACCCCCATCGTTCTGCCCGGACGCTGAGGTCCAGCTCCGAGGGCCTTATGGCAGTTCCCTCACTGCGAGATGTGAGGTTACAGGGAACCAGGCAAAGGGCCTTCTCGGTAGTGGCACCAGCCCTGTGGAACACCCACCTGATTTCAAAGAGAAGAACTACCAGACTTTTAGAAGGCATCTGAAGGCAGCCCTGTTTAGGGAAGCTTTTAATGTTTGACGGACTATTGTATTTTAATATTTTGTTGGAAGCTGCCCAGAGTGGCTGGGGAAACCCAGCCAGATGGGTGGGGTATAAATAATAAATTGTTGTTGTTGTTGTTATCCATAGACCAGTAGTTGTATAAGTTGTAATGTTAATTATTTAAGTCAAACTAGAATCAGTGAGGTGTTTATTCCCACATGGGAATTCACCAACAGCTGAGCTGAACTGAGAAAGAAGATTCTGGAAGAGTCTTTGGGTGACTCTGCTGACTGAAAAAGAAACCCCAGATGACTGGCATAGTGCCCTGGCACCATTCCCATCAGCCCCAGTCAGCACAGCCACTGGCAAGGGATGTTGGGAGTTGTAGTTCAGCAGCACCCAGAGGGCCACAAGCTAGCCACCTGTGCTGCAATGGGCAACAGCTACCGTTTATTGCTTTGGAGGTCGTGCACTGGCTTCTAATTCCTTCCTTGTTCTTAGGACTTTGAGTGTGGCGACGATGTCGAAATGTCTTACATGAAGAACGGGAAATGGCTAGGGGTGGCCTACCGGCTGCGGAAGGAGGCATTGGGCGGCCAGGCACTCTTTCCTCACGTCCTGGTGAAGAACTGCGCCATCGAGTTCAACTTCGGCCAGAGGGAGGATGCCTTCTTCCAAGTCCCGCCTGGGTTCACCTTCATCCAGCATCTTCCCTTGTCAGAGCGGGTTCGGGGGACAATTGGACCAAAGAACAAAACAGAATGTGAGGTAGGTGGCGCCTGAAAGCCAGGCTCCCATGCACCAAAATTGTGGCCTGTTCTTTTGAACTCATTTCCCTGCTCACGCAAGTTGACGGATCACATGAACAGAGCTTTTCCTTGCAAACGGTGTTGAATGAGCCAGATGTTCAGCCTAGCACAGGGGTGGTCAACCTTTTTATACCTACCGCCCACTAATGCATCTTTCTTGATGTTAAAATTTCCTTACCACCCACCAGTGCTTGATGGAAGGAGGTTGTGCCGTAGAACCCCCTACCGCCCACCTAGAATCCTGAAACGCCCACTAGTGGACGGTAAGGACCAGGTTGACAACCCCTGGCCTAGCCTAAAGGAAGTTTGGGGGAGATTCGTCTCTTCCGTCTCAGATTTCTCAGCTTTTATTATTGGGGCATTCAGAGATGAGCAGAGTCCTAGTTACTTTAGGTTTTGTAACCTGCCCCTCTGACTGGGTTGCCCCAGCCCCTCTGGGCAGCTTCCAGCATAATAAAAACACAGCCAGACATCGAAAACTTCCCGATACAGGGCTGCCTTCGGATGTCCTTGGAAAGTTGTCTAGTTGTTTATCTGTTTGACATCTTAAAAACCTTATAGTGTTGAAAACAGCCAACACCCTTGACTGGGTGTTACTAATTGTAAAGCCATATCCTATAAAAAGAGAGACAGGAGGGACCTCTAAAAAGGCACTGGGAATAGAGATCCCAGCTTTCTACGCAGCTGTCATCCTGATAGTGTTTTTCTTAATTGGGTGCTTTTTTACAGCTGTTTGGTGCCTATCTTCCTGGGGTGCTAGATCCTGCTGTAGCCCCAGTTTTCTTCTTTTGGAATGAACTCCAGCTGGGTGAGGGAAGGTTGGGAGCCTGTGAACGTCTGTGCTGAGTGAAGC
Source organism: Podarcis muralis (assembly GCF_964188315.1). NCBI lineage: Eukaryota > Metazoa > Chordata > Lepidosauria > Squamata > Lacertidae > Podarcis > Podarcis muralis. The sequence continues at coordinate 82,900,691 of NC_135661.1, forward strand.
CATGACCACAAAACTACTGAGTTTTGACATCAGCTCCACCACACAATCCTTTATTTGTAAAATGGGAGTGTTGGCTCACTCTTAGGATCTGACTTGGGCACTTTCATATGCAATGTGCTAAGCTGACTGGTGCATTTGTTTCAGATTTTAATGATGGTCGGGTTACCTGCAGCTGGGAAGACCACGTGGGCCATTAAGCATGCTGCAGCCAATCCGTGCAAGAAATACAATATTCTGGGAACAAACGCCATCATGGACAAAATGAGGGTAAGGTGGAGCGTCGCTGGCAGCATTTGCTGTGATTTGCCTTACACTCCTTTCTTAGTTTGCTGGCTCCTGGTGCAAGAATCAATATCCATGTTCCCATTGTAAGTTTGCATTGCTTGGTATAGAAAGTATTGATCTGATGTGTAGAGATCTTTCCTATTCTTATTAATTCAAGAGGGTTCTGGAAGCTCCTCTGTGTGAGAGAAACAAGCAAGAAGGTTCATGATGTTTGAGTTACACCTTCAGAGAAGCTAGTACAGCTGGTTTAAAATGGTTCTCTTATCTCTTTCTGTGACTATAAAAGTAGGGCCAGAAGGAGCCTGGGCTTCACTTTCTCTATCTCTTTTCCTTCTGGTGTGGTGTTCTGTATGCTTAGTGTTAAGGTTTAGTCTTATTATAAGTTATTGTAAGTTTAATTTAAATCTGCTGCAACTGGATTTCTTATGGGCAGTGCCAATCCTGAATGTACCGGATATGTGACCATTGTACTCATTTGCCTTCAATAGCAGTAAAGCTCTGCTGGATGAAATATTAATTGCCTCTGATCTATTGTGGGGGGCGGGGAGGATCCTGCAATGTGTTTTAAGTTTTTACTCTGCTAACTATATGTTGGAGTTCTTCTCTGGATCATTATTGAATAGAATTTCATGACACCCATTGCGTCATTCATTCCTTTTCCTGCAGTGACAGTATTGCTGTCAGACCTTGGGCGCGCTAGGCGGATCAGATCTTTCTGATTTATAGTAGCTAATATATATGTATATATCTTTAGAAAAAGAAAAAAGCAGTGGAGCGCTAGCAGTATGCGATCCCAAAAATGCCCCATCTACATTCCATTTGCAGTTAGTGGCAGGGCACTTTCATTATTTCAGATACGTTATATGCGTGCCAAGTATTGCTATATCTACAGCTACTCCGTCCATTTCCAAGGTGAGATTTTGAACAGAAGCCTCCCAGGCCCATTGAATGGCTCTTTTATCCTTTCATGACTCTAAGCTTTTGTGGACAAAACATTTGAGTGTGATGCATACGTCATGCCGGTCCTGTAGTGGCTAGGGCTTATGGGAGTTGTAGTCCAAAACAGCCAGAGAGCTAAGTCCAATCATTTCAGACCGCCCTGCAGATATTAACCAGCCTGCTTTCCCTCAGGTAATGGGACTCCGACGCCAACGCAACTACGCTGGCCGCTGGGACGTGCTCATTCAACAAGCGACACAGTGCCTGAATCGCCTGATCCAAATCGCGGCACGGAAGAAGCGAAATTACATCCTGGATCAGGTACGGAGCTATTCTTCCCTTGAGCAGTTTCTCTGTCCACGTCTTTTGAAGATGCCCCACTACTCCAAGCAGGGCAGCAAACGGGTCGTCTTCCATTCACTGCTGGAGCTGTTTAACAAGCATTGTGCACATGTGTGTGTATTGCACCAGGAATTTTACAGGCATGTACCCCTGCCTCTCTTCCCCTCCAAACCTGTCACATGAAAATGAACCTATATAGTAAGCAGTAGCTGTTAACCACATTAAGCAAGACGGCAGACTGTGCTTTAAAATGGATGCAGGTAAAACAGGAGTTCAGCTGTGGGGTTTGGGGCTTCTGAATATAAGCTAAGGTAAGTGCATGAGAACCAGGTGGGTGACTTTCGGGAAGACCCCAAAGAGCCTGGTTCTGAGAAACAAATGGCTACATTGCTTTTGCACAACATGCAAACAGTTGGGCCAAATCAGGCTTAAAAGGAAGACAAACTTTGGGTTAAAGTGCTTCTGCCTCCCCACCCTAGTCTTTGTTTCGAATTCTGAGCAGCAACGTGTTCTAAGTAGCACAGCGAGGAAATCTTTAAAAAAAACAACCCACCTTTCACTAGTGGTACAGTACTAGAGTTTACACTTTATCAGTCTGCGGCAGCTTCTCGCACTTTGTCATGGTGCTTGGGTTTAAAATAGGGATGAGGATGATTTTGATAATATATTATTTATATGACGCCCATCTCACTGGGTTCTCCCAACCACTCTGGATCGCTTCCAGCAAATTAAAACAATACGACATCAAACATTAAAAGCTTCCCTGAACAGATAGCAGTTCAAAGATGCCCAAAGCCACGTATACGTAATACTCCATATAGCTACCATGTAGCTGAAATATATATAGAAAGGGAATTAAAATTGGCCTGTGCTGAGGCTGATGGTAGTTATAATCCAAAGCATCTATAGGGCACCAGGTTGGGTAAGGCTGGTTTAATCCTTTCATATGAAAATCACTAAGGCAGAAGAAGGCAGTGGGGAGGTCAGCCTCAGTTTTTAAAAATCTTATTGTGTAGGACCCTGCTTCAGTCAAGTGGCCTTTTCTCCTTTTGTAATAAAGGGCTTTGATTTCATTTCACAAGAGGCTAGGTCTGTTGACAGCCATTAGCCGCGATAGCTAAACTAAACCTCTGTGTTGGCATTCAGCCCCTCCCTAAGTGTCAGATTCTGGTACAAACAGGAGAGGGCTGCCGCCAACACCCACTGCTAGTGAACTTTTGGGAAACATCTGGCAGGGGGAGGGGTTTGCCATCATTGGAAACAGTGCTAGATAGTGGGGTAGGGGAGCTGAAAATAATGTCAACACATATCATGTCTGGCAACCAGCGCATCCCTTTGGTTTCAGATAATGCATAGGTAAGCGAGTCTAAAAAGGGACACAATTTTTCACGGCCCTCTGGCAGCTGTGGTGGCTCATTTACCAGAAATAATTATCTCTGGAAGTGTATGCTCGATTCTCGACTAAACCAAGCTTCCTGGTGCATGTTGTGATTTAGGGGGTCTTAGTTTGGTCGGAATTGAGTGCACACTTCCAGAGTTAATGCTAAATACATTGCTTGAATTTGTGTCCTGGGCTTTTTAGATTCATCTACCCAGGTAATACCTGAAACCAAAGGGGGGCATTGATTGCCAGATGTGAAATTTTGTTCAGCTCTCCCACCCCTCTAGGAATAGATGGGCCTTTTTATTTGATTCAGCAGGACAGTTAATGTGTGGCCGCCACCCCCAAAAAGGACCTAGAGGTCAGAATTGAAATGTATGTGTTTTTTTAACCAGCCTGCTAGGCTTTATTAACTCTAGCGCTTGGGTGACTGTACCTCAGAGGCTTAAATAACACATCTAAATGGATGGGTCCGAACACTCCTTTTTTGCCACTTGTGTTTAAGCTGTCCAAATCTGTGTTTTTAGCTTGTAAATTGCCTCCTTTTCCCCCTGAACAAAGCAGACTCTGTTCTGTTAGCCTGGCACCCCAGGAGATCTCATTTGAATTGCAAACGGCTGCAAATTACTGGTGTGCGTTGCTGTTTTTATCCTTTAAAACTGGGGAGGAAAGCCTTAAAGGTAGGTTAGTAGTCAGGGCATGACTCCCAATCGGGTGTCGCACACAGCCAGTGATCCACACACATCCTTCTGTATCCACAGGTGGGCGGGGGGTCGTTTAAAAACACTGACGGACATCGCAACAGACTTTGACAAGTAACGACCCAATTTTATTTTTTGCCTCTTCTTTTTTGCCGTTGCTAGACAAACGTTTATGGATCTGCCCAGAGACGAAAAATGCGCCCTTTTGAAGGTTTCCAGCGCAAGGCTATTGTAATTTGTCCCACGGACGAGGATTTAAAAGATCGAACAGTAAAACGCACGGATGAGGAGGGGAAGGATGTGCCGGATCACGCAGTGTTAGAAATGAAAGGTAGGATCCTAGAGGGGGGGAACACCCATCGCTTTCCTCCGCAGGACCCAGGTGTTAAGGGGAGATACCCAGCATGACCGTGTGCACCGTTTGAGGATTTCTTTAAAGTGATCCCTTAGATCTTCCCAGCTTTCCCTTTTGGCTCCCTTCCACCTGCTCTATCTACCCCATAGTTAGCGCCTCATCTTCTCTGCCCACCCAGAGATGCCGCAGATGCCCACGCACACGGCTGCTGTGGGAGAGGATAGATGCAGAAGGCACATCACGCCTCGAGGCAGTGTTTATCTTGGTAGGCTCACCCCCTTCAAAATCAAAACCATCGCACACAAAAACCCCAAACGAGACAGCCTGCGCCACAACTGCTGCTTTTGAATCGCTGGAACTCGAGGGTCAGGGGTTTTGCCCATTTTCTTGGAGGCAGGTCCCCGTATGTTCAGGGGGACTCGGCTCCCCAAGGAAGCGTGATTAGAAATGTAAGATTTGGCGCTTTTCCGGTGGAAATCCTTTTCCGGCTACACTGTAGCTGGGTAGCCTTTGCCAGAGTGCAGCAGGCCTTGACATAAAGGCAGCCAAAATCTCAGCGGAGCAATATTCAGTGAGAATATCGTGTGACAGATGGGTAAAGCCCCTGCTCAATGGTTGCCCCGGAACAGGAAAACCAGTCCTCGCAGCAATCCTGTGTTGCAAGATAGGGAGAAATGGGCTGTTGAGCCATGCGGGAGGTTTGATCCTGGCTCTCCAATCTCTAAGGCTGAGACACGCAGCACTGGCAGCTGGTCTCCCCAACTCCCAGCAGGTTAGATTAATGTAAGGGGGTGTTTATAAAGTAGCGTGTGGGACGGAGGGGGCATAACTTCTCGTTCTCTCATGCAATCAGACAGATATGAGGTCCTGCACCAATGCGATCCTCTGCACGGGACCAGTGGGGCACCCCCCTGACCGTAGTCGGGCAGGAAGGGAGGAGCTAATCTCTCTCATGCCATTCAGTTGAGATTCTTGCATTGCCGGGGTTTGGACTAGATATCCCTGGAGTTCCCTCCCTGCTCTACGATTCTATGCATCAATGCTTTTGGCTTATTGCTTCTGCTTCCTCAGCGTTTCCCACTTGTTCCTTTTTTCCCTCCCGTTCTTCTCTCCTGGAGCCCCGGGACGCAGCTCCCGCTCCCTCCCTTTTGCCCCCCTCTCCTCTTCCACTCGGCTTTTCTCCACCGGGGACTGACGCGCGCGTGTGTCTGTCTTCTCCCTCTGCGCCAGCCAACTTCACGCTGCCGGAAGCCGGCGACTTCCTGGACGCGGTGGTCTACATTGAGCTGCAGCGGGACGAAGCGGAGAAGCTGGTGAGGCAGTACAACGAGGAAGGCAAGAAGGCTGGCCCGCCACCCGAAAAACGCTTTGACAACCGCGGGGGAGGCTTCCGTGGCCGTGGAGGAGGCGGAGGAGGAGGTGGCTGCGGCGGAGGTGGCTTTCAGCGCTTTGAGAACCGAGGTCCGCCTATGGGCAATCGGGGTGGCTTCCAGAATCGAGGAGGAGGAGGCGGTGGCGGAGGAGGAGGGTTCAGAGGTAGTGGCGGCGGCGGAGGAGGAGGAGGAGGAGGAGGAGGTAAGCTGACACCAGTGGACCCATTGCATGTGGGAATGTTTGTAATGTGTGCTAGATACCCTGCAAGGGATTCTGAGAGTCGGGAACGCTGTTTTGGGTCTCGCCTTCATCATAAACCTGGTCCCTGTGCAGACATACAGTAGGTGTGAGGAAGTACCATAGGACGCACCGGACAATAGGACGCACCTTGTTTTAGAGGGGGGAGAACAAGAAAAAATAATTCTCCCCCTCTCTGCCCAGCGCCCCTTCAGCGAAGCGGCAGGAGGCGCTGCACACAGAGGGGGAGAATTTTCCCCCTCTAAAACAAGGTGCCGGTTAAGGTGCGTTCAGTCGCCTTAAGGCGGCTACCTTGGAAGCCTGGAGAGCGAGAGGGGTCGCTTCAGGTTCCTTTCGACCTGCTCTTTGGGGCTGGCGGGGGGAAGCAGGTCGGGGAGCAGCGGAAAGCGTCTATGGTTTCTTTAGCCCCGCACGCACTCTCCCAGCTGGAGAGGTGGCGCGCGGCTAAAGAGGCTCCTGCCATAGCCGCGTGTCACCTCTCCAGCCGGGAGAGGGTCCCAGGGCTATGGCGTCTTCGCTCCATAGGACGCACACACATTCCCCCTTCATTTTTGAAGGGGGAAAAGTGCGTCCTATAGAGCAAAAAATACGGTATTTGATCCCCTGCTAACTTTGCCCGTTTGCCCTGTGACAAAGAAATGACCAGTCCATAATTTTAATGGTAGGTTTATTGTAGCTGTGAGAGACAGCATAACAACAGGAAAAGCCCCCAGAAATCCAGAAGACAAAAGTCAGAGAAAGTTAGCAGGGGATCAAATACTTTCCCTCCTCACTGCACCTCTGAGCCATGAATGATTGATTGATTGATTGATTGATTGATTGAATAAAGAAACAAACAAACAAATTAGTACACCACCCTATACCCATAGATCTCAGGTCAGTTCACAACATAAAATCACAATATAAAAAAGACAAAAGACATCTTTTGACGAAGGTTGATATATAAATCCTGTAATGATGAAAATAGTAAACGTCGTTGCAGGACGCTAGCTCTGGCGCTTGCTCGAGAATATTCCCAATCCAGTTGGTCAACACAAGGCAGGGCTGTAAAATACTGGCTTTTGCTTGACCTTCCACCTGTGGCTTCTTCATCCAGGCTTCAACAGGGGTGGTGGTGGTGGTGGCGGTGGCGGCGGCGGCGGCTACAACCAGAACCGCTGGGGAGGCGGAAACCGAGACAGCAACAACAACAGCCGGGGCAACTACAACCGGAGCAACCAGCAGCAGAGCAGCTACAGCCCGGCGCGAAACCAGAATACGTACAAGAGCAGCAGCAACATGCCCCCCGCCCCTGCGCCCGCCCCGGCCCCAGCTGCACCTCCCAGTACTTACAACACAGGACCACAGGTGAGGCGGGGTGTGTGTGTGTGTGTGTGTGTGTGTGTGCCTTCTGTTTGGGAAACACAGAAACCTTCCTTGGGGAGGCCAAAGGAGGAGGGGAAAGTTCTTCAGTCCAAACTGTCCTATAAGATACTTCTTTATTCAGTTTATGTACAATCTTTACAACAGAAGAATTCACATCCAAGACAAAACAGTATATAACAAAACTTTGAGTTTCATATTTTCGTTTGTACTGATTCTTCTCAGATTCCCTTTTGGTTCCTTATTCTTAATCACTTAGGTCCCATATATATCTTTAACAATTTTTCAGTTAATGCCCTCACCTCCCTCCCCGTAAATTTTTCAGTTAATGCCCTCACCTCCCTCCCCGTAAACCCGTTGCTTCCCTTCACCCATGTGCGATCTTCTTTACATACTGTTGCTGTTTTTTGTTGCGTTAACAGCTGTTTATAATTGTTGTTCCATATTTGTTTTAATAACATCCTATAACTTTGCGCCCTTTAAACTATTGCATATTAATTTTAGGCTCCAACTCTTTTCATGTAATTCCCTTTACCCATTCCCACTCTCTATAATTTTTTTGATTAGAACAGCCTCTAATTGATGCTGTTAACTGTCTGCTCCTCTTTTTTCTTCTGCTTGTGCCGTCGCAAACAAGTCATTTTCTCCCACCCTTGTCTCTGGGGCAGGGGCAGCCAATGTGGTCCCCTCCACAGACCGTGGACTACAACTCCCATCGCCTGCAACTGTTGGTCATGCTGGCTGGGGCTCTCCCCCCCCCCCCATTCTAGTGCAAGGGATGGCCAAGCTTCAAGGCTCCTTAGTCCACAAAAGCTTCTGCTGTCATTATGTTAGCAGCTCCTCCTCTGATTGGGATTCCTGGAGGAGCTGCACAGCAGGCAACAGGCATGTCCTTTGGTCTGAGGCAGAGTGGGCTGCACAAGAAAAGGCATAGGAACAGCGGCTGAGACCAGCGTAGGTAGGACCCATCTACCAGCCTAGTTTAACAGCACAGTCCTGTGCATGTTTACTTTGAAGTAAGTGCCATTGGTTTTCAATGGGGCTTGCTCCCATGTAAGTACACCTAAGACCAGGGGTCAGCAACGTTTTTCAGCAGGGGGCCGGTCCACTGTCCTTCAGACCTGGTGGAGGGGCCAGACTATATTTTGAAGGGAAAAAAAATAATTAACGAATTCCTATGCCCCACAAATAACCCAGAGATGCATTTTAAATAAAAGCACACATTCTATTCATGTAAAAACATGCTGATTCCTGGACCGTCCACGAGCCGGATTTAGAAGGCGATTGGGCCGGATCCAGGCCCCAGGCCTTAGACAGTAGCCTTAAATAGGCTTGTGTTCCCTCCCTGAGAACCATAGTTCTGGGCGTGCAAACTCTGGGTCCTTTGGCAGGGAGTTTACTGGCTGCATTTCCCAAGAACTGCATTTTGGTGGAAGGCACAGTAGCGAAACTGAGAAAACAACAGAGAGTTTTAGAATCTCTTTCCGTGGTGAGGAGGGAGTCCCTCCTCAGGTGGGTTTGGACATTGTCAAGGAAGAAGTTTGTAGATGTGTCGTGGTGACCTGTGGAGGAAAGGGGCAGACAGGGTGTGCCAGTGTCAAGAGTATTGTGTGGGACTTTTTAAAGCGAGGTGCCTGCCATGGTGGTGGATTTTGCAGGTGCAAAAAAGAGCGTCGGAGCCCTTGAAACGAAAACAACCTTTTCCCCTTAATGCAAGCTCCGGGACAGGAGGGTGTCATTTATCCCAGGGTATTCTGCGTTCGCCAGGTCTTCGCTTGCTTCTCTCTGTGGTTTTTTTGGTTCGTTTGCATGGGTTAGAGCACAATGCGTAAACCGATTCCTTTGTACCCTCCGCAGCAGAGCTACAGCCAGCCCTACAACCCCCCATCCAGCTACAGCCAAGGGGGATATGCCCCGAGCTACAACTATGGGAGCTACAGTGGTTACAGCCAAAGCTACAGCCAGCCCCCGCCTGCACCAGCTCCGGCCCCAGCTCCGGCCCCAGCCCCCACCCCACCAGCCTACAATCAGCCCAACTACAACCAGTACCAACAGGTGAGTGAGAAGGAAAATCTGGGAATAAGTTCCATTCAGCTCAGCAGGCCATACCTCTGTGATGCTATCTATAGGATTGCACTGTTACCTGTCTCAGCCTCACAGCCTCACTTCCATAAGCTCCTCTAGGAGCCTTTTAGGCTTAAAGAGCAGGATGAAAACGCTGTTAGATCATAATAAAAATGAGGCAGGTTAGGCGCCGGAGTTTCAGACTTTATAGCTCCTACCCCCATTGTGGAGAAGGGATGAATTTGTTGCTTTCATGTTTCTGGGGAACTGTTCAGGGCATTGTGGCATCAGGTGTATTGGACTGGGAAGAACTGGGGCTCCAATTTCTCGCTCAGCTAGGAAGTATTTCATTTATTGAAGCTTCACAGAATCGCCAGGTTGGAATGTTGCTCCATACCCTTGGCTGGGAGGTGGGAAAGAAGAGAGGGACCCAGAGGGCGAAAATGAAAAACGTGGGTGCAAGGGTGCAGTGGTGAAAGTCCTCCACACTTAAACCAAGTGGCCTGTATATTTTAGATGAAGCTGCTCAATTCTGCTTTTGTATAGTTCTGGTGATGCAGGTCTGAATAAGTTCCCTGGTGGGTTAGTGAGACACATTTGGTGCTGTGGTCTAAACCACTGAGTTTGAATCCCCCCAACAGAGTGAGCTCCCGTTGCTCTGTCCCAGCTCCTGCCAACCTAGCAGTTCAAAAGCACACCAGTGCAAGATAAATAGGTACCGCTGCGGTGGGAAGGTAAACAGCATTTCTGTGCGCTCTGGCTTCCATCACTCTGTTCTGTTGCACCAGAAGCAGTTTAGTCCTGCTGGCCACATGACCTGGAAAGCTGTCTGTGGACAAACGCCAGCTCCCTCGGCCTGAAAGCAAAATGAGCACCACAACCCCGTAGTCACCTTTGACTGGGCTTAACCGTCCAGTGGTCCTTTACCTTTTTTTTTTTTTTAACCTAGTGGGCAGTATCTGGTATACCCCCCTTCCCCTCCCAGAACTTTCAGAACCAGATTAAATTGTGCTTCATCTGCCTTACTTTGGACAGGTTGCACAGCTCAGAACCTTGGCTCCCGAAAATGCGGAAGTCTTCCCTCTCGCTCCTCACCCCATAGCGATGGAGTACACATAGGAGCAAGCATACCCTTTTGGTTCTGCTTTAAGCAGAGAAGGGTTCGTTTAGCAGCCCTCCTCAAAAGAGAGCTTGCAAGGGAAAGGTGGAAGAAAGATCAACCTTGTGTAATTTGAGATGCATTGACAAGGATACAGAAGGCTGTATTCCAGCCATGCAGAAGCCAGAGGTTTCTGCACACCCACCACTGCATTTTTACGGTTCCAGGCCCTATTCCAGCCTGGCACAGCACCCCGGCAGGATTCACACCAGGGGGTGGGGGGCAGTCTGGGGACAGAGGGCTGGCTATAGAGGCTTGGCAGGCTGCATTCACCCCGGGGTTCTCCGCCTCTGTTTTAAGTCATGCGTAAGAAATACCGGTTGGCGCATTGGATTGGAATCTTTCAGTTCTCCAGTGTCTGGATATCCGTATTGACAAGCCTTTTCCCTTCTCCCTGCAGTACGCCCAGCAGTGGAACCAGTACTATCAGAACCAGAACCAGAACCAGTGGCCCCCGTACTATGGCAGCTACGACTACGGGAGCTACACGGGCACCTCGCAGGGAGGCTCCAGCACTCAGTGATGGCAGCGCGCCATCCTCCGGGAGGGGGGGGCGAGCAGCTTGGCTGTGCCGCTTTTGGCAAGTTTTTAAACTTGGCAGTGGGCATTTCTGTCTCGGGAAACCCAGAGGGGAAGGAGCCTCTTCCCATGCTTCCTCTCTGTAGTTTAGCCTTCCTCAACTTGCTGTGGGAGGAAGGGGGGCTCCAGGGGTTTGAGACTACAACTCCCATCAGCCCCAGCCCATTAGCTGGGGCTGATGGGACTTGTAGTCCAAAACCCCTGGAGGGTTTCCCCCAGTTGGGAAAGACTGCTGTCGTTTCGGAAGGTGGCCGCGTTTTTACCTGTACAGCTAGAGGCATGCTTCCTTTCCTTTGTACCATCCCTCACGAGGAAGTTGCATTTATCCCTTTTCTCTCCTTGTTGAAGACAATTCTTTTTTTCTCCTTTTTAAAAAAACGATTCTGGACAAAGAAAAAGCTAGAGTGTTCAGCCTTACATCCTTGTATTTTTGTAGGCCCAGATCCACCTTAGCACTAGCCTTTCTACAGTAGTTGGGTGGGTGGGTGGAGTTGTGCAAGGGGCCCCTCTTAGGATTTTACCACCACACTCTCTCTTCACCCCCACCTCGCACAAGTCTGCTAGTGATCATAAATTCCAAGCATTTTGGAAACTCTTCCTGCAGTTCAGTGTCACCCGTCTTTGAGGTGTTTTTATCTTGTCTTTTTCTGCAAATAACTATTAAAACTGGAGGGAGAAGAGATGGCTGTCTTATGGTAATTATGAACTTTTTTTTTTAGACTTTTATGTAACTTTTTACCGTGGGTCAGCAGCTGTTAATATTTTCATCAAGGTAACAATTCCTTTTTGCTCAATACAGGAGAGAAGAAAACAAAAAGAGGGGGAAATCATCTTCAATGTGTAACTTTTTATACAATGTCTCAGTTTCTGTAACTTTGCACATGCTTTGTGTTGAGTTGAATTGTAACAGCTTTTTGTATTTGGAAGAAAAAAAGAGTGAATATTGAACTTTAAATCTTTGTTTGGTGTCTTGTGTTACCTACACACACACACACACCCTTCTCACTGAAACATTTAAAAGCTATAACCTGCACACGGAATTCCTCTTTTTAAATTTAAAAACTTTTAAACTGAAGTCACCCATTGATGCAGCACTTTCTCGTTTGGGATCCCTCATTGATGTCATCCTCCATCTCAATATCACCTTGGATATTTTGGTCAGAGGACAATATTAGGGCCCCAGTCCTAGATTGCTCTTAGTGATCCCCCAAATACTATAGTTCTCCAGCTTTAATATTGTCCTTGTCAGGAGCAGGTCAGCAATAAATCACACGGGCCAAGTGACGTTAACTCTTTATTAGACGACATGTTGTAATGTGAAAGCAGGGTGAATCTTGGATTTGGCTGGCTTCCCTAGGACCCAGGGGAGCGAGCTTAGATCTCGGAGGATCCAAACTATACGGTCACCAAACAGTGAAATATACCTCACAACATTGCTTTTCTATGGAAATCCACAACTGGAATGCTGACTTGGAACATGAATTTGGAACATTATGGAACAGGTGCCTAAACATCACGAAGGTCGACAGCTGCCTGATTTTGTTGGTAACTGAATCTAGAGAGCTGGAGCTGCAGCACTAAAAACTTGGTTTCTAGTACAGTGGTACCTCGGGTTACATACGCTTCAGGTTACAGACTCCGCTAACCCAGAAATAGTGCTTCAGGTTAAGAACTTTGCTTCAGGATGAGAACAGAAATTGGGCTCCGGCAGTGCAGCAGCAGCAGCGGGAGGCCCCATTAGCTAAAATGGTGCTTCAGGTTAAGAACAGTTTCAGGTTAAGTACGTACCTCTGGCACGAAAAAGTTCTTAATCCGAGGTACCACTGTACAGGCTCAGTGCACCCCTGGGGCGTATGGTTCTCCCAGCGCTGCCCCATCTGAGTAGTGCAACGGCAGGGCAGGGAAATAATTTCCCAGCCAGCGGCCAAACCTGGGACCTGCTGCATGCAATCACATGTCCTACCTCCAAGCTAAGACCGTTCACAGCTTCCTGCCATAGAAATTGTCTTGCTGACGGGGGGGGGGGGTGCATTGGGTATTGAAGCCCAATATTTCCTCAATTTCGTTGCAGCTCCCCTTCCCTTATTTAATTTATTAAATTTGTTAGCTGCTTTATCTTGGAACCCAAAAGCATCTGGCGGTTCCCTCACTGCGAGAAGTAAGGTTACAGGGAACCAGGCAGAGGGCCTTCTCGGTGGTGGCGCCCGCCCTGTGGAACACCCTCCCATCAGATGTCAAGGAAATAAGCAGCTATCTTATCTTTAAAAGACATCTGGAGGCAGCCCTGTTTAGGGAAGTTTTTAATGTCTGATGTTTTATCGCTTTTTAAAAATTATTAATTTTGTTGGGAGCTGCCCAGAGTGGTTGGCTGGGGAAACCCAGCCAGATGGACGAGGTGGTATTATTATTATTATTATTATTATTATTATTATTATTATTATTATTTACAGTCAAAGCTGACCAGAGTGGCTGGGACAACCCAGTCTGATGGGCAGGGCAAAACAACACAACACAACACAACACAACACAACACAACACAACACAACACAACACAACACAACACAACACAACACAACACAACACAACACAACAACACACACAGCCCACTTTTGCGAGGGTTCTTTTTCTCCCCTTAAAAGAAATGCGCTTCCAACCCTCGCCCTGTGGGATGGAATTCTCCCCGGAACCAAAGCCTCTCGGCGCCGCGGAGGAGGATCCCATTCTCCGGCGCACCGCCGGAACCGGAAGTTTCCGTTAGCTGGTGTTTAGGCATCGGTTCGCCTTCCCCCGCGAGCGGAGACGGGTGTCGCGGCATGGAGGCAGGAGGGGCCGAGCCCCCAGAGCCGCCTTCCCCAGGTGAGCGCCCCCGTTCCGGCGCGCTGAGGACGGGGCGGAGGCGGTGTTGCACCCAAATGGGCCCCCACGCCCCTTGCCTCCCTCTTCTTGCTCCCTGATCCCCCCCCCCAGTTCTTTCTCCCCACTTTTCTGTCTTCTCTTCTTCCCTGAGTGGGTGGGGAGAGTCCTAGTCTCTGGAGAGAGGGAGGAGAAAGTGTGGGAAGGCGGTGATTTGGACATGAAACGACAGTATGCACGAGCCCTTGGTCTGCCATCCTTTTTATTGTGCAATCCTTATGAGAGAGAGAAGGGTCTTTATTTGCATCATCCACTAGCCATAGCTGTAAGACGCCGCTCACCCCACTTCAGTGATCTTGCATGCCCTCCAACATTTCTCTGATTAAAATACGGACATCCTATTCCAGAGGTCAGCAAACTTTTTCAGCAGGGGGCCGGTCCACTGTCCCTCAGACCTTGTAGGGGGCCAGGCTATATTTTTTTGGGGGGGAATGAGCGAATTCCTATGCCCCACAAAAACCCAGAGATACATTTTAAATAAAAGCATGCATTCTAGTCATGTAAAAACACCAGGCAGGCCCCACAAATAACCCAGAGATGCATTTTAAATAAAAGGGCACATTCTACTCATATAAAAACACGCTGATTCCCGGACCGTCCGCAGGCCGGATTGAGAAGGCGATTGGGCCGAATCCGGCCCCCGGGCCTTAGTTTGCCTACCCCTGTGGACCTATTCTATCATAACGACAATAATGATGGTAGTAATTTTATTATTTGTACCTCTGCCCATCTGACTTGGTTGCCCCAGCCACTCTGGGCAGCTTCCAACATATAGATTAAAAACAAAAAACAAAACATTAAAAAACTTCCCCAGATAAGGCTGCTTTCAGATGTCTTCTAAAGGTTGTATAGTGACCTATCTCCTTGGCTCAGGGGTCGTGTAACTCCACACCCTCTAACATTTCTCCGCTGAAAATAGGGACATCCTAAGGGTTAAACCACAGAGCCTAGGACGTGCCGATCAGAAGGTCGGCGGTTCGAATCCCTGCGACGGGGTGAGCTCCTGTTGCTCAGTCCCTGTTCCTGCCAACCTAGCAGTTCGAAAGCATGTCAAAGTGCAAGTAGATAAATAGGTACCGCTCCGTCGGGAAGGTAAACGGCGTTTCTGTGCACTGCTCTGGTTCGCCAGAAGCGGCTTAGTCATGTTGGCCACATGACCCAGATGCTGTACGCTGGCTCCCTTGGCCAATAAAGCGAGATGAGCGCCGCAACCCCAGAGTCGGCCACGACTGGGCCTAATGGTCAGGGGTCCCTTTACCTTTAAGGAAAAGTGGGACATTCTGTGGTCAAATCAGAAACCAGGACGGCTTCAGTAAATCCGGGACTGTCCCTGGAAAATAGAGACACTTGGAGGGTCTGAATGATGTGTGGTAGCAGTTTCACTGGCACTAATTGGAGTTTCTCTGTCTTTACAGCCATCAGCTCCCGAGCTGATGTAGAGGAAGGCAATGCAGACAGAGGGATGCTTGAAAGCAGTCTTCCGGACAACATTGAGGCTGCAAAGCCACTGGACACTGCAGAAGAGATGGTGGGAATCCTAGCGCCCACAGACTGTCTTCCGAAGGACAGCGGTGCCCCCAGTGAGACTTTACAAATGGTCCACAGGGGGGAACAGAAGCCGGATGCTTCCGGTGCCAGTGGCTGTAGGGCAACTAAGAGCTCTCCGCTGCGCCGGCCTCTCTGGGGAGAAGAGATGTCAGGGGTCCCAAACCCACAGAGCTCCCCCTTGAACTGGAATGGGGCATCTAAAGCACCAGGAAGCCGTCGGGAAGAGCACTCATGGAACCCTGGCTCCAGCCTTCCTAGTGGGACGCACGAGGCCATCAGTGCCTTTCTTTCCTCCTGCTGGAGTGAGTTGAAGACTGAGCCCCCATCTGCAAATAACCCGAGCAAGCCATCTCAGCAGGGCAGCGGAGAATCAGAGGTTATGGCTACTGAAGACATGCCCCCTAATGGCGGGGAGGCCTCTGACACCAAACAGCCCCACTGGGGCGGCGGAAAGCCGGAGTCTGTTGGCTCCAATTCGTCGCCTGCAGGACCCACAGAGGATGACGAGCCTGCTGTCCTAGCCATGTTCCACGCCGTGGCCAACAGCCGCTTGCCTGTGCGGAGCCAGCAGAAGGACGAGCCGGATTTCACGCCCGCGCAGAAGCTGGCTATCTTGCGGGATTTGTATCACAGCAAGCCGCTGGTGTTCCTGGAGCGGTTCCGGACGGTCCTGCGAGAGGAACACCTGCCTTGCTTCCGCCACCTCTCCGGCAGCTACGAGGCAGACTTCTACTGTGCCGAAGTGCGCAGGGCCGGCCTGGTCAAGACGCGCCACACCCGGGTGCGGAACAAGCGCTATGCAGCCCTGCAGCAGCTCATCCAAGGTACTGGGCCTTCAGATCCTAGTACCGTTCTGGAAGGGATTAGATTACAGGGGTCAGCAAACTTTTTCAGCAGGGGGCTGGTCCGCTATCCCTCAGATCTTGTGGGGGCTGGACTATACAGTGGTACCAGGTTAAGGACTTAATTTGTTCTGGAGGTCTGTTAACCTGAAACTGTACTTAACTGAGGTACCACTTTAGCTAATGGGGCCTCCCACTGCGGCCGCGCTGCCGGAGCACAATTTCTGTTCTCATCCTGAAGCAAAGTTCTTAACCCAAGGTACTATATCTGGGTTGGTGGAGTCTATAACCTGAAGCGTCTGTAACCTGAAGCATATGTAACCCAAGGTATCACTGTATTTTGAAAAAATGATAATATTAATGTATTCCTGTGCCCCACAAATAACCCAGAGATGCATTTTAAATAAAAGCACACATTCTACTCATGTAAAAACACGCTGATTCCCGGACCATCCATGGGCCGGATTTAGAAGGCGATTAGGCTGGATCCAGCCCACGGGTCTTAGTTTGCCTACCCATGCATTAGAATCATAGCATTGTGGATGGGGTGCGCTCCCGTTGTTCGGTCCCAGCGCCTGCCAACCTAGCAGTTTGAAAGCACTCCCAGGTGCAAGTAGATAAATAGGGACCGCTTACTAGCGGAAAGGTAAACAGCGTTTCCGTGTGCGGCTCTGGCTCGCCAGAGCAGTGATGTCACGCTGGCCACGTGACCCGGAAGTGTCTCCGGACAGCGCTGGCCCCCGGCCTCTAGAGTGAGATGGGCGCACAGCCCTAGAGTCTGTCAAGACTGGCCCGTACGGGCAGGGGTACCTTTACCTTTTTATTGTGGATGGGAACACAGAGCTCCTCTAGTCCTGCCCACTCCAATGCAGGAATCTTTTTGCTCAAACTCACAACCCTGAAATGAAGAGGCTCATGCTGTGCTGAACAAGCTCTCCCAGTTGTGCTCATGCTTAGAGTGTCTCTTGAGTAGCATGACGTTGGCGGTGGGCAAGATGGAGCCACGATCCCTGGTTTGGCCACTGATCTTTAGAACCCTTTCATCCTCTTCTTTCTCTCCCCGCTTTGGTTGCCTGGCTGCCAAAGAGCAGAGGAGTAGGGCGGCTAGCATCTATGTTAGCCTAGTGGAGAGACAAGGGAAGTTGAGGCAGGAGCTGTGAGAGGGAGAAGAGAGGGTCTCAGAGGAGCTGCTACCTCCCTGAGGCCCAGAGTTCGGCCTTTGCTCCCGTCCCACACCCAGCCCCCCAAAATCCAGGCGAGGCCTTTCATTGAGCTTGGGACACTTTGCTCTGAGCCACGGAAGACCCCCCTTCTCATACCTTCTTAGGCAGGAGTGGGAAACCCAACTTCCAACAACCTCAGCCAGCATCAGGGAAGATGGGGGAATTGTGATCATTCTTATTATTTATTACATATCTTTGAAGATCTCACACAGAATAAAAATAATAAATAAATAAAAACACGCAGCAGAAACAAGAACAAACGGAACCCATAACCCCCTCTCCCACAAGCACTTTTTCTTAAGTTCTTAACCTGAGGTACCATTGTAATGGATAGATTAAGTACAGTGAGATTAATTGGAAGTCAGTTTTAAATTTCTTCTATATAAGTTTTATAATTGTGTTCAGTCTCAGGAGTATATATGATGATAATTATACAGTGGTACCTCTGGTTACATACTTAATTCGTTCCAGAGGTCTGCTCTTAACCTGAAACTGTTCTTAACCTGAAGCACCACTTTAGTTTAGCTAATGGGGCCTCCTGCTGCTGTCGCCCGCAGCCACGCGATTTCTGTTCTCATCCTGAAGCAAAGTTCTTAACCCAAGGTACTATCTCTGGGTTAGCGGAGCCTGTAACCTGAAGCGTATGTAACCGTGGTACCACTGTATTAATCTTGTATCTTATAGTATGGTGGTTTGTTTGATTCCTCTGTTATTTGTTTGTTTGTTTGTTTGATTGTATGTATGTTTGTTTACTTGTATGTACGTCTGTTCTTTCATAAATGTATTTAGAGTGGTACCTCTGGTTACATACTTAATTCGTTCCGGAGGTCTGTTCTTAACCTGAAACTGTACTTAACCTGAAGCACCACTTTAACTAATGGGGCCTCCTGCTGCCGCCGTGCCACTGGAGGACAATTTCTGTTCTCATCCCGAAGCAAAGTTCTTAACCCGAGGTACTATTTCTGGGTTTGCGGAGTCTGTAACCTGAAGCGTATGTAACCTGAAGCGTATGTAACCCGAGGCACCACTGTATTTTAAATTAATAAAGCTATATTATATTAAAAAAGGAAATTCCACAACACCAAGTATGGAAAGCTTCTCGAAACAAGCCCCATGCCTGCTTCTCCCTTGTTGCCCGCAGGTGGGGAGTACTTCAGCGACGAGCAAATGCGCTGCCGGGAGCCTCTTCTTTACGAGCAGTACATCGGGCAGTACCTGAGCGACGAGGAGATGCAGGCCCTGGGCAGCGGCAAGCTGGAGGCCTCCTGCTCCCTCTCGGGCGTCCTCCTGGACTCCTACCAGGAGCAGGTCATCCAGCGGCGGCTGCAGGTCCAGCAGGAGCAGGAAGAGGCCTGTGAAGAGGAGGAAGAGGAAGACAGCGATGATGAAGGTTGGTCAAGAAGCGGGGTGGGATCTAGCGGAGGGCGGGGAGACCCAAGGTCACCCAGCAGCTGCATGTGGAGGAGCGGAGATGCGAACCCGGTTCCCCAGATTGCAAGACTACCGCTCTTAACCACTACACCACACTGACTGAGCCCGCTCTCCCCTCTCTAGACAAGGCCTCTGACCTGGACATGGACGAGTGGGTCCCTGAACAGGAGGAGAAGGCCTACCTGCGGGAAGAGTTCACCAGCCGCATGTACCAGCGCTTCCTCGACGGCAAGGATAGGGACTTCAACTACAGGTGAGGAATCAGGGCGGCACATCAGCGGATAGGTCCTTTCACTCTTTGCTGTGGACGTTTCTCTCTATCACTTTGGCGATGAGCCGCTGCTGCTGAAAAACACATGAATCCAAGGTTCTATCTCCGGCACCCTTCAACTAATCTGGTGCCTTCTAGGTGTTTGAGGGACAGTTCCCATCGCTCGATGGAACAATGACTACAGCTGTAGAAATGGTTCTCATGCCCTTAGTTTATTTGAATGGGTGATCTTTTGTATGTTGCTGTTCACTGGCAGTGTACAGTAGAGTATTGGGTCAGGTTTAAGGTGCTGGGTGCTGGTTTTGACCTTTAAAGCCCTTTGTGGCTTAGGGCCCTCGTATTTACGGGACTGCCTCTCCTGGTCTGCCCCGCAGAGGACCTTAAGGTCCATGAATAATCATAGTTTAGAGGTCCCCGGCTCTAAGGAAGTCAGATTATCCTCCACCAGGGCCTTCTCAGTGATGGCTCCGACCTGGTGGAATGCTCTGTCCCATGAGACCAGGGCCCTGCAGAATTTAACTTCCTTCCGCAGGGCCTGTAAGACAGAGCTATTCCGCCTGGCTTTCAATTTGAACTTAGCCTGATCTTTTATTCCCCTTCCTCCCCTCCCCCTCCCCTTTTTATGAAGATTACCCGCTCTGGGATCCCACAGCTAATTCTCCCCTGATCTCCTCGCTGGCCCAAATAGAACTAATTTAGCCAGCTAGCCCTGGTGATCATCTAATGTTTATTGGATGGATTTCCCCCCTAAATTGATTTTTGATTTTATTGTTATTCACGTTTTATACCGTATTTTATGCTGTTTTTTTTGTAGCATCAATTAAGTGTTTTAAATTTGTTGTTAGCCGCCCTGAGCCCGGTTTTCTGAACCGGGAAGGGCGGGGTATAAATAAAATTTTATTATTAGTAGTATTATTAGTATTATTATTATTTCAGTGATTTCTGCCTGCGAAGTGGTTTATAAATGGACAAATAAAGAAACGAGACCATTCCTGGCCCAGCCAGCATCTCACGTCTCGCATTGCACAGAACTCAGAGGTGTAGAGGGCCTCTCACTTCCACGTTGGATGAGACAGACAGACCCAGGTCCCTCTTCAGTTACCCTGAACAACATTCCCGCCCCACCCCAGTCCTGTGCCCTCCAGGTGTTGCTGGACTCAAGCTCCCGTTTCGCACGACCAAGATGGCCAGAGGTCAGGTGCGATGGGAGTCGTCGTCCAAAACATCTGATGGGCTCCAGAACACGGAAGGGCGATCTAGAACATGCAGAGAGTGTGGGGCAAGGGAGAGGGGCATTCTCTTCTTGCTAGGCTTTGGAGCAGGAGCAGCCAATGTTGCGAGACTCCAAATCCCATCAGGCCCCCGTGGTCAGGGATGATGGGATCTGTAGTCCAACAGTGGGTGGAGAGCACAGATTGGCCACCCCTGTTTTGGAGGCTCCCACCGCACTGGGCTTTGGAGACTCCGAGGAGCAGTGAAGATCTTGCATTGCTTCCCCTCTGCCTTACACTCTCTGGACACGCCATGAGGCTTGTGGGGCATGCTCAGCAGCAGCCACAAATCGTGGCTGGCTCTGTGGGTCAGTCAAAACTTGCGGACCCCTCTCCCTCCCACAGAGCAAGCTGGTTCCTCGGTGCCAACTCCGCAGACCTGAAGCCGCTTCCGGGTTTGTCAGTGTAAACCTGTGCCTTTCCTCCCTCCAGCGAGGTTGACGAGAACCCCGACTTTGACAACCTGGACATCGTGTCGCGGGATGAGGAGGAGCGCTACTTTGATGGGGAGGATCCGGAAGACGCAGACGCTATGGAAGCAGAGTAGATGGGGCTGAGATCCTGACCCCCCAAGGTGCCAGGATGCAGCAGCAAGGAGCAATGTGTTGGCTGTTTCCTTCCCATCTTGTGCAACCTCTCTCCTGCCGGACTGGGCGGCTCTGCCGATAGGGATCAGAATGGCATTGGCGTGTAGGGTGAGTTGTCTTGGAGGTCTATGGCAATGGACAGTCTGTGATGCCTGCAGCATCTTCTGCACCCCACCACTCCTGAGCGCCCCACTTCCCAGTTGCTAAAGAGGGGTAAGGAAGGGAATCTCGCTCTCTGGGACTGGTCATCGGCTGTCTGGATCGGAAGCACCAGGGCAGATCATGGCTTCCCTTCCATGGTGCTGCCTTCGCTTCTGGACATCCCTGTTTTTAGAGATGTGTCTCTGTCTCTTTCCTGTAAGAAATGGGTCTTCTGTGTTGGAGATGGGGCTAGCCCGAAGCCCAGACCCTCCTGTGCAAAGGACATTGCTGGCTGGCAAGTTGGCTTTTTGCAGTATCTATGTCCGATTGATCATTATTTTTTGCAGCGTTGGACAGCTGAAAATAAACAACCTTTTAAGTAATTTGTTGGGTGGTCTCTTAAAAGTGAGAAGGACCTTCGCCCCATCTTGAATTTGTTTTGCGTTTCCTTAACTGACTTGCTCACTGTTCCCAGTGGATCAGGGCCACGTTTATTTACATCTCTGCACCATATCAAAAGTGTGTTGTTATTATTATTTGGTTTCCCCAGCCACTCTGGGCAGCTTAAAAGGGAAAGGGACCCCTGACCATTAGGTCCAGTCTGGGGTTGCGGCGCTCATCTCGCTTTACTGGCCAAGGGAGCCAGCGTACAGCTTCCGGGTCATGGGGCCAGCATAACTAAGCCAGTTCTGGTGAACCAAAGCAGCACGCAGAAACAGCATTTACCTTCCCGCCAGAGCGGTACCTATTTATCTACTAGCACTTTGACTAGCTTTTGAACTGCTAGGTTGGCAGGAGCAGGGACCGAGCAACGGGAGCTCACCCCGTCGCGGGGATTCGAACCGCTGACCTTCTGATCGGCAAGTTCTAGGCTCCGTGGTTTAACCCACAGCCTCTGCTGCCGGGCAGCTTACAGCATATGTAAAACAAGATGCCCCTAAGCCAGGGATGAGGAACCTGGGGCCCAGGCGTTGCTGGACTGCAACTCCCATCGTCATTATCCCTTTGTCCTCATCAGTTGGAGCTGATGGGAATTGGAGCCCAGCACCAATTTCCCATCAATGCCCTGAAGGGTTAGGAAAGGGGAGGTGGGAATAGGGAGCGAGTGATCCTTGGAATAAAAGCTTTCCTTCTCCTAGATGGGCTCCCTTCCCAGGTGGATGAGTCCCCTCTGCCCATCACTTCTCTCTACAGCGCGCGCAGAAGCCGCCTTCTTGACCATGGGCCCCACTATTGGTCTTGTCCGCTCCTTCAGCTGGAGTGTGTGATTCCTAGCTCACTGAGGGTTTGAGACCCATCGGCTACCCTCACCTGGTTTAGCCACAACTTGAAGCCTTTTCATGGTGCTGCTGTCACATGCTGACAGCTTTTAGGAGACACAGGTGAGTGCTGAGTGCAGGATGAGGACCAAAGATGGACAGACTATCCCTGAAGGAGCACGTCTGTCCCCCACCAGAGGTACTAGGTAAAGTGGCAGGGCGTTCCACAGGGCAGGTGCCACTACCGAGAAGGCCCTCTGTCTGGTTCCCTGTAACTTGGCCTCTCGCAGCGAGGGAACCGCCAGAAGGCCCTCGGCACTGGACCTCAGTGTCCAGATAGAACGATGAGGGTGGAGACGCTCCTTCAGGTATACTGGACCAAGGCCGTTTAAGCCTCTTAGTAATAATAATATAATAATAACTTCTTATTTATACTCTGCCCATCTGGCTGAGTTTCCCCGGCCACTCTGGGTGGCTCCCAATCAAATGTTAAAAACAATACAGCATTAATATTAAAAACTTCCCTAAACAGGGCTGCCTTCAGATGACTTTTAAAGATAGGATAGCTGCTTATTTCCTTGACATCTGAAGGGAGGGCGTTCCACAGGGCGGGCGCCACTACCAAGAAGGCCCTCTGCCTGGTTCCCTGTAACCTCACTTCTCGCAATGAGGGAACCTCCAGAAGGCCCTCGTCGTTGGATCTCAGTGTCCGGGCTGAACGATGGGGGTGGAGACACTCCTTCAGGTATACGGGACAAAAGCCATTTAGGGCTTTAAAGGTCAGCACCAACAGCCTTCAGCTGCAGCAGTGGAATAAGACCTGGTTGGAAGAGAGCAGACCAAAGGCTGGAATATAGAATCCCTGGGTGGAGTTTCTTACTGGAGTTTCTGAGGACGAGGGGTGCTAGTGATGTCTGTTGAGCTGGTCCACGGGGTCACAAAGAGTCGGACACGACTAAACGACTGAACAACAACAATAATAACTTTAGGACATGGGTGGGGGAGCCTGTCTGACCCTGTGGGCCAGATTTTTATCTCCTACCCCCCACAGTCCAACCCAAGTGCTGGGGACTTCAGTTCTGCTTTCTCCAGGCTCCACGTGTCCCAGGGAGCTCACATTTGGGAACCTTGTTCATGCACCTGAGCCAAGCAGGAACGAACTCCCATCAGCTGATGCGCAAGGAGTCCGATCCTGCTTTCTGCAAGCTTTTGGCCGCATCTCTGCATGCCCCACACCTGACATCACATATGATGCGTCAGGTGTGGGGCAGGGGGAGTTGGTTTGGAGGGGGTCAAATGTGGAAGGCTGGGAGGCCAAATTTGGCCTGTGGGCCAACTTCCTGTGTTTGGATGTTGTTCTTACCCTGTTCTTGCAGCACGCAAACAGAAGCCTGTGGGAAGTCCCAAAGGAAGATATGAGTGCATAATATCATTACATGAGGCTACTGGATGAGGCCAGTGGCCCAACGAGTCTAGCATCCTGTTCTCAGGGTGGCCAAGCATATGCCTACAGGAATCGTGCAAGCAGCAGCTTCACACAAGAGCGTCTCCACCCCAATCGTTCTGCCTGGACACTGAGGTCCAGCTCCAAGGGCCTTCTGGCGGTTCTCTCCCTGCGAGAAGTGAGGTTACAGAGAACCAGGCAGAGGGCCTTCTCGGTAGTGGCACCAGCCCTGTGGAACACCCTCCCACCAGATGTCAAGGAAATAAACAAGTACCTGACTTTAGAAGACATCTGAAGGCAGCCCTGCTAAGGGAAGTTTTTAATGTCTGGTGTTTTACTGTATTTTTAATATTTTGTTGGAAGCCGCCCAGAGTGACTGGGGAAACCCAGCCAGATGGGCAGGGTATAAATAATAAATTATTATAATATTATTATTATCTTGCAGTTTCCTGTAGCTGGTTGCTGTTGTTAAGTCGTGTCTGACTCTTCGTGACCCCATGGACCAGAGTACGTCAGGCCCTCCTGTCTTCCACTGCCTCCTGCAGTTTGGTCAGACTCATGTTGGTCTCTTCGAGAACACTGCCCTACCATCTCGTCCTCTGTCGTCCCCTTCTCCTTGTGCCCTCCATCTTTCCCAACATCAGGGTCTTTCCCAGGGAGTCTTCTCTTCTCATGAGGTGGCCAAAGTCTTGGAGCCTCAGCTTCAGGATCTGTCCTTCCAGTGAGCACTCAGGGCTGATTTCCTTCAGAATGGAGAGGTTTGATCTTCTTGCAGTCCATGGGACTCTCAAGAGTCTCCTCCAGCACCATAATTCAAATGCATACCTGTAGCTGGCATTCAGCAGCATTTCTGCCTCTACTTGTGACAAGTAGCTATCCATACCTCTCCACAAATTTGTGTAACCCGTCTAGGCCCAAGGCCGCCACTTCCTCCTGTGGCAGTGAGTTCCATAAGTTGCGTGCTGTGTAAAGAAGTGCTTTCCTGTATCTTCCAACAGCACCGTGTATTCAGAGGATGGCCGGGCCCAGGCTCTTTGCACAGGGTCTCAGGTGCTCTTTGCACCCAGGAACATCCACTTGAACCGTGAGCTGCTTGCCTAAAGGAAGCTCACTTTCTGGAATCAGATTACAGGTTTTTCCTCCTGCAGGAACTCCTCTACGTCATTTGCAATTGCTTCAGGCTCCTAAATCACCAAAGTCACATGCCCTAGCTGAGGAAGCCTGGACAGCATGTCCTGACAGTTGGGTCTTTGTTTATTCTTTCTTCTAACCTGCGGGGTTTTCAGCAAGAGTGCAAGACTCCACCATCGCTCAGTGCAAGGACTCTTGCATTTGAAAAGATCGGTGGCCTGGCTGATGTTAATGATTGTTAGGGCGCATTTCTCAAAGGCCTAGAATTCACTATGCTTTAATACTATCCAAAACTGGTTTGAAGTCCATATCATGCTATCAATTTTGTAATTTTTGACTGGGCAATGGATCACAAATCAGGATATCTGTGTGTGTGTGTGTGTGTGTGTGTGTGTGCGATGCAAAAAATCACTATGTGGGAAAAACGGCAAAGTCAGCCAATGCCCGCCTCTACTCCCTTATTTCAGACATTGTGATATATCAGTACATCGCAGTGCTTAGCTGGTGATATACTGCGATGTTGAAAACCAGATATCGCCCAGCCCTAGTGTTTTCTTTGGCGATCACGCGTAGCTGAGTAAGATTGTCTTCCATAAACACGGTTTTAACAATGAGTCTGTAAGTGACCGTGGAGGCCAATTCTGGATCCTCACGTCCTCCCACAGTGGAGATATTGGTTTCTGGGTGGGAGTTGATCACAGTGAGGGATTTGCCAAGCATGCCTTCCTCTTAGCACGTTTCTCCCTTGTGTCCTGAGTTCGAGCGTCTTCAAAGCCCACGACACGTTTGGTCAAGGCTGTTCTCCAACTGGAGTGCTCGCAGGCCAATGTCTCCCAGTTGTTGGCGTTTATACTACATTTTTTTTTATTTAGTGTGGAGCCCACTTGACATAGGCTGGGCGGCTGCCATGTCATGTTTATGAATGGGTTTACCGCTGCAACTAAAGAGGTCCTGTGCCAAATATTGAGAAATAGTGGCAAGGAGGCAGAGTGTTGCTGCACTTCACACTTGGACACGACTGTAGGTCTCTAGGCTCTGCATAAACTGTCCCCCCTACCCACAATATTTCTGTAAAATCCTCCTCCTGCTACTGATATTGATGCCAGTCCCTACAGAGTTTTCCAACGGCAGAAAAAGGGCATCTGCAAGGGATTTCGGGGGGCGGGAGCCAAGCGTGTCCAGATGTCAGTGGCTGACTGAATGACATCCGTCACAGCAGTCAGGAGCTCCCACTCTGTTTTGTCTTTCCGCCCTTTCTCGCTTGGCTCAGCTCTGCTTTTTCCATTTTCCAAACGACTCACAAACGTCTGACTCAGCTCCACCTACAGCATGGGGATTTCCATCGAAATCCTGGCTGCGTTTTCCTCGCTGGCAGGAACCATGGGGCTCTTCTTTCCTTCCCCAGACTCCTGCCTCTGTTGATCCTGCCCACTCCAAATGAATAGGTTGGCTGGGAAGCAGCTGGACCCAGCAGGAGGAAGGATCCCCCAAACTGGGGCGTTATAGTGTAACGCAGATGGGCTGCCGTCTACAGAGTTGCCACTAGGTGGCTCCCTTCTACTATCAAATCACGGGAATCCTGCGCAGCTTCAGCCTCCCTGCATATGGAAAGCTAGGGTTGCAGGCTGAAACTCATCTGCCTGGCGTACTAGCTTTCCACATGCAGGAGGCTTTCTTTAAACTTGTGCTTTTTCACACGGGCGGTGCCCCTTTTGCATCTTAAAGTGGTACATTCAAGTCCCACATTCAAATTTCAACTCAGGGTGCGTAACAGATGTACATAAAAAACAGCAGCGGCTGCACACTTGCTACGTTGTTGGCAGACATATTTATCGCTATTCAGGAACCATCTAGGGGAAATCACGTCTGTAGGTTTGAACAGTAGGCAGCTTTGCACAGCTCTGATTGCCTGGCGGCTGTGACGTCACAAGCTCTCTTCTCCCTGGGACCATTTTACAACATCTTAAAAAGCAGAGACATCACCTTGCCAACAAAGGTCTGTATAAAGCCATGGTTTTCCCAGTAGTGATGTATGGAAGTGAGAACTGGACCATAAAGAAGGCTGATCGCCAAAGAATGGATGCTTTTGAATTATGGTGCTGGAGGAGACTCTTGAGAGTCCCATGGACTGCAAGAAGATCAAACCTATCCATTCTGAAGGAAATCAGCCCTGAGTGCTCACTGGAAGGACAGATCCTGAAGCCGAGGCTCCAGTACTTTGGCCACCTCATGAGAAGAGAAGACTCCCTGGAAAAGACCCTGATGTTGGGAAAGATGGAGGGCACAAGGAGAAGGGGACGACAGAGGACGAGATGGTTGGACAGTGTTCTCGAAGCTACCAGCATGAGTTTGTCCAAGCTGCGGGAGGCAGTGGAAGACAGGAGTGCCTGGCGTGCTCTGGTCCATGGGGTCACAAAGAGTCGGACACAACTAAACGACTGAAAAACAAACATGTTTTGCACAGTAGGCAGCTTTGCACAGCTCTGATTGCCTGGTGGCTGTGACGTCACAACCTCTCTTCTCCCTGGGACCATTTCACAACCATATTAAGTAGCTGAATTTTCTTTTTAAAATAAATAAGGGATGTTTGAATATACTCTCTGCCTTCGCCTTCCTTTGGGTCTAAAGAGTTGTTTTGCTTTATAGGGTGGGTGGTTTCCTAACATAATACATGTACAATCCCCCGCAGAAAAGTACTATGTTTTACGAGCTGGTTCCTGTTTATGAGAGTTAAGATGGTGTGAAAGTCAGCATTAGTGGAGTTTCAGCAGTTTGATTTAATGAGGAGTTGCACACTTCAGATCTTCTTAACAGGCCATTCCAGGAATCACAGAATTGTAGAGTTGGAAGGGACTTCCTGAGTCATCTAGTCCAACCCCCTGCAATACAGGAATCTCAGCCAGAGCCTCCATGACAGATGGCCACCCAACCTCTGCTTAAAAACCTCCAAGGAAGGAGAGTCCACAACCTCCAGTGGGAGACTGTTCCACTGTCAAACACCTCTTACTGCCAGAAAGTTCTTCCTGATGTTTAGTCGGAATCTCCTTTCTTGTACCTTGAAGCCATGGGTTCGAGTCTTACCCTCCGGAGCAGAAGACAAGCTTGCTCCATCTTCCACGTGGCAGCACTCTGGATATCTGAAGATCAAACTAACTCCCGCTCTCGGAGGAATCCAGCCCCTTCCCTACCTTGTTGCCTAATAGATTACCATAGCTCAGTTGGCAGAGCACGAGACTCTTAACCTCCGGGTTGTGGGTTCGAGTCCTACGCTGGGCAAAAGATTCCTATATTGCAGGTTGTTGGACTAGATCAGGGGTCTGCAACCTGCGGCTCCGGAGCCGCATGTGGCTCTTTTACACCTTTGCCGTGGCTCCGGGGCGGATACTAGCGAGGGGAGGAGGCGCATTGTGCGCCCCGACACTCCCTACTGTGGCGGGCGCTGTACTGGCTGTGATGTCGCATGGGGGCGGTGCGTGCGTTAGTCATGCACCGTCCCGACGTCACCTTCCCACCCACTGTCAGATCGGAGGGCAGCGGCGCGCATGCTTTAAATGTCGCAATGGTTTTGCGGCTCCCAGGTTTTTTTCCCTTCGGAAACAGGTCCAAGTGGCTCTTTTTGTCTTAAAGGTTGCAGACCCCTGGACTAGATGATACTTGAGGTCCCTTCCAGGTCTACACTTCTATGAAAAAGACTTGTTAGGCCCCCTTTCCTAGGCACAAAACTTCGAGCTCTTCCACAGGTACCACGTGGCTGGACTTAAATGCAACTACTCAGGAATATAGGCAGCTCTCGGTGTGCGTGTGGTTTTTTCCCCCAAAGCACTCTCTCACATTTTGTGAAAGACTCTCTTCCACAAATGATTCTCCCGCCCACAGTGTGATTACTAAGGGAGATTAGTTCTTTCTTGGTATAAATGAGGCTTCTTTGAAATAGATGTCAGTTTGTACCAGCTTTAACTTCTTCTCAGAATATGTCTCTCTTGCATGTAATATAGATGCACCGCCCCATTATTATTATTTTGGGTTGCCTTTTACATCTTCAAAACAAGAACGCCTGTAGCTTATTTGGCATGGTACTGTTGAAAAGTTGCAATGGTGGGAGAGCTTTGCCAACGTGCCCCTGGGCCACGAAACTTTGTGTGAAAGGAAATGTTTGGGCGTTTAATTATATTGTTAAAGTCGGCAGCCCAAGGGTGGGGCATTTTTCGGTTCGTGTAAGCTGTGCGTCGCCGAAAGCCGGAATTCTGCAATGTACAGTGGTGCCCCGCAAGACGAATGCCTTGCAAGACGGAAAACCCGCTAGACGAAAGGGTTTTCCGTTTTTGAGTTGCTTCGCAATACGATTTTCCCTATGGGCTTGCTTCGCAAGACGAAACGTCTTGCTAGTCTTGCGATTTCCCCCCCGCTTCCCCCCCCTTTTCTAAGCCGCTAAGCCGCTAATAGCCTTTTAGCAGCTAAGCCGCTAAGCCTTTAATAGCCGCTAAACCGCTAATAGCGCTAATCCGCTAAGCCGCTAATTGGGTTGCTTCGCAAGACGAAAAAACCGCTAGACGAAGAGAATCGCGGAACGGATTCTTTTCATCTTGCGAGGCACCACTGTATAAAAATCCAGCAAATTTAGCAAGCAAGGTGCTTGTATCTTGAACTCAAATGCTTGCAGTGGGGAGAGAATTCAGAGAAGATCTCTTGAAATCAATGGTCATGCCTAATCTAGGCCCATTAATTTCAGCCCAGTCTACTCTGACAAAAAGTTAGCTGAAGGTAATCCTTTGTTGTTATTAATTTCAGTAGGTCTACTCTGAGTAAGACCAGCATTGTGTACATCCCACACCTTTTAGTATCCAAGTCCACAGGTCCTTGTATGTGAGCACATGTGATTTCATACCTTCCAACACTGACAAACCTAGACAGCATCTTGAAAAGCAGAGTCATCACCTTGCCAACAAAGGTCCATATAGTTAAAGCTATGGTTTTCCCAGTAGTGATGTAATGAAGTGAGAGCTGGACCATAAAGAAGGCTGATCGCCGAAGAATTGATGCTTTTGAGTTATGGTGCTGGAGGAGACTCTTGAGAGTCCCATGGACTGCAAGAAGATCAGACCTCTCCATTCTGAAGGAAATCAGGACTGAGTGCTCACTGGAAGGACAGATCCTGAAGCTGAGGCTCCAATACTTTGGCCACCTCATGAGAAGAGAAGACTCCCTGGAAAAGACCCTGATGTTGGGAAAGATGGAGGGCACAAGGAGAAGGGGACGACGGAGGACGAGATGGTTGGACAGTGTTCTTGAAGCTACCAGCATGAGTTTGACTAAACTGCGGGAGGCAGTGGAAGACAGGAGTGCCTTGTGCGCTCTGGTCCATTGGGTCACAAAGAGTCGGAAACGACTAAACGACTAAACAACAACAACAAACATTTCTCCCATGAAAATAGGGACATCCTATTCCATAATAATAATTTTATTATTTATACTCTGCCCATGTGATTGGGTTGCCCCAGCCACTCTGGGTGGCTTCCAACACATATAAAAACATCATAAAACATTAAAAAAAATTTTTTTTTAAACTTCCCTATACAGGGCTGCCTTCAGATGTCTTCTAAAGGTTGCATAGTGACTTATCTCCTTGGCTCAGGTCGAATAACTCCATACCCTCCAACATTTCCCTGGTGAAAATAGTGACGTCCTACCATACCTTTCAACATTTCTCTGATGAAAATAGTAAAAGTGGGACGTTTCAGGATCAAATCAGAAACTGGAATGGCTTCTGTAAATCCGGGATTATCCCTGGAAAATAGGGACACTTGGAAGATTTTAACACACTTTCCTACGAACTAGAGCATGGGTAGGCAAACTAAGGCCCGGGGGCCGGATCTGGCCCAATCGCCTTGTAAATTCGGCCCACAGACGGTCTGGGAATCAGTGTGTTTTTACATGAGTAGAATGTGTGCTTTTATTTAATATGCATCTCTGGGTTATTTGTGGGGCATGTTGTTTAGTCGTTTAGTCGTGTCTGACTCTTTGTGACCCCCTGGACCAGAACACGCCAGGCACTCCTGTCTTCCACTGTCTCCCGCAGTTTGGTCAGACTCATGTTTGTAGCTTTGAAAACACTGTCCAACCATCTCATCCTCCGCCGTCCCCTTCTCCTTGTGCCCTCCATCTTTCCCAGCATCAGGGTCTTTTCCAGGGAGTCTTCTCTTCTCATGAGGTGGCCAAAGTCTTGGAGCCTCAGCTTCAGGATCTGTCCTTCCAGTGAGCACTCAGGGCTGATTTCCTTCAGAATGGAGAGGTTTGATCTTCTTGCAGTCCATGGGACTCTCAAGAGTCTCCTCCAGCACCACAATTCAAAAGCATCAGTTCTAGGCCAAGGCTCGAAAAAGACCTAACATGGAGGCCTACTGGCCGAAATATTGGGAAATAATTGAAAAAATTGGAGACAATTGGAGGCTGCAGAGCCAGGAGAAACTAAAAAATAAGGTGCGAGACTGGTTACATTATGCTCAAATTCAAGAGGTGTTTAAAATAGATAAAAAAGTTGGTTTCCAGGTGGAAAAATCGAAATTAGAGACGGAACTGTTAGAACCAAAGACTAAGATACTTTCTAGAATGTACAACTTGCTGCTTAAATGGAATACACAGGATGAGACAGTAAAATCTGCCATGATAAAGTGGGCGCAGGACATTGGGCATAACATTATGTTTGAGGACTGGGAAAGGTTATGGAACACCGGAATGAAATTCACGGCATGTAATGCCCAGAAGGAAAACATTATGAAAATGATATACCGGTGGTACATGACCCCAGTCAAGCTTGCTAAGATATACCATTTGTCTGACAATAAATGCTGGAAATGTAAGGAGGCTGAAGGGACATTCTTTCACCTCTGGTGGACCTGCCCAAAAGTGAAGGCCTTCTGGGAAATGATACACAATGAGCTAAAAAAGGTATTTAGGTATACCTTTCCCAAGAAACCAGAGGCCTTCCTCCTGGGCATGGTGGACCAGAAAGTGTTAAAGAAGGATAGAACTTTGTTTATGTATGCTACTACAGCAGCAAGAATTCTCATCGCAAAGCACTGGAAGACACCAGATTTACCCACGCTGGAAGAATGGCAGACGCAGTTGATGGACTATATGGAACTGGCTGAAATGACTGGCAGAATCCGTGATTTGGGAGAAGAAATAATGGAGGAGGACTGGAAAAAATTTAAGGACTATTTGCAAAAACATTATAAGTTGTATGAATGTTAAGAATGTGTACGATTTGGAAATTTTTGCTTCAGCAACTTGAATAGGTGAATTGGAAATTAAGCTATAAGAAAGATGAGGCAGACAACATGAAGTAACCATACTATGTTTATTTATAGGGTACAAATAACTGAGATACAGTATTTTAAATGTGGAAACATAGTATTTGAAAGATACAGTAAGACATGAAATAAGGTAACAAATTGCTGATGTTACAATGGCAAGGAACGCAGAATTCGGAAGATGTGGGGAAGTCCAATTGGAAGTGTCAAAGTATTTTGGAAAGTTGGAATTTATGTATACTTTCTTTTTCTTACTTTTACTTTCTACTTTTTATTCTGTAAACTTTTGAATATCTGAAAGAAAACTTAATAAAATATTTATAAAAAAAACCACAAAAGCATCAGTTCTTCGGCGATCAGCCTTCTTTATGGTCCAGCTCTCACTTCCATACATCACTACTGGGGAAACCATAGCTTTAACTATACGGACCTTTGTTGGCAAGGTGATGTCTCTGCTTTTGTGGGGCATAGGAATTCGTTAATATTTTTTCTTTCCAAAATATAGTCCGGCCCCCCACAAGATCTGAGGGACAGTGGACCGGCCCCCTGCTGAAAAAGTTTGCTGACCCCTGAACTAGAGAGTTAAATTCAGGCAGGCGGCAGTTTTTTAAAAAAGTGCAGTGTCTCTCTTTTTAATGGCATGTGGAGTTTTCCAAGTGGTTTGTGTCTGTGGCAGCAACCTGGGTGTGAATATGCTCCCGGCCCCCCAGGGATGAGCTTCCACATGCTTGGCTTGCAGAACGCTGCCGGGAGTGATCATTCCCATGTGCGGATGAGCCCTGGCAGCTGCTACACCACTGGCAGAAGGTTCCTATCACAGGGACGCAGTCACTGGGGGCAGATCACGCCCCGAGCAGGAAGTCAAAGTGACGGGGTGTTGACTGATGGCTCCGTACCGTGTGAATCAGCGTCCTCTGGTGTACGTGTGAATCAGCCTGAAGTTCGAGTGAAATGGGAGTCTTCAAAGAACCTTCTCTCCTATTCCTGAACTGCTTCCCCCTTTCTCAGTGTGACTCGTATGACCTCATCTGCATTGCGCAACAGAACCATGACACTTTATTTTTATTTTGTATATAATTTCTATGAATATTTTCTGTATTACAATTTAAGATGTTCATCTAAGCAACCTTAAAATGTCTGCGACTTCCCTCTTTCCATGGTTGAATTTGCATATCGTAAATCCCTGCATATTTTACATAAACTAAACCATTCAGTATTCTATTAATACATTCATCGAAACTTGTTGAATTTATCTGAATGCTGCCAACATTTTCAAGTGGACACAGTTCCCCCCATCTATTCAAGAAACATTTTCCAGTCTTCTTTAGACATATGTTCTTCTTGTTCTCTTATTCTATACGTTAGGTCCACAAGCTGCACATATTCCATCAGCCATTCTTCTTTAGTTGGGATCTCCCTCGTTTTCCATTTTGGGACTAACAAAACACGGGCCGCATGCATAAATAGCCTCTTTTTTTTTGACACCTGGGAATTTCCATCTAAATTATCCCCAACAAAAAGGACTCTGGGTTTAGAAAAGTACTTTTAAACATTTTTCTCAATTCATTACAAATTATTTCCCAATAGCCTTTTACAGGTCTACCACATGTGAAAGAACCTCAACCTCATTGCATCTCCAGCACTTATCTGATTCAGTCTCATACAGAGACCCCTCTATTCCCCTCCTAAAGCTACCATTCCCAGAGCGGTTTAACAACCAACCCTACTTTCCCTGAGGACTCTGGGAATTCATAGAACCGTAGAGTTGGAAGGGACCCTAGTGACCATCTAGTCCAACCCCTGCCACGCAGGATTATGCAGCTGTCCCATTCGGGATTTGAACCCAGAACCTTGCCATTATCAGCACCACGCTCTCGCCGACTGAGCCACCCAGACTTATAGCTCTGTGTCGTGTCTCCCAGTGACTCTCGGCGTCCTGAACAAACTACACTTCCCAGAAATCTTTGCGGGGAGGCGGGGGAGAAATGGCTGCTTAAAGTGGTATGAAATGTGCAGTGCAGATGTGTTTTCCATCCACTAGAGTGGATGAGAGGGCTCACATCACTTCGCTTGCCAAGACCTTCTTCCTAGAAGGCTCAAGGTTGTGTTTAAGAATGCACAGAGCTCCTGCAATTTTATTTATTTACTTATTTTAGGCTGCCCTGTCTCCTGCTCCCCCTATAAAAGGGACGGAGTGTGGACAAATCTGTGATGTGCAACCCCAGTTCCCTTCGCCCACAGCCGGGCTGACCCCAGTTTTCAGGGGGTTCGGGAGTTTTAGCCCCAACAACAGCTACAGGACACCACCCCAGCTCTTGAAAAAAGGGGGCAGAGTCAGCCCAGGCTTAGCATTAAACTCAGACCAGACAGTTGCCTAGAAACATCACTCCTTGCTTACACTGGGCAAGAGATTTCGGTTATACTGTAATATACAGTTTTCTTCATGGGCAAAGTTATGGAAAGAGGATTTGAAGTTTACAGCCTGCTGTTCACTGAAAGAAAATTATATGAAAATGATGCACCTTTGGTAAATTTGCACCTAGTCAAATTGCAAAAATGTACAGACATCTGAAGGCAGCCCTGTTTAGGGAAGCTTTTAATGTTTAATAGATTATTGTATTGTAATATTCTGTTGAAAGCCGCCCAGAGTGGCTGGGGAAAGTCAGCCAGATGGGCGGGGTATACATTTATATTATTATTATTATTATTATTATTATTATTATTATTATTATTATTACAGAACCAGTTCAAATGTGCGTTGGAAATGTAAAAGGAAAGAGCGTACATTTTATCATATGGGGTGGTCATATGGGGTGGTAAAAGCTTTTCTGGGAAATGATATATAATGAGTTGAAAAAAATGTTTAAGATAACTTTTGTTTAAAAGAAGAGAAGCTTTTTTTGTTAGGCATTATAGGTGCAGAACTACCAAAAGAAAACAAAAGACTCCTTATGTATGCAACGACAGCAGCAAGGATGCTTCTTGCCCAGAGATGGAAAGAAGACGAAGTCCTGGCCAGAGAAGAGTGGCAGACCAAGCTGATGGAACATGCAGAAATGGCAAGACTGACGGGAAAGGTCAGAAATCAGGAAGACCAAGTATTCTTAAAAGACTGGAATAACTTTCTAACATATTTGAGAGACCACTGTAAACAGCTGAAATCATTGGCAGGAGTACGGCAACACTTGTAACATGGATTTAGGATACAGTGGTACCTCGGGTTACATACGTTTCAGGTTACACACTCCGCTAACCCAGAAATAGTGCTTCAGGTTAAGAACTTTGCTTCAGGATAAGAACAGAAATCGGGCTCCAGCAGCGCGGCGGCAGCAGGAGGTCCCATTAGCTAAAGTGGTGCTTCAGGTTAAGAACAGTTTCAGGTTAAATACGGGCCTCTGGAACGAATTAAGTACTTAACCTGAGGTACCACTGTACTATGATTATATAACAGATAGATTACAGTGAAAGATGCAGGAATAAAATTTAGAATTGGAACCCCTGGAGGGAAGGAAGGAGGTCTCACGGTTTGAAAGAACCCCCTTTTTTAATGTATGAAACTGTTACGTTTATGGTGTATCACTTTTATGTAAAACTAATTAAAAAAATTATATATATATATAAAGAAACATCACTCCTCGCTTATCCATGATGGATAAGTATCAGCCAGATGTGTCTTTTGCAATGCTGCTTTGTATATCAGAGCTTCCCCAAAAGCCCTGGGGTCCAAGCGGGCACGTTTACCTGCCCAGGAATGCCCGCCCGGATGCCAGGGGCACCGGGATCCAGGAGTTCTGGCATTCAGCCATGCATTCCTGCTTCCTCCATGCCAGCTAGCGCCATGCCAGCTTCCAGTTGTTGTTCTTCTGCAAATCCCACAGACGCAGGGCACCAGGCCCACTGTGCTGGCAAGCTGGAGCCGCGCACCGCGGGTGCGAAAGCCCAGCCCCATCCTGCCGCCTCGGGGGCAGAGCGGAGGGCGCTGCCAGCTCGCTTCTCGATCCCTCGCCACTTTCCCTCTCTAGACAGAGAGACCTGGGGAAAACCCCTGGTGATTAATCTGCTGCTAGGCAACGGTCAGGCCTCGGCCTGCTGCTAGGCCCAGACTGAACCTGCCATCGTAGGCATTTTCCTTCAGAGAAGACGTCGTTTATTCATTCATTTGTTTAAGAGGATGCAGCCCGGGCCCAAACAGAGGGCGTCCCCCTAAGGCTTTGAGCTCTTTCCTGACTCACAGAGTTTTGGCAGAGCCAGGCGCACTTTCAAGTTCCTATCTGCGGCCATGAGGGCTAGAAACCTGCTGTTTCCAACGTGAAATGCAGGGCACGATTCTCAGGGTGCTAAGTTCTGCACCCCTGAAGGCATGCTGCAACTTTAGGATCAGAGAATACGGCAGAAGTCCTTCGGGAGGCCGAAGGAGGCATGCAGAATCGTAGCATGGAGGTTGCTGTGTCTACTCTTTCAGGGCTTTGCATGCCAGGGATCCTGGGAGCGGGAAGACGCTTCTAGCCCGCTGAGGTCACAGCTCGGAAGATTGCAGGGTGCAATTGGCCTGGAAGACGCTTGCGGTTTGACACAACTGTTTGTGTTTCTCCGCTTGTCGCCCTGGGCCCTGTTTCCCGGGAGCTTGTGGGAGGTTGGTTTGGCTCCCGTACAATTTCCAAGGCCCAATAAACTTTCCCAAGGGATGGTCTCTCTGTGCGTGAGGATCGAAAAATGAGACTGAGCAATCCACCTACGTAATTTGAGAGATTCTTCTCTCTGTCATCTTTTTTTGGAGCCAGGAGCCAGGGCTTTTGTTATTAATAATAGCTGCGTCCTGAGCCTCTTAACGGGTCATTTATCTTGTAATCTTTATGGCAAGTGGAGAACTTGTGGTACTGATCATCTTCCATGTTGGCTGCAGCTGATGTGTGTTGGAGATTAACAACATTTGGAGGGCCACAGGACCCCTATTCCTGCTTTATGACAATCCTAGAGGGAGGTCAGCACTATTATACCCATTTTACAGATAGGAGTAGCTTGGGTAAAGCTGCTTGAATGGCCAAGGTGACACTTGAGCTCGTGACTTTCCAGCTCACAAATGCTGCTCTTAACTGCAATGCCGGCTCCTGAGTTTTGAAGGACCCTCTCTACTGAAAGGTTCTGGGTCAGTAAGTAGTTCTTAAGTGGACAGTAGAGATTAAAAGTAGAGAGGGTGATAGTTGCTTTAAGTTATCACAACGCATAATCTTAAAATACCCTCTCCACTTCCTCTTTCCTCCCTGCAAGTGGGTCTTTAAGGCTTGCTAAGAGCCAGCTGTCATTAACAACAGTAAAGAATGTCTCTATTCCTTATGGCTGCAATTTAACAGTGCATGGGCAATGTCTGCTAAATTCTCAAAAGCCAGAATGGTTGCTGGAATAAGGTTTCTAGAAGCTTAGATGCCCTGGGTAGCACCTTGTCAGAACTCCAGGGCTGACCTGAAGTCTCCACGTTGGCCTGGCCTCTTCCAGGCGACAGGTGGAGGTTTTGATTCCCCAGCTGGGCAGTATTTAATAAAATAAAACAAATGTTGCTAATAAAGCTGTACATGCAACTTGCAAGCTGCAGTCTGGCAGGAGCTGACTGCAGATTCTAGCAGTCACTTGGCAGGAGATCTGTGCTCCTCCTCTCCCTTATCCCAATTAACTCCCTTGTCCCGTCACATCACCAGGAACTGCCACTGTGATATCATTTGGGACCACCCTTAGGTCTCAGGTTTGGGCCCTGAAATCCCATCTGGGATTCACAGCTAGCAAGACCAAAATTCACAAAGCACCCACAACTGCGAAACAAATCACGCAGAATTGTTTCATTTGCCATAACCCGCTAGTCGCGGAATTCACCTTTTCTGTGTTTGAATGCTTGTATATACTAGAGCCTGGGACGCGGGTGGCGCTGTGGGTTAAACCACAGAGCCTAGGACTTGTTGATCAGAAGGTCGGCGGTTCGAATCCCCGCAACGGGGTGAGCTCCCGTTGCTCGGTCCCTGCTCCTGCCAACCTAGCAGTTCAAAAGCACCTCAAAGTGCAAGTAGATAAATAGGTACCGCTCCGGCGGGAAGGTAAACGCTGTTTCTGCGCGCTGCTTTGGTTCGCCAGAACTGGCTTAGTTATGCTGGCCACATGACCCGGAAGCTGTACGCTGGCTCCCTCGGCCAGTAAAGCGAGATGAGCGCCGCAACCCCAGACTGGACCTAATGGTCAGGGGTCCCTTTACCTTTATATACTAGAGCACACACTACCTTCAGAGTTTCATCATCCAAAATGTGATGTCCCTGCCCCAAATAGCTTACAAACGAACTCTTACCTGTAGCAGGATAGAACAGAAAGAAGAAAGGGAAAGGAGAAGTGTGACCAATAAGTGAGAGCATTAGGGCATTCCCCATATAGTCAGAATTTTAGGTGCTGGGTTATCTGAGGCCAGTGTTTTCCCGGGTTCTCTATCACGATCCTGCCCCTTTTGTTTAGGCCCTGCCGTGTGGCTGGCACGAGGTCAGGAAGGCCCTGGGGCTATTTCGATCTTCCGTGGGCCGTTTTAATGATACCTCTCTGCGGCCTGAAATTACACGGCAGGCCCTGAGTCACCTGTCCCATCGCTAAGTCTTCCCAGCCCCCCCTCTTGGCCAGTCTGAGCCCCCACCCGGGCTGTGAATCACACCTCGGTGAGTGGGTGCCATGCCACACTTTGAGCAACCTTCCCTGGGCAGCTGTGTAAACACTGGTGCCAGGCTGCCTTTCTCCAAAAAGGCCCTTTCTGCAGCTGACTCAGAGGTGCAGAAACCTAGCTCCCGTTTCAAATGCAATCATCCAAGCTGGGGGTCAAGTACACAAACTGTTGGCAGCGCTCTCCAGAATCCCGTGTTCTTCAGAGAGGAAGACATTAAACGTTAAAAGCTCTTGATGGGATTATGGTCCATAGCCATCAACCGTCCCTTATTTGGCGGGAAAGTCCCTTACCCCAGCGCTGTGTCCCGCTGCTGTCCCTTATTGATGATGTCCCTTAAATGTCCCGGGTTTCAAAGGAAGTAGCTCCTCTCCCTCCCTCCCTGCCGGCCAGGGAGGAGGGAGGCTCCAACTGGGTTGCTCGGCTGCGTTGCTCACCCAATAAGGAGTCTAAGAACGACTGGGGGTGGTGGAGCTTGCATGCCTTGTGCCGATCAAATCGGCCGCGTTGCCTGGGGACTCGCCTTTGCTCAGCGCTTCCCAGCGGAGAGGTGACGGTGGTTTCCCTTGCTGCATCCCCTTTGCCGGGTTGCTGTGCTGTGGGAACCACCACTTGAGGCTTCGTTTGGCTGCTGGCTGGGTTTTCTGCCTTTGGCTGGGAGAGGCTCAGAAGTTGAACATACCTGTGCTTGGAAAATCCCTTATTTTGGCTGCTGATCCCTTATTTTCGAGGCTGCTGGTCCCTTATTTTCAAATCTGCAAGTTGACAGCTATGTTACAGTCCCTCTGAAGGAGCGGCTACCTTGGGGATAGCACCGCATCCTTTGCTGTCACACGAGTCCCAGGTGGCCTCGGTGGCGCAGAGACACTTCCATCAGCTTCAGCTGGTGGCCCAGCTGCCCCCCTATCTGGGCAGAGATAGCCTGGCTTCTGTCCTCTATGCTCTGGTAACCTCAGGGTTAGGTTCCTGCAACGCGTTATACATGGGGCTGCCTCTGAAGGCTGTTTGGAAACTTCAGCTGGGGCAGAATTTGGCGGCCAGGTTTCTCACCAGGGCAAAATAGGTTTGAGCATATTGCACTGATCCTGGCCCAACTGCACTGGCTGCCAGTTCATTTCCGGGTCTGAATTGGTTTTGACCTCTAAAGCCTTAAGAGTCCCGCAGGCTGTCTTGCCAGAGTGGTGCATGCTCTAGTTATCTCCTGCTTGGACTACTACAATGCGCTCTACGTAGGGCTACCTTTGAAGGTGACCTGGAAACTACAAGTAATCCAGAATGCGGCAGCTAGACTGGTGACTGGGAGTGGCCGCCAAGACCACATAACAGCGGTCTTGAAAGACCTACATTGGCTCCCAGTATGTTTCCAAGCACAATTCAAAGTATTGGTGCTGACCTTTAAAGCCCTTAACGGCCTCGGTCCAGTATACCTGAAGGAGCATCTCCACCCCCATCATTCTGCCTGGATGCTGAGGTCCAGCGCCAAGGGCCTTCTGGTGGTTCCCTCATTGCGAGAAGCAAAGCTACAGGGAACCAGGCAGAGGGCCTTCTTGGTAGTGGCACCTGCTCTGTGGAACGCCCTCCCATTAGATGTCAAAGAGATAAACAACTACCTGACATTTAGAAGACATCTGAAGGCAGCCCTCTTCAGGGAAGTTTTTAATGTGTGACATTTTAATGTATTTTTAATCTTTGTTGGAAGCTGCCCAGAGTGGCTGGGGAAATCCAGCCAGATGGGCGGGGTACAAATAATAAATTATTATTATTATTATTATTATTATTATTATTATTATTATTATTATTGGCTCAGGGCCACAATACGTCAGAGCCCCTTCCTTTTGTTCCTCCTTTGCAAGAGGTCTGGAGGGTGGCAACTCGAGAGCGGGCCTTTTCTGTGGCTTGTGGGATATTCTCCCCAAGAAAGCTCACCTGGTGCCTTCATTACCTGAGATTTTACCTTCTTGGGCTCCATGAGCACTGCAGATGGTGACAGTAGTCACAAAATTAAAAGACGCCTGCTTCTTGGGAGAAAAGCAATAGAAAACCTAGACAGCATCTTAAAAAGCAGAGACATCACCTTGCCAACAAAGGTCTGTATAGTTAAAGCCATGGATTTCCCAGTAGTGATGTATGGAAGTGAGAGCTGGACCATAAAGAAGGCTGATCGCCGAAGAATGGATGCTTTTGAATTATGGCGCTGGAGGAGACTCTTGAGAGTCCCATGGACTGCAAGAAGATCAAACCTATCCATTCTTAAGGAAATCAGCCCTGAGTGCTCACTGGAAGGACAGATCCTGAAGCTGAGGCTCCAAGACTTTGGCCACCTCATGAGAAGAGAAGACTCCCTGGAAAAGACCCTGAGGTTGGGAAAGATGGAGGGCACAAGGAGAAGGGGACGACAGAGGACGAGATGGTTGGACAGTATTCTCGAAGCTACCAGCATGAGTTTGACCAAACTGCGGGAGGCAGTGGAAGACAGGAGTGCCTGGCGTGCTCTGGTCCAGGGGGTCACAAAGAGTCGGACACGACTAAACAACTAAACAACAACAACAACAACAAAATGCACCAGGCAAAAAATATCCTCGATAACCAGGCCTTTGGCTGATTAACATTTCTATGACTGTTTCAATGGGTTTGTGGGTGGGTGGGTTATTGTTTCATTTTAGTTTTATTATGTATTTTGTGTTCTCGTTTTGTATTTCCACGTTACTTAACAACAAAACAAAAAAAAACCTCCCATCATTATGGTGGCCCACATGCCACACTTCTGGGGTCACTGTGCATGTGCAAAATTTGAATATGAAAACCATATGTGGAATGACAGATGTTTTGCACACACACGAGTTTATAGACCTGAGGGCTATAGAGATGAGTTGGCCTGAAGGAGCCCTTTGAAGCTTCTGTGTCATTAGCCGAAACAGAATTAATTATGGAAAATAAGGAAATACCATAGTTAGATGCACTCAGTTTGCGTGTTTTTTACAAGCTGCAGAATTTACATCTTTTAGGTCAGGGATGGGTATCCTGTGGCCATCCGGATGTTGAGCCCCGGCCACCATCTTCCCCTTCCATTGGCCATGCTGCCTGGGGCTGATGGGAGTTGGAGTCCATCAACATCTGGAGGACCAAAGTTCCCCATCCCTGTTCTTTGTACAGGACACAGATTAATGTTGGCCTGTTTTTTAGTCGGACAAAAAACTGTGCTCATAATCATGCTAGCGAGGAAGCAACCTGGGCAAACTTACTTCTTGGGGCTTATATCAGACCCTTTCCAAGGCCTGATTTGAGCCTTGGGGTAGCTCAGTTGGTAGAGCATGAGACTCTTAATCTTGGGGTTGTGAGTTCGAGTCCCACGTTGGGCTAAAGATTCCTGCATTCCTGGATGGTCCTTTCCAACATTACAATTCTTCAATTTTTAATGTTTGATGTTTTACTGTGTTTGCTGTTTAGCTGCCCAGAGTGGCTGGGGCAACCCAGTCATATGGGCGGCATATAAATAATCACGTTATTATTATTATTATTATTATTATTATTATTATTATTATTATTATTATTATTTGATTCTACAGCACCAGAACATCAGTTTGGTGCCCGCAGGTCTCAGTGCTGGAACATGTACAGAAATAACGGAGTCCCTTGGAGCATGTACAGAG
This sequence comes from Podarcis muralis, assembly GCF_964188315.1. Lineage (NCBI taxonomy): Eukaryota > Metazoa > Chordata > Lepidosauria > Squamata > Lacertidae > Podarcis > Podarcis muralis. The sequence goes on from NC_135661.1 coordinate 82,943,196, forward strand.
TGTTTTCCTACCAATGGGCAACCATGGTTGACTATCTCACAAGGGTGGGGCACAGAAAACACATTCCTCTGCCCCCGAGTCAGGCAAACCTAACTTTTCATGCCTAAGAGATGGCTGTTCAGACTCACACCCTCTGAGGAACGGTGTGTTCTGCATGCCAGGAATCTCAGCTATTCTAAACAAAGCAAGCAAGGAACCTCAGAAGGGATGTGTGCGCATGTGTGCCCATCTGTGAGGGCAAGCGCATGGCAGGGTGATGCTCGCTGCACTTTGAGCTCCTAGTTTCTGAGGCCAGTGAGGAGAGGTGCCATGACTGAAGAGTTGTTGCTTGAGGACATGGATTGCTGTGCAGTGCCTAACCATAATCGTTTTCTTAAAAAAAAAGTTTTCTTAAGTCTTTAAATTGTCCCAGAGACCCCCAAAACACACGATGCAAAAGCTGTATTCCTGCGCATACATGCCACAGCTCATAACATCTGCAAAACACATCCTTATTACGTGATCCTCAAGTTAGTTACAAACCTTTGGAACTGGCCTTTGGTTTTCTGGAGAATTTGTGGACGAAATTACTTAACAAGGGGAAGCATCCATATGTTTGGAAGGTGGCCTGTTGCTTCTTAGCAGAGGAGAAGATTTACGCACAGAGTTAGACTCCAGGTACTGCTGGCAAGACCTTTGCCGGAAGTCTTGGCGATGCCTTAACCAACCTGGTGCCCTCCAGGCGTGTTGAACTACAACTCCTGCCAGCCCCCTGCCAGCATGGAGGGCACCAGCTTGACGAAGATTGCTTCAGAGAGCCTCTGAGAACTTAGCGTGGACATAACTGACCAGCGGTCCACCTCTGTATACACCAACTAAATCAAAGAAAAGACCTGCCAAGTTCAAGCTGTTACCGTTACTATATAAACTTGGGCCCAGTTTACCTATAAAATTGCCTTACCCCCGCGCATGTGCCCACTCCTCCGCTTTGATTGGCGGGATTGGCACCACGACACCTGCCCCATAATACCCGTTCCACATTTGCAACAACTCGATCGTTTAGTGCTGCAGGGTTAAACTTTGAAACTCCCTGCCTCATGATACCAACCAGGCGCCTTTTCTCGGCGCCTGCTAAAAACAATCTTGTCCACCCCATAGGCTTGGAAAGTCAAGGCGATTCCAGTCTGTTTGGGCATTTGAGCTTTTTGTACATTTTTAAAGTACAGTGGTACCCCAGGTTACATACGCTTCAGGTTACATACGCTTCAGGTTACAGACTCTGCTAACCCATAAATAGTACCTCGGGTTAAGAACTTTGCTTCAGGATGAGAACAGAAATCGTGCTCCAGGGGCAGCGGGAGGCCCCATTAGCTAAAGTGGTGCTTCAGGTTAAGAACAGTTTCAGGTTAAGAACGGACATCCGGAACGAATTAAGGACTTAACCTGAGGTACCACTTTACTGCACTGTGAACTTTTCTTGGTTTTACCTCGCAAGACGAATGCCTCGCAAGACGGAAAACTTGCAAGATGAAAGGGTTTTTGGTTTTTTGAGTTGCTTCGCAAGACGATTTTCCCTATGGGCTTGCTTCGCAAGACGGAAACGTCTTGCAAGTTTGTTTCCTTTTTCTTAAATCCGTTAATACAGTTGCGACTTGACATCGAGGAGCAACTCATAGCACGCGGTGTGGTAGCCTTTTTTAGGTTTTTGAAGACTTTGGTGATTTTTGAAGCTTTTCCAAAACTTTTCCGAAACCGTGCTTCGCAAGACGAAAAAATTGCAAGACGAAAAAACTCGCAGAAGGAATTAATTTCGTCTTGCGAGGCACCACTGTATTATCTTTCTGTAAACCCAGGGTTATTTTTTATGACTGAGCGGTGTATAAATTTTCTGGAAGGAAGGAAGGAAGGAAGGAAGGAAGGAAGGAAGGAAGGAAGGAAAAGAAATGGGGCCCAGAAGCCAAATGCATGGGGGAGTTTTAACTGGGGGGGGGGGGCTTGCCAGAGTGGGTTCGGTGAGCAGTGATGAGCTGGGCAGGAAGCTGCCATGACTCTTTGGGCAAATGCATCATCTCCACCCCTCAGGCAGCCAGCTTCTTCTCAGTCAGCATTTACAAGTCACCTGCTCCCCCTTCCGAATCTCGAAGGGCCTCGCTTTGTTGTGGCTTGGCCTGTGAAGGATCCCGGCTTTGCTGACTCCCCACTGGCCCATGTCGCCCCCACTCCCACCCCCTCACACACGCTCCAAGGGGGGTCTCTGATGTGGTCGGTCCAAGCAGCTGGTCTGGGATACCCCCGGTCTTGCTCCTGCAGCCTGTTCCAGGAATTCTATCGCTGGCATCCCTCCCAGTTAAGAGCAACCGTTCCTTGTACAAGTATAAACTTCTCTGGAGAAACAAGGGGTCAATAGGGGGCAGGAATTCAGGGGAGGGAGCGTGTCTCTGCATTAGGCTGGGCGATGGAGTGAGGTTGGTTTTTTTTGCTGACCAAACTCCTCTCTAGGATAGGGCAGGCCTGGAAAGAGGTTAAAAACGAGAGAATTATTTTTTTGGGGGGGCACCCCCGTTCCCATATCTGGATTCAACTGGAGCAGAACACAGCAGAGAGGGCTGCCCTGCATCTAAAACAGGGGTCAGCAAACTTTTTCAGCAGGGGGCCAGTCCACTGTCCCTCAGACCTTGTGGGGGGCCAGGCTATATTTTGGAAAGGAAAAAAAAAAGGAACAAATTCCTATGCCCCACAAATAACCCAGAGATGCATTTTAAATAAAAGGACACATTCTACTCATGTAAAAACACGGACCATCCGCGGGCCGGATTTTGAAGGCAATTGGGCCGGATCCGGCCCCTGGACCTTAGTTTGCCTACCCATGATCTAAAATACAGTGGTACCTCGAGTTACATACGCTTCAGGTTACATACGCTTCAGGTTACAGACTCTGCTAACCCAGAAATAGTGCTTCAGCTTAAGAACTTTGCTTCAGGATGAGAACAGAAATCGTGCTCCGGTGGCGCGGCAGCAGCAGGAGGCCCCATTAGCTAAAGTGGTACTTCAGGTTAAGAACAGTTTCAGGTTAAGAACGGACCTCCGGAACGAATTAAGTACTTAACCTGAGGTACCACTGTATAGCTCGTTCCCAGGCTTCGAATCACCTCGGATGCATTTTCTCAATAATTCTCACAACAGTCCTGTAAGGTAGGGCTGGCATTAATAATCGAGGCCAAGATGAGAGTTGTTCCCTGCTCTCTTGCATCTCACATTCTCAGCTGCTGGGCTCATCAGCTCTTGCAGCCGAACTGTTTTCTCTCCGTCTCTCGCAGTGAGGAAGGTTGGAAGGTTAACTTCCCAGCTCAGGAGAAGGGGAAATTCTTGCCTGCTAGGACTGGGAGCCAGAACCCTTCCTCTCCTCTTTTTAACTCTTAGCAGGGCCACTGCACAGCTTCACCCTCGTTGCTACACCTTGGGGAAAGTTGTAAGGATATATAACAAGAGCCCTGCCTGTCTCATCCAGCCTCCTTTCTCCCACAATGGCTGTTATGTACTGAGTGGAATAGGATCCAAAATGCAGCAGTCTGATTGGTCCTAGAACAATAGGGTCCAGAATGCAGCAGTCTGATTGGTCCTAGAACAATAGGGTCCAGAATGCAGCAGTCCGATTGGTCCGCAGGAGCCACCCAATCCAGGTCCAGGTGGAAGTGAATCCGCGACCTGATTGGCCTACAGGAGAATCCCGGAATTAGCCAATCATGTGGGGCCCATTGTGTAAATAATGTATATAAAGCAGATATTGTGGGGGGAACTTCCATTCCTCCTCACCACTATGAGCTGAATAAAGAGCATGAAATCAAACTCTCGACTCTGAGTATATTTCATTGGCTTAACCCTAGAGGCCTCTGCAAAGCTTGCAAGCAGAACACAAAGAGGAGAGCCATCGCCTGGGGCTGCTTCCGGTATTTGAAGCCCTCGGGTATAGCCGGCATTGCTGCCTGCGGACACACAGTACATGTTAAGCACAGTTAAAGCCACTGGCTTTCCCCCAAAGAATCTTGGGAACTGTAGTTTTCCCCTGACTAGGTGGAAGCTGTAGTGCAAAAGATCCGAAGAGCCCCAGTTTGGCAAAAGCAGCTCCCCAGCCTTTTAATTTACTGCCAGCTGCCAGCCAGATGTTTTCGGGAGTACCACGAGGGCAACAGCCCTCTCTTATCACACCCCTAACAACTGGCACAGACGAATTAACGAACTGATAACTCGATTGGTTGCGGCACTTGATATCCTGCCCTTCGCTCCGAAGTTCGCCCAGAGCGGCTGAAAACGAGAAATGGAGCGAAGCCACGTCAAGAAATCAAAACCAAAAAGTAAATCCAAACTTCGAAGGGGTGCCGGCGACACCAAAGCAGTGGGTCAGAGGCACTTCCAGGCTGTCTTGTAGAAAGCGGTTTTCTGGGGGTGTCGTTGGGGGTGGCCCAAAGCTTATTGTGGGGGGCACGCCTCCAGTTCCATACTTGTAATTTTTCGCCGGGGTAAGGTGTGTCAACTAATAAACGAAAATCTGCCCTGATTCCCTTATGGGGGACACAAGAGCCCTTATAGAGTCCTTTGTAGGTTCTCCATTGGTCGGAGAAAAGAACAGAGGCCAACCAGAGAATATTGAGAAGCAAAGCAGCTCGTAAGCCCGATCTTTATTGAACTGTTGCAACAGGGTGCCCCCTTCACACGCAGGAGGAGGGGGACCCCGAACAAAGGTGTGCCCGCCCTTATGTTTTAAATTGCCCGCCCTGGAGTTCAAGACTACCCCCATACACATCATACCTACAACACAGAAAGGGCGGTCTACAACAGAAATCTGAGTGCGTTGTTTATCTCCTGTCATTGTTTATCTGTTTATCTGTTACCTGTTAATGATTCCTTGATTGGATACCCTGGGGAGCCTTGCCAGTCTTTTGTAGTGACAAGTGCTTACTTCCTGAGCCAGGTCACAGGCTCACCCTATTCATACACAGACATACCCTTAAGACAGGTTTTGGGGACAATGGGGAGGCTTTTCCATTTTCCTTTGACCTTGCAGAGAAAACATTTGGTCAGTTTGGGAGCCAAAATGGCTCCAGGGCTGCCCTCCTGTGCTGCCTCAGACATGTGGCCCATACATTTATGGACGTGTTTGCCTGGCACGTCCATGAACATTTAATATATGACCTTAATTTTTCATTTCACAACGATGCACTGATTAGCTCACTAGTTTTCTATCAGAGAGACTTATATCAGAAGGGACTGTTGCTCAGACGCATGTCATGAGATGGGATTATTTTGGGGCTCGGGAATAGCTCCTTAAAGGTAAAGGTACCCCTGCCCATACGGGCCAGTCTTGACAGACTCTAGGGTTGTGCGCTCATCTCACTCTAGAGGCCGGGAGCCAGCGCTGTCCACAGACACTTCCGGGTCACGTGGCCAGCGTGACGTGACGAAGCTACTCTGGTGAGCCAGAGCCACACACGGAAACGCCGTTTACCTTCCCGCTAGTAAGCGGTCCCTATTTATCTACTTGCACCCAGGGGTGCTTTCGAACTGCTAGGTTGGCAGGCGCTGGGACCGAGCAGCGGGAGCGCACCCCGCCGTGGGGATTCGAACCGCCGACCATGCGATCGGCAAGTCCTAGGCGCTGAGGTTTTACCCACAGCGCCACCCGCGTCCCATTTAGCTCCTTACCAGTTACTAAACAGCCGCTGAGATAGCTAGGGAAGCAACTGCAATATTGGCAATGGGAACCTCGACTGGGTTACTGGTTACTGCAATGCACTTTATCTGGGGAGAATCCTGGTAGAAATTCCTGCCTTTTTGGTCCAGGTAAGAGGACCATACCTCCAGCTCCCGAACAGCATGCCAAACAACACAACTCTGTGTCCATACAATCCATACAAGCCCTGGAACCCTTCAAGGTGTCGTGATGGAAGGATGGAGCAAAGTTTAGCTCTTCCTTCCTGGCCCCAAATCGTGCATCTCTCTCTCTCTCTCTCTCTCTCTCTCTCTCTCTCTCTCTCTCTCTCTCTCTCTCCCGTCTGCTCCACCCTGTCATATAATCCGTCGCTGTCTGACCCACAGCAGAATCCCTTCAGGCCTGTGGGGCGCTGGGTGTCTGGTCTTCTGGGTGTGTGGAGGGGGGAAACACCCAGGCATTGGGGAACCCCACCCAAGGCAGACAGGGCACGGGGTGCGAGGGGTGGTGGTGGAAGCAGGTGCCCACCTCGGTTGCCAGGCTGTGGGATTGGCATGAAAAGGGCCAGACATCTGAAGAGGCAGGCTGGTTTTGCTCAGCCAGGGTTTTTAAATATCCCAGCAGCGAGGCCTGTCCACCCACGCTAGGTTGTATGAAAACACACACGGAGCAAATGTTAGAGAGGGCCAGAAAGCATGGAAAAGAGGGAGGGAGAAAGGAGGTGTATTTAGAGGCTACAATTTCGTGGGGAGGTGATTTCCCCCTCCCTGAGTGAGACCTCATAGGTATGTCTAGGCCAGGGGTAGGCAACCTGAGGCCCGGGGGCTGGATGCGGCCCAATCGCTTTCTCAATCCGGCCTTCGGATCCAATCCAGTGTGTTTTTACCTGAGCAGAATGTGTCCTTTTATTTAAAATGCATCTCTGGGTTATTTGTAGGGCCTGCCTGGTGTTTTTACATGAGTAGAATGTGTTCTTTTATTTAAAATGCACCTCTGGGTTATTAGTGGGGCATAGGAATTCGTTCATTTTTTTCCTTCAAAATATAGTCCGGCCCCCCACAAGATCTGAGGGACAGTGGACCGGCCCACGGCTGAAAAAGTTTGCTGACCCCTGATCTAGACTGTGCACACGCCATCCATTTAAAGCACATGCATACACCCCAGAAGAATTCTGGGAACTGTAGTTTACCCTATGCAGACCTACAATTCCCTTAGCACCAGTAACAAACTACAGTTCCCAGGACTCTTTGGGGTGTGTGTGTGTGCTTTAAATGTGCTTTAAATACATGTGGCGTGTATGCAGCTGATATTGGCAATAGTTGTGCAGATCAGCAGCCCACACCCAAGACCTCTTTTCCAATTTCACTCGTCGCAACTGGCAAAGAGGCAAGCCAGAGCCACGACTCACGCAGAGACACAACAGGCAGCCTCTTCTGAGAGCGTTTAAATCGCGTGTATCGTCATCAGGGATGACTGAATGAAACAGCTGCAGCTGCTACTGATTCAGACACACCGACCATCAGCAAAAGCCAGTTACATGAGTCATACAGAGAAGCAACGGGCAGCCTCCTCTGGGATAAGTGCTTTGGGCTCCCTCCATTCACTCATGTGCGCTGGTATTTGGGAAGCGAGGTGCAAAAAGTTCAGGTTAAATGGCTCATAGTGTCCCTTTCCAAGACTTAAAATTTCGAAAGGAGGTTTGGAGAGTCATTAGGTCCTGGAAACTTTCCTTAGGTCGCTTCTCTAAATTCTTGCCTCCCCACACAGGAGCCGCCACACTCTAGACTAAACAGACAACTCAAGCATTTTAGGAGCAGCTTTGGAAATCCGAGCTATTTACTACCTGGTTCATTTTCTCTGCTAGCAGGGGGTTTCGTTTCACTTACAGATTCTCTTCTTTAAATGGGTACTTCTCTCTGATGAAACTCCCGTGAACCTTTCCTGATATAAAGGAAAAAGCAGCATTATTTTTTCCTCTTGAGGAGATTGATCAAGTTTTGTCATTTGATGTAGCTAATAAATTGGTTTATTCTATATCCCCCATAGATCATGCTAAACGAGTGTTCTCCAAAGACACCATACATTTAAAGCGCACGCGCCATAAAATCCTGAGAGACGTAGTGTACGCCTCTCTGAGCTACAATTCCCAGGACCCTACAGTTCCCATGAATATTTGCAGGGTGTGCTTCAAATGTATGGTGTGTACACAGCTGATTGTCTTGTCTTGCTTTAAATCAGGGATTCTTGACCCTCGGGTTCCAAATTAAGCCTCAGCTGAACACAGCAGAAAGACGTACCAATATGTTAACTTATTTGGCATCAAAACTGCACACTTGATATTTCGAACTTGATATCAGAGAGGTGCCAGCTGAGGCAGCAAAGCAGTCCAGCTTAATCCTGCTCCCAAATCTTCAACAGGAGCTTGATATTCGGTAACCAAACAAAGTGAAATTTCTACAACATGGAGAGAAGCATTTCCCCCCCTGCTCGTGTCTGTCCACAAAAAAGCATAGTAGCAGGGGCTGATAAAAAGAGTTGGCAACCTTACGAGAAGGCCGCTCCCATACCCCATAATTATTTGGCAAGAATAGTAATTATGCACAGCATGTTATTTCTGTTGCCCTTAAGACAACATTGTAAGGTAGGCCAATGCCATCACCTCCATATTGTAACGGGGGGGGGGGGGGGAGGAACTGAGGCCAAGAGTGGCAGTAAGAAGATTTGATCCAATGCGTTCTTGGCGACATCCACACCATGACTTTTCCTGAAGAATTCTGGGAACTGTAGTTTCTTATGGGTGCTGGGATTCCCAGCTCTGTTATGGGTAAACTACACTTCCCAGGATTCTTTTTTTTTGGGGGGGGACTTTAAAAGTGTGGTGTGCATGCAGCCTATCTCGGGTGCCCCCAAGCAAAGGGAGCAGTTGCCCCCCCCCAGATGAACCATAAACTTTCATTAAAAAAAAGAAAATTTCTAACGTTAGTAGAATCTATTATATGAGGCAAAATGCACAGGTACTATTCTTCTCACCCCTTTGCCCCACAAAGAACTCTGGGAATTGTAGTTCCCCCCCCCACAGTGCTACAGTTCCCAGCACCCAAAGGAAACTACAGTTCCCAGGATCCTTAAAGGTATGGTGTGTGCTCAGCCATTGCCACTAGCATCACATCGGAGGGGAAAGTGGGAGGCTGCCTATCCCCAGTCGTTTGAATTTCTGGTTCTCTTCTCACTCAGAAATTGATAGGAATGGTTCAGTTGCCACCTTTTCAAAACTAAGGATAGCTCAGCTGCTTAGAGCGTGGTGCTGATCACGTCAAGGTTGCGGGTTCGAATCCTGTATGGGTCACCTGCATATTCCTGCATTGCAGGGGGATTGGTCTAGAATCAGGCACGGCCAGACTTGGCCCTCCAGATGTTTTGGGACTACAACTCCCATCACCCCTAGCTAATAGGACCAGGTGGTCAGGGATGATGGGAATTGTAGTCCCAAAACATCTGGAGGGCTGAGTTTGGCCGTGCCTGGACTAGACAATCCGCAGGGTCCCTTCCGACTCCACAATCTTACGCTTCTATGTACTTATGTCAGTCTGCGTTCAGTGATCTTGAGCATATGTGGTTTCCAGCGACTGGTACAGTGGTACCTCGGGTTAAGTACTTAATTCATTCCGGAGGTCCATTCTTAACCTGAAACTGTTCTTAACCTGAAGCACCACTTTAGCTAATGGGGCCTCCCGCTGCCGCCAGAGCACGATTTCTGTTCTCATCCTGAAGCAAAGTTCTTAACCTGAAGCACTATTTCTGGGTTAGCGGAGTCTGTAACCTGAAGTGTATGTAACCCGAGGTACCACTGTATTCTGAAGCTTTCCTGCCTCCCGCCGTTGATAACCTTCTCCTCTGTGAATTTGTCCAGCCCTCTTCTGAAGCCGTTGACTCCTGTGGGAAAAAGTTCCCCGTCGTTTAATGAGAAGATTCATTCGCAGAGCAGGCATGGCCTCATTCTGCCAGAGAGGATGACCCACACCGATAAGGCCTCCTGTGGGGACACTCATGCTTCAAACACAGAATTACTCCCTTGCCACGGGCATGAGTGTCTCCTCCTTTGAGTCACTGCTCTTTGGGGTTACTCGCATCCTGCAGGGAGAAAGCAGCAGACGGCTCGGTGTCTGCGCCCCGAGGTTGAGGGCATGAACCCAGGAGTCCTGGCTCCCGCAGATCCGTTTTCGGGAGTGAAATTGGAGCTCGAGAGGATTGTCTCCTGCCATCCCCACAAGCCAGGATTATCTCAAACTTGAATCAGCTTTGAGAAGAGCTCTCTTCCTGGCTCAGACCCACCTGAGTCACATACCGTATTTTTCGTCCTATAGGATGCACTTTTCCCCCTCCAAAAATGAAGGGGAAATGTGTGTGCATCCTATGGGGCGAATGCAGGCTTTCGCTGAAGCCTGGAGAGCCCCACCGCCAGCCCCGCAAGCTCGGGGGAAAGAGGGGAGGCGCAGCGCGCCATCCCGCTGTCTCCCGACGTGGTTTGGAGGCTGGCGGTGGGGAGAAGCCCGCTTCTCCCTGCCACCAGCCCCGCAAGCTCGGGGGACAGCGGGGAGGCGCAGGTGCTCAGGCTTAGCTTCGCGCAGCTCTCCGTAAGCCGTGGGAGCCTGGCGGTGGGCTCCCACGCTTGCGGAGAGCTGCATGTTCTGGGGGCTGGGGTCGGGGGAAGCTCAGGCTTTCCCAATTCTTTCCCAACTTTCCCAATTCTTTCTTAAAGTTCTTGTCTTCTTGATTTCTGAGTTTCCCTGTTAATTTTGCCATTTTGGCATAGTCCATCAACTTAATTTGCCATTCTTTTCTGGTCAGGGTTATCTATTCCTTCCACCTCTGGGCTAGTAGTATACATGCGGCTGTTGTTGCATACATAAACAATCTTTTCTGGTCCTTTGGTATCTCGGTACCTATAATTCCTAATTAAAACGCTTCTGGTTTTTTAGCAGAAGTTATTTTAAACATTTTTTTCATTTCATCATATATCATCTCCCAATTTTTTTGTAACTTTACATGTTCACCGCATATGATAGCAGGTACCTTCTTTTTCTTTACATGTCCAACAGATATTTGAGCTTGTTCTATGCATTTTTGCTAACTTGATGGGCGTCAAATACCACCAGTACATCATTTTTATGTAGCTTTCTTTCAGTGAACAACATGCCGTAAATTTCAGTTCAGTTTTCCATAACCTCTCCCAGTCTGCAATTTGTATATTATGTCCAAAGTCTTTTGCCCAGTGTATCATCACCGATTTGACCTGTTCATCTTTTGTACACCATTCCAGGAGCAAATTATACATTTTCGGGGGAGGCCAAGCTTAAAGTGTTATCACAGTGCTTTTAATGTATGGCATGAGTGTGGCCCCAGTTTGGCATCCCGTTTAAGAAAAACCTACTGGATCAAAAGCAGAGACATCACCTTGCCAACAAAGGTCTGTATAGTTAAAGCTATGGTTTTCCCAGTAGTGATGTACGGAAGTGAGAGCTGGACCATAAAGAAGGCTGATCGCCGAAGAATGGATGCTTTTGAATTATGGTGCTGGAGGAGACTCTTGAGAGTCCCATGGACTGCAAGAAGATCAAACCTCTCCATTCTGAAGGAAATCAGCCCTGAGTGCTCACTGGAAGGACAGATCCTGAAGCTGAGGCTCCAATACTTTGGCCACCTCATGAGAAGAGAAGACTCCCTGGAAAAGACCCTGATGTTGGGAAAGATGGAGGGCACAAGGAGAAGGGGGCGACAGAGGACGAGATGGTTGGACAGTGTTCTTGAAGCTACCAGCATGAGTCTGACCAAACTGCGGGAGGCAGTGGAAGACAGGAGTGCCTGGCGTGCTGTGGTCCATGGGGTCACGAGGAGTCGGACACGACTAAAGGACTAAACAACAACAGCTGGATCAATGCATAGTTGAGTCCTGCTTCCCATAGCCATGGGCGTCCACAGGAATCCCCCAAGGAACAAGTCATGGAAACAACAGCCCTCTCTGGCTATCTTGCCCCACCCCAGCACCCGAAACCCAGAGTTAAACCGCTTCTGAGCCTGGGCAGCGCCTATTTAGTCATCCCCAGTAGGCCTCTCCTCGCCCAGAGCCATGGGTGCTATGCATGGCCCTGGCACTGAAATCTGTGGGTGCCAAGCCCCTTAATGGGGTATTGTGTGGGTGCCCAAGGTCCCAAGGAGTTGGCCCCTGTGCTGGTGTGTGAGGTCTGTTGGTGTGTGTGCCCAGTCTACATATTGAACCCTACTTCTATTTCCTCAGGCTGAAATCTGTTTCCCATCCCTGCTCCAACCAAACCCGCACATCTAGCACTGCGACTGAAACAGAGGCCACATCCTCACTTTTCCTTTGCCCCATAATTTCTAGTCAAGGGTCTGAGACGTTGTTGTGTTTTGTCCCACTGCTCTGTTCGGATTGACACTCGCCCCGATTCAGCAGTTGTTATGTACTGAGTTGAATAGGATCTAAATTGCAGCTGTCTCATTGGTCCTAGAACATTAGGATCCAGAATGCAGCAGTCTGATTGGTCCTAGAACAATAGGATTCAGAATGCAGCAGTCTGATTGGTCCTAGAACAATAGGATTCAGAATGCAGCAGTCTGATTGGTCCTAGAACAATAGGATTCAGAATGCAGCAGTTTGATTGGTCCTAGACCAATAGGATTCAGAATGCAGCAGTCTGATTGGTCCTAGAACAATAGGCTCCAGAATGCAGCAGTCTGATTGGTCCTCAGGAGCCAATCACGTGGGGCCCATTGTGTAAATAATGTATATAAAGCAGACATTTTGGGGAAACTTCTATTCCTCACTACTATGAGCTGAATAAAGAGCATGAAATCCACTCTCGACTCCGAGTATATTTCAGCAGTAAGCAGCAAGTTTTCCTGGGGTTTTCCCTCTCGCACCCATGGCGCACAAACGGTCAACGGCGGATGGGCCCAGAAGGTGGGGCGGTAGGGGTTCCTTTTGCAGTGGGGCAAAAGACCCAACCACCCTCTTCCCTCCTCTCAAGCACTGTCCCACGATGCCCTCCCAGGGAACCCAGGAGTCCTGGAACCCGTACTGCCCTCTTGGTCTTCCGTCTGATTCCATATACAGCCTTGCTCCCCCTCAGCAACGTTATTGTGTGTGTGTGTGTGTGTGTGTGTGTGTGTGTGTGTGAAACCACATTTCTTCCCAGTGACCTCACTGCCTTCGGGTGCGTTAGTTAACAGCTTCCCTCCATCTCTCCCGGTGGGCCCCCACCAAGTGAGCCTGGCCCTCCCAGGCCTGAGCTGGGCTTGCATCATAGGAGTCTGTGGCCGGGCCTGGATTCTAGCTTACCCCCCTTCTGTTTTGCCCTTGACAGCTCCGTGGAGAGCAGCCAGGAACCCGTTCCCTGACCCGGCTCTCTAACGTCTTGGGTGGTGACGCCTCAGGAGCGTGACTCCCGAGGAGTCGCGCTCCCCCGGAGCTCATGCATGTTCGAGAGACGGGCCTCGTGAGAATCCTCACCAATGCAGGGCTAAAGGGGGAGATCTGCTCAGGCCCCATCCGCACTATAGATTTAAAGCAGCGTAAATACAGTGGTACCTTAGGTTACATACGCTTCAGGTTACAGACTCCGCTAACCCAGAAATAGTACCTCGGGTTAAGAACTTTGCTTCAGGATGAGAACAGAAATTTTGCTCCGGTGGCGCAGTGGCAGCAGGAGGCCCCATTAGCTAAAGTGGTGCTTCAGCTTAAGAACAGTTTCAGGTTAAGAACGGACCTCTGGAACGAATTAAGTACTTAACCCGAGGTACCACTGTACCAGTTATGAGCAGCCGTGGTTTCTCCCAGAGAATCCTGGGAAGCGTAGTTTGTTAAGGGTGCTGAGAATTTTCAAGAGACCCTTTGCTCCACAACCAAAGCTACAACTCTCAGAGCGGTTTTAACAATCAGCTCCAGTTCCTAGGGAGCCTTCCGAATCATAGCTCTGTAAAGGGGATTCAGGGCCCCCCTAATAACTGTAATTGCACTTAAGAAACTACACTTCCCAGGATTCCTTGGGGGAAGCCATGACTGTTCGAAATGGTAAAGGTAAAGGGACCCCTGACCATTAGGTCCAGTTGTGACCGACTCTGGGGTTGTGGCGCTCATCTCGCTTTACTGGCCAAGGGAGCCGGCGTACAGCTTCCGGGTCATGTGGCCAGCATGACTAAGCCGCTTCTGGCGAACCAGAGCAGCGCACGGAAACGCCGTTTACCTTCCCGCCAGAGTGGTACCTATTTATCTACTTGCACTTTGACGTGCTTTCGAACTGCAAGTTGGCAGGAGCAGGGACCGAGCAACGGGAGCTCATCCCGTGGCAGGGATTCAAACCGCCGACCTTCCGATCTGCAAGTCCTAGGTTCTGTGGTTTAACCCACAGCGCCACCCGCGTCCCATTCGAAGAGGTACAATGCTGCTTTAAATGCATTTTGCAGATGGGGGTCTCTGAACCCAAATCTCTCATCTTCAAAAGAATTTCCGGTGGCTCTCCAGAGTTACAACCTCTTTGTTTAGCATTCTTCCTGATCTGTTTGTGCTAACTCTTACATGGAGGTTAGATTATATTTGGTCGTTAATGAGTGTTCACTCTGATTTGAGAGGACTTTATAGGACAATGAGCGTTTGTCCTGGTTTGCTTACGTTGCATGTTGCCTTATAAATAATTGGTTCATTCCACTCTTTCCCGCATCACTTTCCTAACCACAGAAAGTCTGTCTTTTGTTAAAAAGTGGATTGGTTGCGCTAGGGCAACAGAGCGTTGTAATCCAGTTTAATTGTGCGAGAGAGCGCCAAAAGCCACTTTAATTGTGCAGGCCCTAAATCCCCCAGTATGTGCTGAAATCCCTCCTGCAAAATACTGAGGAGACACTTTTGGCAGAAGTCAAAGAAAAGGGATGTGCTGGACTCAGCCCTAGGCAAGTCTCTCAGTGGTGTTGCCATGTCATGTGGGGACAAGTGCATGGATTTATTTGGGTGGCAATTTCGGCCACCCCCAGTTCACCATTCACTGCTAGGCAAAAAACAGGAGAGAGGAACCTTTGGGACCTCCAGATGTTGCTGAACTACAACTCCCATCAGCCCCAGCAAGCACAGCCAATAGCTGGGGATGATGGGTAATGTAGTTCAGCAACATGCAGCTAGCTCAGCTGGTACAGCATGAGACCCCTTAATCTCAGGGTTGTGGAAGATGTCTGCCTTGCAGAGAGCGTTGGACAAGAAGGCCCTTGTGGCCCCTTCTAAAACTACAATTCTGTGATTCTAGGGCCACAATTTCCCCACACCTGGCAGAAAGGCCATGGAAGGGAGAAGGGCCTTGACGGGGTGGCCCCATGGCCATTTCCAAAACATCCTGTTTCTTCTCCCACAGCAGGATCAGTACGATTTCATTTTGATTCTTAGATTCCTATGCTGCCCTTCTTTCCTAAGGAGCCCCAGGGGAGCAAATAACAAAGCAGGTAGACAGCATTCTGTCACGAGTACAATAAAAACATTTATTTTTATTTTAATCCAGAAACATTAAGAATGGTGCAGTCCTCTTTTAAAGCCGTCCCAGCCGGTGGCCATCCCTGCCTCATGTGGCAGCAAGTTCCACAGGTTAACTAGGCGCTGTGTGAAGAGATATTTTCTTTTATCTGTCCCGGACCTTCCCCCGTTCGACTTTCTTGGATGTTCTTGATTTGGTAGGGAGAAACGCGCTTCTCTCTCCCTTTTCTTCACGGCATGCATAATTTTTAAAGTTCTATCATGGCGCCGCTTACTCACTTTTGCTCCCGATTAAAAAAAAAATCCCCAAATGCTTACGGGCTTTCCTCATAGCTCCTCCACCCCCTTGACCATTTGAGTCGCCCTTTTCTGAACCTCCCTGAAAGCTCTTTGGGTGGCCTTGGAGTCAGTCACCATCTTTCAGCCTCAACCTACCTCACAAAGTTGTTGTGAGGACAAAGAGATAAGCCTTTTCTTATCTCTGGGAGACAGGGAGGAGCTAGTGCATTTGTACTATCTATCTCCTGTACTATCTATCTTCTTGTACAGGGAGCGGCATACACAAAATTGTGGTGCATGTTTTGCCCCCTCCCCCATGCTATTTTATTAACAGATTGAGGTTGAATCCTGACAAGACAGAAGTACTGTTTTTGGGGGACAGGAGGCGGGCAGGTGTGGGGGACTCCCTGGTCCTGAATGGGGTAACTGTGCCCCTGAAGGACCAGGTGCGCAGCCTGGGAGTCATTTTGGACTCGCAGCTGTCCATGGAGGCGCAGGTCAATTCTGTGTCCAGGGCAGCTGTATCCCAGCTCCACCTGGTACGCAGGCTGAGACCCTACCTGCCTGTGGACTGTCTCGCCAGAGTGGTGCATGCTCTAGTTATCTCTCGCTTGGACTACTTCAATGCGCTCTATGTGGGGCTATCTTTGAAGGTGACCCGGAAACTACAACTAATCCAGAATGTGGCAGCCAGACTGGTGACTGGGAGCAGCTGCCGGGACCATACAGTATAACACCAGTCCTGAGAAATCTGCACTGGCTCCCAGTACGTTTCCAAGCACAATTCAAAGTGTTGGTGCTGAGCTTTAAAGCCCTAAATGGTCTCAGTCCAGTATATCTGAAGGAGCGTCTCCACCCCCATCGTTCTACCCGGACACTGAGGTCCAGCACCGAGGGCCTTCTGGCGGTTCCCTCGCTACGAGAAGCCAAGTTACAGAGAACCAGGCAGAGGGCCTTCTTGGTAGTGGCGCCCGCCCTGTGGAACGCCCTCCCACCAGATGTCAAAGAGAACAACAACTACCAGACTTTTAGAAGACATCTGAAGGCAGCCCTGTTTAGGGAAGCTTTTAATGTTTGATGTATTATGGTATTTTAATATTTTGTTGGAAGCCGCCCAGAGTGGCTGGGGAAGCCCAGCCAATTCTGCCCTTCCTTGAAAGAGAGGAGAGCAGCACACATCCCAGTGAGTAGCCCAGTTGGTAGAGTACAAGACTCTTAATCTCAGGGTTTTGGGTTCGAGCCCCATATCGGGCACCGCACAGGGTTGGACTAGATGACCCTCGGGAACCCCTTACCAATTCTACGATTCCTGCCTCCTCCTTTAACCCCCCATGCAGTCAATTAGGTGAAGCAATGGTGAGTGGATGAGTCTGGTGGGTGAGCAAGGGATGTGAACCCAGGCCTAGCCTGGTGCAGACCTCGCTGAGGTCTAGCCCCTTGCAATGCCTCCGGAGGCCTTCCTTGCTCTCTGCTTGGAGTTAGCCAGGCCAGATGGAAGGGGGGCTTTGTCGATATCCCAGCCGTGGTGCATGACAGAGGCTACCACCAGCAAGCCCTCTCCCTTGTGCATCATCCTCAGCTAGGCCTCTCCTCAGCCTGGGAAAGTTGAATTGTGGTTTCCAGGCGGCTATGAACTTCTCCAACTTTCACCCCCTCGTCGCTGGCGAGAGCAGGAAATGCCTTCTGGATGGGTCAGCAAAAACAGACACTAAGCACACTCACTCTCACACGTGTACACACACACACCCGGAGGAGAGGCAGAAAAAGAGTGTGTCGTATGTTACAAGCCGCAACACACCATCCCGTAGGGCCTGTCAGCGCCGGGAGTGACCCTACCATTAGGCAAAGGGAAGGGAGATAATTTGGGGCATCACCAAAGAGCTGCAAATTGGTAGTTTAAAATCTGAACGCTCTTGAGAGCTTGCATTCGGAGCCTGAAAATGTCCCTGTTTTCCAGGGACAGCCCTGGGTTCACAGAAGCTTCTGATTTGATCCCAGAATGTCCCGCTTTTTCTTAGGACGTCCCTATTTTCCTCGGAGAAATATTGGAGGGCGTGGAGTTATTCGACTCCCGAGCTGTCTGAAGGCAGCCCTGTATAGGAAAGTTTTTTAAAAAATATATTTAATGTTTTAGTATGTCTTTACATATGTTGGAAGCCACCCGAAGTGGCTGGGGCAACCCAGTCAGGTGGGCGGGGTGTAAATAGTAAAATTATGATTATAGAATTGGATGTCCCCATTTTCATTGAAGAAATGGGGTAGGGAGAGGTGTTTGTGGGATTTCTGCTTTGGGTGCTACGCTACTTGATTTGGCAATGCCAGTATCATTTCTCGCTCCGCCTCAGGCAGGCTGGTGCGAACCATACATTCGAAGCGCATTTCCCTCTCCCCAAATAATCCTGGGAACTGTAGTTTGCCCTCACACAGCACCCTTAACAAACCGCATTTCCCAAAATTCTTTTGGGGAAGCCACGGTTAGATTAAAGCGCTGTCACAGGGCTTTACAGTGGTGCCTCAGGTTAAGTACTTAATTTGTTCCGGAGGTCCGTTCTTAACCTGAAACTGTTCTTAACCTGAAGCAACACTTTAGCTAATGGGGCCTCTTGCTGCTGCTGCCGCGCCGCCGGAGCACAATTTCTGTTCTCATCCTGAAGCAAAGTTCTTAAACAGAGGTACTATTTCTGGGTTAGTGGAGTCTGTAACCTGAAGCGTATGTAACCTTAGGTACCACTGTATGTCAAAATCTCAGATGGGATTCTAGAAATATAAATATAAAATAAAAAAATTTGTCCAGTTTCTACTGCGTCAGACCAACACGGCTACCTACCTGAATTTCAGATGGGATTCGTGAATCCCAGCATCTAGAGCAGTTTTTGCCAACCCAGTGCTCCCCAGTTGTTTGGGGAAAGCCGATCTCGCCTCTTCTTTGTCTCCACTCTAACCACTAGGCCCTACAGCCCTCAAAGATCTGTGTAGCGTAGTCTGCTGCTGGCTGGCGACAGCCTTTGGGGTGCCTGCCAGATGTTGGAGGGGGGAATCCCTCAGGCCAGTGGGCACGGATGGGAGAAAGAGGCGTCCACCCAGCCCCGGTGTGGGAAATGCTTACAAAGATGTGTCATTTCCTGAGGAGAGAGTGAGCAGCCCTGAGCCCAAAATCCGCAGCTGTCCTCACCACAGAAGAGAACATCTTTCTGAGCCAACAGCAGGCTGACCAGGAGGAGAGCTGGCTCCAGCGTGGGCCCCAGAAACCCCTGGTGCAAAGCCCATCCAGCTAGATTTCTCTCCCCTTAAATGGCGAGCCGCACGCCTCTTGTGCAAGCCGGGCATTAAAAACGACCCCCTGTCATTTGTCCCTGGCGTCTACTACTATGCGAGATAGACTGCCCTTGAACATGGAGGTTCTCCTTAGGTAACGAGCGAGCTTCCATTCATCTATCCGGCCCAGTTTTTTTAAAGTCGCCTTAGTTCATGGCCATCGCTATACCCCTGTTGCTACGAATTCCTCAAGTTAATTATGTTTACGTCCCTCACCGCTGAGTAACCACAGCCCATTAAAGCACTTTGGGGAGAGAAAGGGGTGGGAGAGAGACTCCCAGAAGATGCAATTTGGAGAGAGCTTCAGTGCTGGCCTATTTTCTGACAGCAAGAGCCGTTCGGCAGTGGAGTGAACCCCCTCGGGAGTTTGGGGACTCTCCATCCTTGGTTTGACTATCGCTTCCGTAAGGTGCTTGGCTCACATAATCACTCTCACCAAATTATATTTCCTGGAATTGTTGGGGGAAGCCATTATTGTTATACTGCAGTAAAACCAATACAGCCTTGGAAGTACAGTGGTACCTCGGGTTACATATGCTTCAGGTTATATACGCTTCAGGTTACAGACTTCGCTAACCCAGAAATAGTGCTTCAGGTTAAGAACTTTGCATCAGGATAAGAACAGAAATTGGCGGCAGCGGGAGGCCCCATTAGCTAAAGTGGTGCTTCAGGTTAAGAACAGTTTCAGGTTAAGAACGGACCTCTGGAACGAATCGAGTACTTAACTCGAGGTACCACTGTATAGACTCAAGTCATCATAATCACCTTACATGATGAAAGGTAAACATTAAAAATTTCCAGAGCACCTGCGGACGAAAAATATACCAGCTTAAATATCCCTAATCTCGTTTTTTAACCTGTTTGTTTTAAAGTCTTGTATCACCTCTGGGAAAAATCCCATACTTTCCTCCTGCCAGAGAGGAACAAACATATCCCTATCATTTAACACCTAAGATTTGCTACGAGACCATTTTTAGCCATGTGTAATCGGGGATCTAATTACCCAGAAATCCCACATATGCTTTTGTAAAAGGATTCTTCTCCCGGTGTTTACCTGTGCAGCTGTGAGGCATGTAGTTCCCCTGGTACTTACCAGCACTCTCAGTGCTGGATTTCGCTCTCGATACCTATCCAAGCAGATGACTCAAATTTCCACATTTCCTGGGAATTTACCTGTGTATTCTGTTGACATATCCCTGGACCATCAATCTTCGCGTGGTGAATGCTCAATTGTTAAAATTAATAAAACCCACATTCCTCCCCAGGGCAACTGGAAAGCTGTGCTAAGAAAAGCACATTCCGGTATTTGAATTAAGCGTATTTATTTACCTATCTCCCCAGGTAAAGTTTGCCAGTTCCTGTCGCCACCTTCTTGCCCTGTGTCTTTAAAGGTCAGGCTGCTGGTGAGCGATATTCATGCCAACAAAAGTGTGGTGTGTGTGTGTGATTCCTGCATGCCACACTGTTGTTAAAACAGACCGAGGGCCGAATTCCCTCCTGAACAACTTTCTGAGGGCCGCATGCCACTGGTGGGAGGGGCCAGAGGGAAAAGTGAGCGGAGCAGCCGCTGCGAATTCTGTACACTCCTGCGCCCCTCTCTATCCTCAAACCCAGAGGCACAGTCAGAGTTTGAGGGCAAATCCCAGCCAGGCAAAAACCCTCAAGAGTGCAAAGAAGGGCTAGTGAGAGATGAGGTCTGGCGTGCGACTGACAGGAGCGAGCCAGCAGTAAATCACACTGAACAAGTGGGGGCTAACTCTTTCTTAGCCAAAAATGGATCTGCACGGGAGTGTCAGGCTTACTGAGCAGAGCAACTCGTCTCTGCAGGACTTGCCCCCATGAAGCAGTTGCCGAGACTGAAGGTTCCTGCTTCCCACAACTGCCTAAGTGCACTTCTCTCCAGGGTTTTCCCCAAGCAATCAGAGACTGCGCCTGCATGCAGCCGATCTCTCCTCCACCCTTTTCATCCCTCCTCTGGTTCTGGGAGACCAGAGGGGAGGGGAGCTTGTCGCGGCAACAGAGGGAGACACCCCTGACTCTTCTCTGCCTCTTGGCCTCCCTCCTCTCCTGATTCAGCTTTTGCCACTGATTCTGGACTGCTCTCTGCCACAGACTCTCCCAGCTCACTAAGCCCTGTTACCGCTCCAGCTTCCGACACTTCCTCTTCCAAGTCTTCTCCCTCTTCTCCCTCTAACCCAGTGCTTTCTAAACTGTGTGTGGCGACACATTAGTGTGTCAGCTGCAGTGTGTAGGTGCGTCGTGCGAACGCTCCCCACGCAACTCCAGGGGGTTGGAGTTAGGGGTTAGTTTAATCTCCGGTTTGCTAGTAAAACTGAATTACTGTGTCGTGAAATGATGCATGTCTAAAAAAAAGCATGATGCCAACATGAATAGTTTGAAAAGATCTGCTCTGACCGCTCATTGTCAACCCACCACCAATCCCCGGGCTCTGAGCCTTCATCCTTTGGGGGTCCCTCAGCTTCATCCTTTGGAAGTCCTCCCACCATCCCTCTGTGTTCAACCAGCCCGTGACTGTGGCTTGGGGAAAATTCAGAGAGTCAGCCAGACAGGTACCTCCACAAAGGCTACCTTAAGAAATATGGCAGTGGGTGGCGCTGTAGTCTAAACCACAGAGCCTAGGGCTTGCCGATCAGAAGGTCAGCGGTTTGAATCCCCGCGATGGGCTGAGCTCCCGTTGCTCGGTGCCAGCTCCTGCCCACCTAGCAGTTCGAAAGCCCGTCAAAGTGCAAGTAGATAAATAGGTACCGCTCCGGCAGGAAGGTAAACGGCAACAGCTAGACTGGTGACTGGGAGCAGCCGCCAACACCATATAACACCGGTCTTGAAAGACCTACACTGGCTCCCAGTATGTTTCTGACCACAATTCAAGGTGTTTGGTGCTGACCTTTAAAGCCCTAAACGGCCTCAAAGGCCCAGTATACCTGAAGGAGCGTCTCCACCTCCATCGTTCTGCCCGGACACTGAGGTCCAGCACCGAGGGCCTTCTGGCAGTTCCCTCACTGCGAGAAGCCAAGTTACAGGGAACCAGGCAGAGAGCCTTCTTGGTAGTGGCACCCGCCCTGTGGAACGCCCTCCCAGCAGATGTCAGAGAGAAAAATAACTACCAAACTTTTAGAAGACATCTGAAGGCAGCCCTGTGTAGGGAAGCTTTTAATGGTTAATAGGTTATTGTATTTTAGTGTTCTGTTGGAAGCAGCCCAGAGTGGCTGGGGAAACACAGCCAGATGGGTGGGGTATAAATAAAAAATTATTATTATTATTATTATTATTATTATTATTATTATTATTATTATTATTTCCATGCGCTGCTCTGGTTCACCAGAAGCGGCTTACTCATTCTGGCCACATGACCCAGAAGCTGTACGCCGGCTCCCTCAGCCAGTAAAGCGAGATGAGCGCCGCAACCCCAGAGTCGTCTGTGACTGGACCTAACAGTCAGGGGTCCCTTTACCTTTACCTAACAAGGAAGGCTGGCTGTAGGGCTGCCTCAAACAGAGGCACATAGATCCCCTAAGCCTACCTTTGCTTATTACTAAATGCTCTGGGCGTTGGTAAGCTCTGCTACAACTTCCTGCTCCCCTTTCTTGCTAAGTTTCCACGGAGGGCAAGAAACCTTTTTCTTTCATTCTTTTGCAACAGAGGGTTTTCTCCCGCCTGGACACGGAATTTGCACTTGTCTAAGTTTACACCCACGGCACGGAATAATATGTTTGCGGCTCTTTCAGGTTATTATTTTGTTTTCTGCAGTGAGTCATCCCGGCGCTGCTACAAGGACCCACGCGAGCCTGTACCTAAGACCCAGACACATCCAGACTTTGAAACTTATAATCCGACGCACATTTATTTTTATTCTTCAGAGGGGAGAAAGGGGGGAAGCCAAGCAAATCAGAAGAGCAGTCTTCTCCTGCGCATATTGCTGCACATCTGGATCCAATCGCAGCACAGGCTTTGGCGGTTAAACGGGCCGCGCGGGGGAACAGTCACCCCAGACAGTGACCCTCATCTATGATTAGGTCCCAGGACTCTTCTGGGCAGAAGGCGAGAGAGATCTTATTTCTTGGCATTAAACTGGGGCATAGTTTTGAATTAGTTTGCTGGGGGTGTTAGTCACTTTCCACACTTCGTGCACATCAAAGGAGGCCCCCCCAAAGGAGCCGGTTTTGGCCAGGGTCCTGCAGGGGGGCAGAGGAGTGGGGGGAATTTAGGGAGAGTTGTTACACAGCAGGTGACTCAGTTTTTTATTCCCCCAGCAGAACAGCCTGGTTGGTCCGTGGCCAAGGCTACGCAGCCAAATTGCTTTTTTAGGTTGCGAACATTGCAATGTTAAGTCTGGGTCAAATCGTAGCTACGTTTTAATCGGGTCCAATTGTTGGTCAAAAGGGACGCAGGTGGCGCTGTGGGTTAAACCACAGAGCCTAGGACTTGCCGATCAGAAGGTCGGCGGTTCGAATCCCCGCAACAGGTTGAGCTCCCGTTGCTCGGTCCCTGCTCCTGCCAACTTAGCAGTTCAAAAGCACATCAAAGTGCAAGTAGATAAATAGTAGATCCAGCGGGAAGGTAAACGGTGTTTCCGTGTGCTGCTCTGGTTCGCCAGAAGCGGCTTAGTCATGCTGGCCACATGACTCAGAAGCTGTACGCCGGCTCCCTCGGCCAGTAAAGCGAGATGAGCGCCGCAACCCCAGAGTCGGCCACGACTGGACCTAATGGTCAGGCGTCCCTTTACCTTTACCTTTGCCCCTGATCTAGTCCAACCCCCTGAAAAGCTGGAATCTCCACAAAAAGCCTTGAAGTTAGTGGCCAACACAACACCTTGTGCATTGACAGACCCCCCCAAGTGCCCCTATTTTCCAAGGACACCCCCAGATTTACAGACGGCGTCCTGGTTTCCAAATTGATCCTGGAATATCCTGCTTTTCCTTAGGACGTCCCCGTTTCCATGATTGGAAGGTGTGGAGTTATGCGACCCCCGAGTCAAGGAGATAAGTGACCATACAACCTTTAGAAGACACCTGAAGGCAGGTCTGCATAGCAAAGTTTTTTAAAAATATTTTTATATATGTTGGAAGCTGCCCAGAGTGGCTGGGGTAACTCAGACAGATGGGCAGGGTATAAATATTATTATTATTATTATTATTATTATTATTATTATTATTATTATTATTGAATAGGATGTCCCTATTTTCATCAGAGAAATGTTGGAGGGAATGCATTCAATTCCATCATTTAGCTACGCACTCTGGGGCGAAAGTGCTTCCTTTTGACCACCTCAGAAGATAAAAGAGCCCCGCCAGATCATTTATTTCATTGGACGGCTGTAGTTGGATATTATTTTTATTTAATTATTAGATGTATATACTTCCCTTCCTCATAGGCTCCCAGGGCGGTTCACAGAATAAAACACAGGATAAAAACAAAGTAAATAAGTAAAACAAAACAGCAGTACCCCCACCGTCTTCCTACAGACACCTTTAAAAGGCCGCAGAATGATAGGACTCAGCTGCAGATATAATGTTTCAAGTGCATTCTACAAATGCAACACTAGATGGGGATGGTGAGCTATTGGCAAATTCAATGTATATTTTAAAAATTGATTTTATGTGTCTAGATACTACCTTAATCAGCTTAATGCCCGGTTGAAGAGGAAATTTTTTGCTGGCTCCTAAAGATATGTAATGAAGGTGCCCGGCAAGCCTTCCTGGGGAGAGCATTCCACAAACGGGGAGCCACTGCAGAGAAGGCCATGGTTGTGTTGCCACCCTCCAGACCTCTCGCAAAGGAGGCACACAAAGAATCGCCTCGGAGGATGAACGCAGAGTCTGGAACAGTTCATACGGGCAGAGGTGGTCCTTGAGGAATTGCGTTCCTGTTATGTACTGAGTTGAATAGGATCCAAACTGCAGCAGTCTGATTGGTCCTAGAACAATAGGATCCAAATTGCAACAGTCTGATTGGTCCTAGAACAATAGGATCAAAATTGCAGCAGTCTGATTGGTCCTAGAACAATGCAGCAGTATGATTGGTTGGCAGGAACCACCCAATCATGCTCCAGATATAAGTAAATCCACAACCTGATTGGCTTACAGTAGAATTCCAGAATTAGCCAATCATGTGCAGCCCATTGTGTAAATAATGTATATAAAGCAGATACTTTGAGGGGACTTTCATTCATTCCTCCTCACCACTATGAGCTGAATAAAGAGCATGAAATCACTTTGCGACTCTGAGTATATTTCAGGTCCTGAGCTGTTGAAGGCTTTATAGGTCCAAACCAGCCTTTGAACGGGGCCCAGAAACTAATTGCAGTTTCTGCAGAAACAAGTGCAGTTGGACCAGGACTGGAGCAATATGCATTACAGTAGCAGGAGATAAATCTCTCCCCCTGAATCACATAATTCCCACCTCATCTTTCCCCCCCTAAAACAAATAGCCCCAAATGTTTAAACCATGGGTAGGCAAACTAAGGCCCGGGGGCCGGATCTGGCCCAATTGCCTTTTAAATCTGGCCCGCAGACGGTCCAGGAATCAGCGTGTTTTTACATGAGTAGAATGTGTGCTTTTATTTCAAATGCATCTCTGGGTTATTTGTGAGGCATAGGAATTCGTTCATTCCCCCCCCCAAATATAGTCCGGCCCCCCACAAGGTCTGAGGGACAATAGACTGGCCCCCTGCTGAAAAAGTTTGCTGACCCCTGGTTTAAACCGTTCCTTGTAGGGGAGTTTATTCCCCCGCCCACTGCCTTGATCATTTTGGCTGCCTCTGAATCTTGAACGCATAAAAAGCCACTTTATGGGATGTGTATCCCATGGGTGTTTGCCGCACGATGAGTCTGTGATGCCTCAAGGCAGCAGGAAGAGAGCGGCCGCCCTGTGGGAGATGTGGTCGAAAGCGATCGAGCGGGGTGGCGATGGGGCTCGCTGACCCATGGTTTATGGGGGCCGTTGCGAAAGACAGTGACACACAGTTTGGAAGACAGGGGAGAAGGCCTCTGTGCGGACGGGATCACTTGTGGGAGGGAAACAAAGTTCAGAGTGCATGAGTTGAAGACTGGGCAGAGGCTGCAGATATGCTCGCTTGGGAATTGGTTGTTCTCAGCCACAGTGGTGCTGATTTGGGGCAGAAGTCCAGGGCAAAGTGGACAGGAGAACCCCTCCCCAAAGGCAGCTGGCCTCTCTTGCCCCATGTTGAGAGTCAGCGAGGTGATACCCACGGGCCTCAAAATGGAGCCAGGAGCAGGCGGTCCGAGGGGATCGTGTCCTTTCCTCAAGGCCAGATTCTGACAGCTGCTTGGGACTGGTATCATATCCTGAAACGTGAACCGCAGTCAGACCATACATTTGAAGCCCAGCGACCCCACTTTAAACTGCCATGGCTCCTCCTGAATAATTCTGGGAGCTGTAGTTTGTGGGGTTGTTGTTGTTGTTTAGTCGTTTAGTCGTGTCCGCCTCTTCGTGACCCCATGGACCAGAGCACGCCAGGCACTCCTGTCCTCCACTGCCTCCCGCAATTTGGTCAAACTCATGCTGGTAGCTTCGAAAACACTATCCAACCATCTCGTCCTCTGTTGTCCCCTTCTCCTTGTGCCCTCCATCTTTCCCAACATCAGGGTCTTTTCCAGGGAGTCTTCTCTTCTCATGAGGTGGCCAAACTACTGGAGCCTCAGCTTCAGGATCTGTCCTTCCAGTGAGCACTCAGGGCTGATTTCCTTCAGAATGGAGAGGTTTGAACTTCTTGCAGTCCATGGGACTCTCAAGAGTCTCCTCCAGCACCATAATTCAAAAGCATCAATTCTTCGGCGATCAGCCTTCTTTATGGTCCAGCTCTCACTTCCCTACATCACTACTGGGAAAACCTTAGCTTTAACTATATGGGCCTTTGTTGGCAAGATGATGTTGTTACAAGGGCCCTATTCCCCTCACAGAGCAACGTCTTCCCTGTGAGGAGGGATTGGTTGTTAAACCACTCTGAGAATTGTAGCTCTGTGAGGGGAACAGGAGGGGGTTTCTCCTAACAAATCTCAGCATCCTTAACAAACTACAGCCCCCATAATTCTTTGGGGGAAAGACATGACTGCTTAAAGCAGTATCCCAGTTGTCAGGAGCGAGCCGGCATTAAATCACACCATCCCTAATAGGTCTGGCCCCATGGATCAGTTGCCGAGACTGAAAGTCCCCACCTCCCCAAAGTCATCCCCTCCTCTGCAGAGTCCCCCCCCCCAAAGCAATCAGAGACTATGCCTGCATTAAGCCAACCTCGCCTCCACCCCTTTCATGCCTCTTCTGGTTCTGGGAGACAAAGGGAAAGGGGAGGGGGAGACAACCCTGCCTCTTCACCAGCCTGACTCATCTCTGCCTCTTGACCTCCCTCCTCTCCTGTTTCAGCTTCTGCCTCCGTTTCTGGATTTCTCTCTCTGCCGTGGTCTCTCCCAGCTCACTAAACCCTGCTTCTGTTTGTTCTGCAATGCTTCTCCAATGCCGCCTCATCGTTGCTGACCCCTCCGGCACAGCGCCATGAAAGCAGGACACAAATGTGGCAGAACATTTGCACGTATTAAAAGGTTATTTCAGCGAGAGGTTACGGGATAGGCACTATTTGGACACGAAACAGTATGGAAAGGGGGATCACATATAGCACCTTGAGCACAAATCATTACAAATGCAGAATGATGGTGATGATGATACAAATGCAGAATGACCTCAATGCACAGGGTGTTATGTACTGAGTTGAATAGGATCCAAAAGTCTGATTGGTCCTAGAACAATAGGATTCAGAATGCAGCAGTCTGACTGGTCCTAGATCCATAGGACCCAGAATGCAGCAGTCTGATTGGTCCACAGGACCCACCCAATCCAGCTCCAGGTGGAAGTGAATCCGCAACCTGATTGGCCTACAGGTGAATCCCGGAATGAGCCAATCACGTGGGGCCCATTGTGTAAATAATGTATATAAAGCAGACATTCTGGGGGAACTCCCATTCCTCCTCACCACTATGAGCTGAATAAAGAGCATGGAATCCACTCTCGACTCCGAGTATATTTCACAGACTTAGGGGAGGGATCCTGGT
This sequence comes from Podarcis muralis, assembly GCF_964188315.1. Classification (NCBI taxonomy): domain Eukaryota; kingdom Metazoa; phylum Chordata; class Lepidosauria; order Squamata; family Lacertidae; genus Podarcis; species Podarcis muralis. The sequence continues at coordinate 82,971,088 of NC_135661.1, forward strand.
CTTTTGCTCAGGGCAGTTTTCAGACGGAGATCACAATGAGCGGCGAAGGATGGGGCGTCTCTAAACCGCTCTGTCTTATTAAGTAAGGCCAGCTTGCTTCAAAGAGAATAAAGCACAGGGCGAGTGAAAAGTCGATAAAATGAAGAGGAAGGCATGTGGGAGATAACGGAGAGGAAACAAGCAGATGTGTCTAAAAATATGGGGTCAAATGTGGTAGATCAGAAAAGTGGGGAGAGGCGAGGGAGGGAGAGAGAGATGTTTGATAAGCAGATGTAAGATCTGGAGGAAGTGAGAGCTGGACCATAAAGAAGGCTGATCACCAAAGAACTGATGCTTTTGAACTATGGTGCTGGAGGAGACTCTTGAGAGTCCCATGGACTGCAAGAAGATCAAACGCATCCATTCTTAAGGAAATCAGCCCTGAGTGCTCACTGGAAGGACAGATCCTGAAGCTGAGGCTCCAATGCTTTGGCCACCTCATGAGAAGAGAAGACTCCCTGGAAAAGACCCTGATGTTGGGAAAGATGGAGGGCACAAGGAGAAGGGGACGACAGAGGACGAGATGGTTGGACAGTGTTCTCGAAGCTACCAGCATGAGTTTGACCAAATTGTAGGAGGCAGTGGAAGACAGGAGTGCCTGGCGTGCTCTGGTCCATGGGGTCACGAAGAGTCGGACACGACTAAACAACAACAACAAGATCTGGAAAGCAGAATGACCAAGAACGGGTGGGGAAGGGTTAACACAACAGGTCCCTGTGTAGGTCTACTCATACAGTGGTACCTCGGGTTACATACACTTCAGGTTACATATGCTTCAGGTTACAGACTCTGCTAACCCAGAAATAGTGCTTCAGGTTAAGAACTTTGCTTCAGGATAAGAACAGAAACCGTGCTCCGGCGGCACGGCAGCAGCATGAGACCCCATTAGCTAAAGTGGTGCTTCAGGTTAAGAACAGTTTCAGGTTAAGTACGGATCTCCGGAACGAATTAAGTACTTAACCCGAGGTACCAGTGTATTGAGTTCATTGGGGCTTGTTCCCAGCCTGGTCCGGGTGCAAAGGGTGGCAGTTTAAGCAGAAAAGCTGTGCACCAGGGGGAATTACTTCTGAACTCCCTCCCTTAACAGCAGTTTGATTTTCTGCTGCAGTGAGCTAGCAGCTGGTGTTGTTCACTTGCATCCTGTGGCTCAGCCCTGCAGATCCCAGCTTTATTAAAGGCAGGAGAGTTACTCAGGCTGTTGCTGCTGTTATTTTTCTGTCCCCCTGGCCACCTGGGAAGTCCCTGCTCAGGTCACCGGACTGCTGTGATGTAATACACTTCCTAGACATAGCCTTAGGCTGCCCGCTGTAGTTGCACTCGCTCGATGCCGAATTCATTTCCTCAGTTTTCATGTTGTTTTAAAAATCAAGTTTCTAGACCTTATGGTCATGTAGGGGCAATGCCCAGAGCAGTCTCGGAAGACATAGGTATGGATGAATAAGATTTCCAGTGGATGGGGAACTTTCACCACCCCTTGACTAGCAAAGCTTGATGCCACCGTAGTGAATTATTTGAATTGTACAGAGAATACACACACACACACACACACATTGTGTGGAGCACATATGATCCTTTAGTTAGGAATAAAGGTAAAGGTAAAGGGAACCCCTGACCATTAGGTCCAGTCGTGGCCGACTCTGGGGTTGCAGCGCTCATCTCGCTTTACTGGCCGAGGGAGCCGGCGTACAGATTCCGAGTCATGTGGCCAGCATGACTAAGCCGCTTCCGGCGAACCAGAGCAGCGCACGGAAATGCCGTTTACCTTCCCGTCGGAGTGGTACCTATTTATCTACTTGCACTTCGACATGCTTTCGAACTGCTAGGTTGGCAGGAGCAGGGACCGAGCAACGGGAGCTCACCCCGTCCCAGGGATTCGAACCGCCAACCTTCTGATTGGCAAGCCCTAGGCTCTGTGGTTTAACCCACAGCGCCACCCGCGTCCCTACAGGCATAGGATTTGAATAAATTCATATTGAAAGTTGAACCTACCTAAACCATGCTTTCTGAAGCAAAATTCGAAAGACAGCCAGCTTTCAGAATTTGCACTTCTCTGAATTTGCGATGCTGTTCTCTACGTGTGTAGAAAAATGAATATCCTGGGGTAACATGTCCCTTTTTAAAAAAAAATAAAATGCATGTATTAGTGAAAACAACATGCAAAAGGGCCTGTTTTTATGGGGCATTGCTTTGCAGAAATTTGTATAATAGACATAAATTGCACGCAACATGTGTGTATTTGGAGAAATTTGACTGAAAAAATGAGAAACAGAGAGAAACCAGAATGGACAGATTTGCTGATGACTACCTTTGGCAAGCCAGTATTTTCTCAGCCTCTGTGTAGAATTTAAATAAATAAATAAATATATGGTAATAATAATAATAATAATAATAATAATAATACAGGCCTACCTTCCATGGTGGTTGTAAAGATAGCTGAGGTAATAACTCACTTGGTGTGTTAATCTCAGGGTTGTGGGTTCGAATCCCGCGTTGGGCAAAAGATTCCTGTACTTCAGGGGGTTGGACTAGATGACCCTTGTGGTCCCTTCCAGCTCTACAGTTCTATGTTTCTGTGTGACAGAATGCACATCAATTGCTCTGAACACAGTGAAGTGCTATATAAATGCTACGGAGTCTTTCCGGTTGCCCAACACCTCCTCCCTGCCCCCATTGTATGTGGGAGCTTCCTCTCCCCCATATCTCTGTTCCCCATTGACAGCCATCCTTCTAGCAAACCGAGAGCTGTATTTGTGGGAAGGCTGGACTGGGCTTTTCTACCAACCGGCTCAGCGCCATTACAGTGGTACCTCGCAAGACGAATGCCTCGCAAGACAAAAAACTCGCTAGACAAAAGGTTTTTCCTTTTGCGAGTTGCCTCGCAAGACGAATTTCCCTATGGGCTTGCTTCGCAAGACGAAAACGTCTCGCGACTTTGTTTCCTTTGTCTAAATAATAATTCGCAAGACGAAAAATTCGCTAGACGGCAAAACTTGCGGAACGAATTAATTTCGTCTTGCGGGGCACCACTGTAGTTTGGATGCTGGCTGATGGAGACGGCCACATTTTTAAAAAATAAGAAGAAAGCAAGAACAACTCCCTGCAACAGGAAAGCCTATTCTAATCCTGCTGTGCTAGATTTCTACCTGAGGGGAGATTTAAACCCAGGGCAGCATTTAAAAGGAGTGATTCCCTGCCAACACACCCAAATTCTGCAACCTGGCGTGGTGAAGCCGCCTTCTGCCACCTCCTTCTGTCGCAGGCCCCAGTTAAACCCATACATGAATTTCAGGTCAGGTGTATCTTCTTGTTGTTGTTGTTTAGTCATGTCCGACTCTTCGTGACCCCCTGGACTAGAGCACGCCAGGCCCTCCTGTCTTCCACTGCCTCCCGCAGTTTGGTCAGACTCATGTTTGTAGCTTCGAGAACACTATCCAACCATCTCGTCCTCTGCCGCCCCCTTCTCCTTGTGCCCTCCATCTTTCCCAACATCAGGGTCTTTTCCAGGGAGTCTTCTCTTCTCATGAGGTGGCCAAAGTCTTGGAGCCTCAGCTTCAGGATCTATCCTTCCAGTGAGCACTCAGGGCTGATTTCCTTCAGAATGGAGAGGTCTGGTCTTCTTGCAGCCCATGGGACTCTCAAGAGTCTCCTCCAGCACCATAATTCAAAAGCATCAATTCTTCAGCGATCAGCCTTCTTTATGGTCCAGCTCTCACTTCCAGGTGTATCTTACAAGGGTATATAAAGCTAGCAGTGCATACTTTGTGCCCAAAAGTCCAGACTTTGCTGCACCAGGGGGGAGCTCAGATTCTGCACTCAGATTAAATTGTGCAAATCCGGAATTTTTGTGTGTTTTTTTTACTCAAAAGCAGGCCTTTTGCCTCTGGCTCTACAGGAGACCAAGTGCCTTGTTTCTTGAGATTCTGCAGACATTCTCTCTCCCTGCTCACCTGAAATCTCTTCCGGGCCAGCAGAAGTCAAATAAATTACGGTGTGGTAGAGATGGAATAAGGAGGGGAAATGGGCTCAATCTGCATAATTGACACAAACGCCGTGGTTTTCTTTGGCGCAGGGTTCCGATTACCTTGGCAAATAATACTTTTATTCCCCCCCTCTTTTTTTAGAGCAGGGTACATACGCCACCCGCCGTAGCTCAGCGGATGAGTGAAGGCTTTGTGTATAGAAAGGTCCCATTTCAGACTTTTGCTGAAAGATCTGAGGCGTCAGAAATGGCCTCCGGCTGAGATCCTGCACAGCGGCCTTCCGAAAGCTGCATCCTGTTGTGGTTCTCTCCAATGCCCCTCAAGCTGGCAGCGCTGGCTGGGGCTGATGGGAGTTGTAGTCCAAAAACATCTGGAGGGCCACCAGATGTTGGGGAAGTCCTGTCTCAGGGCCGGCCCAAGACATTTCAGCACCTGAGGTGGACTCCAAAATGGCGCCCTCTCTCCCTGACAGGGAGGTGAGGGAATATGTACATCGGGGACAAGAGGGGAAGAAAAGTTGACATGGGAGTCCTGTGCCCCAGTGAAACTTGCCGCCCGAGGCAGTCGTCTCACCTTGCCTCATGGGTGTGCCGGCCCTGACCTGCCAGTGCAGAGCCTCAGGAAGCAAAGGCTGTGTACACACAAACTCACATTTACTCTGCAGCGCCCAGGGTGCTCCCGCTGCTGGTGTAGACGTCAGCGCCGATCCAGATCAATCCTGTCGTTCCTTGACTGCCGTTTGATGCAACCCCTTCCCCTTAAACCAACTTCGATCTGGATTAACAACAACAACAACAACAATAATAATTTAGTATGTAGCTGGGTTTCCCTAGCCACTCTGGTCAGCTTCCAACAAAAATTAAAAATACATTAAAATGTCACACATTAAAAACTTCCCTAAACAGGGCTGCCTTCAGATGTCTTCTAAATGTCAGGTAGTTGTTTATCTCTTTGACATCTGGTGGGAGGGCGTTCCACAGAGCGGGTGCCACTACCGAGAAGGCTCTCTGCCTGGTTCCCTGTAACTTTGCTTCTAGCAGTGAGGGAACCGCCAGAAGGCCTTCGGCACTGGACCTCAGTGTCTGGGCAGAACAATGGGGGTGGAGACACTCCTTCAGGTATACTGCTCCTGTGGACATGGCCAAAGTTCTAGATTTCATGATAGCGTGGTCCCTGCCAAGCCATCATCAGAAATTCCCTAGGCACATTTTGCAACTGGCGTGATTCCAACTGCGACCACGATGTGGAGATCTCTGGACGCCAGGTTAGTGACAGTCATCACCATCTGGCTGACCCCTCCAGCTCTCCTAAGCAGGTCAGCAGACGAGATTATTCATTGCATGTTCACCCCACCTTTTTCTGCAGCAAATTCATGGTTCCTCCACCCTCTCCTCAGTTAATCCCTACAACGATCCTGCGAGGTAGATTAAGAAGCCAGGCCTGACTCCAAGGTCACCCAGTGAACGCCATGACTGACAGCAGATTTAAACGCTGATCACCCAAGTCCCAGTCTGACACTCTAACCACTACCCCACACTGCCTCCCTAGAGTCCTTCTGCTATGGGGCAGTTCTATAAGCTAAGTAGTTAAATAAAGTACAGGTTAAGGGACCCCTGACCATTAGGTCCAGTTGTGGCCAACTCTGGGGTTGTGGTGCTAATCTCGCTTTATTGGCCAAGGGAGCCGGTGTACAGCTTCCGGGTCATGTGGCCATCATTAAGCTGCTTCTGGCGAACCAGAGCAGCGCACGGAAACACCATTTATCTTCCTGCTGGAGTGGTACCTATTTATCTACTTGCACTTTGAGGTGCTTTTGAACTGCTAGGTTGGCAGGAGCAGGGACTGAGCAACGGGAGCTCATCCCGTCGCAGGGATTCGAATCGCCAACCTTCTGATCGGCAAGCCCTAGGCCCTAAGTAGTTAAATAAATAGGAAGAAAGCAACATGTCACTTAGAGAAGGATCTGAAACATTTTCCTTGAAGCTTTTTTTCTCCTGGTTTTGATGTTTTAATGTGCTGTAAGCGCCTTTGAGATTCTTTAAAATATAAAGAGGTATAGAAATTAAATGAACAACGATAATAAAGCTGGTGCCCTCCAGATGTGCCACCAGGGGCTGATGGGAACTGTTGCTTCCAACATCTGGAGGGCATTGGCTGGGCAAAGGCCTTGCTGGACCCCTGAGCTGTGCCCTGCTGCGAGGCTGCTCCTTCTGTCTGTGAGGAGGCAGGCAGAGCTTTTGCCCAGGCGATGGCACTGCCCGGCCCTAGCTTGCTCTCCTGCCAGTGGCTTTTTTCTCTGCTTGGTGCCCGTGCCCACGCCCTGGGCCTGCCCACTTGCCCGTCACTGTTTTGCCACTTGTTATTCTTTCCCTTGACTCAGCTCTTCCTTGCGGCCACCCAGCCTCTCGTCCCGGGGACCCCGCCTTGGCTCCCTCCTCGGTCTCGCAAGAAGCGACAGAAGGAAGTTGCTAAAAATCCCAAGACTGGTGCCAGGGATCTGGGTGGAGATGCTGGAATCGGGTGGTGGTCGCCGCAGGGTGGGCCTGGGTTTGGGGATGCATTCTCGTCCCCTCTAAACAGAGTGGTCTTCTCCTCTTCCTCCTCTTTGGACACCCTCGACCCAAATCCCTCACTGGCTGCGAGTCTTAAAAATGTATATGTGTAGGGGGTGCAGAATCAAGGATTTGAACCCTGCTCTCTCCCAGGTCCTAGTCCGACTCTCTAACCACTGCACCACACTGCCTCTCTGGATGAAAGTTGCATGTGCATAGATTGTGTTGTTGTTGTTGTTTAGTCATGTCCGACTCTTCGTGACCCCATGGACCAGAGCACTCCAGGCACTCCTGTCTTCCACTGTCTCCCGCAGTTTGGTCAGACTCATGTTTGTAGCTTCGAGAACACTGTCCAACCATCTCATCCTCCGTCGTCCCCTTCTCCCTGTGCCCTCCATCTTTCCCAACATCAGGGTCTTTTCCAGGGAGTCTTCTCTTCTCATGAGGTGGCCAAAGTATTGGAGCCTCAGCTTCAGGATCTGTCCTTCCAGTGAGCACTCAGGGCTGATTTCCTTCAGAATGGATAGGTCTGACCAGAATTCAAAAGCATCCATTCTTTGGCGATCAGCCTTCTTTATGGTCCAGCTCTCACTTCCATACATCACTACTGGGAAAACCATAGCTTTTACTATATGGACCTTTGTTGGCAAGGTGAGGTGATGTCTCTGCATAGATTGTAGGGTTGCCATATTTCAAAAAGTGAAAATCTGGACACAACAGTTGTGTGAATCCTGGTTATGTCTAGGAAATCCCATGTGTATGGCATACCTAATAATATATTGTTGGCATCTGTCTGTCTTGTGAGACAATGGAGGAGTGCAGCTTGGGGACCGATATGGGAGAGACATGTTTTGTTGCAGCTGAGGCAGAGGAAGGCGTCCGGATGTGCTGCTACAGCTACACCATGGTGTTTCTTCTCTCTGAGTTCTTCCTGGTGGTCATTCCTCCTCTGGTCACTAGAGGGGATGCACAACTGAACATCTGTCCCCACACTACGAGGATGATATTGTAACGCAGAGTTGGTCTAACAGTGAGCCTGGTGACTGAAGGGAGTTCCCCATAGGACACACCCTTGGGGATCCTGGAATGAGTTCCGGAAGTCCATTCGACTTCCAAAATGTTCAGAAACCAAAGCGCGGCTTCTGATTGGCTGCAGGAAGGTCCTGCAGCCAATCAGAAGCCGTGGAAGCCCTGTCGGACGTTTGGCTTCCAAAAATAGTTCGCAAACCAGAACACTCACTTCAGGGTTTGCGGCTTTCAGGAGCCAAAACGTTTGAGAGCTAACCTATTCAAGAACCAAGGTATGACTGTTCAGTGGTTCCCAATTAGCTAAATACTGCTGACCCCCTACTTTTGAAAATGTTGATAGCTCTGCGGTAGTTTTTGTAATGTGAATGGTGCCACAGACATGCCTGGGTGGGTTACGTGAACCACCCATTGAAAACAGTGTACCTCGGGTTAAGAACTTAATTCGTTCTGGAGGTCCGTTCTTAACCGGAAACACCACTTTAGCTAATGAGGCCTCCTGCTGCTGCCACGCCGCTGGAGCACAATTTCTGTTCTCATCCTGAAGCAAAGTTCTTAACCCGAGGTACTATTTCTGGGTTAGCGGAGTCTGTAACCTGAAGCGTCTGTAACCTGAAACGTATGTAACCTGAGGTACCACTGTATTAGGCAAGCAGGCCAGAAAAAGATTTTTCAGACTAGTAACCTTTGCAGGACGCGGGTGGCGCTGTGGGTTAAACCACAGAGCCTTGGACTTGCCGATCAGAAGGTCGGTAGTTCGAATCCCCGCGACGGGGTGAGCTCCCGTTGTTCGGTCCCTGCTCCTGCCAACCTAGCAGTTCGAAAGCACGTCAAAGTGCAAGTAGATAAATAGGTACCACTCCGGTGGGAAGGTAAACGGCGTTTCCATGCGCTGCTCTGGTTCGCCAGAAGCGGCTTAGTCATGCTGGCCACATGACCCGGAAGCTGTACGCCGGCTCCCTCGGCCAATAAAGCAAGATGAGCACCGCAACCCCAGAGTCAGTCATGATTGGACCTAATGGTCAGGGGTCCCTTTACCTTTACTTAACCTTTGCAGATTTATTTGCACTTTCATCCAACTGAGATGGTCTCTCTTCTCTCTCTTTCCCCGACACTAAGCGAAATGAGAACTAGAAACATGCCCCTTTCTCTTTACCGAAAAGGGAGATTCTCTTGCAGTCAGCGGGTGCGGCTGGTGCGCCCTTCCCGACAAACCAAGGAGGTCCCATTTTCTGGGGAGAAAGCTGTGCCAGTGTGATATGGGAGAGACCTCTGCAAGCGCTACTCCTTGCCTTCGCAACATGGCAAATGAACCTCTCTGCTCCCTCCAAGATAGGTGACCTGTGTGCAGAGCCAGCCAGGGCCAGCCCCTCTTCCCTCCGGCCCTTCAGGCCAAGCCTCTGGGCGCACACAGAGATGGGCTTTTGCCACAGGGCCTGTGACTGGAACAGCAGCAGCAGCAGCAGCAACCCAGCTGTGGCAAAGCCATTGGAAAAAGTCTGTCAGAGGCCGAGACTTAAGTATGGCAGCATGCTTGCTCACACACACAAACACATTTACATGTTAGCGGGCACAGCTTTAACCCATTACGGTTGTCTCTGCAGCAGAGGCAAGAGCCAGAATTTCTGTGGGAACGGAAGAGGAACCAAGAGAAATGAGAATCATAGAGTTGGAAGGGACCCAGATCGAGTCCAAACCCCTTGCAATGCAGGAATCTTAGCTAAAAGCGTCCATGATAGATGGCCGTCCAACCTCCCAGCTCCCTGCCAAGTTCCTGCTCTAACCACTAGTCACAGCTACCCAACGGTTCATTTTTGCTTGAGTTTCCACCTCAGCCACAAAGCTTGTTAGAGGACCTTGTGTTCTACCTCGCAGGGTTGTTGTTGTGAGCACAACTGGCAGGGAAGAGGGATACTGTATTGTGCCCTGCCCTGAATTCCTTGGAGGGCAAATGGAACAAGCACACGACAAAGCCCATTACATAATGCCCACATTATAACGGCAGATACACGAGGGGCTAGGATGGTTCAGTGACGCAGGGAAAGCGCTCTGCGCGTGATCAGAGGAACTGGTCTCGGCAACGGCTTCCTGTCTTCTGGGGCTCAGCCTTTTCTTTTCGAATCCTGCCTCTCTTGCGATAACCACTAGTCAGCACACACACCCCATTTCCCACAGATACAACCTTATTTGAGTATCCTTGGTTTGGTAAGGCTCTGGGAAGCTGTTCTGCCCGCCAGTCACACCCTCTTCCTTTGCAGCGGCGATGTCTAATGATCCCAGATGCGTGTCCAGCTGCTTGCGATTACTCAAACGGGCGAGAGAAAGTCACTTCATCCATGTTCAAAGACACTTTTCTCCCCTTTGAAGAGCAAAAAATGACCCGTCCTTGGATGAGTCACCCGTTCAGAGGGTGCCAAGGCTGACAGAGACTGAAGTGGTAACTTTGCTACATCGGGAGGGAGGGAACTGGCCGAAGATGATCGGGAGGAAGCAACCCCCGAAACAGCAACTCAGGCAGAGACACAACAGGCACCTGATCTATCTCTGAATGGGGAACAACGGAATGGCAGGACAACTTTCCTGCAGCAGCAGGTTGGGGAGAAAGTCAGCCAAACGGGAGCGACTCACACAGAGTTGCAACGTGCAGACTCTTCTATGGACAAATGCTTCAGGCTCGCAAGCACTGCAAATTATTTTGTTTGCTTCTTGGCAATGTTGCAAGAGTAGAACTTCCCACCTCTGTCTTCTGCCGTCGCTTGAACCCAGTTTCACCATCCTGGTGCCCTCTGGGTGTTTCGGTGACTACAACTCCCGGTGGCTGGCGCTGATGGGAGTTGTAGTTCAAAGCACCCACAAGGCACCAGGTTGGCTAAGGCTGCTTTAACTTCAGGCTACAGTGGTACCTCAGGTTACATACGCTTCAGGTTACAGACGCTTCAGGTTACAGACTCCGCTAACCCAGAAATAGTGCTTCAGGTTAAGAACTTTGCTTTAGGATAAGAACAGAAATTGTGTTCCGGCGGCGCAGCAGCAGCAGGAGGCCCCCATTAGCTAAAGTGGTGCTTCAGGTTAAGAACAGTTTCAGGTTAAGAACGGACCTCCAGAACGAATTAAGTACTTAACCCGAGGTACCACTGTATTTATTTCCAACCCCAAATGGTTTTGAGGCAGAAAGAATCTGTGTGTGTGTGTGTGTGTGTGTTGTGTGTGTGTGAGAGAGAGAGAGAGAGGGAGAGGGGGAGAGAGAGGAAAGAAGGGAGTTGTAGTCCAATTTTGGGGTGTGTAATTCCCAGAGCCTTCCCCACCCTGGCCCTGGGAGGATTACGTCAGTGTTTGTTTGCAATCTTGCTCGGAGCCCAAGGAAGGATTTATAGCAGGGACAGGAACACAGGCCGCAGAGGGAGGAGGGAAGACAGCCGCAAACTTTTGCAACTCGGCTGCAGGCGCCTGGCCGGACCGTGCCGGCCTCTCCTCCAACTACCTCTGGGGAACTTTTTGACGGGGTAGGAAAATGGTTAAGAGTGTTGGACTGGGACCTGGCAGACAAGGGTTCAAATCCCTGCTCAGCCATGAAGCTCGGGCCAATCTTTCTGACTCTAACTCTCCACCCTCTGGTCTAAATCTACCTCACAGGGTTGTTGTGTGGGGAACTGAGCGAGGAAGAGGGGGGAGCCATGCACACCGAATCTATTTCCTTGGAGAAGGAAAAGTGGGATAGAAATGGAGCGAATAAATTGCTGTCGTTATTATTGTTATCAGTGCTTTTTTGCTAAAAAAAAAAGTTTAGGGGTGCTCGCATTTTCCTGCTCATATTGAAATACTGCCCCTCAATGAGGCCAAGCTTAGATTCACAAAATGTGTAGGGGTATGCATACTCCTGCGCCCACCCAGAAAAAAAGCATTGATTATTATTAATTAAATTCACATAGCGCCCTGTACCTGTAGATCTCAGGGTGTTTCATGACAAATCTCGACCACGGTCATTAAGACAATACGGACGAGACAGGGTAACCCTATGAAATATACTCAGAGTCGCAAAGTGATTTCATGCTCTTTATTCAGCTCATAGTGGTGAGGAGGAATGAATGAATGTCCCCTCAAAGTATCTGCTTTATATACATTATTTACACAATGGGCTGCACATGATTGGCTAATTCCGGAATTCTACTGTAAGCCAATCAGGTTGTGGATTCACTTCTATCTGAAGCATGATTGGGTAGTTCCTGCCAACCAATCATACTGCTGCATTGTTCTAGGACCAATCAGACTGCTGCATTCTGAATCCTATTGTTCTAGGACCAATCAGACTGCTGCCTTTTGGATCCTATTGTTCTAGGACCAATCAGACTGCTGCAGTTTGGATCCTATTCAACTCAGTACATAACACCCTATGACTCTGAAACGTAGTCGCACGATCCCCTGCGCTTGCCAGAAGCAAAGGAAGAGAAAAGGTAACGAAACCAACGTAAAAAAGAACAGACTGATAAGACACACCACGCCTACTAGGTGCCGGGTCTTGAGATTTTGGAGCCCAAACATGAGTCCTACAGGACAGCCTCTGGTGATGTCCCAGGGGAGGCCGCTGGTGAAGTCACAGGCTGAGCCCTAGAGATGGAAGTTAATTGGGAGAGGGGAGGGGAGAAGAACAGACCCGCCCACCATGTGTCTATGCTATAATTTGCATCCATCTCCTGCCCGACTGAAGCTTGCAGTCTTCTTGATGATGATGATGATGTGGTGGCGGCACTCTGGCCCACTTGGAGGTTCATCCCCTCCCCTCCTGCCCCCCGGAGGGGGCCAAGCAAACTGGGAGACTTCAGGACTGTTACGTACTAAGTTGAATAGGGTCCAGAATGCAGCAGTCTGATTGGTCCTAGAACAATAGGGTCCAGAATGCAGCAGTCTGATTGGTCCGCAGGAGCCACCCAATCCAACTCCAGGTGGAAGTGAATCCGCAACCTGACTGGCCTACAGGAGAATCCCGGAATTAGCCAATCACGTGGGGCCTATTGTGTAAATAATGTATATAAAGCAGACATCTCGGGGGAACTTCCATTCCTCACTAGTATGAGCTGAATAAAAAGCATGAAATCCACACTCGACTCTGAATATATTTCAAGGACAGACCTGGAGACCTGACAACAACGGACTCCCCTACACGACTCATGTGCAGAAGTCTCCAAACAGCAAATGGCGAACTGGAAGAATGACCTCATGGGTTCGTCCTAACCAGGAAGCACCCCCAGAGATTATGTGGGGAAGGCACAATAGCCACCCCGCAGCACCATCCCTCCCCCAGCACAGTTCACCATGGCATGGCATGAGAGCAGAAGGGGGCATCTCTAGGCTTGTGGGATTCTCCCTGGACATGGCGCCCGTCCTCTCTGCCCCCCAACCAAGGCAGGAGCAAGGCTCCAGTTTGCCATCTCCACAGTTTACCGCATTGGACGCTCCTGGAGAACATGCACGGGGAGCGTGCATGGCCAATGCTCCCACGCAGGCGTTCACCGCAGCACCCCACGCGATCCCAGTTGTTTCATCAGTTCCTCCTCTTGCAAGGGAAGAGAGGGCCGCGTGCTCAAGGAAGATCAGAAACCACAACAGGAAGCTCCCAGGGAGAGAAGCTCAGCTCCGACAGTTTTGGTGGCGGCGGGGGGCACGTTTCCTTGAAAAACAGGAAGGTGTGTGTTCGAGTCCTGCCATGAGGGAACACTGTGGTTTGTTAAGGATTGCAGTTTCCAAGTTGTCAGGACGCCAGTGCCCCATTCCCCACCAACCCGCCCCACGGAGCTACAATTTGCAGAGTTCGCTGTGAAGAGACTGTCAAACCACTCTGGAAACAGCAGCTCTCTGGGCGAATTGGGGGGCTCCTAGGTCCGTATAGTAAAAGCTATGGCTTTCCCAGTAGTGATGTATGGAAGTGAGAGCTGGACCATAAAGAAAGCTGATTGCCAAAGAATGGATGCTTTTGAATTATGGTACTGGAGGAGACTCTTGAGAGTCCCATGGACTGCAAGAAGATCAAACCTATCCATTCTTAAGGAAATCAGCCCTGAGTGCTCACTGGAAGGACAGATCCTGAAGCTGAGGCTCTAATACTTTGGCCACCTCATGAGAAGAGAAGACTCCCTGGAAAAGAGCCTGGTGTTGGGAAAGATGGAGGGCACAAGGAGAAGGGGACGACAGAGGACGAGATGGTTGGACAGTGTTCTCGAAGATACAAACATGAGTTTGACCAAACTGTGGGAGGCAGTGGAAGACAGGAGTGCCTGGCGTGCTCTGGTCCAGGGGGTCACGAAGAGTCGGACACGACTAAACAACGACAACAATCTCTTCAGAAAAAAGCACAGCTCCCAGAATTATTTGCAGGGAAGTCATAAGTGTTTCGGGTGGCATCGTAGTTCTGAACGTGTTTGGCGTGAACGTGGCCTAGCAGCAGTTGAAATAAAAAATATATAACATCTCTCCTCATTCCTTTCAGCCGCTCCCTCTTCCAACCCTGCTTCCCTAGACCTCTCTGCCCCCCTTGGCCAGAATTTTTGCTGGCTGCTGGTCCTGCACTCCATCAGCAGACATTTAACAGGTAATGCGCTGGTATCTTCACACGAAGCGAAGCTTTCTCAGGCTATCTGAGGCGCAGGGTCAAGCCGGGCTGACCAATGATGCAGTCCAAGAAAAGCTCTCTGTCCGCCAGTTGCGTTTCGGTTGCCAGGATAGTTAGCAGATGTGCTCTCTCTCTCCGCCCCCCTCCATCACAGCCTTACCTTAGCTGTCTTCAAAATGGGAAGAGAGTAGGGGAAAGGCTCTGCCCTTTCACACAAAGCAGGGCCGGCCCCAAACAGCCTGAAATTCAGAAATCGGGAAGCTACAACAAACTGGCAGCGGAGCTCCACAATTTCAGACACCGCAAGCCTTACTAGAGATGCAAGGGACCCTCTGCATGCAAAGGAAACTGTGCTGGTCCCATGGGTTATCCGAGAGGCGAGGTCCAAGTCCGGTCTGTGGTCAAAGGTGCAACGAGGAGGCAGTCCGTAGTAGCTGGAGCTGGGTACAGGGCAGGGAGTCGGGTGAAGTCAGGAACAGGCTTGCGAGCAGGGAGCCAGGGCGGAGCAGGCAGAAAAGCAGGACAGGGTTCAGGCAGGAACCAACAATGTTGCTCCCGCAACCTGGGACTGGGCTGGCTGGCTTTTATCTGCCCCGAGGCATAGGGCGGCCCCGATCCTCTGGTGACTCGCCTCTCCTGGCCTGGAGGCGAGCATTCCTCCTGCGGGAACTTACCGGTAGTTCCCTTCACCTCTCTGCCCTGAGCCTCTGTAGCTCAGGAGAGGCTGGAGGGTTACCGGACCCAGAGGCAACCTCAGCTTCCTCTGACGGGGCTGAGAGTGGAGCACCTGCAGACAATGGGTCCTCCATCCCCTCAGGAGCCAGAGCAGACTCCGCTGGTGCCTGCACCTGAGGATCCAGCACAGGTGAGGAGCCTTCAGGCTCAAGCCCCAGCCCCGGCTCAGCTGGTTCTGGAGGCGGGGACTCCTGTGCAGGCTGGGATCCCTCAGGTTCAGCATCCGAGTCCGAATCCCAGGCCATCACAGAAACCCTCTCCCTTTGAGTCACAGCCCTTTCTCAGGGCTGGGCTGGCAAATTAAGCAGGTGAAGCTTTCCCCCCTCACTTTAGGTCCTTGTCAGGAAAAGCTTCACCTGCCTGCTTTCCTGTGTGTTGAGGTTCTCCGAAAGGCAAAATAGCAGAGCTAGTTAAGAGAAGCAACGCTAGGGGTTATAAACGGAGTTGCTGTAATTTCTGGCAGGCCTTTTGTGTTTCTAACAGCAGCACCCGAAAACAGAACCCCACCCAAGGCTGGAGTGCAACAGGTACAGCCTTCCTCATTGCCTCATATCCACACTCACTGAATTTCCACTTGCTACCGCAGAACCTTTCATCAGGAACAAAAGTGGCAAGGTTAGCTGCAAAAATGAAGCGACAGCAGTTGCAAAGGAAGTCAGCAAACTTTCTTTTCTTTCCCAACACAAAAAGAAAAAAGGACGTTTCTGCCCTAAGTCTAAGCCCGAGAGCGAGATCTCATTCCCATTTTACAGAGGGGGAAACTGAGACGCCGCGTCTCCCCCACAGGCCTTGGCAACGGAACATGTTGCTGAATGGCCGCACTCATCCCCACGCACTTGTCTGCCTTCTGGCTGCATCCCTGCAGGGGCTGTTTATGTCCCACGGCTGCACCGCATGGAAGTGTGCCGATGTGGTTTATGCAGCGAAGGCCCAGAGCTTTTTTTAGAAGCTGGTTTTTGGCTCCCGCCTCCCTGTCCGGACGCTCGGCTTGGATGGGCCCGGAGAAAGGTTTGCACGCCAATGTGGCGAAGAAATGGCAGGGGGATTGGTAACTGGGGTGGGAGGGTTGGAAGGCACAACCTACAGCAAGCCGTGGAGGGAGGGATGTTGTGTCAATGGAGGTGAAGACAAGCTGGAACCTAGACGGTTCGCATGGTGTTTTTTGTACCATCGGCTATCCTGGGATAACCAGGCCTTTCAGCTGCTGATGGAAAACAGGCCTTCTTGGCAGCGCCGGCTCTACCATGAGGCAAAAGGGGGCGGCTGCCTCAGGTTTCTAGTCTTGGGTGTCCTCAGGGGACGGCAAGCAGTTATTCAATTTAGTTTAACATATTTCAGCAAGGAAGGTCCAGGCATTGAAAGGTCTCGGCATTCCTGGATTTCACCAGCGTATGGTACTCTTTAGAGCCTCTGTGCCACACGCGCTCATGCACCATTGTAAATAGTTATGGCTTCCCCCAAAGAATCCTGGGAGCTGTAGTTTGTTACGGGTGCTGGGCGTTGTTAGGAGAACGCTATTCCCCTCAGAGAGCTACCGTACCCAGAGTTCCCTGGGAAGAGGGAATTGCCGCTCTGCGAGGGGAATAGGGAATCTCCTGACAACTCTCAGCACCTTTTGCAAACTACAGTTCCCGGGGTTCTTTCATAATAGTGCTTTCAATGCCCCAGGTGTTGGCCAGGTCCGGCCCAAGGCATTCTGCTTGCCTTGGACAAATCCACCTCACTTCCAGGTAAGACACTGTCCTGACTGAACTGCCGTTGAATCTTACTTCGGCACCTAGGAAAAGGAGGGGACATTTTACCATATGTGGTGGGATTGTAATGAAATCATCAAGTTTTGGGAAATGATATACAATGAACTGAAGAAAGTGTTCCATCTAACATTTGTTAAGAAACCTGAAGCATCTCTGTTAGGGATTGTAGGAAAAGACCTGTCAAGGATGCTGAAAAATATCTTCATGTATGCGACAACGGCGGCAAGAGTCTTAATAGCTCAAGGATGGAAGAATGAGGAAACCCCGACTAAAGAACTATGGCAAGAGAAACTGACGGACTATGCAGAACTGGCAAAATTGACACATAAACTACGGGACAAGGGTAACTGTGACTTTAAAGATGAATGGGAACCCTTTACAAAGTATTTAAAGATGCAACAAGGTGAACTGGACTCCTTAGCAGGCTTTGAATAAGCACCCACAAACTTTTTATTGATAATAACCAGTCAGATAAATTAAGGATTTGTTTTATGGGGGGCGGGATTAAGGATGATATGTTTTAAGATAATATGTTTTGTTTAAATTCCTAATAATTATTTTTTTTTAAAGAATCTTACTTTGGCACCTAAAACCACAAATTCACAGGGATCTCTGGGAACTGTAGCTCTTGAAGGGGACTGGCACGCTTAACAAACCTCCGCTCCCATAATCCTTTGGGGGAAGCCATGACGGTTTACTGTGGCATCATATTGCTTTGAAGGTCTGGTGTGAACCTGGCCCTAGTCAGAGATGCTGTGGGAAACAGCTGTGACTCCGTGGCAAGGCACACGTACTGAGGTCGCAGGTTCAATTCTCGGCACGTAGGGATGGGAATGGCTTGTCTGTGAGCTGCTACTGGTCAGGTAGACTGCCCTGAGCCAGATGAACCAACGGTATGATTCAGTACACAGCAGCTTCCTGTCTTTATACCTATATTCTTCTGTGTGGGTTTTTTTAAAAGCTGCTTCGTGTCAGAAGCAAAGAGCAAATGCACTCTGCACGTGGCTTGAGGCATTGCGGCCATAGGCCTATTATAGCAACAACAATGCAGAAGGAAAGACACACACTTTTTAGGTTGTTGGCTATTCCCACACTGTCTACAAGTGGTTGCGAGCATGTGGCGACGGGGGTTAGGAAGGAACTCTGGACATGCACAGAGGCACTCAGCCGGAAGTTTTCAAAAACAGCAGATTGGCAGTTCCGGGGGCCTAAATTGTTTGTGGCACAGCGAGGGGCCTGTTTGCAGCTGCCCAAGGCCTGCGAACAGGAATCCCGGGCCTTTGTACTTTGCACAAAAAACCATTTCTGCTGGTGTCACTTCCTGCCCCAGGAAGGGGGGGGGCAGTTGTTGGGGGGGGGGATATGAAGCTGTGTCATTTCCTCTCCCCATGATACAGCTATTTCTCCTTTTTAGAATTTCTTTCCGGAAATATATATTTATCTGCCATCTGGGGGCCTTCCCCTCTTCACCCCCCCGCCCCCATTTCTGACGGGTTTCCGGTTCCATACTCTGTTTTTATCACACCAGGGAGCCACAAGCCAAACAGTCGAGGCGGCTTTTTCCTTGTGTCCCCTGCCCTCCAACGCTCCCCCCCCCCAAATAAGAGCTATTAAGGAGAAAATAGACATTATGGTAGCAGAATTTGAGAAGGACTTTGGCCACACCTCGAGGATCAGGGTTTGCACCCTCACTGTTAACTTTCAAACCCATTCTTGATGCTGACAGGCCTGTTCGGTTTGAATTTAAATTTTATCCAGCCGCTTCAGGGATTGTTTTGTATTGCTTTTATGGCATTTCGTGCCTGTGTATGTTGTTGCAGGTTTGAGGGGCTTAGTCTTGATGCTGCCCCATGGGCCCTGAAATATACTCAAATTCGAGAGTGGATTTCATCCTCTTTATTCAGCTCATAGTGGTGAGGAGGAATGGAAGTTCCTCCCACAATATCTGCTTTATATACATTATTTACACAATGGGCTGCACATGATTGGCTAATTCTGGGATTCTCCTGTAGGCCAATCAGGTTGTGGATTCTCTTCCACCTGGAGCTGGATTGGGTGGCTACTGCGGACCAATCGTACTGCTGCATTGTTCTAGGACCAATGAGACTGCTGCATTCTGGATCCTATTCAACTCAGTACATAACAGGCCCCTTCCGTAGTTGTGATCCTGAGAGGCTGTTTCTCAAACGCAGGTCTCCAGCTGTTGTTGGACTACAATTCCCATCATCCCTGGCCGCTGGCCCTTCTAGCTAAGGATTATGGGATTTGTAGTCCAACAAGAGCTAGAGACCTACGTTTTGAGAAACACAAAAGGAAACCTGTCAAACCACAGCGACATTTCATCCTAGGATGGAGAACAGTCGCATACTCTTCAACATTTCTCCAATGAAAATAGGCACGTCCTATTCAATAATAATAATAATAATAATAATAATAATAATAATTATTATTATTATTATTATTATTATTAATTGTATTATTTATACCTCACCCATCTGACTGGATTGCCCCAGCCACTCTGGGCGGCTTGCAACATATATAAAGCACAATAAAACATTAAACATTTAAAAAAACAAAAAAAATCTTCCCTATCCAGGGCTGCCTTCAGATGTCTTCTAAAGGTTGTACAGTTCCAATATCATCAGTTATTTGAAAAATTTAAATCTGACAAACAAAAGGGGTTCTCAACAGAAATTTCCCGATTTGAATCCGATCTTTTAAATTCTAAAAGAAAAACTCTTTCCAAAACTTATCGAGGAGGTAACAGTGGCAATGGTGAGGTGGTCACAAGATTTTGGCCATTTAATAACCATGGCCCAATGGAAAAACTTATGGAAGATCAATTGGAAATTCACAAATTGTTATACGATTAGAGAGAACTTTCAAAAAATGCAACATTTCTCCGGTGAAAATAGGGACACCCAAAGGAAAAGCGGGACATTCCATGATCAAATCAGAAACCGGAAACTATGGGAACGGCAGATCCCTTTTAAAGTTTTTTTTAAGCTTCAGTATTCATTGCACAACAGCAGCCTATGCAAACATTATTATTTCCCTGCTGTAACAAATTGGATGTTCCTTGATTTATTTTTCAAAAAATGCCTGTATGGTATTAGTGCTCCCTGCTGCAGCGTCACAGCATGTGCTTATGTTGCCGCTGCAAGTTATTATGACCCTTGCAAGTCGCTTATTTGGAAGAAAAAAAAAGATTTCCCATCTGTGGATTGGAATGCATGCAGAGTAGTGTGATTCATACATTCTGTGTATGATTTTCCTCTGTCAATGCTCCCATCCACTTACGTCTGGCAGGGTCAAAGATGTGAAGCTCCCGTCTTAGCTTCTTCTTGGCTCCAGAGGAAGAAGGAGCAACATGAGGCTATTTTGGGCCCAGAAATAATTGTTGATGTTGTTTATTTTTCTGGAAATATACCGGTATATATACTGTTGCTTCACAACAGCTTACAATGCTGAGCGCCACTTTCACAATAGGTGAACTCCTGGAGGTCCCGCTACACCCTCCCTTCTTCCAGATGTTACTGAGAATATATCCCACTTCTAAGATCTCTGTCTACTGCTACCGGTCCCACAATCTGACCGGGAAACTCTCCTGGAGGGAGTGAAGGAACTAGACTCTTTTCACTGAATCTGCAATTGTTGTTTTAAAAAGCTATTTAGCCCAGGCCTTCCCCCCCATCCCAGACCACCAGTACATACTAAAGCCAAACAAGGCATTTTAGAATATTCCTTTAAACAACCTTAAAATGCCAGTGACTTCCATTCTTCTCTTTCCATGCCATAAATCCCTGCATATTTTATATAAACTAAACCATTCAGCATTCCTTTATTACACCCATCAAAACATATTTACACTGTTGAATTTATCTTAATGCTGCCCACGTTTTCAAATATACGATTTCCCACCATATACTCAATAAACATTTTCCAATCTTCTTTAAACTTATGTTCTTCTTGTTCTCTTATTCTATATGTTAGGTCCACAAGCTGCCCATATTCCATCAGTTTAAGTTGCCATTCTTCTTTAGTTGGGACTTCGCTGATTTTCCATTTTTGGGCTGGCAAAACACAGGCCGCAGTAGAGGCAAACATAAACAACCTTTTTTGACACCTGGGAATTTCCGCCTCGATTATTCCCAACGAAAAGGACTCTGGGGTTGTTTTTTTTTGGGGGGGGGGAGTACTTTATAAACATTTTTTTTCAATTCATTATGAATTATTTCCCAATACTCTTTTACCCTTTTGCAGGTCCACCACATATGATAGAACATAAAGGTAAAGGTAAAAGGACCCCTGACCATTAGGTCCAGTCGTGACCGACTCTGGGGTTGCAGCGTTCATCTCGCTTTATTGGCCAAGGGAGCTGGCGTACAGCTTCTGGGTCATGTGGCCAGCATGACTAAGCTGCTTCTAGCAAACCAGAGCAGCGCACAGAAACACCGTTTACCTTCCCGCCGGAGCGGTACCTATTTATCTACTTGCACTTTGACGTGCTTTCGAACTGCTAGGTTGGCAGGAGCTGGGACCGAACAACGGGAGCTCATCCTGTCGCAGGGGTTCGAACCGCCGACCTTCTGATCGGCAACTCCTAGTCTCTGTGGTTTAACCCACAGCCGCCACTCGCGTCCCATGATAGAACATACCCTCTGTCTAATTGCATCTCCAGCACTTATCTGATGCACACAAGCATACTTTCTTTTGCTCTGGAGTGTTCCCCGCAAAAACCTGCTCTTTAAAGTAGAATCGGAGCAAAGGACAACCGACCAAAAACCTAATTTGCCATTTGTTGCACTTCAGCTATAAAGAGTAAGTTTTTGTGGGGAAAGCTCCAGGGTGGAGGGGCGGGGGCAGGGAGTGTGGCTCCTGTGCCTGAAAAGAACAGGGCAAAAGATATGTGTGGATAAGCCCTAAGTCATCCCCCAGCAGTGGGCCAGAGAAGCGAATGAGAATAATAGAATGGTAGAGTTAGAAGGGACCCCTGTGGTCATCTAGTCCAACCCCCTGCAATGCAGGAATCTCAGCCAAAACATCCATGGCAGATGGCCATGCAACTTCTGCTTAAAAATTTTCAAGGAAGGAGAGTCCACAACTGCCTGAGAGAGACCGCTCCACTGCCAAACAGCAATTACAGTCAGAAAGTTTTTCCTGATGTTTAGCCGGAATCTCCTTTCTTGTAATTTGAAGCCACGGGTTCGAGTCCTACCCTCCAGAGCGGGAGAAAAGAACTTTGCTTCACCTTCCATGTGGCAGCCCTTGAGATATTTGAAGATGGCTCTCCTATCTCCCCTCATTCACCTCTTTTCCAGGCTAAACATCCCCAGCTCCTTCAACATAGCTGTCAACGTTTCCCTTTTTTTTAAGGGAAATTCCCTTATTCCGAATAAGATTCCTGGCAAGAAAAGGAGAAAGTTGACAGCTATGTCCTACAACAGTTCCTCATTTGGCTTAGTTTCCAGACCCTTGATCATCTCCATCGCCCTCCTCTGCCCACCTTCCAGCTTGTCAACACCCTTCTTAAACTATGGCGCCCAGAACTGGACACAGTATTCAGGTGTGGTCATATGATTCTATGAGTCTATGAAAGGTGCCAAGCCTAGGAATTTGATTTGAAGCAGGAAGAAGGAGTCGCTGAACAGCAGTTAGGAATGGCCACCTCTCCTTGCAGAACGCAAGCCCAATTTAGCAGCGTAAATAGACTGCGCCTTCTTGGCACCTGCTGCAGATGTGCCTGTCGAGAAGGTCAGCAGGTGGAGGTGGGGCTACGGCCTTGAACCTGCTCCCTCCGGGTCCCAGCCAGATGCCCAGGGCTCCACTGGCAACGTGGTGATGCCACAGGCGGCAGCCTGGCAGAAATAGCCCACATTCCCGCTCCGTTGCCTCCTTGCCTCTTCGTTTACCACAAACCTCCCCAGAACCAAAAACTAAAAATAAAATAAAATTCAAAAGCTTCTGAATTCACCCGGCTGCTCCTTGCAGCCAAGCTTCTGTTTACAGTTCAGATGCTTGAACCGAAATCCGGCCCTGGCAACGGAAGGAAACTCCCCTCGTGTGTTTACAACGAGGGATATTGGCAAGAGCTGCAGGAGCCTGGGATTTTTCAGCCAGGAGGGGGGCACGTTGCGCATGAATGAAGGCGAAAAGGCTCCGAGGCTTGGAGGCTTGCACACTTGAAATGCCGCGTCCAGTTTCTGGCTGCCGCACCTCCGAAAGGATATCGCAGAAGTGAAGAAAGAAGGCTCCGGAAAGGGCCGCCAAAACGTTCCAGGGGATGGAGCAGCTCCCCTGTGAGTCAAGGCTGCAACATTTCACAGAATCACTTGTGGAGTTGGAAGGGACCACCGAGGGTCATCTAGCCCAACCCCGTGCAATGCAGGAGTCATTTGCCCAGTGTAGGACTCGAATCCACGACCCCGAGATTAAGAGTCTTCTGCTCTGCCGACGGAGCTATCCAAATACTGTGCTCTCCAATTCTAAACCTGAGGGCTCAGCCACACTGCCACTTGTCCCATGATTTCTAGGCACAGATCTGAGAGGTTTTCCTTTCATCTCATTGCCAAATCGGAATAATAATAATAATAATAATAATAATAATAATAATAATAATAATTTATTTTTTCTACCCCGTCCATCTGGCTGGGTTTCCCCAGTCACTCTAGGCGGCTTCCAGCAAAATATTAAAATACAATAATTCATCAAATATTAAAAGCTTCCCTAAACAAGGCTGCCTTCAGATGTCTTCTAAGAGTCAGATAGTTGTTTATTTCCTTGACATCTGATGGGAGGGTGTCCCACAGGGCGGGTGCCACCACTGAGAAGGCCCTCTGCCTGGTTCCCTGTAACCTCACTTCTCGCAGGGAGGGAACCACCAGAAGGCCCTCAGCGCTGGATCTCAGTGTCCGGGCAGAACGATGGGGGTGGAGATGCTCCTTCAGGTATACTGGGCCTTTGAGGCCGTTTAGGGCTTTCAAGGTCAGCACCAATACTTTGAATTGTGCTCGGAAACATACTGGGAGCCAATGTAGGTCTTTCAGGACCGGTGTTATGCGGACAAACGTCAACTCACAGAAAAACCGATTGCTGGTGGTTCCGATTCAGGAGCCAACAGCAACTTTTCCTGGGGAAAGTGGTGGGACAAAGCAAAAACCTCTTTTACCTGCACCTAGAAAGCAGGGAACAAACAGGAGTGTGGATGAGCCAAGTGCCGGGAGATTCAGGACAGACCCCCCCAAAGCACTTCTTCCTACAGTGCATTTTTTCTTCCCACGAGATGCAGAGCTCCTGTTCTTCTGTCTCAGCTCCTGCCCACCTAGCAGTTTGAAAGCACGTCAAAGTGCAAGTAGATAAATAGGTACCACTCCAGCAGGAAGATAAATGGTGTTTCCATGCGCTGCTCTGGTTTGCCAGAAGCGGCTTAGTTATGCTGGCCACATAACCCGGAAGCTGTACGCCGGCTCCCTCGGCCAGTAAAGCGAGATGAGCGCCGCAACCCTAGAGTCGGTCACGACTGGACCTAATGATCAGGGGTCCCTTTACCTTTAAGGAAAAGCGGGACATTCTGGGATCAAGTCAAGAACCGGGACGGCTTCTGTAAACCTGGTAAATAGGATGGTGTTCTGAAAGGACTGCCTTTGGGACTGTGTTTTCAGTAGGAAATGTGCCTTTTCTGGCTTCTGCCTCGGTGTCCCGTCCTCGAGAGCATGGAGGCAGCATGGAAGGGGACAGGCTTGTTGGCTACCCCCTCTGACCCACTGACCCTATCGTTCCAGCTGACCTGTTGCAGGCCTGCTGAGCCCAGCTGCCTGACTAAGCCTGGAAGGGAGCAAGATCTGCATCCAGGCGTTTGCTGCTGGCAGCAGAGGGAAGGCAGTGAACTCTCCTTGCTCTGTCTGCCTAGCATCCTGTGCGGGGGCTGGTACCACAGAGCGCTTGGAAATTGCCTCCGCGAAGGCAAACAGCCCTGGCTCCGGAGGCCGAGAAGAAGTCCAGGGACTCTGGCTCCCAACATCTCTGCTGCTCTTGGTGCCCAGCCAAACTCTGGCTGTGTGCACACCCAATATTTAAAGTGCATTTGCCCCCCACATGCCCCCCAAAAGAAGAATCCTGGGAACTGTAGTGCCTTGAGGGTGCTGGGAACCGTAGCTCGGCAAGGAGTAAACTGCCGTTCTCAGAATTCTTTGCAAGGGGGAGGAGATGTGCTTTGAATTTATAATGTGCTCTCTTGGGTGTATACAAGCAAGGAGGGGAGTTTCCTCTGCTGTGGATGACCCATAATCGCCAACTTTCATTCTTTTAAAAAAGTTTCTGGCATTTGTAGAACATGAGATACGAGGCGAAAATGCACAGGCAGTGTTCTTCCCCTATCTAGCCCCTATCCATTTCTTTTCTGTAAAGTCTCCCCCTCCCCCGGCACCCCTTTTATTTTAGCAAATGTCCATCCGTCGGTCCTCCCCTTGGTCTTTCTCCTTGACCACTTAGGTTTCCGTCTTTCTCTCTGGCTATCCACCTACCACAGTGGTTTGCAAACCAGGTTAAAAGGTTTCTGGAGTTACTCAGAAGCTGGTCAGGGGTTTCCTTGAGGAGATGGCGGGCAGGCAGACCTCCCTGAAAGTCTGCTAGC
This sequence comes from Podarcis muralis, assembly GCF_964188315.1. Classification (NCBI taxonomy): domain Eukaryota; kingdom Metazoa; phylum Chordata; class Lepidosauria; order Squamata; family Lacertidae; genus Podarcis; species Podarcis muralis. Next base: position 82,996,410 of record NC_135661.1, read on the forward strand.
TGCTGAGTGCCTTGCAGGACTTAATTCTCAGCTCACACATAGTTCTGACCAATAGCCAGCCCTGTGTAAGAACCGTTCGTATGCCTTCTGCAACTGGTGGGGATTTCTCTGTAGATAAGCTGACATGGAAAGCGTGCAATTTAAGCTAACCTAATCCAATTGTGTAGTGATGTATGGAAGTGAGAGCTGGACCATAAAGAAGGCTGATCGCCGAAGAATGGATGCTTTTGAATTCTGGTGCTGGAGGAGACTCTTGAGAGTCCCATGGACTGCAAGAAGATTCAACCGATCCATTCTTAAGGAAATCAGCCCTGAGTGCTCACTGGAAGGACAGATCTTGAAGCTGAGGCTCCAAGACTTTGGCCACCTCATGAGAAGAGAAGACTGCCTGGAAAAGACCCGGATGTTGGGAAAGATGGAGGGCACAAGGAGAAGGGGACGACAGAGGACGAGATGGTTGCACAGTGTTCTCGAAGCTACCAGCATGAGTTTGACCAAACTGCGGGAGGCAGTGGAAGACAGGAGTGCCTGGCGGGCTCTGGTCCAGGGGGTCACGAAGAGTCGGACACAACTAAACGACTAAACAACAACAACAATAGGTTGGAAGGGAACCCAATAATCATCTAGCTCAACCCCCGGCAATACAGGAATAAGCAGGTTGATCGATCCTGCGACCTTGACATTATCAGCACCATGCTCTAACCAACCAAGCGAAGCAGGCTGGATGTTCAAAGGGCTTCACATATATCCTTTTGTTAAGGAGACAGTTCAGTCCGTAGAGCATGAGACACTTAATCCCAGGGCCATGGGTTCGAGATGCATGTTGAGCAAAAAGATTCCTGCATCGCAGGGGGTTGGACTAGATGACCCTCACGGTCCCTTCCAACTGTACAATTCTATGGTTCTAAGGTAGATCGGCACTCCCACATTTTCCGATGCTTGTGGAGCTCCAGTGTAGAGGCAGGATACACATTCAGGGTCTTCAGAAGTTGAATGACCAAGTTATAAACAGCTGGTGCCGGCGCTTCTCACCAGAACCAGCTGCATCCCACAACTGGCCTAGGGTCCCTGCTTTGTGCTGTTGTTGTAGTCTATAGTAACAAACAGGAAGTTTCCACAAGGTCACCACAGAGCAGCTCCGGTCTCCATGGTCTCCGGCCAAGAACGTGACACTCGTAAATATTTACGCTGCGGCATCAGGGGAATGCAACCCCGTCCATTGGGCTTGGAGCCACGGAGCCTGGGAGGCTGTAAGCTGGGAATGGTGGGTGGAATGGCGAGGCAACCGTCCGAGATGCAGAAGGCTCTGGGTCCACCTGAGAAAAGCTTTGGTGGAACCTCTACAAAGAACTGCCCTGCTGGATCAGGCAAAAGATCTGTCCCCCAACACTCTGCCTTGATCCAGAGCCATCTCCACCTCCATCGTTCTGCCCAGACACTGAGGTCCAGCCTTCTGGCGGAACCCTCACTGCAAGAAGCCAAGTTACAGGGAACCAGGCAGAGGGCCTTCTTGGTGGTGGCACCCGCCCTGTTGAACGCCCTCCCACCAGATGTCAAGAGAACAACAACTACCAGACTTTTAGAAGACATCTGAAGGCAGCCCTGTTTAGGGAAGCTTTTAATGTTTAATAGACTGTTGTATTTTAATACAGTACTGCCTCACAAGACGAAAAGAATCCCTTCCACGAGTCTCTTCGTCTTGCGGTTTTTTCGTCTTGCGAAGCAAGCCCATTAGCGGATTAGCGCTATTAGCGGCTTAGCGGGCTTAGCGGATCAGCTGATAAGCGGCTTAGCGGATCAGCTGTTAAGCAGCTTAGCGACCACCTGTTAAGCGGCTTAGCGGATCAGCTGTTAAGCGGCTTAGCGGGTTAGCGGATCAGCTGATAAGCGGCTTAGCAGCTTGGGAAAAAGGGGGGGGGAGGAAAAAAACCCTGCAGGAACTCGCAAGAGATTTTCGTCTTGCGAAGCAAGCCCATAGGAAATTCGTTTTGCGAAGCACCTCCAAAACGGAAAACCCTTTCGTCTAGCGGGTTTTCCGTCTTGCGAGGCATTCGTCTTGCGGGGCACCACTGTATTCTGTTGGAAGCCGCCCAGAGTGGCTGGGGAAACCCAGCCAGATGGGCGGAGTATAAATAATAAATTATTATTATTATTATTATCTATCCGCCCCCGGGAACCTCGCAGGCAGGGCCCGAAAGGCAAAGCCTCCATTTCACTTGTCCCAATACCTGGTAAGAAAAGGGTCTACTGCCTCTGTATTATACAGTTTCGCACAGCTAAATAGCCTTAGAATTTGTCCAGTCCTCTTTGTTCAAAGGTGTCAAAGACAGTGGCTGTGTCCCTCTTGGGGCAACGTTCTGTAAGACTGATAGACCCACAGAATTGTAGAGTTGGAGGAGACCACGAGGGTCATCTAGTCCAACCCCCTGCAATGCCGGAATCTTTTGCTCGAACCCACGACCTTGAGATTAAGAGCCTCACGCTCTACCAACTGAGCTATACTTCTGTGCATGCGAAAGCACCTAGTTTGCCCCGAAGCTGCCGCTGGTCTACTTTATTAGTTTATTAATCCACATTCTGGGATTTTTTTGGAGGGGGCAATTGATCTCAGTCCCCTCTCTTCCCCCTGACCCTAAAACCCCTTCATAAGTCTAAGATACCGGGAGGAACATTCTAGCTGGTTAAAACTGAAAGGAAGGAGAAAGGAGCAGCTGGGCTTTCGCTACAGCTGTAGGAAAGCAACGAACATTCCTCGCAGAACAAATCTTTGCAGTCTGGAGATCCAGGTGAGAAAAAATCTTATTTAATAGAACACTCAGAGATGACAGTGACATCCAATTTCCCCCCTCTGGCCCTGCAACAGCTCCCTCCCTCCCTCCACCCCCATGGCTGACTTGGCACGGAATGAGTGCATATATTACCCCCCCCCAAAAAAAAACCCCAAGAAATCCAGGAACCCCTGAACATCCTCGTTCCTTGTGCAATCCTGAGGTGGTTATCTGGGTAGCAGTTATGTGCGATTCTTGCTTTCGATGCTGTTTTGTGTCTGCAAATGTTTCAGGGCAGTCACACCGCGTCGTTTCCCATCTGTGCATGTCCTGTAACTTCCTGCCGAAATCTTGCAACTTTTTAAGACCCCTTTTTCGTCCCGCTTCTGTTGCTCTAGAGACGCCTAGCAGAACAGCTAATAAAAGCGGGAGGGTTTGTGGACGGGCCAGTCTAAATACACTATTATTGTTCCAAAGGCATGTTACAGCGGATCACAAAAAAAAAAGAAAGATCTGTCTGGAGGTGCCCGCAGACTGTTTCGCCCATTTCTGTGCCACCCCTCCTTCTTTCAGCTGGTAAGCCAGCAGTTGGCAGAGGAGCAAAGTCACCAGAAGGCAGAGACCAGCAGTTAGAGGGAGAATTCACTTGCTCCCCATCGCTTGGCTATTCCTTGCCTGCTCCCACCTGTTGCAGATGTCTTTGTGCAGAACACACGAGGAAGGAGACAGAGGTCAGAGTCACAGCTGAGCAGGGAAGAGGCCTACCAATCGGCAGCCAGCGGTCAGGTGGAGAGAGGCGGGGTCAACCGATGTGTGGGCGGGGCTTTCTGAGAGTGGGCGGAGTTCCGCTCTGCCATCTTCCTGGGCATCCTTCAGGTGAGCCGGGCGTCGTCCGGCGACCCTGGCATTGTGCACTTTCGTACCGTCTGGAGGGCAGTGGTTCTGAACGACTGAAATCTTAACCCTGGCACCCTGCGTCCTTCGCTGATTTTGACTCATTTTGCATTCCTCAACCAGAGCTAGACATCCCCACACCCTCATGCAGAGAGCGTTTCGGATGCCCTGCCACGCCTTTCCTTCTGCCAGTGTTGGAAATTCAAGGGCCACCTCATTTTTTCAAGACATTCTTTATGGCAGGAAAATGAGGCTCTCTTTTTTTTTTTTCCTCCCCCCCCCCCCAACTCCCATAAAATAGCAAATTATTATTATTATTATTTAAATAATTTTTATTAACCGACCAATCAAATCAAATTAAATCACATCACATAAGTTCCGAATTACAAAGCCTAATTTTAAATTTTGTTGGGGGGACCCATATTTCAAGATCCGAAGGCGGATTCTGATCATCTTCTTGCTACTGCATTAATGTCCAAATCAGACCAAATCAGTCCAAACAGAGTTCATAATTCTATCCAGTCTTATCTTGCTGTTTCCACATCACATCTTGTTCATATATTTTCTCTTTTTTCTTTATGATCTCTTCTGATAGTCTCCTTAAGCCGATAAACACCAATATTAATCCTGTGTGAATTTTTCCGTTCTTCCAGTCCTCAAATCGAGATGGTTTCCATATATCATCACCTTCATAGATAACATCGCTCTTTCCATCATCATCTCGTAAAACTGTCGCTCTTAAGTCCCTCTGAGGAGTTTCACCCACAATATAAAAGCAGCTCTATTTCTCCTTAAAATAGCAAATTATTGATTTGGGTACAGGGCGAGCCGGGTAGGGCAGCGGGGCGAGGAAGAGATAACCTCTTTAAATAATTCTCTCTTAATACACAAAGCAAAATAATTAAAAGGAATTGATAGATTCTCAACGCCTGCTCCCTTCCCCCGCAAAAACAAAAACACCCCATAAATTCACAAAATAAAATAACAAAATAATAATAAATCTCACCAAATGAGGGTTTTTATTGTTTTTGTTTTAGAAAAAGATTTTGTTAGAGGGGAAGGGGAGTCTGTGTCCCTCTCCAGTCCTGACTCCTTCCCCGCTCAGGTTGATTTATTTTTTAATTCCAACTCGCCCAGAAGAGACATCCCAAGTCCACGAGTCCTTTTCTCTCAGGTGCATTGACAGGATTTGACCACCATGTTGGAAAGCTGCTCCACCTTGGCTTGGCGGCCGACGTAGTACACAATCCCCAATGCTTCGAGCTCGTGTGGGACGCAGCAGGGCGTGGCTGAGCCAACTGGGTTGTGTTGGGTGTACAGAGACAGGACCTATCGAAAGAAAATAAGAAAATACGTCTTTGGAAAGGTAACATGGCAGATTGAGCACCCTAGGGAGGCCAAGTTTTCACGGCAGAGGAAAGCAGAGGTCACATTTATAATGGCTGCCAAGTTTCACTCATGGCACTGCAACCAAGTACCGTATTTTTCGCTCTATAAGACGCACCAGACCACAAGACGCACCTAGTTTTTGGAGGAGGAAAACAAGAAAAAAAATATTCTGAATCTCAGAAGCCAGAACAGCAAGAGGGATCGCTGCGCAGCGAAAGCAGCAATCCCTCTTGCTGTTCTGGCTTCTGGGATAGCTGCGCAGCCTGCATTCGCTCCATAAGACGCACACACACATTTCCCCTTACTTTTTAGGAGGGGAAAAGTGAGTCTTCTAGAGCAAAAAATACGGTAATTTTTATTGCAGCAAAGCACATCACAGGACAGTGGTATTTTCTGCCGTTGCTCCCGGCCTATCGAATGCCCTTCCCACTTGCCGTCCTCAAAGAATTGGCTACTAGTTGCTTCCAGATGCCTTGTAGAGAGTTATATTCCCCCCCCAGGCTTTCTCTGACCCAGAAGAACAGTTCATTGCCGAATTCTGTCTTTGCATCTGTTTCTATGATACCCTTCTGTTGCTTCCCTTTTGTATAACCGCTTTTGAGATTCTTTTAAAGCAGTTTTTGGAATGCTTCTGAACAAACCCCAAAGGAGGAGGGTTGTGTGTGAGGAAGTGGGGTGAGACTTTTCGGGGGGCTGAGGGGGCTTTTTACGTCCTCACCTGGCTGTACTGAGTGTCCACGCTCCAGAGATAGGGGCAGGCACCCATGCAGAAGTTGGCATAGTAGCCCTTGGGTTCGGAGATCCACCGCCACTTTAAGTCCTTGCGGAAGTCGATGTACAAGGGCCTCACGCAACATTTCTTCTCCTCTGGTGACCTGGAGCGAAAGAACCCAACAAGAGTTGAGAGAGCAAAATAATAATAATAATAATAATAATAATAATAATAATAATAATAATAATATATTTATACCCCACCCATCTGGCTGGGTTTCCCCAGCCACTTTAATATTCCAACAGAGTATTAAAAAACACGATAAAACATCAAACATTAAAAACTTCCCTAAACAGGACTGCCTTCAGATGTCTTCTAAAAATCAGATACAGTGGTACCTCGCAAGACGAATGCCTCGCAAGACAAAAAACTTGCTAGACGAAAGGGTTTTTTGTTTTTTGAGCTGCTTCGCAAGACGATTTTCCCTATGGGCTTGCTTCGCAAGACGGAAACGTCTTGCAAGTTTGTTTCCTTTTTCTTAACACCGTTAATACAGTTGCGACTTGACTTCGAGGAGCAACTCATAGAACGCGGTGTGGTAGCCTTTTTTGAGGTTTTTTAAGACTTTGGTGATTTTTGAAGCTTTTCCAAAACTTTCCCGACACCACACTTCGCAAGATGAAAAAAATCGCAAGATGACAAAACTCGCGGAACGAATTAATTTCGTCTTGCGAGGCACCACTGTAGTTGTTTATTTCCTTGACATCTGGTGGGAGGTCGTTCCACAGGTCGGGCGCCACTACTGAGAAGGCCCTCTGCCTGGTTCCCTGTAGCCTCACTTCTCGCAGGGAGGAAACCGCCAGAAGGCCCTCAGAGCTGGAACTCAGTGTCCAGGCAGAACGATGGGGGTGGAGATGTTCCTTCGGGTATACTGGGCCGAGGCCGTTTAGGTTAAGGTTACCAGACGCCCCGTTTCTAGGGGACAGTCCCCGGATTTACAGACCAGTTCCCTATCATTTCCACTATCATTCCGACTGAAGTTGAAAAGTGTCCCTGGATTCATTGAAAAAAATCTGGTAACCTTAGTTTAGGGCTTTAAAGGTCAGCACCAACACTTTGAATTGTGCTCGGAAACGTACTGGGAGCCCGCGTAGGTCTTTCAGGACCGGTGTTATATGGTCTCAGCGGCCACTCCCAGTCACCAATCTAGCTGCCGCAAAACCACAGATCCTGAAACCCAGCCAGGAGTGGAGTGGCAAATTCATCCTGCTCCGTGGCCCTTCTTCGTGTGCCTCCTCCTCCACAAGCGATCCGGAGCGGGGCAACACGAGAATGGGCCTTTTCTGTGGTGGCCCCCTGTTTGTGGGATGCTCTCTCCAGGTAGTCTCGCCTGGCACCTTACATATATTTAGGTGCCAGGCAAAAACATTCCTTTTCTCCCAGGCTAATTAAACTACCCATGGCCTTTTAAACTATGGATGCATTGCTGTTTTGGTTTGTTATTATGGTATTCATTTTTGTGTTTTTATATTGTAAACCACCCTGTGATCTTAGGATGAAGGGCGGTCTCTAAATTTAATAAATATTGCTTTTGTTTGTTATTATGGTATTCATTTTTGTTTTGTTAATATTTTAAACCACCCTGTAAACTTAGGATGAAGGGTGGCCTATAAATTTAATAAATAATGATGACGAGGAAGATGTGTTTTTAGATTGTAAGCCTTAGGGCCGGGACTGTCTTAACGCTGATTTTTGTAAGAAGTCTTTTTGGCTAAAGAGCTGCATAGAAGTGGATTCATTCATTCTTAGAAGCATAGAACAGTAGAGTAGGAAGGGACCTCAGCGGCCATCTAGTCCAACCCCCTGCAAGGCAGGAATCTTTTTGCCTAACGTGGGGCTCGAACCCGTGAACATCAGATTAAGAATCTCATGCTTTACCAGCTGAGCTGCCACCCCACTTTATAGCCCAAGAGGCTCTCAACAGCAAAAGAGTCTCACACAAAAAAAACCCGGAAGCCACTCACTGGCTGCAATAGTCCATGGTTGCCGCTCGCTTTTGCCGGCGGTTTTGCAGGTGGTCTGCCCGCTCGGGGGGCATCGCCATCACCAGAAGATAAGGGGGCTGCTGTTTCGTCTGGCTGATCCCTTGCTGATCACCCCTCCTTAATTTGGTGCCTGGAAACAGACAAGAATTCGTTAGCCGTGTCGCACGGGCTTTATTTTGTTTTTAAACCATTTGGATGCTGCCATATGTGAAACACTTTGCGGTGGCACCTTTAGTAAAGGACCCCTGACCATTAGGTCCAGTCGTGGCCGACTCTGGGGTTGCGGCGCTCATATCGCTTTATTGGCCGAGGGAGCTGGCGTGCAGCTTCCGGGTCATGTTGCCAGCATGACTAAGCAGCTTCTGGCGAACCAGAGCAGCGCACGGAAACGCCGTTTACCTTCCCGCCAGAGTGGTACCTATTTATCTACTTGCACTTTGACGTGCTTTCGAACTGCTAGTTTGGCAGGAGCAGGGACCGAGCAACGGGAGCTCACCCCGTCGCGGGGATTCGAACTACCGATCTTCTGATTGGCAAGTCCTAGGCTCTGTGGTTTAACCCACAGCACCACCCTTTAGAAGTGCATGAATAAAATAATAATAAGGGTGAAGGCGCTTTATAAATCAGATCGATCAAATGTTTCCCCGAGTACCAGCTTCCGACGGCATGGCTGGGGAACAGGAACAGGGAAGGCAGGGGAAATACCCTCCAGCGGCACTGACTGGAATGCCATTTACCACACCAGACTCTTCCTAGGCCAAAGCCCTCACTGACGCTGCTCCCATCCCCTAACCCTCCTTTTGGGAAGCCTTCTTGGTCTCTTGATCATTCCTCTTCCTTGTCTGGGTGGGGGCAGAGCTCTCAATGAACCGTTAAGCAAAATAAGCATGTGCTCAGGGCATCGCAGAAATTTCCCATGGCCATATCCCCCCCCCCACATTAATGGCCACAAGCTGCTCAGCCGAGAGCTGGGTTTCTCAACGGAAGTCAATTAGAAACCCCAACAGGATGACTATCCAACAAGGGAAGCTGGGTGCCTTCTCTCTACTAAGTATAGACGCAGACGTGTTGCGTAAGATTAGCTTTGAGGATCTGACTGTGCCATTAGAAAAAGTCAGAGAGAAAAAAATTCAAATGTAAAGGAAGTGGAAGTCTACAAAAATAAACATTGTTTTCCATCTTACTGTAGATTCCGTTTCATCTCGGAAAATGAAATTTTACCTTGTGCTTTATTGTTGTTTATATTTCGAATGAGGTATATACGGGGGCACTAAAATCAGGAGAGCAGCTGCAGGTGGGCGAAGGCTGTGCTGCCGAACTGACTTGGCTTGTTTCTTTCTGCCAGCATCCTTATGTGGTGCCCGCTGGGATCAGGAATGTGGGGGGGGGGGGTGATGGGTGCGATTGTGGAGGGAAAGGGTGTCCAAGGACCCTGCAGGGGGTCAGGTGCGCTGACTTCACTCTTCCTTCCCACTCTGCTGCCCATGTTGGATAAAGGTAAAGGTAAAGGGACCCCTGACCATTAGGTCCAGTCGGGGACGACTCTGGGGCTGCGGTGCTCATCTCGCTCTATAGGCCGAGGGAGCCGGCCTTTGTCCGCAGAGAGCTTCCAGGTCATGTGGCCAACATGACTAAGCCACTTCTGGCGAACCAGAGTAGCGCACAGAAACACCGTTTACCTTCCCGCTGGAGCAGTACCTATTTATCTATTTGCACTTTGACGTGCTTTCGAACTGCTAGGTTGGCAGGAGCAGGGACCGAGCAACGGGAGCTCACCCCGTCGCGGGGATTCGAACTGTCAACCTTCTGATCGGCAGTCCTAGGCTCTGTGGTTTAACCCACAGTGCCACCCGCATCCCTCCCATGTTGGATAGGTGATGGGAATTAAATGCTGAGTGCTGAGGAGCAGGGTTTGCCTATCCCATCGGCCCACAAGTGGAAAGGCAGTCGTTCCTAAACTGCGTTGGAGGCTCTTGTGAGCCAAAAAGCAGCCATTTGCCAAAGAGGCTGCCCACCGCACCCCTGTGTGAGTCATAGAATCGTAGAGTTGGAAAGGGACCCCGGGGTCATTTAGCCCAACCCCCTGCAGTGAAGGAATCTCAGCTAAAGCATCCATGACAGATGGCGTCCAACCTCTAAGGAGAGTCCACAACCTCCTGAGGGAGTCTGTTCCCCTGCTGAAGAGCTCTTACTGTCAGAAACTTTTTTCCTGATGTTCAGTTTGAATCTCCCTTCTTGTAACATGAAGCCATTGGTCCGAGTCCTACCCTCCAGAGCAGGGGTCGGCAAGGCTTACCGGCCATGGGCCGGATCACTCCCGCGGAGATCGTCTGTGGGCCAGACCGGCGCAGCGTGACGCTGGAAATTGCGTCTGCGCATGTCCGTGGCACCGGAAATCGCTTCTGTGCGTGGCCAGACGCCAAAAATCGTGCCTGCACAGATTTCCGGTACCTGTGAATGCGCAGACGCGATTTCCAGCGCCACTCGGCGAGTCCCTGTGCTGCGCTCTGCCGGTTTAGCGTGGCGCGGGGGGGACTCGCCGAATGGGCAGCTCGGTTCGGGGGCGGCTCGTGGGACGGTAAAACGGTCTTCGTGGGCCGCATCCAGCCCATGGGCCACACGTTGCCGACCCCTGCTCCAGAGTCCCCGCTTGCCTCCCTATAGCCAGCTGCATACCCACAGCCCAAAAAACATGGGCACAGCAGAGATATGAGGCACCCCTGAGAGAGGGGAAAACGCCAACTCTTATGTTTGCTGAAAGTAAAGTGAGTCAGGTGCGCAGGTGTGAAACAACTGTGGGGAAAGGTGCCTTGAGGAAGGGAAGCGTTCTGAAATTCTGGAGCGTGCCAGCCGCCAGAAGCACGACAGAACCACCCTTTCTGCGATCCGACGGTGAAGCTGTTTGCCGTCAGCACGGCAGCCTATTTTTAGCTGACGAAACGCAGCGGGTGTGTGCTAGTTTGTGTGTGCAAGGGGTGTGTGTGTGTGTGTGTGTGTGTGTGTTGCGGGTGCTCGTGCTTCGCGCTGCCCCCTAGAGGAGGTTCCCATCGAGCTGAGTCATGTGACGAAAGTGTCGCCGGAACTGGCACGGCGCCCCCCACACACAACCCCACCCTGGGCAGAAGGTATGGCAGGTATGTGTGTCAGGAGGATGAGGAAGTTCTCTAGGCCCGATTCCCAGAAGGAGGCAAGTCTCGTCCTGAAGGCGGAATCCGCCGAGCCTGCGCCTACCAGTTGTTGACAGGCAAGTGACGAGGGAGATGCCAGACAGGGACTAAAGACAGCCTTTGGCGGGGCCTGAGAGCATGAGAAAAGCCTGAAAGATCTGGCCTTGTTTCCCATCTCGTCCAGCAGCCTCCTGTTCTCACAGTGGCCAGACAGATGCCCGCAGGATCCGACCGCAAGAGATCTCTCCCCCTCTGCGATTCACAACGACTGGTATTCAGAAACACTGTTGCCTCCAGCAGTGGAGGCAATTTATAGCCATCAGGGCTAGGAGCCATGGATCGCCTTCAAGGGTGAAGGACGGGCCATGAATTTAAATCAATAAATAAAGCGGCATTAGATGTAAACCCTACAACATAAAGACATTTCCTATTTCCCTGCGTTTTAGGGAGTTGGTCTGGATGGCCCTTGGGGTCCCTTCCAACTCTGCCATTCCACAATTCTCACTTCTCCCCACAGCTGACCCTCCTCGACCCCTCCATTTTTTTTTGTCCCTCGTTTTTCACTGGCAGGGGAAATAGGGATGTTCCGGGATCAAAACAGGGATGGAGAGCCGTCCCTGGAAAACCAGGACACTGACCCCATTCCTTAGCTCTTACCTTCAACTTCCACTTTCAGTTCCTCCACACCACTTTCACAGGTACAGTGGGAGCTGAGGCGAAATCTTCCCAGAGGCTCTGAAATACAAACAACGTGGATTTTTGGGTGCTGTGCTCATAGCCTCCAGCAGGAGCGGCGGAAGGATTTGAACCCGCAACCCCGGAGGCACACGCCCAAAGGTGAAGACAGGTATTTGCCACATTAAATCCAAGTGCGCCTTTCTCCTCTGGAGCTCAGCCCATGTGTGTACGGGAAGCGGAAGTTGGTTGCAGACAATGTCTGTTGGTTGCTCCTCCCTAACCCCCAATCTTTACACAAAGTTTTGGGTGTCTGATTAAGGAGGTTGCCTTAAAAAAAAAAAAAGTGGCAAACACGTACATAGGAACGTTAACATCTGTGACAGGAATACAATCTGAAATTCAGTTCTCCAGATTTCCAAATCAGTTTTTTAAAAGTCCTAATGAGACTTCATTGGCATTTTAATACAAAATTCTCCCAATACACACAATTCCATGTGCGATTTTGTCCGACGTGCTTATTTCTGCCGAATGATTTCCACCTAATAAGACACACTTCTTCCCCAAGCTGTTTTCAGCAATGTACCCATGCACTGCGTCACCTTAGCACATCTATCTACTTCTGCGATTGTTACGTGGCTTGGGGAAACTGTGCTGCGAAATCTGGTGCAAAATTTAAAACGACGGCAGCTGTGTTTTGGTCTGCGTGTTGTTTCTGAAAGCGTGAGTTTATTATTATCATTTATTTGCATTCTGCCCTTCATCCCAAGAACTCAGGGTGGTAGGTTTGCCTTAAATGTGAACTCGGCTGAATTCCTCCCTCATCCTCCCCGAACATAAAGGCGCTCACATAAAACTTCCGTGTGGTACCTTTAAGAAATATAGAGAATGGCGCTTGAAGCATGGCAAGATCTGAGCCTGTCTTTGATCTGTGGGCAGCCCTGCCCAACACGGAAGCTGGGCAGTGAGGGTGGCCCTCTCTTCAATATGATACCCACCTCTCCTCTAAATCACCACACCCCCAATATTTCTCTACCCATTCCTGCAGCTGACGACTGTCGTCACCTCTTCAACTTACTAAGGCAAAAAGGGGTTTGAGATCAGAGAGGGTGAGTTGCAGGTAGACGGCCACCCGGACACAAGAAATTTAGTGCTTGCAACATCGCAATCCCTGCCTTCCTCTCCTCTCCTTTCAGTAGCAACCTGTGCAAAGAATGCAGCCGAGGAGTGGCGCAGGGCAAGTGTGCCTGACGCATGTGCACTTTTGATCTGGCTCCTTCCAAAACACTGTGGCAGCGTGCCCAGGGCGTGGCGTGCCGACTCAGCGGATTGCGGCATTGTTTTGTTTTTCCCCACCCCCTTTTCTCCCCCGCTCACCTCCGGCACAAAGCCAAAGCAGGGAGAGGTTGCCCCACGATTCTAGTCCCTGGAGAAATAAGTACCTTGGCACTGCCTTGCAGGAGCGGCTAGGACTTAGAGGCAACTAAGTTTGTTCTGGGTATAAGCTTTCGTTTTCATGCACACTGCACACAAAAGCTTATACCCAGAACAAACTTAGTTGGTCTCTAAGGTGCTACTGGACAATTTTTTAATTTATTTCGACTATGTCAGACCAACACGGCTACCTACCCGAATCTGGAAGAAGATATATCTGTCAATGGATGGGCTTGCACATAACGTTCAACCCACGGTTTCCTTCCACCGTGGTTTGTCCGACAAATCACACGTCATCTAACAGGCTAGTTTGTTTGAAAGCTGGCTGCTACTGCCAGATATGTGCTATACCAGGGATAGCCAATGTGGGGCCTTCCAAATGTCGTTAGGCTTCAACTCCCACCAGCCATGCCAGCATAGTCAGTGGTCATGGATGATGGGACTTGTAGTCCTACAAACGCTCGGCTTCTTTTTCAGTTCCTCTTGCCTATGCTTTTGTAACCCGGCAAGCTTCTGGGATCGAGGGGCCAAACAAACCACAGTTCAGCAAGGCTGTTGGGTTTGGACGTGCTAAAGGCGGCATGGTTTGCAAGTCAACAACAAACTTGGCAGAGAACTAACTGTGGTTATTCCGGCAAGCTAGGCCCTAGTTTTTAGCCCCTAGTTAACCACTGTCCTCTTTTGTCACACATCCTGTTCTGCCTACAGTGATTCTTCCTCTCCCCCGAGTGAATTACTCTTTCCAGCTGCCATCAACTCTGGGACCCTGCCCCGCTCACACCTTTAGGTACTTCCTGGCTTACCTGTGCTTCCAAGCCACTGCCGGAGGACGGAGGTGACGTCAAACGAAAGCCACTCCTTCTCGTTCTTCAACTTCACCATACGCCCGTCCATGTAGTACCAAGTGCTGTTGATCGAGTGGATCTGCTCCTGGACGGAAAGGGTAAGTGTAAACAAGGCAGTCTCTCCATCTGGGACATAAGACCCAGAGTGGGTCATCGTTCGACAGAACGATGTGCTGAAGCACTTCGCATTTAAATGCTACGCTTAATTTCTAGTTCAAGGTTCCGGTTCTTGGGGCAGAACTGGAAAACAGGGGCAACATCTGCAGAAGACCTAGGGGAACAATGAAGTGGGCATTCGGTCCCTCCAAATTCTATGTCAATATTAAAAGGCAAACAATCCTGTTCTGGCTCATGTTTGGGACTTAAGATGAATGAGGGATCCTTAGAAATAATCCACAGAACCTGTCCTCTAAATCAAGGATCGTCCCTGGGTGTGAATAAGAGAATGCCTCTGAGCATATGCTGAGAGATTTCCAATAATAATAATAATAATAATAATAATAATAATAATAATAATAATTTATACCCCGCCCAGTTGGCTGGGTTGCCCCAGCCACTCTGGGCGGCTTCCAACAGAATATTAAAATACAATAACCCATTAAACATTAAAAGCTTCCCTAAACATTCCTAGATTCCAGTTCCCTCGCTGCAGACACCTCTTCCCCACAATATTTTGATTTCTGCAGCTGAAATACTCCAGACTAATGCAGGCAAACAAATACATACTTTTTCTTTTCTTTTTTTGGCAAATGAACATAATTTGCATAAATGTGCCTTCGTTTTGATTTCAAAATCAGAAATTTCAATTTCTTCCCACCCCACCCCCCTCATTCTCAGGGATAGAATGCAAGCAATATTGTCCCGGCTCTTGTCTGGGGTTTAATACGAATGAACGATCATTATCAATGATCCAGGGGCCTGTCTTTGAAATCAGCTGTTGTCCCTGGGTGCAAATAAAAGAATGCCTCTGAGTATATACCGAGAAATTTCCTCCTTTCACCCACAAATAACCATAAGCATCTCCAAACAGTCTGAACAGTTTCCGGGCGAGAGGGTACAACTTGTGGGCATCTTTGAACTCCGATAGCATTTCCCCATTGTACCTGGTAAAGCTCCAATCGCTGATCCTGAACCGTTCCAGAGATGCGCATTCTCAGTTCAGCACGGTACAGCAGACTGGAGTCATGAAGGGTTTTCCGGATGTGTGATAAGTTGAACCCAAAGAAGACAGAGTAGGGTGTCTTTGGTATGTAGCTTTCTGCACAGAGAGAATAGGAGAGGAGTCTTAAGTTGTTTTGTTTGTTTGTGCTGGTTTCATTTCAAACACGACCAAATTATATAGTTCTTCTTTTGGAAGGTGTCAAGAGAATATAAGCTTTGCAAGAGCTTCAGGCGACGTCTGAACTCCCCGGCAACCCGATTAACGTCCCAGCAAGAGTTGAGCTGCAAATCGCTAAATGTTAGGAATTTACAAACGAAATGAAAAACAGAACTTACAATTGGAATGGAAAACAAAACTGAGCTTTGGAGGGTCATAGGGCTGCTGGATTTGGTCACCATAAACACACTTACTCCAATGAAGACAACAAAACTGACTCCACAGATGATGATAGATAGATATAGATAGATAGATAGATAGATAGATAGATAGATAGATAGATAGATATAGATATAGATAGATAGATAGATAGATGGATGGATGATAGATAGATAGAGATAGAGATAGATGATAGATGATAGATGATAGATGATAGATAGATAGATAGATAGATGATAGATAGATAGATAGATAGATAGATAGATAGATAGATAGATGATAGATAGATGATAGATAGATAGATAGATGATAGATAGATAGATAGAGATAGATGATAGATAGATAGGTAGGTAGGTAGGTAGATGATAGATAGATAGATAGATAGATAGATAGATAGATAGATGATAGATATGTGTGCACAAATATGTCCATTTTGGTTCCTCTCAGTTTCTGTTTTATAATCTTTAGTTTTCTACATTTCCACAGGGGTTTGCAATATATATCTATATAGATATATACTGTATTTTTCCGTGTATAAGACCAGGTTTTTTAAACCAAAAAATTAGGTTTAAAATCGGGGCTCGTCTTATACATGGGTAGTGCTGAGGGATGTTTTCTTAATTTGGAGTCCCCCAAAAGACACGGGGGTGTCTTATAGAAAGAAAAATACGGTACGTCCTCATGAAAATTCGCCAGCATTTTCCTCCGGATATACATACTTTTGTGTGCAGTTTTGCCTAACGCACACATTTTTGCAAAGCAATTTTCACTATTTCCCCCCGTCATTTTCACCAACATAGGCATTTGATATGCAAACTCCACCTCTGTATATGCATTTTTTGTTCCGAATATTCGGCTGGAGAACTGCATTGCAAAATTCAGAGCACTGCGAATTTCAAGTAAAAGTAAAGGTACCCCTGCCCGTACAGGCCAGTCTTGACAGACTCTAGGGTTGTGCGCTCATCTCACTCTATAGGCCGGGAGCCAGCGCTATCCGCAGAAACTTCCGGGTCACGTGGCAAGCGTGACAAGCTGCATCTGGCGAGCCAGCGCAGCACACGGAACGCCGTTTACCTTCCCGCTGGCAAGGGTCCCTATTTATCTACTTGCACCCGAGGGTGCTTTCGAACTGCTAGGTTGGCAGGCGCTGGGACCGAACGACGGGAGCGCACCCCGCCGCGGGGATTCGAACCGCCGACCATGCGATCGGCAAGTCCTAGGCGTTGAGGTTTTACCCACAGTGCCACCCACGTCCCACATTCGAATTTCAAAGGACGGCTGAATTTCGATGCAGGTATTGTTTCAGACAGTGTGGGTTAGGTAAGTTCACCTTTAAATGTAGACTGAACAGACTTCAGAGTAAACATGCACCAAATCCTGCTGCGCCCCTATTTCTGTGGGAGAAAGTTTCTTTGCTTATATGTTCAACTTATATGTCTGTGCAATGTTTAAGCATACAGGCACTCATCTTGCGTTAGGGTTTAAGGACTCTGACGCAAGCAATTTTCTTTTACTTTTACTTTTAATGCTAAATTGAGATTAAAAAGCAAACAAACAGTCATAAAAACAATACAGTGGTACCTCGGGTTAAGTACTTAATTCATTCTGGAGGTCCGTTCTTAACCTGAAACTGTTCTCAACCTGAAGCACCATTTTCTCAACCTGTTCTCAACCTGAAGCACCATTTTAGCTGATGGGGCCTCCTGCTGCTGCCGCGCTGCCAGAACGCTGCCAGAGCTGTTCTCATCCTGAAGCAAAGTATTTAACCCGAGGTACTATTTCTGGGTTAGCGGAGTCTGTAACCTGAAGCGTATGTAACCCGAGGTACAACTGTAATACACCTTGCCAAAAATTACCATGTTTTTCGCCCCATAGGGCGCACCGCCCCATAGGACGTACCTAGTTTTTTTTGGGGGGGGGAATAAAGGGGGAAGCCCGAGCTTCCCCCAACCCCAGCCCCGAAAACAGCCTGCTATCCGCAAGCCTAGGGAGCCCGGCGGGAAGTCGCGCCGGTCTCCCCAGGCTTGCGCAGAGCTGCGCGAAGCCCGGGGCTGCAGGCAGTCGCGCCGGTCTCTCGAGGGTTGCACAGAGCTTCCTGAAGCCTGGAGAGCGAGAGGGGTCGGTGCACATATCACAATTGTCTTATTTCCCTAAGGTTTCCTACTATTCCACAAACCATCTTCAAATGCTCCCACATTCAACAGAAACCTACCTGCAAGTAAAGCAAAGGAAGAGGAAGCTGGGATCCAGAAACATTCTAATCCAGCCCTCTGGAAATTTTCCTTTATGAAGAGGAGCAATTGAAACTAATGGCATTTTAATTTATTTATTTTTGCTGGCTGGCATTGACTTTTGATGCCTCTCATTCGGTGTGCCCTTCTGCCCTTGCCTGTTCCAATGACATGTAGATATCCTAAGTTATCACATGGTTGCCAACTGACCAGAAAAACCAAGATTAGACTGCTTCTATGCCCTTATAAATCACTCGATGCATGGAAATCAGCAGGGACAAGCTTTTTCGCCTCATGCAGATAAGCACCAGCCGACACCTGCGAACCAAGTGGCAAGTTAAAAAGCACAGGAGCATGGGCTGGATAAAGAAGTTGGCAACCTCATCCTCCACACCCTACCACGCTTCTTTGCAGCTATGCCAAACTCCAGCCCGGGTTCCCGGGCAAGATTCTGTTGCCTCTGGAGGGTCAAATTTCGGAAGTATGTGAGAGTGGAGTCAATTAATAGCGATGGGGAATCCGAAACGCCAGAGGGGACTGCTTGGGTGGATCCCAGGTTTCTGCTTCCAGATCTCCAGGAAGACGCCACATCCTAATGCGTACATCAATAACAGGAACAAGAGCCAAACAGGAGCTCTGGAAACCTGCTTGTAAATCCATTTCTTATTTAAATCCCACGCCAGCCTCTGCCAACTTCATAAGTTTTGGACTACAGTGGTACCTCGGATTACATACACTTCAGGTTACATACGCTTCAGGTTACAGACACCGCTAACCCAGAAATAGTGCTTCAGGTTAAGAACTTTGCTTCAGGATGAGAACAGAAATCGTGCTCCAGCGGCGCAGCAGCAGCAGCAGGAGGCCCCATTAGCTAAAGTGATGCTTCAGGTTAAGAACAGTTTCAGGTTAAGAACAGACCTCTGGAACGAATTAAGTACTTAACCCGAGGTACCACTGTACAATTCTCATTCACCCAAGCCTTAGCAGTTATAGGCAAAAATATCTGCAGTGGCGAAGGCTGCCCTATGACCACTGCCCCTGTATGGCCCTCCCCATGCTTTGCCACGACTCAGGAATGGCTAACTGCATATTTCTGCGTCAAGTGCAACTTCAGAAACAATTTGAGCCTGCTACGTACATTATCCTTCTCCCCATTTCACAGATCCTGGGACTGAGGGCGAGCAAGGTTGCCACACTGCAACAAGACCTTGCTCCTTTATACATAGGAATCTGGTCCTCTGTGTGTTTAAAATGGTAGAGGGACCCCTGACCATTAGGTCCAGTCACGGACGACTCTGGGGTTGCACGCTCATCTCGCTTTACTGGCTGAGGGAGCCGGCGTACAGCTTCCGGGTCATGTGGCCAGCAAAACTAAGCCACTTGTGGCGAACCAGAGCAGCGCACGGAAACACCGTTTACCTTCCCACCGGAGTGATACCTATTTATCTACTTGCACTTTGATGTGCTTTTGAACTGCTAGGTTCGCAGGAGCAGGGACCGAGCAATGGGAGCTCACCCTGTTGCGGGGATTTGAATTGCCAACCTTCTGATCAACAAGCCCTAGGCTCTGTGGTTTAGACCACAGCACCACCCGCATCCCTCTGTGTGTTTAGTCAGAAGTAAATTCTGCGCTAAATTGACTGGGACTTCCATTCCAGAGTTTAAAAGCAATGGGATGTAAAGTGGTGCTTTTTATTTCCTTAGGGGCTTCCTAACTTTCTTCCCATAACCTGGCCGCAGCTTTCCTAGTAAGGTCGGTTAAGAGAGAGAAAAAGGATGCTTTGGCCATCTAGCGAGTTTCCATCTGAGTGGGGATTTGAACCCAGGGCTCTCTGGTTCAGCTCCAGCCCTCTGCAGGCGTTCTCTCCCTCTCTCTGAAAGCGAACTGCCACAGGCCACAGACACACCCCAAAACGAAGCCCCATATTTGCAGCCGTCTGACACTGACACAGCATCTATTTATGGTACAGGAAGAGTCTATTTTTAAGCTTCTCTTCCTCGCAGGATCAAAGAAGCTTTGACTCCAGCTCCTCATCCCATCTCGTCCCACATACATGGTCAAATCAGCTGCCCTGCATGTTCCCATCTCCAGGACAAAGACTGTGATGTTCAAGGGGAAAGATCCCTTTCTTCTTCATCATTCCACCCCCTTAAAAAAAAAAATATAGCATGCAGTGCTTGGCGAAGGAGAATGCCCAGGGTATGCCCATTTTGCATTTAAGTGAACGTGGAGTTCAGAACAAGAGTCGGGGGAAGGAGAGAGACATTTGATAGCTGCATGGCAAGCAGAAATTCTTGTTTTGGGAAAACTTTTCCCAGGCGCCCTGTCTCACGGTTTCTCCTGGTTCTACGGCCCGCATCTCTTTCTTGCGCCATTAACAGCAGGCTGGCAAGCAGAAATTTAGTTAATTTAGCAAACAGAAATGTGAAGATTTTCCTGGCCTGGAAATGCAAGTAGGGAGGGAAAGTTTCACTTGCTTAATTCCTGTCTGCATGTTAGGGTGATGCTTTCTTTAATTTTTAAAAATCTGCCGGTATGGCGGCTGTGTACGCAGCATCTTTTTAAAGCACATTCAAAGACCATTCCTCCCCCTGCAAAATAAAAATAAAAATCATGGGAACTGTAGTTTACCTACGCACAGAGTTGCAATTCCAAGCACCCTTAGCAAACTATAATTCCCAGGATTATTTGGGGGTGTGTGTGATTTGAATGTGCTTTAAAGGTATGGTGTATATGCTGCTACTCATTTGATGGTTCCCATTTAAAGGGTAAGAATTAAATTTTATTATTTAAAATTTATCAGCAACAAAGGCAGAGGAGAAGGGGCCTAAGCTGCCCAAGAAGAAATGAAGGTAGTCTTCTCTGTTTCTATCCTGATCAAATAAGCTCTCATAGCAGATCACAAAACATTAAACATACAGCGAAGAACTTGCGATTATCTATCACTAGCCATCATTGCTGGATTGTCAACTGACTAGGGGGGTGGAAAAGCTTAGTGGCAGACCAGTAGCAATCTGTAGAAATAGACAGCCAAATATTTTCACTGGTGTGGAGATAAAATAGTACTACCTGCTATGCTCTGCAAATCAAGGCGCCCTGAAAAGTCCAAGAGTTTTAGGGTGGCAAAGAGAAAGGAGGCAGCTGATGATGCTATTAAGAATAAAAACCTGGTCCTAGTTCTTTCGAAAGACGTATACACACCCTGAACTTGACTCATCTCCAAGAACCAGGAATCAAACCTGGCTATCATTGACCATAATTTTTGCATCTCCCTGCCATTTAGCTACGCACCACCTCCTCAAAGTTTTCTCTTTTCTGTACCTGCCAGCTAAGATTTCATTTCACGCACCTGAGGAAGTGGGCTTGAGTCCACAAAACCTCGTGCCACAGTACATTGTATTATAGCCTTTAAGATGGCCCAAGACTCTTTGAGACTAACTTGGGGTACCTCAGTGGAAAGTCCTCAGGGCACACACCCCACAAGTCTCAACGCTGCTCCAACAGCAGTATTCAGAAGAAACCTGACTGTCAGACTTCCACTTCCCTTCTTCAAAGTTTGGTGCAGTCAACGCTTTTCGTTTCCACATGACTCTTGCGGAGGGAGGCTGTGGTCTCTTGTAAATTGAGGATTTATGTTTTACAGCTGCAAAGACAGAGATAAGGCTGTCTCCATTGAACAGCCCCAGCTTATCGGGCTAAGGAAATTCCCAAGCTATTTTGGGACTTTCCAGTGTTACATCTCCAGAGATAAGAGGATGAGATCGGTTTCTATCTACTGTCCTTGTGACCTTGTGAGTGGTTCATGGTGTCTGTCAGCCTCAGTTTCCCTCAGCTGTAAAATGGGGATAAGACTATGAAGCCTTGAATGGCGTTTCTAGGCAGGCTTCTCCCATAAAAACCAGCAAACTCGCCAAGATAATCAATAGAGACTGGGTGGCTACCAGAAATTGCCTCCTCTGTCGTCTTTTGGATTTATCCTTATTTAATCTCTGCCTGTAGGGTTTATAGCTCTGTGGCTACTGCTGTTGATCTCTTGCAGTGCATTCCTAACCATTTCTACTCCGAACGTGTACTGCTGAACTCAGTTCATTTGCACTGGCTTAGGTATGTTTGTTAAGCCACTTTGGAGGCGAAGTACTAAAAGGCTGTGTATAAGTTTCTCATGTAAACAGGGAGGCAAGGGTTTCGCATTCCATAGATCCAGATTCTCCCAGTGCTTCTGTATCCGGAAGAAGGATCTGGCAATAGGAACATAATAAGAGCTATTCTGGATCAGGCCATAGACCATCTGCTCCAGCATCTTGCAAGCAGGGCCTACTTATGCTTTCCTGCAACTGCATGAATGAATCTACTTTATTACGTTCACAGACCAGCATAATTCCTGCAGCTGGTCTTCTGCTTCTGTCTAATCTTCTATTAAAGCCAGCCATGTTGATGTCCACTGTAACATCTCATGGGAGCAAATTCCTCGCGGCGTTCTCATTCTCGGGGCACTTTCTTAATAACTTATTTAGAATTTGGGGTCGGTGCAGGATTTCAAGCCTATTTCATCATTGCAAAGTAGCGGAGTGGGTGCAATTTTCTATCCTGCAAGCATTTTCTGCAGCCCGCACTTCCTGACCTCCATGAAGTCTTCCCCTGGGATTTGACTGACACATGGGCACCCAGGAAGGCGGCAGACCATGGGACCAGCAATTTATAGAATGAAAGACACTCATGAACCCTTCTGTGCCACCTCAGAAGGAAAAGTCCTTGCATCGAGAACCCTGCACCGCACACCTGAGAGTTTCACTGGGAGCCTTCTCTCCCCTCTGATAATTTTAAAGCACCATTTCTTTCCTCGTTAACTGATGCAGAATGGTTGGGGGGAAATGAAGGGGTGTTTGCGTTGAATTTTCAGCACAGTTCTAGCG
Source organism: Podarcis muralis (assembly GCF_964188315.1). Classification (NCBI taxonomy): domain Eukaryota; kingdom Metazoa; phylum Chordata; class Lepidosauria; order Squamata; family Lacertidae; genus Podarcis; species Podarcis muralis. The sequence continues at coordinate 83,019,021 of NC_135661.1, forward strand.
TCAGGCCGTTGCCGCAGGCCAGGAAGCGGCAGGACCAGGAAAGACGCAGACCACAGAAGGGAGTAAGCTGGACCGCAAACAGAAGTTGGTTACTTAGGGGGCCATTCTTCCCGTAGGGAAAGGCCCCGGGGGAGCCAGGCTCCGGTCCGCCCACCTGCTTAAACTTTCCACGTGGATCAACTGTTCAGTCACGCTGGGGAAATGTGGGTGGCTTGACTTCTGTCGAAACAGGGAAGTCAAGCAGCGCTGCTACCTTCCCACCCGCCCCCAGGGCCTTCTGCCGTTGTTTGTTTTGCCAACTGCCCTGGTCGGAAACTAGCAATTCCCCCTGTTCCAAGGGGCTGTTTGAAGGACGGATACTCTGCAGAAACTTCCAGGCATGCTATTTTATCATCACACCAGGCTCTTTCGGGGGGGAGGGGGCAGAGGGGAGGATGCAATTCACCAGAAACGGATCCCTAGCGTAAGAATCAGCAGCTGGCAGCCTCTGAACCAAATGAGGTCCTCTGAGCACACGACGTGCCAACCAAATGGGCAGAGGAAGGGCACGGAATGGCCCCTGTGTCCACAGGTGGGAGGTGGGTCAGGGTGGAATGGCCCCTGTGTCCACAGGTGGGAGATAGGTCAGAATGGAATGGCCCCTGTGTCCACAGGTGGGAGATAGGTCAGAATGGAATGGCCCCTGTGTCCACAGGTGGGAGGTGGGTCAGGATGGAATGGCCCCTGTGTCCACAGGTAGGAGGTGGGTCAGGAAGGAATGGCCCCTGTGTCCACAGGTGGGAGGTGGGCCAGGATCTCAACACTGCAGAAAAAAAATCCAGGGCATGATGATACTGGGATGGGGAACCTGCAGCATCCGAAGAAGTGTGCATGCACACAATTGCTCACACCAATAACAAACATAGTTGGTCTCTAAGGTGCTACTGGAAGGAATTTTTTTATACAGTGGTGCCCCACAAGACGAATGCCTCGCAAGACGGAAAACCTGCAAGACGAAAGGGTTTTCCGTTTTGGAGGCGCTTCGCAAGACGGATTTCCCTATGGGCTTGCTTCGCAAGAAGAAAGCCCATTGGGAAATCTCCGGGGACCTCTTTTAAATTCTGGCGGTGGGGAGCAAAGCCTTTCCCCCCCCTCCGGCCTTCAGAAGAGGTCCAGGAAGGCCGGCAGGGGCCGAAAGGCTTTGCTCCCCACCGGCAGCATTTTAAAAGCGGTCCGGGATAGCAGGGAAGCGCTTCCCGCTATCCCGGACGGCTTTTGAAGGCAGGCGGGGGGGGGGGGGACACCAAAGACTTTTGCCCCCCGCCGGCCTTCAGAAGAGGTCCTGGACCTCTTCTGAAGGCCATGGGGGGGCAAAAGTCTTTGCTCCCCCCTGCCTGCCTTCCCGGGGGCTTTTAAATCGCCCCAGGACAGCGGAGAAGTCCTCCGCTGTCCCGGGGTTTTTTAAAATGCTGGGGGTGGGAAGAAAAGCCCTTGTCCCCCCCCCCCAGCCTTCAGAAGAGGTCGGGGGACAGACTGTCCCCGGACCTGGTCTGAAGGCGGTTTCCATAGGAACGCATTGATTGATTTTCAATGCATTCCTATGGGAAACCGTTCTTCGCAAGACGAAAAACTCGCACAAAGAAAAAACTTGCGGAACGAATTAATTTCGTCTTGTGAGGCACCACTGTACTGTGGTCCTGTAGTTGTTGGTGAGCTCCAGTCCCCATCAGTGCCAGCCAGCATATCTGACTGTGAAGAACGATGGGAGCTGCAGGGCAACAGATTCCTGGCCACTTTTCTAAACCATGTTCATAGTATGATGGGTGATATGCAACAGGAGTTCAGTGGGGGGTCTTTCCCACTTTCTGTCTACTGAAGGATGGGGTAGAAATAGATTCAAATAAATATATCAAATAGATAAAACACATCTTGATAGCTCCGTCAGTGGAGCACGAGACTCTTAATCTCAGGGTCGTGGGTTCAATCCCTACGTGGGGCAGAAAGATCCCTGCATGGCAGGGGGTTGGACTAGATGACCGCTGAGGTCCCTTCCAACTCTACCATTCTATGCTTCTGTGAATAAATAAATGAATGAATGGACTTCTATGCAGCTCTGTAGCATAGACCCTTCCAACTCTATGATTCTATGATTTCCAGTGAAAAGAGGGTTGAATCCAAAGTAGTGTTAAGTCACTCGTTTCCTTAGCACAAGGCTTTCTGCTTGTACAGTGGGGACCATCTCTCCTCTCCTCCCCGTATTGTCCCCCCCAATAAATCTGCGTGGGATTCCCCCCACCTTCTGAAGCTGGTTTTGGGAGGGCGTGCCTGTGTTCAGTTGCACCAGCGTAAATCCTCATGCTAACGGAACAAGGACACTGTATGCCACTCTCAGTCTTGAGATGGAAAACCCACAAGTTCTCACAACCAACGCCAGCTATCCTGCGAGTGCTGCAGCCAAAAGCAGGGTGTCCCCCCTGCAAAAATGCCATATGTCCTTGGTCAGCAACTACAAAAGAAGTTCAGAATTGCCACACCAGATCAGACCCAAAGTCCATGGAGTCTTGCACCCAGCGGACAGCCAGCTGTTTCTCGGAAGACTGTGGGATACGCAAGCCATAGTCCTCCCTGGCACCTGGCATTTAGAGATATACTGAATCTGAACTGGAGGTTCTATGGAGCTATCGGGGCTCATAACCACCGAGAGACCTATGTTCCATAAATCTAATTCCGTTTTAAAAGTGTCCGAACCTGCAGCCATCACCACACCTTATGGATTCCATAAACGGAACTGTGTTATGTGAAGAACACCTTTCTTTCGCCTGTCCCAGATCTATTGCAAATTCAGTCACTGGGTGAACTTGCATAATCTCCTAAGCCTCTGTTGCTGGGGCATGAAACCTGCAACCCTACAGATCTTGTCAGACTACAACTCCCATCATCCCTGACCGTGACTGGCCAGAGCTTACTACGAGATGGATTCCCAAAACATCAGTTTCCCCACCCCTGGTTTAAAACACTGCAGAAGCTAAACTGAACTGGAGCTTCTACTCTTACTCCAGAAAAGGCTCCTTCACCTTTAAGATTTATGTGAAAGAAACCCCAAATAGGTTCAGCTTCTCCCATCACTGCAGAACAACAAGAAAAGCTTCTACGCAAATCTAAAACATGCAGGAGTCTTCTTACAGCCTCAGATGCTAAGCAGGTAGGCATGACCCTCCATATACTTCTGGTTAAGATACAATGGTACCTTGGGTTAAGTACTTAATTCATTCTGGAGGTCCGTTCTTAACCTGAAACTGTTCTTAACCTGAAGCACCACTTTAGCTAATGGGGCCTCCTGCTGCTGCCGCGCTGCCGGACCATGATTTCTGTTCTCATCCTGAAGCAAAGTTCTTAACCTGAAGCACTATTTCTGGGTTAGCGGAGGCTGTAACCTGAAGCGTATGTAACCTGAAGCGTATGTAACCCGAGGTACCACTGTACAAGGAATAAATAAAAGGGGAAAGGCCATAATTTTCATGCCTCAGAGCTTCTGCTTCCACCCAAATGACAGAAAGCTGGGCAGGATTTATCCAGCAACATAACGCGACCATTTGCATCGGTGGATTTTGGAATGAACTTGTTAAAACCTTTTTTCCGACTGGCTTGTGCTTTCAACAGCAGCCCAACCTGAGGAGTTGCGCTGGGGAAGAGGCAGCAATTACCCTGGCCTAACGCGTTCTGAGGAAAGGGGATTTTGCGTAGGCGAGGCAAGGAGGACCCAAACGCCTCCTTGGCAAAAACGACTGGCACGTGCTGGCACTATCCCGGGCTGCCATCTTATCTCCCAGAGACTACACAAAACGTACAAGTTCCCGCCTCTGCCTGCGGGCCCGAGTTCCGTTTCGGCAGCGTGCCAGCCACTCCCAGGCACGTAATTACACCCCAAACAAGCTTGAGACGGCTGCTCCCTGGGTGGGTGCAGAATCCTATGATCCAAGGGAAAGATCCGATCTTTGCAGATTCGGGCCTCTTCAGACCTGCTGCCAACACCGCCACCCCTCCTGGGCCTGCGCATCTCGTTCAAAAGCCCTCCCTACATTTTTTTCTTTTCTTTTAAATATCTTTTGTCTCCTGTCTCCCCCCAAAAAAAGACCCCACCCAGCTCCAGGCATCTGTTGGTGCGTTTAGGTGGCTCGTTTTTTCCACACGAGGAGCAAACTTCTGTAAAAGGTGGGAAGGAAAAAAACAAGAGTTCTGCTCTTCCCAGCAAGGGTTGCGGAAAGCCCAGTATAGCTAAGAGTAAGGGTTTCCTGGGTGCAAATGCCCAGGTTGCCAACTTTTTCCTGCTGGTCCTGCCTCTTCGCCCTTAACAACAGCTGTTGGATGCTAAGAGCTGTTTGACAGCGAAAAGGACTCCCTCAAAAGGTGGCTTCTCCTTCCTTGGAGAAGGAAGAGTAATAATACCACTCTATTCTGTGGGACACGGGTGGCACTGTGAGTAAAAGCCTCAGCGCCTAGGGCTTGCCGATTGAAAGGTCAGCGGTTCGAATCCCCGCGGCGGGGTGCGCTCCCGTTGCTCGGTCCCAGCGCCTGCCAACCTAGCAGTTCGAAAGCACCCCAGGGTGCAAGTAGATAAATAGGGACCGCTTTATAGCGGGAAGGTAAACGGCGTTTCCGTGTGCGGCTCTGGCTCGCCAGAGCAGCGATGTCACGCTGGCCACGTGACCCGGAAGTGTCTCCGGACAGTGCTGGCCCCCAGCCTCTTGGGTGAGATGGGCGCACAACCCTAGAGTCTGTCAAGACTGGCCCGTACGGGCAGGGGTACCTTTACCTTTTTATTCTGCCTTGGTCGGACCACAGGCTGAGACCCTCCCTGCCCGCAGACTGTCTCGCCATAGTGGTGCATGCTCTAGTTATCTCTCGCTTGGACTACTGCAATGCGCTCTACGTGGGGCTACCTTTGAAGGTGACCCGGAAACTACAACTAATCCAGAATGCGGCAGCTAGACTGGTAACTGGAGGTGGCTGCCAAGACCATATAACACAGGTCCTGAAAGACCTACATTGGCTCCCAGTACGTTTCCGAGCACAATTCAAGGTGTTGGTGCTGACCTTTAAAGCCCTAAACGGCCTCAGGATCAGGAAGGACCAGCTGGTGGAAGGAATACAGGTCGGAGGGAAACAATATAAATTGAAAGCTTTTGCAGATGACTTGGTCTTTACATTACAGGAGCCAGAACCTAGTACAAAAAGAGTTTTAGAATTAATTCATGAGTTTGGTCGGGTGGCGGGATTCAAGTTGAATAAACAAAAAACTAAGGTTTTGGCAAAAAATTTGACATCTTCAGAAATAGATGGGTTCCAGAAGGAAACGGAGTTAAGTGTGGTTAAAAAAGTGAAATACCTGGGGGTCAATTTGTCTGGTAAAAATTTGAATTTATTCAAAGATAACTATGAAAAATGTTGGTCAGAAATCAAAAAGGATCTAGAAATTTGGTCAAGACTAAAACTTTCCTTGTTGGGAAGAATCGCAGCTGTAAAGATGAATGTATTGCCAAGGATGTTGTTCTTGTTTCAAACCCTGCAGATCGTGGACAGAGTGGAATGTTTTGGAAAGTGGCAGAAGGATATCACGAAGTTTGTCTGGCAGGGCAAAAAGCCCCGGATAAAACTTAAAATACTAACAGACGCAAAAGAAAGAGGGGGATTGGCCCTGCCGGACTTAAGGTTATATTATGAGGCTGCATCCTTCTGCTGGATGAAGGATTGGTTCTTATTAGAAAACACTGATGTCCTAGATCTAGAAGGGTTTAACAATGCTTTTGGATGGCATGCATATTTGTGGTACGACAAGGTAAAGGTTCATAAATTGTTTAAAAACCATATTGTCAGGAAAGCTTTATTCATTGTCTGGACTAAATATAAGGACTTACTTGAAAACAAGACCCCGAGGTGGCTTTCACCAATGGAGGCAAAGGCCTCAAAAAGACTTAATATGGAGGGTGGCTGGGCGAAATACTGTGAGATAATAGAAAAAATTGGAGACAATTGGAGGTTGCAGAGCTTAGAAAAATTAAAAGATAAGGTGCGAGACTGGTTACACTATGCCCAAATTCAAGAGACTTTTAAAAAGGATAAAAAAGTTGGTTTCCAGGTGGAAAAATCGAAATTAGAGATAGAATTACTCGAACCAAAGACAAAAGTGCTTTCAAGAATGTATAACTTGCTGCTTAAATGGAACACTCAAGATGAGATAGTCAAATCAGCCATGATAAAATGGGCTCAAGACATTGGGTACAACATTATGTTTGAAGACTGGGAAAGGTTATGGACCACCGGTATGAAATTCACGGCATGTAGTACCTTGAAAGAAAACATTATGAAAATGATATATAGGTGGTACATGACCCCAGTCAAACTTGCAAAGATATATCATCTGTCTGATAATAAATGTTGGAAATGTAAGGAGGCTGAAGGAACATTCTTTCACCTCTGGTGGACATGCCCGAGGGTGAAGGCCTTCTGGGAAATGATTTACAATGAATTGAAAAAGGTATTTAAGTATACCTTTCACAAGAAACCGGAGGCCTTCCTCCTGGGCATTGTAGGCCAGAGAGTGTTAAAGAAGGATAGAACTTTCTTTTTATATGCAACTACAGCAGCAAGAATTCTTATAGCCAAACATTGGAAGACACAGGAGTTACCCACGCTGGAAGAGTGGCATACGCAACTGATGGACTACATGGAATTGGCCGAAATGACTGGCAGAATCCGAGATCTGGGAGAAGAGGCAGTGGAAGAGGACTGGAAAAAATATAAGGACTATTTACAAAAACATTATAAGTTATATGAATGTTGAGAATTTGCTAAGTTTTGGGAAAATTAGTTTCAGCAATCAAACTTGAAAATGTTTGGAAATTAAGTCATGACCGTGAAAAGACCAAAGTTTAGAGTAATGTTTTTTTGTTTTTTTTTATTGATGATGGGAAAAAGTGATTCAACAACAAGTACCCTAAATCTAAAATATAATTAGATGAAAGTACAAAAACGCATGAAACAAGGTAACAATTTGCTGTTATTTTTTATTGTAAAGAATGCAGGGTGTGGAGGATGTGGGGAAGTCCAGTAGATTATGAAAAATTGTTTGGAAAATATGAATATTATCTTTTCTAATCTCTTTTTTTTTCTGTAAAGTCGCTTTTGGTGAATTATTGACGATGTATTTGACCTTGGAAAAAAGCAATAAAAAATATTATATATATATATAAAAAAAGCCCTAAACGGCCTCAGTACAGTATACCTGAAGAAGCGTCTCCATCCCCATCGTTCAGCCCGGACACTGAGGTCCAGTGCTGAAGGCCTTCTGGTGGTTCCCTCACTGCGAGAAGCTAAGCTACAGGGAACCAGGCAGAGGGCCTTCTCGGTAGTGGCGCCCGCCCTGTGGAACGCCCTACCACGAGATGTTAAGGAAATAAACAACTACCTGACATTTAGAAGACATCTGAAGGCAGCCCTGTTCAGGGAAGTTTTTAATGTGTGACATTTTAATGTATTTTTAATCTTTGTTGGAAGCCGCCCAGAGTGGCTGGGGAAACCCAGCCAGATGGGTGGGGTACAAATAATAAATTACTATTACTATTACTATTACACTTGGGAGTACTGTGTCCAATTCTGGGCACCACACTTTAAGAGGGATGTTGACAAGCTGGAAAGTGGGCAGAGGAGGGAAACCAAGATGATCAAAGGTCTGGAAACCAGGCCTTATGAGGAATGGTTGAAGGAGCTGGGTATGTTTAGCCTGGAAAAGAGGAGACTGAGAGGAGATATGATAGCCATCGTCAAATATCTTAAGGGCTGCCACATAGAAGATAGAGCATGCTTGTTTTCTCCTGCTCTGGAGGGTAGGACTCGAACCAGTACCTTCAAGCTACAAGAAAGGAGATTCCGACTAAACATTCGGAAAAATACTTTCCGACAGTAAGAGCTGTTCGGCAGGGGAACAGACTCCCACGAGAGGCGGTGGACTCGCCTTCCTTGGAGATATTTTTAAACAGAGGTTGGGTGGCCATCTATCACGGATGCTTTAGCTGAGATTCCCGCATTGCAGGGGGTCAGACTAGATGACCCTCGGGTCCCTTCCAACTCTTAAGATTCTACGATTCCATGAGCTGACCAGGCGAAACCTTTTCTGGCGTGGAGGCAGTGATGCGAGAAAACTGCTTCCTGCTGTATGTTTGTGTGTCAAGTCTGGAGTCAAGCTTGCTGTGGAAGTCCCAGGAGCGGGGGCGGGGGGGGGGGGGAGAGTAGCAGCCAACCCCGAGGTGAAAGCAAAGGCTTGAATTTTCGAAACGGAATTTGCAAACTCTGACCTGCCCGCAGCTGTGCGGTAGCATTGCAACACGTTGACCAGCAAGGGGCCTTTAGGGAGAAGTGGCGAAGGCGACGCTGAAACGGGGGGGGGGGGGGGGGGTTGCTGGGCCGTTTTTGCCGGAAATCGCAAGATCCGATCGACCAAACTCCTTTTTCACTGCCCCCTCCCCGCCAACTCCATCCCCCCCCCCAGGGGGAAAGCTGATTTTTGCACACACACAAACATACAATTTTCTCCCATCATCAGAGGACTTCTCACGGGTGCCTGGCTTCACAGAGCGCCTGCCGACACAGCTATAACATGACAGCCCGGATCCCCGGATCCTCGTGCGAAGAGAAAGGAAGTTGAAATTAGAGGCAATGGCTTTCGCTCTCTCTCTCTCTTTCTTTCTTTCTCTCTCTCTCAGGAGCCAACAACAGCAGCTAAGAGGCAGGAACGATGCAACCTTAATCCGCATTAAGGCCATACCGATTCTAATCACGACACTACTCACCTGCCTTAAACCTGCTCCTAAAAAACCCTAATGGGGTCCTTTTTTTTTTAAACACCAAGCCTCCCGTCTGGGAGAATGGCTTATTTATAACTTCCGAGTATGTACAGAGTCCACTTCTCGTGTGACCAAATGCCGGCAGCTTTCCCTACCCTCCACCCCAAATTTCTGGAATTAAAAGCATGGATGTAAACCTAGGCTGCTTAAGAATAAGTTTATAGTTTATAGAGTGGGTCTGTCCAACCCCAGTGTTGTCTGGCTGCAGACTGTAGGAGCTGCTCTTCCGGGTCTCGGTTAGAGGTCTGTTCCTGGGGTCCGGGGAGGGGGGGCTTCTCTGCCTTTCCCCCACTGAACTGGGTCCCCCTCTTCTGCCAGAATGCACTGCTGTCCCTGATGAAACTGTGCTCTGGCTGGCAGCCAGTACTGGCAGCTCAAAAGGCAGCAAATTCTGGATCCTGCCTGGTCCCACTGCCCCAGACTGACTGACCAAGTTCTGCGCGCCCCAGTTTCCTGAAATAATAATATATATATTTTTAAATGCCAACCCCGTATCAAGGGCCGGCCCTCATCATGGATACCTTGGCATGTAGTGGTTGCAATGATCAGATCAACTCACACCAAATTCCAGCTGCTGCTGCCTCCTCCCTGGGACCAGCCACCTGGGTGAGCATCTCCTGCCATGTCCAGAACTAGTAACAGCTTCTCTGCTCTTGGTTTTATTTCCTTTGTGCAATTTCCTTGCACCCTTTGTCACATTAGGTTTGCACCCCAGCTCCATGCCTTTAAGAGCCTGGCCTGCAGAACATTTAAGAGGTAAAACTCTTCCCGGCGTTTTTCAGGAAAAGCTTCACCTTTTGAATCTCCGCCTGCCGGGATGCTGCACAGGAGCAGGGCCGGAATAAAAAGGTGGCTACCTTAGGGGAAACCCCTTTGCCACAAGGCATTGGTGGGAAGTCTTGAAGAGTTAAATAAGCTTCCAGGTTTTAGGGTCAAGGGTAAAATTATCCCATTAGAGGCGCTGCTTTTCCTTTTTCCAGTTTGTATCAACATCTTAGGAACGCGCCAACCTCTCAGCCCTCTTCCCAAACCCCTTCTTCATCTCATATTCTCTGGCGATATTTATTGCCATTTTACACACGGAATGCTTTAAAAAAAAAGGATCTTGCTTAAACTCTGGGTGCGAATCCTGCTCCATTGCATCGCTAAACCTAAGTGCAAAGTAACAAACATTTCCTTCTTTCTCCTCTCGTTCTTTAAATTAACCTTTTTATTATAAATCAATATTAGGAGGCCTGGGGCAAGGCACTTCACCAAAGTCATCCATCAGTGCCTCTCAGCCCTTTATAGCAGCTTGCAAGCTGCTCAACAACCCCTCCACCGCTATTGTCGAAGTCTCAGGCAATGAAATACTTGACAGGTGCCCCGAATTTGCCAGCGGGTCGCACCTTGCCCCGGCCTAACCTTTGAGTTGGTTGCCAGCTTTCTAAATTGGCCCTGCGCCTCTGCCTAACAGCTGAGAAATCAAAGGGGTGAGGACTCTCCCTTTAAATGGGGGGGATTTCCTCCCCACTTAATTTCTGAATGTCACCCTCTTCCTAAAGGAATAGGAGCAGGGTCGGGGGGGGGGGCGGGACACACCAGCCTAGCCCTGGTTCCTCGGCCTGCTCTAACCAGTAGACCTCATGACCTGCCCTCCTAGATACAAACACCCCCTTTCTCTCCCGTGGTCTCACCGTGGTTCGGGGGAAGCATGTTGAACCTGTGCACCTCCTTGGCGTAGTACTCTTCCTGGGGGGTCTCCTTGGGGTCTTCCGCCGTCATTTCCCGGATCATTTCCACGGTGCTGTTGTACAGAGCCACAATGTCTTCGGACAGCACCCGCGAGTCGGGGTCTTCCACCTCCGGCGGGCTGGTCAGCTTGAGCTTGCTGAGGATCTGGCCCCGGATGGCCTCGATCCGCTTGCGCTTCACCATATCCATGTCCAGAGTTTTGCAAGTGGAGAAGGCGAGAGCCACGCAGAGCTGCTCCAGCGCCAGCAGCAGGAGGAAGAGCCAGCCAGCGGCTCGCGAACACCCAGAAAGACTCTGCCAGCCGCAGGCTCTCCAAACCAACATCTTCATGATTTCTCCACCCCCTTGTCGCTTCTGCTCTCGGTGCCAAAAAGGAGCGGTGGGGGAAGCAAGATGAAGGGGGGAAGAAGAAGAAGAGCCGCCCTAGTTTCTTGCCGTTTTTCTCAGTCCTTTCCCTGCATCTGACAAAGTAGGCTGTTTCCTACAGAAGACCCACAAGTATAAAGAGTCCCTCAAGTATAAAGCGACGGTTTCAGATTCGAACCGGTTTCAGATCTGCGAACCGTCTCCAAAGCCTGCCGGTTTTCAAAAGCGGAGGAGACTCACCTTGCGCTTGGCAGAGCCTCGAAGCAGCCCATGTGCCTGGCGATTCGGAGGGCGCCCACGTTCAGCCTTGGCGCCCGGCCGTGGCAGCCCGAACGCCCATCGCCGGGGAGGTCGAGGCTCTGTCTCTAACTGGTTTTGGGGATCGTGTTCTTGGCAGGGCGAGCCGCTCAGAGGTTGCCAAGAAGAGCCTGGATTTGCCCGGGATGTGGCTAGCTGCAAAAGACTTGGGCCAAATCCGGTGTCACGACTGGGGCATCCCGAGGCGATTGCGCTCCTCCGTCAAGATCGCGGCTGCCGCTGCTCTCCCTGGAACCAGCCGGCCTTTCTGTCTTCCTTCCCAGGAAAGGCTGTAATTTCACCACTCCTGTTGGGACTTGCTGGCTGCAGGGCTTGGTGGTTTTTAAAGCCGTTTTTTCGCCTCTCCCCAGCGGCAGCTCCACCCAGGAAGTGAAGGAGGGGGTGTGCACTGCTGTATATATAACTCCTTCGCTGGGGAGCAAGGCAGCTGGACAGCTACCGTGGCAAAAGCCGGAGAACTTTTATTTTCTTTTATTCTGCCTGGCTCCTCCGCTTCGCCTTCCTCCTTCCCCTTGTGGCTGAGGCGACTGCCTCTCCCTGGAAGAGAGAAGAGCGGCAAAAACTTTTATTCACACACGCACAGGACTAAAGTAAAGACTAAACACACCACCCACGGTCTCACACTGCCATTTCTTATTTTGTTTTTATTTTTCTTATTTTATTTTTTATATAAAAATTTTCTTTTCATTTCTTATTTTATTTTTATTTTTTATATAATTTTTTATTACTTTTTGTAACATATCATTTTCAACAGTAATTAAACATACTTTTACATCCTATTCAATTTTTTTATTTTATAAAAGGGTATTACAGAATATTCGGCGGCCGCATTCGTGGCTCCTTACTCCTTGCTTCGGTTCCCAAGACCCTTGTCTGGAAGTTATACTTTCAAAGATAGCTCAGTCAGGAGAGCACAAGACTCTTAAATTTAGAGTCGTGGGTTCGAGTCCTGTGTTGGCAAAACGATGCCTGCATTGCAGGGGGTTGGACTAGATGACCCCTGGGACCCGAAATCTACAGTTTGGGGAAATGTCCTCCTCTTTATTCCTCCGGCACGTGAGGACTAGTTGTGGCTACTCCGGTTCTGAGGGGAATGAGTCCTTTTCTTTATTGCTGGAAGCCCCTAAAAAAATCCAACTCCAGTCATTTATACATTATCACGGAGGAGCCTTTTAGGTTCTTATTTTGTTCCTGTTTCTATATCTGGGTTTAATGTTTGTTCCTGTAAGTTACTTTGAGTCATTGCCACAGAAATTTACATAGCCAAAGCTAAGCAGGTCTCGGCCTACGTGGGGCCTGATCAGGAGACTGACACCAATGCCTTACGTTTCCTGAATCAAGAGTGAAATGATAATAATTGCAAAAACAAAGATTGGTCCGTGACAGGGGAGGAGTCATAGAATCCTAGAATCGTAGGGTTGGGACCCCGAGGGTCATCTAGTCCAACCCCCTGCCATGGAGGGACATTTTTGCCCCACGTAGGGCCTGAACCCACGACCCTGAGATTAAGGGTCTCGTGCTCCACTGACGGAGCTATCCCAGATGCGTTTTGTCTATTTGATATATTTATTTCAATCTATTTCTACCCCATCCTTCAGTAGACAGAAAGTGGGAAAGACCCCCCCACTGAACTCCTGTTGCATATCACCCATCATACTATGAAGATGGTTTAGAAAAGTGGCCAGGAATCTGTTGCCCTGCAGCTCCCATTGTTCTTCACTGTCAGATATGCTGGCTGGCACTGATGGGGACTGGAGCTCACCAACAACTAGAGGACCACAGTATAAAAAAATTCCTTCCAGTAGCACCTTAGAGACCAACTATGTTTGTTATTGGTGTGAGCTTTGGTGTGCATGCACACTTCTTCGGGTGCTGCCGGTTCCCCACCCCAGTATCATCAGGCCCTGGATTTTTTTCCTGCAGTGCTGAAATCCTGACCCACCTCCCACCTGTGGACACAGGGGCCATTCCGTGCCCTTCCTCTGCCCATTTGGTTGGCACGTCGTGTGCTCAGAGGACCTCATTTGGTTCAGAGGCTGCCAGCTGCCGATTCCTGCGCTAGGGATCCGTTTCTGGTGAATTGCATCCTCCCCTCTTTCCTGGTCCTGCCGCTTCCTGGCCTGCGGCAACGGCCTGACGCTAGAACTGTGCTGAAAATTCAACGCAAACACCCCTTCATTTCCTCCCAACCATTCTGCATCAGTTAACGAGGAAAGAAACGACACTTTAAAATTATCAGAGGGGAGAGAATGCTCCCAGTGAAACTCTCAGGTGTGCAGTGCAGGGTTCTCGATGCAAGGACTTTTCCTTCTGAGGTGGCACGGAGGGGTTCATGAGTGTCTTTTCATTCTATAAATTGCTGGTCCCATGGTCTGCCCCCTTCCTGGGTGCCCATGCGTCAGTCAAAACCCAAGGGAAGACTTCATGGAGGTCAGGAAGTGGGGGCTGCAGAAAATGCTTGCAGGGTAGAAAATTGCACCCACTCTGCCACTTTGCAATGATGAAATAGGCTTGAAATCCTGCACCGACTCCAAATTGTAATTAAGCTATAAAGAAAGTGCCCCGAGAATGAAAACGCCACGAGGAATTTGCTCCCGTGAGATGTTACAGTGGGCATCAACATGGCCACTTATTCTGTTAATGACTGAGCTGCCCTGCTGTCCTAAGTGCAATAACTTTATCAGGACCACCCAAATTGTCACAAAATAGCAGCAAAGTTTTTCCCCCATTCCCTCAGACCTCATAATCAGGCAACGTGCTACACAAAGTAGGGGATGGAGAGATGGGGAGTTTAAAAACAACATTAACACTATCTCCGGTCCCTCACCACAAAATATGGTTAACAGGAAGCTGGCTTGACAAGGCTCATCTTGTGAGGGCTAGTATGTTAAAGTCTGCAGAGCACACCGCACTGCTTCTGATAATTATTAATAACGCTGTTTAGCACAGAACCATAGACTTGTAAACTTGGAAGGGACCCCACGGGTCATCTAGTCCAACCCCCTGCAATGCAGGAATCTCGAACTCGCAACCCTGAGATTAAGAATCTCGTGCTCTACTGACTGAGCTATCCCAGTTCCATGCATTTATACAGTGTATGAGTCCTTCACACACGCATCCTTCAACTAACCCTGTTAGGTAGGCCACTGCCACTATCTCCGTATTACCGAGAGAAAAATGGCTCACGAGTTCCTAGCTGAGGTAAAATTTCAACCTCCTGCACCCTTGGCCCACAATGCCACATCCACAGTGTACGTTTATATCACTGTTATACCATGGCTTTCCCGCAAATTAATCCTGGGAGTTGTAGTTTTGCCAGTCGGGAGTCCGCTATTCCCCTCGCAGAACTACGGTTCCCCAGAGTTCCCCTGGGAAGAGGCATTGGTTGTTAAACCGCTTTGGGAATTGTAGCTCTGTGAGGGGGGGGTGCCTCTGGGTAACTACAGTTCCCGGGATTTCTTTGAGGGAAGCCATGGCTGCTAAAAGTGACGTAATAGTGCTTTTTTTGTGTGCATGATGCAAACATGGCCTCGGGGTTGCAAATACAGTGGTACTTTGGGTTACATACGCTTCAGGTTACACACTCCACTAAGCCAGAAATAGTGCTTCAGGTTAAGAACTTTGCTTCAGGATGAGAACAGAAATCGGGCTCCGGCGGTGCAGCAGCAGTGGGAGGCCCCATTAGCTAAAGTCGTGCTTCAGGTTAAGAACAGTTTCAGGTTAAGTATGGACCTCCGGAACGAATTAAGTACTTAACCCGAGGTACCACTGTAATAATAATAAGAATAAGAATAATTTTTATTTATACCCCGCCCTCCCCAGCCAAGACTGGGCTCAGGGCGGCTAACACCAAATATAAAACAAATTGACTGAAATACAACTTAAAAACAAGATTGAAACACAACATTAAAACGCAGCCTCATTTCAGCAGAAATTCAAAAATAAAATTGGGGATCCCAAATCCCCCGTCGGCCATGAAGCCCACCGACTCGCTGAGTCGATCCTACCTCACAGGGTTGTTGTGAGGGTCAAATGGGGCGGGAGAGCCCTTCCTAAAAAATAAATAAAAATAAATAAACCAGAAGGAATAAGTTCAGGGACGGAGCTGCAGCGATAGCTCTCAGCCCTTGCCCAAGTTCCACCGTATATCCAGGATTCCTTTTTGCGGCTTCGGCCTGTAACCAGATACCAGAGGGCTGGCTTCTCATCCTAGCCCTCCTGGGGTGGGTCGGTGTGTTCAGACACGCCACCCCCATATTTCCCAATTCAAGACGCCCCACCGCATGCCAAGCAAGCGGGCAATTCCAGCCGTGAGCTATTTTGGAGCAGCTGCGTCGGGCAGAGGGGGGTTGGCATTGTATTACGCCCAGAACGAACCCAAGCCACGTTACATGTGGCCAGATCCCATTTTGGGCTGCAGATTCACGGCGCTTTTGCGGGGCACCGGCTATAAAAGGACAGCTCCTCTCTCTCTCTCGCTCCTCATCCTGGGCCTGCAATCGCCTATTTCTAGCCTGGCTCCATCGCTCCTCATTCTCGTTCAGAAACAGAGGCGTCTCGGCTGCAGAATACCTTGGTTGGATTCGTGCCACCGCCTTTTGCATTTCTTCCTTGTTTGTAAAGATAAAAAATAAAAAAATTGAGACGCGGCAAGGGCCTGCAACCGGTTTGCACATTGCACTACGCCGCGGTAGTTTTGCTATCAGATCGGTCCTTTCGCCTTAAGAGTCGACGTCCTGTCCTGTTCCTGACCTGCTGCTCCGAGAGACCCGGAGAAAAGCACCGTAAAGTCCAAAGAGAACCTGGGAATGCATCGTTAAAAAATGAAATAAAAAAGTCCCAAGGGAGAAACAGATTGCAGAGGGGGAAGCTCAAAAAGAAAAGATTGTTTCCGGGTTTGCATGTGGGGTGAGAGATGGACATCAGAGCCTGGCCTGAGTCCAGTGCGCCAAGAGGAAGATTTTGAAAGAAGAGTCAACTAAGTCTCCCTTTAAAGCACATTCAAAGCCCATTTCGCCCCTCAAAGAATTCTGGGTTTTGTCCTCTGCCCCTCACAGAGCTGAAATTCCCAGTAATCCTGAAACTACAAAGCCCAGAATTCTTTGAGGGGGGGGAATGTGCTTTGAATGTGCTTCACAGCGCGTACACAGCCTGAGTCATTATTCCCGAGGTTTGGGAGGGCAGTATGGGCTAGTGGTGAGATCACAGGATGGAGATGGAAGCTTAGTTGCTTTATTGCGGAGATGGGGGAACCTCGGGCTAAATGTGGCCCTCTGGAAGGCCATAACTCTCCCCACCACCACCACGGCACACTGTTGTTCCCCAGGAGTTAGCGTTCGAAGCCATTCCTGCATTGCCACGGGGTTGGACTAAATGACTCTTAAGAGCCCTTTCCAGCCCTACAGTTCTATGCCATCTCTGAAGTTAATCTATAGCCGTCACAATTAGTTGCAGTTTACAGCTTTAGTCTAATCCCCCTTTTAAAGTACAGTGGTGCCTCGCAAGACGAAAAGAATCCGTTCCGCGATTCTCTTCGTCTAGCGGTTTTTTCGTCTTGCGAAGCAACCCTATTAGCGGCTAAGCGGATTAGCGCTATTAGCGGTTTAGCGGCTATTAAAGGCTTAGCGGCTTAGCTGCTAAAAGGCTATTAGCGGCTTAGCGGCTTAGAAAAAAGGGGGGGGGACGGGAAAAAAATCGCAAGACTAGCAAGACGTTTCGTCTTGCGAAGTGAGCCCATAGGGAAAATCGTCTTGCGAAGCAACTCAGAAACGGAAAACCCTTTCGTCTAGCGGGTTTTCCGTCTTGCGAGGCATTCGTCTTGCGGGGCACCACTGTAACCCTTTGTGGAATGTAAGAAAGTAAAAAAAACTTCTGGGAAATGATATATAATGAGATGAAAAAGATGTTGAAATATACATTCTTAAAAAAAAACCAGAAGCATTTTTACTTGGTATTATAAGTGAGGATACGAATACACAGGATGTTAAATTGTTTTTATACGCAACAACAGCGGCAAGAGAATTGTTGGCCCAGAAATGGAAGCAAGAAGAAATACTGGCGAAAGAAGAATGGCAGACGAAATTAATGTACTACGCAGAATTGGATAAAATGAGAGGAAGGGTTCGAAACGTGCGGGACCAGAGATTTACAGAAGACTGGAAGAAGTATACGAACTATTTGAAGAGCAACTATAATCAACAAATTACGCTAGTAGGACTACAAGAGGTTTTGTAAGGGGAAATATATGAAATATTGCAAAGAAGAGAGATATTAGTTATGATGCTTAAATTTAATAGTGAAAGTAAGAAATGTAAATTAAATGAAAAGATTGGAAAATTTTCAGATGTGATTGGTGGAAGTCAAAAAAAATTGTATAAGATATAAAAGTATGTTTAATAATTGTTGATAATGTTATGTTAAAACACACACAAACATATATATAATATAATATAATATAATATAATATAATATAATATAATATAATATAATATAATATAATATAATATAATATAATAATATAATATATATAGAGAGAGAGAGAGTAACCCTTTGTGGTAGCAAATTCAATAGTTTCCAACAGCTACTTACTGGAAGAATTCCTGGTTTTGGGACTAAGGCCTCCATTTTTCCTCCTTTTTACTCTGGAGAGGCAAGACTTCAGAAGCAAAATTAAGAAAAGGAAAGTGGCCAGTCAAATTGGGATGCAGTTAAGAGGACTGTCGGAAGAATCGTAGAATCGCAGCTGGAAGGGAGCACGAGGGTCATCTAGCCCAACCCCCTGCCAATGAAGGAATCCTTTGCCCAACATGGGACTCGAACACAGGACCCTGAGATTAAGGGTTTCGTGTTCTACAGACAGAGCTAACCCAGAGAACACCGACGCTGGGATGGAAATGAATATGCAGCAGGTCCGAGCAGAAAGGTGCTGATTGCCAGGCTTTCAAGGGAGAAACCGGGACTGGCCTCTACTCCATGGGGAGTGAATTTAATGTCCCAGGGCAAAAGGGTTTGATGGCAGTGCCATGGGGAGAAAATGCCATTCAACAGCCATTAGCTTTTCCAAACCTGTGGCTTTGGTGACCCCTGCTGGGCAGAGCCAGAACAGCAACACTCTTTTAATAATAATTTGACATTTTTACATTTTGTATATTTTAATATCGGACAGCGTTTAAAGGGGTCCCTGGGGAAAGGAAATTCTGCCTTCAAAATATTCAGGTCTCTTTACTTGCATTGCCGTGTGTGTGTGTGTATACATATACATATACTTGCTTTCGTAGATTTTCACGGGTATAGGAATGCAGGTTTTGGTGTCCTCGGGTGTCTTCCCGTGTAAAAGTATATACATATACTGTATATATATAAGGTAAAGGTAAGGTAAAGGTAAAGGTACCCCTGCCCGTACGGGCCAGTCTTGACAGACTCTAGGGTTGTGCGCCCATCTCACTCAAGAGGCCGGGGGCCAGCGCTGTCCGGAGACACTTCCGGGTCACGTGGCCAGCGTGACATCGCTGCTCTGGCGAGCCAGAGCCACACACGGAAACGCCGTTTACCTTCCCGCTAGTAAGCGGTCCCTATTTATCTACTTGCACCCAGGAGTGCTTTCGAACTGCTAGGTTGGCAGGCGCTGGGACCGAGCAACGGGAGCGCACCCCGCCACGGGGATTCGAACTGCCGACCTTTCGATCGGCAAGCCCTAGGCGCTGAGGCTTTTACCCACAGTGCCACCCGCATCCCAGGTAAAGGTACCCCTGCCCATACGGGCCAGTCTTGCCAGACTCTAGGGTTGTGCGCTCATCTCACTCTATAGGCCGGGAGCCAGTGCTGTCCGCCAGTGGCGTAGCGTGGGGGGTGCAGGGGGGGCCGGCCACACCAGGTGCAACATCTGGGGTTAGGGCAAATCCACAGGTTAGGGGGCGCAAATCCACGGGTTAGGGGGCGCAAATCCACGGGTTAGGGGGCGCAAATTACTTGCCTTGCCCCGGGTGCTGACAACCCACGCTACGCCACTGCTGTCCGCAGACACTTCCGGGTAACATGGCCAGCGTGACAAGCTGCATCTGGCGAGCCAGCGCAGCACACGGAGCGTCATTTACCTTCCCGCTGGTAAGCGGTCCCTATTTATCTACTTGCACCCGAAGGTGCTTTCGAACTGCTAGGTTGGCAGGCGCTGGGACCGAATGACGGGAGCGCACCCCGCCGCGGGGATTCGAACCGCCGACCTTTCGATCGGCAAGTCCTAGGCGCTGAGGCTTTAACCCACAGCGCCACCCGCATCCCTGTGTGTGTGTGTATATATATATATATATATATGTGTGTGTGTGTGTGTGTGTGTGTGTGTGTGTATATATATATGTGTGTGTGTGTGTGTGTGAATAATTTTTACAAATTGAGATCAGCTTTTTAAAAATAATTCACCGCTATTGCCTCTGTTGAAAGGATAATGTAGTTTAAGAAGTAAAGCTGAATCTATAGCAAAATTTGTTAAGGCTTTCACTTCAGAGATTGTAAAACCAAATTAAGACCATTGAAGGCTGCTTTTCCATATAAAACAGAGACATGGGGGAAATATAGCCAACTTCTGAAGTTAAGCTTTGTAAATGATGTAGGGAGGCTTGAAATCCAATATACATTTCCCAGGGAGCACACTCCATTGAAATCAGTAGGGCTTACTTCTGAGCAGACATGCATAGGATCTCATGACCCATTGTGCATTAATTTTTATTGTAGAGGAGCAACATATCACGGTCTTAAGGAAGGTTACGTTTCGGTTCTCCAAGTTTCTCATTTTCCCCATCTTAAATTCAGTAAGTTTCCCCAACAATCTGCAAAAAGAATTTAAAAATCCTCATGAAAATTCATCAGAATTTTTGTACAAATTTACCCTAATAACCATAACCATATTTTTGTATGTAGTTTTGACTAATATGAACATTTCTGCAAGCAATTTCCCCCAATAGATACATTTTTGCAAGCAATTTCCCCAAATATAGCACATTTTTGTATGTTATTTTCACTAATAAATGCATTTCCAACTGCACATTTTACCCTGGCATATGTCTCTTTGAACACACTACTTGGCCAGAGAACTGCACTGAAAAATTTGGAGAAGAGCAAATTTTGAAGATTGGCTGTTTTGAATTGCATTGTGAATGTGGTAGGGTTCACCATTAAATGCGAACGGAATCAAACATCTTCCCCACCCATAAATTTGTAGGTGATCGGACCCTGGAGAAGTTAGGTCTTTATGTAGATCATCAGAGATCACCCACAGAACCTAGCAGGGAACTTATATCCTCTTGTTTCATGCTTCCAACCAGCTGAGTTCTGCAATAGGCTTAAATTATGAATTATGTATGAATCCACTAACCAAACACCATGAATATTTACCTATACTTTCCATCTCATAGACAAACACTGTTTTTACCCGGCGATTTATGGCCTTTGCTTTCGGAAAGCTTTGGACATTTGCAGCCCAGTTCTGTGCATGTTTACTCAGAAGTAATTCTGACTTCAAAATATGTGTGCATAGGATTATAGACCCGGGATCCCTTCCAATATCAGTAGACAGAGAGGCGCACGTAACCCTCAGACCGTAGAGTCAGAATACCCTCCCAAGATAGTGCAAAGGCTAAAGATTTTTTATTACTGCTGTGCACTGTTTGACGATTGGATCTCGCTGGAGTTAGAGTTTCCAAAAACCAGAGCGTTGTAGAACAAGCTTTGGATGACAAGTGGCTGAATGTCAAGGAGGCCGGGGCGTGGGTCTCCAACGAGGTTCTACTCAAGAGTATGTCTACTGAACTGAATGAACCTCAGTTAGTTGTGTCCCTAAATTTCAACGAATCTACTCTGAGTAAGAACAACATTAGCTACAACCCAATATTATTGCGATAGGGACGCGGGTGGCGCTGTGGGTTAAACCACAGAGCCTAGGACTTGCCGATCAGAAGGTTGGCGGTTCGAATCCCCGCGACGGGGTGAGCTCCCATTGCTCAGTCCCTGCTCCTGCCAACCTAACAGTTTGAAAGCACGTCAAAGTGCAAGTAGATAAATAGGTACCGCTCTGGCGGGAAGGTAAACGGTGTTTCCGTGTGCTGCTCTGGTTCGCCAGAAGCGGCTTAGTCATGCTGGCCACATGACCTGGAAGCTGAACGCTGGCTCCCTCGGCCAATAAAGCGAGATGAGCGCCGCAATCCCAGAGTCAGCCACGACTGGACGTAATGGTCAGGGGTCCCTTTACCTTTAATATTATTGCCTGGTGAAATGAATTTTTAAAGTTGTGCAGTGTGATCCTATGTGAAAGCAAGTTCTTTGGCTTACCCACCAAAATAGTGTGGAAGAATCCTAGAATCGGAAGCAACCACTAAGGAGCATCTAGTCCATGGGTAGGCAAACTAAGGCCGGGGGCTGGATCCAGCCCAATCACCTTCTAAATCCGGCCCGCGGACTGTCCAGGAATCAGCGTGTTTTTACAGGAGTAGAATATGCCCTTTTATTTAAAATGCATCTCTGGGTTATTTGTGGGGTCTGCCTGGTGTTTTTACATGAGCAGAATGTGTGCTTTTATTTAAAATGCATCTCTGGGGTATTTGTGGGGCATAGGAATTCCTTCATTCCCCCCACCCCAAATATAGTCCGGCCCCCCACAAGGTCTGAGGGACAGTGGACTGGCCCCCTGCTGAAAAAAATTGCTGATCTAGTCCAACTCCGAGTGATGCAGGAATCTCAACTGAAGCATCCCAGACAGATGGCCATGCAACCTCTGCTTAAAAACCTCCAATATACGTGTTTTGTAGTCTTAGTCCATTAATTAAATCTGCATCTATTTGAATATTTTTTAAAGGAAAGTTTCTCGATTTTGAAATTTGAAAATCTTGATAGCACTTAAGTTTCTCCTCTTTTCACCCCTCAACCCCTCTCCACCCAACCCTAAGGAAACATGGACATAACCGGTTGATACCAACATTTACGAAGAAAAAGGAGTGAAGGTCACCTTGGTTACCAAACAAAAACATCTCCCCACAGATCCCCATAAGCTTTTGGTGGTTTACATGCACATTCCTTTTTTGGTGTGTACGTGATGAAGTCTAACCAAGTGTTGGAAAAACCATTGAGTTTATTGTGTTTTCTTCTTTCACATACTTTGCCGGTTAGTTTTTCCATTAGAATCAAGTCCCAAACATATATAAACTGGAGTTCGAACAAATTCAAGTCCAAAGATCTCCTCGTAAATTCGAATAGGAGAATATAAATGGTTTCTTACTCGCTTTTATTTGCTTTTAAATAATGTGTGTCTGAGTCACAGCAGGCAACATCTTTAGAGAGAGCATCGTCCTTCCCCTGCAGTTGTTGCAACAAAAACAAGGATATGTATTAAAAGTCATTTTAATGTATACCGTATTTTTCGCCGTATAGGACGTACCTTTTCCCCTCCAAAAATGAAGGGGAAATCTGGGTGCGTCCTATGGGGCGAATGCAGGCTTTCGCTGAAGCCTGGAGAGCGAGAGGGGTCCGTGCGCACCGACCCCTCTCGCTCTCCAGGCTTCAGGAAGACATCCCGCAGGGATGTCTAGGCTGCGGATAGCAGCCTGCTTCCCAGAGCGTTGGGCGCCCTGAAAGCAGAGCGCCCTGCGCTTCGGGAACACATCCACAGCCTAGGCAGCCCTGCGGGAGTTCCCCGCAGGGCTCCCCACACTGCGGATAGCAGCCTGCTGCCCGGTGCGCGGGGCACCCTGAATCAGAGCGCCCCGCGCGCCGGACAGACATCCGCAGCATGGGGAGCCCTGCAGGAGTTCCCCACAGGGCTCTCCACGCTGCGGATAGCAGCCTGCCGCCCGGCGGGCTGGGCACCCTGTAGCAGAGCGCCCCACGCGCCGGGCAGACATCGGCCAGCCCCACAAGCTCAGGGGACAGCAGGGAGGCACAGCGCCGCCATCCCGCTGTTCCTCGACCTGGTTCGGTTTCCCCGACCTGGTTTTGGGGGGGAAATAAAGGGGGGGAAATTTCCTTTATTTCCCCCCAAAAGAAACTAGGTGCGTCCTATGGGACGGAGCGTCCTATGGGATGAAAAATACGGTAATTAGTTGGATTGTATCTGACTAAATCATACTCCAAGTAGAATCTCTGATATGATCTCAAGTCTGTTAATTTCAGTGGGCCGACTCAGACTTAAGTTGGCTTAAAAAACACACCCACCAAAACCTTCTGGACAATGAATTGTATTTTTCTTGATCAAAATATTATTATTTTTTGCTTGATCAACACTAAACCTTGCCTACGCTTAAGATCACAAGAATTGTCCTGTTGGATCAGATCAATGGCCCTTCTAGTTTGGCATCCTTTTTCTCACAGTGGCCAACCAGATCCCTTTGGGAAAGCCACAAACAGGATCCGAGCACAGATCCAGATCCCCTCCTGCGATTCCCGACGACTGACATTCAAAAGCACTGCTGCCTCCAGCTCTGGCACAATTTCTGTTTGATTTAATGATCCTGAGTAACATCAGCAAAACTGGGCCACTTCATTGCTTGCCTCTAGAAAATTGGTCCGCAGGAGCCACCCAATCCAGCTATAGGTAGAAGTGAATCAGCGACCTGATTGGCCTGCAGGAGCAGCCAATCAGGCTCCTGGGTGAAGTGAATCAGTGACCTGATTGGGCTGCAGGAGCAGCCAATCAGGCTCCTGGATGAAGTGAATCAGCAACCTGATTGGCCTGCGGGAGCAGCCCGAAATTAGCCAATCACGCGGGGCCCATTGTGCAAATAACATATATATAGATAGACGTTTTGGGGGAAAGATTCATTCGTTGCTACTATGAGCTGAATAAAGAGCATGAAATTCACACTCAACTCGATGAGTATATTTCAGGGTCAGAGTTTTCCTTCTCCCAAATGCGCTCCCTTCCCAAGCGGACGAGCCCCATGTGCCCCACACGTCCCTCGACAGCACGTGCGGAAACTGCCTTCTTGACTGTTGGACCCACTTTTGGTCTCGTCTGCTCAATCCACCGGAGTCTGTCTTCCACACAGGGGAAGACCCTAACACACTGAAACCCATCGGCTACCCTCACCTGGTTTAGCAGACCAGTCAAATCCATTCCTCGGTTGTGGCTGCTGTCGCCTGCTGACAGCTTCTAGGAGCCACAGGTGAGAGCTGAATGCAGGGTGCGGACCAAAGGGGGGCAAACTACCCCAGAAATAGCATGATGTGTCCCCCACCAGAGGTACTAACCCTCCCCTGACACCCTCTATACTCTGGTTAGGGATCTATCAAAGTAAAATTCGGCCAGCTATCCAAACCCACAGAAGCAGCTGGTTGTTGCAGAAGGAAAGGCAAAATCTGTGAAATATTGGGTGGTACACCTTGAACCAAATCACCGCGATGAACCAAGTGCCCCCCTTCTCCGCTCTGTTGAAATTTTGCCACCTCCCCCCCCCCAAAAAAGAGAGGTTCATGTGCCTTTAAGAACACGGCAGGCCCAAAATCTATTTGTTGTGCTTCCTTTTTTTTAATTTAAATTTTATTAACATATAAAACACATCCATATACATTTACGCAATACACATGCACAACACGCTACCTTATT
Organism: Podarcis muralis; assembly: GCF_964188315.1. Taxonomy (NCBI): domain Eukaryota; kingdom Metazoa; phylum Chordata; class Lepidosauria; order Squamata; family Lacertidae; genus Podarcis; species Podarcis muralis. The sequence continues at coordinate 83,043,903 of NC_135661.1, forward strand.
TTCATAACATAAAACATACCTAGGTAAAGGTAAAGGGACCCCTGACCGTTAGGTCTAGTCGTGGCCGACTCTGGGGTTGCAGAGCTCACCTCACTTTATTGGCCGAGGGAGCCGGCATACAGCTTCCAGGTCATGTGGCCAGCAGGACTAAGCCGCTTCTGGCAAACCAGAGCAGCGCACGGAAACACCGTTTACCTTCCCGCCGGAGCGGTACCTATTTATCTACTTGCACTTTGACGTGCTTTGGAACTACCAAGTTGGCAGGAGCAGGGACTGAGCAACAGGAGCTCACCCTGTCATGGGGATTCGAACCGCCAACCTTCTGATCAGCAAGTCCTAGGCTCTGTGGTTTAACCCACAGCGCCACCCGCGTCCCAAAACGTACCTACATTACTCTATATAATACCTACCTATACTGTACATATCAACACACCTACACACCTACCCCACACGGACACCCACCAAGTGACTTGACTTCGAGCCGTTCTTGTTACTTTATTTTTCCAACTAGTTTAAACGCATTTCATTATTTCTTTAATCTCTTCTTCTGTCTTGACTTTACTCTCCTTTCACTCTAATCCTTTTCTGGATTCACTCAATATCTGTCAGAAATTCTACTTTTCCCACATAAATTTTGATGTATCCCTTAAAGCTAGCCCACTCCTTATTCACTTTTTGCACCATATCTCCTCTTATCCTCCCGGTTAGTTCGGCAATATGGAAGTATTCCATCATTTTAGATAACCAGTCTGTTTTAGTTGGGACGCTGCTACTTTTCCGATTTTTGGCAATCAATAACCTGTGGGTTAAACCACAGAGCCTAGGACTTGCCGATCAGAAGGTCAGCGGTCCGAATCCCCACGACGGGGTGAGCGCCCATTGCTCGGTCCCAGCTCCTGCCAACCTAGCAGTTTGAAATCTTGCCAGTGCAAGTAGATAAATAGGTACCGCTCCGGCGGGAAGGTAAACGGCGTTTCCGTGCGCTGCTGGTTCGCCAGAAGCAGCTTAGTCATGCTGGCCCCATGACCCGGAAGCTGTACGCCGGCTCCCTCGGCCAATAAAGCGAGATGAGCGCCGCAACCCCAGAGTCGGCCACGACTGGACCTAATGGTCAGGGGCCCCTTTACCTTTACCTTACCTTGCTGCTGTAGTTGCATACATAAATATTGGTCTGACCGTTCTTTTTATTTTAATTTTGTTTTTAAGTTGTAATCATTCAACTTGTTTTTATTATTGCTTGTAAGCCGCTCTGAGCCCGGCCTTGGCTGGGGAGGGCGGGGTATAAATAAAAAATTATTATTATTATTATTATTATTATTATTATTATTATTATTATTATTATTATTTCCTCTGACATGATACCTAGGAGAAAGGATTCTGGTGTTTTTTTTCAAATGAAAATATCTGGTACGTTTTCATTGCTGGCAGATGCTGTACACATTGAGGGAATCCTACCTTCCGGGAAACTCCATCTTTGAATGTGAAACATGGCACAGGGATGCAGTTTTCAGCACCGGCTCTCTGCACCCCGCTGAACACCTGGCTCCACCTGGGATGTGCACCACTTGCGAGTTGGCGATGCCACACAGCTGCGCTGCTCTCCTCTACCCAACACCTCCACCCTTTAGGGGCCGCAACCAGGTGGTCCCGTCGCTGGCATCCTTCCTGGGTCAGGAGGATGCCGGGAAACGGACATGCTTTCCGGGATCCGGAGCAGGCCGAGGAATCCGGGAAGGTCCCGCAGTTCCTGTACTTTCACCCTCGATTAGGCCGAGCGGAGGCAAGCGCCCCTGGGCAGCCGGCCAGCCAGCCGGCACAACAATGCAAGACAGCCGCTTTGGGGAAGGAGGGCAGTGACCTGGAAACGGCCTTCCAGGTAGGGGCCGGCTTTCAGCCAAGCCAAGATCCAAAGCAGCCAAGCCAGGAGGCAGCTGCGGAGGCCGCAGAGATGGAAAAGCTCTAGAAAAGGGAAAAAGACACACACACATACACATGGTCAAGGGTTTGGAGAAACGTCTGCCCAAGAAAAGGCTATGTGGGGGTCTTCGCCCCTGAAACCAAGCTGCTGTGTGTGCTGGTCCCAGGGGGGATAAGGTATTATTACCGTAGCCCAAGATCAGTCCAGAGTCTCTAGCAGGGTAGACGATCACTAGATGAGACGCGAGGTCCGAGACAGGGAGCCGGGCGGGGTAACAGGAACACTGGTAGGGCAGAAGCAGGAGTCCAGGCGAGGAACAGGAACACCGGATAGTCAGGAACAGGAAGCCGGGCGAGGAACAGGCACACTGGGAGTGCAGATCAAGGACTGGGTAAAGCAGGTACTCCACAACGACGTTGCTCCCGCAACCTGGGACCGGGCTGCCTGACCTTTATCTTCTTCTAAGGCCGGGGGCGGTCCCGGCCCCCAGAAGCCCCGCCTCTCTTGGCCTTAAGGCGAGCACTCCTCCTGGGAGACACCAGTTCCCTTCGCCTCTCTGCCCTAAGCCTCTGCAGATCAGGAGAGGCCGAAGGGTTACTGGGCCCAGGGGGAGACTCACCTGTAGCCACTGAGTCTTCCAGCACCTCTGGGGCCAGAATGGTTTCACCTGGTGCCTGCTCTTGAGTTTCCTCAGCATCTAGGCCTTGCCCCAGTTCAGCCGGCCCTGGAGGCGGGGACTCCTGTGCCGGCTGGGATTCCTCCGGATCGCTCTCAGACTCGGAATCCCAGGCCATCACACTGTGAATCCCAAGTGGGAAGACTGATGACGTACCGCCAAGTGCCCTGATTTTCCTGGGACAGTTCCGGAATTGCAAAAGCCATCCTGGTTTCTGATTTCATCCCGGAATGTCCCTATTTCCCCCTGTCCCTGCTGCTGCCGCCAAGCTCAGGAAGGAGGAGCCAGGATTTGTCCCGAGTAGCAGTGGCGGCTACGGCTGCGAGGGAGCATCCTTTTGCCTCCCTATGGCCTTTCCTGCCGGCCTCCTTCCTCGGGCAGCTCATAGCATCTGGTGGAGAGGAGGCAAGGAGGAGAGGCCTGTATTCTCTGTGTGATGAGGGGCAGGCAGAGAGCAGGAAGAAAGGGGAGCAAAGAAGATCACAAGGAGTCTTGATATTTTTAAAAAATAATGTTTTGTGCATCCATGTGTAATCTTGCCCCTTTCTAAAATTTATTGGTGTGTGTGCGCTTTTCTTCTTGCAAACCTAAGGTAAAGGGACCCCTGACCATTAGGTCCAGTCGTGGCCGACTCTGGGGTTGCGACGCTCATCTCGCTTTATTGGCTGAGGGAGCCGGCGTACAGCTTCCGGGTCATGTGGCCAGCATGACTAAGCCGCTTCTGGCGAACCAGAGCAGCGCACGGAAACGCCGTTTACCTTCCTGCTAGAGCGGTACCTATTTATCTACTTGCACTTTGACGTGCTTTTGAACTGCTAGGTTGGCAGGAGCAGGGACCGAGCAACGGGAGCTCACCCCGTCACGGGGATTCGAACCGCTGACCTTCTGATCGGCAAGTCCTAGGCTCTGTGGTTTAACCCACAGCGCCACCCGCATCCCACCTACCAAACCTACCAAATAATAAATTAAAATAAAATTGAGATTATGGGGTTTTCTCAAGACAGTGAAGGACGTTTGTGCTTTGTCCTACTTGTGTTGCAGTGACAGCACTCTCCCTTCTTCTGTGGCAGCAGGACCAAAAATATGGGGGCTCAAGGAGGGTCAGTTCGGGTGTGGTTCAAGAGAAATGCCCCTATTTTCATGAGGAATATTGGAGGGTATGCACTGTTGAGTTCTGGTCCGGCTCACAGCCTTCCCAGAGAGGTATCTTGTTGGCCACAATGAGAACAGGATGCTGGACCAGGTGGGATTTTGGCTTGACCTATCCGGGCTGTTGTAATGTCCTTAAAAGACAAGTGAAGACAGGAAAAGGCTGATAAAACGATGAACAAAGCAGGAAGGGAACCAATTCCCTCTCAAAACACATGAGTAGCGGTGATGACAGGAGTTGTAGTGCGGCCCAAGAACATTTGAAAAGTCCTTCTGCATGGATCACGCCTGTGGCTCATCCAGTCTAGCATCCCATTCTCACAGAAGAAGAGTTTGGATTTGATATCCCGCTTTATCACTACCCGAAGGAGTCTCAAAGCGGCTAACATTCTCCTTTCCCTTCCTCCCCCACAACAAACACTCTGTGAGGTGAGTGGGGCTGAGAGACTTCAGAGAAGTGTGACTGGCCCAAGGTCACCCAGCAGCTGCATGTGGAGGAGCGGGGAAGCGAACCCGATTCACCAGATTATGAGTCTACCGCTCTTAACCACTACACCACACTGGCTCTCAGTGGCCAACCAGGCGGGAAACCCCCAAAACAAGACCGGAATACAACATCTGGAAGGCCGCAGGTTCTCCAACCCTCATTAGAACTGAGGGTCGCCTAACGAAAGGTTAGCAATATATTCAGGGACAACGAAAAGAAGCAGGTCTTCACTCAATGTGGAGTGCAAACTTATGGGATACACTGCCCCAGATGTGTTGAAGATCACTGGTTTTTACGGTTCCCTACCCTGACCCACCTCCCACCTGCGGACACAGGGGCCATTCCACCCTGACCCACCTCCCACCTGCAGACACAGGGGCCATTCCACCCTGACCCACCTCCCACCTGCAGACACAGGGGCCATTCCACCCTGACCCACCTCCTACCTGTGGACACAGGGGCCATTCCACCCTGACCCACCTCCCACCTGCGGACACAGGGGCCATTCCATCCCGACCCACCTCCCACCTGTGGACACAGGGGCCATTCCATCTTGACCCACCTCCCACCTGTGGACACAGGGGCCATTCCACCCTGACCCACCTCCCACCTGTGGACACAGGGGCCATTCCACCCTGACCCACCTCCCACCTGTGGACACAGGGGCCATTCCACCCTGACCCACCTCCCACCTGTGGACACAGGGGCCATTCCATCCTGACCCACCTCCCACCTGTGGACACAGGGGCCATTCCACCCTGACCCACCTCCCACCTGTGGACACAGGGGCCATTCCATCTTGACCCACCTCCCACCTGTGGACACAGGGGCCATTCCACCCTGACCCACCTCCCACCTGTGGACACAGGGGCCATTCCATCCTGACCCACCTCCCACCTGTGGACACAGGGGCCATTCCATCTTGACCCACCTCCCACCTGTGGACACAGGGGCCATTCCACCCTGACCCACCTCCCACCTGTGGACACAGGGGCCATTCCGTGCCCTTCCTCTGCCCATTTGGTTGGCACGTCGTGTGCTCAGAGGAGCTCATTTGGTATAGAGGCTGCCAGCTGCTGATTCCTACGCTAGGGATCTGTTTCTGGTGAATTGCATCCTCCCCTCTGCCCCCCCCCCCCCGAAAGAGCCTGGTGTGATGATAAAATAGCACGCCTGGAAGTTTCTGGAGAGTATCCGTCCTTCAAACAGCCCCTTGGAACAGGGGGAATTGCTAGTTTCCGACCAGGGCAGTTGGCAAAACAAACAACAGCAGAAGGCTCTGGGGGCAGGTGGGAAGGTAGCAGCGCTGCTTGACTTCCCTGTTTCGACAGAAGTCAAGCCACCCACATTTCCCCAGCGTGACTTAACAGTTGATCCACGTGGAAAGTTTAAGCAGGTGGGCAGACTGGAGCCTGGCTCCCCCGGGGCCTTTCCCTACGGGAAGAATGGCCCCCTAAGTAACCAACTGCGGTCCAGCTTACTCCCTTCTGTGGTCTGCTTCTTTCCTGGTCCTGCCGCTTCCTGGCCTGCGGCAGCGGCCTGACACTAGAACTGTGCTGAAAATTCAACGCAAACACCCCTTCATTTCCCCCAACCATTCTGCATCAGTTAATGAGGAAAGAAACGGCGCTTTAAAATTATCGGAGGGGAGAGAAGGCTCCCAGTGAAACTCTCAGGTGTGCAGTGCAGGGATCTTGATGCAAGGACTTTTCCTTCTGAGGTGGCATGGAAGGGTTCATGAGTGTCTTTTCATTCTATAAATTGCTTGTCCCATGGTCTGCCCCCTTCCTGGGTGCCCATGCGTCACTCAAAACCCAGGGGAAGACTTCATGGAGGTCAGGAAGTGCAGGCTGCAGAAAATGCTTGCAGGATAGAAAATTGCACCCACTCTGCCACTTTGCAATGATGAAATAGGCTTGAAATCCTGCACCGACCCCAAATTCTAAATAAGTTATTAAGAAAGTGCCCCGAGAATGAAAACGCCGCAAGGAATTTGCTCCCGTGAGATGTTACAGTGGGCATCAACATGGCTGGCTTTAATAGAAGATTAGACAGAAGTAGATTAATAAAGTAGATTCATTCATTCAGTTGCAGGAAAGCATAAGTCGGCCCTGATTGCAAGATGCTGGAGTCGGCCCTGATTGCAAGATGCTGGTCTATGGCCTGATCCAGAATAGCTCTTATTATGTCCTTATTGCCAGATCCTTCTTCCGGATACAGAAGCACTGGAAGTATCTGGATCTATGGAATGCGAAACCCTTGCCTCCCTGTTTACATGAGAAACCTATACGCAGCCTTTTAGTACTTCGCCTCCAAAGTGGCTTAACAAACATACCTAAGCCAGTGCAAATGAACTGAGTTCAGCAGTACACATTCGGAGTAGAAATGGTTAGGAATGCACTGCAAGAGATCAACAGCAGTAGCCACAGAGCTATAAACCCTACAGGCAGAGATTAAATACGGATAAATCCAAAAGACGACAGAGGAGGCCATTTCTGGTAGCCACCCAGTCTCTATTGATTATCTTGGCGAGTTTGCTGGTTTTTATGGGAGGAGGCTGCCTAGAAACGCCATTCAAGGCTTCATAGTCTTATCCCCATTTTACAGCTGAGGGAAACTGAGGCTGACAGACACCATGAACCACTCACAAGGTCACAAGGACAGTAGATAGAAACCGATCTCTTATCTCTGGAGATGTAACACTGGAAAGTCCCAAAATAGCTTGGGAATTTCCTTAGCCCGATAAGCTGGGGCTGTTCAATGGAGACAGCCTTATCTCTGTCTTTGCAGCTGTAAAACATAAATCCTCAATTTACAAGAGACCACAGCCTCCCTCCGCAAGAGTCATGTGGAAACGAAAAGCGTTGACTGCACCAAACTTTGAAGAAGGGAAGTGGAAGTCTGACAGTCAGGTTTCTTCTGAGTACTGCTGTTGGAGCAGTGTTGGGGTGTGTGTGCGCGCTGAGGACTTTCCACTGAGGTACCCCAAGTTAGACTCAAAGAGTTTTGGGCCATCTTAAAGGCTATAATACAATGTACTGTGGCACGAGGTTTTGTGGACTCAAGCCCACTTCCTCAGATGCATGAAATGAAATCTTAGCTGGCAGGTACAGAAAAGAGAAAACTTTGAGGAGGTGGTGCGTAGCTAAATGGCAGGGAGATGCAAAAATTATGGTCAACGATAGCCAGGTTTGATTCCTGGTTCTTGGAGATGAGTCAAGTTTAGGGTGTGTATACGTCTTTCGAAAGAACTAGGACCAGGTTTTTATTCTTAATAGCATCATCAGCTGCCTCCTTTCTCTTTGCCACCCTAAAACTCTTGGACTTTTCAGGGCACCTTGATTTTCAGACCAAAGCAGGTAGTACTATTTTATCTCCACACCAGTGAAAAGATTTGGCTGTCGATTTATACAGATTGCTACTGGTCTGCCACTAAGCTTTTCCACCCCCCCTAGTCAGTTGACAACCCAGCAATGATGGCTAGTGATAGAGAATTGCAAGTTCTTCGCTGTATGTTTAATGTTTTGTGATCTGCTATGAGAGCTTATTTGATCAGGATAGAAACAGAGGAGACTACCTTCATTTCTTCTTGGGCAGCTTAGGCCCCTCCTTCTCTGCCTTTGTTGCTGATAAATTTTAAATAATAAAATTTAATTCTTACCCTTTCAAATGGGAAACAGCAAATGAGTAGCAGCATATACGCCATACCTTTAAAGCACATTCAAATCACCACCACCCCAAATAATCCTGGGAATTATAGTTTGCTAAGGGTGCTTGGAATTGCAACTCTGTGCGAAGGTAAACTACAGTTCTCGTGATTTTTATTTTGCAGGGGGAGGAATGGTCTTTGAATGTGCTTTAAAAAGATGCTGCCTACACAGCCGTACCAGCAGATTAATTAAAGAAAGCATTAAAATTAAAAAAATTAAAGGGGGTGGAATGATGAAGAAGGAAGGGATCTTTCCCCTTGAACATCACAGTCTTTGTCCTGGAGAAGGGAACTTGCAGGGCAGCTGATTTGACCATGTATGTGGGACGAGATGGGATGAGGAGCTGGAGTCAAAGCTTCTTTGATCCTGCGAGGAAGAGAAACTTAAAAATAGACTCTTCCTGTACCATAAATAGATGCTGTGTCAGTGTCAGATGGCTGCAAATATGGGGCTTCGTTTTGGGGTGTGTCTGTGGCCTGTGGCAGTTCGCTTTCAGAGAGAGGGAGAGAACGCCTGCAGAGGGCTGGAGCTGAACCAGAGAGCCCTGGGTTCAAATCCCCACTCGGATGGAAACTCGCTGGCTGGCCAAAGCATCCTTTTTCTCTCTCTTAACCGACCTTACTAGGGAATCCGTGGCCAGGTTATGGGAAGAAAGTTAGGAAGCCCCTAAGGAAATAAAAAGCATCACTTTACGTCCCATTGCTTTTAAACTCTGGATTGGAAGTCCCAGTCAGTTTAGCGCAGAATTTACTTCTGACTAAACATACAGAGGGACGCGGGGGCTTGCCGATCAGCAGGTTGGTGGTTTGAATCCCCTCGACAGGGTGAGCTCCCATTGCTCAGTCCCTGCTCCTGCCAACCTAGCAGTTCGAAAGCACGTCCAAGTGGAAGTAGATAAATAGGTACCGCTCTGGTGGGAAGGTAAACGGCGTTTCCGTGCTCTGCTCTGGTTCGCCAGAAGCGGCTTATTCATGCTGGCCACATGACCTGGAATCTGTCTGCGGACAAATGCTGGCTCTCTCGGCCTATAGAGTGAGATGAGCGCCACAACTCCAGAGTCGTCTGCGATTGGACCTAATGGTCAGGGGTCCCTTTACCTTTACCCTGGGAGACCAGGCCCAATAATGGTATTAGACATGGCTGCTTTGAGTACTAGGGACTGAGGATAAAGTCTGAGGGATGTGGCCATCATGCTTTGCTAGTACCTCTCAATCTTTAGGCTGCCGCTTTTGGACGATTCTTGAAGCCCCTCTAGACTGGTGGTGTTTTTGCAGGCAAATTCTGCACATGCCATTGACCCAAGCACAGTGCATTAGTGATGATCTTCCCCCTACACCATACACGCACACCATTCCACTTGAATAGTTGTTCTGCAATGCTTTCTGAATGGTCTCGCTGCCCAGAGGGGCATTTTTAGGCTACGGCACAACCAATGCAACACACGTTGAGAACTCGTCGCATGAAAAGTTACAGGGCTTCAGCTGGAAGCTCTGGGAACATGCATGGATTGGAAACAAAGCATGCGTCTCCATCCTGAAAAAAACTGCTGTCGCAAGCAGAACTGAAAGTGGGATCGCGTGTAACTGCCTAGACACCAACAAAACGTCATGAACGCACAATAAAAAGACCGTCTACAGGCAGTTCTTAAATTTAGTGGTTGAAGCTGGCGTTTCTTTCTGTGAGCTCAACTCTACTCCCCCAATTTCTCTTCTACATCTCCCCATTCTGAGCACCAAGCTGACACTTGATGCCAAGAATTCTTCCAGGCAGAATCCATGGTGGATTACGGTTGTGTACCGTATTTTTCGCTCTATAAGATGCACCAGACCATAAGATGCACCTAGTTTTTGGAGGAGGAAAACAAGAAAAAAAATATTCTGAATCTCATAAGCCAGAACAGCAAGAGAGATCGCTGCGCAGTGAAAGCAGCAATCCCTCTTGCTGTTCTGGCTTCTGGGATAGCTGCGCAGCCTGCATTCGCTCCATAAGACGCACATAAATTTCCCCTTACTTTTTAGGAGGGGAAAAGTGAGTCTTATAGAGCAAAAAATACGGTAATTTTAAGGAAAGGGACTATGGAATTGCTGGTTGCTGCAAGGTGATACACATGCAAACTGGAGAGGGGTCTGGCACATTTTTGGAAAGATTCAACGCATTCCTCTGCCGGCCACAAGGAAGGTGAACCCCCCCTCTCCCCCAAAACTATTTGCAGGTGGGCTTTAATCCGAAACTTCCTTCAGACCAGGCATTCCTGCCGCCTTTTACAGCCAGCTCTCCAGCTGAGGCAGGAATGGCACTGGAGCCAGAACAAAGGCCTGCTATTTTTACATCCACAGCTTTGCAAATACCTGTCAGATGGACCAAGTGCGGGAACCACAGCCAGGGCAGCGTGGCGGCTCGATTGCTCACTGGGAGAACTAGGCATTGTGGGAAATCAAAATGGCGGCTCCCAGATCCAGCTGGCTGGTGAAGATTTAGCCCACCGGGGTGTGATGAAAGGGGTCTTTGCTGAATGCCTTGTCAGATGTGGGGTCAGCTATCCCAGTTTGAAGCACCAATTGACCCTATTTTTCTCAGGCAAAGCTTTACCCGAGAGGTATTGGAAGGAAATGATTTAAAATTATCGATGAGTGATTATTATAGATAGATAAAAGAGGATTTACTTATTTTGTGAACAGGCTACAGCAATATATAAAAGTCTTAGCAGAAATTGGTGCTTGTACAGTCAATGTGCAGGGAGAAAGGATGAAATATTGTAATATCATTTTTTAAAACTGAATATTTAAATGAAAGTTGGGAAAGCTAATGTACTTGGAGCAGCAATGGACGGAGGGAAAAAGAAGGAACATCTGGGGGTGTGAAGTCAGCTTTTACATTTGTATTAAATGTGGTGACAATTTTTTTAAAAATTATGGAAAATCAATAAAAAAATAATTGGCAAAAAAGCACATACTGCCCATTGTCCCGCCTCACACTGCTTTGTGCCCAGACTGGGCCTACTACGATGGCGTGTTTGTGCAGTTGGGATAGCCACCCAGCCACCAGGGCGCCAAGTTCTCGTTCCCACAAGCACTACACAAAACCTCGTGGAGGAAAAAAGAAAACCATTTAATGCAAACGGGAAAAAGAATAGCCTTTATAGAAATAAAGTTGTACACTGCCAGAGATTCAGGAGCACTGGGAACAGAGGTCCTGTCTGCGATATGGGCAAACTCCTCCAGACAAAAAAATCAGACCGAGAAAGAGATTTTACAGCACCCCCCAAAAAAGGGGTCACAACGGATCTTGCTTGTGAGGTGCTCCGCTTAGACGAGGACCCACAAGATCTGCCTCCTGACCCATCCGGGCTAAGCGCCAATCGCTCGTCCTCTTTCCTCTTCCCGAACTGGAGATCCAAACTCAGGACGTTTGGCTCATAGGTTCCACACTGACTGCCGGCGGAATGGAGCTGCCCTTCTGCTCCCGACTGCAGAAGTCTTCCCTTCCCAAGCGGCGAGGGTCCCGAATGGGAAGGAGCCGTAACGGTGGCGAGGGGGCAGCCCTGGCCGGGGTGGGGAGGACCTCAGCACTCGACGCCATAGCGGTCGAAGTTCCGGAGGATGACGGCCAGTTGGAGGTGGACGGTGCCCATGGCGCAGGTCTGCAGGCGGTAGCGGTCGGCCCCCGTGTAGATCAGGTCGGTGTTGAGCAGCTGGGGGCCCCCTCCCACGAAGAGCTGGGAGAGCTGCTCCTGCCACGAGCCCAGGGGGCGCCAGGTGACGCAGTCCAGCTGGTGGGAGCCGGGGGTGGAAGGCACGTGGCAGAAGCCGTAGCCGTACAGCTCCGTGCGCCCAAAGGAGTCCTGGTGCCACACCTGGACGTGAAGCTTGGGCCAGCCTGGCAGGGGGAAAAGAGAAAGGGAGGGTCGTTTCTCTACACAGCCACGGCAGCCCGAATGGTATATGCACCAGAAACGGAGGGAAGGGAGCAGGACCAGCGAAGGAGTTGCAGACAAAAACAGCGGAAGGTGCAAAATCGCCGAGCTTAACCAGCAGGATAGGAGAGCCAGAGGAAAGGGTATTTAAGGAAGACTGGAAAATGTTTGTAGAATACTCGAAGAATCATTGCAAACAGGTTAGGGCGTTAGCAGGATGGGAGTAAATTCAGCAGTAAAAATTGCATTGAGATAAAATAAGAAAGGGGAAATATGGAGTACCGTATTTTTCTGTGTATAAGACGCCCCCGTGTGTAAGACGACCTCAATTTTTTGGGACTCCTAATTGAGAAAATGGGACACAGGTGGCACTGTGGGTTAAACCACAGAGCCTAGGACTTGCCGATCAGAAGGTCGGTGATTTGAATCCCCATGACGGGGTGAGCTCCTGTTGCTCGGTCCCTGCTCCTGCCAACCTAGCAGTTCCAAAGCACTGCTAGTGCAAGTAGATAAATAGGTACCGCTCCGGCGGGAAGGTAAACGGTGTTTATGTGCGCTGCTCTGGTTCGCCAGAAGCGGCTTAGTCATGCTGGCCACATGACCCGGAAGCTGTACACCGGCTCCCTCGGCCAATAAAGCGAGATGTGCGCCGCAACCCCAGAGTCGGCCACGACTGGACCTAATGGTCAGGGGTCCCTTTACCTTTACTAAAATGAGAAAGGGAAATCTGGAGTGCCGTATTTTTCCGTGTATAACATGCCCCCGTGTACAAGACGACCCCGATTTTTTGGGACTCCTGATTGAGGAAATGGGTGGAGAGTGCCCAGACACGTTGAGCTTTCTTCGGGGGGGGGGGGGATTGCCGACAATCGCTCACCCGCCTGACCCCCGCTGCCAATTGCACGCATCAGCGAAGCCACCAATTGCCTGTCCCACCTCTGCACTATCTGTGTATAAGACAACCCCCAATTTTTAGCATTATCTATTAAATGAAGAAACCTCGTCTTGTATACAGAAAAATGCGGCAATTAGAATATGCAGCAGTAAGGGAGAATCAGAAGGAACAATGGAAGGTGGGAAGGGAAGTCTTATGCTTAATTCAATACAGTCATACCTTGGAAGTTGAACAGAATTCGTTCTGGAAGTCCGTTCGACTTCCAAAACGTTCGGAAATCAAAGCGCGGCTTCTGATTGGCTGCAGGAAGCTCCTGCAGCCAATCGGAAGCCCCACCTGACATTCAGCTTCCAAAAATAGTTCACAAACTGGAACACTCACTTCCGGGTTTGCGGCATTCGGGAGCCAAAACGCTTGAGAACTAAGCTGTTCAAAAACCAAGGTACGACTGTATTGTGTTTTGTTTATGTGATTGTGAAAAATAAATGAATAAAAGTTGTTTTTGAAAAAGGAAAAAGGAAGAAAGGATAGCAATTTAAGTTTCCGAAGCATCCCACCATTTCATCTCGGTAGCGATGTTGGGGGGATTTAGATGGAAGCAGACACTATTGATGTTCACTTACTCGTGCCATGTAGAGGCAGTGTGGTGTAGTGGTTAGAGTGCTGCACTAAGACCTGAGATGCCAGGGTTCAAATCCCCACTCGGCCGTGAAGCTCACAGGGTGACCTTGGGTCAGTCATTCATTCTCAGCCCAACCTGCCTCGCAAGGCTGTTGTTGTGAGGCTAACAAGGGGAGGCGGAGAAGGAGGCATGCCGACTTGAGCTCCTTGAAGGACAGGAGGGATATATAAAAGCTAAAAAAGATGAAATAAATAAATGCCCGTGCACTGAAATGGTGCAGAACAATGTAATCAATTATATGAGATTCTGCTACAGAAGACAGCAGGACCAGTGATGTAGTTTTTGTTGGAAGCTGAACTGCAGTGGCGCAGAAACAGCGCTGCGTGCGATGAAGATGGCTTGGAAGAGAAATCAATTTCCCTGCCTCCTGGTGACCCTGACAACAGCTTGGAAGGGATTACACAGGTAACGAAGATCATGGCCACTGGGCCCATCACCTGCCGGCAAATAGAAGGGGAAGAAGTGGAGGCAGTGAGAGATTTTACTTTCTTGGGCTCCATGATCACTGCAGATGGTGACAGCAGCCACAAAATTAAGAGACGCCTGCTTCTTGGGGGAAAAGCAATGACAAACCTAGACAGCATCTTAAAAAGCAGAGACATCACCTCGCCGACAAAGGTCCGTATAGTTAAAGCTATGGTTTTCCCAGTAGTGATGTATGGAAGTGAGAGCTGGACCATAAAGAAGGCTGATCGCCGAAGAATGGATGCTTTTGAATTATGGTGCTGGAGGAGACTCTTGAGAGTCCCGTGGACTGCAAGAAGATCAAACCTATCGATTCTGAAGGAAATCAGCCCTGAGTGCTCACTGGAAGGACAGATCCTGAAGCTGAGGCTCCAATACTTTGGCCACCTCATGAGAAGAGAAGACTCCCTGGGAAAGACCCTGATGTTGGGAAAGATGGAGGGCACAAGGAGAAGGGGACGACAGAGGATGAGATGGTTGGACAGTGTTCTCGAAGCTACCAGCATGAGTTTGATCAAACTGCGGGAGGCAGTGGAAGACAGGAGTGCCTGGCGTGCTCTGGTCCAGGGGGTCATGAAGAGTCGGACACGACTAAACGACTAAACAACAACAACATTCCTGCCCCCTCTGGGGGGGGGGGGCAGAGAGGACAGGGGCTTTTCTCAGGTTGCCCAGCAAGTTCCCGGCCAAGTCGAGATTTGAATCAGAAGCTTCCCGGATCGCGATCCCAACCACTCTGCTACACTGAGTTCGGGAACAAGGTTGCAGCATCAGCCAGAGGACATAGCTAGCACTCCTTAGAAGCAAAAAGAGCCCTGCCTCCAGACATGGAAGTTCTGTGCTATATTTTCTGTAATCTTAGGGTTGGAGTCTACCATTAAAACTGAAACCTAGAATTCATCTGAGCATTACGGAAGTACCACGGAGTCAAATTGGCATCTTATCTCCCTATAAAAAATTACAACGTAGAGGAATAGCATTTCTCAAGTTTCAACTGAACCATTTTTGCAAGGGCGTTACAGAATGGTCTGTCTGAATTAAGGGAATGCCAGCAGGTTGTTGTTATTTAACGCAAAGAATACAGTGGTACCTCTGGTTGTGAACGGGATCCGTTCCAGAGCCTCGTTCGCAACCTGAAAGGAACGCAACCCGATTCTGCGCATGCGCAGGTCGTGATTCGCCGCTTCTGCGCATGTGCGTGATGTCATTTTGCTCGTCTGCACATGCGCGAGCGGCGAAACCCGGAAGTAACCCTTTCTGGTACTTCCGGGTCGCCGCGGGACGCACCGGAAAAGGCGTAACCTAAACCAAACGTAACAAGAGGTACGACTGTAGTTAATAATCAGCGTAAAGGTATCCCTGACCATTAGGTCCAGTTGCGGACAACTCTGAGGTTGCGCGCTCATCTTGCTCTATAGGCCGAGGGAGCCGGTGTACAGCTTCCGGGTCATGTGGCCAGCATGACTAAGCCGCTTCTGGCGAACCAGAGCAGCGCATGGAAACGCCGTTTACCTTCCCGCCGGAGCGGTACCTATTTATCTACTTGCACTTTGATGTGCTTTTGAACTGCTAGGTGGGCAGGAGCTGGGACCGAACAACGGGAGCTCACCCCGTCGCGGGGATTCGAACCGCTGACCTTCTGATCAGCAAGCCCTAAGCTCTGTGGTTTAGACCACAGCGCCACCCGCGTCCCGTCTAATAATCAGGGTATTTCTTTCTTAATATAATAGCATCCATGCACACAGATTGGGGAGAGTAAAGGTAAAGGTAAAGGTACCCCTGCCCGTACGGGCCAGTCGTGTCCGACTCTAGGATTGTGCGCTCATCTCGTTTAAGAGGCTGGGAGCCGGCGCCGTCTGAGGACACTTCCGGGTCATGTGGCCAGCGTGACGAAGCTGCAGCTGGCGAGCCAGCACCAGCGCCGCACACGGAAACGCCATTTACCTCCCCGCTATAAAGCGGTACCTATTTATCTACTTGCACTTAGGGGTGCTTTCGAACTGCTAGGTGGGCAGGAGCTGGGACCGAACGACGGGAGCTCACCCCGCCGCGGGGATTTGAACCGCTGACCTTACAATCAGCAAGTCCTAGGCACTGAGGTTTTACCCACAGCGCCACCCGCGCCACCCGATTGTGGAGGGAATACCACACTATTTCTGCCACAGCAAAAGCAGAATCTTTAAAGATGTGTGTGTGTGTGTGTGTGTGTGTGTGGCATCACCATTTGAGGACCAGGGTCCCGTTAGGACAGAGGCATGAAGACTTCTCAGTTGACA
Organism: Podarcis muralis; assembly: GCF_964188315.1. Classification (NCBI taxonomy): domain Eukaryota; kingdom Metazoa; phylum Chordata; class Lepidosauria; order Squamata; family Lacertidae; genus Podarcis; species Podarcis muralis. The sequence goes on from NC_135661.1 coordinate 83,060,074, forward strand.
GATATATAAATGGAGAAAAGGAAGTCTGGAACATTGGGGCCCCAAAGGACACAAACGGCAGGAGGCCTGTCGCATTGCTACGTGGTGTCCAAATGTATATGAGACAAGACCAGAGTGACAAAGCCATAACCAGTGAGTGTGGCACTTCACCACAGAATAAAATAGCTTGATCTAAAAGGACAGGCCTCTGCCCCAAGGAGCTTGCAAACCACGACACTGAATACTTGGACATAGAAAAAAAAGATTTTGACACTCCACTTGTGGATGAGGAACTGTTAAAAAAACAGAAAGAAGAGCAGGGAAAAAAATGGATAGTTCTCATGATGGAAGGATACAGAATGAGGAGTCCTGCAGGACTTGTGCTTTCCAACTAAACTTGGGGGTGGCAGTGAGGTGGCCATTGATACTAAATCATTCACGGTAGTTTAAACAGGAGAGATGGTGAAGAGGTCCAAAACGACTTCCCCAAACTCAGGGCTTATTCACACCCACACTTTTCCTCCACTCTTTCCAGGCACGGTCTGTGATTTAAAGCCCTGAACACCTTTTTCCCTTCTACTTCAGAGCTTTCCCTGTGAAAATCCGCTCTTTAAAGCTCAATCAGAGCAAACGGCCATCCGTGGGGAACCCAAACTGATGTTTGCTCCGATGGAGCACTGAAGACTGGGAAACTGGTGTATCTGACTAGGCACTGTGGAGAACAGGATGCTGGCCTGATCTGACAGGTTCTTAATAATTCAGTGTGCGGATAACAATGCTGATTTACCATAAAGAGCTGCTTGGCGGCGTCTGTGAAGTGACATGAGCTTGCAGAAAGCACTCAACTGATGCTAAATATTAAGGTTATTATTATTAAGTCATAGTCTGGCTCCTCCAAGCACTCGTTAGGCTCCATCCTCCTTCTCCTCTCTTTCTTTCTTTCCTTCTTTCTTTCTTTGTCTATTTCTCTCTTTCTCTCTCTATCCTGCTCCCGCCACCATCTCCCCCTGTCAATTCAGAGTTCGTATTTCAACATTAGCCAAGGTCTGGCTGGCTGGGGGTGGCGGTGGGGTTATATGTGTGTGTGTGTGTGTGTGTGCGTGGGTGTATGTGTTTTATCTCTTCGCCTGAGCACTGTGTTCCCAGCAATAAAGGGAACCGGGGAGGCATGATTTATTAATTATGTGGAGTCTCGTCAGCCGGGAAGAAAAGGAAGCGGCGGGAGACTTTCGGCAGCTTTTCCGCATCAATCCATCCCTCCGTCCCCCCCGCTTGGCCATTCCTTGCCGCCACCTTTCCGGTCCAGCTCAGCTCAGCTGAAGCGCAGCCTAGAAAAGGCAGCGATGAGAAGCCCACGCAAATCAAACCGGCTTTGCGGCACGCACACAAAAAAAGCCGTCCACTCCGACAATTAATCCCCTGCCATTCCGAACGGCTTCCCTTCGCTGGCTGGCTTCTGAGCTCTTTTGTCTGACGGCGCAGTTTACCGTAGCCACAGATTAATTTCCTTTAAGGTAGCCAATTATATTGAACGTACGCGGGTGGCGCTGTGGGTTAAACCACAGAGCCTAGGACTTGCCGATCAGAAGGTCAGCGGTTCGAATCCCCGCGACGGGGTGAGCTCCCGTTGCTCAGTCCCTGCTCGTGCCAACCTAGCAGTTCGAAAGCACGTCAAAGTGCAAGTAGATAAATAGGTACCGCTCTGGCGGGAAGGTAAACGGCGTTTCCGTGCGCTGCTCTGGTTTGCCAGAAGCGGCTTAGTCATGCTGGCCACATGACCCGGACGCTGTACGCCGGCTCCCTCGGCCAGTAAAGCAAGATGAGTGCCGCAACCCCAGAGTCGGCCACGACTGGACCTAATGGTCAGGGGTCCTTTTACCTACCTTATTCTTGGAGGGGGTGGGGAGGAAAACAAGGGGTGAAATATAAAATAAACTAAGGTTACCAGACGTCTCCGTTTCCCAGGGACGGTCTCCGGATTTACAAATCAGTCCCCATACAAAACCCACTGAAGTTGAAAAGTGTCCCCGGATGTATTGAAAAAAATCTGGTAACCTTAAAATAAACCGAGCCCAAAAGTATTGCCGTCACCCACACACACCCCCAGCACCCTCCGTGGCTGGGAATCCCAGAAGTCAAGAGCAGGCATCAAGGCCTCCCCTCAATTGTTCCACGTTAGGAGGGGAACTGGTACCCCTAACCCACCAAATCTAGGGGGCTTCTGTTGAAAACAGAAGACTGGGCTGAAGATTCCAAGTTCCAAGGGGGGGAAATGTCATGGGCTGGTTGGATGCAGGAACGGTGAGAGGAACCAGCAGGGAAATCACCAAGGGAAGAAGGCTCGGAGCTCGGGGATTGGTGGTGGGAGAGCAAGCATGGTCAGAGGGAGGAGGAGGTGTCAGAAGCTGAAGGGCTAACAGGGTTTAGTGAGCTGGGAGACTCCGTGGCAGAGAGCAGTCCAGAAGCAGAAGCAGAAGGAAAGGAGGGAGGCCAAGAGGCAGAGAGGAGTCCGGCTGGTGAAGAGTCACGGGCGTCTGCCTCTCCTGCTGCAACAAGTTCCCCCGCCCCCTTGTCTCCCAGAGCCAGGAGAGGCATGAAGAGAGCAGAGGGGAAGTTTGATTAACGCAGGCACAGTCTCCGATTGCTTGGGGAAAACCCTAGAGAGGAGGGGGACTTTGGCAGCCGTGGGGACCTTCAGTCTCAGCAACTGCTTCATGGGAGCAAGACCTGACGGAGATCGAGTTGCTGTGCTCACTAAGCCTGATGTTCCTGTGCATATCCTGTTTTTGCTAATAGTTACCTCCAAGTTAAAGGTATGCGGGTGGCGCTGTGGGTTAAACCACAGCACCTAGGACTTGCCGATCAGGAGGTCGGCGGGTCGAATCCCACGACGGGGTGAGCTCCTGTTGCTCGGTCCCTGCTCCTGCCAACCTAGCAGTTCAAAAGCACGTCAAAGTGCAAGTAGATAAATAGGTACCGCTCCGGCGGAAAGGTAAACGCCGTTTCCGTGCGTTGCTCTGGTTCGCCAGAAGCGGCTTAGTCATGCTGGCCACATGACCCGGAAGCTGTACGCCGGCTCCCTCGGCCAATAAAGCGAGGTGCCAATAAACACCAGAGTCGGCCACGACTGGACCTAATGGTCAGGGGTCCCTTTACCTTTACCTCCAAGTTGCTCAGTGCAGTTTACTGCTGGCTCGCTCCTGTCAGGCACGTTCATAACGAGAGGCGAGACACAGTGCCTGATTTGATTGTGCAATTTGCTTAAACACCCCTCTGCATTTCATGGCTGGAGAGAATGGGGGCCTCTGAGTCTACGCAGAGTACCTCTCCTCAACCACTGAGCAACTGCTGGGGACACGGAACCATTTCAAGCCAAGGGCCCGCACTCTCTTCTGAGCAACTTCCAAGGGGCCAATGGTGGGTGGAGCCAGAGGCAACAGTGGGAGGAGCAACAGGTGCAAACGACGCCTTTGTGCACTAGGCCAGCTGCAACACACAGCCCTCTTCGTCCTCCATCCTGAGTTCTTGCGGGAATACAGTCAAGCTGGGATGCAGAGAATTCTCCACCATAAATCCCCAGCCCCACCTTTCAAGCCAGAATCCCCAGAAGAGAGAGGGCTTCCGAAGGCGACATCTCTACAATGCAATTGGCTGGGCCCCACTGGTAGGGTGGAAGGCAGGGAGGCGAACAGCAGGTGGCGCCAGAGGCAACGAAAGCCAACTATTTGCCTCTATCCTCCTCCTCCCTGCTGAGTTGTACAACAGCAAAACTAAGGAGGGGGAAGCCAACCTGCTCCTAAATCCCCCTATTTGTTGTTTTCTGAGATCCCTGGACTGGATTTATCTCAGGGGAAGGCTGGATGAGGGCAGACTGAGTGTGATGGCCTGGGATTCCGAGTCTGAGAGCGATCCGGAGGAATCCCAGCCGGCACAGGAGTCCCCGCCTCCAGGGCCGGCTGAACTGGGGCAAGGCCTAGATGCTGAGTGTTAAGTCGTGGGTTGACATAGCAGCCGGCACAGCGATTTCTTCAAGTAGCTCTTTATTCTGGTAAGCTGGAATAGAACTGACAGTGAACAGCTCAGCCGGCCTGTATTTATAGGCAGCCGGCTGTCACATTGTTTTTTTTTTTTTTTTTTTTTTTTTTTTTTTTTAATATTTTATTAAGGATTTTCTTGTTTTACAGAAGTGTAGTGCCTCATATATATTTTTCCCCATGTAACATTTTTACAAATCCGTTTCATTTGTTGAGGCATTAGGGGGAGAAGAAAATAAAAATAAAAATTAAAAAAAAGGAGAGAAAAGAGAAAGGGGGGTGGAGAGAGGGAAGATGGATAAGGGTGGGATTGGGTGGCGGTGTTTCTATTATGTTTAATGTATGTAGAGTTTGGTGTCAGCGTGCTTGTGTTGTTCACTTGTGTTCCTTTGGTGGTGAGAGAGGTTGGGGTTGGCCTAGGGTGTGATTGTTTGCTTGTGATTGGCTGTGGTGATCTTTGTTTTCGTGTGTGAGTGAGGTGGGTGGGTGTTTTGGATCAGGTTAGCCATATTGATTTGTATGCTGTTGGTGGATTATTGTCATTGTCCTGTTGGGCTGTGTGTGTGATAAAGGGGAGCCATACCGGGGTGAAGGCATCTTCTTCTGTTTGTCCCCGTGTCAGTTTCAGTTTATTAGTTAATTTTTCTAGTAGGGCTGTTTCCCATACTATTTGATACCATTGGTCCATGCTTACTCCTGACAGGTCTCTCCAGTGTCTGGTTATGGTGTTTCTGGCTGCTGAGAGCAGGTGGGTTATGAGTTCTTTGTGGTGTAAATGGGCATTGTTGTCTTGGAAGATGTTTAGTAGGGCCAATTCTGGGGTGGTGTCTATTACTTGCTTAGTTATTTTACAAATTTCTTGTATGGCTGTTGTCCAGAATAGTTGGATTTTGGGACACTCCCACCACATGTGGAAGTATGTGCCTGTGGAGGTGCACCCTCTCCAGCATTTTGGTGAGGTTCCTGGGTGTATTAGCGCTAGTTTCCTTGGTGTTAGGTACCACCTGTAGGTGAGTTTCAGTGTGAGTTCTTTTCTTTTCGTTGATATGGATTTAAAGGGGGGTTTAGACCACATTCTGGTCCATTGAGAGGGGTTTATCTCATAGCCTATGTCATTCTCCCATTGATTTTTGATTGCGTCTAGGGGATTTGCGAGATTTTGGAGTAGTATTTTGTATATTGCGGATACCATCCCTTTACCGTTTCCCTTTGTTGTTAGGAGGAGGTTTTCGAAGGTTGTCAGGGGCCTAGTTGCTGCTGATTTTACTGTTGGGTTGTTTAAGAGGGCATGTAGTTGGTGTTGTGTTAACCAGGGCATTTGGGTGTCTTCTAGTTTGTCTTGTATTTCTTGTGTTGACAAGGGTTTGTTATTTTTATAAAAGTCTATTAGGCGATACAAGCCTTTGGTTCGCCAGGTTTTTATCTTGAGGTTTTGTGCTGCATGGTGGAATAATGGGTGGTATGCCAGGGGGATTAGTGGGGATGGGGTTGGGGATAGTTTGCCTATTTGTGTTTTCCATGCTTTGAGCATGGTCTGTGTGTACCTGTTAAGTGTTGTGGGAATTTTCTTTAGTTTGTTTGGGAGGAGTGGGTATGTTGTGGTGCAGGTGTTTTCAATTGTGTCCTTCTCTAGGTGTACCCATTGTTTTGTCTCATCTTCTAGTATATATGGGATTATATGGCGTATTTGGTTGGCGTTGTAATATGCTTCTATGTTGGGGATTCCCCATCCTCCTTCTGAGGTGGGGAGGTGCAGGTATTTGGGGCTTATTCTTGGTTTTTTATGTGAGAAGATGAAAGAGTGTAGTTTTCTCTGCCAACTGTGAAGTTGGGTTGAGGGGATCCAGATTGGGAGGGTTTGGAATAGGTAGGTTAGTTTTGGGAGTGTGATCATTTTGATCATGGCTATTTTGTCTGAGAGAGTGAGGTTCATGTTATTCCATCTCTTTAGGTCTTTGTTAATTTGTCGCCACAGGGGCTTGTAGTTGTGGAGGTATAATTTATTGAGGTTTCTGGTTATTTGTACCCCTAGGTATCTGAACTTGGTGTGGCAAAGTTTTATTTTGGTGACCTTCGTGAGTTCTTTTTGGGTGTGAGGAGGGGTGTTGAAGCACATAGCTTCTGACTTTGTGAAATTTACCTGTAGGCCCGACACCATTGCAAATGCGTTGAGTTCTCTGATTAGGGAGGTTGCTGTGCTTATGGGGTCTGGTGTTGTGACCATTAGGTCATCTGCAAAGAGCCCTAATTTATAGGTCCTGCCTTTTATTTCCACTCCCTTGATGTCTGTGGCTGCTCGGATGCGGATTGCTAGGGGTTCCAGAGCCAGGATAAATAAGAAGGGAGACAGTGGGCATCCTTGTTTCGTGCCTCTTTGGATAGCTATAGTGTTAGAATCCATATTGTTAATTCTGCATTTTGCTGAGGCTTGGGAGTATATTTGTTTGAGGATTTGTAGGAAGTTGGGGCCAAATTTCATGTTAGTTAGTACTGCTAATATGTATTTCCACTCCAAGCAATCAAAGGCTTTGAGTATGTCTAGGGACATAATTGTCAATGGGAGTTTGGTTGCCTTGCTGTGTTCGATCAGGTTCAGTAGTTTCCTGATGGGGTCTGTTATATTGCGGCCAGGGACAAAGCCAGTCTGGTCTGGGGCTATTAACTTGTGTAGGAAGATTTTTAGGCGGTTGGCCAAGATTGATGTGAATATCTTGTAGTCTTGGTTTATTAATGAGATTGGGCGGTATGATTCTACTTTGAGGCTGTCTTTTAGTGGTTTTGGGATGGAGACTATTTTGGAGTGGGTCCAGGTTTTGGGGATGGGGCCTCCTTTTATGATGTCGTTGAATAGGCGGGTCATGTAGGGCATCAAGGGTTCTTTGAATTTCTTATAGAATTCTGCTGTGAAGCCGTCTGGGCCTGGGGCTTTGTGTGGTTTCAAGTTTTTGAGGACCGCATCTATTTCCTCTGGGGTGATAGGGCTGTCCATGAATTCCCGCTCCTCATCAGTTAGGGTAGGCATGGTCAGTCCTGCTAGAAATTTTTTGATTTCCCTCTCTGGTGGGTTATGGGAGGTGTATAGGTTGGAGTAAAATTCTGCAAATTCTGAAATTATTTCTTTGGGGGAGAATGTTATGTTGCCGTCTTTTTTGGTGATGCAGTGTATTCTTGTTTTGAGTGCTTTTTTCCTACATCTATTTGCTAGTATTCTGGAGTTTTTCCCTCCATATTCATAGAAACGTTGTTTAGAGTATAGAATGTTGATCATTGTTTTGTTGATTTCTAGGGAGTCTAGTTCTCTCCTTTTCTGTTCTATAAGTTTGAGGAGTTTTTTAGATCCTGTTTGTTTGTAGCGTGATGAGAGGGCTGTGATGTCTTGTTCTATTTTGCTAATTTTTGAGGAGGTTTGTTTTTTAAGGAATGTTTTCTCTTTTATGCAAGCTCCTCTGGTGACCGCTTTCATTGCGTCCCATAGGAGGGGGGTTGTTGTATTGTTTACATCGTTTTCTTTGAAGTAGTTTTGGAGGGTTTTTGTGAGACTCTCTCTAATTTGTTTGTTTGTAGTTAGGATGGGACTGAAGGACCAGGATGGGGTGGTTTGTGTTCCTTCTCCTATTTTAACAGTGACTTCTACTGGGGCGTGATCTGTGATTTTAATGTTACCTATGTTTGTTGATTCTACTGAGGGAATCAGACCCTGTGTGAGTAGAATGCTGTCCAGTCTGGACACTGTATCATGGCGTCCCGATTGGAATGTATGGCTGATGTCTCCCGGGTTTTGCTCACCCCAAATGTCATAGAGACCCCTGTTTTTTAGCATTTTTAGTAACTTGTAAGAGTTCCTGGTTGTTGGGGGTTTCCTTCGGAGGAAGGTTGCCCATGGGGTTGTGGGGTGGATATCTTTCAGGGATATACCTTTCATATTTAGATTGAGGTCCCCTCCTAGGATTGCTTCCCCTTCAGAGAAGGAGAGGAATTTGTTTAGTGTTTTCTGGAAGAATTCTAGTTGTTTCGTGTTTGGGGCATATATGGAGCCGATTGTCAGTTTGATTTTGCCATCTAGTGTCCCTTTAGCGAAAATGAATCTGCCTTTTTTGTCCTTGAGGACTGTTGTGGCAGTGAAGTTCAGGTCCCTACTGAGTATTATGGCTACACCACGGGCTTTCCCTGAGCCTTGTGCGACCCACTGTTGACTAAAGCGGGGGTCGCTCAGGAGTTTGCTGCCTTTGGGTGGATTGTGTATTTCTTGTAGGAAGGTGATGTGTGGTTTCATGGTGTTTATGTATGAGGTGATGCGTTTTCTTTTGATGGGGTTTCCCAGCCCCCTCACGTTTAATGTAATTGCTTTTAGGTTAGCCATTTTGTTTATCTATTATGTGGGGCGATTCCATGCCAACCCGTTCGGGTTGTCTTGTGTCTCTCTCTTCGTGTTGTTTAAAGAACCAGTGGGGTTGCGCTGACCTAGGGTGTGGTGGATGGGGGGCTAGTAGGATTAGAGTGAGATTTGGGTTAAAGAGTAGGGGGTAAGTTGTAGGGAGTTTCCTATATGTAGTCATATAGGTGTTTGTTTGGGGTATTTTGGGCCATCTGGCATTTAGCCAGTTGGTCCTAGGTCTCAGCTGGTGTGGAAGGCCGTGTTCAAGCTGGAATAGAACTGACAGTGAACAGCTCAGCCGGCCTGTATTTATAGGCAGCCGGCTGTCACATTGTAACCACAACAGCCCAGAGTTCCCGCCTAAAATAACTGCCGCGGACCTGAGTGAAAACTATCTACAGACCTGAGTGAAAACTATATACAGTATCCCCCTGTTGGCCCAGGGTGAAACTACACTACATAACACCCCTCCCCACCGAGATAAGGCGTTAGTTACAATCGTAATGGTTTCCTTATATACAGCACTACGCGTAATGGTTCAATTAGGCACAAAAGCATATCGGTTACATTTCCCATACTTAGACCAACAGTGATACCTGTCCAACAACATAGTCCTTTAAATGAGTTGGGCGCTTGGAAACTCTGCCAGACCGCCGGGGACTGGTAGCCAAGTCCGGAGGGCCACACAGTTCTCGCTGAGGCTGTGGTGCGACCCTAGGTGGCGTTGGAACCAACTCCCCTGGATCCGCTGCTGTGAGTGGAGCCTCCGCAAGTGGAGTGGTCTGAGTCTGTTCTGAGACGGCTTGGTTCGGCTCCACGCTGGCAGTTTGCGAGGGAGGTGTAGGTGGAGCCTCGCCATCTGTACGTGTCTCTTCTGGAGCCGCAAGCGCAGTTGGGGGCACCTCGGTAGTGTCCAAGTCCCCAACCCTGCGCCTAAGTTGGTCTATGTGCCGTCGCCACAAGCGCCCGTCTTCGAGTGCCACCTGGTACGAGCGAGGTCCAGTGACTCCCACTACTGTGGCTGGCACCCAAGGGATGTCTCCCACATAGTTCCGGGCAAAGACCTGGTTTCCTGGGACAAATGACCGTGGTGCGTTGGCACAGCCTGGGGGTTCAGCCACGGCAAAGTCTGGGTGTAGCCGGTCGAGCGGTGACCTGAGGCGGCGGCCCATAAGCAGTTCCGCAGGACTCCTCCCTGTGGCCGCATGAGGGGTGATGTGTTGCGCGAACAAGTATTCGGCGACCCGCTCATGCCAGTCTCCCCGGTCCAGGCGCGCCAGTGCCTCTTTTGTCGAGCGCACCATTCTTTCCGCTTGCCCGTTGCTGGATGGATGAAAAGGTGCCGTTAGGGCATGGCGGATGCCCAGTCCCAAAAGATACCGCTCAAACGTGCCTGATGTGAACTGCGGTCCGTTGTCAGAGACAAGGACATCAGGACACCCATGCGTTGCAAACAGGCCTCGCAGCACCCGGATGACAGCTTCGGTAGTGGTGGAGGGCATCAGGGCGACCTCCAGCCATTTGGAATAGGCGTCCACCACTACCATAAAGGTCCGGCCGTGAAAGGGGCCAGCCAGATCGATGTGCACCCTCGACCAGGGTGTCTTTGGCGTCTCCCACGTGTATCCCTTAGCTGCCGGTGGTGCAGGCCTCGACTCCTGGCACGCTTGACAGGCGGACACCCAGGCAGTGATGGCATCGTCCATATTAGGCCACCAGACGTAACACCGAGCCAACGCCTTCATTTTGACAATTCCCGGGTGGCCAACGTGCAGAGCCTCCAGGACGCGCTGACGGAGTCCCTGGGGAATCACGACGCGGTCTCCCCACAGCAGACAGCCGCGATGAGCTGAGAGTTCATGTTGTCTGGTTGCGAAGGGCTGGAACTCCGATGCAAAGGGCCCTTGTGGCCACCCCCTCCACACCCAGTTGAGCACCCGGCTGATGGTGCGATCCTGGGCAGATGCGGAGGCCACAGTGGCAGCCGACACAGGCGCTGCCGGAAGATCCTCAATCAGAAGGAGCGATGAAGCTGGAGCCGGGTCTTCCACAAATGCTGGAAGAGGGCAACGGCTGAGGGCGTCGGCATGGCCCATCGATTTCCCCGGGCGGTGGATGAGCCGGTAGTGGTAGGCAGCCAGGAAAACAGTCCATCGCAGCATGCGTGGTGAGAGGACCGGTGGAGTTGGACGATCACCGGCGAGGAGGCCCAGGAGTGGCTTGTGGTCAGTGATGAGGTCAAAAGTCCTGCCATAGAGGTATTCATGAAACCTCTTCACTCCAGCCACAAGTGCCAATGCCTCCTTGTCGAGCTGGCTGTAATTCCGTTCCGTCGGAGATAGTGTCCTGGAAAAGTAGGCGAGCGGTGCTTCTCTTCCATCTGGAAAACGGTGACTAAGGACAGCCCCGATGCCAAAAGGTGAGGCGTCGCAGGCAAGGACCAGCGGCCTGGATTCACTGTACTGTACCAGCACACTGTCCGAAGAAAGGAGAGCCTTGACCGCGTTGAAGGCCGCCGTCTCCCGATGACCCCAGGCCCAAGGCGTCTTAGTGCTAAGGAGTCGGTGAAGAGGCTCAGCCACTGTGGCTTTGTGGGGCAGGAACATGTTATAAAAGTTCAGCAGCCCCAGGAACGCCTGCAACTCCGTTTTGTTCTTTGGAGTGGGGGCCTGCTGGATAGCGCGGATCTTGGATGTGGTTGGATGAAGACCGGAGGCATCGATAAGATAGCCCAGGAACTCTACCTGTGGAACGGCGATCTGGCACTTCTCCCTTTTTACCTTGAGCCCGGCCTCCTGGAACCTGGTCAGCACGGCACGGAGGCGCTCGAACAGCTGCTGGTGTGAGTCTGCAGACACCAAGACGTCATCAAAATATGGTACCACGCCCGGAAGCCCTTGCAGGAGACGCTCCATAAGGCTTTGGAAGATGCCAGGAGCCACACTCACCCCGAACTGCAACCGGCGGCAACGGAATGCCCCCCGGTGGGTGACGATCGTCTGGGCTTCAGCAGTGGCATCATCGACTGGCAGTTGTTGATAGGCTTGGGCAAGGTCCAGCTTAGCGAAGACCTTACCCTCACCCAGGGAATGCAGCAGGTGTTGGACAACAGGAACCGGATAAGCGTGCTGCTGAAGTGCCTTGTTGATCGTGCACTTGTAGTCAGCGCAGATTCTCACCGACCCATCTGGCTTGACAGGCGTGACGATGGGGGTTTCCCACTTTGCGTGGTCAACCGGCTCCAAAACTCCTTGGGCGATCAGTTTGTCCAGTTGTTCGTCCACCTTAGCCTTGAGAGCAAAGGGAACCCGGCGTGGCTTTAGCTTGATGGGGGCGACTTGTGGATCCAGGCTAAAAGAGATGGGCGTACCTGTATATTGGCCCAAGGTGCCGTCAAAAACCTCGGCAAAGTCTTTGACCAGACCCTCAGTCTCTGCGTTAGAGATGCAGTTGATGCCGGTGACTTCCAGGCCGAGGGCATCAAACCAGTCTAGCCCTAGGAGGCTTGGCCGCTGACCTTCGACCACCACCAACCGGAGCAGGCCCGAAAAATCCTTGAAGGCGATCCGGAACCGGCCAACGCCTACCACGGGAACGTCGTTTCCCTGGTAGTCTCTCAGGTGTACGCGGTGAGAGTCGAGTTGCCTTTTGGACACTCTGGGTACCAGTCTTTTGATGGTGCTCCATGACACGATGGACAGGGCAGACCCGGTGTCGATCTCCATGTCACATGGAGCTCCTTCAATGAGCACCGTGACGTTCAGCTTGCGTCGCGTAGGCGAGTCGGTTTGGCCAATCGTGGTTCCAGACGGGCAGCGGCAGTTGGTGAGAGCGAAACAACTTTCCTTGGCAGACTGGAGTGAAGACTTGGACTTGCGAGTCGATGAAGGGGGGGTGTCAGACGGAGCCGATCGACAGACCTTAGCGATGTGGCCCCTTCTGGAACACTTCCTACAGATGGCGTCTCTGAATCGACACTTGGCACGGGAATGGTTGCCTCCGCAGCCAGCACATTCCGGTTGGCCCTTGGACTTCTGTTGGAACTTCCTGCGCTCCCGCTTTGTCTGGTGCACGTCATCGTCTTCACTGGAGGATGCCTCATCACTGCTGGCCTCTTCATGATGCACCGGAACTGGCTCCCTAGCAAGACGCGGGCTGCTGGACTTGCGGATCTCCTGGGCGGAGCGTTCAGCAGCTTCTGAGGCCACAGCCTCCTCAATGGCTTTCTGTAGCGTGAGGTCTGGCTTGGCTAGGAGGCGCCGTTGCAGATGGATGTCCCGGACCCCGCAGACGATTCGATCCATCAGGGCATCGTCTAAGTCTCGGAACTCACAGTGCATTGCAGCCTGTCGCAGGGCGGTGGTGTAGTTGTTGATTGACTCCCCCTCTGCCTGGTTCCGGTGGTAGAACGCATGACGGGCAGCAATCTTGGACGGCTTTGGTGCGTAGTGGTTGCGGAGCTTCTCTTGGATCGTGTCCCATGGTGTTGCCTGAACTGCTTCAGGCGCAACCAACGCTCGGGCCGTCTCAAACACCTCAGGCCCACAGAGGCTGAGGAATAGGCCCCGCTTCCGATCCTTTGATGCTGCTGTCAGCTCGTTGGCTTGGAGGTAGCAGTCGAACCGAGCGAGGTAGGAGTCCCATGATTCAGAGGCTGGCGCAAAAGGCGGTAGAGGCACAAGTGAAGCCATGATTCCGATGCCGGCGTGAAGGGCGATGGATGGAACACAGTGCTCTAGCCAGAACAGTCAGCTCTGAACTGGTTCTGCCCAGTGATTTCGCTCAGTGATTTCGCTCTGTGATTCAGCTCAGTGATTCAGCTCAGTTCAGAGGCTGGCCGCATCTGGCTGTGCTCTGATGTCCATCAATCCCATCCTCGTCGCCAGTGTTAAGTCGTGGGTTGACATAGCAGCCGGCACAGCGATTTCTTCAAGTAGCTCTTTATTCTGGTAAGCTGGAATAGAACTGACAGTGAACAGCTCAGCCGGCCTGTATTTATAGGCAGCCGGCTGTCACATTGTAACCACAACAGCCCAGAGTTCCCGCCTAAAATAACTGCCGCGGACCTGAGTGAAAACTATCTACAGACCTGAGTGAAAACTATATACAGTATCCCCCTGTTGGCCCAGGGTGAAACTACACTACATAACACCCCTCCCCACCGAGATAAGGCGTTAGTTACAATCGTAATGGTTTCCTTATATACAGCACTACGCGTAATGGTTCAATTAGGCACAAAAGCATATCGGTTACATTTCCCATACTTAGACCAACAGTGATACCTGTCCAACAACATAGTCCTTTAAATGAGTTGGGCGCTTGGAAACTCTGCCAGACCGCCGGGGACTGGTAGCCAAGTCCGGAGGGCCACACAGTTCTCGCTGAGGCTGTGGTGCGACCCTAGGTGGCGTTGGAACCAACTCCCCTGGATCCGCTGCTGTGAGTGGAGCCTCCGCAAGTGGAGTGGTCTGAGTCTGTTCTGAGACGGCTTGGTTCGGCTCCACGCTGGCAGTTTGCGAGGGAGGTGTAGGTGGAGCCTCGCCATCTGTACGTGTCTCTTCTGGAGCCGCAAGCGCAGTTGGGGGCACCTCGGTAGTGTCCAAGTCCCCAACCCTGCGCCTAAGTTGGTCTATGTGCCGTCGCCACAAGCGCCCGTCTTCGAGTGCCACCTGGTACGAGCGAGGTCCAGTGACTCCCACTACTGTGGCTGGCACCCAAGGGATGTCTCCCACATAGTTCCGGGCAAAGACCTGGTTTCCTGGGACAAATGACCGTGGTGCGTTGGCACAGCCTGGGGGTTCAGCCACGGCAAAGTCTGGGTGTAGCCGGTCGAGCGGTGACCTGAGGCGGCGGCCCATAAGCAGTTCCGCAGGACTCCTCCCTGTGGCCGCATGAGGGGTGATGTGTTGCGCGAACAAGTATTCGGCGACCCGCTCATGCCAGTCTCCCCGGTCCAGGCGCGCCAGTGCCTCTTTTGTCGAGCGCACCATTCTTTCCGCTTGCCCGTTGCTGGATGGATGAAAAGGTGCCGTTAGGGCATGGCGGATGCCCAGTCCCAAAAGATACCGCTCAAACGTGCCTGATGTGAACTGCGGTCCGTTGTCAGAGACAAGGACATCAGGACACCCATGCGTTGCAAACAGGCCTCGCAGCACCCGGATGACAGCTTCGGTAGTGGTGGAGGGCATCAGGGCGACCTCCAGCCATTTGGAATAGGCGTCCACCACTACCATAAAGGTCCGGCCGTGAAAGGGGCCAGCCAGATCGATGTGCACCCTCGACCAGGGTGTCTTTGGCGTCTCCCACGTGTATCCCTTAGCTGCCGGTGGTGCAGGCCTCGACTCCTGGCACGCTTGACAGGCGGACACCCAGGCAGTGATGGCATCGTCCATATTAGGCCACCAGACGTAACACCGAGCCAACGCCTTCATTTTGACAATTCCCGGGTGGCCAACGTGCAGAGCCTCCAGGACGCGCTGACGGAGTCCCTGGGGAATCACGACGCGGTCTCCCCACAGCAGACAGCCGCGATGAGCTGAGAGTTCATGTTGTCTGGTTGCGAAGGGCTGGAACTCCGATGCAAAGGGCCCTTGTGGCCACCCCCTCCACACCCAGTTGAGCACCCGGCTGATGGTGCGATCCTGGGCAGATGCGGAGGCCACAGTGGCAGCCGACACAGGCGCTGCCGGAAGATCCTCAATCAGAAGGAGCGATGAAGCTGGAGCCGGGTCTTCCACAAATGCTGGAAGAGGGCAACGGCTGAGGGCGTCGGCATGGCCCATCGATTTCCCCGGGCGGTGGATGAGCCGGTAGTGGTAGGCAGCCAGGAAAACAGTCCATCGCAGCATGCGTGGTGAGAGGACCGGTGGAGTTGGACGATCACCGGCGAGGAGGCCCAGGAGTGGCTTGTGGTCAGTGATGAGGTCAAAAGTCCTGCCATAGAGGTATTCATGAAACCTCTTCACTCCAGCCACAAGTGCCAATGCCTCCTTGTCGAGCTGGCTGTAATTCCGTTCCGTCGGAGATAGTGTCCTGGAAAAGTAGGCGAGCGGTGCTTCTCTTCCATCTGGAAAACGGTGACTAAGGACAGCCCCGATGCCAAAAGGTGAGGCGTCGCAGGCAAGGACCAGCGGCCTGGATTCACTGTACTGTACCAGCACACTGTCCGAAGAAAGGAGAGCCTTGACCGCGTTGAAGGCCGCCGTCTCCCGATGACCCCAGGCCCAAGGCGTCTTAGTGCTAAGGAGTCGGTGAAGAGGCTCAGCCACTGTGGCTTTGTGGGGCAGGAACATGTTATAAAAGTTCAGCAGCCCCAGGAACGCCTGCAACTCCGTTTTGTTCTTTGGAGTGGGGGCCTGCTGGATAGCGCGGATCTTGGATGTGGTTGGATGAAGACCGGAGGCATCGATAAGATAGCCCAGGAACTCTACCTGTGGAACGGCGATCTGGCACTTCTCCCTTTTTACCTTGAGCCCGGCCTCCTGGAACCTGGTCAGCACGGCACGGAGGCGCTCGAACAGCTGCTGGTGTGAGTCTGCAGACACCAAGACGTCATCAAAATATGGTACCACGCCCGGAAGCCCTTGCAGGAGACGCTCCATAAGGCTTTGGAAGATGCCAGGAGCCACACTCACCCCGAACTGCAACCGGCGGCAACGGAATGCCCCCCGGTGGGTGACGATCGTCTGGGCTTCAGCAGTGGCATCATCGACTGGCAGTTGTTGATAGGCTTGGGCAAGGTCCAGCTTAGCGAAGACCTTACCCTCACCCAGGGAATGCAGCAGGTGTTGGACAACAGGAACCGGATAAGCGTGCTGCTGAAGTGCCTTGTTGATCGTGCACTTGTAGTCAGCGCAGATTCTCACCGACCCATCTGGCTTGACAGGCGTGACGATGGGGGTTTCCCACTTTGCGTGGTCAACCGGCTCCAAAACTCCTTGGGCGATCAGTTTGTCCAGTTGTTCGTCCACCTTAGCCTTGAGAGCAAAGGGAACCCGGCGTGGCTTTAGCTTGATGGGGGCGACTTGTGGATCCAGGCTAAAAGAGATGGGCGTACCTGTATATTGGCCCAAGGTGCCGTCAAAAACCTCGGCAAAGTCTTTGACCAGACCCTCAGTCTCTGCGTTAGAGATGCAGTTGATGCCGGTGACTTCCAGGCCGAGGGCATCAAACCAGTCTAGCCCTAGGAGGCTTGGCCGCTGACCTTCGACCACCACCAACCGGAGCAGGCCCGAAAAATCCTTGAAGGCGATCCGGAACCGGCCAACGCCTACCACGGGAACGTCGTTTCCCTGGTAGTCTCTCAGGTGTACGCGGTGAGAGTCGAGTTGCCTTTTGGACACTCTGGGTACCAGTCTTTTGATGGTGCTCCATGACACGATGGACAGGGCAGACCCGGTGTCGATCTCCATGTCACATGGAGCTCCTTCAATGAGCACCGTGACGTTCAGCTTGCGTCGCGTAGGCGAGTCGGTTTGGCCAATCGTGGTTCCAGACGGGCAGCGGCAGTTGGTGAGAGCGAAACAACTTTCCTTGGCAGACTGGAGTGAAGACTTGGACTTGCGAGTCGATGAAGGGGGGGTGTCAGACGGAGCCGATCGACAGACCTTAGCGATGTGGCCCCTTCTGGAACACTTCCTACAGATGGCGTCTCTGAATCGACACTTGGCACGGGAATGGTTGCCTCCGCAGCCAGCACATTCCGGTTGGCCCTTGGACTTCTGTTGGAACTTCCTGCGCTCCCGCTTTGTCTGGTGCACGTCATCGTCTTCACTGGAGGATGCCTCATCACTGCTGGCCTCTTCATGATGCACCGGAACTGGCTCCCTAGCAAGACGCGGGCTGCTGGACTTGCGGATCTCCTGGGCGGAGCGTTCAGCAGCTTCTGAGGCCACAGCCTCCTCAATGGCTTTCTGTAGCGTGAGGTCTGGCTTGGCTAGGAGGCGCCGTTGCAGATGGATGTCCCGGACCCCGCAGACGATTCGATCCATCAGGGCATCGTCTAAGTCTCGGAACTCACAGTGCATTGCAGCCTGTCGCAGGGCGGTGGTGTAGTTGTTGATTGACTCCCCCTCTGCCTGGTTCCGGTGGTAGAACGCATGACGGGCAGCAATCTTGGACGGCTTTGGTGCGTAGTGGTTGCGGAGCTTCTCTTGGATCGTGTCCCATGGTGTTGCCTGAACTGCTTCAGGCGCAACCAACGCTCGGGCCGTCTCAAACACCTCAGGCCCACAGAGGCTGAGGAATAGGCCCCGCTTCCGATCCTTTGATGCTGCTGTCAGCTCGTTGGCTTGGAGGTAGCAGTCGAACCGAGCGAGGTAGGAGTCCCATGATTCAGAGGCTGGCGCAAAAGGCGGTAGAGGCACAAGTGAAGCCATGATTCCGATGCCGGCGTGAAGGGCGATGGATGGAACACAGTGCTCTAGCCAGAACAGTCAGCTCTGAACTGGTTCTGCCCAGTGATTTCGCTCAGTGATTTCGCTCTGTGATTCAGCTCAGTGATTCAGCTCAGTTCAGAGGCTGGCCGCATCTGGCTGTGCTCTGATGTCCATCAATCCCATCCTCGTCGCCAGTGTTAAGTCGTGGGTTGACATAGCAGCCGGCACAGCGATTTCTTCAAGTAGCTCTTTATTCTGGTAAGCTGGAATAGAACTGACAGTGAACAGCTCAGCCGGCCTGTATTTATAGGCAGCCGGCTGTCACATTGTAACCACAACAGCCCAGAGTTCCCGCCTAAAATAACTGCCGCGGACCTGAGTGAAAACTATCTACAGACCTGAGTGAAAACTATATACAGTATCCCCCTGTTGGCCCAGGGTGAAACTACACTACATAACACTGAGGAAACTCAAGAGCAGGCACCAGGTGAAATCATTCAGGCCCCAGAGGTGCTGGAAGACTCAGTGGCTACAGGTGAGCCTCCCCTGGGGCCCAGTAACCCTTCGGCCTCTCCTGATCTGCAGAGGCTTAGGGCAGAGAGGCGAAGGGAACTGGTGTCTCCCAGGAGGAGTGCTCGCCTTAAGGCCAAGAGAGGCGGGGCTTCTGGGGGCCGGGACCGCCCCCGGCCTTAGAAGAAGATAAAGGTCAGGCAGCCCGGTCCCAGGTTGCGGGAGCAACGTCGTTGTGAAGTATCTGCTTTACCCAGTCCTTGTCCGGCACTCCCAGTGTGCCTGTTCCTCGCCCAGCTTCCTGTTTCTGACTCTCCAGTGTTCCTGTTCCTCGCCTGGATTCCTGCTTCTGCCTTACCAGTGTTCCTGTTCCTCGCCTGGACTCCTGCTTCTGCCCTACCATCGTTCCTGCTACCCCGCCCGGCTCCCTGTTGATCTTGGCCTACGGTAATAGTACCTTATCCCCCCTGGGACCAGCACAGTTTGCTCCCGCCACACCCGCACTCCCTCTTTGTTGGGGTGCGTTCGGGAAGAGTCAGAGGCCATGGCTGACCAAGCGGCTACATTGTTGGCAATAGCCCAGGAGAACCAGGCCTTGAGGCACACCGTGCAGCAGCTCAGTAACGTGGTTACGGCACTACAGCAGCGTTTGGACGCCCTACCGGCTCCTGGGGCCGACGCCCCGGCTTCTGGCAAGTACCCAGTGGCCTTGCCTGAGAAATTTGATGGGGCTCCGGCCAGCTTTCCCATGTTCCTTGCCCAGGCCAAGCTGTATATCCAGGGGCGCGCCCGGAACTTCCCTGACGACCGCACCAAGGTGCATTTTTTGATTAGTTTGTTAAAGGACCAGGCGGCCAAGTGGGCGTTGCCGCTGCTCAGGCAAGACTCCCCCTTGCTGGCAGACTACGGGGGGTTTTGCAATCTGTTGGAGGCCGCGTTCGGCAACCCTCAGAAGGGGAGTCAAGCCAACCGGGCGATTCGGCGGTTGAGACAGGGCAAGTCCAAGGTGGCCGCATACACCACAGAATTCCGGCTGCTGGCACAGGACTTGACCTGGAACGACTCTGCTCTTCGGGACCAGTATCTTGAGGGGCTTTCAGATGAGATACTGGACCAGCTGGCCACAATGGAACGCCCCACCACGCTAGACGCCCTTATTCAGCGGAGTCTACAGATAGACGATCGGCTAGAGGACCGGCGTCAGGCTCGGGGCCGCCGGCACCTCCAGTTCTCGGCCCCAGTGTCTACCAGCAGCCCCACAGGCCCAGCTGAGTCATTGGAGGAACCCATGCAGCTTGGGGCAGTGCGGCCACGCCTCTCCCCCGCAGAGAAGTCGCGGCGTCGGGAGGGGAATCTATGTCTCTATTGTGGCGGAAGCGGACACTATGCACGGTCCTGTCCTGAGAAACCGCCAACCCCAGTAGCTGATGGCCCTGGCTACCTGGGGTCCCAAACAGCACAGAATGGGGCCGCACCAATTGAATTACAACACCTTATGGTTCCGGTACATCTATACCCTCCAGGAGGGCCATGGATTCTTACCCATGCTCTGGTGGATTCAGGGGCAACCCGCTCTTATATGGACGCTGCTTTTGCTGCCCAGCATCGGGTGCCACTTCGGAACAAGCCAGAACCGGTACAGGTGGAGGCAATTGACGGACGGCCACTGCGTTCGGGCGCCGTCACTCAAGAGACCCAGCCCCTGGTCCTGTGCCTCCAGCAGCACCGTGAGATGCGAACTCTGGATATTGCCTCCATGCCCCGGTTCCCCCTGGTGCTTGGGATGGACTGGCTAGAGGCTCACAATGTGCAGATTGACTGGGTCAAACGGACTGTACACTTCCCAGACCCCAGTTCTCCTGCTGAGACTGAGATGCTAGCAGCTGCGCCCACTGAGGAGGCTGCTGCAACGCTCCCCGCTGAGTACCGGGACTATCACGACGTGTTCGAGGAACGGGGGGCAGACCAGCTGCCGCCACATCGGTCCTTTGACTGCGGCATAGACCTCCAGCCCGGAGCGCCTCTACCGGTGAGTCGCTTATACTCGTTAACAGAGCCAGAGCGCGAGGCTTTGCAGGACTTCTTGCGCAAGAACCTGGAGCGTGGGTTCATTAGACCTTCTACCTCGCCCACTGCTGCACCAGTGCTCTTTGTTAAAAAGAAATGTGGGGAGCTCCGCCTTTGCCATGATTACCGGGCCCTGAACAAAATTACCATCCCGGACCGGTACCCCTTGCCCCTTATTTCGGAGTTACTGGAGCGGGTGCAAGGGGCGCAGGTGTTCACCAAGCTAGACCTCCGGGGAGCCTACAATTTGATTCGGATCCGCGCCGGGGATGAGTGGAAGACAGCATTCGGGACCCGGTACGGACAGTTCGAATACCTGGTTATGCCCTTTGGTTTGTGCAACGCGCCTGCTGTGTTCCAACGGTACATCAACCACGTGTTCCAGGACTTGCTAGACAAGTACGTGGTGGTGTACTTGGATGACATTCTGGTTTACTCCCGTGACCCGGCGTGCCACGAGGGCCATGTCCGGACCGTGCTGCAGCGCTTGCGCGAGCATCGTCTGTATGCAAAGCTCAGCAAGTGCGAGTTCCATCAGCAGTCAGTGGACTTCCTGGGTCATCGACTCTCACCAGGTGGGGTGCAGATGGATCCTGGGAAGGTGGCAGCGGTTCGAGAATGGGCGGCACCTCGGAACCGCAAGGACCTACAGCGTTTCCTGGGGTTCGCCAACTATTACCGGACCTTCATTGCGGATTATGCTCACCGCACCACCCCGTTGACCCGGCTTCTGCGCCCCAAGACGCCGTTTTCCTGGGACAAGGAGGCGGAGGAGGCATTTCAAGGGTTGAAGGCCTGTTTCCAGAGAGCGCCAATCTTGCAACATCCGGATCCTTCTCGACCCTTTGTGGTAGAGACTGACGCCTCCAGTACGGCTCTCGGTGCCGTCTTGTCTCAGCAGCACGAACCGGAAGCGCCACTCTTACCCTGCGCCTTCTATTCCCGCCAGCTCCTTCCAGCGGAGCGTAACTATACCGTGTGGGAGCGGGAACTACTGGCCATCAAGGTGGCCTTTGAGGTTTGGCGCCACCATCTTGAAGGAGCAAGACACCCGGTGGAGGTGAGAACCGACCACCGGAACCTGGAATACCTCCAGACCACCCGCAAGCTGAACCAAAGGCAGATCCGGTGGGCGTTGTTCTTTTCCCGGTTCCAGTTCCGGATCCGCTACATCCCTAGCTCCCAAAACCAGAAGGCGGATGCCCTGTCCCGGAAACCTGAAGACAACGCACACACGGTTCAGCAAGCAGCACCCACCACGATCCTACCACCAGCTGCATTCCTGGCCACCCAGGAGGTTGAGCCACTGCAGGCTCGGGTGCGGGAACAGCAGCGGGTCGACGCTTGGGCCCAGGAACGACTCCGGGAACTGGCCGAAGGATCATGCCCTCAGTATCCAGGGCTGGTCTCGCATCAGGGTCTTCTGCTGCACCACGGGCGCCTGTACATCCCACCAGGGCCGCTGCGGGCTGAGGTTCTCCGGATGACCCATGACGCTCCAGCGGCGGGGCACTTTGGGCGGTATCGGACCACCCATCTGGTAAGCCGTGAGTTTTGGTGGCCCCGTTTGAAGGCTGACGTGGCTCGCTACGTCGCTGGTTGTGACGTCTGCAGGCGGGCCAAGGGGCCTACCGGGCGACCCCCCGGCCTTCTTCAGCCGTTGCCGGTTCCACCACGTCCTTGGCACACAGTTTCTCTAGACTTTGTAGTGGAGTTACCCCCGTCTCGTGGCTGCACCTGCCTTCTAGTTTTCTCCGACCACTTCACGAAGATGGTGCACTGTGCCCCCTGCCCATCCATACCCTCAGCTAAGGAAACCGCGCAGCTGTACCTTCAGCATGTCTTCCGCCTGCATGGCCTACCTGAGCGTGTAGTGTCCGACCGCGGCGTTCAGTTCACGTCCCGGTTTTGGCGTGCTTTGCACCAGGCCCTCGGAACAGAGGTCTGTCTCTCATCTGCTTACCACCCACAGACTGATGGCCAGACGGAACGGGCGAACGCGGTGCTGGAACAGTACCTCCGGTGTTACTGCAGCTACCAGCAGGACGACTGGGTCGACCACCTAGCATTGGCGGAGTTCGCTTATAACAACGCGGTGAATGCGTCCACCCAGCAGACCCCGTTCCAAGCCAGTTATGGCCTTCATCCACGGTTGTTTCCGGATGTGCTGCCGGCATCTGCGGTCCCTGCGGTGACAGAGTGGCTTCAGGAGCTCCAGTCCCAGCAACAGCTGTTGATGGAGCAGCTGCGCCAGGCCAAGGAGGCGTACAAGGTCCAGGCCGACCGCCACCGCCAGGTGGGGCCGGAACTTCACGTCGGTGACTTGGTATGGCTTTCCACTCGCCACCTCCACCCTTCTCGACCTTCGCGGAAGCTGGACGCCCGGTTCACCGGCCCGTTCCCTATCGTGGACCAGGTCTCGCCTGTGGCATTCCGTCTCCGGTTGCCAGCAAACCTGAAGGTTCACCCGGTATTCCACAGGTCCCTTCTGAGTCCGGTGGCCCCACCCGACGAGTTCCACCCGGACCGTCCCCGACCGCAGCCAGTTTTGGTGCAGGGAGAGCCTGAGTACGAGGTGGAACGCATTCTGGACTCCCGATACCGAAGGGGAAGGCTGCAGTATCTCATTGACTGGAAGGGGTATGGGCCAGAGGACCGTTCCTGGGAACCAGCGGTCAACGTCCACGCACCTGCCTGCATCCGGGAGTTTCATGCAGCGTACCCCAGCAAGCCGGGTCCGGACCCTCAAGTGAGGGGGGGGCCTGGGAGGGGGGATGGTGTGATGGCCTGGGATTCCGAGTCTGAGAGCGATCCGGAGGAATCCCAGCCGGCACAGGAGTCCCCGCCTCCAGGGCCGGCTGAACTGGGGCAAGGCCTAGATGCTGAGGAAACTCAAGAGCAGGCACCAGGTGAAATCATTCAGGCCCCAGAGGTGCTGGAAGACTCAGTGGCTACAGGTGAGCCTCCCCTGGGGCCCAGTAACCCTTCGGCCTCTCCTGATCTGCAGAGGCTTAGGGCAGAGAGGCGAAGGGAACTGGTGTCTCCCAGGAGGAGTGCTCGCCTTAAGGCCAAGAGAGGCGGGGCTTCTGGGGGCCGGGACCGCCCCCGGCCTTAGAAGAAGATAAAGGTCAGGCAGCCCGGTCCCAGGTTGCGGGAGCAACGTCGTTGTGAAGTATCTGCTTTACCCAGTCCTTGTCCGGCACTCCCAGTGTGCCTGTTCCTCGCCCAGCTTCCTGTTTCTGACTCTCCAGTGTTCCTGTTCCTCGCCTGGATTCCTGCTTCTGCCTTACCAGTGTTCCTGTTCCTCGCCTGGACTCCTGCTTCTGCCCTACCATCGTTCCTGCTACCCCGCCCGGCTCCCTGTTGATCTTGGCCTACGGTAATAGTACCTTATCCCCCCTGGGACCAGCACACTGAGCTTTGTGGAGCAGGGTCCCATTTGCCCTAATAGACATTGCCTCAATGCCAATTTTTGCTTGGACTTGGGCCCCATGGGGAAGACAGGAGATCAGGCTGGTTGGGGGCGAGTGGGTGGGTTCAAGAGTCTCCGTAAGTGGGGCGGATTCTTGGCCAGCAACGTATGTGTTATGAAGCATCATTCACACTGAAAGAGCCAAGATTCGGGGCAACGTAGCCAGCTAAATTCCCAGCAAAGGTTGGCCGGCAGCCACACTGCAGAACTGTCGCTCCAGTTGTAAGATGCGGCTTAGCTATTTAAGAGCATCGTTCTTCAGTGGGTTGCCTTTTAAATTGGTTAAATTGCCACTCAGGAAGAGGGCTCATTGCTCATACTCACTTTTTGATCTCCCAAAAGCGACTGTTCGGTTTTAGAAGATTTTGCCCTCATTATCCAAAAGGTTTCAGTTTAGAATGACATTGCTCACGACCTGGGAAGGGAGAATATCTAAGAGAAGGAAAACTGATCCCAAACTTCTGCTGCCTTGCAGAATATCTTTGGGAGAAGCAAAGCCTAAGGCGTGAACCCTACACAAATGCAGAGCGGAGTTTGCATAAGGCGGTTGGAGGGCGCCTTGTATGCCTCTTCCCGGCAACTGCTGCAGCCCAGCTGGTACCAAACGTCTTGTTCTGCTTTCCTTTGGACCACATCAATAAGGCCGAGAAAGGGGGTCTTGTCCTTTGGGCTGCCCAGGACCTCCAGACACACATGCTTGGGCCCCAGGGAGGTCACTTTGATGCTGCTAACATAGCCAACAAGTTACAGATGGGTAGCCGTGTTGGTCTGCCATAGTCAAAACAAAAAAAAAAATTCCTTCCAGTAGCACCTTAAAGACCAACTAAGTTAGTTCTTGGTATGAGCTTTCGTGTGCATGCACACTTCTTCAGATACACTGAATCTGAAGTGTATCTGAAGAAGAGTGTATCTGAAGAAGTGTGCATGCACACGAAAGCTCATACCAAGAACTAACTTAGTTGGTCTTTATAGCCAACAAGGCGAGTGTTCTGCTCTGCTTGCTCACGCCACCAAGGTCACAACAGAAAACTAGGACCTCTACAGACCGATTTATTTATTTTTGTGCATCTATTCTGCAATATGTTACTCATGCAATTACATCTACGCTGCAGCACCCAGCAACCATTCTGCTTTATTAGATGGATGCGGGTGGCGCTGTGGGTTGAACCACAGAGCCTGGGACTTGCCGATCAGAAGGTCGGCGGTTCGAATCCCCGCGACGGGGCGAGCTCCCGTTGCTCGGTCCCTGCTCCTGCCAACCTAGCAGTTTGAAAGCACGTCAAAGTGCAAGTAGATAAATAGGTACCGCTCTGGCGGGAAGGTAAACGGCGTTTCCGTGCGCTGCTCTGGTTTGCCAGAAGCGGCTTAGTCATGCTGGCCACATGACCCGGAAGCTGTACGCCGGCTCCCTCGGCCAATAAAGCGAGATGAGCGCCGCAACCCCAGAGTCGGCCACGACTGGACCTAATGGTCAGGGGTCCTTTTACCTTTTATGTGAGGCCTAAATGGGGGGTGGGCCATATGCCCTGATGGCCTAGCTAGCTTCCTCTGCATTACCAGGATGCTACCAAAGAAAATGGCCCTCTGTGGATCAGTAACTGCAGCCAGCTCAAAACATTAGCAAGCGGTCACTGGGTGATTTGCCTGCAATGTGTTAGGCATTTCCCTGTCCAGCTGCAGCTGTGTATTGCAAGACACACACAAATATTATTTAAAAGGATCTCATGTTTTTAATGTGGCAATAGCCAAGAACTGCGGAGGAGGAAGGGAAAGACAACTGATATCTCTTACCCTGCAAGCCTTTGGTGGCAAAGTGGACGTCGATGGGGTGGGACCAATAAGCCACATCATCCAGCTGGGGGTGGTCGACTTGGGTCTGCCCTTCCCGGAATCCCGACAGCAACTTCCAGGCACCACCTGGGAGGAGGAGAAAACCCAGATGTCTCGGTTATGAATAGACAAAGCTCTGCCTCTCGTATCAAGTCTAAAAATGTGGGGTGGGGGGGTGGGATGCGCCAGGGGAACTGACTTCCTCTCACCTCCCCCTTTAGTAGCGTCACTTAAATAACGCAGATGGAGTTTAGAGAGAAGAGAAGCTTGATAACACTTGACGAAGCAAAGTGAACAAGAACAGCGTATAAATCTGAGGAGAAATTCTTTTTCTTTTATTAAATTTTATTGTTACCGTTCACATTAACACACCATACAGAAAAAGAAAATAAATCTCCATCGCCACCAAAGAAAAAAAGAGAATTATTACATCAACTAGTAACCGTCAAAACATAAAAGTGGTCTTTTTCTATCTGCCAGACTTCCCGTCTATTCCTTATTACAGATTCTGTATTAATTGTTTGCTGCCATTGCATAACGAGTTTTGTTCAGTTTCATTATCCCTTGAACCATTCATTGGTTTTTCCACATTTTTAACACTGCTACTGAAATTATTCGAACGCTGTGTATGACTTTAAACTACTACTATTATTATTATTTTTCAAATACATTTTAAAAACTTCCCATTTTGAAATAAATACCCGTTTTGGTTTATTTTTTTATCTTTTCTGACATGCTATCTAAATCCACGTATTCGGAGAAGAAATTCAACCGAGAGGCTTTCTGTCTTTCTTAGCTCAGGCCTTCTACACAGCAGGAAAACACTCAACTAAACATACAGAGGAAAACTCCCTCGGAACTACTCAGCCAATGAGAGCTGATGCTACCTCGGCAAAGATCCTGCTCCTCTGATTGGTCGCTAAGCAACACCTGCCGGCTGACTTTAACCGAACAGAATTAACCTATAAATCCCGTGCTAAATTATCTCTGCCTTCCCCTTTCCCGTGATCTCCGGACCATAATGCTCCACCAACCTGTGTGAATTCCCCATTTGCAAAAAAGGCTGCTGCTAGGGAATCCGCTGGCTCCCACGATCTGACCAATCACGTGCACTTCAGCCATGGACCTGCAGTGGGAAAGGACCTTAAAGAGAACGGAGACACCCAGTCAAGGGCCATCATCATATTCAAGACCAATTTTGAGATTTCACATGTGTTTTAAGGTTACCTTGGTGTTTGGAGAATGGATAGCGACTAATAGTTTGAGGTTGAATCCTGACAAGACAGAAGTACTGTTTTTGGGGGACAGGGGGCGGGCTGGTGTGGAGGACTCCCTGGACCTGAATGGGGTAACTGTGCCCCTGAAGGACCAGGTGCGCAGCCTGGGAGTCATTTTGGACTCACAGCTGTCCATGGAGGCACAGGTCAATTCTGTGTCCAGGGCAGCTGTCTACCAACTCCACCTGGTACACAGGCTGAGACCCTCCCTGCCCACAGCCTGTCTCGCCAGAGTGGTGCATGCTTTAATTATCTCTTGCTTCGACTACTGCAAAGCGCTCTACGTGGGGCTACCTTTGAAGATGACCCGGAAACTGCAACTAATCCAGAATGCGGCAGCTAGACTGGTGACTGGGAGTGGCCGAAGAGACCATATAACACCAGTCTTGAAAGACCTACATTGGCTCCCAGGACGTTTCCGAGCACAGTTCAAAGTGTTGGTGTTGATCTTTAAAGCCCTAAACGGCCTCGGTCCTGTATACCTGAAGGAGCGTCTCCTCCCCCATCGTTCTACCCGGACACTGAGGTCCAGCTCCAAGGACCTTCTGGCGGTTCCCTCATTGCGAGATGTGAGGTTACAGGGAACCAGGCAAAGGGCCTTCTCGGTAGTGGCACCCGCCCTGTGGAACACCCTCCTACCAGATGTCAAAGAAAAAATAACTACCAAACTTTTAGAAGACATCTGAAGGCAGCCCTGTTTAGGGAAGCTTTTAATGTTTAATAGGTTATTGTATTTTAGTGTTCTGTTGGAAGCCGCCCAGAGTGGCTGGGGAAGCACAAGGAGAAGGGGACGACAGAGGACGAGATGGTTGGACAGTGTTCTGGAAGCTACCAGCATGAGTTTGACCAAACTGCGGGAGGCAGTGGAAGACAGGAGTGCCTGGCGTGCTCTGGTCCAGGGGGTCACGAAGGGTCGGACACGACTAAACGACTAAACGACAACAACATTATTATTATTATTTAAATCCTTTGTCTCCAAACAATTCCCAAGTCACTTGCAAAGCTGGAAGTTCGATTTTTAGCATCGACCCTTGCGGTCCAAGATTGCACATACGCCACCCGCCCTCAGTTTTCACGCGTTCTGTTTGAATCAAGAGGGAGAAAGAGAGGTGGCTGATACGTCACCCGTTCACACGTGCAAAAGACACGCGACTCCTCCGTGTCCCCCCTTCCCCCGGCGCACGCATACCGCACGCCACGCGTTCCATTACCTGCCAGCCGCGCGAATTTCTCAGAACTCCCCCCGCCCCCGCCGGCGCCTCGCTACCGTCCTGCCCTCACCGTTTCTGGGCCGCGGTTGCCGCAGCAACGGGGAAGCCACGCCCAGGGTGGGGCTCTGATTGGCTAGTTGCGGGAAAGGGGAAGAAGGGCGGTGGCGCCGCCATCTTGAGCGAGGCAACAACAACTACAAAAACCCGCCATCTTGGACATAGAGATAGGAAAACGTGAAGAGTCGCACATGGCCGCAATTTCTGCCTATAATCAGTTTTATGGACAAGGGCGGTTTCCGATTTTTTTAGCTGATGTTTTTGTTTGTGCCACTGTGGTTGAAGATTATCTTAAACAGTTGCTTTACTGGATAACTGAGGGCAAGGAAACAGCTGTGATTCAAAGAGCCATGTTGAGTGTGTCATAGGGAAACTTCTCTAGGAAAAGGGTTGGGTTTCCGCTCCTCCCTTGTGCCGCCATCTTGTGTGGGTCTTTGAGAGGCGTCGCAGTGCGGCCATCTTGAGAAGGTCTTTCTTTGCCCTGTTGCCTTGGCAACTGAATTGGTTCTTGTCGAGAGCTGGGTTCAAATGCTAGTTCAGCCACTGAGTCCTTGTGCGGCCTTATGAAAATGAAAAATATCAGCTTGGTTTACTGCCTTCCCCTCTTTGGCAGATACTGTACCTTGTTTCTTTAGATGTAGGCAGAAGCTGAACTAACGCAGCTTTTCATATTAAATTTATTGGTACACCTCAGACTTCTGCTTCTTC
Source organism: Podarcis muralis (assembly GCF_964188315.1). Lineage (NCBI taxonomy): Eukaryota > Metazoa > Chordata > Lepidosauria > Squamata > Lacertidae > Podarcis > Podarcis muralis. Next base: position 83,088,971 of record NC_135661.1, read on the forward strand.
TTTCTTTCTTTCGTTTTTTATTTATTTTCCAAATTATTACAAATCAAACCAAATCCCTTCAGCTTCTTTTGCAGTTACTAAAGGCAGAGGAGCTCTGCCACATGAAAATCAAAAGGTTTAGTTTCAATAGATGAAAAGGTATGGATGCTGTTGCCATGATGTGAAATTAGGCACATTTTTTTGCCCGTTGAGTGGGCTGCTCAGAGAAAAGTCGAGACAGCCTGAGCAACCTACTTCCAAAGGGAATAACCTCCACTTCAAATTACATTTTAGAGAGCTGGAGACAGTACATTTTTCTTTTCTTTCTTTTTAAAATAATCTTTATTAATTTCCCACATAGGCATATATACATAAATAACAAATCATACAAAGCAAAAGCAATACAAGTACTGTAAAGGGGGGGGGGGGGAGAGGAAAAAAATACAGTATATTACAATTAAATAGCAGGTTAAAATATAAAACTTCCAATAATTCTCATTATGCTGCATATATTGTCTATATTTTCTTGCACAGATTTATGTTATTTCATTATATATAAATATATATAATCCGGTATAATATCTAATATATGTTTTGCTTACAAGTATCAATCTAGTTCTGCAAGTATCTTGCTGTTTGTACAATGCAATTTTAGATATTCTTTGAATATTTTCCATTCTCCATATACTTTCTGGTTTGACACTCCTCTGATTCTTCCCGTCAGTTTTGCTAGTTGCCGGTATTATATCATAAGAGTCTGCCACTCTGTAATCGTTGGTAGGATTTCATTTTTCCAGTTTCTTGCCACTATTATACTGACTGCCGTGGTTGCCATACATAAACAATGGTCTTATATTTATTTTAGACAGTATATTTTTCAGTGTATCCCATATACATTTTTCATTTTTCAGTGTATCCCATATACAAAGCTAGCTTCTCACCGCTATTGTGCCTATTTGTGAACTGCGGCTCCTGTTATCCAAAAATAAAGAATTTGCAGGAAATCATTAGGTGAGCATTCGCATATTGAGTCAACAGTTTCCATCCATGCCTATGGGAAATTTTCTTTTCTTTTGGGGGCGGATGGAATGGAGTTTACTGGGAAAGGGCATGGCGGGCTGCAATCCTGACATAAGAACATAAGAATTGTTGTTGTTGTTGTTTAGTCGTTTAGTCGTGTCCGACTCTTTGTGACCCCCTGGACCAGAGCACACCAGGCACTCCTGTCTTCCACTGCCTCCCGCAGTTTGGTCAGACTCATGGTGGTAGCTTCGAGAACACTGTCCAACCATCTTGTCCTCTGTCGTCCCCTTCTTCTTGTGCCCTCCATCTTTCCCAGCATCAGGGTCTTTTCCAGGGAGTCTTCTCTTCTCATGAGGTGGCCAAAGTATTGGAGCCTCAGCTTCAGGATCTGTCCTTCCAGTGAGTACTCAGGGCTGATTTCCTTCAGAATGGAGAGGTTTGATCTTCTTGTAGTCCATGGGACTCTCCAGAGTCTCCTCCAGCACCAGAATTCAAAAGCATAGGCACTGATTTTTCCCTCCATGAATTTTTCCAATCTTTTTTTGAAGCCATCTAAGAGAGAGAGAGAGCTAAAAGCTTTTCTTTAGCTACTTTCTACATAGATTCATAGAGTTGGAATAGACCACAAGGGCCATCGAGTCCAACCCCCTGCCAAGCAGGAAACACCATCAGAGCACTCCTGACATATGGTTGTCAAGCCTCTGCTTAAAGACCTCCAAAGAAGGAGACTCCACCACACTCCTTGGCAGCAAATTCCACTGTCGAACAGCTCTTACTGGCAGGAAGTTCTTCCTAATGTTTGGGTGGAATCTTCTTTCTTGTAGTTTGGATCCATTGCTCTGTGTCCGCTTCTCTGGAGCAGCAGAAAACAACCTTTCTCCCTCTTCTGTATGACATCCTTTTATGTATATATTTGAACATGGCTATCATATCACCCCTTAACCTCCTCTTCTCCAGGCTAAACATGCCCAGCTCCCTTAGCCGTTCCTCATAAGGCATCGTTTCCAGGCCTTTGACCATTTTGGTTACCCTCCTCTGGACATGTTCCAGTTTGTTAGTGTCCTTCTTGAACTGTGGTGCCCAGAACTGGACACAGTACTCCAGGTGTGGTCTGACCAGAGAAGAATACAGTGGCACTATTACTTCCCTTGATCTAGATGCTATACTCCTATTGATGCAGCCCAGAATTGCATTGGCTTTTTTAGCTGCCGCGTCACACTGTTGGCTCATGTCAAGTTTGTGGTCAACCAAGACTCCTAGATCATTTTCACATGTACTGCTCTCAAGTCAGGTGTCACCCATCTTGTATTTGTGCCTCTCATTTTTTTTGCCCAAGTGCGATACTTTACATTTCTTTACATACTTTACATATACATGACATGCTTAATTTTTACACATTTCTATAATGTCACCTCTTACTTGATTTTTCACTAACATAAAACACCCCCCCCCATGCTGTAACCTATCATCATAGGGATGTTGCTCCATTCCCTTCATCATTTGGTTTTTTGGTTTTTTCTTCTTCTGAACAGGAGAACTTCATACTGCAATACGGTGGTACCTCGGGTTACATACGCTTCAGGTTACAGACTCCGCTAACCCAGAAATAGTGCTTCAGGTTAAGAACTTTGCTTCAGGATGAGGACAGAAATTGTGCTCCGGCGGCACGGCGGCAGCAGGAGGCCCCATTAGCTAAAGTGGTACTTCAGGTTAAGAACAGTTTCAGGTTAAGTACGGACCTCCGGAACGAATTAAGTACTTAACCCGAGGTACCACTGTACTTAGCTGCCACAGATCCCACTTTCCTCAATATATATTGCTGGAACTGAAAGTGGGGGGTGGGATCACTCTGTTATATAGGAATGTTTTGGGATATATACTGCAGTAACAGGGACAGGGACAGCAAGAACATATATTGATAAGTTTGTGCAAACGGATACGGTACCTGTTAAAAGAGCAGAAAGCAGAAATGTCATTGGAGCGTGTGAGAAAGACTCTCTGAACTGGAGAGATAACTTGCCATTTCTCTTGTGTTCGCCTTTTCATCACAAGGTGCAACACCTAAAATTAATTAATCAGAACATCCCACTAGAAGAGACTATAATGATGTTTGCAGAAGGCTTAGGAAAGGTCAAACTGTCTGCGATATAAACCTGAACCTGTCCTTAGATTAAATTGCTGATTGCAAGGCTGCCGTTCCCAATCAGAAGCAATGCCAAGGCTTGGGACGGGAGTTGATTGAATCGGAAGGGGAATTTGGCCAGCTTCCCAATCCGTGTTTGTCCTGGGGATGTGATAAATGGCAGGCAAGGGGCAGGATGTCTCACCTCATGCGCAACGATTGTAAAACAGGCCAGCAGACTCTCGACCCTTGACCAGGGGATTGTTATCTGTCGTCTTGCAGTGGTTCCTAAAATCCCACTCCTGCCGTAATGCACATTGTGGGGCTGTCAGTGTTAAGTTGTGGGTGAACATATCAGACGACACAGCGATTCTTCAAACAGCTCTTCTTTATTCACAGGCCAGAACAGAACTGAACTGAAGGGTTCAGTCAGCCTGCTGTAACAGTTTTCTAAAACTATCCAATCGCTGAACGTCACTTTCGGTCCCTTATTTGCATAACTATCTACAGTATCCCCCTGCTGGCCCAGGGTGAGAACTTCAGTACATAACAGTCAGTGTGAGGTAATATGCAGCTGGGACCTGAGAGACCAGGGCTCAAATCTCCACTCAGACATCAAGCCCACTGGGTGACCCCGGGCCAATCACGATGGCTGCTCACGCATCGTACATTTATAGCACATCGGTTTGCCCCAAAGAATTCTTGGAACAGCAGTTTACCCATCAGAGAGCTACAGCTCCCAGCACCCTTAACAAACTACAAGCGGCTAGGATTCTTTGTGAGATGTCGTGTGCTTTAAACGCATGGTGTGTGTTGTTTTAAACAAATAAACTGCCCTTTCCCCCTTATGGGGTATCCAAGAGCCCTTACAGAGTCCTTTGTAGGTTCTCCATCAGTTGGAGGAAATAACAGAGGCCAACCAGAGAATATTGAGAAGCAAAGCAGCTCGTAAGCCTGATCTTTATTGATCTGTTGCAACAGGGTGCTCCCCTCACACACAGGAGGACGGAGGAGGACCCAGAACAAAGGTGTGCCTGCCCTTATACAGACATTTTAAATTGCCTGCCCTGGAGTCCAAGACCACCCCCAGATACATCATACATACATCACAGAAAGGGCGGTCTACAGCAGAAATCTGAGTGTGTTGTTTATCTCCTGTCTGGCAGGTTACCTGTTTAATGGTCACTTGATTGGATTGCCTGGGGAGCCTGAGCAGTCTTTTGTAATGATAAATACTTCGTTCCTGAGCCAGGTCACAGGCTCACACCCTATTCATATCTTAAATGTGCCCTTAAGACAGGATTTGTGAGGAAAGAGACAGTGGGGAGGTTTCCCACTTTGACCTTGCAGAGAAATATTTGAGGTCAATTTGATCAGGACTTTTTTCTGTGGGGTTTCAGACATGTGGTTTATATATTTATGTACGTGTTTGCTTGGTACATTTATGAACATTTATTACATATCTCCCCTTCATGGATCACTGCCTTGCCGTGGCGAAGGGGCTTGAAGAACTCAGAGAAGCTATGAACTACGCTGAGCAGGGCACCCAAGATGAACAGGTCATAGTGGAGAGTTTTGACCAAACGTGATCCACCTGGAGGAGGAACCGGCAAGCCACTCCAGTATCCTTGCCAAGAAAACTCCATGTATCGTGAAGCTGAGGCTCCAGTACTTTGGCCACCTTGAGAAGAGAAGACTCCTTAGAGAAGACACTGATGCTGGGAAAGATGGAGGGCACAAGGAGAAGGGGGCGACAGAGGACGAGATGGTTGGATAGTGTTTTCGAGGTTACCAGCATAAGTTTGACCAAACTGCGGGAGGTAGTGGAGGACAGAGGTGCCTGGCGTGCTCTGGCCCATGGGGTCACGAAGAGTCGGACACGACTAAACGACTAAACAACAACAACAACATTGCATATCTAAGACCTTAAAATTCTTATCACAGTATGCAGTTTTTTCTCAACCAAACCTACCTCGTAAGGTTGTTGTGAGGATACAATAGGGAGTGGAGAAGCCCCCATGCCCCACTTTGAACTCCTTAGTGGAAAGATGGGATAGAAAAAATATAGAAATAAAGTCTGAGGGCTCACCCAGCAGGAGGGCACCACCAATGCAACGGGACTAATATACCATGTTTTGAAGTAAGTGAAGTGATTTCTATTATCATCTAAATAGCGGAGCATGTGATTTTGTCTGTCCGAAGTCTAAAAGTACCTAACTGCTTCGCGGGCTGACCATGTCCACCTGCTGACATGTTCAACATTTTGCATGCAACCCCTGTTAAGTTGTGGGCGAACATAGCAGACGACACAGCGATTTCTCCAGAGCAGCTCTTTATTTGTAAGCTGGACAGAACTGCGCAGCAAACAGGTCAGCCGGCCTGCTTTTATAGGCAGCCGGCTGTCAACATTGTAGCAACAACAACCCAGGGTTTCCCGCCTAAAATAAGTGTCGTGGACCTGAATGAAAACTACATACACAATACTCCTGGTGGCCAGGGTGAGAACTTCAGTACATAACAACCCCCACAGAGGTGCACTGAGCACCAGTTTCCTCCATACGCGGAAGATTCACCTCTTCGCCCTTGCCTTGGACAGCTGCAAGTATTTTTGAGGGACCCACGTCTTCTGTTTACTGAGTTGCTCTCGCTTCGAATTGTTTTATTTACCTTTCATAATTGCACTGAAAACGTGTTACTCTCCGTCTTGCTTTTAATTGCATCATTACATTGCTGTAATCTGCCCTGGGACTTTATGGTCTAAGAGGCATGTAGGGAATCTTATAAATAACTAAGCAATGTACTGGAGCTCTTTTCCATCTTTCTCCGTTTTAACAAATGCATTGCGGCATAAGCTTCCACAGACTACAGTCCACTTAATCAAATGCCATGGAGTGTTATCTTGAGTTACAGTTATACAGTGGTACCTCAGGTTACATACGCTTCAGGTTACACATGCTTCAGGTTACATACGCTTCAGGTTACAGACTCCGCTAACCCAGAAATAGTGCTTCAGGTTAAGAACTTTGCTTCAGGATGAGAACAGAAATCAGGCTCCGGCGGCACGGCAGCAGCAGGAGGCCCCATTAGCTAAAGTGTTGCTTCAGGTTAAGAACAGTTTCAGGTTAAGTACGGACCTCCGGAACAAATTACCGTATTTTTTGCACCATAACACTCACTTTTTTCCTCCTAGAAAGTAAGGGTAAATGTCTGTGCGTGTTATGGAGCGAATGCCTACGGATGGCGGGGGGATCTGCTGCAGTCGTGAGTGTTCCCCTTCCTTCCCTCCTCCATGGCTCGCTTTGAAACAGCAAAGTGGGAGAAGAGCCGCTGAGTGGGGAGGAGAGAGGGACAGAGAGCCTGCTTGCTTTAAAGGAGCAAAGCGCGAGAGGAGAGGAGCTGCTTACACGAGTGTAAGCAGCTCCTGTCCGGTGGGCTCCTTTAAAGCAAGCAGGCTCTCTGTCCCTCTCTCCTCCCCACTCAGCTGCCTAAATAGCAGCAAAGTTTTTCAGCGAGCCGGGGAGGAGGGAGAGAAGCAAAGCCTGCTTGCTTTAAAGGAGCAAAGCGGGAGAGGAGAGGAGCCTTCTCCTCTTATACCCCTCTTCTGCATTATTAGCAGCATCCTTCTCCACCCACCCCAAGCGTGTTCCTTGTCCCTTGAGTACTTTTCCTTCCCTCCCCACTTAAAACATGGTTACAAAGCACAGATCCACATGGATCCTCAGGGTTTTTGCATTGGGCTACCCCAAAGTCACCGTCAGATCACATGTCTATGGCCACAGCATGAACCACAAAAATCATACATCCACTGTTTTGTTTAGAATATTTTTTTTCTTGTTTTCCTCCTCTAAAAACTATGTGCGTGTTATGGTCGGGTGCGTGTTATAGAGCGAAAAATACGGTAAGTACTTAACCCGAGGTACCAAAGTATTATATATGGGGGGTGGAGAAGGTAGCCCATGCTCAGAAAAACCACAGCCACAAGAAGTAATTCAGAGGTCCTGGGCATACATTAGAGCAGGGGTCAGCAAACTTTTTCAGCAGGGGGCCGGTCCACTGTCCCTCAGACCTTGGGGGGGGCCGGACTATATTTGGGAGGGGGAATGAACGAATTCCTATGCCCCACAAATAACCCAGAGATGCATTTTAAATAAAAGGACACATTCTACTCATGTAAAAACACCAGGCAGGCCCCACAAATAACCCAGAGATAAATTTAAAATAAAAGGACACATTCTAATCATGTAAAAACACACTGGTTCCCAGACTGTTCGCGGGCCGGATTTAGAAGGCGATTGGGCCGGATCTGGCCCCTGGACCTTGCTTTGCCTACCCATGCATTAGAGAATCAAAGAGTGTTAAAGATAGAAGGGCACATGAAGGTCAAACAGTCCAACCCCCTGCAATGCCCAGGATGGGGCTCAAACCCGCTTGTTGGCATCCATCTGTCTCGAGAGACAATGGAGAGACATCTGTCTCGAGAGACAACAGAGTGTACCTCCAGGGGTGAAGTCAAACGGCTGCAATAGAAGCCCCAAAATGATGCCCCCACCCCGGGGTGCAAGTCTGGGCAGTGTGTCTGGAGGTAATAACAACAACAACAACAACAGCAACAACAGCAACAACATCATACCTTGCCCATCTGGCTGGGCTTCCCCCATACAGTAATGCATCAAACATTAAAAGCTTCCCTACACAGGGCTGCCTTCAGATGTCTTCTAAAAGTCTGGTAGTTGTTTTTCTCTTTGACATCTGAAGGGAGGGTGTTCCACAGGGCGGGTGCCACTACCAAAAAGGCCCTCTGCCTCGGTGGAGGCCAAGGCTCGAAAAAGACCCAATATGGAGGCCTATTGGCCGAAATATTGGGAATTAATTGAAAAAATTGGAGATAACTGGAAGTTGCAGAGCCAGGATAAACTAAAAAATAAGGTGCGAGATTGGTTACACTATGCTCAAATTCAAGAGGTTTTTAAAATGGACAAAAAAGTTGGTTTCCAGGTGGAAAAATCGAAATTAGAGACGGAATTGTTAGAATCAAAAACTAAGACACTTTCGAAAATGTATAACTTGCTGCTTAAATGGAATACACAGGATGAGACAGTTAAATCTGCCATGATAAAATGGGCACAGGATGTTGGACACAACATTATGTTTGAAGACTGGGAAAGGTTATGGAACACCGGAATGAAATTCACGGCATGTAGTGCCCTGAAGGAAAACATTATGAAAATGATATACCGGTGGTACATGACCCCAGTCAAGTTAGCTAAGATACATCACCTGTCTGACAACAAATGTTGGAAGTGTAAGGAGGCAGAGGGGACCTTCTTCCATCTCTGGTGGACCTGCCCAAAAGTGAGGGCCTTCTGGGAAATGATTTATAATGAATTGAAAAAGGTATTTAGGTATACCTTTCCCAAGAAACCAGAGGCCTTCCTGCTGGGTATGGTGGACCAGAAAATGTCAAAGAAGGACAGAACTTTGTTTATGTACGCTAGCACAGCAGCAAGAATACTCATCGCAAAGAGTTGGAAGACACAAGATTTACCCACGCTGGAGGAATGGCAGACGCAGTTGATGGACTACATGGAGATAGCTGAACTGACCGGCAGAATCCGAGATTTGGATGAAGAAACAATTGAGGGGGACTGAAAAAAATTTAAAGACTATTTGCAAAAATATTACAAACTGTATGAATCTTAAGATAGTGCACGATCAGGAAATGTTATGCTTTAGCAACTATGATTAAGTAAATGGTAAAACAAGTGATAAAAGAGAAAAGGAGACAAATTGAATCGAATATGTTATGTTTATTTTAAAGGCATTAAAACTGAGATACAATACATTGAATTTGGATACATAACAATTGAAAGTTACAGTGAGGTATGAAATAAGGTAACAAATTGCTGACATTGTCAATTTAAAGAACGCAGATCCGGAAGGGGTGGGGAAGTCCAAATAGGGATTTATTTTCTTTTTGTGTAGTTTTTTTTTTGTTAAAAAAGAAAAAATTGTTTCTTGTATCTACTGTATTTGTCTGGAATGTACAAAATTATGGAAAGAAACGCAATAAAAAATTTTATAAAAAACAAAAACAAAAAGGCCCTCTGCCTGGTTCCCTGTAACTTGGCTTCTCACAGGGAGGGAACCGCCAGAAGGCCTTCAGAACTGAACGATGGGGGTGGAGACGCTCCTTCAGATATACTGGACTGAGGCCGTTAAGGGCTTTCAAGGTCAGCACCAACACTTTGAATTGTGCTCGGAAACGTACTGGGAGCCAATATAGGTCTTTCAACACTGGTGTTATGTGGTCTATGATGTCTATTCCCCGCTTGTCCATGATGCAGATCTTCACTGGCCCCTTTCTTCCTTGGCGAGGAAGGAGGGCACCATTTTGTGGTTCGCTTCAGGGGGCAAAAGACATTGGGGGAACCTGTGGCCCTGCAGATGTTGTTGGGACTCCAACTCCCATCATTCCTGTGTGATGGCCATGCCAGCTGGGGGCTGATGGGAGTTGGAGTTCAGCATCCCCATCAGTCGGGCCACAGGCTCTCCAATTTTGGCTTGGTGCCTGGGCTCCTCTTTATAAAGGTAAAGGGACCCCTGACCATTAGGTCCAGTCGTGGCCGACTCTGAGGTTGCGGCGCTCATCTCGCTTTATTGGCCGAGGGAGCCGGCGTACAGCTTCTGGGTCATGTGGCCAGCATGACTAAGCCGCTTCTGGCGAACCAGAGCAGCGCATGGAAACGCCGTTTACCTTCCCGCCGGAGCGGTATCTATTTATCTACTTGCACTTTTGACGTGCTTTCGAACTGCTAGGTTGGCAGGAGCAGGGACCGAGCAACAGCCGTCTTTGGGATTCAAACCGCCGACCTTCTGATCGGCAAGTCCTAGGCTCCGTGGTTTAACCCACAGCGCCACCCGCGTCCCTCTTTATACGCAGCATGTAATGCTGCTCTCTCATGGAAAACCGTGCATGTCAGTTGTCTCTCCTGGATGAAACGAAGAAGAAGCAAAACCACCCAAAACAGCCCTAAGGAACAGATCATTAAATATTATTGAGGCAGAGTCAGGAAAACAACAACAGAGGACAGCCTTAATGAAACGACTGCAGTATGCCAAGGAACTGTTAACAAGCATCATCAGTTTTAGATGTCTCCCTTCACTCCTCACAGGAAAGTACAATGCCCACCAGCCATGCCTTTTCTGTGAGAGAAATCACGTCGGCATCCTTCCGAAAGCACGGCAGATCATCGTGTCTCAAATAGATGATGTAGTGTGGCATAGCAGTTAGAACCTGGGGGGGGGGGGCAGTGTTTAAATACTGTACCAGAAAGCACGCTGGGTGACTTTAGTCCAGTCACAGTCCCTGAGCCTAACCTCCCTGGCAGAGTTGTTATGAGGATGGAATGGAAATAGGTGTATGAGGAACCATATGTATGTCATCTTAAGCTTCTTGGCAGAAAGATGGGGTACACAAGAGAGAGAGAAAGAAAGAAAGAAAGAAAGAAAGAAAGAAAGAAAGAAAGAAAGAGGGATAATGGAGAGGTTTTGAATCTCTACAGCACTGTCAAGTCAAGTGAAATCAAGTGGTACCTCTGGTTACAGATGCTTCAGGTTACAGACGCTTCAGGTTACAGACTCCGCTAACCCAGAAATAGTACCTTGGATTAAGAACTTTGCTTCAGGATGAGAACAGAAATCATGCGGTGGCAGCGGGAGGCCCCATTAGCTAAAGTGGTGCCTCAGGTTAAGAACAGCTTCAGGTTAAGAATGGACCTCCAGAACCAATTAAGTTCTTAACCTGAGGTACCACTGTATTGCATTTTAGCAGACAGCCATTATACACATGAAAATGAGAACAGAAATAATAATAGAGATTTACATTTCCACTCCTTAACCTTAATCCCCCTTGAAGTTTAATAGCACGGATTTGTAGTGCCTTAGCCGGAAATTTAGATATTCTGAAAGATTTTGCAGACCCAGTAGACCTGAATATCACATTTCTGTGATGAAAATACAGGTGCCCTATTCCATAATATTAATAATAATAATTTATGCCACACCCTTCTGACTGGGTTGCCCCAGCCACTCCGTGCCACTTCCAACATACATAAAAACATAATAAAACATTAAACATTAAAAAAAAAGCCTTCCCTATACAGGGCTGCCTTCAGATGTCTTCTAAGGATTCTATAGTGACTTATCTCCTTGGCTCGGGGGTTGCTTAACTCCATACCCTCCAAGATTTCTCCGATGGAAATAGGGACGGGGACGCGGGTGGCGCTGTGGGTTAAACCACAGAGCCTAGGACTTGCCGATCAGAAGGTCGGCAATTCGAATCCCCGCGACGGGGTGAGCTCAGTCCCTGCTCCTGCCCACCTAGCAGTTTGAAAGCACATCAAAGTGCAAGTAGATAAATAGGTACTGCTCCAGCGGGAAGGTAACCGGCGTTTCTGTGCGCTGCTCTGAAGCGGCGGAGTCATGCTGGCCACATGACCCGGAAGCTGTATGCCGGCTCCCTCGGCCAATAGAGCGAGATGAACGTCACAACCCCAGAGTCGGTCACGACTGGACCTAATGGTCAGGGGTCCCTTTTCCTTTAAGGAAAAGTGGGACATTTCAGGATCGAATCAGAAACCGGGACGGCTTCTGTAAATCCGGGACTGTCCCTGGAAAATAGGGAAATTTGGAGGGGCCGCACCTGGCCATCTGTACGCCTGCAACCGCAGTGCGGTATACAGTTTGAAAACTTGCATATATTTAAATCAAACCCCGTTGGCAGGAGAGGAATAAATAAATGGCTGTGGTTTGGTGTGCCTCCCAAAATTTGGCCACATACCGCCATCCGCTTCTTCTGTTAAAAATAATAATAATGACACGCTGCCTACAGCTGGAAGGAACGGCATCAACTCAGATAATAAAAAGAGAGAGGAGAGGAGGAAAGCAGCATAGAAGCAGCCCATCATCTGAATTAAAAGCCCCCTGGTGTTGATTAAACTTTCCTCCTGCTGTAGCTTTCCAGCTCTCCTCACCTGTCTGGAAACGGCTGGCTGCTGGGTGCTTTGATAAATGGCTCCGTAAGTGTTTCTCTCATCTCCTGCTAAAATGCTGCCAGGGGCGCTTTCCTGCAGAGCAGAACTGAACAGACAGGATGAAAAAGAAGAGGAGGAATGAATGAATGGAAGGAAGGAGCAAGAGAGGTGCCTTTTCTTCTCTTGTGCCTAGGGAAACCTCTGAAAGCAAGGGGAAGGTGTGGGGCCAGGACAAGCCGCCCCCAGGACCAGCCTGGCAGCACAGAAAGCCTAAGCTGTTTTTTGGGGGGTGGTAACATATCGAGGGGCACCAACAAACCGGCTTGCCTCCCCAGCAGCGGATCGGAAGACATTCCTACCCAAGAAGAATGGATAGTCAAAGTGATATACTATGCGGAATCAGCAGAGCTAACAGCTAAAATAAGAGAACCTAAGGATGACTGTTTTGCGGAAGAACGAAGCCTTTTTGGACTACAGTGGTACCTCGGGTTACATACGCTTCAGGTTACAGACGCTTCAGGTTACAGACTCCGCTAACCCAGAAATAGTACCTTGGGATAAGAACTTTGCTTCAGGATGAGAACAGAAATCGTGCAGCGGGAGGCCCCATTAGCTAAAGTGGTGCTTCAGTTAAGAACAGTTTCAGCTTAAGAACGGACCTCCGGAACGAATTAAGTACTTAACCCGAGGTACCACTGTATTTAAAGAAATATTATGGTATGGTGAATTTGTGAGCAGGATTCGAACTGTGAGCAACAGAAGGAATTAGGGATTTTTGCATTATTGCCATAATATATAAGAGAGAGAAGATAGGGTACAGCAAGGGGGTTATTTATCTCCTTGGCTCCTTGTTAAAAAAACACTATGGAAAATGGGATGGGAAGTTGACAAAACAAAACAAAAATCTATTATGCCTTGGAATGTATAGGTAATTTGTTTTTTTTAAATTTAATAAAATATAATTGAAAAAAAGAATATTCCTGGCATCGTGTGCATAGTTGCCAAGGGTTCTGGGAAATAGCCATCAGAAGACCCCAAAGCAGTCCAATGCCCTGTAGCCAGTTTGTCCAATTCCCAGGCGCCCTTGATAACCAGGAGTGGTGGCCCTGTTGCATGAAGGTGTTTTATTTAAAACTTTCGTTGCTTCTGTGGTGCAATGGGTTAGTGCGTCTGGCTGTTAACCAGAAGGTTGATGGTTCAAGCCCACTCGAGGATGGCCATGGGGAGAATTCCTGCACTGTAGGGGGTTAGACTAGATTACGCTTAGGGACCCTTCCAACTTTATACAGTGGTACCTCGGGTTAAGTACTTAATTCGTTACGGAGGTCTGTTCTTAACCTGAAACTGTTCTTAACCTGAAGCACCACTTTAGCTAATGGGGCCTCCTGCTGCTGCTGCGCCGCCGGAGCATGATTTCTGTTCTCATCCTGAAGCAAAGTTCTTAACCTGAAGTACTATTTCTGGGTTAGCAGAGTCTGTAACCTGAAGCGTATGTAACCTGAAGCGTATTTAACCCAAGGTACCACTGTGGTTGTGGACGCAGGTGGCGCTGTGGGTAAAACCTCAGTGCCTAGGACTTGCCAATTGTATGGTCGGTGGTTCGAATCCCCGCGGCGGGGTGAGCTCCCGTCATTCGGTCCCAGCTCCTGCCCACCTAGCAGTTCGAAAGCACCCTTAAGTGCAAGTAGATAAATAGGTACCGCTTTATAGCGGGAAGGTAATGGCGTTCCTGTGCGCTGCGCTGGTGCTGGCCTGCCAGAGCAGCTTTGTCACGCTGGCCACGTGACCCGGAAGTGTCTCCGGACAGCGCTGGCTCCTGGCCTCTTAAGCGAGATGAGCACGCAACCCCAGAGTTGGTCACGACTGGCCCTTACGGGCAGGGGTACCTTTACCTTTACCTTTTACCACTGTGGTACCTCAGGTTACAGACACTTCAGGTTATAGACTTTGCTAACCCAGAAATAGTACCTCGGATTAAGAACTTTGCTTCAGGATGAGAACAGTTTCAGGTTAAGAACAGCTGTGTTCTGTCCACACCAGTGAGCGTGACGTGGGTGCTGTGGGTGGGGGAGGGCCCCATTCACCACAGCGGCCGATTAAAAAAAAAAATCTATTCAGAGCGACTCTTCACAGAAAAATTATTTAGCACCAAGCACTTATCTCTTTAAGCACGACTGCCCCATTACTACTCAATCAATGTCAAAAAAAAGGCAAAGTGCTTAATGTTTGTTTTGGATGGGAAGCAAGTGTTTAATTAGGGGGAAAGCACGTCGTTATAATGACGGCAAATGGACAGGGTTCCCCCCCTTCATTAAAAAAAAATGTACAATGTGTTTTTACAGAGCAACACAAGAAGAAGAAAAATACTGGTCTGTGCCCCATTAAGCTTACAGTCAATCAGCGTAAGTGGGCAGGGCGTCCAGGGACAGTTGGGTGGGCAGGTGGGGAAGTGGGGTGATGGTGGGGGTCAGATGTGGGGAGTTGGCTTTCTTGTTGTTGTTTAGTTGTTTAGTCGTGTCCGACTCTTCGTGACCCCCTGGACCAGAGCACGCCAGGCACTCCTGTCTTCCACTGCCTCCCGCAGTTTGGTCAAACTCATACTGGTAGCTTCGAGAACACTGTCCAACCATCTCGTCCTCTACCATCCCCTTCTCCTTGTGCCCTCTGTCTTTCCCAACATCAGGGTCTTCTCCAGGGAGTCTTCTCTTCTCATGAGGTGGCCAAAGTATTGGAGTCTCAGCTTCACGATCTGTCCTTCCAGTGAGCACTCAGGGCTGATTTCCTTCAGAAAGGAGAGGTTTGATCTTCTTGCAGTCCATGGGACTCTCAAGAGTCTCCTCCAGCACCAGAATTCAAAAGCATCCATTCTTCGACGATCAGCCTTCTTTATGGTCCAGCTCTCACTTCTATACATCACTACTGGGAAAACCATAGCTTGAACTAGACGGACCTTTGTTGGCAAGGTGATGTCTCTGCTTTTTAAGGGCTTTCTTAGGTGCCCAGAAAAGTAAGGGAAGTATTTGAGGTGGCTGGGTCTGCTGTATGCATACAGGAGGGGGTTAGCACACCAAAAGCATCACCCGCCCATCACCACTGCCATCCGACAGTCCATCAGCTCCAAGGGACTATTAAACCTTATGGCGTGTAGGTTATGTACACAATCCCAGAGGGCAATCAATTTTTATCCAGTACATGGAAGGCAACAGATGGAGCCATGCACACTTAATCTATTTTCTAGGTGGGTAGTGATAGGACTTAATCACCTTGGGTTCTTAACAATGTGCGCTTAATTTCGAGCTGGCTTCGCTCCAGCCGCCAGTCCATGCGCCACCTGATGCCACCCTGGCGAACACCTACACAGTCACCTTTAGCCAGTGGAGTCTGGAATGAATGGGCCTGTGCTATGCAGGAGGCAGGGAGAATTTGGGCATGGTGCGGGTGGCGGGGCGGCTGCCCCTTTCCCCAGATGAACCATAACCCCCATTTTCCATTTTAAATGGCAAGTTCCTAGCATTTGCAGCCCCTGAGATATGACAAAGCACAGGCGCTATTTTTCGTGTGAGAAATTAGCGTGCTTTCAGTGCTTTTGCTTTGGAGATCCCCGGGAAATTCAGCTTCCTCCTCCTCCTTAGTCTCAGTCTTGCTCCTTGTAGAACTCAGCAGGCAGGAGGATGGGGGCAAAAGCAGATCTTATTTGGGTCTGGCGCCACCTACTGTTAGGCTCCTTCCCTTCCGCCCTACCAGTCCCAATGGGCACTAAACGCAGCTGCTTTTTACCAACCTTTGCAATGACCCAACTGTTCCCTTTATGAGTGAAATATACTCGGAGTCGAAGTGGATTTCATGCTCTTTATTCAGCTCATAGTGGTGAGGAGGAATGGAAGTTCCCCCAGAATGTCTGCTTTATATACAGTGGTACCTCGGGTTACATACGCTTCAGGTTACATACGCTTCAGGTTACACACTCCGCTAACCTAGAAATAGTGCTTCAGGTTAAGAACTTTGCTTCACTGGAAGACGCAAGATTTACCCACTCTGGAAGAATGGCAGATGAAGATGATTGACTGCATGGGATTGGCAGAAATGACTGGCAGAATCCGTGACCAGGGAGAAGAGTCGGCGGAAGAAGACTGGAAGAAATTTAAGGACTATTTACAGAAATATTGTAAAATTAATGACTGTTGAATGATGTTGGATAGAAATTAAGGGGTTTTTAGCTGTAATGCTTGGAGATAAGGATTTGCTGAATAAATAACTTGAATTGGAATACAAGAAGGGGAGGTATGAGGAGGTCAGGGAAATATGTCATTGAAAACTAAGTATTGTGAATTGTACGTGTTTTTAAACTTTTTTGCTTTTTTCTTTTTGTTTGTATAAAAATTGGAAACTTTAATAAATATCTTTTTTTAAAAAAAGAACTTTGCTTCAGGATAAGAACAGAAATCGTGCTCTGGCAGCGCGGTGGCAGCAGGAGGCCACATTAGCTAAAGTGGTGCTTCAGGTTAAGAACAGTTTCAGGTTAAGTACGGACCTCCGGAACGAATTAAGTACTTAACCCGAGGTACCACTGTACATTATTTACACAATGGGCCCCATGTGATTGGCTAATTCTGGGATTCACCTGTAGGCCATTCAGGTTGTGGATTCACTTCCACCTGGAGCTGGATTGGGTGGCTCCTGTGGACCAATCAGACTGCTGCATTCTGGACCCTATTGTTTTAGGACCAATCAGACTGCTGCATTTTGAATCCTATTGTTCTAGGACCAATCAGACTGCTGCTTTTGGATCCTATTCAACTCAGTACATAACAATGAGTTTGGGTGCAATGCAATATTTTGGGCTCCACAGGCCAGAGAGGATCAGCCTCGTAGGCTGGACAGGTTTGTGTGAAATCTCCTGCTAAAATGTTGTGGGAAACCTGCCTTTCGGCGACGGATTTTGACACACAAGCCTCCTTGAATCGGGAAGGGGCCAGCAAACATTTTCAGCAGGGAGCCGGTCCACTGTCCCTCAGACCTTGTGGGGGGCCGGACTATTTTTTTTGGGGGAGGGATGCACGAATTCCTATGCCCCACAAATAACCCAGAGATGCATTTTAAATAAAAGGACACATTAAATAAAAGTATGCTGATTCCTGGACCGTCCACGGGCCGGATTTAGAAGGTGATTGGGCTGGATCCGGCCCCTGGGCCTTAGTTTGCCTACCCATGCTTTAGAATCTCCTGCTAAAAGACAGGTGTCCCCCCCCCCCCCATTTTAGCAAATTCCCTGCTAATACGATGGGAGAAAACCTCTTCTCAGCAGCACCTTGAAAGGTGCATTGCATTGTCAGTGATGGGGCTGCAACAGCCTTCCCCCATATGCTGAGTTAAGGGTGAGCACTGATTGCTATGCAGAGAAGGGCTCTGTCATTTGCATCCATGTGCACAGGTGTCCAGCTGTTGCTTATCAGGGTGTTATGGAAAATGCACTCCGAACATGTAAAAGGGGCCTTTTTTTTAACCGTTTCATAAAGTTCCAAGGTTAAAACCAGTAAGAGCAGTAAAACCAGTAAAAGCAGCTATTGCCACCTCCTCGCCCGCTTCTGAGCAAGAGCTCTGTGTTGCTTCAAAGCTTGTTCCCAACCTCGATTGATCTCATCCAGCTTGCTTTATGCGTCTTACTCTTTCGGAGCCGTCACCCCGGCGATTCCAATTTCTCTTTATAGTTAGTAAAAATCATTAACAGCGCCAGAGTTGTGATGACTCCACGGATTTCTGGATGACAACCTCCCCAACGGTTGCTTTGCCAGCCCAGCTGCCGCAGTGGCAAAGCACAGACAGCCTCGTCAGCAGATTCACACCGAAAACATTACTGTTTTAAATTTCAATCCCCTTTTAACGACAGCTTGGGGGAATGGCCCGCAGTAGCCCCTGGACGCCTTCAGGGGGCAGTGTGCTGGCAATAAGAGCAGACTCTGAGAATCATCGCTTCGTAGAGCTGGAAAGGGACCCGAGGGTCATCTAGCCCCACCCCAACGTATGACTCGAACCCACAACCCTGCGATTAAGAGTCTCATGCTCTGCCAACTGAGCTGGTTGGAAATGTGGAGGTCTTGGAGATGATATAAGTTGTTTTTATATGCAGTGACGGAAGCAAGAATATTATTGGCACAAAAATGGAAGCAAGAAGAATTACCGACAAAAGAAGAATGGAGGATGAAATTGATGGACTATGCAGAATCGGATAAACTAACCGGAAGAATTCGAAACCTGCGGGACCAGAGATTCGCAGAAGACTGGTGTAAATTTACGGACTATTTGAAAAGTAATTGTGATGACCAGATTACGTTAGTAGGTTTGCAAGAAGTTTTGTGAGGTGAATTATTTGAATCATTGCAAAAAATGGTTAAAGAGGTGGATTGTGAGGTAAGATAATTATAGGCAATAGGAATTTAAGAAATGCAGAAGAAATGATAAATATGGTGGATCATCAGAGGTGCTGATGGAAGTCCAAAAAGATTGTATAAGATGTGAAGCTCTGTGGAATGTATAATAATTGGTATGTTGAAATAAAAATTATATATATATAAAAGAAATGTGGAGGTCTTTTGTTTTTTTCGTGGGAAGTGGGGCCTTGGGCTCCTATGGGGAGGAAGGGGGGGCGTAAAATTAATTCATGAATGATGTAGCGCTCTGAGCTCCTTGGAAGATGGGTGCGCTATAAAACAAACAAATACCAGTGGTGTGGCGTGCCTCACCTTTCCCACAAATTAAAACCCGCCGCTCAGTTCTCCTCCGGCTGCAAGTCAGCTCGTTTGGTGCTTGTTGGCGGGCTGAAATTTCCCAGCGGGGCCCTTGGAAAAGCTGCCGTCGCAATTAGCAGTAATTGGGCTGCTTTTCTGACAGTCTCTCTGCAGAAAGAAGAACGAAGGCCTGGGTCAGGATTGATTGGCAGGACACAGAAGGGGGCACGGGGGGTGGGAGCAGATTGAGGGGGACAAGGGTTGGCAGGAGCGGAGAGAATTTGCCCGCTTTGAGACAGAAGGGCATCAAAGGCACCGAAAGTCTAAACATAACCTCCTTTAGCCACCTTGCTCAGGAAGAATCACTTAATTCGGTCGGCAGATGAGACGCTTTCGTTTGGCAGTCTTGGGTTCAAGTTCCGCCTCGGACAAAGGCATCACACATTTAAATCACTGTGATACAACTTCAAGCCGTCATGGCTTCCCCCAAAGAATTCTGGCAGGTGTGGTTTGTTGAGGAGACAACCCCATTTCCCACCAAGAACTACAATTCCCAAAGCAGGTTAAATATCAATTCCCCTTCACAGAGAACTCTGGGAATTATAGTTCCGGGGTGAGGTATAGGGGGTCTCCTATCAATGCTCAGAACCATTAGCAAACTCCAGCTCCCCTCATTCTTTGGTGGGGAAGGACCCCGCCCATTTGTACCCCGCCCATCTGGCTAGGCTTCCCCAGCCACTCTGGGCAGCTTCCAACAAAGATAAAAAATACATTAAAATGTCACACATTAAAAGCTTCCCTAAACAGGGCTGCCTTCAGATGTCTTCTAAATGTCAGGTAGTTGTTTATCTCTTTGACATCTGATGGGAGGGTGCTCCACAGGGTGGGTGCCACCACCTAGAAGGCCCTCTGCCTGGTTTCCTGTAGCTTCGCTTCTGCCAGAAGGCCCTCGGCGCTGGACCTCAGCGTCTGGGCTGAATGATGTGGGTGGAAACACTGCTTCAGGTATACTGGGCTGAGGCCGTTTAGGGCTTTAAAGATCAACACCAACACTTTGAATTGTGCTCGGAAACGTATGAGCTTAAGGATCTCTGGCCTACAGAATTCACTTTTAGGGGGCCGCATAGCAGTTCGAAAGCACGTCAAAGCGCAAGTAGATAAATAGGTACCGCTCCGGCGGGAAGGTAAACAGCATTTCCGTGCGCAGCTCTGGTTCGCCAGAAGCGGCTTAGTCATGCTGGCCACATGACCCAGAAGCTGTACACCAGCTCCCTCGGCCAATAAAGCGAGATGAGCGCCGCAACCCCAGAGTCGGCCACAACTGGACCTAATGGTCAGGGGTCCCTTTACCTTTACCTTTATTTTCAGAAAACACCCATTTGGGATTTCACATCTGCAATCTCACATTCTGAGCGACAACAATTGCAACATCGCCAGATTCCACCCGCCCCCCAGAAATTACTTTTAGTTCTGACATTACAACCACGCCACTCATTTAGAGCACTTTTAATCCAACCAGGCCCCTTTGCTCTCCAGCTTTGCTCCTTTAATGCGATATATTCCCTCCCCGCCACCACTGACAATGTCCTCGCCTTAACAACGTCCTCGGAGACCCGAACGGTGCCTTACAAGCTGGCCGTTATTATTTCCGCAGAATATTCTCACTTGCTGCCTAATTTTCATTCACGGCTTTCGTCCCCGGAGGCCTTGCGGAACCCGAGTTCTCTGAGCGAGGCCAAATGATTTGTAATCTAATTAATGGTGTTGCTACCGTGGGAACCTCGGATGCTGCTGTCGGGCTGTTGGTGCGCCTAACACTGTGTTGTCCACACGGTTGGGCGAAAGCTCGCCAGGGTTTCAGATGGAGGATATTTGGGGATCAAATCTGACACATTCTGCATACCCTCTTTCTCTCTTTTTTTATATAATTTTTTTATTAGTTTGTTAACATATCATTTTCATCAGTAATTACAGTGGTACCTGGGGTTAAATACACTTCAGGTTACATATGCTTCAGGTTACAGACTCCACCAACCCAGAAATATTACCTCAGGTTAAGAACTTTGCTTCAGGATGAGAACAGAAATCGTGCTCCGGCGGCGTGGCGGCAGCAGGAGGCCCCATTAGCTAAAGTGGTGCTTCAGGTTAAGAACAGTTTCAGGTTAAGTACAGACCTCCGGAATGAATTAAGTACTTAACCTGTGGTACCATTGTAAACATACTTTTACATCTTATTCAAAAAAAATTTTTTACTTCCATCAATCCTGTCTGAAAATTTTCCAATCTAATCTCTTAGTACGCATTCCTTATCTTCCCTATTACATTTCAAACTCATAACCAATATCTCTATCTTTGTATATTTCTCCTCACAAAACTTCTCGTAGTCCTACTAGCGTAATTTGTTTATTACAGTTGCTCTTCAAATAATTCATATACTTCTTCCAATCTTCTGTAAATCTCTGGTCCCGCAGGTTTCGAATCCTTCCTGTCATTTTGTCCAATTCTGCATAGTCCAATAATTTTGTTATGTACTGAAGTTCTCACCCTGGGCCAACAGGGGGATACTGTGGATAGTTTTCACTCAGGTCCGCATATGCAAATAAGGAATTGAAAGTGACGTTCAGTGATTGGATAGTTACAGAAAGTTGTTACTGTTGCTTTGTAGTTGAGCTCTATATAAGCAGGTTGGCTGTACCCTTCAGTTCTGTTCTGTTCTGGCCTGTGAATAAACAAAAGCTGTCTGAAGAATCGCTGTGTTGTCTGATATGTTCACCCACAACTTAACAAATTCCGTCTGCCATTCTTCTTTTATCGGAATTTCTTCTTGTTTCCATTTCTGAGCTAATGATACTCTTGCCGCAGTTGTTGCATATAAAAACAATTTAACATCTTGCCTATTAATGTCCTGGCCTATACAGTAATAGGGGACGCAGGTGGCACTGTGGGTTAAACCACAGAGCCTAGGGCTTGCTGATCGGAAGGCCGGCGGTTCAAATCCCCACTATGGGGTGAGCTCCCGTTGCTTGGTCCCAGCTCCTGCCAACCTAGCAGTTCGAAATCACGTCAAAGTGCAAGTACGGTAGATAAATAGGTACCGCTCCGGCGGGAAGGTAAACGGGGTTTCCGTGCGCTGCTCTGGTTCGCCAGAAGCGGCTTAGTCATGCTGGCCACATGACCCGGAAGCTGTACGCCGGCTCCCTTGGCCAATAAAGCGAGATGAGCGCCACAACCCCAGAGTTGGCCACGACTGGACCTAATGGTCAGGGGTCCCTTAACCTTTACCTATAATACCAGACTCCTGCCTTCTTTCTCATCCCCCTTCAGATCTTGCGCTGCCCCTTCTGCCCACCTAGATGCCCATGCAACTCCAGGCCTCTGCTCCTCCCTCTCCAGCGACGGTTTTGAATGATTAATCCCCTCAGATGACACAAACACACCACTGTTCACAGCCAGTAAGTGCTGGCTCCCAACTCCCAAAGGCAGCTCTTTGCTGTCGCGTGTTCCTGAATCTTTCATGGGTCTGAAAGAGCTGCAGAAGAGGCTCTCGGACAGCCGAGGGACCTGAAATATACTTGGAGTTGAGAGTGGATTTCATGCTCTTTATTCAGCTCATAGTGGTGAGGAGGAATGGAAGTTCCCCTAAAATATCTGCTTTATATACATTATTTACACAGTAAGCTGCACGTGATTTGCTAATTCCGGGATTCTCCTGTAGGCCAATCAGGTCGCGGATTCACTTTCACCTGGCGCTGGATTGGGTGGCTCCTGCAGACCAATCAGACTGCTGCATTCTGAATCCTATTGTTCTAGAACCAATCAGACTGCTGCATTTTGGATCCTATTCAACTCAGTGCATAACAGAACCCCTGGGATTCCGATGCACAGATCCAGGGACTCTGAAACCCAGGCAGGAGAGGGTCCTTCGGGGACACCATGGAGTCTTCGTCGGCCTGGGTTTTCTGGGTCTCAGCCGAAGGAAGCAGTGGACACATGGGTCCGGTTTTTACTCATCCTCCTGAAAAGCTTGCATCCCTGCATTACATTGACATATAAGCAATGACGGCAGCAAGAATATTATTGGCACAAAAATGGAAGCAAGAAGAACTACCGATGAAAGAAGAACGGAGGATGAAATTGATGGACTATGCAGAATTAGATAAATTAACAGGAAGGATTTGAAACCTGCGGGACCAGAGATTCTTTTCCGAAAGATTTTTTATAAAATTTTCTACAATTATAAAACGAAAAGAAAACGAAAAACGAAAAGAAAACACACAAAAGAAAACACAATACAGTACTAAACAAGAAAAACAAAAACAACCAGAGGGACCAGAGATTCTTAGAAGACAGGAGTAAATATATGAACTATTTGAAAAGTAATAGTAACGAACAGATTACGCTAGTAGGATTGCTAGAAGTTTTGTAAGGAGGACTATTTGAAATATTGCAAGTAAGACTATGAGGAGAATTATTATTTGACGATGATTAAGAGTAACAGAGAAATCAAGAAATGCAGAATAAGTGATAAAGAACAGAAAATTGCCAGAGGTGTTGACGGAAGTAAAAATATTGTATAAGATAAGAGCTTCTGTTGTATGAATGTTGGAAATGATATGTTAAAAAACTAATTAAAAATATATTTAAAAAAGAAAAGAAAGAAAAGCTTGCATCACACCTTATAAATATCCTTGCTCAGGTAAAAGCCACACAACAGTTCTGCAGTGTGGCTCCTGGCCAAGCACTGCCAGGAATTAGCTGGCAACATTGCCCCAAATCTTGGTTATAATGTCCATGTGAGGGACATTTTATTTCATAACACATATCTTGCTCACCTTCATTCACGAAGGCTCCTTCCACCCACCTGATTTCTTTCTGTCTCCTCCACATGCTTCTGCTCAGGTCTGAGGCAAAACTGGCTATAATAAGAATCATATTCAGAAGCCGGGGGGGGGGGGGGCAGGATAAGGCCCTCCCAGCTAAACCAAGAAGGGCACAGGCAGCCAACCATTTGGGTCATTTGGGCAGTTCTGAAAGTATTATTTCTGAGGTTGCCTTGGAATGAATAAATTGATTTAAACTCTGTATTGCTGTAAACTGAGGTGCCCTGAGCAAATTTGGGAGGAGGTATGTGGGGTGGGGAGGGGAATCTAATTGGCAATAATTGGCAATTTCATTAACGATGTTAATGCTTGCTTCTGTTTTTTAAGTTTTTTGTTTTGTAAATTGTTTAGAGGTCCTGTTTGTAATTGAGCAGTGTGTACATTTTGTTAAATTAAAAATTAATAATAGTATCAGATGGGCAGCTCAGCTGGCTAGAGGGTGGTGTTGGTGATAATGCCAAGATTGTGGGTTCGATCCCTGTACGGGACAGCTGCATATTCCTGCATTGCAGGGGGTTGGACTAGATGATCCTATGGGTCCCTTCCAACTCTATTCTATTCTAATAATAGCAGCAGATTGTCCCAGTCGGACTTTTGATCCATCTAGCTTAGTATTGTTTACACAGACCACCAGTGGAGAGTTAATTGCGAACATTCTGTGACATCACAGCAATCCAGCCAGTAGCTACAGAGATGCACTGACAGGCAAAAATCTGTATATTATGGAGAGAGAGAGAGAGAGAGAGAGAGAGAGAGAGAGAGAGAGACCGAGACCAGACTGTTGACCCAATCGATCACAAGATGCATCGCATGCACACTATCTGAACGGCAAAGCCCATTTGAGAGCCAGTGTGGTGTAGTGGTTAAGAGTGGTAGACTCGTAATCTGGGGAATCGGGTTCGCGTCTCCGCTCCTCCACATGCAGCTGCTGGGTGACCTTGGGCCAGTCACACTTCTTTGAAGTCTCTCAGCTCCACTCACCTCACAGAGTGTTTGTTGTGGGGGAGGAAGGGAAAGGAGATTGTGAGCCGCTTTGAGACTCCTTAAAGGGAGTGAAAGGCGGGATATCAAATCCAAACTCTTCTTCTTCATCATCATCATCAACTTTGGGGTCTCCCAGCCCCCTCAAATATTTTATTCGGGGTGGGGGCGAAGGGACCTTGGCCCCTAGGAGTTGGTTCCTATGCACACAACCTGATCCTGACACACACAAAAAACCCACATGTACAGGAACCACATCTCAATGGAACAACAGCTCCCACACCTTAGCCCGAATTGGAGTGGTGGCTTACAAAACAAAGCAAGCAAGCAAACTCCGCGAGTTTGGCTGCAGCTAAAGTGACCTCCCTCTGTATCTACACAGAACGCAAGACAGATCTGAAACACTGTGGGCATCAGCGCAGGCGAGAAAGTAGGTCAGGATGCGAGGATTAGGAAGTCAACGGAGCCCAGGAAGAAGGAAGGATGGGAGAGAGCGGGATTTGGGCAAGAAGGCGAAACAGTTTTCCCGGCGATGGCCCTCACATGTTTTGCCAGCAACCCTTAACAGAGGGTGTGCTACCATTAGCTCTGTCCCTGGAAGAAACAGGGATGTTGTCCTGATTATCTATGCCATGGGTAGGCAAACTAAGGCCCGGGGGCCGGATCCGACCCAAATTGCCTTCTCAATCTGGCCCGCAGATGGTCCGGGAATCAGCATGTTTTTACATGAGTAGAATGTGTCCTTTTATTTAAAATGCATCTCTGGGTTATTTGTGGGGCATAGGAATTCGTTCATCCCCCCCCCCAAAAAAAATAGCCCGGCCCCCCACAAGGTCTGAGGGACAGTGGACCGGCGCCCTGCTGAAAAAGTTTGCTGACCCCTGATCTATGCCATGGCAAATATTGGTACAGTGGTACCTCGGGTTACAGACGCTTCAGGTTAGAGACTCCGCTAACCCAGAAATAGTGCCTCAGGTTAAGAACTTTGCTTCAGATGAGAACAGAAATCATGTGGTGGTGGCGGCAGCAGTGGGAGGCCCCATTAGCTAAAGTAGTGCTTCAGGTTAAGAACAGTTTCAGGTTAAGAACAGACCTCCAGAACAAATTAAGTACATAACGAGAGGTACCACTGTATTGGGAAGATCCCTTTCTTTCTGTACCTGCTCCAAAGAATTATTTCCCCGTGGACCGTGTTCCCCAAAACGTGGGTCTCCAGCTGTTTTTGGACTACAACTCCCATCATCCCTAGCTAGCAAGACCAGTGCTCAGGGATGATGGGAATTGTAGTCCGAAAACAGCTGGAGACCCAAGTTTGGGAAACACTGGCGGAGGGGGGAGGGCATGTCTGCTCCCAGAAGTATGTTGGACTCTTATCTCCCATCATCACTGGCTTTGCTAGCTGGGGCTGATGGGAGCTGGAGTCTAACATGCCTCTGGAATCACAGAATTGCAGAGTTGAGCTGTAAAATAATTTAGTACCAGCTGTGTACATGCCATGCACTGAAATCTCACTGGAAGCACACGTCCTCCTCCGCCTCCCTCTAAGAATCCTGGGAACTGTAGTCCACCTCTCACAGAGCTACATTTCCCAGCACCCTTCACGAACTACAGTTCCCAGAATTCTTTGGGAGTGGGTGGTGGTGGTGGAATGTGCTTTTAATGTATGGTGCATAGGCTTCTCAGGATTTATAGAGACAGGGATATCAGCTTTCCTTACAGGATTGCTGCAGAGATTACAGCACAATAATGCACTCGAAGCTGTTGGAAAGCTCAAGAGGCCGCTACAGAAACATAAAACGTTATAATTATTATAATCGCCGCTGGCGCGATCAGAGGCCTGCTGGAGATTTGAAAGAAACGTGCATTTATTTGGGTGGCGGATAGGCAGCAAATTTATGCTCTGGGTGCAAAAGGAGGGGGCGGCAGTTTGATTTGACTGGGGTCTTTCGGTATTATTTTGTGGGGCCATTCAATTTCTGCACCGCCCTTCTTCTCCAAAGAAGTCCAGGGTGGCAGACAACAACACCCATTAAATAATTTTGAAAATAGTTATTTTTTAATCGATCAAAGCCATTTCAGAAGATCTGCAAACCTTGACAAGCAACGAAATACACAGCTAACCATTCCCAGGTTGCAGGTAGACCAGCAAACTCTTCTGTGAGAGGAGGTTGACTCCGTGAGTAAAAATATAGCTTGGGAGGGCGGGGGGAGCTGCTGAAGTGAAAGGCTACAAGTGAACCTCCCACCCAAAAATATAAATAAATCTGGGCTGCGTGTAAGCCCAAGATCAGAGTCTGAAAGCTAGCGCCCACCGGCCCCCCCCATTTATGACACCCCACCCCCTTGCAACCCTGGGGGCACCAATGGAGGGAGGAAAAGGGTGCTTATGGGGGGTGTCCTAAAATCAATTCCCCCCTCTTGCATCTGGTCTCTCTTCCTTATATCAGCCAGCTTGGCGTGGAGGGGGGGGGGTCTTAAAATGCAAAGACGTGCCCACAGGGAGGGGTGTGTTTTTAAAAGGGGGGTGTCTTCTTTATTATTATTTTGCCACGCAACCCATCTCTGCGAGGAGGCGAGGCATCTGCCTGTGTGTGGCTGTCAGCTTGCAGACAACCCCTCCCCTCCTCCCTCCCCCTCCTCCATCCAGATCTGGGGGTGGGAAGGGGGGAGAGGAGGGGGGGCTCCGCTCATGCCACCGCATCTTGGCAGCAGGCGCACAGCTGCTCCCGGAGCGCTGGATGGCAGCCTTGCTGTAGTCGACAGGGCAGCTGCCTTGGCACCGCGCAGAAGGCAGAGGAGCCGGCCAGCCACCACGTTGGAGGGGACTTTCTGCCTCTCTCTTCCTCCTCCTCTTCGTGCCACGGGTCCTTCTTCTTCGCGGCAAGCCTTGGGGAAGCCGCCGATTGCCACAGATTGGCAAACCTAACCCTTAGCGCCGAGGGTGGCAAGGGCATTGTGCCAAAGCTCACCACTGGAGTTCTTGAGGGGACCCTGGCATTTTTTGAAGAGGAGGGTCTGCGTGTTCTGGCTGGCACCCAAGCCGAGCAACTTTCTCCCTGGCCGGGCATCATCGTGTCTGGGGCGGGCAGAGATGGGCACCCTTTTGCAGAGGATGCAACCCGCGGAGGTCTGGAGGGTGGCAAACAGGTGCTTGCCACGGGGACGCTGGCAGTGAGAACGGTAAGGGTCTCTATTTCTCTCTCTCTTTCTCATGTGGACTTTGCCAACCCCACCACCCTCTCAGCCTGGGCTACCCGGGTGGTGCCAACCTCCCTGACTGCAAGTCTTCATCTGATCGTAGAATAGAATGGGACCCCAAGGGCCATCTAGTCCAACCCCCCTAAGGAGAAGCCCAAAGCCAATCCTCTTGCCCACTCTTATCCATCCCAGACTTGGAGTGCCCCATTGGCCCTGGATTTTGCCCCCCACCCCCAAAAAAACTTGGGTCTCCCTGCCCTCCTCACTGCTCTCAATTCTAAATCTGCCACATGGAAGTTCAAGAGAGATTCTCTCTGAGTCTCGACAGCTGACGAGATGGTGGAATTAATGAGATTAAGCTTGGCGGCGAAGCGAGGGGGTAATTGGGTGAAGCTGGTGTCACTCTGGACCAGGGCAGGGCTTCTTATGGTGAGCCTTGGGTACCCAAGAGGACGAGAGTCCTAGGGCGATGGGCAGGCAGGGAGGCAGGCAGGTGGCTCCCGCTCCACTTAACGCCCCTGAAATGGCACAACCCCCAGAAAGGTCACTGAGCCCCCTAACCCTAGCCCCTGTCTTATTGTTGTGGCGGGGGGCGAGAGAGAGGGGTCGAGCCAGGAGCACGGGGAGCCGAGTCTCAGGGAAGCGTGCAAAGGATTTGTGAAACAGAGTTGGCCAGAGGGTGGGTTTCTTGTCTGTGTGTGTTTTAAAAGGTTGCCAGCCCCTGGTGGCAAGAGGGTGCCCCCTTTCCCGGCTCCCAGCTTGGGGACATTCTCTTCTGCTCGCCAGCCCAGGGATGAAGAAGGGATGCATCATCCCCGAGTCTTTACACAGCAGGTGTGTGGGCTGGGGAACCGAGGGCAAAGGAACCAGAGCTCTCTCTTTCTCAAACACACACACAGAGTTTCTTTCGTGTGGGAGCTCTGAGCAGGAAGGAGATCGATAGAGACCGTCAATGTGCAAGGAAAGACTGCTGGGGATTTAGCTCCTTTGTGGGGGCTGACCCATCGCTGCTGCTCCTCTCTGTGGCTCTCTGGAAAGAGGGGTTCCCCCTCCCCAGGACTACCTCTCCAGATCCTCTTTGGATTCTTGAGAGAAAGGGCCCAGGGAACAAAACAAGGTGCAAGGATATTGAAAGGGATCAATATGGAGAGAGAAGTGGAGATCTAATCTAGTGTTTTGCCTCCCAAAGCAGCCAGCTGGTGCCTCTCTGAACCTGACAGGCCCAAAGACCCAGCCCTTCCTTGCTTGTCCCCCGCCCCCTGGCATTTAGGGGTATACTGCCCTTGTACATTGAGGTTCCTCTAAGCCATCACGCCTTATATAATTACAGCTGCAGATCAACTGCTGTGTTCTGAATTATTATCTTTTCCATTCTCATTTAAAGGCATCTGAAATAGCTGCCATATTCAGACTCTGGGGCGACGACTTTCTTAAAGATAACAGTGCATTGCATGAATTAATTCCTTTTTGTCCGTTTCCGGGAAACTGCACATCAAAATATGCTTGTTTTTCTCATGCGAGGGTTGAGGAACTCAGTTTCGGTACAGCTTCCCTTGCCCCAAATGTACACTCGGTTTCCCTTTCGCACGTAACACCATCCCCACGTGGCAAGCATCAAAAGTGTCACCAGGCTGAGTCACAAACGGATGTCTTTGATTAACCCCAAGTTGACCTGATGCAAAATAAGCTTCCTCCACTCTCTTGTGACTTATTGTATAGCTTAATGTGTTAGGGGAACTACTCATGTTCCCGTTAGAACCCGGGAAGAACAAACGGGCGAATTTCTCGCCCCCGTGCGTGTGAAAATGGACGTTCTCGTGGGGTCCCCATTATGTAATGTGCGGTTGTGACGAAAACAAGTGCATGATCTAGATAGATAGATAGATAGATAGATAAATTTATTGTCATTGTCCGTATATACACAGTATACACAACAACGAAAATCAAACACCCACCCAAAGACCGGGTTCACATACACATTTGCACGTATCTCCAACACTCTCATCCTATTCAGACATAATCTATAAAAACATAACATAACCTATTAAAGGCATAACATAACCTAAAACCTATCTCATTCCTTCCTACTCCCTGCTTGCTATTTCTTGCAACTGGCCCTGAGGTCATTATTTAGTGCAATCAGAGCTCTTGGATAGAAACTATTCAGAAGGCGTGTGGTTCGTGTTTTCATTGTCCTATATCTTCTGCCCGAAGGCAACAGTTCAAAGAAGTTGTGAGCAGGATGGGTGGGATCTCTCAGGATATTGTGTGACTTCTTCAAAGTGCGAGACGTGAAGATCTCATCCAGGGTTGGTAGTTGGAGCCCAATAACATTCTGGGCAATTTTAATTATTCTCTGTAAAGCTTTTTTATCCGTTTCAGAGCTGCTCCCATACCACGATAATATACTATAGGTTAAGACACTCTCGATGGTACTGTGATAATAGGACAGAAGTAGGTGCTGAGATAGATTCAGTCCCCTGAGCATTCTCAGGAAATACAACCTCCCCTGCACCTTCCTCACAACCATATTAATATTTGCAGTCCATGAGAGGTCCTCAGAGATATAAATGCCCAGGTATTTAAAACTACCAACCCTCTCCACCTCCTCGCCATTTATGTGCAATGGTAAAAATACCTATCTAAGCACACTCCTTTCAGATCCTGGGTCGATTATGACTCCCTGCCGGCTAGGAGTGTGTACAGAATGCAGCAAACCTGGGTTGGTTTCGGCACAAGGTGTGAAACGGCCCTACAGTTCCATCAATAATTTTTTTTGGGGGGCGGGGGCCTGATCTCTGGCGAGTGCCAAAACGGAACGCCCAGTTTATATGCTAATTCTGGAGCTCTGCCCGGTTAATTAAAACGCTTGTTTTATTTGCTCCCCCCTCACCAGCAACAGGCAGCGAAAGAGAAAGAGAAAAAGGGATGCTTTGGCTGGGAAGGAATAATAGAACCCTGCTGGTTTTTATGACGTCGCTGATTTTCCCATTGTATATTTTGCTCTATTTTAACATTTCATTGTCCCCGAGAGGGGGCAATGACAATAAAGATATTATTATTATTATTATTATTATTATTATTATTATTATTTGCCACCGCAGCTCTGATAATTGTGTCTCGAAGGGTGGTATGGAAATCCGAAAAACACATTAAGTGGTCAGTGATGCCTTCGGGCAAGCGATGGACGCCATGAGCGAGACCAGAAATTCGGCAATCGCGTTTAATCTCCCTGGGGAGCGAAAATGGGTCTTTATGACTCATTGATCCCCTACCCCAAACCCCTTCACTCCTTGGCACACACGGCTGAAGATGGATTATGGGATGTCTATGGTGGCTTGGAAAAGGGACGCGGGTGGCGCTGTGGGTTAAACCACAGAGCCTAGGACTTGCCGATCAGAAGTTCGACGGTTCGAATTCCCGTGATGGGGTGAGCTCCCGTTGCTCGGTCCCAGCTCCTGCCAACCTAGCAGTTTGAAAGCACGTCAAAGTGCAAGTAGATAAATAGGTACCGCTCTGGCGGGAAGGTAAACGGCGTTTCCATGTGCTGCTCTGGTTCACCAGAAGCGGCTTAGTCATGCTGGCCACATGACCCAGAAGCTGTACACCAGCTCCCTCGGCCAGTAAAGCGAGATGAGCGCCGCAACCCCAGAGTTGGCCACGACTGGACCTAATGGTCAGGGGTCCCTTTACCTTTACCTATGGTGACTTGGACACCCAAACTAACTCAATCTAGCCCGTCACCTGGGTATCATGGCACAACAGGTGTTGAACCACCTTGGGTACCCAGAAAGGCTAGTTTTACCCCCCTCCCAACAGCCCCAAAGAATCCATATCTAGTAGGACACTATTCCTTCAGGCTCACCTTCGCTCCATGCGCAAAACCTGCGCCCAGCAACAGCACTAGAAGAAGAGAAATGTATGCATGAAATCTGACAGGGAGGGCTGAACATGTGTGTCTATTTTGCTTGCACATATAACGAAGCATCGTTTTGGCTTCAGCTTTGGAGCGGAGGGAATCTGTCCAATTAGGCCCCTCACCACCCCCTCGCATATTGCTGTCGATTTCAGCCATATGTGCATGTCATTGGGGAGAGGAGGAGGAGGAGGGGGCCGTTTCCATGAAACCGGGAATGCGTTTTTTTATCGACCGATGAGTATATTTCTCATTCGGCTGAAACATATGGTGAAAATCCGGCTGTGCAAATTCAGCGGCCCGGTCAGGATTTGAACCCATGGCTCCTCGCATTTGGAATGAGTGCTCCAGTAACTTGGCCACCTCCGGCCTGGGGCAGATCCACCAGTTTCTGCTCTGTACATGAGGAATCCAGAAAGCCACAACCTCCTAGGCCTGTGGCTCACCCTTGACCATTGGCCATGCTGGCTGAGACTGGTGGTCTGTGATAAACAGAATAATTGGCCAAAGCGTTTCATTTCCAAGATGCCAGTGGCTGGTGTTAAATGCCAACACTTTTATAATAGTTGCCCTGTGACCCGAAGCCTTTTGCCAAAATTCTAAGGGACGTAGGAGCTACGTCCGATTATTCGGCAGCAAAAGGAAGGTGCTCCTCACATGCTCAGATGCCACTGCTCAGAAGCAGAGCACAATTTCCATGCACAATTTTCCAAATTCAATCCCTGGCACTCCCCGGTGGGAGACCTGCGGCGCTCCTGGCTCCCAGCATGGCCAATGGTCAGGAAGTGCTCGAGGCAGTGCAGTGCAATGGTTAGAGTGTTGGACTAGGACCTGGGAGGCCGGGGTTCAAATCCTGTCACTCGGCCATGTAGCTCACGGGGTGAACCAGGGCCAATCGCTGCCTCTCAGCCTCACCTACCTTGCAGGGCTTGTTGTGGGGATTAAATGAGGGGAGAGCCACACCACTTTGAGCTCCTGGGAGAAAAAGGAGGGATTGGAAACCGAGTCTAGCAGATATCTGGAGGGGTACAGGTATTTCACACACAGAGCTTATGGTCCAAACTTCGGTGTGAGAGCCAGCATGGGGAAGAGGGGGGGAAACCTCAGATTAAACCTCACTTTAGGCTCAGCCCCAAAGTTAGGCAAACCCCTATTCCCTCAGCTTCTCCACTCTCAGCCCCACTGAGCTGCACTTTGGGGTGGAGATCGTAAAACAATGCCAGCCTCCTTTATTGAGCAGCTTGATATAATGCAGGTTAATGACTTGGTGGAAGCTTGTGGCTAAATGGAGCCTCTCTCTTCAGAGGCACTCTACCTGTGATTTACCAGGCGTTGGGGACAAACGAGGGCTGTAGGGCTGTAACTCTCATGACTGAAAAAACCAGGGCTCTTTTTGGATGCCTTCTCTCACCGTCTCCAGCCGTAACCTGCAGACGTTTTCGGGTTCCTAACCCATCCAGCATGACCAATGATCAGTGATGGTGGTAATTGTAGTCCATCAATATCTGGAGGGTCAAAGGCCACCCAGCCTTGGTATAAGCTATTATCCTCCCTTACACCGAGTCAAAGTCTTGCTCCATCTAGCCCAACATTGCCAACTTGGGCTGGAAGCTGCTCTCCAGCAGAGACCTCCCCTTTCACGTGGACCCTGTTCCCTGTTATTTAAGTGGAGGTACCAGGGTCTAGGGTCTGAAGGGACGCGTGTGGCGCTGTGGGTTAAACCACAGAGCCTAGGACTTGCCGATCAGAAGGTCGGCGGTTCGAATCCCTGCGACAGGGTGAGCTCCCGTTGCTCGGTCCCAGCTCCTGCCAACCTAGCAGTTTGAAAGCACGTCAAAGTGCAAGTAGATAAATAGGTACCGCTCTGGCGGGAAGGTAAACGGCGTTTCCATGTGCTGCTCTGGTTCACCAGAAGCGGCTTAGTCATGCTGGCCACATGACCCAGAAGCTGTACACCAGCTCCCTCAGCCAATAAAGCAAGATGAGCGTCGCAACCCCAGAGTTGGCCACGACTGGACCTAATGGTCAGGGGTCCCTTTACCTTTACCTATGGTGGCTTGGACACCCAAACTAACTCAATCTAGCCCGTCACCTGGGTATCATGGCACAACAGGTGTTGAACCACCTTGGGTACCCAGAAAGGCTAGTTTTACCCCCCTCCCAACAGCCCCAAAGAATCCATATCTAGTAGGACACTATCCCTTCAGGCTCACCTTCGCTCCATGTGCAAAACCTGTGCGCAGCAACAGCACTAGAAGAAGAGAAATGTATGCATGAAATCTGACAGGGAGGGCTGAACATGTGTGTCTATTTTGCTTGCACATATAACGAAGCATCGTTTTGGCTTCAGCTTTGGAGCGGAGGGAATCTGTCCAATTAAGCCCCTCACCACCCCCTCGCATATTGCTGTCGATTTCAGCCATATGTGCATGTCATTGGGGAGAGGAGGAGGAGGAGGGGGCCGTTTCCATGAAACCGGGAATGCGTTTTTTTATCGGCCGATGAGTATATTTCTCATTCGGCTGAAACATATGGTGAAAATCCGGCTGTGCAAATTCAGCGGCCCGGTCAGGATTTGAACCCATGGCTCCTCGCATTTGGAATGAGTGCTCCAGTAACTTGGCCACCTCCGGCCTGGGGCAGATCCACCAGTTTTTGCTCTGTACATGAGGAATCCAGAAAGCCACAACCTCCTAGGCCTGTGGCTCACCCTTGACCATTGGCCATGCTGGCTGAGACTGGTGGTCTGCGATAAACAGAATAATTGGCCGAAGCGTTTCATTTCCGAGATGCCAGTGGCTGGTGTTAAATGCCAACACTTTTATAATAGCTGCCCTGTGACCCGAAGCCTTTTGCCAAAATTCTAAGGGACGTAGGAGCTACGTCCGATTATTCGGCAGCAAAAGGAAGGTGCTCTGCACATGCTCAGATGCCACTGCTCAGAAGCAGAGCACAATTTCCATGCGCAATTTTCCAAATTCAATCCCTGGCACTCCCCGGTGGGAGACCTGCGGCGCTCCTGGCTCCCAGCATGGCCAATGGTCAGGAAGTGCTCGAGGCAGTGCAGTGCAATGGTTAGAGTGTTGGACTAGGACCTAGAAGGCCGGGGTTCAAATCCTGTCACTCGGCCATGTAGCTCACGGGGTGAACCAGGGCCAATCGCTGCCTCTCAGCCTCACCTACCTCGCAGAGTTTGTTGTGGGGATTAAATGAGGGGAGAACCACGCACACCACTTTGAGCTCCTGGGAGAAAAAGGAGGGATATAAAAGCAATAAATTATAGTAAGGATGGGAGACCGAGTCTAGCAGATATCTGGAGGGGCACAGGTATTTCACACACAGAGCCTAAGGTCCAAACTTTGGTGTCTTCTGTGAGAGCCAGCATGGGGAAGGGGTGGGAAGACCTCAGATTAAACCTCACTTTAGGCTCAGCCCCAAAGTTAGGCAAACCCCTGTTCCCTCAGCTTCTCCACTCTCCGCCCCATTGAGCTGCACTTTGGGGTGGAGGTCGTATAACAATACCAGCCTCCTTTATTGAGCAGCTTGATATAATGCAGGTTAATGACTTGGTGGCAGCTAGCGGTTAAATAGAGCCTCTCTCTTCAGAGGCACTCTGCCTGTGATATCCCCAGACGTTGGGGATAAACAAGAGGGCTGTAGGGCTGTAACTCTCATGACTGAATAAACCAGGGCTCTTTTTGGATGACTTCTCTCACCTGCCCCAGCCATAACCGCCGGACGTTTTCGGGTTCCTAACCCATCCAGCATGACCAATGATCAGGGATGGTGGGACTTGTAGTCCATCAATATCTGGAGGGTCAAAGGCCACCCAGCCTTGGTATAACCTCCCTTACACTGAGTCAAAGTCTTGCTCCATCTAGCCCAACATTGCCAACTTGGGCTGGCAACTGCTCTCCAGCAGAAACCTCCCCTTTCACGTGGACCCTGTTCCCTGTTATTTAAGTGGAGGTACCAGGACGCGGGTGGCACTATGAGTTAAACCACTGAGCCTAGGACTTGCCGATCAGAAAGTTGGTGGTTCGAATCCCCGCGACGGGTGAGCTCCCGTTGCTCGGTCCCTGCTCCTGCCAACCTAGCAGTTCAAAAGCACGTCACAGTACAAGTAGATAAATAGGTACCGCTCCGGCGGGAAGGTAAATGGCGTTTCCGTGCGCTGCTCTGGTTTGCCAGAAGCGGCTTAGTCATGCTGGCCACATGACCCGGAAGCTGTACGCCGGCTCCCTCGGCCAGTAAAGCGAGATGAGCGCTGCAAACCCAGAGTCGGCCATGACTGGACCTAATGGTCAGGGGTCCCTTTACCTTTTTTACCAGGGTCTGAACCTGCCGGGACTCTTCTGTCCCCAAAAGCATGTGCCCTGCTGCTGAGCAAGGCTTTCACACCCTTGCTTCTGGGCTTCCCAGAAAGCGTGTGGCTGCCCTCTGTTGGAAACAGGACACTGGGGCTTCGCTGGATTCTTAAGTGAAACCCAGCCGGGCTCTTCGGCCCTTCCTAGGAACGCTTGGAAACATGTTCTGCAAATGCTTAAGGCCTCAGAACTGTTGTTTCAGTTACCCTGATCCTGACCCCGCTGTGTGGTTCTGGAGACTGTAGCTTGCCTACCTCCCCGTGTGGGGTTAGGAAGACGGGGAGCATTCTGCCAATTTTCTCCCCCGCCATCCAAGCCGGGGAAGAAGATAAAAAGCTGAATCTCTTCTCCTCGCTTGCACTGTGCCGCCTCTGCTTTGGGAAAGCGGCGGTGATTCATGGGCATTCGCTGGCACCGCCATCGAAGTACAGTCAGGACCAAGATCTCCAGGGACTTGCTTTCATCCTCCTCCTCCTCTCCATCCCAAAATAATTTCCGTTGCTGTATGGTTTCCCAAGAGAGCGAGGCAGTGCAGATGCGTGAAGACACTCTGATTTAATTTAACCGGGAACTCGGGACGCTGGCAGGAGATTCAGACCAGGAATGTGGCCAGGGTTGGGAGTTCGATTCCAACTCCTAGGAGGAGAAGGGATGCTCAGTGGTTAGCGCAAGAGGCGGCCGTCATGTGACGGAAGCCTTGGGTTCAAAGCCCAGCGAGTGGGAAGGGAAGATCGGTTTAAGAGGCTGGCGAGGTGGCAGAGCAGGCAAACTATTTTGATTTAGAAGATTAATTTCCAGCGTTGCTTCCTGCCCCCCGCAAAAAAATAAGGTCCCAAGTTATGGTCTGAAGGCGAATGAGGCTCCCACCTCCCTGGTTGTGGGTCTGGTTGGTGCCTAAATGGGAGATGACCATCTTGGAGACTGCATTTACCATATTTTTCGCTCTATAAGATGCACCAGACCACAAGACGCACCTAGTTTTTGGAGGAGGAAAACAAGAAAAAAAAAATTCTGAATCTTAGAAGCCAGAACAGCAAGAGGGATCGCTACGCAGTGAAAGCAGCAATCCCTCTTGCTGTTCTGGCTTCTGGGATAGCTGCACAGCCTCCATTCGCTCCATAAGACGCACACACATTTCCCCTTACTTTTTAGGAGAGAAAAAGTGAGCCTTATAGAGCAAAAAATACGGTATATTATATTTTACAACCCACCTTTTTCTCCAAAACACTCATGGTTATCCCCCTCCTCATTCAATCCCCCACAACAACCCTATGAGGTAGGTTGAGGTGAGAGGCAGTGTGACTGGCCCAAAGGTCACCCCTTAAGCTTCATGCCTGAGTGGGGATTCGAACCCTGCTCTCCCACGTCCTCTAACCACTTCACCACACAGACGTGTGTGCTGACTTGGGGCCCCGTAATGGAAAGCAGCAGGATACAAACACAATGAATGAATTTGCTAGTTAGTACGTGATGTTGTGGGACTCGGGTGGCGCTGTGGGTTAAACCACAGAACCTAGGACTTGCCGATCAGAAGGTCGGCGGTTCAAATCCTCGCGACGGGGTGAGCTCCCGTTGCTCAGTCCCTGATCCTGCCCACCTAGTAGTTCGAAAGCACGTCAAAGCGCAAGTAGATAAATAGGTACCGCTCCAGCGGGAAGGTAAACGGTGTTTCCGTGCGCTGCTCTGGTTCGCCAGAAGCGGCTTAGTCATGCTGGTCACATGACCCGGAGGTTGTACGCCGGCTCCCTCAGCCAGTAAAGCGAGATGAGCGCCGCAACCCTAGAGTCAGCCACGACTGGACCTAATGGTCAGGGGTCCCTTTACCTTTACCTTATGTTGTGCCTGGGAAGACGGAGGGTGTTTTTCCTGCATTTGGGTTCCCCCCAATTTCTCCTTGGCACTGTCTTCCATACAACTGATTGGAGAGAAGTCTGTGCAACTGGGAATGGGAGAATTCGATCCTTGGCATAAGAATCTGAGATTGGGTAGGAACTTCATTACGTCTAATGCTATTTTCAAAGTGTTGGTGCTGACCTTTAAAGCCCTAAATGGCCTCGGTCCTGTATACCTGAAGGAGCGTCTCCACCCCCATCGTTCAGCCAGGACACTGAGGTCCAGCGTCGAGGGCCTTCTGCCGGTTCCTTCAGTGCGAGGTTACAGGGAGCCAGGCAGAGGGCCTTCTCGGTGGTGGCACCCACCCTGTGGAACGCCCTCCTGTCAGATGTAAAGGAAGTAAACAACTGCAGCGGCTCGGGTTACGTTACCTTCAGGTAACGTAACTTTCGGGTTGTGAACGCAGCAAACCCGGAATTGTATTCTTCTGTGTTTAGCCATGTGCGCATGCCCCTAAGCGCTCTATCGTGCCGTGCACATGCACAGAAGCAGCACCTCTACTTGTGGATTTTTCGGGGTATGTACAGACCCCTGGAACGAATTACATTCATATCCAGAGGGTCCACTGTATTTGACTTTTAGAAGGCATCTGAAGGCAGCCCTGTTTAGGGAAGTTTTTAATGTTTGATCTTTTATTGCTATTGCTATTGCTATTATTATTATTATTATTATCATTATTATTATTATTCTGTTGGGAGCCGCCCAGAGTGGCTGGGGAAAATTATTATTTTCTCCACATAGAAAGTTTGTTGTCCAGCTCCATATGGGTGAACGGGAGACTTCCTTTCTGTTCTTCTGCAGGAAGCAAAGAGTATGGGGGGTGCCATCTGAGTGAATGGAGCAGGGGCTAGTGGGATCAGTTCCCCCGTATTAGACTCTGTTGCCCAAGAGAGAGAAGGGGAGATTCCATTAACCTCTTGAAGGATTTCCCAGTTAGGATGGAGGCCCAATAACACAACTGCCCTATGCTGCCTGCTCCGCGGGTTAGGATGATGCTGAGAACCAGAACACAGGAGCACAGTGACCACCCATACTGCCTGCACTGGCCGGCAGCGGCTATTCAGAGTTTGAGGCGGGATCTTTGTCTTGCCCTACTTGGAGCCTGCAGGGATTGAACCCAGGCCTTCTGGGTGCTCTGCCACTGAGCTGCCGTCCTCCTTCCGGCGGAAGTGACTCCTGCGAGTTCTGGGCTTTTAACACCCTGGTTTCCCTTTTCAGTTTTAAAGAAACCAAACAAACAAGCTCGACAGATCTTGGCAAGGCTGTGGCGCACTGCAGGTTCCCCACGTCAGAGCCAATGTTGCCAAACAGAGCCGAGATCTTTCGATGCCAACATGTGCTTGTTTGAGCACCGAGGGAAAGGTTTTGTTCCCTCTCTTCAGAAACACTCTTTCTCTCCTCAGAAGGCATTCCCTGGGTTGCGTGTCATGTGGGAACTGTCTCCGAGTCCTGCAGTCCCTGTGCAAGTCAGCCGGCAGCATCCTTTGTAGCAATCTTCTCTTGTAGAGGGTTCATCCCCCCCCGTATTATTTTAATATTTTGTTGGAAGCTGCCCAGAGTGGCTGCGGCAACCCACTCAGACGGGAAGCGTATAAATAATAAAATCATTATTAAATATTAAACGTAATCTGTTCCGGAAGACCGTTCAAGTTCCGAAACGTTCGAAAACCAAGGCACAAAGGGCAGTCTGCAAATTTAATATAGAAAATTGAGAAAAAGAACACATACACTCAGCGGAAGCCGTTCAACTTCCGAGGCATGTTCAAAAACGGAAGCATTTA
Source organism: Podarcis muralis (assembly GCF_964188315.1). Taxonomy (NCBI): domain Eukaryota; kingdom Metazoa; phylum Chordata; class Lepidosauria; order Squamata; family Lacertidae; genus Podarcis; species Podarcis muralis. The sequence continues at coordinate 83,128,868 of NC_135661.1, forward strand.
CTTCTGGGTTTGCGGTGTTCAAAAACCGAAACGTTCGTCTACAGGGACGTTCGGAAACCGAGGTACCACTGTATTATTATTACAGTGGTACCTCAGGTTACATACGCTTCAGGTTACATACGCTTCAGGTTACAGACTCCGCTAACCCAGAAATAGTGCTTCAGGTTAAGAACTTTGCTTCAGGATGAGAACAGAAATCGTGCTCCGGCGGCAGGGCAGCAGCAGGAGGGCCCATTAGCTAAAGTGGTGCTTCAGGTTAAGAACAGTTTCAGGTTAAGAACGGACCTCCAGAACGAATTAAGTACTTAACCCGAGGTACCACTGTATGTATGAAAAAGCAGGCAAGTCGAAGCAGAATGCAAAATAAACCCAAGTGCCGTGGCTCTAAAACTGAACCAATCCTAGCCTAGTCGCTAATCTTGGTTGTTCAGGTTTACGCACAAAGAGTCAGCCAGGCTGGTCAGTTTCATAGAAAGTCTGGCTTTGAACCCTGATGTTGAGAGAGCACAAGGAAACTGGATCCCCATCTCAGAGTCACCACGTTGGGCAACAGATTCCTGCGTTTCAGAGGGGTTGGGCTGGATGACCCTGCAACTGCCGTCCTATGATTCCCGTGGAATGAGAAATATTTCCTCAGAAACCTCAGATGAGGGAGGAAACCCTTAATGGAATACAAGACAAGGGACTCTGAGGGGGAGATAAATCAGGCAACAGGAGGGTTTGGAGGAACAGAAGGTAAAGTAATTTGTCAAGCTTCACAGTAGCCGTCATAACGGCTATAAACCATATAACTGAAGCAGATTTACTATTCAATAAATTTTGGTACGGTGCTTCATAAAACCCCGCACAATTATGTACAGTGGTACCTCTGGTTAAGAACTTAATTTGTTCTAGAGGTCCGTTCTTAACCTGAAACCGTTCTTAACCTGAGGGACCACTTTAGCTAATGGGGCCTCCCGCTGCTGCACGAATTCTATTCTCATCCTGAAGCAAAGTTCTTAACCCGAGGTACTATTTCTGGGTTAGCGGAGTCTGTAACCTGAAGGGTCTGTAACCTGAGGTACCACTGTATTCTGCTTCAGTTTTCTTGCTGCTCTGTATGTCACTCTCTGTACACTGTCTGTATTTCTGTCCGTAAGTTGGGATGAAGATATACAAAGGACCCAGCCTGGTCTCCTTAAATCCAGAATGAATTCTGACTCCATCCCTATCCCCCAATTCATTCTCATTCTCTCTCTCTCTCTCTCTCTCTCTCTCTCTCTCTCTCTCACACACACACACACACACACACACAGTCACAGTCTGGGCTCAGGGTCCTGGCTAGATCAGACTACAATCCCATCAGCCCATTTTCCTTCTGACTGGTGACCTGACACAAATTATCAAGATAAATTTGACCCATCGTTTGTGCAAGTCAAGTAGACCAAAGATGCCATTTAATGGAGCCAGGGCTGGAGAGCAGCTCAGTTTGGTGCCGCTGACTGATCTCCAGCTGCGCGAGATCTGGTCGAGTGTGTGTGTCGGGGTACGCGAAGCAGCGTGCCAGCTTCTGAGTCACACACAGCTCTTTGTCAGGCAAAAGCGCATGGGAGGAGCTGAGCTCAGACGGGATCAAAAACATACAAAAACAAAACATGCGGAAACCCGTGTAGATAATGCCCTTTCCATGTGGATGGCGTTTTTGCTTACCTGCAAATTTCCAGAGTTGCGGTGCAGTGCCTAAGAGGCCGAGGTACCATTCAGGAAGCCCTCAGTGCGAAACTCGCCTCTGTCGTGTGCGCAGTAGGTGGTTTCAAGCCAGCCGCTCTTAACTCTCTCAGCCTCAGACTGCAACGTAGGGCATAATACTGCCGGTCTACCTTACAGGGTTCTTGTAAGGATTACAACTGAAACAGCTATGGAAATGTTTAACATTATTAAGACCAAGGCTCCCTCCAGACATTCATTCATGGTTTAATAATAATAATAATAATAATAATAATAATAATAATAATAATAATAATAATAATAATATATTATTTATCCCCCGCCCATCTGGCTGAGTTTCCCCAGCCACTCTGGGCGGCTCCCAATCAAGTGTTAAAAACAGTACAGCGTTAAATATTAAAAACTTCCCTGAACAGGCCTGCCTTCAGATGTCTTTTAAAGATAGGATAGCTGCTTATTTCCTTCACATCTGAAGGGAGGGTGTTCCAAAGGGCGGGTGCCACTACCAAGAAGGCCCTCTGCCTGGTTCCCTGTAACCTCACTTCTCGTAGTGAGGGAACTGCCAGAAGGCCCTCAGCGCTGGACCTCAGTGTCCGGGCAGAATGATGGGGGTGGAGACGCTCCTTCAGGTATACAGGACCGAGGCCGTTTAGGGCTTTAAAGGTCAGCACCAACACTATTTGTGCTGTTGATGGCATCAGGACCTGTTCTACACGATCCCGCTTTCACGCAAAGGTTTTTTTTTTGTGGAGCGGGCAGCTTGTCTCGTTCCCAATCATTTAAAAAGAGCGATTTGGAGTTTTCTGCATTACGCATCTGTGCAGTGCGTGAACTGCTGCGCATGTTTGGCTGAGCAATCTGTTCCTGCTACGGAAATCCCATGTGCCTGCACCGGATTTCACGGTGCGTGGCTTTCTGAGTTGGTGGGAGGCCTGACAGGAATTAAAAAAGGACAAACTCTGAATGTCCCTTCCCATCCAGCGACTACAATTGCGTGATGGCAGTGTGCCACCGAAAGTGCCAAACGCTGTTCTTTTTCAGTCGACTGCTGTAGGGGTTGTGTAAAGGTTGCAGATGGGGGGGTGTGTGTGTGGAGGAATAAAACACCAGCCAATTCTAATGAGCCACAATAAGCAGAGGAATATAGCCTGCATACTTCCCAAGCCTCCTCCGATTTAAGCCGATGTTACTTACGAATAATCCCTCATCACCATTTCAATATTCCCAATTTTTGCCACCCAAATTTGCCTGCCACTGCGTCTGAAGTCTCGGGGCTTAACTTAAACCCTTTAAAAACGGCATTCTTATTTATTGCGTTCATCGGTTGCCTTATACAAAAGAAAGAGCCTCAAAGCAACTTGGCAAGACAAACTGCGGCGAATAAAAGCAATTTTTTAAATTAAAAAAAACTAGGAAAATGTAAAGCTGCAAACTATACACGATACATAAAATGCTCACCCGGCCACTTATCAATAAAGTGGATTGTTTGGTCGATAAAGTAGACTCCCAGTGCAATGTGGTAAAAAACACAGCATATGGATTGACATCTTCAAGGTATTTATCGTCGCAGCTCATAAACAAGTTTTCAATAGACTCCCCCCCCCCCCCGCTCTCTGTCTTCCAAAGGTGATGGTGTAGGTCTATTTCCAATGGCACCATCAGGGCAGGACTTTGGGGGGCAGAGGCCCAGGCCCCCACTCAACAGAATGACCAGGGGGTCCCCCAAACACTGCAGGGCTGGCTTCCCACATTTCAAAGTAAACGAAGACCCATTGCTATGGAAAAAGAGGGGCTCTCCATTTCAGACCATTAAGTCTAGACACTGGGCTGTATCCAATGATCTGTGTGCTAGTGTGTGACAGAGTTTTGTGCTGGGCCCGGGAGTAACCCGTGAAACGTGGTCCAGGACCAGTCCAGAATCCGAAGGAGTCAGTCCGACAGGGCCAAGGCAGGACACGAGGCAGGAAACCAGGCAAGGACAGGTACAGGATCTCAAGCAGCATCTAGCATACAGCAATGTTGCTCCCGCAACCTGGGGTGGGGTCCGACAGCCTTTTATCTTTGTCAGATAGCGGCTGGTCCTGATCCCCTGGCGACTCACCTCCCTGTCTCGCCCGAAGGCAAGCACTCCTCTTGCAAGTACTCAGGTCTCTCCTTCTCTCTCTCTCTTTTTTAAAAAGATATTTATTGGCATTTTCCAAATTTTATCAAACATAATAATCACAAAAAAACACAAAAATACATACAAAAAAGCAAAAAACCATATGTATAACTTCATTCCCTTATGTTCATGAAACTTACTTTCCCGACCTCCTCATACCTCTCCTTACATAAAGATTACAGCTAGCAACCCCTTAATTTCAAAATCAACATCGTCTTAACATTCAACAATTTTACAATATTTCTTAAGATAGTCTTTAAATTTTTTCCAATCTTCTTCCGCCGTCTCTTTCCCCTGGTCTCGGATTCTGCCGGTCATCTCTGCCAGTCCCATATAGTCTATAACTTTCATCTGCCATTCTTCCACGATGGGTAGTTCTTCTGTCTTCCAATACTTTGCAATGAGTATTCTTGCTGCTGTTGTAGCATACATAAAAAAAGTTCCGTCCTTCTTTAACACCAATTGGCCGACCATACCCAGGAGAAAGGCCTCTGGTTTCTTCAGAAAGGTATATTTAAGTACCTTTTTTTATTTCATTATAAATCTTCTCCCAGAAAGCCTTAATCCTTGGGCATGTCCACCAAAGGTGAAAGAATGTACCTAGGTCTCTCCTTCTCTCAGACCTCAGTCTCTGCAGCTCGGGAGATGTCGGTGGGTTACTAGACCCAGAGGCTGCTTCAGCCTCCCCTGACACAACCGGTAGCGGAGCAGCTGTAAGTGATGGCCCAGCTGAAGACAACAAAGTAATCCCCACATCTGGAGCCAGGGCAGGCTCAGGTCCCTGTCTCGGCCTAGCTGGTGTTTGTTGCAAGGGAACCTGTGCAGACTGAGTCTCCTCTGGTTCCGAGTCCGAGTCTGAGTCCCAGGCCATCACAAGTTTAAAGGGAGGGCGACAAAGGAATCCAACACAAAAGTTGTGCCAGCAAAAGTTTGTTGCACAATATCCAATTCTTGGTGCGCAGGAGCTGGTTTTTGCTGTGCAATCAGTTGCACAACAATCTTGGGCAATGTACCTGTGTTTTTCCTTCAGCAAGAACTTTCTGCCAGCACAATTCAGATACCGCTTAGTGACGTTAATTTAGCACCGCATTCGCTAACAGCTCTCTCTTGCCGAAGTCCATCGCTGCCTATTTCACCCAAACAGTAGATGAGACAATATCGCTGTTTCTGAATTGCTGCCATCTCAGACTGCCGGTGCGGGCTGACGTGTGAGAAAGTTGTACAAAAATAAAATATAATCTGCACATTTAAGAATACAGATGGTGTCAGGGGGGCAAGATTAGGGTAACCTTCACTGTGACAGGCTAGTTTTTTTATGTGCAGGGATTGAAAAATAATCGTACAGAGCACTCAAGTGAACTCCACCTACAAGCCAAATGGCACATCCCAGCCATAAATAAAAGGGACTATATGAAAGCAATCTACAAAGTCTGGAGCATTCATCTTAAATTCCACTTCACACCGATAAAGCATTTTTTTCTGCCGTTGCCAAACTTAGTGTTATCTCTACATCCTTTGACAAAATGTCCCTTTATAGTATCCAGCAATTCCTTCAACAAGGCTTCTTGTGAATCCGTTCCAAAAGATGCAGATAAAATTAGCAGGAACAGCCTTGCATCTCTAAAAGTCACTGTCTCGCATCAGCCTGCATGTACGTTTCAGCCTGAGGGATATCAGATGCCAGTGAAGTGGAACTTAAACAGATTTTCAGAACCAGCAACTTCTGCAAAGCACTGCGTTGGCTACCTCTGATATATATCTCTACAGACAGATACGTTTGGAAATATAGAGATACAACTGGACTGGATCCAAGTTTCCTGTCCCAACTACTGTAACTGGTTCACAAAGATTGGGGTGGGTTTTGTGTCAGGAAAGGAGTCTTGCAGGCTGCTGAGAGGAGCGGCTGGCTCTCTAAACCAGGCGTCAGCAAACTTTTTCATCAGGGGGCCGGTCCACTGTCCCTCAGACCTTGCAGGGGGCCGGACTATATTTTGGGGGGAAAATATGAACAAATTCCTATGCCCCACAAATAACCCAGAGATGCATTTTAAATAAAAGCACACATTCTATTCATGTAAGAACATGCTGATTCCTGGACCGTCTGCAGGCCGGATTTACAAGGCAATTGGGCTGCATCCAGCCCTCAGGCCTGATTTTGCCTAAAGGTAAAGGGACCCCTGACCATTAGGTCCAGTCGTGACCGACTCTGGGGTTGCGGCGCTCATCTCGCTTTATTGGCTGAGGGAGCCGGCGTACAGCTTCTGGGTCATGTGGCCAGCATGAGTAAGCCACTTCTGGCGAACCAGAGCAGCGCACGGAAACGCCCTTTACCTTCCCAATGGAGTGGTACCCATTTATCTACTTGCACTTTGACGTGCTTTCGAACCACTAGGTTGGCAGGAGCAGGGACCGAGCAACGGGAGCTCACCCCGTCGTGGGGATTCGAACTGCCGACCTTCTGATCGGCAAGTCCTAGGCTCTGTAGTTTAACCCACAGTGCCACCCACATCCCTTAGTTCGCCTACCCAGGCTCTAAACAAAGAGATTTCCTAAGCCTCAGGGCAGTGAGGGAGAAAATTCTCTAACTTACACACAAATTCAAGGGGCTCGATTTGGGTTCGGAAAACAGCAGAATGAGGAGAAATGGCTCATCAACGACAACACCTATTATCTCTGCACAGTATTTTGAAGTTTTCAGAGCATTTAATGTAAACCATCTTCTGCAAGCCAGTGTAGTGTAGTGGTTCGTGTGTCAGGCTAGGACCTGGGAGACCAGGGTTCGAATCCCCACTCAGCCATGAAGCTCACTGGGTGACCTTGGACCAGTCATGGCCTTTCGGCCTCACCTACCTCACAGGGTTGTTGTGATGATTAAATAAGGACGGGGATAACTACGTTTGCCACCTTGAACTGCTTGGAGAACAAAGTGGGATAGAAATGAAATAATTAAGACATTAGTGCATCCTCCCTTATTGTTTTAGACACCTCCTGATGAAAACTTACCTGTTTCAGCCAGCCTATCTCGATGCATTATTTAGTTGCCTGTATTTGTTTTAAAGGGGACGCGGGTGGCGCTGTGGGTTAAACCACAGAGCCTAGGACTTGCCAATCAGAAGGTCGGCGGTTCGAATCCCCATGACAGGGTGAGCTCCCGTTGCTCGGTCCCTGCTCCTGCCAACCTAGCAGTTCAAAAGCACCTCAAAGTGCAAGTAGATAAATAAGTACCGCTCCGACGGGAAGGTAAACGGCGTTTCCGTGCGCTGCTCTTGCTCGCCAGAAGTGGCTCAGTCATGCTGGCCACATGACCCGGAAACTGTACGCCGGCTCCCTCGGCCAATAAAGCGAGATGAGCGCTGCAACCCCAGAGTCGGCCACGACTGGACCTAATGGTCAGGGGTCCCTTTACCTTTACCTTATTTGTTTTAAAAGTTTTACTGATTTTTATCTTTGTTTTATGGTTTTAAGCCAGTGGTTTCCAAATCTCTCTCCCCAACACCCATGAGCGTAACCAGGATTTTTGCTGGGTGGGGGGCGCCAAAGTTGTTGAGCTTTCTTTAGGAGATCACCCCCCCCCCAAGTTGTTGAGCTTTTTTGGTGAAATCATGGGTGACTGTGCCCCCCATTAGCGGACATTACAGGGGGCAGACTTTGGTTGGGGGGGGAGGTTTCTCCGGGGGGGGGCGAAGAACCTCAGTTAATTGAGTACTTTCAATGCTTTTCAAAAAAAATTGTGGATCTGCTCCCCCCAGGCCCGCCTTGGCTATGCCCATGCCCCCACCATCCCCCCCCCACTTGAAAACCACTAAGGGTCTTAACAGATCCATCATTACTGTTGCAGCAATCGTAATACACTGCACTAGACGTTGTATGATTCTTAATCTTCTTTTTACTGCTTCTTTCATTTTATTTCTCATAGGTTGTATTCATTGTATTCCAATTTGGAACCCGTCAAATGCAAATCACAATACAATAGAACGCAATCTGTAAGAAATAAAAGCAGCAATTAAAATACAATTTAAAAATCAATATGGATATTGAACAAGACAGATGTGTTCTCTCCAGCCTTCAGCCACAGACATGATGCAGGCCTCCTGAACGAAGGATGTGGATCACAAGTTTGGTATCTCTTAACTATACAGTGATACCTTGGTTCTTAAACTTAATCCATTCCGGAAGTCCGTTCCAAAACCAAAGCGCACTTTCCTATAGAAAGTAATGCAAAATGGATTAATCCGTTCCAGACTTTTAAAAACAACTCTGAAAACAGAAATTTAGCATGGATTTTACTCTCTAACGAGACCATTGATCCATAAAATGAAAGCAATAAGGAATGGACTGCAGTCACACAATCAATCAATCAATCAATCAGTAGCTGAACTGGGTTCCACACAGTCACAAAAACAAAAGAAAGAAGCCTCAAAAACTAAAACGCAAAATAAATAGCGAAAATAGACCTCGGCGTAACACTCAGAACAGAAGCTTAACACTCAAAACGGAAGGGTACCACTCAAAACGGAGCACGTTCGGCTTCCGAAAAAGAGTTCGCAAGCCGGAACACTTACTTCCGGGTTTGCAGTGTTTGGGTTCCAAGTTCTTTGAGTGCCAAGGCGTTTGAGAACCAAGGTACCACTGCAGTTGTTTGGGAATGGGTTGTGGATCTTGGCTTTATCTGTTATTAAGGTAAAGGGACCCCTGACCATTAGGTCCAGTCGTGACTGACTCTGGGGTTGCGGTGCTCATCTTGCTTTATTGGCTGAGGGAGCCGGCGTACAGCTTCCGGGTCATGTGGCCAGCATGACTAAGCCGCTTCTGGCGAACCAGAGCAGCGCACGGAAACGCCGTTTACCTTCCCGCCGGAGCGGTACCTATTTATCTACTTGCACTTTGAGGTGCTTTTGAACTGCTAGGTTGGCAGGAGCAGGGACCGAGCAACGGGAGCTCACCCCATCGCGGGGATTTGAACCGCCAACCTTCTGATCGGCAAGCCTTAGGCTCTGTGGTTTAACCCACAGCGCCACCCGTTAGTGTGGCCCTTAAGAGAGCTTTTTGGTGGAGCGATGCATACATCCCCCCCCCATATAAATAAAACATAAAAGGCGCTAAAGCTTTGCTGTTTTTTTTTTTGCTTGTTTGTTTCGCAATCGCTCCCCAAGCTAACTGAAGCGAGAGACTCACTCGGCCTTAACTGACAGCGCGGAGAAGAGGGCAGCCAGCACCTTCCGCCTAGGGGTGCTATGGAGAACATCCATGAACTGCAGCACCCACTTCTGGCAAAGTCCCCTGGGAGAGCCACCCTCCGGGGCGGAATGCTGAGCCGGGTTGCTCCCCAGGACCACTCCGGACTGCTGTCCCATCACATGCCCCCGAACCTCTCCTGGCTCCAGCCCGGACCCCACATCCTTCCCAGTCAGCTCCTGGACCCTAGCAGCCTGCAGAGGACAGTCGAGCCCTTCTGCACCCCGGAACCGACCCTGTACCCCGAGCTGTGGAAATCCAGCAACCCCCAAGGCTGGAAGAAGAAAGATTATATCGAAACCGCCTTTGGGGACAGCAAGGAGGCCGGGGAGCTGCCAAGGAAGGTGCCTCTGGAAAAGGACATCCACACCGTCTGCTACGAAGTGGGCGACACAGAGTCTCCGGACCTCGAGGTAAGGGCTGAGGCTTGAGGGGGGCTTAGCCGAGGGGCATCAAACGCAGGGAGTAGAAGCTTGTGGCTCAACTCTTGCGGAAGGAGGCGTCAGACCCGTTCCTGAACCGCCACTGCTGTCAGTAGCAAAAGGCACAAATTGTACCGTGGCCAATTGGCATAGCTGTCGACTTTTCTTGCGAGGAATCTTATTCGGAATAAGGGAATTTCCCTTTAAAAAAGGGAAACGTTGACAGCTATGCCAATCGGATGCCCCAATGGAAAGCCCAGGTAATAATAATAATAATAATAATAATAATAATAATAATAATAATAATAATAATTTATTTATACCCCGCCCATCTGGCTGGGTTTTCCCAGCCACTCTAGGTGGCTTTCAACATAATATTAAAACACAATAGTCTATTAAACATTAAAAGCTTACCTAAATAGGGCTGCCTTCAGATATCTTCTAAAAGTGTGGTAGTTGTTTTTCTCTTTGACATCTGGTGGGAGGGCGTTCCACAGGGTGGGTGCCACTACCAAGAAGGCCCTCTGCCTGGTTCCCTGTAACTTGGCTTCTTGCAGGGAGGGAACTGCCAGAAGGCCCTCGGCGCTGGACCTCCAGTGTCTGGGCAGAACGATGGGGGTGGAGACGCTCCTTCAGGTATACTGGGCCGAGGCCGTTTAGGGCTTTCAAGGTCAGCACCAACACTTTGAATTGCGCTCGGAAACGTACTGGGAGCCAGTGTAGGTCTTTCAAGACCGGTGTTATGTGGTCTCGGCGGGCCCCCCAGTCACCAGTCTAGCTGCCGCATTCTGGATTAGTTGTAGTTTCTGGGTCACCTTCAAAGGTAGCCCCACGTAGAGCGCATTGCAGTCTGAGCAGGTAGTGTCAGGAGGAGAGCTTGGGTATGGATAGCATTGGCTGGTGTCCATTGGGACTGGTGGAGCAGGAGGCCCAACGTCAGCCACAAACGACAACCGAAGGTAGACAAGAGCCAACTCATTCCCTGCTGAATTCTGCAAGGGTGTCGCTGAGACCCTTCTGGACCCTCCAATTCTGGACCCTCCAATCTCCCATGGTGCCAATAAACAAACAAACAAACAAACAAACAAAGGACCTCTCCACATGACCCTGACTCAAACACCCTGCACAAGCCCTTTGCAATACAGTGGTTGCCTCAGGTTACATAGGCTTCAGGTTACATACGCTTCAGGTTACAGACTCCGCTAACCCAGAAATATTACCTCGGGTTAAGAACTTTGCTTCAGGATGAGAACAGAAATCGTGCTCCAGCAGCACAGCAGCAGCGGGAGGCCCCATTAGCTAAAGTGGTGCTTCAGGTTAAGGACAGTTTCAGGTTAAGAACGGACCTCCGGAACGAATTAAGTACTTAACACGAGGTACCACTGTAGAACCAAAGTTAATTTCCCTTCCCATCTCTCTTTCCCCACAATGACAATAGTGTCTCATACTGAATGTATGAAAAAGACTATAGGAATCGAAAGTGGAGGTGCTATATGTACACACGTACACACACACACACACACACACACACACACACACACACACAGTTTAATAAAAACTAATTTAAGGAGAAGGAAGCTGGGAAGTATCATCATCACCTGGACAGGTTATAAGGAAGAAGGTAGACTGGGCTCCCCTTGGACCAGAACAGAAGCGGACAGTTGGCGGTGCTTACTATTAAAAAGTTTGCAAGGTGTTTTTTTAGATAGGGGGAAGTTGAGAGAAGGTAAGGGGCATCCAGCTGACGGGGTCAAAGCCACGATAACAGAAGCTCGGCTGCTCAGCAAAGGAAGCACCAAATCCACACCTTGGGCCGGCCCTCCCATTAGGTAGGGTGAGGCATTGGCACCGATTTCCAACGAGATCTCGCAAGATCTCGCCAAAATCACACAAGATGGTTAATGAGTGAGCCAGGAATCTGTTAGAAGCAAAGGAGCTCCCTTCTAAAAAATGGAAGTTTTTTTTCTTTTCATTTTTTCCATTTTCCTTTTTTTTTTTTTTTTTTTTTTGGTTGTTCTTTAGTCGTTTAGTCGTGTCCGACTCTTCATGACCCCCTGGAACAGAGCACGCCAGGCACCTCTGTCCTCCACTACCTCCCGCAGTTTGGTCAAACTCATGCTGGTAACCTCGAAAACACTATCCAACCATCTCGTCCTCTGTCGCCCCCTTCTCCTTGTGCCCTCCATCTTTCCCAGCATCAGTGTCTTCTCCAGGGAGTCTTCTCTTCTCATGAGGTGGCCAAAGTACTGGAGCCTCAGCTTCAGGATCTGTCCTTCCAGTGAGCACTCAGGGCTGATTTCCTTCAGAATGGATGCGTTTGATCTTCTTGCAGTCCATGGGACTCTCAAGAGTCTTCTTTTTTTTTACCAACAACCAAAACACAAACAGTGAAAACCCCCAGGCGGCTGATACATTGGGTATACATAATCAATAATAACATATTCAAATCAACCATATGTACAATTCTATATACCTTAACACTCCTCCCTCCACAAGGTTTATTTAACTTTTAACATTTTAATTGCCCCAAATTGTTCAAACCTACCCAAATAATTCAATATCTTCTCAAACCAATCCACCTCCTTCTCAGTGACCTTAAACCCTTTCACTAAAAATGGAAGTTTTATCCAAAGGAGAACAAAACAGAACGTAAACTTTCACGAAACAGACAGACAGATGGGCAATAGGAGAAGCGAAAAAATAATTTCAGGAGCATATTGCTAAAACATGAAGGCTACATTCAGGCGACATTTTATTCTGTCTTCCTGATACTTCCTTACCTGTACAGCAGATTTTTGCATTACATGTCTGATGACCTTTCCTGTCATGTTCTGCTAAGCTTACTGGTGCGAACAAAATTTAGCCTGACATGGCAGTATATAGGTTCAAAGACCCAACAGGTACCGTATTGCAAATGGAATATTAGAAATTGGGGCAGAAATGCTAGCATTATAACCAGCAAAACTAATTTTGGAAAATATTTAAGTTCATCAGAAACAGCAGACCAGCTAGGAAGGGAAGCTGGACCGTTAGACGACAAGAGGTAAAGGTGCGAGAGCAGGATAAGGAGATTACAGGAGAGTTGAATGAATTCTCTGCGTCTTGCTATGGAAGATGTAGGTCAGATACCTGTGCCTGGACTGATTTTTTTCCCCCTGAGTCTGAAAAACTGAGGAAAATAGCGGTGACAAGAAATGTCATTCTAGACTTTAACTGACAAGTTAAAAAATAAACAAATCAACAGGTGTGAATGGTGTCCACCCAAGAGTTTGGGAAGAGCTGAAATGCAAAATTGCTGATCTCCAAAGGGGAATATTTGACTTGCCATTAAAATCAACCTCATTCCTTCAGTGCACCCTTTTACTTTCTCCTAAACATGGGTCCTGGGATGAGGGTGGCGCTGTGGGTTAAACCACAGAGCCTAGGACTTGCCGATCAGAAGTTCGGCGGTTCGAATCACCACGAGGGGGTGAGCTCCCGTTGCTCGGTCCCTGCTCCTGCCAACCTAGCAGTTTGAAAGCACGGCAAAGTGCAAGTAGATAAATAGGTACCGCTCCAGTGGGAAGGTAAACGGCGTTTCTGTGCTCTGCTCTGGTTCGCCAGAAGCGGCCTAGTCATGCTGGCCACATGATCTGGAAGCTGTACGCCGGCTCCCTCAGTCAATAAAACGAGATGAGCGTCACAACCCCAGAGTCGGTCACGACTGGACCTAATGGTCAGGGGTCCCTTTACCTTTACCTTAAATATGGGTCCTATTGCATTTCATATAATGAGAGGGAGAAAAAACCCTCTGTCCATTCTCTGCACACCAAGCATGATTTTAGTAGCCACTCCAGAAGCAGAGAGCCAGAGCAGGATGTTATGGAACAAATGCATCCATTTGATTATCCTATTAATAGTGTAGGAATAAATAGACAGTTACCTTAATGGAGGGGTGTAGAATACCTTAAGATTGGTATTGGGACTTTTTCATAAGCCATCTAGAGCTAGGAGTGGCCGTTTTTGCTGATGGCAAGAAAAGAGTTCGGAGTCATTAAAACGAAAGGGATTGCAGAAAAGATTCTATAGAAAAGATCAAAGGATCTCTCCAAACTGAGGGAACGGGCAGTAAAATGGCAAATGCGACTCAGCGAATCAAACAAGCTGGATTCTTTGTTTGTTGGCAGGCAATGATAAGCAGTTACGTCGAGCAGCCTTAAAGCACTGAGAAGTTTAAAAGGTTAAAAAGTCATTAGAAAGGCACTAAAAACCTATAAAGACCAAAATAGTAAAGGTAAAGGGACCCCTGACCATTAGGTCCAGTCGTGACCGACTCTGGGGTTGCGGTGCTCATCTCGCTTTATTGGCCGAGGGAGCCGGCGTACAGCTTCCGGGTCATATGGCCAGCATGACTAAGCCGCTTCTGGCGAACCAGAGCAGCACACGGAAACGCCGTTTACCGTCCCACCGGAGTGGTACCTATTTATCTACTTGCACTTTGACGTGCTTTTGAACTGCTAGGTTGGCAGGAGCAGGGACCGAGCAATGGGAGCTCACCCCGTCGCGGGGATTCAAACCGCCAACCTTCTGATCGGCAAATCCTAGGCTCTGTGGTTTAACCCACAACGCCACCTGTGTCCCTTAGTTTTAGAGGAGGAGAACAAGAAAAAAAAATATTCTCTCCCTCTCTGCACAGAGCCCCTTCAGCGAAGCGGTAGGAGAAACGGAACCCCTTCCATTTCTCCTCCCGCTTCGCTGAAGGGGCACTGTGCAGAGAGGGAAAGCTGCGCAGCGCCTCTCCAGCGAAGCGAAGCCAGGAGAGCAAGAGGGATCGGTGTGCACTGACCCCTCTTGTTCTCCTGGCTTCAGCGAAAGCAACGCGAAGCCATGGAGCCTGCATTCGCTCCTTAAGATGCACACACATTTCCCCTTACTTTTTAGGAGGGGAAAAGTGCGTCTTATACAGCAAAAAATACGGTATCTAATCTATCTATCTAATCTTAATTTCACATATACGCTCATGGGTTCTGAACTGGCAATGCCTGACCTTGGGGTTGTGGTGGATGGCTTGTCGAAGATGCTGGCCCAGTGCTCAGCAGCTGTGAAAGAGGTTAATACCACACTAGGGATCATTAGGAAAGGAATTGAAAACAAAACTGTTGAAACCGCGATGCCATTGAACAGATCTATGGTGCGGCTGCATTTGGAATACTATTTTGTCTGACCTAGGAAAGGGCATTGCAGAGTTGGGAAAGGTTCAGAAAATGATCAAAGGGAGGGAGCGAGTCCTCTAGGAGGAAAGTTTGCTCACTTTTTCTCTACTTTTTAGCGTAGAGAAAAAGCGAGCTAGAGGGGACAGGACGGGAATTTATAAGATGATGGAGGAAGCAGATGGAGAAAAGCCCTTTCTCCCTCTCTCATAGCACCAGAATTCGTGGACATCCAATGAAACTGAAGTAGTAGTAGTGGTGGTGGTAGTAGTAGTACAGTGGTACCTCAGGTTAAGAACTTGATTTGTTCTGAAGGTCCGTTCTTAACCTGAAACTGTTCTTAACCTGAGGTACCACTTTAGCTAATGGGGCCTGCTGCTGCCGCGCCGCGCCATTTCTGTTCTCATCCTGAGGTAAAGGTCTTAACCCGAGGTACTATTTCTGGGTTAGCGGTGTCTGTAAACTGAAGCGTCTGTAACTCGAGGTACCACTGTAGTAGTAATAGTAGTATATTATTTATACCCTGCCCATCTGGCTGGGTTTCCACAACCACTCTGGGCAGCTCCTAACAGAACATTAAAAACACGATAAAACATAAAACATTAAAACTTCCCTAAACAGGGTTGCCTTCAGATGTCTTCTAAACGTTGGATAGTTGTTCATTTCTTTGACATCTGGTGGGAGGGCATTCCACAGGGTGGGTGCCACTACCGAGAAGGCCCTCTCCCTGGCTTCTATCAGTGAGGGGACCACCAGAAGGCCCTCGGCGCTGGGCCTCAGTGTCAAGGCAGAATGATGGGGGTGGAGACGCTCCTTCAGGTATACTGGGCCAAGGCCGTTTAGGGCTTTGAAGGTGAGCACCAACACTGGTGCTCAGATGGACAAAACAAAGCACATCCTTACAGAGCACATAAACTATGGAACTCCCTCCCACTAGAGACAGCCTCATGAAGGCTAAACAACATCAGGAGGGGAGAGTGCAGTTGCTCGCAGGCTTCCCAGAAGAGGCGCCTGGTTGGCCACTATGAGAGCAGGATTGGCCATTGACCGGATCTAGCCGGGCTCTTCTCCTATTATTGGCGTTCTTTCACCAGACCTCAGAATGAACGAAGCCAACGCTTGCTCTCCCCTTCCCTCCCTAGAATGACTCCTCAAGCGACAGCGATACTGAGAGCGAGAGCAGCTTCTCCATGCTGCTGCCGCAAGATTACCTGGGCCTGGCGGTCTTCTCCATGCTGTGCTGCTTCTGGCCACTGGGCATCGCTGCTTTCTACCTGTCCCAAAAGGTGGGTGTTGCTGCTGAGCAGGGGAAAGCTCGCAAAGGGGGCAGGTTTAGGATAGATGGGTTTAGGATAGATGCTATACTGGAGTGGATGAAGTGAATGAAGTTTATATATACAGTGGTACCTCGCAAGACGAATGCCTCGCAAGACAAAAAACTCGCAAGACGAAAGGGTTTTTGGTTTTTTGAGCTGCTTTGCAAGACGATTTTCCCTATGGGCTTGCTTCGCAAGACGGAAACGTCTTGCAAGTTTGTTTCCTTTTTCTTAACACCGTTAATACAGTTGCGACTTGACTTCGAGGAGCAACTCATAGAACGCGGTGTGGTAGCCTTTTTTGAGGTTTTTAAAGACTTTGGTGCTTTTTGAAGCTTTTCCAAAACTTTCCCGACACCGTGCTTCGCAAGATGAAAAAAATCGCAAAACGGCAAAACTCGCGGAACGAATTAATTTCATCTTGCGAGGCACCACTGTAGCTGACAGACAAAAGAACCGGAAGTTCTTTAGCATCTTAACATCTCTCTCCTTTTCTCTCCAATTCTTTTTCTACTCCTTTTTCTTTATCTCTTCCTTTTTCTTTTCCTTCTTTTCTCTCTCTCTCTCTCTCTCTGCCTCTGGATTAATGTTTTAGTTCGGACAAAAGGCAGCGTTCGACAACACTCTTTGCATTTTTCTTTACAAACCCTAATCAAATTTATTAGATGGAGAACAGGGCTGGTTGCAAGCTGCAGAAATCGACTTGCCACCAAACGCTTGGTTAGAGAGACGTCATTTGTCTAAGTTCGCTGAATTGTACAAGAGCAAGGAAGGAAGGAAAGGGGGTGTTGGGAATGTGAGATGGGATCCTTGCCGCGAGGAGCCCAGAAGCAGCAGTCAAGACCTTGCAGAGTCTGTGCATGCCATTTGGTGCATCATGTATCCAGGAGCGTAGGAAGGGGGGCAGCAGGGGCGGTCTGCCCTGGGTGTCATCCCTGAGGGGGGTGACAAAAAGGCACACAGCAGGGGGCTCTCCCCACTCCCCCCGAGTGCACGGCATAGCCGCCACTCCTGGTGCCCATGCAGCTGTTGGGAAACTGTGTATGTGCAGCTACTCACACAGAGTCAATTAAGGTTTGGCAGACAGCCAGAAGGCAATCTGAAGGAGTACGTCTGCCTGGTGATAACAAAGACATGGAGACCGCTCCCTGATTGGTCAAGCTCTCTCAAGGGAATGATAATTAATGGCCTACTAACTGGGAGTTCAGTGTTCGAGTTCAGAGTTCTGTGTCAGTGTAGGAGCTGTGAGTCGTGTATGAGAGAGCAAGCTAAAGATCCGTGTTCTAGTCCTGTAAATAGTCCACTGTATATAATAAACACCTAACTATAAGTTCCTGGTTCCTGCTTCGTCTATCCTGTCTGCAGCCAAGTCGCCAATTGCTTCCATGGATTCTGCGTTTACTCTGCTAGGTCTGGATAAGGTCCTGCAACTAGTCAGAAAGTTGCGAAGCACCAATAGGTTTTACCAATAGCAGCTATCACTGAATGTACCGCAGGCCACATTACCTTAAAACAATACAGTGGTACCTCGCAAGACGAATGCCTCGCAAGACAAAAAACTCGCTAGACGAAAGGATTTTTTGTTTTTTGAGCTGCTTCGCAAGACGATTTTCCCTATGGGCTTGCTTCGCAAGACGGAAACGTCTCGCAAGTTTGTTTCCTTTTTCTTAACACCGTTAATACAGTTGCGACTTGACTTCGAGGAGCAACTCATAGAACGCGGTGTGGTAGCCTTTTTTGAGGTTTTTTAAGACTTTGGTGCTTTTTGAAGCTTTTCCAAAACTTTCCCGACACCGTGCTTCGCAAGACGAAAAAAATCGCAAGACGACAAAACTCGCGGAACGAATTAATTTCGTCTTGCGAGGCACCACTGTAGCTACAGTCTTTGCCAAGTTCTAGGCTCAGGAACTTGAGCCCCTGCAGTTACCTTTCCCGATACTAAATCCGCTGCCTTTTCTCCCCAGACCAACAAGGCGTCCGCCAAGGGCGACTACCCGGGAGCGTGGACGGCCTCTCGCCAAACCTTTGCCTTGGCTGTCTTGTCCATCATCCTCGGCATCTGCACCTACATCGGAGCGGTGGTGGCGCTCATCGCTTACCTGTCCAACAAGGCCCCAACCTAGGTCTTCCTGCCCCACCAAAGCCACGCCCTCGCCCCCCCTCCGCCCCCAGTTGGGAGTTGGAAAGGCGTGTGCCGACACGATGGGGCGAGCACCGGTTTCCTGACGTTGATTTCGTGAACCAACCAACCAACCCACCCCAGCAAAGGTGTGTGTGGAAGAACTCCACCCTTTCAACTCTCAACTCAGCAAGCCCTGGGAGCAAAGAGGATATACGGTTGCAAGAAGCCGGAACCCCAGGCTGGGAAACGGGGTCTCTGCAATGGGTCCCTCCTGGCATCAGGAGTGATGGATGGGTAGCAGCTATCGAAGCTACATCCCTGCCAGTTTGGGGAGAAACCAGCCCCATCGCGGGAGAAGACAGGCCCGTTCACCCAGACTGGGACAGAATTTGGGGAGGGGATTTGAGCTTCTGCTTCCAGGAAACGGGAGGCGAGGGGATTAGGTTACCTACGGACAATGGGGCACCTCTCTCTCATACCCACGCCCACCCAGGCTTCCCTTAGCTGGCTGTGTCTCTTGGTCACTTCTCCTTTTCTACAGAGGCCCTGGCCTCCACACCCAAAGGTCATGCTCTCCTTACCCCGCCCTCAATAAACTGCCAAGGCACCTCTGCCTCGTGAGCCACCCGTATGACTCGTGCGCCGTCTATATTGCGGCAACGCCGATACATCTTGCCTGTGAAATGAGCCGCGGGGTGCCAAGGCGACTACCCACCTTGGGCAGCATGACCCATACGGCAGTGGCCTCTGTGGGTCAAGTCAAATCGACCAGGAAGCGGGAGGGAGGGGAGAGTTTAACTGGCCTGCCAAGGTCCTCCCCTACCCTCCAAGTCCTGCGCCGTTCTCTGCCACAGGCGTGGAGAAGCCTTGCCAGCCCAAGGGTCATTTTCCCTCCTGGGCAGTGGCGTAGCGTGGGTTGTCAGCACCCGGGGCAAGGCAAGTAATTTGCGCCCCCTAACCCGTGGATTTTAGCACTCGAGTGTGAGCGCCCCCCCCCGATGTTGCGCCTGCCCCCCTGCACCCCCCCACGCTACGCCACTGGGGCTGGGGGCGAGCGAAGGAGCCAAGGACCCCCCCAAAGGCTCAGCAGGAATTTATTAAATTTATTATTTGCGGCAGCCGAAGCCCCCTCCCATTGGGCGCCTCCCCGCCCCCTCCTCTCCTTGGGCTGTAGGTGGAGCTCCAGATCCGGGCTTGGCGAGCGCCTCTCCTCCTCCCGGCCGGGTTGGGGGCTTCCAGCCGTGCTCTGTCCTTGCCCCCCCCCCCCGCGGTTGAGACTTGCGCTGAGAGCCGGAGCCAGCGGTGCCCCCTTCCGCCAGGAGACCCTCGCCCACCCGCCGGCTTCCTCTCGGAGGGTTTTGGGGAGCGCAGGGCGCGGCGAGACCCCTCGGAGCTCTCCTCCCTCCCAGTCGGCAGAAGCAGCCGCTGCCTGTGGCTGGGCCGAGGGGATGGCGGCGGGGTGCGGAGGCTGCCCGTGCCCGGCCAGGCGTCGGTGGCGGCGTCGGCGCTGCTGCAGCGGCTGCTCCTCCTGCGAGCAGTGAGTGGAGCGCAGCTGCAGCGGCAGCAGCGGGGCGCGCGCGCGCGCTAGGGCGCAAGGGTGGCGGCGGGGAGCCCGGCGGAGGAAGGAACTTGTCCCTTCCCTCTGGATTCGCGCCCCCCCCCCAGATGTTGTGCCCGGTGCGGCCGGCACCCCTGGCACCCCCCACGCTACGCCACTGCTCCTAGGTAGCCTTCCGAAGGCCAAATTCCAGCAGGGGAGAGGCCAATGGCAAAAGTGGGCGGGGCAACACATAACTTTCACCGTTTGTACAATAGACTTTCTACATACATGCACATGTGTGCACACACACACACCCTATACAGGCAGGCAAGCGTCATTATTAAAGTGCAAGGACACATTCCAGCCAGGCAAACAGTCTCAAGGAACGGGGCAGCGCCTAGGAGGGGCATATCTTGGGGAAGAGTTGTTGGGGGCCAGACGAGAGATGGCTGGAGGGCCTCACTGTCACCCCAGGGTTGTGGAGATTCCCCACAACCAGCGGCGACTCTTGGTTCCCAGCCCTGAGGCCCGCCTGCTCTTGCAGATGGGCTCCAGCTCTTTTGCTACGCAACACGGTGTCAGAAGTGGAGTGTCAGAAGCAACTTTTGCCACAGGGGCAAGAAGCCCCGGACTATAGGCTGGTGAGCCGGTCATCCCTCATTTATGCCACAGGAGGGATAGGGAAGAACCTGCAGCCGTCCAGGAACTCTCGGACTCCCAACTCCCATCATCCCTGATTGTTGGTCTTGCTGGTTGGGGCTAATGGGAGCTGCAGTCCAAGACGTCCCTGCACTACAAGGTCCTGTTCTGGACTCACTCAGACCCTGTTCATACGTGCAAAAAATAAATGAAAAGCAAAAATCGTGGCAATTAGCCATGGGGGCAAAAGGAAACCTCCAGCTGCAGAGGCAGTCTACCTCTGCATATCAGGCGGACGAGAGGACCTTCACACTTTGCCTGCAGGGCTTCCTGGAGGGTGCCCCTGGCTGTCCACTGTTGGAAACAAGACACTGGGCTACATGCCACCCAGCAAGGCTAGGCTTTGGGTTCAGGTGGTAAAGCGCTCAAGGTCTGGGGGAGAAAGGAGATGAAATATACACACCCCTCGGCATGTCCTCAAATGCTACAGCAGCCTTCTCTAACCAGGTGGCCACCAGATGTTTTTAGACCAGGCAGGTTGATGAAGGCCGAGATACAGTCTGGGAAGAGCTCCAGCCTCCTCTTGGCCTGCAGAACGGGGGGGGGGGTGCTGTTTTTGTGCCTCTCCCCTTTCCTGTCCTTTCTCTCCCGCCCTTCCATCCATTAAGTTCCCTCCCTCTCCTTCTTCCCTTGTTCTCTCTCGCTGTCCCCCAAAGCGCCCATGAATTATTGAGCGTGCTTGGTGCGCCATCACATATTTATGCGCGGTCCCTGGCCTGCTTCTTTCTGAAGCATTAACCATCATCTCGAGCTCAGCTCAGGTGGAAAAAAAAAAAAGAATTGAAAAGAGCTCAGACGGTCTGGGGCCCTACTCTGGCGCATGTTGTTAAATGTCAGGAGCAGAGATTTCGTAGGAAGGAAGAGCACATGGCCTAGCAGACTCAGACAGCTCAGCCAACTGTCAGGGGTGATGGGAATTGTGATCTCGCAACATCTAGAAGACCACAAGTACACCATATCCCTGTTGTTGGCATCCGTCTGTCTCAAGAGACAATGGAGTGCGCCTCTAGGGATTCAGTCAACCAACACTGAAATAACCTCCATGGGGTGCAAGCCTGGGCAGTGTGCATGGAGGTCCTGGGCTGCCCAGACAACAGAACCCCCCTCTTGGCCTCGCAAGACGTTTGGCACCAGCTGGGCTGCAGGAGTTGCCGGAAGGAGGCGAGCGAGGAAGGGAGGGAAGTGCGTCTTGATTTTTGGATCGGTTACAGGCCATTATTGACAGCCTGATGCAGAGGCGGCTGAGCTGCAAATGGCTCACCTCGTCCCCACAGATCTGTATCTGCAGCAATGGGGTAGCTGAGTTGTGGCTGGGGCCCATTGGGACAGATAGGGCAGAAGGAAGGGAGCCTAGCAGTAGGGGGCGCCAGAGGACAATGACCTGCAGAGCCAACTAAGCCTCAGTTTGCCCTTCTACCTGCTATGTTCTAACCAGCAGCAACACTGAGACTGAAGAGGAGGAAGCGAACTAGGGTTGCCATATTTCAAAAAGTGAGAATCCGGACACAAAATTTGTTGAGCTTTTTTTACCCAATTTATTGATGCTCCGTTAGGTTCCCCTCCCTCGCTTCTTCCCTTCTTGACACAGAAGCAAAGCCTGCTGCTCAGCGCTTCTGAGGTACCTAGAGGGCACCTGTTCCTTATCCTCGTCTGTTGACACAGGTACAGTGCATCTGTACATGGAGGTTCCAATCAGCTATTCTGACCAGATTCCTGACGTCCCGGTGTGGCTATCACCTCTTATGACGTCAAAACAGCGCTCCACTGTCAAAAGCAGCATGTGTCTGTACACCAGCTGCTTTTGCAGTGATCTGCATTCCCACGGGCATCCGTGTGGCTTCTGTGAGAATAGGATGCGGGATTCAACGGGCCTTTGGCCTGATCCAGCAGTGCTTTTCTTTTGGGGAAACACAAGCTTTGCAGAAACACGCCAAAACATATTTGGGGGGGGGGGAATTGAAGTGGGGTGGAAGGAGAGGCAAAACAGGTCAATGGAGACAGAGCATGCTCAGCGGCAGCAGAATTATGATTGCGGAAGGGGCAGAAACTTGCTGGTAGGGGGAACGGAATGGAGTATCCTGAAGGAAGGTCAGCTAGCTAGCTAGCTAGCTGGCCGGCACAGTGAACACGAATGCTCCAAACGCTGCAACATTTTGATGCAAACCCCACTAGTTATGAGCATCCGCTATTGAATTTGTCTCTAAATGCCACTTAAAGCCAGCACCCCATCATCTTTTTGCCAATGAATTCCCTCCAGATAACTGCCCCTTGGCCCATGAACCCCAACTGCTCACTGCAGGGCTAGAAACATGATTGCTTTGGTAAAAGGAAAACTAGGATTCTCCGAAACGGCCGGGTGCTCGATTCTGGGCCTGTGTAACCAAGATTGTAGGACCTTAAAAATATACATTTACTGCTTGGATTCTCCGCTGGACCCCCAAATCACTCGGGCACTCAGGATTTCGTCCTCAGCAGAGGCTGCAAGGGGGGGGGGGCTGCCACCGTGGGCTGGCACAGTCGACGGTCTGACTCAAAGCATGCGGCAGATTTTAAAGAGAGTGGGTGGAATTTATCGCTCGCAGCCTCTTCCCCGCTCCAGAAGTCAGGAGGAGCCGAGCGAGCAGTAACAAGCCTCTAGGCCGGATCACAGGGTGGCAAGCCAATGTCCATTTTTGTGAGGGGGGGGGGCAGCAGCCGTGGCTGTGCCAGGGCAAGACCGGAGGTGGTTTCAGTTGCTCTTTCATTTGCTGCCTAATGAATAAGAGGCAGATCAGAAGGCATCGAAACCCAAGAGCGCAAGGGAGCCTTTGGGAGCGGGGTGGAGAGAGAGGAAACCGATTCAGATGAAGGCTGCCTAATTGAAAAAGAGAGCAAAGAAGGACGAGTGTCTGGCCTCCGTCGCCTCTTTCCAAACGGAGGAAGTCTGAATGATAGCGCTCTCACTGTGATCTCCTCCATCTGTCACACATACACCCCCCCCCCCGCACACCTGCCCCATGGAGCCTGCAAATTAAAATCTCAGTGTTTTTTCCCCAAGGAGGCCGAGGTGGGGCAGAAAGAGTGGGAAATAATACATAGCGCAGCCTTGATTGAATATTCATTGCGGAGAGCAGGAGGCAGAGAGTGGAGCGGTTGAGAACGGAGTCTTGCTTTGTACTAGGGGAAAGGGGAGACGAGGTCACCCCGTCCTTTAAGGAGGAGAAGGAGATGGAGAAGAAGAGGAGTTGGTGGTTGAGGGTGTTCAGGCCAGGGGGGAGAAACATGAGGAGGATGCTTGCGCATGCATGCGTGGTGATGCTATCCTGCCCTTTCGAAGCCAGCGGGGATTTTTCCAGAGGGACAGCTGGTTTAAATAAGGAAACGATGAAGACCTCAGAAAGCACCGGTGGGGGAAATAAAAAAAAAGATCATTTCATCAACTCAATTAGGCTCATTAATCAAAGCGGGCCGTTTGCCTCTTCCCAGGGCAGCTGGTGAAGGTTAAGAGAGCGGCTGGATCTCTGGAAGGAGGGAAGAGTTTGGGGAAAGAAACCAGGGAGGGGGGTAGTAGGCTTTGCCGGGAACTTAACCCAAGGACAGCCCCATCGTTCGTCATTTACAGTGACCTGATGGAGATGGATGATACGGCTTAGCAACCACACTGTGGGAGCTGCCTCCTCACACGCCAACACCTCACACGATGCGAGTACAAGTTGGTTGGCTCTGTTCCACAGGCACATAACTGGGAAACCAATCTATATTGCTGAACAGCCCAAATCCTCCTCTTAAAAAAAGGGACCCCTGACCATTAGGTCCAGTCGTGGCCGACTCTGGGGTTGCGGCGCTCATCTCGCTTTACTGGCCGAGGAAGCCGGCGTAAAGCTTCCGTGTCATGTGGCCAGCAGGACTAAGCCGCTTCTGGCGAACAAGAGCAGCACACGGAAACGCCGTTTACCTTCCAGCCGGAGCGGTACCTATTTATCTACTTGCACTTTGACGCGCTTTCGAACTGCTAGGTTGGGCAGGAGCAGGGACCAAGCAACGGGTGCTCGTCCCATCGAGGGGATTCGAACCGCCGACCTTCTGATCGGCAAGTCCTAGGCTCTGTGGTTTAACCCACAGCGCCACCCGCATTCCTACATATCCACACACACACACACACACACACACACACGTGACGAGATGCAAACGGTAATGCTAAGGTTGCAGAGTTTTCAGCTAACCAGGGCATTTCAAAGGGATGGGTTGGGAGGGAGAGGTCAAACCCCAGCCTGCAATTTCCCTGAGCCACCCTACTTTTTCCCATTATTGCTTTTTCTTCTTGCCCTTCTATGTTCCGCAGCTCCCCCTGCTTCTCTTGCCAGTTGTCTGAAGGGAAGGGTGAGGGAGAGGACCTTGAAGTGGCCAACAGTGGGATCTGACCCTTCCCCAGGAAACCAGATTTGGCTGAGCTGTCCAGTAAATCTGCAAAACACCCACCCACACACCCAGCTCCAAAGTTCAGGAGCCAGCAACATGGGACTCTCTTCTCCTAAGAATGTGCTGTAACCTTGCAATCTCTCTGCAAGGACAAAGTGGGGGTGATTAAAAGACGAAGTGCCATATTAAAATGGTTATTAAGCAGTATCTGCCAGCTCTGGGAGGAAAGGTTGGCTGGGTTCACGCCAATAAAGAACGCTTCTGTGCCCCAAGATTTGGGAACAACCCTTTGAGGGCAGGAAGGCTATCGAACCGCAATGCAAGTCTCTCTCTACTTTTGCAGTGCCAATCTGAGCCCAGGATCCCCCTTGGAAGGGGGCAAGAGGCCTTTCCCAAACCAGACCCCGCTCCCCGACCTTAACCAACACGTTGCTGCGTTCCGAGGCAGAGGAAGGCGATGAAGAAGTATCTGCCAAGCTCCGATTTGGCAGGGGCTGTGCTCTCCCCACCGGCGGCTGCCAAACTGCAAAATTAAAAACAAGCAGGGAAGTTCCGCAGAATATTAATGAGCATGGGGACTGCGCGGAGCTCTACATCTCCATCATATGCCAGGTCCAAGGCATGTATGAGAATGGCAAGGGGTGGGTGCATCTCAGTGTATGGGGAGGCATCCAAGGCGGGCTATCCCCATGGATTATGCAGCGGGAGCAGCAAGGGTGTGCCAGGATCCAGTGGAGAATGGCGGGGGCAAATCCAGGCATTGTCTCACGCACAGGCACCATCCCAGTCTGGATGGGAGCAATGAAACCCGGAGACCGCAAGGCTGGGGCAATGACGGAGGTGCACAGAGTGTTTGAAAGACGGTTGCAATGAAGGGGGAGTTCTATCCCCAAACCTCAAGGGCATTATGCAGGGAAGCAGAAGGTGGTTTTCAGAAGCATGGCTGCCTCCAGATAGTCATCATGGCTAGAAGCCATCGGTGGCAATTCCTTTCTCCACCCAAGGCCCCAATTGCTCATCCCAGCTTTTGCACTTTGAAAGCAGCTAGGCTACGTTTTCCCATTTTCAGCGCCATGCGTATTATTATGAATTAAGAATGATGCTCACGGCAGAACACACGCCTTGCCCCAATTTTATCACTGACCACAAATGATATAGGGACATGGGTGGCGCTGTGGGTTAAACCACAGAGCCTAGGACTTGCCGATCAGAAGGTCGGCAGTTCGAATCCCCGCGACGGAGTGAGCTCCCGTTGCTCGGTCCCTGCTCCTGCCAACCTAGCAGTTCAAAAGCACGTCAAAGTGCAAGTAGATAAATAGGTACTGCTCCGGCGGGAAGGTAAACGGCTTTTCCGTGCGCTGCTCTGGTTTGCCAGAAGCGGCTTAGTCATGCTGGCCACATGACCCGGAAGCCGTACGCTGGCTCCCTTGGTCAGTAAAGCAAGATGAGCACTGCAACCCCAGAGTCGGCCACGACTGGACCTAAAGGTCAGGGGTCCCTTTACCTTTACCTTACAAATGATATAGTCCAGTTTCCCACATTCGGGGAAACTGCAGGGGTCAGCATACCTGGAGTGCAAAGGGCGAGCCTCGCTCTGGGAAAACGCTGGGTAGGCGAGGCAGAGAAAGTGCGCGACCATGAGCTTGGTGGCCGAGTGGGGATTCAAACCAGAGTCCGATGCTCCAACCACCGTTCGTCCCTGGCTCAAAAGGGAATGCTCGAGCTCGGTCAGTACAGCACGAGGCTCTTAATCTCAGGGTCACGGGTTCGAGCCTCACATTGGGCGAAAGATTCCTGCCTCTGCGTTGCAAGGGGTTGGACTAGATGACCCCCTGTGGTACCTTCCAACTTTTCTATGAACTGCTTGAGGGAAACATCAGACAGCAGGCAACACAGGTGCCTGCAGATTTCAAACAGGAGAGGTTTTTATCCGCTGCTTCATTAGGGTAGGCAAAGACAGTTTATAGCACAGTCGGGGAGGAAGAAAAGAAAAGGAAAACATGTTCTTTAATGTCCACACATACAAAAAAACCTATTTTAGGCAAAGCGGAGAGCAGAGGATCCAAAAGGAAGAACTTGGCTTCACAACTAGGCCAAGCTGAGAGACAGCCACCTCGCAATCTGTGCGGAAACAATGTCTTTCATTGGGGAGTGTGCGGAGGAGACACATGCTTATCAAAATGTGAGAGCGCTGGAAGCGCATGTGCTCAGGGAGGGCAGATATGGAGCGCCACAGCGCGCAGCACTCAGCCCGTGGCAACGAAGGCCCAGCTTTTTCAGGATCCTGCCATCTTAACCCACAGCCCGTTCCACAATCTCTGTTAGTGACAGCCTGATCAAACGGCACCTCTCCTTTCGGAGCAAAGGATGCGGGAGAATGAAGGCTGGAGGTGCGTGGGGAGGCAGCCAATGCCACGTAACGTCATTTTTAAGCGGTCAAGTCTCTGCTCTGTTCCACTTGGGTGTGTGTGTGTGTGTGAAGAGTCACCACTTGGAGTATTTCCTGTGAGCCGAATCGCGATAGAACTGGAAGATGGCGTCAGAAGCTAGCTGGGAAGCGGCAATGCATTTCTGGAGCTGTGGAGAGGAAGAGAGGTGGTTATGCTGGAAGGGGAAGGGGTCCCTAAAGATCTGGGGGAGGAGAAAAGGGTCCTCCCCCCCAAAAAAAAGCCATAGTAGCACACCCGAGGGCAACAGCAGTGGGTTAGGCCATGGGTAGGCAAACTAAGGCCCGGGGGCCAGATCCGGCCCAATTGCCTTCTCAATCCGGCCCATGGACGGTCCAGGAATCAGCATGTTTTTACATGAGTAGAATGTGTGCTTTTATTTAAAATGCATCTCTGGGTTATTTGTGGGGCACAGGAATTCGTTCATTCCCGCCCAAAATATAGTCCGGCCCCCCACAAGGTCTGAGGGACAGTGGACTGGCTCCCTGCTGAAAAAGTTTGCTGACCCCTGGGTTAGGCTGACAGATAGAGCGATATGTTTCAAAAGCTCCTCTCCTTTTTCGTACTCATCCTATAATGGGGTGGGCAGGATTTGTTCCCCGAAGTACGTACTTTGGACGAGTGTTTAAGCTTTTGCTCACTCCTGGTTTTATTGTCTTTGCTACCTCTGGATTTTATTTATTTTTTTTGTTTTCAATGTAAGTTGCTTTCGTTGACAAGAGAATATAAGTAATGGTTATCACCTTCATGGTAGGAAAAAGATCTGGACCTGGATCTTTTGACAAGCAAGCCCACTGCGACGCCAGCAGCTTAGAATGATGCAAAGATGATTTGGAGAAGCAAGAGGCTGGTCGGATCTGCTGCAGCCACCTGCCCCACACTGCCCGGTATGAACCCTGAGCCTGGCTTCATGCCTGGGAGGCATCAATTGTGTCTAGGGCTGGCCGATTATCTGGTTTTCAACGTTGTGATATATCACTGCCATATACCAATACAGTGGTACCTCGGGTTAAGTACTTAATTCGTTCCGGAGGTCCATTCTAAACCTGAAACTGTTCTTAACCTGAAGCACCACTTTAGCTAATGCGGCCTCCCGCTGCTGCCGTGGCATGATTTCTGTCCTCATCCTGAAGCAAAGTTCTTAACCTGAGGTAATATTTCTGGGTTAGCGGAGTCTGAAGCCTGAAGCGTATGCAACCTGAAGCGTATGTAACCCGAGGTACCACTGTATATCACAATGTCTGGAATAAGGATGGAGCTATGTAGGAACACTGGCTGGCTTCTTCGTTTTCCCAGCCTTGTGGTTTCTGCACAGCACACACACACATCATGATTTGCAATACATTGCCAGGTCAAAAATTCCAAACCAGTTTGTGATTATGTATCAATATATTGCCCAGCCCTAATTACGTTCCAAGGCTAGCTACTGCTGATCAAAAGCAGGGAAACTAGATTTGGCTTTGAGTGGAATCCCCCTCGCAATCAGGTTGATGCTGGAGGACCAACCCTGTAGTAGCACCTGTTTTATGTACATATAGCTCCAGGCTAGGGACACAGGTGGCGCAGGTGGCGCAAACCACAGAGCCTAGGGCTTGCCAATCAGAAGGTCGGTGGTTCGAATCCCTGCGACGGGGTGAGCTCCCATTGCTCAGTCCCTGCTCCTGCCAACCTAGCAGTTCGAAAGCACGTCAAAGTGCAAGTAGATAAATAGGTGGGAAGGTAAACGGCATTTCCGTGCGCTGCTCTGGTTCACCAGAAGCGGCTTAGTCATGCTGGCCACATGACCCGGAAGCTGTACGTCGGCTCCCTCGGCCAATAAAGTGAGATGAGTGCCGCAACCCCAGAGTAAGTCATGACTGGACCTAATGGTCAGGGGTCCCTTTACCTTTACTAGCTCCGGGCTGGGCTGGGCTCCCTCAGTCAGGACAGAGTCTTGACACCTGTGCAAGCTGATTTTCTGCCTACCTCCTGCTCTGCAGCGATGGGAACTGGTCCTGGGCAGCCTGCAGGGCCCAGCTCCCGACAGAATGAATCAAAGCCTGCTCTTGCAAAGCCCACCACTGGCTTCCCGCAGCTGGCTTGCCAATTCCAGCCCCAGGCAGGCAGATGGAAAGCAAACCAAGGATAGAGGGGAAAGGAAGAGAACAAAAGTTACGCTGAGACGAAAGCGAGGGGATTTTTTTTATATGAGGGAGAAAGGGTGCAGAGAGAGAATGAGAGGAAGGATCTCAGTAGGGAGACGAAAGGCAGGGAGCTATCAAAGGGCTGAGCAACAAAAGGCCTTTCCCTGGGGGCGGGGGAAAGAGAAGAAGAAATCAGATACAAGAAAGGAAAAAATCCTGCCTCGCTATCCGTCACCCGCCAGCTCCCTGAGGCCAATTAAACCTCAGCGCTGCTTCGCCGACCCCCCCCCCAGCAACCTCTGTGAAGAATGGGGGGGTCAAAAGCCGCCGCCGCCACGCTCCCCACCAACGTTCCTTGCGTCTTAATTAGTCCATTTATATGCGAGGGGGGAAGTGTCCAAACCTCAAATCACACAAAAACAAGGATAGAGATCTCGGCTCCCTCTCTTCCCCTACTTGACATGGCAGACAAGCTGCCCGCCAGGACTGTCAGGTCCCTCGGAGGACTTCCCAACTCAATTACCAGCCCTGGCACACATGTGGCAGGGCCAGGGTGGCAGCGGCGGCGGCTCCTGCTTCGGCGTCTTAACCCGCCTGTCGGCAAAGGCGTGCGCTGGGAGGCGGCTGCATCTGGCAAGTGATTTACGGGCATGGCGAACTGGAACGTAGACAAACGGCTACAAATAAGGGAACCGGCTCGGCCCTCCCACTCAATACGACGTCGCATCAATCTTCCGGCGCGTTCCGCAAGCGGGCACGCTCGCCACACGGAGCGCAGCGCCGGGAGAGGGAAGTAAGCGCGCCCTCCTGCTCTTTCCTCCGAAGCGTCTCGGCTGCCACGGTAACGCACAGGGGCAGGCCTCGAAGTGCCAGGAAGGCCTCTCTGAGGAGGGAGAGGCGAAGGATTCCCAAAGAAGCCTCTCCCCCACACACCCCACAAATTCGTTTTGCTTCTTTCGCTCACTATGCATAGCGCACATTTTGACACTGCAGTGATCCACGCCGAACCCTTAATGCACATCCAGCGCTGGTTGTAAAAGCACAAGAACTTCCCCAGAGGAATCCCCAAAGCTGTAGTTTCCCCCTCACACAGCTGTTCAAGCTGCACTGGCTCCAGGTGGAGTACAGGGTCAGATTTAAGGTGCTGCTTTTGACGTTTAAAGCCCTTCATGGCCTAGGACCCTCGTACCTACGGGACCGCCTCTCCCAGTATGTCCCACGGAGAGCCTCAAGGTCCATAAATAGCAACACCCTAGAGGTCCTGGGCCCTACGGAAGTTAGATTAGCTTCAGCCAGAGCCAGGGCCTTTTCAACACTGGCCCCGGCCTGGTGGAACGCTCTGTCTCATGAGACCAGGGCCCTGCAGGATCTGATTTCTTTCCGCAGGGCCTGTAAGACAGAGTTGTTCCGCCTGGCCCTTTGGCTTGGAGCCAATTTGATTCCCTCCCTCCCTCCCTTTCTTTTTTCTTTTCCTTTCTCCTCCTGCAATGAGGCTACATTTTAATATTTTAATGTTTCAATATTTTAATGTTGTATTTTAATTTTGTTTTTAAGTTGTATCATTCAACTTGTTTTTATTATTGCTTGTAAGCCGCCCTGAGCCTTGGCTGGGGAGGGCGGGGTATAAATAAAATTTATTATATTATTATATTATTATAAAACCATGTCTGGTGTGCTTTAAGCAATGGAGTGGAAACCAGCAGCCATGTTGGCTATGTTCTGCCTCCACGGTCAGAGGCAGCAATACCAGTTGCTGAAAACCGCAGGAGGGGGAGAGTCTGCTCTTGAGGTCGGGTCCCGCTTACGGGTTTCCCACGGGCATCTGGTTGGCCGCTGGGAGAAGAGGGCGCAGGATTAGGTGGGCCTTTGGCTTGATCCAGCGTGGTGTAGTGGTTAAGAGTGGTGGACTCGTAATCTGGTGAACCGGGTTTGATTCCCTGCTCCTCCACATGCAGCTGCTGGGTGACCTTGGGCCAGTCACACTTCTTTGAAGTCTCTCAGCCCCACTCACCCCACAGAGTGTTTGTTGTGGGGGAGGAAGGGAAAAGAGAATGTTAGCCGCTTTGAGACTCCTTAGGGTAGTAATAAAGCGGGATATCAAATCCAAACTCCTCTTCTGTGTCAAAGCCACCCGAATCCCATGTCAAGGAAACCCGAATAACGCGACTACTCTTCACTCATTTTCTGCCACAGTTTCCACAATTCTGTGCGATTTACTCCTGCTTCTGCTCAGTGCCTGGATTCTGAAGCCCTGTTTCCCACTGGCATTCATGGCTGGAAATCTCAAGACTCTCATACTCTCAAGCCGATCTTCACAACAGCAAGGAACAGAAACTTCCTTATTTCTTCCCCTGCAATGTGAAGGGAGGGCTCAATTCTGCGAAGGTGGAAGAGTGGGGGGAAATGGGGGAAGGGTCCTTTATAAAGAAGCAGGGAAGGGGGAACCTTTCACACTAGGCCAGGGGTCGGCAACGTGTGGCCCATGGGCCGGATGTGGCCCACGAAGACCGTTTTACCAGCCCACAAGCCGCCCACAAACTGAGCCGCCCACTTGGCAAGTCCCCTGTGCACTGCGCTAAAGCAGCGCAGCACGGAGACTCGTCAAGTGGCGCCAGAAATGGCATCTGCACACGCGCAGATACCAGAAATCACACCTGCGCATGTCCAGACACCGAAAATCGCTTCTGTTCAGGCATGATTTTTGGCGTCTGGGCATGCGCAGAAGCGATTTCTGGTGCCACGGACACGCACAGACGTCATTTCCGGCATTGCCCTGCGCCAGTCCGGCCCACAGATGATCTCCATGGGAGTGATCCAGCCCATGGCTGGTAAAGATTACCAACCCAGGCACTAGTCAATACAAGATGTGCCCTTCTGACCTCTGCCCTCAGCACCCAAGACTACCACTCTCTTCCCACTCAGCTACGGTGCTCCTTCCAGGAGCTGGTCTAAATCGGGACAGGTGTAGCCCAACAGGCCTCTAGGTAGGTCAAGCTCGCGGCCTGCTAGCCAGCTGAAACTGGAGGGCCGAGAGAAAGCTGTGCTGAAAATGGGGGTCCCCGAGAGCTCGTCCCCCTCAAATTATGGGGTGGGGGATGAGGAGTGCTTTTCCTTAGCAGGGGGGAGAACATAGCAGGAGAGAGGGGCACGCCACAGAGGTTAGCTGATGGGCAGAGGACAAAGGTGAAAAAGCAAGATAGGAGACAGAGACAGACACACAGACACCAAGTGACAAAGAGTTTTATTAAAGCATGATGGAGGAGAGTGCTTAAGGCAAAGAGTGATGCAATCAGAGCAACAGGAGATGAAAAGATGAATCTTCCAGGCCACCCAACCGATGCACTTGGACCTCTGTTCTGCCACCCCAAATCTAGCTGTTCTGCCGTTTGCTAAAATGCAAGGAAATTTGATGGAAATCTGCCACAGCGTCGTTCAGCAGCTGTTATCAGGAGAGTTCAAAGGGGTTGTTTTAATTTCCTCCCTGGCCTTCTTCCGCTGGACTGACAGGCATCTCTGAGCGGAGTGTTCTGAAGCACCCAAGTCTCAGCGGGTGGAAGAAATGCAGTCATGGCTCTGTGCTGGACCACAGACAGTACAGCCAACTGCAAAGAGCTAGTTGTTTCAAACTGGATTAGCCACCGATTATTTAGCTAGCTAAAAACATGGGGGTGGGGGGAATCAACACTTAAACATTAATAGAATTGGTTAAAAATGAATCAAAGGCATGCCATTAATTATAATAAAAACAGCACAGCACCAGTCCTTTAACTAAAAAAAAAAAAAAGTCGATTTCCAAAAGCCTGCATTGGAACAAGAAGGTGGAAGGACAGCCAAGAGGGAGCCAGTCTTTTCCAAGGAGGGAGTTCTAAAGTCTGGGAGCAACCACCAAAAAGGCCCTGTCTTGCATGTCTGTGAGGGTGGCAGGACCGAGATAAGGACCTCCCCAGAAGATCTCAGAACCCAGGCAGGTTCATATGAGGGAATATGGGCCCCGTAAAGGGCTTAATAGGTCTGAACTGTGCAAGAAAACAAACTGGTAGCCAATTAAGTTGTTGTGTTGTTGTGTTGTTGTTGTTGTTGAGTCATTTAGTCATGTCTGACTCTTCGTGACCCCATGGACCATTGCACGCCAGGCACTCCTGTCTTCCACTGCCTCCCACAGTTTGGTCAAACTCATGCTGGTAGCTTCGAGAACACTGTTCAGCCATCTCGTCCTCTGTCGTCCCCTTCTCCTTGTGCCCTCCATCTTTCCCAACATCAGGGTCTTTTCCAGGCTTCTCTTCTCATGAGGTGGCCAAAGTCTTGGAGCCTCAGCTTCACGATCTGTCCTTCCAGTGAGCACTCAGGGCTGATTTCCTTCAGAATGGAGAGGTTTGATCTTCTTGCAGTCCATGGGACTCTCAAGAGTCTCCTCCAGCACCATAATTCAAAAGCATCAATCCTTCGGCGATCAGCCTTCTTTATGGTCCAGCTCTCACTTCCATACATCACTACTGGGAAAAGCATAGCTTTAACTATACGGACCTTTGTTGGCAAGGGGATGTCTCTGCTTTTTAAGATGCTGTCTAGGTGAGTTGTTGTAGCAGCTCCCTATAACCAGCCCTGGTCAACATTCTGGCTGTAGCTCTCTGAGCCAGCTGAAGTTTCTGAGCAGTCACATGTAGAGCACATTACAGCAATCCAAACAGAATGTAACTAAGGGATGTGTCACTGTGATATGTAGTGGAACTAGACCACGAGAGATAGAAATAAGGACAGCTTACGAATATCACAGCATGCCACGAAGCGTGCAATTCTAGGAATATCATTAGAAGATGGAAAAACTAATAATCGAACAGGACCAAGATGGAAAGCTACGGATGTAGTGGGAAAGGCCACAAAGTTAAAATGGACACATGCAGAACACGTGGCAAGAGGTGATCTGGGCCGATGGAATAAGGCTGGGTTCGCATGGAGACCCTACAAGTTCAAAAGACCAAGGGCGTGACCACCCTATGCGATGAGTGGGCAATCTAAAACTAACAGCAGGGCTTGTGTGGAGGCAACAGCTGTTTGACAGTGGAACAGGCTCCCACTGGTGGGCTCTCCTTCTCTGGAGGTTTTTAAGCAGATGTTGTGTGGCCATCTGTCATGGATGATCTAGGTAAGATTCCTGAATTGCAGGGGGCTGGACTGGATGACCCTCGGGGTCCCTTCCAACTCTACCAAGACCGGCGGCAGCTAGACTGGTGACTGGGAGCGGCCGCTGAGAACCACATAACACCGGTCTTGAAAGACCTACATTGGCTCCCAGTACGTTTCCAAGCACAATTCAAAGTGTTGGTGCTGACCTTTAAAGCCCTAAACGGCCTCGGTCCAGTATATCTGAAGGAGCGTCTCCACCCCCATCGTTCTGCCCAGACACTGAGGTCCAGCTCCGAGGGACTTCTGGTGGTTCCCTCACTGC
Organism: Podarcis muralis; assembly: GCF_964188315.1. Classification (NCBI taxonomy): domain Eukaryota; kingdom Metazoa; phylum Chordata; class Lepidosauria; order Squamata; family Lacertidae; genus Podarcis; species Podarcis muralis. The sequence continues at coordinate 83,163,673 of NC_135661.1, forward strand.
GAGAAGTGAGGTTTACAGGGAACCAGGCAGAGGGACTTCTCAGTAGTAGCGCCCACCCTGTGGAACGCCCTCCCACCAGATGTCAAAGAGAACAACAGCTACCAGACTTTTGGAAGACATCTGAAGGCAGCCCTGTTTAGGGAAGCTTTTAATGTTTGATGTATTATGGTATTTTGATATTTTGTTGGAAGCCGCCCAGAGTGGCTGGGGAAGCCCAGCCAGATGGGCGGGGTATAAATAATAAATTATTATTATTATTATTATTATTATTATTATTATTATTATTATTATTATACCAAGAATGGCAAAGAACAATGGAGAGAACTTGAAGGGGCGTATGGCCAAAGACGGATGTGAGAGGCTGCAAAAGAAAAAGATACGCACACACCCCACATTAAATGCAACCTCACAAATCTATTTACATAGAAATATGAAGTCAACAGCCATCAATTAAAGCTATACAACACAACAACTAAGATGAAGTATAATTGGGGGGGGGTGTGACTTTTTGAAGCTAGATGGTGGACTGTTCTGCTTTCTCTGTCTCTCACCCCCTGCGCCCAAACCTTGCCACAGCTTAAGGGCTTATCACCTCCTTCTCCTTTTGTGGGCAGAGGACCAGTTTTTTTTCCAGACAGCCACCTATGAAGTAGATTTAAAGCACTGCTGCAGAAGCCAGCCAAGCAAAACCTGCCCGGCTCAGGAGCCGCAGGGAAGGAGGCAGAACAAGAACACTGCAGGGACCAGGCAGCTCTCGGCTGCGGCTGAAAATGATGGGAAACGTTGTCCTCCCTTCCTTCTCATCCTCTACACAGCACGGTTTCCAAGCCAGCAGCGTTAGCATGCGGCTGGTGTCTCCGAGCTCATGCCGGCGATGGGAGGTAAATCATAATTATTTATTGCCTGCGCTCTTGCCGCCTGTTGCTCTTGCGAGAGGCAAAACTTTCCCCCAGCAGCTGCTGATGGATGCCGGTTCTGTGTGCTGTTCGCCGCAGACACCCAGCTCCTAGGGTGCTGGAGTGGCTCCCAGGAAGGAGAAGGAGTAATGTAGAGACCACGGCTCTCTTCGTACCATAGGGCTCTTTGTGGCAGAAGGCAAGAGCTTCCTACAAACCCCTCTTCTCTCCCTTTTGGGGAAGCAAAAGGCATGAACGAGCACAGTTCAATTCCACCTTCCTGCCAGGCTTGTAAAGGGTTGCAGAAGGGCTCGCAGGAGGGGGGCTCAGGGAGATGGGGTACGGCTTGGGCACAGTCCCATAGGTCAGCTGGAGAGGCTTGGAGGGCCACATTCAAGCCATGGGCCAGAGGGCCCTCCCTGTCCCTCAAGTCACTACACAGTCGTACCTTGGATCCTGAACGCCTTGCGAGTTGAACGTTTTGGCTCCCGAATGCCGCAAACCCAGAAGGGAGTGTTCCAGTTTGCGTACGTTCTTTGGAACCCGAACGTCCGACAAGACGTCCACGGCTTCTGATTGGCTGCATTCCAAAATTTTTAATATGGGGACAATGTTCTTTTAAATATTGCCTATAAATCTCCCATTCCTTTTTAAACTTTTTGGTCGATCTATCCCTCATCTTTTCCGTCATATTCGCTAGTTCCATATATTCAAGCAGTTTAACTTGTCACTCCTCTTTTGAAGAAGAAGAGTTTGGATTTGATATCCCGCTTTATCACTACCCTGAGGAGTCTCAAAGCGGCTCACATTCTCCTTTCCCTTCCTCCCCCACAACAAACACTCTGTGAGGTGAGTGGGGCTGAGAGACTTCAGAGAAGTGTGACTAGCCCAAGGTCACCCAGCAGCTGCATGTGGAGGAGCGGGGAAGAGAACCCAGTTCACCAGATTACAAGACTACCGCTCTTAACCACTACACCACACTGGCTCTCCAGTTATGGGATTTTATCTCCTTTCCACCCCTTGGCAACCAGCATCGCCACTGCCGTTGTTGCTACAAAAAAACCCTCCTTTTCGCTCTTGGAATGGCTGATGCCGTAATACCTAAACAGGGGTAGGCAACCTGAGGGCCATGGGCCACAAACTGGCCCCCGAGCCGCCCCCGAACCAAGCCACCCGCTCGGCGAGTCCCCACGCACTGCGCTGAACTGGCACAGCACGGCGTGGGGACTCGCTTCTGTGGCGCTGGAAATCGCGGACGCGCATCCGGCCCATAGATGCATCTCCACTGCAGTGAACCGGCCCAGTGTGAGGTAAACCTTGCCGACCCCTGACCTAAAAGGAAGGCTTCCAGTTTTTTGATAAATGTTGTTTTAAACATTTTTTAAAATTCATTATATCTAAGTTCCCAAAAGCTATTTCAATTTTTTTTGCAACCCCACCACATGTGGTACATTGTTCCCTCTAGCTCTCTACGCCTCCAGCCTAAATTTGAGTTGGTTTTGTACATTTTGGCCAATTTTCTGGGGGTGATGTACCATCTGATGTAGCATCTTCATAAAGTTTTCTTTTGTAGTAAAACATGCCATAAATTTCAGTTCCCTTCTCCATAAATTTTCCCATTCCGCCATCTGTATGTTATATCGATAGTCCTTCGCCCACTGCACCATAAGCAATTTTACTTCTTCATTTACAGGAATAACTTCCTGGCAGTAAGAGTTGCTTGACAGTGGAACGGACCACCTCAGAAGGTTCATTGGAGGATGTCAGGGATGCTTTAGCTGTAATTCCTGCATTGCAGGGGGTTAGACTAGATGACCCTTGGGGTCCCTTCCAACTCTATGAGACCTTCTTCTCAGGTGTTAAAATAAGCAGAGGTGACCCTCTTGGTAGTTCTGCCACCCTCAGAAGCTGGGAGAGAGTGGCAGCCCAGGAAAGTCCATTATTTGTGGCAGCCCCTAAATCAGTGGTTCTCAAACTTTTTGCTCTGGGCCACACTTTCAGAATAAATATTTGCTTGCGTCACAACAATTTTTTTTATTGATAGCAAATATACTGGAAAACACAACTGGGATTGTCCTCAGTATCACCTGATGCTCTTGTTCTCGTTTTGAAAAGGTACCTATCCATATTCTGCAATTTTTTTAAAAAAATACTTTTATAGTAATACCATACTACTCTGAAATATTTAAATGTTTCTTTGATCATCCTTGAATCTTCCTGCCACTCTTGCCGTCCTCTGCAGTGTGACGGGCCACAACTCCGAGAATCACTTCCCTAAGTTATGGAATTCCTTCGCCACAGAAGTGCACCTGACAGCTTTGCTATGAACCCTTTGGAGAATGCCAAACACATATTTCTTTACCCTAGTTTTTGATATTATATATATTTATATATCTCGAGTTCCAATCATCATTTGTTTTTAGTGTTGTTTTTCAGTCTGACCTGCCTTGGAACCTCCTGGTGAAGGTTCCTTGTGAATAATAAATATTATTCTGGTGGCTTATATGGATATAATTTGTAGGGGGGGGGCATGTATAAGGAACTCCATTGCAACCACTTTCCGCTTCCTCGACTCTCGCCATAAAAGAGGCCTCACAATATGTTAGATGAACCTCGGAGAGAAGGAAATAACAGTTTGCATTTTTCTGTTTCGGCATCTTCCTCTCTCTCTCTCTCTCTTTTAAAAAAAGCACTAAACTGATTAGAATTCACCCCAAAACAAAAGCAATTTCAGCTCCCCCCCTTTCTCTCGACAGAAACACTTGTCTAATTAATGGCGCCTGGCTGCCACCTCCGTTCAATAGCACATTAGCGTTCATAATTGTTCCTTTAGAGCAGGACGGGCTGGCGTTCCAAGCCGTTTGGCAGGGCCGAGGCAACAGTAATGAGAAACGACTCTGCGGCCCACGACCGGAATACTAAGCGGCTTCCCTAAATGTCTTTTGAGGGGAGGAAGAGAGGAAGCAATTCACACAGTCCCCGCTTCGAAGGCCCTGCGTACCTGACGCAGATACCTGTATCGTGTCCCCCCCCCCCTTTCATGAATAAATCCCCCCTCCCCTCACTTTTCTGCCTTGGGAGAGCAAACAAGAGGTGATGGATGAGGAGGGACAGATGGCCTGGCCAATTCAGACGGATACATCCAATAAACGTGACTGGCGGACGGCTTTCCAAGGCTCCTGCCAAAACAGGCTGTCAAGAGCGATTTAAGGAGACTGGAGCAGGAGCTCCAGATGTTCGGCGACCGAGACAGCAACCGGCCGCCGGCCTGCTCAAACAGGCTCCATGCCTGTGGTCCACTGGTCTTCAGCGGTCAAGACCTGAGGGCAGCTGCAACCCCATACATCCCAAAATGAGAGAGCAGATGCGGAGCACGATCCTGAAATGAATTCAGACACAATAAAGAGCAACGAGAGAGCCAGTTCTAGCCTTGGCAGTGGCACTGATATTCTTTCTTACTACCACGGCAGCCATTACCGTATTTTTCGCTCCATAAGACACACTTTTTTCCTCCTAAAAAGTAAGGGGAAATGTCTGTGCGTCTTATGCAGCGAATGCGTGGACCCTGGAGCCGAACTGCCCAGGGGCAAAAAGCAAATCGTGCTTTTTTTTTTTTTTTTAGAAAGAGGGAAGGGGGTGTTGAAACAAAGCTGCTGAGCAGCTGATCGGCAAGCGATCGGGAGGGAGATAAGGGACTCTAGAGATAAAGGAGGCTGCCTGGGAGGGGGGAGGTAAAAGCACATGGATCCTCAGGATTTTTGCATTGGGTCACATCACACAGCATGTCCATGGCTATAGCCTGCACCAAAAAATCACGCACCCACTGTTTTGTGGGGCCGCAGTGGTGCAAAAACATGGTTACAAAGCATGGATCCACATGGATTCTCAGGATTTTTGCATTGGGCTACTCCAAACTCACTGTTAAATCACATATCATGTCTGTGGCCACAGCATGAACCACAAAAATCATACATCCACTGTTTCGTTCGGAATATTTTTTTCTTGTTTTCCTCCTCTAAAAACTAGGTGCGTCTTATGGTCAGGTGCGTCTTATGGAGTGAAAAATATAGTAATTTCTGAGGGAAGTGGCCATTTGCCCTTTCGAAGCACCGTAGAACCCCACAGAGAGGAACTGGTGAAAACAGCACAAAAAAGGGGCGAGAGGGAAGCAGGGCCCAGACTCCAGGCAATATATTACCTGAGCCACAGTTTCCATGGTAACCGACCACCTCTGTCCTGAGTGCGCCATGGACCCCTCCCCCGCCACAGGGTGAGGCATGGCAAAGCCATCACCCGAATGACGATGAGGAAAGAACGGAACGGCACCCAAGGGCTGCAAGGAGAAAGCACTCAAACATCAACCCAGTGTAAGCTGGTCTCCGACCATAATAATAAATTATTATTATTATCAACAACCCAGTGTACAGAATCCAGGCCAAACGATGGCCAGAGTCCCATGAACAATCAGAACGGGGCTCTTCTGGGTCTGGTGGTTTTAACTTAATGCCACAATTTTCCCCTTGTTTTATTTATTACATTTAAATACCGCCTTTATATTCCAAGGATCTCGAGGCGGTACTGTAGATCAGTGTTTCCCAACCGGTGTTCCGCGGCACACTAGTGTGCCGCGAGACGTTGCCTGGTGTGCCGCGGGAAAAATTAAAAAATTCGAAAGATATCCGGAGAGGCGGCCTTCAGGCGAGTTTTAATTTTAATTTTCCTTCTCCCACTTAATGCCCCACGCTCGCCCGAGCAGCTTGCAGTCCTCGGTAACCACGGCGACCCGAGGGAGGGGAGGGAACAGGGAAGTCGAGGGCGGCGGCGAGCCGCGATGACGTCAGTGGGCCGCGCCGCCTCGCCCTGGCACGGTGTGAGAGCCCCGGCTAGTGGCGCGAGCTTCGGAATAAGTGGGATCCGCGTGCGCGAGACCGAGATCGCGGGTAAGGAGCTCAGCCCTGGGCAGGAGGAAGCGGGGCCGCGCGTGCGGGCCACATCCCCACAGAGAGCGAGCCTCCCCCGGCCCACCACTCCGGGCAGGTCCACTCGCATGAGGGGGCGGCGATGGCGACGGCCGGCAGCTTGCCTGCAATGCCATCCCTCGAGCAGGCGAGGAGCCCGGAGGCTACCAGATGCGAGTCCTCTTTCCCACCCTGCTCGGGAGTCCAGAGCACTTGGTCGCATTCAGGATCTAGAGTGGGGAAGCGGGGCTTGTGTCTGGGCTGGACACATTGGGCTGCCTGTGCCGCTCGACCTGCGGGGAGAAATCAGGGTGGGAGTCACGACCGTGAGGCAGGGCTGCCAAGTGTGGCAGAAGAGGACAAGGCCGTCGCACCTGTCCTTAGGTAGGAGCTTCTTCCGTGTCGACCTGCTGCCCTAAAGTCTTGGCTTTTTTCTTGGCTTTTTGGCGGTTGGCACAGAAGGAAGGCAAGGGGGAGGGGAAAAAATTGAAACTTACACTTTCGTGCGTCCCTCCCGGCGTGACGCTGCGCGCTGACGTCACGGGGCTGTAATGGTGGTGTGCCTCGAGATTTTTTTCATGAAACAAGTGTGCCTTTGCCCAAAAAAGGTTGGGAAACACTGCTGTAGATGCTTCTCCCCCTCCTCCCCATTTCATCCTCACAACAACACTGTGAAGTAGGTTAGGCTAAGAGATGGTGACTAGCCCAAAGTCACCCAGTGAGCATCATGGCAGAGTGGGGACTCGAACCCTGCTCTCCCAGGTGCTAGTCCAAAACTCTAACCCAGGGGTCAGCAAACTTTTTCAGCAGGGGGCTGGTCCATTGTCCCTCAGACCTTGTGGGGGGCCGGACTATATTTGGGGGGGGGGGGGAATAAATGAATTCTTATGCCCCACAAATAACCCAGAGATGCATTTTAAATAAAATGTCACATTCTACTCATGTAAAAACACACTGATTCCCAAACCATCCGCGGGCTGGATTTAGAAGGCGATTGGGCCGGATCCGGCCCCCAGGCCTTAGTTTGCCTACCCATGCTCTAACCATTAAGTAGCACAGTCTCTCTCTATCTCTCTCCCCACTTGTTACTTTGAGCCAGAGCAGCTGTATGGAGAAGACAGCTTAACAAAGAGAGAAAGGGCACCAAGGTTTAACTACAGCCACAATTAAACAGGCCAGGGTGATCTCTCCCCCCCCCCACCCTTTTAAGTCTTTACCTGGCACTGGAAAGTTACTGCCAAGTGTAGAGATCCCAGACTGCTAAGTGCTCCCAGTGCAGGATAGCAGCAGAATCCCATAAACTCAGGTCTGCTCAATGTGCCCTGAGAGGAGGCAGAAGCGGACAGCCCAAGTCTGGGTTCTCATGCCATCAGCTCTTGAAATGCACACACACACACACACACACACACACACACACACACACAGCATTTTATTCTTTAAGTTGCCTTGGGCGCCTTATCTGAAAAGCAGTATATAAATGCAATCCATCAATATCACCCCCCAAGCAACCAGATGCTAAAAATATTTCTGCAAGTGCCTAAGAACGAAGGATAAATAAAGCAGCATAATCAGGGTTGGATCAAAGAAGGCAGAAGAATGAGAAATTAACTCTGAACCAAGAACGAATGGGAATGGAAGCGAGAAGCCGTTTACAGCAGAGAGGTCACCTGAAAGCCTTGGCAAAGCAGTTCTGCACAGAAAGCCTGCTTGTCTGCAGCCCAGAGAAGCAACTCGTTGTCCGGGAGGAACCAGCCTTAAAAGTTTAAAGGCAGCCCCCTCCCTCAACCTGAACCCCCTGTTTGAACTACAATTCCTATTATTTACTTCGGGGTTTTGCTTTGCTCATATTAAAGGTAAAAGTAAAGGGACCCCCGATCATTAGAGTCGTGACCGGCTCTGGGGTTGCGGCGTTCATCTCGCTTTATTGGCAGAGGGAGCCGGCGTTTGTCCGCAGACAGCTTCTGGGTCATGTGGCCAGCATGACCAAGCTGCTTCTGGCGAACCAGAGCAGCGCACGGAAACGCCGTTTACCTTCCCGCCGGAGCGGAACCTATTTATCTACTTGCACTCTGATGTGCTTTCGAACAGCTAGGTTGGCAGGAGCAGGGACTGAGCAACGGGAGCTCACCCCGTTGCGGGGATTCGAACCGCCGACCTTCTGATCAGCAAGGCCCAGGCTCTGTGGTTTAACCCACAGCGCCACCCGCGTCCCTTTTGCTCATATTATCTGAGGGCAAATCAGCCAAGCTGTTGCTTTCATAAGAAAGTTAAGAAGAGGCCAGGCCAGGACCTTAAAGGATGCCTACCTAGGCTAGCATCCTGGTCTCACAGGAGCCAATCAGACGCCCGAAAGCGGGTCACAGAATCATAGAGGGACCCCCAAGGGAATTCCCAATGCAGGAATCTCAGCTGAATAATCCATGACAGATGGCCATCCAACCGCTGCTTAAAAACCTCCAATGAAGGAGAGTCCATCACTTCCCGAGGGAGACTGTTCCACTGTCGGACAGCTCTTAGTGTCCTGATGTTTAGGCGGAATCTCCCTTCTTGCAACTTGAAGTCATTCATTCGAGTCCTACCCTCCAGAGCAGGAGAAAACAAGCAAGCTCCTTCTTCCATCTGACAGCCCTTAAGATATTTGAAGATGGCTCTCATATCTCCTCTCAGTCTCCTCTTTTCCAGGCTAAACATACCCAGCTCCTTTTCAATCGCTCCTTGTAAGGCTTAGTTTCCAGACCCCTCCTTTGGCCACCTCATGAGAAGAGAAGACTCCCTGGAAAAGACCCTGATGTTGGGAAAGATGGAGGGCACAAGGAGAAGGGGACAGCTGAGGACGAGATAGTTGGACAGTGTTCTCGAAGCTACCAGCATGAGTTTGACCAAACTGCGGGAGGCAGTGGAAGACAAGAGTGCCTGGCGTGCTCTGGTCCAGGGGGTCACGAAGAGTCAGACACGACTAAACGACTAAACAACAACAATCATCTTGGTTGCCCTCCTCTGCACACCTTCCAGCTCAGGGCCCAGCGAACGTTTTCAAGAGGGGGCCAGTCCACTGTCCCTCAGACCTTGTGCGGGGCCGGACTATATTTTGGGGGGGACAAATTCCTATGCCCCACAAATAACCCAGAGATGCATTTTAAATAAAAGCACATATTTTACTCAAGTAAAAGCACCAGGCAGGCCCCACAAATAACCCAGAGATGCATTTTAAATAAAAGCACACATTTTACTCAAGTAAAAGCACCAGGCAGGCCCCACAAATAACCCAGAGATGCCTTTTAAATAAAAGGACACATTTTACTCATGTAAAAACACACTGATTTCTGGACCGTCTACGGGCCAGATTTAGAATGCAATTGGGCCGCATCCAGTCCCCGAGCCTTAGTTTGCCTACCCATGTTCCAACTTATCAACACCCTGCTTAAATTGTTTTCTGTCCACCTGCGATTCCCAGCGACTGACATTCAGAGGCGGGCAGCAAATGGACGTGTATCCTGCTTAAATTGTTCCTTGTGAGTTTGCAACTGCAGTGAATGCTCCTGAAAGATTATTCAAAATGGAATCTGACAAACAGATGCCACAAGTAAATACACAGAGAACCTTTGGCGTGGAATCTGAACTCGCTGAGGTTCAATGCAACTGGCCCAGGCCAGGCCCATTATAGACTCACCTGCTCCACTGAACAAGTCCCCTTTGTGCTCGACATCAACACCTTCTTCTCAGTGCTGTCAATGGCAAACGTCAGGATCGACTGGGCTTCCTGCAAGAAGAAGAAAAAGGCCCTGAGGTTTGCAGATCTACAATCAAGACCCAGAGGCTGTAAGGCAGGATGGGTAAACCCAATTGATTCTCCAAGTATTGAGGGACCAGCGGTTTTTGCCTACATGGCCAGCGGTCAGATGTGATAAGAGCCACAATATACCCACCCCTACTGTGACCCATGTGGGACGCGGGTGGCGCTGTGGGTTAAACCACAGAGCCTAGGACTTGCTGATCAGAAGGTCGGTGGTTTGAATCCCCGCAACGGGGTGAGCTCCCGTTGCTCGGTCCCTGCTCCTGCCAACCTAGCAGTTTGAAAGCACGTCAAAGTGCAAGTAGATAAATAGGGACCGCTCCAGCGGGAAGGTAAGTGGCGTTTCCGTGCGCTGCTCTGTTTCGCCAGAAGCAGCTTAGTCATGCTGGCCACATGACCCAGAAGCTGTACGCCGGCTCCCTCGGCCAATAAAGCGAGATGAGTACTGCAACCCCAGAGTCGGCCATGACTGGACCTAATGGTCAGGGCTCCCTTTACCTTTACCGTGATCCATAATCAGCTCTAGAAGGTGGTAAATTGGGGTCAGGGCCCCAGTCAGAAATTTGTGGTTAAGGGATCTGAGAGGGTAAGGAATAGCTGTACAACATCCAGAACCTAAATGCAGGCACTTTAAACTGGCATAATTACTATGTCTTTGGAAGTAGTTGCACTGAATCCTACCTGCACATTTCCCTAGATATTTCCTTTCTTTTCTTTTTTGAAAGAGCCTTGTTAAAAATAATAACAGCGAAATACAGTATTGTAACTCAGGAGGGACTTTGTGTTGGAAGCTTGGGGTTGGAAGAGAGGTTTTGAATGCATTAAAGCTGATAGCATTAAGGACCTCCAGATTGCTAGACCATCCCTGTATCTTTAACCTCTTGAGCTGACCTCTCTCTCTCTCTCTCTTTGTTGTTCATTTCATAGAATCACAGGGTTGGAAGGGACCCTGGGGGTCATCTAGTCCAACCCCCTGCAATGCAGGCATATGCAGCTGTCCCTTATGGGGTTCAAACCTGCAAACTTGGCGTTGTCAGCACCACACTCTAACCAGACTGATTATGTCTTAGGTTGCATCCTGTTTCACAACTTCCGCCTCCTCTTTCAGACCGCAAGATGAGTGGTCATCTTTTAACTATCCTCTGAGAGGACGAAGGAGCAAGCCTTGCTCTTCTCTAGACTAGTTAGACTAGGACTAGGAACTTTTCTATCCAAGCTATGTATTTGTACCATAAACAACTTAATTATTTTCTTACCTACAACAACCACCTCTGTGTGTGATTGCAAAAGTCTAGTCTCCAGGATTCACTGGCTGAAATACAACTCAGTCTGCAATTGCAACTGGCCCATTACTTAAGAGTATTACTTAAGCACAGACCTGTCATAAAAGTTGTAGAAAGCTGTACAAAGCTTTCAAAAAAGGTGTATTACCTGGTCTTTGCTTTGCCTTCTCCCTTGGCCCTTCAACCATATGAAAATTCCCCACCTTTTGGATCAGTGTCAAAGGTGCTTCTCTAGATTTGAGAAGTGTGATGGGCAACTGAATATATGACTTTTAAAAATTTAATTTTCTACCTCTCAATCTCAAGCCATTTTTGAGATACGACATTTTCTGTGGTGGCAACTGTGACTGTACAAAAATGTCCCAAAAATGTCCACTTGGTGACTTAGTTGTTACTGTTAAGGCAACTAGGAAGGCTATTTTAATTCTCTTGAGCTTTCTGCTCAACGTTCTGCTGTCTGAATCTGGCTGATTAAATCAGACCTGGCCTATTTAAGTTTTGCTGTTTTCCTGCTGGTGTTTAAATGTTCGGCAATTTAATTCAGTTTAGTTTCTACTGCTGAATTGATTTACTTATGTGAATTGTTTTTGTGACTGCTTATAATTTGTAACCAACTTTGAGCGCTAGTCAATTTACAGATATATAATGGTGGAGAAGTGAAGAAAATAACAAAGCATAATCTGGGTCAGTTAACCATCTGGTTGTCCTCAGAATTAGGGTGACAGAGGATGGGATCCCCCCCCCCTTAAAAAGAACAACCATTCAGTGCTTGCCTAAGGATAAAGTTAGGGTGCTGTTCTGGATTACTGCAGAATATAAAAATATAATCTTCTGCAGATACTGTCAAAACAAAAAAAATTCCTTCCAGTAGCACCTTAAAGACCAACTAAGTTAGTTCTTGGTATGAGCTTTCGTGTGCATGCACACTTCTTCAGATACACTGAAACAGAAGTTGCCAGATCCTTCTATATAGTGAGAAGGTGGGGAGGGGTATTACTCAGAGGAGGGTGGGGATGGGTGATTGGCAGATAGCTCTGATGAGCCTGTTGACGACTATTAACGACTGCAGTAGGTCTTACAGGAAAAAGCAAGGGGTGAGAAGGTGAAAAATGGCTTTGTCATGTATAGTGAGATAAGAATCCAATGTCTTTATTCAGGCCAGGTGTCTCCATGGTTTTAAGTTTGGTAATGATTTGCAATTCAGCAGCTTCTCTTTCCAGTCTATTTCTGAAATTCCTTTGTAGTAAAACAGCTACTTTGAGATCTTGTATAGAATGTCCTGGGAGATTGAAGTGTTCTCCTACTGGTTTCTCTGTCTTGTGATTCTTGATGTCAGATTTATGTCCGTTTATTCTTTGGCGTAAGGTTTGGCCTGTTTGTCCAATATAGAGAGCTGAAGGACACTGTTGGCATTTGATGGCATACACAATGTTAGACAATGAGCAATTAAATAGTCCAGAGATGGTGTGTGTGATGTTGTTGGGGCCAGTAATGGTGTTGTCCGGGTGTATGTGGCAGCAAAGTTGGCATCTGGAAGTTGCCAGATCCTTCTATATAGTGAGAAGGTGGGGAGGGGTATTACTCAGAGGATACTGTGTGAGACACAGCACAGTTTCAAGACTGGATTGGTCATCAGTTATGCCTGGAGACATTCTTCCCCCTGCAAATGAAATTCTAGAAGGAGATGCAACTTTGCATCTATTTAAATGTGGAATAAATTTCCCCTGATAAAGGTATTTGAAACACACTGGGAATTATTCATTAAATTATTCTTGCACCTAATTGGCTTCACCTTCTGAATTTCCCCCAAGGCATTACTGGAATGAGAAATGGAGAAAATGTCCTTTGGTTATACGGCAGAAAACTGGAAGGTGCATTTTTTAAAAAAATGGCTTGCATGATTCATCCAGGCAGAGAATGCTACAGTACTTGGATCTGCAAGCCTCCTCCCTGCTCTTAACCATCTCCAAGCCAAACAGGCCATCTTTGGGCTGGCAATGCACAGAACTAAATTACGTGCTATGTTAAGAATTGTGGGCCCTCCCTGATCTTTCTGGGGAAAGCTTTCAAGAGAGAGCAGGCAGCAGACAGAGCCAAACTGCAGTTGATTAAGGGGAGCCCTGGGTAGAGAAGGCAGCTGGCGATGGATTGAATCTGCTGGCTGATAAAAAGGAGCAAAGCCATTAGGAAAGGCAGCGAGGGCCAGGCGGTAGGGAACAGGGAGGCAGAGAGAGAGAAAGAAAGCTATTGACCTGTCAGGTCACCATAAGCAATTACCCACCCGAGCAGATAAAGGAGCGAACGATAGGTCTGCATCCCTTCTGTGGCACGTGGCACCGGGCCAACTATGCGCCTGCTGGAGGGCAAGTGGGGCGTGAAGGCAACCTGGGTGAATGGGAGCCTAGCCAAAAGCCAGAGATCCCCAACGACCTACGACCTTCTCCCCTGCCGCAGCTGCGGGTGGGATCCCAGAAGCCCCCAGGGTTAGAGACTTCACGGCTAACCTCATCTCCCTGCCAATGGTGGGGAAACCAGAACCCAAAATGTCTGGCTCTCACGGCTTTTGCATTCCCCCTTTCTGCAACCCCTCTCAATCCCAACCTGATAATTGCCACCTGCCCAGATTTTAACTTGTCTGAATTAATTTTAAGGTGTATTTTAGTTAATTGATGTCTGTTTTTATGCATATTGTGTTGTTTTTATGATGTTAGCCGCTCTGAGCTCGGCCTTGGCCAGGGAGGGCGGGATACAAATAAAAAAATTATTATTATTATTACAAAGAAACTCAGGTGCTCTGTTTTTCTGTCTCTCCCCAACTGGGTTCCCTCCCCCCTGATGTTTTGGACTACAACTCCCATCAGCCCCAGCCAAAGCAATAGGCTATCTTATGCCATGACACGCGCAGTTAAGTCTCATAACTCTCTTCCCCAAAGCGGAGGTGCAAGGGCGCCAGCTGCCTGGCTAGATCTCCAGAACATGCTAGGAGCCAGCTGCCCGCAAGTACTGGACCCACCTGTGGGAGCCCACAGTCCTCCTTCACCTTAGTGGGCAGCACTCACCTGGAGGGGTGCTGTTGCCCAGGCGTCAGTCGCATGCATCCAGTCCCCACCTACCATCCAGGCCAATTTCAGGAGCAGAGGAAACTGCCTTATACTGAACCAGACCATTGGTCCATCCAGCTCAGTACACCAGCTGGAATCAGCTCTCCAGTTCCAGGCAGGAATCTCTCCCAGCCCTGTCTAGGATTGATCCTGGGACCTCCTGCCTGTGAGGCAGCTGCTCTGCCACTGAGCTATGTCCTTCCCCTGATCTTTCAGAGGGGTGACTTGTTGCACTGCAGCAATACAGGCATTTGAAAAGATGCATCTATCAGAAACCTCCTCTTCTACCCAATTCATGCAGGAGCCCCAACGCAGATAGCATTGGGCCATCTTTTTTACTAAACCGAACTGAATCCTGCCAGGATAAGGTGACTAAGCCCAGCGAATTCCACCTTCTTTATTTCAAGCTGAAGGGCACAAAAAGGAACGTTTCCTCCTCCCATCTCTCCTCAAATCAGTGCACCGTTGATCTCTGGAACTCCCTGCCACCAGAAAGAGTAAAGGCATTCCACCCCCTTGCTGAGACATCAGGATACCCACCTTTTCCTGCTTCGCTGTGGGGTCCAGGGTGATGTTGCCGTCCGCGTCCAAAGCACACGTCACTCCGCAGAACAAGGACTTCATGGGTAGCCCTGCGTCCATCAGACCCACGCAGGTGGCATTCAAGCAGCTTGCTAGCAGCTACAGCAGAAGAGGTTTTATTAAGGAAAAAAACAAGACCCTTAGGAGGCAGGAACAAGCCTGCATCAGCAACTTCAGGGAAATGATATATAATGAGATGAAAAAGATGTTGAAATATACATTTTTTTAAAAAACAGAAGCATTTTGACTTGGTATTATAGGTCAGGACATTAACAGGCAAGATGTTAAATTGTTTTTATATGCAACAACTGCGGCAAGAGTATTGTTAGCCCAGAAATGGAAACAAGAAGAAATTCCGACGAAAGAAGAATGGCAGACGAAATTAATGGACTATGCAGAATTGGACAAAATGACAGGAAGGATTCGAAACGTGCGGGACCAGAGATTTACAGAAGATTGGAAGAAGTATATGAATTATCTGAAGAGCAACTGTAATCAACAAATTACGCTAGTAGGACTACAAGAAGTTTTGTATGGAGAAATATACAAAGTGTTACAAAGTAGAAAAAGAGAGAGATATTGGTTATGAGTTTGAAATGTAATAGGGAAGAGAAGAAGTGCATACTGAGAGATTAGATTGGAAAATTTTCAGACAGGATTGACGGAAGTCAAAAAAACTGAATAAGATGTAAAAGTATGTTTAATTACTGTTGAAAATGATATGTTAAAAAACTAATAAAAAAAATTATATATAAACAAGAGCCTCCTCTCCTCTCCTTTGCTTTCCAGAAACTGGTATTCAGAAGCATTTCTGTCTCCAGCTGTGGAAGAAGAACAGCCATCATGGCTAGAAGCCATCAACAGCCTTCACCCTGAATCGGTCCAATCCTCTTTTAAAGCCACATACACCAGTGGCCATCACTGCCTCCTGGGGAAGCGAGATCAACAGTTTCATGATGCGCTGCGTTAAGAATATATCCTTTTGTCTGCCTTGAATCTTCCAACATTCATTTTCATTCTATGTCCCCGAATCCTTGTGTTAGGAGAGAGAGAGAAAAAAACAGCTTTCCTGTATCCTATTTCTCCACCCTGTGCATAATTTTATAAGCTTCTATCAAGTCAGCTATCACTTGCCTTTTCTCTATAAACAGAAGAGACCCATATGCTACATCCTTTCCACATAGGAGAGTCGCTTCATCCCCTTGATCATTTCGGTCGATTTTCCCCCTGAACCTTTTCCAACTCTGTCGTGTCCATTTTGAGGCGAGGCAACCAAAACAGCACACAGTATTCCAAATGCACTTGCACCATACGATACAATAATCTTTACTGTCATTGTCCCATACAGAAGAACGAAATTGAAAATCTACATCAGACATTCAGAAACCAACAAGCCTGCTATCCCAGCTATCCCAGCCTGGTTAGCCCCCTAAAAACTCTGATACCCCATAATTAAATACAATATACTCCCACAGAGACTACCTTACACTGCATTTAAAACCATAGATCTGTATAATGGCATTACGGTATCAGCAGTAAATATTTTCCACAAATTGCTAGGGCAAGCCTTGTTCTGTAGCTTGGTGCCTTCCAGATGTTCTGGACTATCAGTTCCACTAACCCAGCCAGCAAACATCTGGAGGGCAAAAGGTTGGGAAAGGCGCTGCTAAGAAATCGAGGAAGGCCACAGGCAACCTCCAATTATCAAAGAACCAAGGAGTGGATCCACTTCAACAGTGGAACGGACTCCCTTGGAAGCTTTTAAGCAGAGGTTGGGTGGCCATCTGTTGAGATTCCTGCACTGCAGGGGGTTGGACTAGATGGCCACTGGGGTCCCTTCCAACTCTACAATTCTATGAAATCTGAGACAGGATATTCCACCAGCATGGAGAAGAAGCGCAGATAAACCAGTTGAACACAATGATTAATTGTATTCAAGTTTCTTATTTCTGGACCTAACAAGGCTGGGGTGGAGGGAGGCGAAGCAGCTTGGAAGAACGCAGAAAATGTCAACTCTCCAAGCCCAGTCAAGCATGGTGGGAGCAACGAAAACACATCCTACCACCGCCTCCGTCCTTGTTTCAGGATAACCAGGGTCTCAGATGCACATTTCAGCATTACACGTGTGCTTGCGGGTGGTAGAAAACATTTCGTGGCCTCTACGGCCCGTTTGGTTTCATAAATGCCTGCTGATCGCAACCTGGTTCCAACACGCGGCTTATCGGCTGCAGAAAAGGGTAGAGAGAGACCAGGAGGAATTTTCCTGCTGTGTCCCATCAACATAAAGATATCCACCTGTGCAACAGGCCTTTCCTCCTCCTCCCCCCAAATCTGCTCCGAAGGGTTAGGAGAACCCCTAGGACAGGTTCAGAGGGGGAGAATTTTCCACTGCGCAGGCTGAAATCCTCATGCTGACCTAATGATCTCCTTAGCACCAGACTGGATTTTGCCAAGGGTGCCCAAGTAACCAGTAATTGGTTCCATCAGTTTCCTGCTTCTGCCTTTCCCCAACCCCATTTTCAGCCAGGCCCAGGTTAGGTAGCTCCTTTGGTTTTCTCCTCCCCCTAGAAAGCAAATGATGGCTTAATCCAGGCTGCAAAAGGATGGAGGCGCCTTTCTGCAATATTATCCTCCCTGCAAGGTCTCAAGGTTATCCTCCCTGTATGGCCCCAGCGAACAGTGGTGTTTTTGTGTGTGTGAGTTTGCTTTTTCTTTTAATGGCTGGGCCATGGGGGAAGTCCAAAGCATCTCTCACTCCTGGCATCCTGCATTTCCAGGTTAATCAGCCGGCATCGTATGGGATGCTCAGTGGCAGATGGAAACGAGGGCTGGCAGCTCTCGTTATCCGGCGCTGACTAACTGAGATGGCAAAAGCCTTGGGAGGAAAGAGACTAATCAGAGGCTGAATCTGGGAGCTTGGAGAGGCTCTCGAAATAGCTACCCGCAGTACGAGGGGGCGGGGAAGGAGGGCACAAGCGCAGGCCACACAGAATTGTCCCATTAAGCCATGGGGCAAACCAACCTACTCCCTGGGGGATATTGCCTATCCTGTGTCAAAAGTGTCTTGCTGGATCACACCAAAGATCTACCTCGAGCTTGGCTCACCTGCAGCCCTCCAGACTTATTTATCTATTTATTTGATTTATATACAGTGGTACCTCTGGTTGCGAAGGGGATCCGTTCCGGAGGCCCGTTTGCAACCCGAAAGGAACGCAACCCGCTTCTGCGCAGGTTGCGATTTGCCACTTCTGCACATGCGCGTGACGTCGTTTTGTGCGTCTGCGCATGCGCGAGCGGCAAAATCCGGAAGTAACCCTTTCCGGGACTTCTGGGTCGCTGCGGGACGCAACCTGAAGCAAACATAAAATGGTGTATGCCTGTACTTCCCTTCATCGCAAGATTTCAGGGAGGTTCACAATACAAGGTAAAAACACAAGGAAACAGTTACAACAAGGAAGCAATAATGCCCCTTCCACCCCCCCCAAAAAAACATGTAAAAGGCTGTAGAATATTAATCAGCCAAAGGCCTGGTTAAAGAGGAATGTTTTTGCCTGATACTGAAAGATATGTAAGGAAGGCACCAGGCGAGCCTCCCTGGGGAGAGAATGCCACAAACAGGGAGCCACCGCAGAAAAGGCCCCGTTCTCGTGCTGCCACCCTTGTGCGGAGGAGGCACACGGAGAAGGGCCTCAGATGATGAATGCAGAGTCCGGAATGGTTTATATGGGGAGAGACGGCCCTTGAGGTTGCTGGTCTCCCATTATCCCTGACGATTTGCCAAGGATGATGGGAGTTGGAGTCCAAGGGCATCCAGAGTGCCACAGATTAGCCACCTGTGCTCCCAACCAAATGCCCTGCTGGGAAAGCCCGCAAGCAGGGCACCACAGGCTTTTCCCTGTGGTTTGTCCTCAGCATTTGGTACATGGAGGTAAACTGTCTCTGAACACGGAGGACTAAGTTAGCTGCCATGGCTAAGAACTAGCCGCCAGGGCAGAGAGGACTTTTAATACATGCACATATGGAAATCGGAGACCAAGCTGATACCGAAAGATCTGTAAGGAAGGCACCAGGCGAGCCTCCCTGGGGAGAGAATCCGACAAACAGGGAGCCACCGCAGAAAAGGCCCTGTTCTTGTGTTGCCCCCCTTGTGTGGAGGAGGCACACGGAGAAGGGCCTCATGAAACTGGCAGCCGTCACGGACCACAAGAGAAGGCCTAGGAAATCAAGAACAGCCCTGCAGGATCATACCAAAGGCTCATCTAGTCTAGCATCCTGTTCTTTCAGAGGGGTGTACGAACAACAGCAGCGAATGGGAAAGAGGGAGAGGGTCAGCAAGCCTGCTAGAAAGATCCCTGTTCCTCAGTAGGTAAACAGAACAGGTAGGAGGTGAGCTTGGACTGCAGGGGAAGGATGCTCTACGCATAGCTATGGAAGGGCACTGCCATGTGCTGCAGCCTTCCTGGGTGCCAGGAGACCCACCTCCCAAGCTGCACCCACAAGCGGTCTCATTTAGCTCTCAGGTGTGAAACAGCTCCGTAACAGCGGCAGGACATTTACAAGAGGGTTAACTGGCAAGAGGGTAAACCACAGAGCCTAGGACTTGCCGATCAGAAGATCGGCGGTTCGAATCCCCGTGACGGGGTGAGCTCCCGTTGCTCGGTCCCTGCTCCCGCCAACCTAGCAGTTCGAAAGCACATCAAAGTGCAAGTAGATTAATAGGTACCGCTCCGGCGGGAAGGTAAACGGTGTTTCCGTGCGCTGCTCTGGTTCGCCAGAAGTGGCTTAGTCATGACCCGGAAGCTGTACTGTATTGGCTCCCTCGGCCAATAAAGCGAGATGAGCGCCGCCACCCCAGAGTCAGTCACGACTGAACCTAATGGTCAGGGGTCCCTTTACCTTTTTAACTGGCAAGCAGTTTCTGGCAAGACTCTGGAGACCTCAGAGATACCCTACAGAGTTACTGCAACCCCAAGACTGAGCATCAGACATCTCTGCTTTACTCAACTTCCATCTTCGCCGCAAGATGGCCTGGGGCAAGTCAGCCTTCCTCGCAAGTCCTGCTTCCAGGGCTTCCCTCCTGCCTCACAGGATTTCTCAAAGCCAATGCGATGAGGAAATTAGCCTCCATCTCAAATGTTAGGGTACAGAGCCAGTCGGGAATCTTAATTACCGTATTTTTCGCTCTATAAGACGCACAAGACGCACCTAGTTTTTGGAGGAGGAAAACAAGAAAAAAAATATTCTGAATCCCAGAAGCAAGAGGGATCGCTGCGCAGTGAAAGCAGCAATCCCTCTTGCTGTTCTGGCTTCTGGGATAGCTGCGCAGCCTGCATTCACTCCATAAGACGCACACACATTTCCCCTTACTTTTTAGGAGGGAAAAAGTGAGCCTTATAGAGCAAAAAATACGGTAATGAAACCTGATTAAGTTTGCAGGGAAGAAGGTTCTGTGTTTCTCCACCCCACCACTGCCAGGCTGGAGGGGCCATGGAACCAGGCAGACAACCTCAGTGCAGGCGAAATGAAAGCACTCGCCGCTCTCCAAACGAAACTGCATTAATTCCCTCCGAGCCACTGTATATTCAGATTTGATAAAACACCACGGCACCCGGAGTTAATCTCTCCCGCGCCACATTTGAGGCTCCGTCAGAAACGGCAGCGCTTGTCATTTGTCACCGGAAGAAACAAACAGATAAACTGCGCCACTTTGGAAACGGGTGGAAATCTGCCAATTACGACCCCGTGGCCTAGCTGCCCTGGGACACTGATATCTGGGATGCAGCCGATAATCCTAGACTGAATCCTAGATATCCCTCAAATATCTGACACAGCAGCAAGCAGCCGGATAGGTTTACTGATCAGGATTACTTATCTGCAGTGCTGGGACGACTTCCTGGTTTTCAAGGCAGGATATAAATTATGAAACTTGGGGGGGGGGGGGGAGAACAGGCCCCCAAATCACAGCAACTCCCTCCCTAACCTACTTCCAACAGAACTTCTGGCCCTTTGGATATTTTTTTTATGTAACTATGTAAGGAAAGGGCATCCTATTGATGTCACAAGATTTTGCAAAAATTAAAATCCAAGATTTTTAAAGTGGGCTAGGTTTGAGCTGTATAAGACGATTAAGCGCCCTGCTGATGAGAGGCAGGAGTGTCAGGAAAAGGTGTTGAAGCAAATGCTGTTATATATGCCACAGGGATTTTTATTTTTATTTTTGGATGGGGGGGGATACAAAGATTTTCCTGCATTTGGCCAAAGTCCGCACTGGCTCCCTAATTCAAAATGCCTGCATCCCAAGAAGAATTGCTGCGATCAGCCAGAAAACAGCCCCATTTCTCCTTTCTGCAGAACACCTGGCAGAAGCTAATATTTCTCTCCCTCCCTCAAGCTTTTATTAATGGCTCTGGGTTGGCTGGAATGCTATTAGGCTGAACACCAGTGGCAGCCACAAACCCAGTTGGCAGATGCATCCAGCAAAGACAACCGATTTAATGTGCCCCAGAGAAGCCCTTCCTTCCTTAACCCGTTTCTGCCTGGCCCCTATGACTTCCATTGTCTGCTTAATTGCAGTTTTTGTCCACATTCACCATCCTTATTATGCCAGAAGCAGATTAGCAAGAGGAACCACCTCGACCAGAGACTCCACTTAAGTTAATGGCATCTGAGACGTATGACCTATAGATTTTTGTTTAAACTGAGCTGGGGAAAAGATTACGGTGGTACCTCGGGTTAAGTACTTAACCGTTCTTAACCTGAAACTGTTCTTAACCTGAAGCACCACTTTAGCTAATGGGGCTTCCTGCTGCTGCTGTGCTGCCGGGGCACGATTTCTGTTCTCATCCTGAAGCAAAGTTCTTAACCCGAGGTAATATTTCTGGGTTAGCGGAGTCTGTAACCTGAAGCGTATGTAACCTGAAGCGTATGTAACCCAAGGTACCACTGTACTTGTAATTATACGGTAGAATGTGCAACATCATAATATTTATTTGCTTTTGCTCACATAAAATACCATCATCTGTGGTCAGAGATCAGCAACCAGCAATCCTGGGCTAGATCTGACCACCGTCCTGCTCGTTATTCACTCTCAGTCTTCCTCCGATCCATCCATAAAATGGGTAGATGGATGTGACGGGTGGAGCGGAAGAGGAACAGGGGAGCATGCAAGCAAGCTGAACGGCTCTCCACAACCCCCACCCCACCCATTTTCAAAAAGGGCTTCCAAAGAAGAGAAGGGTGGATTTCCCCCCCCCCCATTCCTAAATCATCTCTTTCTTCCTTGGATACAGCAGTTTGGGAGAAAGAGGGAGCTCCGTCAGCCACCACCAACCCGCTTTCAAGTTGGATGCTTGCAAAATTAGTTGCTGACCAGGATGTTGACATTACAGAATTTTGCATGAATATGGCTGCAGGTCAGTGGGGAGGAATCTGTGGAGGCTAAGGAACCTTTGGCCCCAGAATTGTTAATTGGCCAACCCCTGCCCTTCGTAGAGAAATGAGCTTCCTAAGAACTGAGCTGCATAGCCTAAAACAGCCGTGTTTCAATAGTACGTCTTTTTTTTAAGTGCTTCTGCCACCTGCTGGCCTTAACATCTGCATGTTTACTTTTATTTCCCTCACCAGCGCGAACCCTTGCAAGCTGCCTTTGCCAACCTGACGCTCTCCAGATGTTGTTGGATATCTGGTGAAGGCCTTTCGGACAGCGGGGAAGAGCTAGGTTCCTCCACAAGAGGAAAAATGCTTCTAAGGAGCAGCACAGGACTTAAACCACTTCACGCTTCCTCCAACGTATGAGTGGCTGAAAGAATCAGGACTGTCCCTGCCACTGCCTTAAAATCCTTCCCCTCAGGCAGGCCAGAGGTTGGATCCTGCCCTAAGCCTCATTCACCTTTTTGCTGGCCAGAATGCTACACACCAGAAAACGACGTTTTCCCAAAACCGATGAGGAGGCCTTGCGCAGGGAAAGGCCCCAGGGGAACCCATATTTTATAGACACAGGACTAAGGAGAAGGCACATTGTGGTGCAGTTGGCAATCATCTCTGACTGTTGGCAGGGCTGGTGGAAGTGGGGAGTCCAACGTTTAGAGGCCCACAGGTCCCCCAGCCCTCACATAAGGGAATAGTCTTAGAAAGAGTACAGTGGTACCTCTGGTTACGTACTTAATTCGTTCCAGAGGTCCATTCTTAACCTGAAACTGTTCTTAACCTGAAGAACCACTTTAGCTAATGGGGCTTCCCGCTGCCGCCGCTGTGCAATTTCTGTTCTCATCCTGAAGCAAAGTTATTAACCCGAGGTACTATTTCTGGGTTAGTGGAGTCTGTAAACTGAAGCGTATGTGACCCGAGGTACCACTGTAATCGCAAGTTCAAGGAAACCTTGGCCCGCTCCCCCCCCATTGAAAAACAATCCAGCATCTGAGGCCATCTGTATCTCAGACGCTTTAGCAATAAAGACTTCCTGATCGCTCGCAGCAATTTGCACTCATTACCTCCGTAACTGCTAGAACAATCTGACAAGGTGCCCCGGTACGGAGTCTATCTTTAATCGCCGTCGGATGGGAGCCTGAGCAGAGGTGTGTGTGCATGTGTGTGTCAGAGACAGACAGAAAGATAGACAGACAGACAGACAGACAATGCAAAGCAAAAGTGCACCATTCTGCCTCTTTGGTCATTTTCATGAGAGGGACTCTCGCCTCTTGGCTGGGGCTGCCACAGAGGATGTCCTCTTAAGTTGCGGAACTTCTTTCCCACATAAGTGGATCCAGCACCTTCGCTATCCTGTTTCGGTCAAACGCGGAAGGTGCCTCTGACACCTGAATTGCATACAGTGGTACCTCAGGTTAAGAACTTAATTCATTCTGGAGGTCTGTTCTTAACCTAAAACTATTCTTAACCTGAGACACCACTTTAGCTAATGGGGCCTCCTGCTGTTGCCGCGTGATTTCTGTTCTCGTTCTTAATCCGAGGTACTATTTCTAGGTTAGTGGAGTCTGTAACTTGAAGCGTCTGTAACCCGAGGTACCACTGTATTTTTAGGAGCCACCATATTTCGGTAATTTTGGGTTGCTTCAAACCGTTTCCAATGGTGTATTTTAAATTACTATTGTTAGGGTCATTTACTATTATTATATCGCCCGTCTAAGGCCTCAAAGTGAATTGCAACACAATATTAATATCCTGCACAGTATTACACAACATTAAAAACAGTTGGAAGCGACTTGCCATCACAGATATAGGGTGGGTCCTGAAAACACGCGTCTTCCGTGTTAAAGGCCAGAGCTAAGAGGTGGGTCTTCAGCATTTGCTGAAAGCTGTATTGTAATGAAGGTGTCAGGGGTGGGAGTTCCACAACTTAGGGGGCGCCACCCTCCAACAAACAAAAGGGCCCTCTCTGTCAATCTCAGGGGTCAGCAAACCTTTTCAGCAGGGGGCTGGTCCACTGTCCCTCAGACCATGTGGGGGGCCAGGCTATATTTTGAAGGGGGGGGGGAAATGAACGTATTTCTATGCCCCACAAATAACCCAGAGATGCATTTTAAATAAAAGGACACATTCTACTCATGTAAAAACACCAGGCAGGCCCCACAAATAACCCAGAGATGCATTTTAAATAAAAGGACACATTCTACTCATGTAAAAACACCAGGCAGGCCCCACAAATAACCTAGAGAGGCATTTTAAATAAAAGGACACATTCTACTCGTGTAAAAACACACTGATTCCCGGACCGTCCACAGGCCAGATTTAGAAGGTGATTGGGCCGGATCCTGCCCCCGGGCCTTAGTTTGCCTACCCATGGTTGATCTCATCACCTAAGAGGGAAGGAGGTGGCTTTTCAGCTATTTGTTTTTTTTTTAATATAAATATTTTATTGAAATTTTTAAGTTACAATATAATAAACAAACCAAGTTATAACAAAACGTAACATACTTTCTTATCTTCTTGTGACCTCCTCACATCTCCCGCCCCTACCTTCCATGTTAAAAAAATTTAGTCCAGGGCTTTTCAGCTATTTGGAGCCTGAGCCATTTACAGCTTTAAACACTAATATGAGCACCTTGAACTGGGCCTAGAAATGAACCAGTAACTGGTACAGATGTTTTAAAACTGGGGTTGCACAAGATCTCAAGGGAATCCCAGCCAGCAATCTAGCTGTTATCACTGTCCTTGGGACCTCAGGGTGAAGGGCAGGTTATAATAATAATAATAATAATAATAATAATAATAATAATACATAGAAAGGATACAGAGCCGGCATCTGTGACTACCTGAAGCACAACCGTAATAGAGGAACGGGGATGAAGGGTTCCCAGGACCACTGCCTCGCACGTCTTCTTGATCATCTGCTCTCGGCTTCTCTCATAGACACCTGGGCGGGAGGAAAGCAAAGAGCGCTGCAGGTGAGCCCCAGCGAAACACGAGGCTCAAAGCAATCATCTTCTGAAAGGTCACACTGCCGAGGCTCAAGCGCTGGGGCTGCCTTGTTGGATCAGACCAATATTCATCCAATTCCCTAAAAGCAGCTCGCTGGATGTTTCTAGGCAACGCAGAAGCAGGGTATGGAAAATGATGGCCATTTACCTTGATGTGGCCTCGGCAGCAGACTGCCACTGCATATGGAGGTTCTAGTTATCCATGATGCACCATTTTTGAGGGAAGCTGGAAAATTCTCCAGCGTCCATGGGGCTAGGAATCCAAACCCCAATGTTCTACTGTGCCTTAGGGTTTATATTGGCCCTGAGCAACAGGGAGTCTTAAGTGGGGTTTATACATTCAGCAGAACGCAGTAGGAAAGCTTTTCCTTCAGCTGGCAGGTGCTGGTGACCTGCCTAAATGCTCTACAACAAAAGAATAGCACTCAGATGCATTACTGCCTCCAACTATGGAACCAGAGCGCAGTCATTATGGCTGGCAGTCACTGACAAGAGTTATCTCCCATGTCCAATCCTCTCCCCCAATCCACTTTTAAATATCCACATTGGTGGCTCCTGTGGGAGTGAGTTCCATAGTTTCAACTAGGCACCGTATGAAGCAGCCCTGCAAATGTTGAGACATGCATTCTGTCACCTGAAATGGTTAAATCCAGGAAATTCCACCCCACCCCAGGTCCTACAGTACGACACAAATCACTTGAAGAAACAGCCGCCCACACCACAAATTCTATTAGTGGCTACTGTCTTGATCCCAAAGGGCAGGTGCATACGCAGATAAAATTCTATTTTTTATTGGATGCTTTGTTGTTGAGTCGTTTAGTCGTGTCCAACTCTTCATGACCCCCTGGACCAGAGCACGCCAGGCACTCCTGTCTTCCACTGCCTCCCGCAGTTTGGTCAAACTCATGCTGGTAGCTTCGAGAACACTGTCCAACCATCTCGTCCTCTGTCGTCCCCTTCTCCTTGTGCCCTCCCATCTGTCCCGACATCAGGGTCTTTTCCAGGGAGTCTTCTCTTCTCATGAGGTGGCCAAAGTATTGGAGGCTCAGCTTCAGGATCTGTCTTTCCAGTGAGCACTCAGGACTGATTTCCTTCAGAATGGAGAGGTTTGATCTTCTTGCAGTCCATGGGACTCTCAAGAGCCTTCTCCAGCACCATAATTCAAAAGCATCAATTCTTCGGTGATCAGCCTTCTTTATGGTCCAGCTCTCACTTCCATACATCACTACTGGGAAAACCATAGCTTGAACTATATGGACCTTTGTTGGCAAGGTGGATAGTTTCAGGTAAGGTCAGGAGCACGGGAAGGACCCCAGCTCATTGGCAGAGTATCTGCTTTGCATGCAGAATGTTCCCAGTTCAATCTCCAGGTAGTTTCTGGGAGAGGCTGTCTGTCTGAAATCCTGGAGAGCGCAGATGTCAGTCCATGTGTAGATAACACTGAGCTAGATGGACCTAGTGGTGTGACTCTGTATAAAGTAGCTTCTTATGTTCCTATACAGGCTTTCAGGTTCCACAGAACCTCTCATGCCCAACAAAGATTTCTGTGAAACTCAAAATCTTGCACATCAGAAGCTACTCTCCTTAAGTACGCAGGACCTCAAGGCACGCACATGTCCAGACACACTTCTCTTCCTCTTTTACCATTAATACCGTAAAGTCTGCAAATAGGATCAGCAGGATTTGTTTTTTTTTTAAAGCTCTTCTGTTTCCACAGAAAAGGAAACAAATTCTTTTGTTTCTTAATTTAATTATTCACAGCAAAGCCAGCCCCCTCTGGAGGTTTCACATGCACTGAAAGTCTCAGCGGGTGGGGGAAAAAAGGAAGGGAGAATTTTTTTTCTCTGATGCCAGCAATTTTCTTTTGTGAGCTCCCTGTGGAGGGAACAAGATATCCAGATGGTATCACTGCAGGATACCAGATGGCCCAGTTGGTTATGAAGATAACAGCTCATCTCACCTTTTGATTATGCTAGTTCCTGGGGGTGGGGGAAGGAGATGAATGGTGAGCACACATGCTAAATTTAAATTAGAACAATACGGGGACGAGTTTTGAGTTTTCACTTGCTAACACTGCCATGCAGAGACATTTTGGAAATGGATATAATGAAAGATTTAACAAAGGTGACACACGCCGAGCGTCCCACTCAGGGGACATGCGGAGCAGTTTTAACTTAATGACATCACACTAAGGCATAGTTTATTGTGACAAGAACAAGTCATTCCCCCAAGCATTCCCCAAACCCTTCCGGCATGACCACAAGGAGAAAACTTTCACTTCCATTTTGATTACCCACCACTGGTCTGAACCAACAAGCTGTCATTGATGCAGATGATGAGTTGAGTTTGAACCATGCCATCTTCAAAGCAGGTGTTATGAAGCTAGCTTATTTAAACAAGCCATAGTGGACATTTAACCACAGTAGTGATGTATGGAATTCCCTGGAAAAGACCCTGATGTTGGGAAAGATGGAGGGCACAAGGAGAAGGGGACGACAGAGGACGAGATGGTTGGACAGTGTTCTTGAAGCTACCAGCATGAGTTTGACCAAACTGTGGGAGACAGTGGAAGACAGAAGTGCCTGGCGTGCTCTGGTCCAGGGGGTCATGAAGAGTCGGACACAACTAAACGACTAAACAACAACAAGTGATGTATGGAAGTGAGAGCTGGACCATAAAGAAGGCTCCAATACTTTGGCTACCTCATGAGAAGACTCCCTGGAAAAGACCCTGATGTTGGGAAAGATGGAGGGTACAAGGAGAAGGGGACAACAGAGGACGAGATGGTTGGACAGTGTTCTTGAAGCTACCAACATGAGTCTGACCAAACTGCGGCAGGCAGTGGAAGACAGGAGTGCCTGGCGTGCTCTGGTCCATGGGGTCATGAAGAGTCGGACACGACTAAATGACTAAACAACAACAAACCACAGTTTAGGGTTTAGGCGACACACTAAATTGTAATCAATTGAAATAAGAAGTTTCTAATCTCTTCCTTGCGGTCACACCAGAGGAGAGGGGAGGAGGGATTGTATGACCCTCCCAAGGCTCACTGTAGCTTGTTGAATACAGAAGGTAAACACTTTCATCTTCTGTTGAAGGATCTCAGCAGCAGAGATGGAAAATAAAACGCCTATGACTGTCTTACTGGGTTAGAAATACAGCTAACTGTACCTTGCACCCAGACACTGCGAGTCATTGGTTGTGTCCACCCCTTTGGACACTGGTTCCCAGTACCAACCCAGTAACAAGTGATTACTTTTATAATTTTACAATGAATGATTTTAGAATGTTGTTTATGCTGTGCTTTTGTACTGTTTTATTGTTGTTAGCCGCCCTGAGCCCGGCTTCGGCTGGGGAGGGCGGGATATAAATAAAATTTATTATTATTATTATTATTATTAATTGAATTCCCATCCCATCCCACCTTCGTCCTCAGATCCAGGATGGTTTACACAATGGGAGATTTAGGTCAGGCATAGGCAAACTCCGCCCCCCAGATGTTTGGAACTACAATTCCCATCATCCCTGACCACTGGTCCTGTTAGCTACGGATGATGGGAACTGTAGTCTCAAACATCTGGACGGCCGGAGTTTGCCTATGCCTGATTTAGGTGAACAGGGATGGGATGCGGGGCATCATAGGGCTGTGCAAACTAGCGCCGCCTGCTGGCCACAAACCCCACCAGCTATGCATTTCACAAATGAATTAGTTCAGCATGCATACCAATACACAAATGTGCAGCACCTTCGTAGATTGGCTGAGGACCTCCCCTAGCATGGAGTTAGTATAAACATGGGGGTCTCTCCACACCCTCGTTGAACTTGCAATTAGTGCAAGGGAAGAACTACCCTGCCTGTCAATATTATGGTGTTGTTGTTGTTTAGTCGTGTCCGACTCTTCGTGACCCCCTGGACCAGAGCACGCCAGGCACTCCTGTCTTCCACTGCCTCCTGCAGTTTGGTCAAACTCATGTTCGTAGCTTCGAGAACACTGTCCCAACATCTCATCCTTTGTCATCCCCTTCGCCTTGTGCCCTCCATCTTTCTCAGCATCAGGGTCTTTTCCAGGGAGTCTTCTCTTCCCATGAGGTGGCCAAAGTATTGGAGCCTCAGCTTCAGGATCTGTCCTTCCAGTGAGCACTCAGGACTGATTTCCTTCAGAATGGAGAGGTTTGATCTTCTTGCAATCCATGGGACTCTCAAGAGTCTCCTCCAGCACCAGAATTCAAAAGCATCAATTCTTCGGCGATCAGCCTTCTTTATGGTCCAGCATTCACTTCCATACATCACTACTGGGAAAACCATAGCTTTTACTATACGGACCTTTGTTGGCAAGGTGATGTCTCTGCTTTTTAAGATGCTGTCTAGGTTTGTCATTGCTTTTCTCCCAAGAAGCAGGCATCACAAATGCTTCACTCGACCCCTCCTTTTGTCTTTTTAACTACCTCCACGAAAGAAATTCCCAAATCGCAGCATGCAAATACAGTATTAGAACGCGACACCTATTCATTTAAATGAACACCCACATTAGCGAGTAGGCCTGCATGGCCCAACTTTGCCCCGACTATACAAATTCTAGGGGCAAGCACCTGGGTCAAAGCAACTCCCCAAAGGGGATATATGAGTCAGTTTGCAATACTTCTTACCTGGTAGACCCACTTTGGGCCTCAGAAGCACTTCCAGGGTAGCTTTATCATAGATCTCTTTGCTGACCTTGACTTCAGTTGGCCCATAGACTCCAACTAGTACTGAAGTGTCTCCTGAAAAAAACAGGGAAAGGGGGGACATGAACAATTTAGACTAATTTGGTGATGCAACAGTCACCATCCAGCTCCCACCTCTCCTAACTGCTACCATAGAAGCAGCGGACGGATAGAAATCTGAGGAACAGTTCACTATCCAGCTGCCCTGAGGGGAGGGAAAAGAAGCAGTCACAGCTTTTTTCTAAACCAAACAAGTTGCCTTTTCCATTCTGTTTATTTCCCCCCCCCCCCAGCACAAGGTGGTTCATTAGGGCAAATGAGGCCCTGCCCCAGCAACTGCAGTCTGCCCTTACCCATAGACGTCAACTTTTCCCTTTTCTTGCAAGGAATCCTATTCAGAATAGGGTAATTTCCCTTTTAAAAAAGGGAAACGCTGACAGCTATGCCCTTACCCAGCCCCCTCCAGCCTGCTTTCTTATTTACAGGCAGTTCTGGCCGTAGCACTGCCTCCCAGTTTCATAGAAGGGACCCCAGAGGGTCATCTAGCCCAACCCCCTGCAATGCAGGAATCTCAACTAGTAAGCACCATGACAGATCAAACCTCTGCTTAAATTCCTCCAAGAAAGGAGAGTCCACCACCTCCTAAGGGAGTCTGTTCCACTATCAAACTGCTCTTACTGTCAAAAAGTTCTGCATGATTTAGTCAGGATCTTCCTTCTTGTAACTTGAATCCATTTGGTTTGGGTCCTACCGTCCAGAGCAGGAGTCAGCAAACTTTTTCAGCAAGGGGCCGATCCACTGTCCCTCAGATCTTGTGGGGGGCCGGACTATTGGGGGGGGTGAACAAATTCCTATGCCCCACAAATAACCCAGAGATGCATTTTAAATAAAAGGACACATTCTACTCATGTAAAAACACGCTGATTCCCGGACCATCCATGGGCCGGATTTAGAAGGTGATTGGGCCGGATCCGGCCCCCGGGCCTTAATTTGCCTACCCATGGTCCAGAGCAAGAGAAAGCAAGAGAAAGCCATCTTCCAAGTTGCAGGCCTTCACATATTTGAAAATGGCTATCCTATCTCCTCTCAGTCTCCTCTTTTTCAGGCTAAAGTTACCCATCTCCCTCAACCATTCCTCCTAAGACTTGGTTTCAAGGCCCTTGATCCTCCCCCATAGTTTTGGCTTTGCCATTACAGAACTCAGTTAAGGACGTGGACGGGGGCCAAACTAGCTTTAGTTGGCTGTGCTTGTCATTGGCTCTGGCAGCGCCTAACTGCTGGGTTCTCTGCCTTCCACCCTATCCTTCTCAATGGGCACCAGCCACCAGGGACAGATGTCCATGGGAATCCCACAAGCGAGACATGGGAGTAACAGCGCTCTCCTGCTTGTGATTCCTGGCAAGTTGCATACAGAGGCACACTGCCTTTGATACACAAGGCCAACATGACAAGCAGCCAGCGATACCCTAAAGCAGTGTTTCCCAACCGGTGTTCTGCGGCACACTACTGTGCCGTCAGACATTGGCTGGTGTGCCGTGGGAGGGAGGCGGGCGAGTCGGGCGGTGAGAGGCGGCGGCGGCGAGGATCCGCGTCGAGCCGGGGGCGGCTCCGCGGTGGTGGTGCCGAGCGGCGGGGCAGCGCGTGCAAAAGGGAGGAGCGCGAGACAGCGGAGGAGGAGGCGGCCGGTATGTCCGGGCAGCAGCAGCAACAACAGCAGCAGCAACTCCCGGCAACGGCTCCTCAAGCCCCGCCGCCGCCCCCTCCTCCGCCCGCTATCGCCGCCACCACCACAACAGCCGCCGCCGCCTCAGTTGCCGCCGTCCCTCAGTCCCTCGCTCTGCTGCCTCCTCCCACCCCCAAAGCTTGGAGGTTCCCCGGCAAGGGGGAGGGAAAAAACTTTCACTTTCGTGCGTCCCTCCCGGCGTGACGCTGCGCGCTGACGTCACGGGGCGGGGCTTTAATGGTGGTGTGCCGTGAGATTTTTTTTCAGTAAACAGGTGTGCCGTTGCCCAAAAAAGTTTGGGAAACACTGCCCTAAAGGTAAAGGGACCCCTGACCATTAGGTCCAGTCGTGGCCGATTCTGGGGTTGCGGCGCTCATCTCGCTTTATTGACCGAGGGAGCCGGTGTGCAGCTTCTGGATCATGTGGCCAGCATAACTAAGCCGCTTCTGGCGAACCAGAGCAGCACACAGAAACGGCGTTTACCTTCCCGCCGGAGCGGTACCTATTTATCTACTTGCACTTTGACGTGCTTTCGAACTACTAGGTTGGCAGGAGCAGGGACCGAGCAACGGGAGCTCACCCCATCACAGGGATTCGAACCACCGACCTTCTGATCAGCAAGCCCTAGGCTCTGTGGTTTAACCCACAGCACCACCCACGTCCCAACGATAACCTATCCATCCTGAATGTGCCTAATTCCCATTTTAAGCCGTACAAGTTGGTGGTCTACCACCAAACCATGGGTAGCAAATTCTGTAATTTAACCATAACCTACCAGGGTTAACTTGTGGGGAGAGGGCGGTTCCCCTCACTCAATTTAAATCAGCATGGAGTATGGAGCAAGCTTCTTCTCTCCTGCTGTGGAGGGTAGGACCCGAACCAATGGATTCAAGTTACAATAAAGGCGATTCTGACTAAATATCAGAAAAAAACTTTCTGACAGTAGGGGTTGTTGCACAGTAGAATGGACTCCTTTGAGAGGTTCTGGATTCTATTTCACTGGAGCAGAGGTTGGGTGGCCATCTGTCATGGATGTTTTCGCTGAGATTCCTGCATTGCAGGGGGTTGGACTAGATTTCACCCTTGGGACCCCTTCCAACTTTGCAGTTCTATGATCTATAAGCTCTGTTTTGGAGAGGGGTTAGGAAAGCAAAGGGTATGAAGTATTAAGTATCTGGTACTCGGGCTAAGAAAGGAGCCTGGGAGATATGAGACTAAAGACCAGACATCCATGCCAAACAGTAGTAGCAACAGGGCGATATCGAGGGAATAAAGACCCCGAGCCAAAGAGAACCTTAAAAGCTCTCAGGAGCTTGGAAGGGGAGACCTGAGAAACGCCCGTCTGCATCCCACAACCGCGGAGTATAAATAGCGCTAGTTAAGAGGATATAACCCAGAGATGGAGGAGCAGGAAGGTGGGGTGGAGGAAAGGAAGCCACGGCTGACCCTGCATCCAGGAGGCAGAGCCATCAGGACGGGACAGCAGTCCCTGCTCACACAGGATCCGGCGCAGCGCAGGGAGATCCCCAGAATCGAAGCGCTTCTGTTCGGTCTCCATCGCTCCGATCCACCCACGTGGTTTCCCCCTTGATGCTTCCGGATCCGGGGTTTGACGGGGCGGAGCTACGGGTGAGGGACACCTCCTCTTAAAGCAACACCCACACCTAACCTTCTTAAGTCTTTCCGCTCTGAAGTTTCAAACAGAGGGGGGGGGGTGTCAACGCGATACCCTGGTTCACTTTTGAACCCCCTCCTCCAATGTGGCTCTTTGCACGCCGTGCCTGTCAAGCACATTCAAAAAAGCACAGCCTTTCCCGCAAAGAATTCTGGGTGCTGCAGTTTGCTAAGGGATGCTGGGAACAGGAGCTGTGTGAGGGGTAAACTACAAGGCCCAGAATCCTTTGAGGGAAAGGATGTGCTTCAAATCTGCTTTAAGAGTTCACACACACAAACACAGAGAGAGCTTTTCAATTAGAAAAAAATGGTTCAGGAAGGGGGAAACTTGGGGTGTCCCCTAGGAATCAGAGTGTGGGGGTCATAATTAAGGGGAGGGGGTTGATTTTCCAGCATTCCCCCCTACGTCCTTACAAATTGCTACCTCACAGGGTTGTTGTAATCAAATAAATGAAATAAACAATTCAGCAACGAATTAACATTTTGTTCCGCTTTAACTATACCAAATGTGACTAACAAACCGTAGCCTAAGTTTTGTTTCGTTTGTGCTTATTGTCCTTCTGTGGAAAAACCTACTGGTATATTTTATTTTTTAATGTCCCTTGGAGACAGGGAAGCGATTCAAAAAACAGAACCAAATAATTTTTTAAAATAAAAATAAAAACATTGGGGAGAAGGCCCACTCTCTGGGTTTAGGGCAGTGCAGGTGTGTCCCCTGCACAAGTAGCTGATCAGAGGGGGCTCAAAATAATAATAATAATAATAATAATAATAATAATAATAATAATAATAATAATAATACTTATTGTTATAATAAACCTATATTTACACAGGTGCCTACTGAAAATATGAAAAAGCAACTGCACCCAAGGGAATCATTGTGAAAACAAGAAATATTTAGGTGTGGGCGCCAAACCTCATCCTTCCCAAGAAAGGCCTATTGCCACAGTCCATTCCTGACTCGGTGACCCTCAGGATAATTTCCTCCACAGGTTTTGCTGTGAGGATAAAACGGGGGTTGTTATGTACTGAAGTTCTCACCCTGGGCCAGCAGGGGGATACTGGTGTAGATAGTTTTCACTCAGGTCCATATATGCAAATAAGGGATCGAAAATGACGTTCAGTGATTGGATAGTTACAGAAAATGGTTACTGTTGCATTCCAGTGGAGCTCTATATAAGCAGTCTGACTGAATCCTTCAGTTCAGTTCAGGCCTGTGAATAAACAAGAGCTGTTTGAAGAATTGCTGTGTCGTCTGATATGTTCACCCACAACTTAATAGAGGTCATGCTTCCACATACACACCCCAAGTCACTTGGGGCCGGCGACTTATTTCCCTCTCTGCCTAAATCTACCTCACAGGGTCGCTGTGAGAGGTAGAAGCGACGGAACGGGGTCCTAGTGGGAGGGAGAAAAAATCCAGAGGAGGGGAGAAGGTCTCATCCCTCGGGATGGTTAGGACGATGATTAATAATAAATAATAATTTTTTTTATTTATATCCTGCCCTTCCCGGTTCAGAAAACCGGGCTCAGGGCGGCTAAAAAACAAATTTAAAACACTTAATTGATGCAACAAAAAAACAGCATAAAATACAGTATAAAACGTGAATAACAATAAATTCAAAATTCAATTTAGGGGGGAAATCCATCCCATAAACATTAGATGATTACTCATTACATTCATAACACCTCCCTGTCTGAGGATCAGGGGCTGCTGCGGGGTCCGGATTTTCCCGGACACAGAATAACACCGGCGCGGGGGGCGTCCGCTCGTCCGGGAAAACCCGGGCGCGTGGCATCTCCCGCTGGGACACCTCAAAAACGGCATTTTTAAATTTAATTTTGTTTCATTCCATCTTGCCCAGCTTTACAACTTTTCTGTCGGGATACTGTTTGAAATACGTCAACACACACGAAAAATCACGACCCATTCCTGGGCTCTATTCCCAGGGCCCCGTTATATTCCGGAGCAGCTTCGAGGGAGGAGCGAGGGCGGCGGCGTCTTTCCCGCCTCCCTCGACTGAGGAGGAGGAGGAGGAGGCGAGGCCTAGTACCCGGCGCCCGCCTCGCGCTTCCCAGCCGCCCAAAATGGCGGCGTCGGCTAGGCTCCCTTGCGCGGGGCTGCGCTCCCTGAGGCGCCTGCTGCTGGGACGCCCCTCGCACCCCGGGCGGCTGCCGGCGAGGGGGCTCCGCGCAGGAGTGAGTCTCCCGAGGCGGCCCCCCCTGACCCCCTCCCGCAGTCACGACCCGGATATTTGGGCCCCATTTAAAGGGAGGGTTGGATAGACGCGGGGATTTTTTTCCCCTCAGGGAGAAAGGAGGTCCTTGTGCCCCACTTAGCCGTGGGGGTTTCTTTTGCTGGGGGGTGGGGTCTCAAATAGGGGTGGAAGGAGAGGTGGGACCCCCTTCGCTGGGGGTCTAGAGGTGGGGTAATATCTCTCCCCCTACCCTCCAGATCTCTTCCCGCCCCCCCAACCCTAAAAAACCAAAACAAATCATAGAAACCCAAGTTTTTTAGGGTTTGGGAGGCAAAGGCTGGATGGGGGAGGGAGGGAATGTGGAAGTTGCACATCCCCACGTGCTACTTTGCACGTGTATGGGTGCAAACTTTGCTGGGGGGGGGGTGAGGAGGAGTGGAGCATTTTATATTGCGGGTCCATCTGTCCTCTTTGAAAATGCTATATCCCTCTTCTCGGAAATGGGTGTCCTGCAGGGATTTTTAACTGGCATATGTTTCCTGAAATCATCGTTCCTGCTGGTCTATTGGGGGTTGTTGTTATTGTTGTTGATCATGTATGTATGTATTTGTTGTGTTCTTTATGTGAACTCCTTCTGCGTGAGCTCTGCCCAAATAATGACATGGGTCCTTATAATAGTGCACATTGTTAAACTGCGGAACTCAATGCTGCTGCAGGAGGAAGTGACGGCCACCAGCCCAGATGGTTTTTAAATGGATTTGATTTGATTTTTTAAAAACGGTTTTGATAACCCAGGTGGGTTTAAAAAAAAGGATTGGACAGATTCGTGGAGGACTGGCTGTATCGGTGGCTACTGGCCTTGATGGCTCTGCCAAGGTCAGACACAGTAATCCTTCTGAATACCAGTTGCTGGAAACTGCTTGGACGGGACGTTGGAGAGTTGCTCTTACGCCCGAATCCTGCTTGCGGCTTTGCCACAAGCATGTGGTTGGCCACTGTGGGAAGAGCATGCTGGATCAGATGGGCTGTTGGCCGGATCCAGAAGGGTCTTCATACATTCTTGCGGCTGTTAATTTGGCTCACTCAAATGGGATGATGGCGGAGGGTGTGTGTATGTGTGTTGAGTTTGAGTTTCTACTGAAATGAGGCTGCGTTTTAATGTATTTTAATCTTGTTTTTAAGTTGCATTTTAATCGATTGTTTTTATACCTGGTGTTAGCCACCCTGAGCCCAGTATTGGCTGGGGAGGGCGGGGTATAAATAAAAAATATTATTATTATTATTATTGTTGTTCAGCAAAATCTAGAAGACCACAGCTTCCCTGCACCTTGTGAACTCAAGTGGTCTGTGGCCTTGTGGCCAAACACAAACACATAGACACTCATAATGCTAGCCAAAAGTTAAGACAACTGGCTGCTTTGCACTGCTGTTCGCAAGGAGAGGTGGACTCTCCTCCACCAGAGGCTTTTGGATGGCCACCTGGCAGGGATGGTTTACTTGAGATTCTTGCATTGCAGGGGGTTGGACTAGATGGCCATCAGGGTCCCTTTCCAACTCTGAAATTAGGAGTACGCCCCATTGAATTTGGTAGGATGGGACGCGGGTGGCGCTGTGGCTTAAAGCCTCAGCGCCTAGGACTTGCTGATTGAAAGGTCGGCGGTTCGAATCCCCGCGGCGGGGTGAGCTCCCGTTGCTCGGTCCCAGCGCCTGCCAACCTAGCAGTTCGAAAGCACCCCTGGGTGCAAGTAGATAAATAGGGACCGCTTACTAGCGGGAAGGTAAATGGCGTTTCCGTGTGCTGCGCTGGCTCGCCAGATGCAGCTTTGTCACGCTGGCCACGTGACCCGGAAGTGTCTCCAGACAGCGCTGGCCCCCGGCCTCTTAAGTGAGATGGGCGCACAACCCTAGAGTCTGGCAAGACTGGCCCGTACGGGCAGGGGTACCTTTACCTTTACCTTTACTTCCCCGGTGGGATTTAACTCCTAAGTAAACATGTGCAGAACAGATGAGGCTGTGAGAGTGAGTCGATTGCCTTTGCGCCCCGATGAAGGTGGGAGGCTTGTGTTAGAAATGCTGCAAATATCTATTTTCCAAAGCATTCAGTAGGGAACCAGTCTTTTAAAAGGCATCGTCACATGTGGTTGGTGTGTGTGTGTGTGTGTGTGTGTGTTTGTGGCAGGTCACCCTGTGTGTTTTCAGGACTTGGAAAACACTTTCTTTCAGAAAGGGAGGGAGAGGATCCGTCTCCCCTGCAACTTTCTCCCGCCTGATTGGGCCGCCTCAAGGGGCGTGTGTTTCTCTTTCTTTTGGGACCGCGTCCAGTTTCCCTCACCCTTTCCCCAGTGTTGATTTACTGAAGTCAGTTAGCTTTCTTGTCACAGCTTTACAGGTCCCAGATCTGTGGAGATAATTTTCCTTCTCTCCCTGGCAGCAGCCAAGGACGTGGTATTTGTTTAACAAACATGTCCGTCCTGGATTTAAAGGCTTATTCCACTGTTGTTTTCAACAGCTCATATAGCCTGAATAGGGAACCTGATCTGTCCAGATGTTGTTGAACCATACAGAGACGGCCTCTAAAGTGTGTAATCCAAGAGACACTTTCTCTGGTTCTTCCACCCAGTAATATGTTACAAGCCTAGATTTGCAACATAATAATAATAATAATAATAATAATAATAATAATAATAATAATAATAATTTATTTGTACCCCACCCATCTGGCTGGGCCTCCCCAGCCACTCTGGGCGGCTTCCAACAGAATATTAAAATACAATAGTCTATTAATCGTTAAAAGCTTCCCTAAACAGGGCTGCCTTCAGATGTCTTCTAAAAGTTTAGTGGTTGTTTTTCTCTTTAACATCTGGTGGGAGGGCGTTCCACAGGGCGGGTGCCACTACCAAGAAGGCCCTCTGCCTGGTTCCCTGTAGCTTAGCTTCTTGCAATGAGGGAACTGTCAGAAGGCCCTCGGCGCTGGACCTCAGCATCCAGGCAGAACGATAGGGGTAGAGACATTTTGCATTTTGTTTTACCGAAAAACCCACAACCTTGTAGAAGCCAGGCCTGCCCTCCACCATTCTGTCACACTCTTTTCACCAAGAAATGAGAGCCAGTGTGGTGGGGGGAGGGGGTAGAGCAGGGGTCGGCAACCTAAGGCCCATGGGCCGGTAGCAGCTGCCACGCCCACTGCCTGCTCTTACCGGTGTGGCGTGGCACAGGGACCAACTTTTGGGTTGATGGCACCTGTCCGCATGGACACGCCTCCGACCCGGATGTGCGCCGGAAATAGCATGTGCGCACGGGTGCAGGACGGAGAAGCGCCCGTGTGCATGTGCACACACTATTTCCAGCGCGCTTCCGGGTCGGAGGAGTGCCAGAAATAGCGTGTGCGCTCGCGCACAGGCGCTCCTCCGACCCGGAAGAGCACATGTGTGCACACCGGCCCATCCTCGGATAAGGTTGCCGACCTCTGGGGTAGAGTTTCAGACCCGGGTGCAAATCCCCACTCAGTTATGAAGCTCACTGGGTGACCTTGGGTCACTTAAAATCTCTCAGCATTTCCTACCTCACAGGGGTGTTGTGAGGATTGAATGAGGAGGGGGGAGCCATTTATGTCACCCTGAGCTCCTTAGAGATAAAGATGTAATTGCAGTAAGCACATAATAAATGGAACTGAGGAAGGGGGTTTCATGTTAGGGATGTGCT
Source organism: Podarcis muralis (assembly GCF_964188315.1). Classification (NCBI taxonomy): domain Eukaryota; kingdom Metazoa; phylum Chordata; class Lepidosauria; order Squamata; family Lacertidae; genus Podarcis; species Podarcis muralis. The sequence continues at coordinate 83,202,719 of NC_135661.1, forward strand.
CAGTTCTTCAGCCTGGGGCAGGCAGCAGATTTAGCCCCTACTCCCACTGGATACCCTTATGCTAAAACATTGCATCTGGGGACTGTGTTTTACCACTGTGTTTCTATCCTACGAAGCCCAGCCTACAGAAGGGCTCCTGTAGCTGCTGACAGTGTTTCACACAGGGCTGGACTTTACCTGCCACCCCTGACAGCCCCATCCTTGCAGAGAGGCAGTCCACTGGGAGGGGAGGCGCACTGCATGCGCAAGCACACCCTGGGATGTTGGCAGTACACGCCACCTCCTTCTACATCGCCAGTGGGGATGCAAAGCGAAGTGGGTTAGGGGGTTGGTGGGACCACATTTTGAGAAGCCAAGGCACACCGCTCGCTGGGGGGAAATACCTATGTGGTGATAGCTTTGCAGAATGACAAGTGTAACTGAAATAAAATAGGTAGCTGTGTTCGTCTGATGCAGTAGAAATATATATAAAAAAATTAAAAAATCCAGTAGCACCTTAGAGACCAACTAAGTTTGTTCTTGGTATGAGCTTTCATGCGCATTCACACTTCTTCAGTATCTGTGGGTATCTGAAGAAGTGTGCATGCACACGAAAGCTCATACCAAGAACAAACTTAGTTGGTCTCTAAAGTGCTACTGGATAATATTTATTTATTTATTTACTTACTTACTTACTTACTACTGAAATCAAATACATAGCATTTCAGTTGCCTCGTCGCTGTATGGCATGATGCAACTCTGTTCACCTTTTCACAGGTGTGCTGTTCTCTCTTTATCTGTACCAGGTATGCCTTCAACAGCAGGAAGAGTTTACCTCTTTGGAGGAGAAGCCGCAATTCCCCGGTGCCTCGGCCGAGTTCGTAGACAAGCTAGAATTCATCCAGCCTAATGTCATTTCAGGGATTCCCATCTACCGAGTTATGGACCGACAGGGGCAGATCACCAACCCCAGCGAGGACCCTCAGGTAAGACGCAGGGGCCTTGTCAGATTGACCAGTTCAGTGTGCTGTGCAGTTCTGCATTGCCACTAGAAGAAAAAAAATATCAAGAGGTTCTTGCAGGAGCCAAGGAATTTTGAAATACTTTCCTTCGGCCCTGTTCAAATATTTTTCATCCAGCGGCATTTCTCCCTCCCTTGCAGCTTCCCCAAGAGCAGGTGCTGAAATTCTACAAGAGCATGACGCTTCTCAACACCATGGATCGGATTCTGTACGAGTCCCAGAGGCAGGTATGGCCACATTTCACACACACACATGCCGTAAGATTCTGCCCCCCTCATTCAAAAAAACAAATTGTCCTATTGGGAGGGTCACACAAAGTATCTCCTGACTTGGGGATGTGGATGTAGCCTGGCCTTCTCCAACCTGATGGTTTGGTTGGACTTCCATCACCCCTGAGCACTGGCTCTGATAGCTGGGGCTGATGGGAATTGTAGTCCAAAACACCTGGCTTACAGCAGGTTGGGGGAAGTTGATCTAATGTAGGACTGTCCGACAGGTCGATTGCGATCTACTGGTCGTTTGCGGGATGCCCCTTGTCGATCATGGTTGATCATGCCCCCCCCCCAAAAAGCTCAACAACTGGGTAGATCACTGCCAGTTTTTTTATAGTGGTTATAGATCGCAGTCTCTTGGAAGTTGGACAGCCCTGATCTAATGAATAGACAGAGTAACATGCACACAAAGCTGGGCCTAGAGGCCTTCACCTTCCTTAGAATCATCAAAGTGTAGAGTTGGAAGGGACCATGTGAATCCTCTAGTCCAGTGTTTCCCAACCGGTGTTCCGCGGCACACTAGTGTGCCGCCGGACGTTGCCTAGTGTGCCGTGGGAGGGAGGCGGGCGAGTCGGGCTAATCCTCCGACGAGCTCCACCTCCAGACCCATTGCTCAAATCCTTTAACCCAGGAGGGCGGGGAGGGGGGGGGGAGAAAGAGAAAAAAGAAAGGGTGGAAAAAAAGAAGGGGAAGAGAAAATATTTTTTTAAAAAAAGGAAAGAGAGGAAAAAAAGCGAGGGATGGAGGAAGGGGAATAAACAGAAGGGGAGGACAATGAAGAGGGGCGGGGCTTGGCAGGCAGCAGATAACTGGGGAGGGGGCGCGGCTGGCGGCGGCTCAAGGCAGGAAGGGAGGAGCTGCCTCGCGGAGAGTCTTGGGCTGCAGAGATTTCCCGTTCAGGAGCGCGGGAGGCCACGCCGTGGATGGGAATCTCCTCCTCCTCTTCCTCCTCCTCCTCCAGGAGAGAGGGTGGTCCGCCCCACCGAGTCGGGCCTGCTCAAGCGTGGGAGCCTATAGTTAGAGCTCAGCTCCTTTTCTTGCCTTCCCCGCCCCCCCCACGGAGCACATTTTCCTCGCCCCCCCAACCCCCGCATGTAGAATAGAAGCCCTCCAGCCTCCACGGTGCACAAACTCTCCCCTCTGCAACGAAGCGCTTTGTTGCATATCTTTGGTGAGGTTTTTAGGCAGTCTTGGTGCACCTTAAATCAGCGCTAATTGCGCCTGGACGCAGTATTTACTTCCGAGTAGGCCCCCTTCTCCCCCCCCCCCCCCCGGTAGCACCGGACGTTGCTCTTCGTATCATCAGGTTTGTTTGTTGATAATTTAATTGTTTTAAAAGCATCATGCTAAAGAGCTCTCTCCCACCCCCAGACCCTTGGGCAAAACAGAAACACACACATACACAAACACAGAGATTGAGCCCTGCAGGTTTTATGAAATGAATGGATTCTGAATGCCTGTTTCAGTGGCTTGTCCGCCTTAGGCTGCTGGGCCAGACACCTGTTACACGGTGCAGTCCGTAAGCTGTGAGCGCTGCTACCTGCCGCCGAGACCACGTAACGACAGTCTTGAAAGACCTACATTGGCTCCCAGTACCTTTCCGAGCACAATTCAAAGTGTTGGTGCTGACCTTTAAAGCCCTAAGCGGTTTCGGTCCAGTATACCTGAAGTAGCGTCTCCGCCACCATCGTTCAGCCCAGACACTGAGATCCAGTGCCAAGGGCCTTCTGGCAATTCCCTCACTGTGAAAAGTGAGGTTACAGGGAACCAGGCAGAGGGCCTTCTCGGTAGTGGCGCCCGCCCTGTGGAATGCCCTCCCATCAGACATCAAAGAGATAACCATTACCTTCTATGCTGTTACTATTTTTTTATTTTTTTTTTACATAAGTAAAAAGTGACCTTTCCCCATCTGGCATGGTGGTGTGCCTCGAGATTTTTTTCATGAAACAAGTGTGCCTTTGCCCAAAAAAGGTTGGGAAACACTGCTCTAGTCCAGCCCCCTGCCATGCAGGAATCTTGCCCAACCCACAACCCTGACTCTTTTGCTCTCCTAACTGAGCTATCCCTCCCTCCTTCCATGACTAAGTTCAGTTTGTTTTCCTTAGGGTCGGATCTCCTTCTACATGACCAACTACGGGGAGGAAGGCACCCACGTGGGCAGCGCAGCGGCTCTTAGTGACACCGATCTGGTCTTTGGACAGTACCGTGAAGCAGGTAAGGGACAGTTCACTCTCCCTCCCGCTGAAGTGTGGTGTGCTACTAGCTGCTCAGCCACTGGGTGGCAGCACATGACAGCTCAACACTGCAGCGCTCTTAACAGCATAAGGCATGTTTGCATCCTCAGCTCTCACCCCTGCAATACTTCTTCTTTCCTGTTATTCCATTTTTTAATCATTTGTTCCTATTTTCCCTTAGGATACACTGTCTCTTGGGCTGGTTAGTTCTGCACACCGTGTGACTGTTTATAAACAATTAAAGGAGCCGATTAGACAGGCACATGGTACCATGTGCTTTAAAGGTTGATTGATCTGTTTTTATATTCCATAATAGCAGCCATCGCAATAGGTGTTCTTAATAGGCCTCCTTTTCTGCAGTGTAATCTTGAATTTATTTTATAGTAGGCTTTTGAACCTTGACTGAGATGGCTGCCCCCCCAAATGCTCTCCTCTCATTCATCAAATGTGGAAGAAGCATTGCTCCTGAACTCTGTGCATCAACTAGTGCGCTGTTAATACCATTACTGGCTTCTCACTCTGATAAAAGGTGCTTCTGGTTAATCTCATGTTCCCTCTTGCTCCTCTTAGGTGTACTGATGCACAGAGGGTACCCTCTGGACCTGTTCATGGCACAGTGCTATGGCAATGCCAGCGACACTGGGAAAGGCCGTCAAATGCCCGTGCACTACGGCTGCAAAGATTTGCACTTTGTCACCATATCATCCCCACTAGCTACGCAGATCCCACAAGGTGAGATGAAAACGGGGTTAAAAATTTCCAAGATGATAAAGGGTCTGGAAACCAGGCCTAATTATTATTATTATTATTATTTATCACCGCCCTCCCCAGCCAAGGCCGGGCTCAGGGTGGCTAACAAGCAATAATAAAAACAAGTTGAATGAATACAACTTAAAAACAAGATTAAAATACAACGTTAAAATATTGAAACATTAAAATATTAAAATGCAGCCTCATCACAGGAGGAGAAAGGAAAAAGAAAAAAGAAGGAAAGGGGGAGGGAATCAAATTTGCTCCAAGCCAAAGGCCAGGCGGAGCAACTCTGTCTTACAGGCCCTGCGGAAAGAAATCAGATCCTGCAGGGCCCTGGTCTCATGAGGCAGAGCGTTCCACCAGGCCGGAGCCAGAGTTGAAAAGGCCCTGGCTCTGGTTGAAGCCAATCTAACTTCCTTAGGGCCTGGGACTACTAGGGTGTTGCTATTTATGGACCTTGAGGCTCTCTGTGGGGCATACTGGGAAAGGCAGTCCCGTAAGGACGAGGGTCCTAGGCCGTGAAGGGCTTTAAAGGTCAAAAGCAGCACCTTAAATCTGACCCTGTACTCCACCGGGAGCCAGTGCAGCTGGGAAAGCACTGGGTGAATATGCTCCCATGGCCGAGACCCCGTGAGGAGCCTCGATGCAGCATTCTGCACCCGCTGGAGTTTCTGGGACAGCTTCAAGGGCAGCCCCGCATAGAGCGAATTACAGTAGTCAAGCCTGGAGGTGACCGTCACATGGATCACTGTGGCCAGATCACTGCGGAACACTTGAGGGAACTGGGTATGTTCAGGCTGAATCGGTGGTTTAGCTTGATCTGTGGTAGCTTCACGTGCACATAACATCTGATCCTCTTTCCCTCTGGCAGAGTCAGGAGGTGTGAGACACCCCAGGCTGGCAAATCCCCCTTTGGGGTCGTTGCCAAAGAGGTCTGGGAGCTCAGCGGGTCACGACACTGCTTAGTATGGGCAGATCCTCTGCTTTATTAATGACAAGGGTTCGTTACAACAAAGCAATCCTTTGTTTGAAGACACAATCACAGTGAATGGCCTGTGCACCCATCTCTTTCCTTTCCCTGCTCTCATTCCCTCTCTCCCCTCCCCATTGGCAGCTGTTGGTTCTGCCTACGCCATCAAGAGGGAGAACACCGACCGGATTGTCATCTGCTACTTTGGGGAGGGCGCGGCCAGTGAGGGCGATGCCCACGCAGGCTTCAACTTCGCCGCCACCCTTGAGTGCCCCATCATTTTCTTCTGCCGCAACAACGGCTATGCCATCTCCACCCCGACGTCTGAGCAGTACCGGGGCGACGGAATAGGTGAGGGGGGTCAGGCCAGGGTGTGGGTGGGTGGGGTGGAGAATGCTCTGAGGCTACATGACCTTGCCCTCCTGCCCCAGATTCTGGGTGAAGCAAGAATAACATAGAAAGTCCACTTTGGAAGGCTCTACGGTCACCAGCCACTGCCGCATAACTAGCACAGAAATATATGTGCCTTTTTTTCATCTTAATTTTGGCATTGTTTCATCAACTGTCCCGGAAACACCTGCTGCACCGTGAAGCGTGGCTTCCCAGAGTAGAGCGTGTCATGTTGGGAGTGAAAGTAAATTTTTGCAAATTTCCTCAGTTAGGGGTCTTAAAATCATGTTTTCGGGGTGCGAGGAATTCAAATCTGCTATTATTTTTGTGATCAGACAACATTTAGCTCTGTAAGTCTGCATTTGATGAAGAAACATGTAAACTGCTTTCGGGAAACCCATGAATTTTAATATTAACTTCTGAAAATGTTGAGTAATGCTAAAGAATAATAATATATAACTGCAAGTTCTTGGCAATCATTTTTAATTATTTCTATGCAGTTTTGCACACATATTACCTATACTAAGTAAAACTAAATTATATTTATTCAACCAAAATACAGTGGTACCTTGGGTTAAGTACTTAATATTTTCCGGAGGTCCGTTCTTAACCTGAAACTGTTCTTAACCTGAAGCACCACTTTCGCTAATGGGGCCTCCTGCTGCCGCCGCACCACCAGAGCACGATTTCTGTTCTCATCCTGAAGCAAATTTCTTAACCCGAGGTAATATTTCTGGGTTAGCGGAGTCTGTAACCTGAAGTGTATGTAACCCGAGGTACCACTGTATCTTTCGAATTCCCAAATCAATGTCATGACTTCTTAGCACCTCTCATTTTTGGAATTGGAAAGTGGAAAAGTCCAACACTCCCTATTGCCAGAGTGCCCATCCTTTGCTTCCTTCCCACAGCTGCACGTGGTCCCGGCTACGGCATCCAGTCTATCCGGGTGGATGGCAACGACGTCTTTGCCGTGTACAATGCCACCAGGGAGGCCCGTCGCCGGGCTGTTGCCGAGAACCAGCCCTTCCTGATTGAAGCCATGACGTACAGGTAGGTGTGGAGCGAGTGGGGGTAGTCAATGGAGCACAAGTCCCATAGCCTGAGAAGGAAGTGACCTGATGTGAGGGGCGGGACCAAAGAATCCCCCTAAATAATGAGCTGCCTGTTTCCCTCTCAGGATTGGGCACCATAGCACAAGTGACGACAGCTCCGCCTACCGCTCAGTGGACGAAGTCAACTATTGGGACAAGCAAGACCACCCTATCTCTCGTCTCCGTCACTACATGGTGGGCAGAGGCTGGTGGGATGAGGACCAGGAGAAGACGTGGCGGAAGAAATCCCGCAAAAGGGTGAGTGGCTTGGATGTATGGTGTCCACGTTACCCTCCTGAGAGCCAGTGTGGTGTAGTAGTTAAGAGCGGTAGACTCATAATCTGGTGAACCGGGTTCGCGTCTCCGCTCCTCCACATGCAGCTGCTGGGTGACCTTGGGCCAGTCACACTTCTCTGAAGTCTCTCAGCCCCACTCACCTCACAGAGTGTTTGTTGTGGGGGAGGAAGGGAAAGGAGAATGTTAGCCGCTTTGAGACTCCTTCGGGTGGTGATAAAGCGGGATATCAAATCCAAACCCTTCTTCTCCGTCTTGGCTGTGTTTCTGTGGGTGCCTGCTTGCGATAAATAGGCAAACGTTCAGGATACGTACAGAACAATGCAAAATATGAGCAAAGGCCAACAATATTGACATCTCCTAGGACGAACATAGGGAGCAGCCTTAATGCTAAGCCAGAACATTGCTCCCCCTAGCTTAGTGTCCATGCTCTACCCTTGAGCTACCTCTTCGTTGTTTAGGGGGGTGCTCCTTCCATCTGCCCGTGCCCTAGGTACAGGAGTACATACCCCTTTTGAAAAGGAGGAACACGCATGGTGACTTCCACAGGGTGTCAGGGACTGGCTAGGCGAGGAGGAATGGTGGGAGGCTACAGCCGGGGAACCCCCCCCCCCAGGGAAGCATCAGAGTGGGAAGGCTCCTAGCCAGGGGATGGATGGTGGGTTGCAGAAGACAAGTCAGAGGAAGAAGTGGGGGCAGATGGGTTGGAGGCTGAGCAAGCAGTAGGTTTAAGTGAGAGCGAGGCAGCTGAAGAGGAGGAGGCTGAGGCTGTGACAGATTGCCAGCCCCCTGCCAGTTCCACTGTCTCCTCCTCCTGTCCTCTTCTGTCCCCAAGAACGAGAAGGATGTTACCTGTAGCAAAAGGCACAGAGAGCCCCTCCTCAAAAGAGTTTGCGACTGTTGGGAAGGCAGCCAGCTGCAGAGGAGCCTTGGAAGGAAGTGGGAGGCTCAGATCCCCTGTGCCGGCCCAGTATGTCTGAAGGAGCGTCTCCACCCCCATTGTTCAGCCCAGACACCAAGGTCCAGCTCCGAGGGCCTTCTGGCGGTTCCCTCACTGGGAGAAAGGAGGTTACAGGGAACCAGGCAGAGGGCCTTCTTGGTAGTGGTGTCCGCCCTGTGGAACGCCCTCCCATCAGATGTCAAGGAAATACAGTGGTGCCTCGCAAGACGAAATTATTTCGTTCCGCGATTTTTTTCGTCTTGCGATTTTTTTCGTCTTGCGAAGCACGGTGTCGGAAAAGTTTCGGAAAAGCTTCAAAAATCACCCAAGTCTTCAAAAACCTCAAAAAAGGCTACCACACCGCATGCTATGAGTTGCTCCTCAAAGTCAAGTCGCAACTGTATTAACGGTGTTAAGAAAAAGGAAACAAACTTGCAAGACGTTTCCGTCTTGCGAAGCAAGCCCCTAGGGCAGGGGTCTGCAACCTTTAAGACAAAAAGAGCCACTTGGACCGAAGAAAAAAAAACCTGGGAGCCGCAAAACCATTGCGACATTTAAAACAGTGGGGAGTGTCTGGGCACACAATGCGCCTCCTCCCCTCGCTAGTATCCGCCCCGGAGCCGCAGCAAAGGTGTAAAAGAGCCACATGCGGCTCCGGAGCCGCGGGTTGCTGACCCCTGCCCTAGGGAAAATCGTCTTGCGAAGCAGCTCAAAAAACAAAAAACCCTTTCGTCTTGCGGGTTTTTTGTCTTGTGAGGCATTCGTCTTGCGAGGTACCACTGTAAACAACTACCTGACTTTTAGAAAACATCTGAAGGCAGCCCTGTTTAGGGAAACTTTTAATGTTTGATGTTTTATCATGTTTTTAATATTCTGTTGGGAGCTGCCCAGAGTTGCTGGGGAAACCCAGCAAGATGGGTATAAATAAATTACTACTACTACTTCATCATCAGGTTAGTCCTGCCTGTGAAGTTCGCCATTGTGTTTTGTCTCTCTGAATAAAGAATCGACTTTACTGCTCATCTCTGAGTTTCTGTGCTGAACTGCAGCCAAACAAGCCCTGACACAGGGAAATTCCAGCGCTCATCTGATCAGCTTTCTAAAATAGAACCACTTCTTTGTGATGAATAGAAGCATCCTGGCTGAGGTGGGACATAACCGTGGGTGCTCCTTTTCAGAGAAGCCAGGCGCCTGCCCCACCCTCCTTTTCTTCCGCACAGGATTGTAAAGCGAATCGCAGGTCTGGAACGGGGACTCCCATCTCTGCTTTCCCTTTGTGTTCCTCAGGTGATGGAGGCCTTTGAGGAGGCGGAGCGCAAGTTGAAGCCCAGCCCTCAGTTCCTCTTCTCCGACGTCTACTGCGAGATGCCCTGGCACATCCAGAAGCAGCAGGAATCCCTGGAACGCCACCTCAAGCAGTACGGCGAGCACTACCCGCTGGGCCAGTACGAGAAGTGACCCGCCTTCCCCTCGCCTCTCTGCCCTCCAGCACCTGGGATGTGCAGGAGATCTGGCTCAAACCAGTGTGCAGAGAGAGAGAGAGGGAGGTTTTGTGTTCTGGGCAGCCCCTTCCTTGTCACAGTGGCAATCATTGAAAAGGAAGGATCAGTTGCTAAGAGACTCCGCACCGGGGGATCCCTTTTGGATACTTTGGGGCTGAGGGGCTGGCACCTGTAAGCTGTGTCACTGGGCCCCACCCAGGGGCTTCAAACTAGCTTGTGGTAGCAGCCCAGACTGTTACTTTGCCCCCCGTTTTTAGAATCTGCTAGTTGCACAGAGCCTGTTCAAAGCACACGAAACATCCACGGCTCTCCTGCTGTGGATGTGAATTGCCTTAGATCTGCTGCTGCTTCCCCGACTCTTGGTACCTTTTCCCTCCACGATTCTGTCATTCAGCCAGAAATTGGGCATAAGCCAGCCGGCAGCACCTTGGTTGTCCCTGTGGGGGGCAAGCATTTTTGCCAAACGGATCCCTAATGCCATCGTAAATGTCTCCGGAACTGAACACCACTTTGGTGGAATCTGCCGCTAGAAGTCAAGATGCGCTGTCTAGAGTGGGAGGCCGCAGCTGGTGTGCTGTCTGGGAAGTAAATCCAGGCCCTCTTTGGATAGTGTCTTTTGGGTGATAAATGGCATTTTTAAGGGATGTGAACCTCAAGCTGTCATTTTAATTGGGGGGGGGGGTAGCAGCCAGGGAGATTAATGCTGAAAGAAGAAGTTACGGTTGTCTTGCCTGGCCTTCTTTTCCTGAGCCCTTTCCCCAATCTAAACTGGCACTTGGAGGGGGGAGCTCTCTTGGTCTGTTACGCTTGAATCGGAAGTTCTTACCACTGAAATGCAATGGTTCTATTTGGGCTGCTGGGAGTAACAAGTGTCTAGGCAAATGTATGTATGAACATTGGGCACATTGGGGAATTAATAAAACTTTCGTGGGCATTTGCCTCTCTGCAATCTGCTTTTCGACCAGTGAGAATCTGCAGCCAGGGGTGCAACATCCTTGGTTGGGATAGTTATCAAAATGGGTGGAACCCGTTTGGCAGTCACTTGGGAAGGAAAGAATGGCACTTTGCATGTTCTCAGGACACACTGCCTTCGCTTCACAGGAGTTAAGGCATGCACCCTAAATCGAAGCAGGCTGTGGATTCATGTTAGATGAATTCATGTTAGAATGATTAAAACTGCGGTAGCGCAAAGTTAGCTGCTTCATCTCATCTCACCCTGACTGCGATGAATATTCTGCAGTTGCACTACAGCGCCATAGGGTCGCATCCACTGCCAGCCCTCCTCTGAGTAGACCTACTGAAGTTAATGGCCACGACTAATGCAGATTTATTAATTTCAGAGGCTCTTGTCTGAGTAGAACTTGGTTGGAAACAGGTACTAGGTACAGAACCCATCATCTTCAACATCTTAGGGCAAGTTCCTTAAAATTTTGTAAAATTTCCTAGTTTACTTGTTATTTTCTTCTCTGCTTTGTTGTACCACCTGTCAGCCATCATGTGGAAGGACACTATAAAGATTCCTTGGCCATCTGCTTTCCTGTCTACAACCCCGTTCTGTCTCTTTGATACCACCCGTCGCCCTTCCATTTTTTGCCTCGGCCGCTCGCCCCAGCCAAAAGGCAGACTTTTTGGTTTATAAAACAACACTGAAAACAGCTTGCCTCCCTGCTGCGCCATCATTTAGGAACCACTGCCTTGCTGCAAAATAATAGTTTGGCACTAGATTACTAGCCTGGTATTTTAAAAGCACTTGCGAATACTTTCCAAAGAGCAGCAACAAGTATAACTTCCAACCACAGCAGACACAAACCACATCATCAATACACAGCACCTGAGGCATATTTTATTATGATAGCTGTAAATCATTGCAGAGTGGGAGAAATAGTCTTCCCTGCTCTTTAAATAGATCACATGGAAACATCCAAACCTTCCTCAAATTTCTGTGTAAGATGCAGCCAAGAGGCAGCCACTAATAGCCTGTGATTTCATAGAACACCTCTTTTTTGCCATTGATGAAGGTGGACACTTTTCCTTAAGGTGTATTTAAACACTAGGAGGCCAATAGCACAGACAAGTTTGCTGGGCTCCTTTGTTCGCCCAGGTTCTCTGGGTGCCTTGGACCTGGGAGATCAAGCCACAGACCTTAGGGGAGAAATGCTTGCAGTGGGTAAACACGTCAGATAATACAGAACTCTTCAGCAGGATCCGCCCAGCCTCTACCCAGATCTGGCATTGGGGTGATGAAGGTGAGGTCCAACCCAGACTCAGTACCACTCTTACCTGATCTTTATAAGCAGCCTGACAGGTGTGAACCAGGCAGAGGTTTCCGTACCACTTAAGTCATGAGGAGGCAAACTAAGACCCAGGGGCTGGATCCGGCCCAATCGCCTTCTCAATCCGGCCCGCAGACGGTCTGGGAATCAGCGTGTTTTTACATGAGTAGTATGTGTCCTTTTTATTTAAAATGCATCTCTGGGTTATTTGTGGGGCCTGCCTGGTGTTTTTACATGTGTAGAATGTGTGCTTTTATTTAAAATGCATCTCTGGGTAATTTGTGGGGCATAGGAATTAGTTCATTTTTTTCCCTTCAAAATATAGTCCGGCCCCCCACAAGGTCTGAGGGGCAGTGGACCGGCCCCTGCTGAAAAGGTTTGCTGACCCCTGACTTGAGTCTTTCTGCAGCAAGTGTCGTAAAAGCTGCACCTGCTTTTCAACGTGTCCAAGTACTTTTCTGCTAAAGGCCAGGACAAAAAGATGGCAGCCTTAGGATCCTGAGGGGTGGTTCATGTCTGCAGCCCTGCTTGCTTCAGCGGGAAGAAAACGGCATTCAAGTTGCATGTTGGGTTTTTAATATTTCTGATTAGCTGATTAGCTCTGGTACATGAGCTGTTTAAGAATCCCACTGTGTGATCAAAGAGTTTGAAATCAAATTTGACAAGCCCCTGAAATGTACTGATAAGTACCCAAAGGCCATCTAGTCAAACCCACTTGCCATTGCAGGAAATCTATCAGTATGACATCCCTGGTAGGGCTGCAGACCTTCACACCGGAAAAAATGTTTTTAGCAAGGGTTGGTCCTCCAAATATTTGTTAACCTGGGTGATCTGAGAGAGTCTGAGTTGTTTGCCCTTCCAAATCTGAAAATTACCATTCCCTAACATTGAGCTGTTGCAGTAGAATTGCTCCCTCCTTATTTTCACATCCATCCTCTGCATGTTTAGGTTTGTTTCTTTCTAAAGGCAATGTCAGCTTGGATATTTGTTCCCCACGCACTAAGATTAACAGATTGGAGAACTGGGCCAAAAATAACAAAATTAATTTCAATACGGACAAATGTAAAGTTCTGCACTTAAGGCAGGAAGAACCAGATGAACAAATATAAGATGGTGGGGGACAGGGACACCTGGTTTACTTACAGTACGTGTGAAAAAGGATACTAGGGTGTTAGTGGACCACAAGTTTAACATGCGTCAACAATGTGACGCAGCAGCAAATAAATAAATAAAAATACTAATGCTATTCTAGGCTGCATCAACAGAGGTCTAGTGTTTTGATCAAGGGAACTCATAGTACCATTGTATTCTGCCTTGGTCAGACCACACCTGGGATACTGTGTCCAGTTCTGGGTGCCACTATTTAAGAAGGATATGGACAAGCTGGAACGTGTGCAGGAGGGTGACCAAAATGATCAAGGGTTTGGAAACCAAACCTCATGAGGAACGGTTGAGGGAGCTGAGTATGTTTAGCCTGGATAGGAGGAGACTGAGAGGAGATATGAAAGCCACCTTCAAATATCTCAAGGGCTGCCACACAGAAGATGGAGCAAGCTTCTTTTCTCCTGCTCTGGAGGGTAGGACCTGAACCCATGGCTTCACACAGCTGTCCATGGAGGCGCAGGTCAATTCTGTGTCCAAGGCAGCTGTCTGCCAGCTCCATCTGGTACGCAGGCTGAGACCCTCCCTGCCCGCAGACTGTCTCACCAGAGTGGTGCATGCTCTAGTTATCTCCTGCTTAGACTACTGCAATGCACTCTATGTGGGGCTACCTTTGAAGGTGACCCGGAAACTGCAATTCAGAATGTGGTAGCTAGACTGATGACTGGGGGCGGCCCCCGAGACCACATAACACCGGTCCTGAAAGACCTACATTAGCTCCCAGTACATTTCTGAGCACAATTCAAAGTGTTGGTGCTGACCTTTAAAGCCCTAAACGGCCTCAAAGGCCCAGTATACCTGAAGGAGCGTCTCCACCTCCATCGTTCTGCCCGGACACTGAGGTCCAGCATTGAGGGCCTTCTGGCGGTTCCCTCACTACGAGAAGTGAGGTTACAGGGAACCAGGCAGAGGGCCTTCTCGGTAGTGGCGCCCGCCCTGTGGAACACCCTCCCATCAGATGTCAAAGAGATAAACAACTACCTGACATTTAGAAGACATCTGAAGGCAGCCCTGTTTAGGGAAGTTTTTAATGTGTGACATTTTAATGTATTTTTAATCTTTGTTGGAAGCCGCCCAGAGTGGGGAAGCCCAGCCAGATAGGCGAGGTACAAATAATAAATTATTACTATTCAAGTTACAAGAAAGGAGATTCCGACTAAGCACCAGGAAGAACTCTCCTTTGGTCATACCCCCTGTCTCCAAGCCATACCCCATTTTGGCCTTTTTTCACACCCCAAACGGCTGTTCCAACAGTGCAACCGTCTCCCTTTGAAGACGGTGGACCCTCCTTCCTTGGAGACTTTTAAGCAGAAGTTGGGTGGCCACCTGTCATGGATGCCTTCGTTGAGATTCCTGCATTGCAGGGGGTTGGACTAGATGACCCTCGGGGTCCCTTCCAACTCTCCCATGATTCCACTAACGTCTCCTTGAACTCCGATCACACCTTTTGCTTGTCCAGGATGAGGATAGGTGGCGTCTGTTGGTGTAGAAACCTGCCTCCCATACAAAGGCCAATTGCTCCACCCACTTGTACTTCTGGCCATGCCTACCGCCAGCATGTGGCCCCTCAGAAGATGGCATGGAAGAAAAAGTGGCCCTTTAGCAGTAAAGGGCCCCACTCCCACCCCCGGTCGGAGAGATTGAAGGTGGGCCTTGACGCAGCCAGACGTGTCCTCTGCCACTGCAATACCACCCTTTCCGAACGACTCTTCAGAAAAACGCCCCTCTGGTCTTCTGCTTTCTATAGGGCTGCCCACTGCGCCACCTGCCAACCTCTCCCCTCTCCATGCTGCCACCCCAGAGCAGACATAAAACAGAAACCTAAGGAGAGGCCTAGGGAAGAGGGTCTGGTGCCCCTCTGACCCAGTATTCGATTTCTGGCCCCTGCCTCTAGGAAGCGCTCAAGCAGAATACGAAGGCAGTGGCGTGGTGCCGCCACTCAGAACTGCCCTTTCTCCCCACACAGACTTTTCAAGGAGGTCGTTTCCCTCCCTTAACTGCACACCGGAGGTCCCCGTGTCCAACAAAGACACAGAAGGCTGCGCCACATCTGCTTCCGTCCGCCTTCAGCGCTCGGCAGGAAGCGTCTCGAACCCATTGTTCCTGACTCCCATCGTTCAGCAGCTGAGGTTCGGGTCCGTGATCTGCTTCCACAGCTGGAAGGTCTGTTGGGGGCTGCGGCGGTGGACCAGCAGCAGCCTGCTGTGAACGCAAGGATCGCTGCGGTCCTTTTCCGCGATGTCAAAGGTCAGGAAGCCCGGGTGCGCCTCGGGGAGGATGCCCAGGGCTTGGAAGCAAAGGCCCGTGTAAACGTCGTCAATGGGGTAGAACGCGATGTGTCGGGAGATGAGGTGGAGCCAGCGGACTAGCGGCCCTGAGAAGATATACCCCCCGCCCCCCGCGTAGGACGGGTAAGGCCCCACGTAATACGACTCGGGGACGTAGTATTTGCTCCGGCGGACACGGAACGGCGAAGCGTTGGCCATCACTTGGCCCATGTAGAGCATCTTGTTGGCGTCTAGAGACCCCAGGTACTCCAAGACCTTGGGTGTGTTGATGAAGACGTCGTCGTCCCCCTTGAGGATGTAGCGCACGTCCCGGCAGTACTCTGCGGTCCAGCTGAGGAAGAGGAAGTCCTTCAGGGTCAAGTTGAAGAAGGTGTCCTCAAAGTCCCACATCAAGATGTCGCCGTAGCTCCGGCTCTCGTACTCCACCAGGTTCTGGAGCCGAGGCCCCAAGCGGCCCTGGGCCGTGCCCAGCAAGAAGACCGTGCGGACGGGCAACCCTCCAGGCTCGCCCTCGCGCCCCCACGTGTCCCGCACGGCCTGGCGGGCGGCAAAATTCCCCGGCAGAGATTTGATAGCCAAGAGCAGGAAAGTGCGGTTCTTGGTGCCAGAACACTTGCCCGCTTGGTTGATCAAGAGAGAGAAGTTCCGGCATTCGTCGTAGAGGAGGAAGTTCCTGTAAAGTTCTGGATAGGAGCTGAAGTCGCTGATTTTGGCCACCCGGCTTGCTGCCTCGGGCCCGGCGGAACAGTCGTTCCATGAAGTGTTCACCAGCCCGTCGTCCAAGTCCTGGAAGATCTGGTGCTGCTTCTCGTTCCAGTAGGCGTTCGTCCGTGGGATACTCTGGCGCAGCTGGTGCAAGGAGGCGTTGAAGCGCTGCAGGGTGAAGGCCGGCAAGTCCTCCTTGGAGGGCTGGGCCGTGGTCGGGACGCCGTGCCCCCCGTGAGGGGTCGGGACCCTCTCAGCCTCCTCCACAGTCCACTCAATGTAGGCTTTGAGGGCCACCAGACTAAGCAAAGCGGTAGCCACGGTGATGCACCGCGAAGGTTTCATCTCCTTCCTGGAAAGCAAGAGCAGAGGGGAGAGTGAGGCTCGGAAGGGCTGAGGAACAGGGTGGAAAATAAAAATCATTATTAATAATAATTAAAGATGGCAAACATTATCCCATTCATAACTATATGGAACTGGCGGAAATGACTGGCAGAATCCGAGACCAGGGAGAAGAGTCGGTGGAAGAAGATTGGAAAAAGTTTAAAGTCTACCTACAGAAATACTGTAAAATTAATGAATGTTAGAGTGATGTTGGATAAGAAGTTAAGTGGTTTTTAGCTATAATGCTATAAGGAATATGAAAAAATGGATTATTAATAGGTTAAAATTTAAGGTTAAAATATTTTAAGATTAAAGATTAGGATAAGCAAAGAGGGAAAGGATTTGCTGAGTTAACAAATTGAATTGGAATACAAAAAAGGGAGGTGTGAAGAGGTCCGGGAAACAAGCAAATGAAAGATAAGTAATGGAAAGATGGAATTGTTTTTAACTATTTTTATTTTGTATTTTTCTTTTTTCATTTTGTAATACTTTAAAAATCTTAATAAATATCTTTTAAAAAAAACAAAAACAAAAAAACATTATCCCATTCATAGTACTCGCACCATCTGTAAAACGTTTTTCTCTTTCCAAAATCCACCTCTTTGGATTTAGCGCTCTCTCTCTCTCTCTCTCTCTAATATAAAATAATTTCCCCAGCCACTCTGGGCAGCTTCCAACACAGTATTAAAATACAGTAGTCTGTTAAACATTAAAAGCTTCCCTAAACAGGGCTGCCTTCAGATGTCATCTAAAAGTCTGGTAGTTGTTGTTCTCTTTGACATCTGGTGGGAGGGCGTTCCACAGGGCGGGTGCCACTACCAAAAAGGCCCTCTGCCTGGTTCCATGTAGCTTTGCTTCTCGCAGTGAGGGAACCGCCAGAAGGCCATCGGCACTGGACCTCAGTGCCCGGGTAGAACTATGGGGGTGGAGACACTCCTTCAGGTATACTGGGCCAAGGCCGTTTAGGGCTTTAAAGATCAGCACCAACACTTTGAATTGTGCTCGGAAACGTACTGGGAGCCAATGTAGGTCTTTCAAGACTGGTGTTATGTGGTCCCGGCGGCCGCTCCCAGTCGCCAGTCTAGCTGCCGCATTCTGCATTAGTTGTAGTTTCCGGGTCACCTTCAAAGGTAGCCCCACGTAGAGCGCATTGCAGTAGTCCAAGTGGGAGATAACCAGAGCATGCACCACCCTGGTGAGACAGTCTGCGGGCAGGTAGGGTCTCATCCTGCACACCAGATGGAGCTGATAAACAGCTGCCCTGGACACAGAACTGACCTGCGCCTCCACGGACAGCTGTGAGTCCAGAATGACTCCCAGGCTGCGCACCTGGTCCTTCAGGGGCACAGTTACCCTATTCAGGACCAGGGAGTACTCCACACCTGCCCGCCTCCTGTCCCCCCAAAACAGTACTTCTGTCTTGTCAGGATTCAACCTCAATCTGTTAGCCGCCACCCATCCTCCAACCGCTTCCAGACACTCACACAGTATATAAATTCTGTTTTACAATTTAGAATACTCATTTAAACATCCTTAAAGTATCAATGACTTCCCTTCTTCTCTTTCCACGGTTCATTTTGCATATCATAAATCCCTGCATATTTTACAAAAACTAAACCATTCCGTATTCCATTATTACATCCATCAAAACTCATCTACACTGTTGAATTTATCTTAATGCTGCCACTGTTTTCAAGTGTACACAATTTCCCACCATATATTCAATAAACGTTTTCCAGTCTTCTCTAAATGTATGTTCTTCTTGTTCTCTTATTCTATATGTTAAGTCTGCAAGCTGCGCATATTCTGTCAACTTAAGTTGCCATTCTTCTTTAGTTGAGACTTCGCTCGTTTTCCATTTTGGGGCTAACAAAACACAGGCCGCAGTTGGGATTTAGCACTCTTAATAGCTCGGTCGTTTTCTGCCAGGACAGCACAGAACGGTCTCTGTAATCCTCTGATGCCAGCTTGCGATAGCGAGAATAAAATCATACCACAGGCGTAAATGTTTAGAGGCCAGCCCAGAATCTTAGGCATATGAAAGTTCTGATTATGCAAAACTATATCGCTGATATAAAAGTTAAAATGGAGCTACAATACGGGTTTCTGGCCAACTAAGGTCTACTCAGAGTAAACCCACTGGAATTAATAGGGTAAGTGACTTAAGGTCCATGAATAACCATAGCTTAGATGTCCCAGGCCCTAAGGAAGTCAGACTATCCTCCACCAGGGCCAGGGCCTTTTCAGTGATGGCCCCTGACCTGGTAGAATGCTCTGTCCCATGAGACTAGGGCCCTGCAGGATTTAACCTCCTTTCGCCAGGCATGTAAGACAGAACTATTCCGCCTGGCCTTTAATTTGAATTCAGCCTGATCTTTTATTTCCTTCTCTCCCCCCCACCCTTTTATGAAGATTACCCACTCTGGGACCCCACAGCTAATTCTCTCCTGGCCTCCTCGCTGGCCCAATTAAGACTAATTCAGCCAGCTAGCCCTGGTGACTGACTAATGTTTACTGGATGGATTTCCCCCAAATTGATTTTTGAACTTTGAATTTTATTGTCATTCATGCTTTTGTACTGTATTTTATGTTGCTTCTATGTTGTATTACAATTAAGTGTTTTAAATTTGTTTTTAGCCGCCCTGAGCCCAGTTTTCTGAACAGGGAAGGGCAGGGTATAAATAAAAAATTATTATTATTATGCCCATTCATTCTAGTGGGTCTACTCTGAGTAGGACTCGCACTGGCTACAAACCAGAGCCTTCTTGGGGTTCTTTAGATGTAGGAATCTCTTCTGCAGGGTCAGCAAACTTTTCCAGCAGGGGGCCTGTCCACTGTCCCTCAGACCTTGTTGGGGGCCGGACTATATTTTGAAAAAAATAATGAATGAATTCCCAAGCCCCACAAATAACCCAGAGATGCGTTTTAAATAAAAGCACACATTCTACTTATGTAAAAACACGCTGATTCCCGGACCGTCTGCGGGCCGGATTGAGAAGGCGATTGGCCTTAGTTTGCCTACCCATGTGCAAGAGCCTGTTTGAACCTTCGGACGCATTTGTGTGTTGAAGCACACTACTTAAAAATTAAAGTCTCGAATCAATATTGGCGTTTAATAATTTAGCCCCGGGGTGACTTCTATTTATGGAAGCAAAAGCAGCAATTAAGTCAATAAAAGCTGTAAAATGCCGTGCAGGTTCTGCTGTGGTTTCCCATTACCAAATGGTTGAGCGAGAAGCAATTACCAAAGGAAATTCCCTTCCTTGAAACCTGCCTGGTCTACTACTACCGGTATACGATAATGACCCTCCAATCTTTGCAGGAGATACTTAGCAGACATTTTGGCCAATATATCAGTCAAGCCGATGAGCCTGTGGTTTTTAGCAGGACTTTTGTGGGGAGCAAAACTCTGGGGAACTGAGTTCCCTTACCTTTTTAAAATTAAATAATTACTATTTTTGTCTGGGGGCGGGGGCTGGAACGGATATAAACCCAATCCTTGAGCCAAAAATCCACCTGTATCAATAAAGTTGTGGCCATTTGCAAACCAGATCATTGCCTGCTTGAGTTTATTCAAGTTTATTGACTGCCCCGGGGTGGGTGTGGTACTGCGACTGGCCTCACA
Source organism: Podarcis muralis (assembly GCF_964188315.1). NCBI lineage: Eukaryota > Metazoa > Chordata > Lepidosauria > Squamata > Lacertidae > Podarcis > Podarcis muralis. The sequence continues at coordinate 83,222,602 of NC_135661.1, forward strand.
ATAAATAAATAAACAAACTTTGTGGTGATTTTCTCCACCATTATCCCCCCCCCCCCAAAAAAAAAGGACTGTTAGGATCCAGTCAATTGTCTTTCATATATATATATATATATATATATATATATATGCTTTCGTAGATTTTCACGGGTATAGGAATGCAGGTTTTGGTGTCCTCGGGTGTCTTCCCGTGTAAAAGTTGGGGTGTCTAGGCGACGTTTCGACGAGGTCTCACTCGTCATCTTCAGGCTGGTGCTTTCGGCTTCTTGTTACTGGAACAGAGCAGGATCTCAGTGTTTGAGTTCCTATAAATACTGTGAGGAGGTGTGGTGTATAGCCTCCAATGTTCTGGGCCGAGAGGAAGTTCCCAGGCTAGTGTGTCTTTTCTTCTTTTGTTCCTTAATTGCTTGAGGGATATCTTGAGTGATTTCTTGAGTGATATCCTGAGTACCACTTAGGTGGGTCATTAGGTGTGGATTAGTTGCTAAAGCCTTTGTGTCTTGACCTCTTGAACTTTGTGAAGAGCTTAGTTGTGCTCTGGCTTGGCTTCGTGTATAGGGGCGAGCTGTGGTTTTGTGGCCTGTGCCAGCCAGATCTGTGTAGGGATTGCAGGGGGGTGCAGCATCCGGAGGTGCCACCATGGTTTGGCTACTGGATGGTGTCTGTAATTTATCTGTGGAGAGGATATATATATGGACTATGATGCTAAATTTCCTCCCACTTGGTATACAGGCTGTATAATTTGTACACATAAACGTGCTTCTCGTTAACAAATTCTAGCAGTCTTGAAAATTTCAGGTGGCAGAAAATCCTGTCTTGGAGCATTATTTATAATTTAAATTATTATTTATAACCGCGGGGGGCCCGGACACATTTAATAGACCATAGATTGTTGAATCAGCCCAAAGTGCGGTTGAAGAGGAAAGATTTTGCCTGGCACCTAAAGATACGGAATGAAGGCGCCAAGCCAGCCTCCCTGGCAACAGCATCCCACAAATGGGGAGCCACCACAGAAAAGGCCCTGTTCTTGTGTTTGCCACCCTCTGGACCTCCCATGGAGGAGGCCCTTGGGTGATGAGTGCAGGGTTCATACGGGGAGAGGCGGAGCGTGAAATTAAAACTTCTCTGCTGATTTGAGCGCTGTGGCCGTATCCACGACTGGCGTGCGGCCCCAGAGTGGTTGGCAAATGATGCAAACGGCCTTCGGGTCGCAAAATTTTAGCCACCCCTGCTCTGCGTTAATAACGTACAGTCAATTAAAAACAACAACAACGAACCACGGCACACAGCTGTCAAAAGGACTGAGAACCCTTTTTCCTGATCTGCTAGTTCTCAGCTTGCAAGGAGTTAAAATAAAAAATGGAGAAGCATTTGAAAGCAGTAGCATGAAGCGATACAATCCCTTCCTACACCTCTTTCTTCTGGGCATGGGTAAACCTAGCCATAAACGCTGCATGATGTGAGAGATGGGTCCCTTCTAAAGGATTTTACCCATTTCCTTCCTGGCTCATTCTGTGCAATGGCCCAGGAACTGCTGTTTTCATCACAGTAGTGCAGAATCTTTGCAAGGTCTCTGCTTCTTAGAACCATAGAATTATAGATTTGCAGAGTCGGAAGGGATCCCCAGCGGTCATCTAGACCAACCCCCTGCAACGCATCATTTTCCAGGATGGCCTCTTTTCTTTTCTTTTTGGCCTGTGACCCTTAAGAGTGAGGATGTGATGGTGGGGATGCAAAATTGTAAGGAAATTTTGGAACGAGGTATATGAGGATCTGAAAAAAAATATTCAAGATTTCGTTTGCCAAAAAGCCAGAGGCTTTTTTTGTTAGGCATAATATCAAACGGCATTCCCAGAGATAAGAAAAATGTATTCCTTTACGCAACAGCAGTGGCCAGAATACTGATCGCAAAGAACTGGAAGGGGGAGAAAAGACCATCATTACTAGAATGGCAAAGTAAACTCTGTGAGTTTGTGAAAATGGCAAAGATGACGGCAACTATTGGAGGCCATTCAAATCAGAGAATAATTAAAGAGTGGGAGGGAGTGAAGGAATATATGAAAAAATATGGTTTCGGAACTGGAATATTAATAGATAGTGTGTAAAACGTGCAGGGGTAAGCAAGGAAATAATAAAAAAAATCAGCTGAACAATGATTAAATTATAACAACAGAACAAGACGGAAGAAGAAGAAGGAGGGGGGGAAAAGAGATCACACATGGGTGAAGGGGAAGGGGGGGTATAGTGGAATTTGAAGTATTGTTTATAATATAAAAGCTTTAATATAAAATTTCTGTTATATTTGTATACAGCAAAGAGAAGTTTAGAGTAGTTAGGTATATTTTAATTTAGTTAATTATGTAATAGGTTTATGTTAGAAAATGAATGTGGATGTTGGATTTGATGTTTGTAATTTTAGAAATATATTTTTTTTTTTTTTAAAGAGTGAGGATGTGCTTGCATCCAGCACACCAGAACGTGACAGTATATTACAGGTCAACAAACGGACAGTCCCTTATGTACTTACCTTTTCATTACTGAAGGTTTTATAGACCTGGTGTTCTTTGGCACAGTTTTCCTGCACTTAGAGGCTTCCCGTTTGTGACTTTAGCAGGCTTGCTGTGCTCACAAGCCCCGGCGCCAAGAGGCAGTTGTCCCTGGTGTGCCAAGGCCTGTTCCCCTGGGAGGAAAGACGCCGGTTTCTGTCGCACGCAGCCCTTTTTCACGTGGTGCACGCACGGAGCCGCTCTCCAGTGGAGTCCCAGCGCATAGATGTGCCTCATGTGACAAGCACACGCACACACAATGCTGCTGGATTTCCCCCTCCTGCCGTGGCTTTCTACCGTCCGATCCTGGCCACCGGCCAAGGGGATAAATTTAAATTCTGCCTGGGTGGCAAAACTAAACAGTCGCGCAGGCCGGGAGACAAAACAGTGCGCTTGGCATCTCTGAAAAGGGCATCTGCCACTCCCCCTTGGCAATGGCTGGAGGCGGAGGAGAGAGAAAAATCTCCTCCATGTACTTAAAAACTTTTCCACCCCAGTTGCTGGGATGGGTTCAAAGGGCAAGGAAAGCCACAGGTAGAAGCTAATGCAATTCTTCCTTCTCTGCCCCCTGTGCAAGGAGCTGGAGGAAGAGAGAGGGAAGATAAGGACCTAAGAAGTGGCCGGCTGGATCAGGCCAGAGGCCCACTTGAGCCAGCATCCTATTCCCAAAATGGCAGATCCTATGCGTATGACAGGGACGCAAGTGGCGCTGTGGGTTAAACCACAGAGCCTAGGGCTTGCTGATCAGAAGGTCAGCGGTTCGAATCCCCGTGACGGGGTGAGCTCCCGTTGCTCAGTCCCTGCTCCTACCAACCTAGCAATTCGAAAGCACGCCAAAGTGCAAGTAGATAAATAGGTACCACTCTGGCGGGAAGGTAAACGGTGTTTCCGTGCGCTGCTCTGGTTCGCCAGAAGCGGCTTAGTCATGCTGGCCACATGACCCGGAAGCTGCACGCCAGCTCCCTCGGCCAATAAAGCGAGATGAGTGCCGCAACCCCAGTCGGCCATGACTGGACCTAACGGTCAGGGGTCCCTTTACCTTTACCAATGCATATGACAAAACCAGGACCTGGGGAAAACAGCAGTCCTCCTTCTAGAGGCAGGGCTCAGCAAACTTTTTCAGCAGGGGGCCGGTCCACTGTCCCTCAGACCTTGTGGGGGGCCGGTCTATATTTGGGGGGGGGGGAATGAACGAATTCCTATGCCCCCAAAATAACCCAGAGATGCATTTTAAATAAAAGCACACATTCTACTCATGTTAAAACACCCTGATTCCCGGACCGTCCGTGGGCCGGATTTAGAAGGCGATTGGGCTGGATTCAGCCCCCGGGCCTTAGTTTGCCTACCCATGCTCTAGCCATTCTCAGCAACTGACATTCAAAGACATTCCCTCCAACATTTCTCTGATGGAGATAGGGATGTCCTGCTCCATAACAATGTTATTATTTATACCTTGCCCATCTGACTGTGCTGCCCCAGCCACTCTGGGTGGCTTCCAACACATATAAACATAATAAAACATTAAACATTTTTTTAAAAAAACCTCCCTATACGGGGCTGCCTTCAGGTGTCTTCTAAAGGTTGTATAGTGACTTATCTCCTTGGTTCGGGGGTCACATAACTCCATCATTTCTCCGCTGAAAATAGGGACGTCCTAAGGAAAAGTGGGACATTCCAGGATCAAATCAGAAACCGGGAGGGCTTCTGTAAATCCAGGACTGTCCCTGGGAAATAGGGACCCTTGGAGCGTCTGCAAAGACATAGTAAAGGTACAGGGACCCCTGACCATTAGGTCCAGTTGTGGACGACTCTGGGGTTGCGGTGCTCATCTCGGCAGGGGGTTGGAATAGATGACCCTCAGATCCCTTCCAATTTTACAATCCTATGATTCCATCTAGTCAGGATAAAACCCCAACCCAGATCTTCAACATGGGCGATCTGCTGGGTAAACATGGGCCACATCAGCAATCTACCCAACATTTGACATATTCCCCATTCTAGTTGGAACACAATATGTTTCATTAGTTTGTTTCAGGGTTTATTGCCAGCTTATCTTCAAGTTAATGAGGACTAGCTGCCTGGCTCCCTCCCCAGCCCCTAAATGTAGGAACCAATAAGCATTTTCCAAGCTTTTATTTCGTTTGCCTTCACGACAGATCGGTCATATAGTCTCTGTTTTACAGCGAAGGGACAGAGGGCCAACTTGTCACGTGCCACAAAATGAGTTGAAATAAAACCAGGCCTATATTTAATATATTTGATTGAATTTGATTGTCTGGTTGAGATTATTTCCCCTTGCCCTTCCCATGGCATTTGTAGCCTTGAGGTTCCAGACAATGAAAACCAAATTCCTGGAAGTTTGATAGAAAAGCATCTCCAGAGAATCCATATCTGTGGATGTCAGTCAGTTGAGGACACTGTTCATTCTAAGTTGTACTGCAAGTTATATGAAATTCCGAGGGCTAAATACTTAAAGAATACCCTGGGTCTATTGCCACCTTGGGTATTCTTTAAGTATTTAGCCCTCGGAATTTCCTGGGTGGCGCTGTGGGTTAAACCACAGAGCCTAGGACTTGCTGATCAGAAGGTCGGCGGTTCGAATCCCCGTAACGGGGTGAGCTTCCATTGCTCAGTCCCTGCTCCTGCCAACCTAGCAGTTCGAAAGCACCTCAAAGTGCAAGTAGATAAATAGGTACCGCTCCGGCAGGAAGGTAAACGGCGTTTCCGTGCGCTGCTCTGGTTCGCCAGATGCGGCTTAGTCATGCTGGCCACATGACCCGGAAGCTGTCTGCGGACAAACGCCGGCTCCCTCGGCCCATAGAGCAAGATGAGCGCCGCAACCCCAGAGTCGGTCACGACTGGACCTAATGGTCAGGGGTCCCTTTACCTTTACTTTATTGCCACCTTAGTGACATCTATAACATCAATGACCTGCTGTCTGGCTCAAACAAATCGGTTATGTTTGAGGAACTAGGGGAGAAGGCAACACATTTGCCTTCCCCCTATTCACATCAAGTAGAATTTACTTTTGAGAAAACATGGGCAGGAAGCATTCAGCCACAACACAGACATTTGTTCATTTTAAGAAAACCACAATAAAAAATTAGGCTGCAAACCGATGTCCTGTGTGGAAGTGAACTCCACCAGACTCAGTTTGGCTTAATTCTGAGCAGACACTCTGAGGAAGTGGCTTGTGCCTCCGTATGCTCTAAATAAAGAGGAACACAAAATGCCTATGTAAGAAATCCTTCTCAGCATAAGAATTAAATGTGTGCATCCAATGTTAATTCAGGGGGGGAAAGGCGCAGGGTGTTTAGGAAATACTGAATCAAGCTCTGCGTCAGGCCATGTGATTTGGCCTCACCCTGCGTTGCTAAGTGCCCATTTAGTGCCCTAATGTGAACAGAGGAGCTGACTTTTCCCTTTCTTCTCCTGGCAGGGCTTGCAGAAAATCCATCTCCAACCAAATCAACAGGAAGCTGAATCCCACAACAGGATTTTACTCAATTAACCCCTACCCATCCACCCCCCGGCTGGTTACAGCGATACAGTGGTACTTTGGGTTAAGTACTTAATTCGTTCCGGAGGTCCGTTCTTAACCTGAAACTGTTCTTAACCTGAAGCACCACTTTAGCTGATGGGGCCTCCCGCTGCCGCCGCACGATTTCTGTTCTCATCCTGAGGTAATGTTCTTAACCCAAGGTATTGCTTTTGGGTTAGCGGAGTCTGTAACCTGAAGCGTATATAACCTGAAGCGTATGTAACCCGAGGTACCACTGTACATCAACAAGAAGGCCCCACAGTCATAGAGTTGGAAGGAACATCTTGTCCCTGCAATATAGGAACACGCAGCTGTCCCGAACCTACAACCTTGGCGTTATATCTGCACCACACTCTGAGCCAGAGGTCAGCAACCTAAGGCCCATGGGCTGGAAGCGGCCCATGAGGGTCACTTAACCGGCCCATGTGCTGCCCCCTAACCGAGCCGCCCGCTCGGCGAGTCCTTAGGCACTGCGCTAAATCGGTGCAGTGCAGCGCGGGGACTCTCTTCCGTGGCTCTGGAAATCGCTTCTGTGCATGCCCAGACACTGGAAATTGCTTCTGCGCATGCCCAGACACTAAAAAGGGACGCGGGTGGCGCTGTGGGTTAAACCACAGAGCCTAGGACTTGCCGATCAGAAGGTCGGCGGTTCGAATCCCCGCGACGGGGTGAGCTCCCGTTGCTCCGTCCCTGCTCCTGCCAACCTAGCAGTTTGAAAGCACCTCAAAGTGCAAGTAGATAAATAGGTACCGCTCTGGCGGGAAGGTAAACGGCGTTTCCGTGTGCTGCTCTGGTTCGCCAGAAGCGGCTTAGTCATGCTGGCCACATGACCCAGAAGCTGTACGCCGGCTCCCTAGGCCAATAAAGCGAGATGAGTGCCGCAACCCCAGAGTCGTCCCGACTGGACCTAACGGTCAGGGGTCCCTTTACCTTTATGCCAAGACACTGGAAATCGCTTCTGCGCAGGCACGATTTTCAGCGTCTGGGCACACACAGAAGCAATTTCTGGCGCCACAAACATGCGCAGACATAGAATCATAGAGTTGGAATAGACCACAAGGCCCATTGAGTCCAACCCCCTGCCAAGCAGGAAACACCATCAGAGCACTCCTGACATATGGTTGTCAAGCCTCTGCTTAAAGACCTCCAAAGACGGAGACTCCACCACACTCCTTGGCAGCAAATTCCACTGTCAAACAGCTCTTACTGTCAGGAAGTTCTTCCTAATATTTAGGTGGAATCTTCTTTCTTGTAGTTTGGATCCATTGCTCCGTGTCCGCTTCTCTGGAGCAGCAGAAAACAACCTTTCTCCCTCCTCTATGTGACATCCTTTTATATATTTGAACATGGCTATCATATCACCCCTTAACCTCCTCTTCTCCAGGCTAAACATGCCCAGCTCCCTTAGCCGTTCCTCATAAGGCATCGTTTCCAGGCCTTTGACCATTTTGGTTGCCCTCCTCTGGACACGTTCCAGTTTGTCAGTGTCCTCCTTGAACTGTGGTGCCCAGAACTGGACACAGTACTCCAGGTGAGTTCTGACCAGAGCAGAATACAGTGGCACTATTACTTCCCTTGATCTAGATCCTATACTCCTATTGATGCAGCCCAGAATTGCATTGGCTTTTTTAGCTGCCGCGTCACACTGTTGGTGTGATTTCCGGCATCGCACTGCGCCAGTCCGGCTCACGGAGGATCTCCGCGGGAGTGATCTGGTCCATGCCCAGCAAGCCTTGCCGACCCCTGCTCTAAGCAACTGAGCCATCCAGGCTGATCAATACCTGGAAGGATCTCCCAGAGGAGTCCAATGTCTTTCTACCAGCTCAGACTGAGCCGTAAGTGGCAGTACAGCGGGCATCTGGTTTTGCATGCCTGTGGTGCTTAGCACCTGCCAAACTGTTAAAAATACGAAACGCTGAGTTTGCAGCCCTCCGTCTTGCAACAGCTGTGATCCCCACCCACCCTCATGAAAATTCACGAACTAGCTTTGCAATAGCTGGGCAAAGCACAACTGGCAACAATGTCTGGAATAATAAGAAGAAGGCGGTTCTTTTTGGGAGTCCCTTTCAGCCGGAAGAGCACCAAGACAAAATAATGATCAAGGGATGGTTTCGTGCCATCAGTCACAGAGAAACTCCTGCTGGAAAAAGTTCCTGTCCTAACATTGCATCCTTGCAGTCATTAATATGTGAATCTCTTTTCTTATTTACATTGACAAGGCTGCAATGCTGCGCACATGCTGTCCCACTGAGCTGAGCGGAACTTTCCTCTGAGTAGACATGCATGAGATAGAGTCCACCTTTCACCCTCCCAGCCCTCTATGCAATTCATAAGCAACACAATTCAAATGCTGCGATAATATGCCATATCAGGTGAAACAGCAGCAGCACAAACTTTAAATCAGTAAGTGAGCTGTTTCCAGAGGAAGGACTGTGAGGGGAGGGCGAATTTGTGCTAGCCACCAGGCAATGGCTTTTTCCACCTGCCTCCTACTGCCCTAGGAGCCTTCAGGAAGGAATTGCTGCCACAGGAATTATGTATATGAGTCTTTTAATGAGCTGAATTGAGTGGAAGATTATGAGTCATGAGGTGGGTAGGTGAATCCAACAGTGCTAAGTTTATTTTTTGGTTGCTGGTGTTGTTTTAGAGATTTTGAAGACTGTAATACTGTGTATACTGTACACCAACAAAGGTCTGCATAGTTAAAGCCATGGTTTTCCCAGTAGTGATGTATGGAAGTGAGAGCTGAATCATAAAGAAGGCTGATCGCCGAAGAATGGATGCTTTTGAATTATGGTGCTGGGGGAGACTCTTGAGAGTCCCATGGGCTGCAAGAAGATCAAACCTAGCCATTCTTAAGGAAATCAGCGCTGAGTGCTCACTGGAAGGACAGATCCTGAAGCTGAGGCTCCAATACTTTGGCCACCTCATGAGAAGAGAAGACTCCCTGGAAAAGACCCTGATGCTGGGAAAGATGGAGGGCACAAGGAGAAGGGGATGACAGAGGACGAGATGGTTGGACAGTGTTCTCGGAGCTACCAGCATGAGTCTGACCAAACTGCGGGAGGCAGTGGAAGACAGGAGTGCCTGGCGTGCTCTGGTCCAGGGGGTCACGAAGAGTCGGACAAGACTAAACGACTCAACAACAACAACAATACTGTGTGAATCCCATAATATGCCTTTTGTAATTCGGCTTATTTTCTGAGTTGTTTTGTACACAGTGCATTATAGACTGTAATTGTTTTACTGGCGATTTGTTAATTATTCTATACGATTTGAGTTGGGCTCATGATGTTCCATTACGTTATTGCTATTTATTGTGAATGAAAAGCATCACAGAAATAAAATCAATCAATAAATGGATTATATTTCACTCTTGCCTTTTGACGTTATAATCTCCAAGGCACCTTGCAGCACATCATTTCAAACTGGGCTGTATACTGCCCTCCATGTGAAGACCACAAGGCGACTCGCTACCTAAAAACACAAAATGAAAGCACAGAATACATGATGAAGCAAAACCAAAACAAACCAACAGCCAAAGGCCTGGTTGAAGAGAAACCTTTTCGCCTGGTTCCTAAAGATGTGTAATGAAGGCACCAGGCGAGCCTCCCTGGGGAGAGCATCCCACAAGTGGGGGGCCACCACAGAAAAGGCCCTGTTTTCATGTTACCACCCTCTAGACCAGTGTTTCCCAACCTTGGGCCTCCAGCTGTTTTTGGACTACAACTCCCATCATTCCTAGCTAGCAAGACCAGTGGTCAGGGATGATGGGAATTGTAGTTCAAAAACAGCTGGAGGCCCAAGGTTGGGAAACACTGCTCTAGACCTCTCATGGAGGGGCTTCACACAGAGAAAGGCCTCATAAGATGGTCTCAAGGTCCGGGTTGCTTCATAGAGGGAAAGGCAGTCTGCCCTCTACCTCAGCCAGCAAAAGGGCCTCAAGAGGACACTAACCGCGAAAGAAAAGATCCAAACATTTTGTATGCCTGGCGTCCCTAAAAGTTGGAAGCCCCAAGGGGCTGGCCACTCTTCTTACCCCATAGCTAGGCCGGCCTGATAGCCTGGAATAGCAAAGGGCTGTGCACTGAACCCTGCTTGGGAGCAGGCATGACTGCAGATTAGTATCATTATTTATTGTATTTATGAGGTGCTTTTTTTTTTGAAAGGCGAACTCAAAGCAACTTACAGAAACGTTCAGAGCAAGTACAAAAACAAGAGTAAGAACGAGCCAATACTGTTGTGCCAGGATTCATGTTATAGGCCGTTGTTGTTGCTGCTGCTGTTATTGTTATAAGTTGAGACTGTTTTGCCCCAGTCAGCAATCCAGCTGCTGAATTCTGCACCAGCTGCTGATTCTGAACCATCTTCAAAGGCTGCCCCATGTAAAATTATAGCTGTCAACCTTCCCTTTTTTTGCGGGTAATTCCCTTATTTCAGCGCCGTTTCCCGCTGCTTCCCGCTGCTATCCCGGATTGTCAGATATCCCGTAGACTGTCTCTGGGACAGGTGAGGCTGCTGATCCCTTATTTTCAAATCCGAAAGTTGACAGCTATGTGTATAATGATCTACAGTAATCTAACACAGAGGTTAGAATCATAGAATCATAGAGTTGGAATAGACCACAAGGGCCATCGAGTCCAACCCCCTGCCAAGCAGGAAACACCATCAGAGCACTCCTGACATATGGTTGTCAAGCCTCTGCTTAAAGACCTCCAAAGAAGGAGACTCCACCACACTCCTTGGCAGCAAATTCCACTGTCGAACAGCTCTTACTGTCAGGAAGTTCTTCCTAATGTTTAGGTGGAATCTTCTTTCTTGTAGTTTGGATCCATTGCTCCGTCTCCGCTTCTCTGGAGCAGCAGAAAACAACCTTTCTCCCTCCTCTATGTGACATCCTTTTATATATTTGAACATGGCTATCATATCACCCCTTAACCTCCTCTTCTCCAGGCTACACATGCCCAGCTCCCTTAGCCGTTCCTCATAAGGCATCGTTTCCAGGCCTTTGACCATTTTGGTTGCCCTCCTCTGGACACGTTCCAGTTTGTCAGTGTCCTTCTTGAACTGTGGTGCCCAGAACTGGACACAGTACTCCAGGTGAGGTCTGACCAGAGCAGAATACAGTGGCACTATTACTTCCCTTGATCTAGATGCTATACTCCTATTGATGCAGCCCAGAATTGCATTGGCTTTTTTAGCTGCCGCGTCACACTAATAGACAACAGAAGTTGGAGAATAGACAACAGAAGTTGAGATAATGCAACTTGCAGGGGCAAATCAGAAGATGCCAGAGGCTCTGAGCCTCTGGTCAACAACAGACTTATAAGGAGGCATCGCTTCTGTCCTGGCAGGCTGGAATGAAATGGAAGGACACAGTTTCTGAAAGTGGTTCTTCCACTTAGGGAGCGGAATACTTCAGCGGCCAGGTTCAAGCATGATGCGCATAATGCTAAACACAATGTCTGGACCTGTCTGGCCCAGCAAGGGTAGGACAGGGTACGGAAGGGATTTCCTATGCCCCTCCTATCGACTGCTACGCACCTTTTGCAAGCACCCTACATATCACTGTTCCAGGAAGAGTTTTCCATAAAATTCCCAGCAATGCTTTTCCGCACATGGCAGGTTTATCTGGCACAGGGCATGATAAGACACATGCCCAGCCGCATGTGGGAATTCCAAACCTCGGCATGATGCCAGCGAGAGGCACGCAAGGCGTCTCTCTCACTCCCTCTCTCTCTTTAGAATAATGTTTACTGAGACTTTTCCACCTAAAATACAATAAAACCAAACCAATCTAAAGAAGATCATTTGGAGAGAAGCAAGAATAAGCACAAGAAGAAACTGAGGAGGTAGAAAAAGAATAAGGAAAAGCAAACCCAGACTCCTCTAGTATTGTAATTATATCATAATCCTTTTTCCACACACAGAAGGGAGATTTTTGAAAAGCAAAGCATAAATATGGATAGAGTAAATAGAAAGAAAGAAAGAATTACAGATCATAAGAAAAGCAAGAGAAGAATAGAAATAAGAGGCACGCAAGGCTTCTGAGAGGATTTACAGGCCTCAAAACACGTGTCGCTTGCCTGCCGTTTATTTTGAAAAGGGGCAGGTGATGGACCCCCCCCCCCAACACCACCTTAGGCCATGGGGTTCATAGCCCTCCCCCCTTGGTAATGTTAGGGGGGTGATGTGAGGGGTTTGGGGTTCGTGCAGCTCACACCGGCAAATGCGTGACATGGAGCTTCAGGGGTACCTAACGTCCCCAGCGCAGCATCGCATCTTTGAGAGAAGATACTGAACCAACAAAAGGCGACCCATAACCGTCTCGATCTTCTCCCACAAGCCACCTCTCTCAGGACGCAAAAGTTGTGGGCAACACACTCAAGCTGCGGAGGAAAACTTCACAACTTTATACTATTTCCCTCCTGCTAAGGAAAACTCCTCCATGGTTTAACTTATGCACACCCACAAAATAAAATAAAAAAAACCCTCAGAGGTTCGCAGGACAAGTCAGGTCACCTAAATCTTCCCACATTTGTGGGGAGTCTTAGGCATGCGATCGCAGATTCACAGAAATAGCAGCATTGGAAGGCACCCGCACGGTCATCTAGTCCAACCCCCGGCAAGGATGTATCTTTCTCTATTTTTGTCCCTTTTTTTGATTTCCTCTTGTTTTCCCATCCGTCACAACTGCAATTTAATTTCACACATTATTTTTTTTAAAAAGCCAACCCACTTTCCACCTCTAATCCTGCTTTTTCAACTCAAGAATTCAATATCGCAAATAGCATCAGGAAGACAAACGCCGGAGCCACGGGCTGAATTTCAGCACTTGCAGATTTTTTTAGCTAATGCATTTTATCCTACAGATCTCCTATTGCCCCATTGTTTATTTCCACCTGTCGTAAAAGGCACCAGGAAGTAGAAGCAACACACCGAGCAAACTCTCCCCCCTCCAGCCCACCCTCCCCAAAACAAAGCACATTGGTAACAACAACCCCACCAAAAAAAGAACAACTCTCAAAAGCTCTGTTTTTCCTTCACCTGTGTCTTCTCATATAAAAGTTGTTTCGATACAATACGATACAATACGATACGATAATCTTTATTGTCATTGTCCCATACAGAACAACGAAATTGAAAAAATCTACATCAGACATTCAAAAACCAACAAGCCTGCTATCCCAGCCTGGTTAGCCCCCTAAAAACTCTGATACCCCATAATTAAATACAATATACTCCCACAGAGACTACCTTACACTGCATTTAAAACCAAAATCGCATTTGGATAGAAACTGTTTCTGAGGCGGCTAGCCCTAGTCTTTATAACCGTCCACCTTCTTCCAGAAGACAGAAGCTGAAAGAGATCGTTTCCGGGGTGCGCACTATCCTGCGCTATCTCTGCAGCTTTCTTATGGCACCTGGAAGCATAGATTTGATCTGAGGTGGGAAGCGTGCACCCAGTTTCAGCCATGCTACAGTCCTGCCACCCAGGCTCACGCCGTGTGATGCCGAGCGCGTTTGCTCAGGAGAAAAAAATGAGTATTTTTCTGCCGGATGGCACTTGCTTCCTAACAAGTAGACACAGGACTGCTCTGCAAAAATGCTTGGCATGTTTGCTTGGGAGCCAGTCCCACTGTGTTCAGCTTGCTCCCAGGTAAGCGCACATGCAGGATTTCACAGAAGAGGCACCATTGCCCAGAACAGAGCCAGGTCTCACCTGAAGGCCTTGTGAGAATGGGGAGGCTCCTTTTGTCCTCCTCTCCTCTTCTCTGCTTGAAGTTAGACTGTCTTCATCTCTCTCTTCCTCCTCTGCTCTCTCCCTCCTCTGCTATTGCTCCAGGCGATATGGGTGTCTCTCTCATCGCACACATACACACACACCCTGACACTGCAAGCAGAAGCGAAACCTCCCACTTTTTTTTTTAATTTCTGCAAAACCAAAACCATTCACAGACACAAGCCGCCTCTCTTGGGGAGACGAAAGGAAGGTGAAGCAGAGAGGGGGGGGAAACCAAAACAAGGCAGGCAGGTGCTTCTTTTTGAGCAGAAAACCACTGGAAGGAAGGCAAAAGGGTGGGGCATTTCATTTTCTGGTTGTTGTTTTTCTAAAGTGTCTTAATATTTCATCTCCCATCAAATATTCATGCTGCCGGCAGGGCTGTGGGAGGGAATCATTTGCTTAAGGACTCGCTTGGCAGCTCAGAAAAGCAAATCTGGAGGGAAAGGTCGAGGCAGGTGGACCCAGCGCTTTTCCCCAGGGGTTACGAAGGGGTACGCACAGCCCCCTAAACATTTTGTGAATCTTAAGTTTGGTCTCATTGAAGGGCAGTATTTCAATATGAGTAGGGGAAATGAGAGCACAGCGGTACCTCGGGTTAAGTACTTAGCGGAGTCTATAACCTGAAGCGTTTGTAACATGAAGCGTATGTAACCCGAGGTACCGCTAACCCAGAAATAGTGCTTCAGGTTAAGAACTTTGCTTCAGGATGAGAACAGAAATCGTGCTCCGGCGGCACGGCAACAGCAGGAGGCCCTATTAGCGAAAGTGGTGCTTCAGGTTAAGAACAGTTTCAGGTTAAGTACGGACCTCCAGAACGAATTACGTTCTTAACCCGAGGTACCACTGTACCCCAAAACATTTAGCCTAGCTTTGGCTGGGGAGGGCGGGATATAAATAAAAAATTATTATTATTATTATTATTATTATTATTATTATTAGGAATAGTACTGAGTGGGCCCACCTGAGGAATGAAGTCAGGAGATAAGACCAGGCATCTTAGGCAACTAAGGGGCTTACAGAAAACACACCTCAGGATGTGGCCTGGGGCATCCACAACCAGTTTCGGAAAACACACAGGGCAGGTGTTCCCTCCCTCCTGTCTCGGCCACCTAGCACGCCTTGAAACGGTTGCATAACTGGCTGAGAGTTCAACTGGTGTAGCACCACATCGCCTCTCCACGGTAGCAATTCTCAGGATTTCAGGCTTGGAGGTGCAGAAGAAGAGTGGGGAGATTTGTGAGTGCCAGAGGGGCTTTTTCATAGGGGCTTTCCGGAGGTGTGGGCCCTCCGGGTCAAGGAGATCAAGTTTTGTAGGAATGCTTTTACGTGTGGCCTCTGAAGACGGTTCGGAAACTCCAGCCGGCACAGAATTGAGCGGCCAGGTTGCTCAACGAGGCAAGACGGTTTCGGGCATATGACACCGATCTCGGCCCAACTGCTCTGGTTGCCAGTTTCCAGGCCCAATTCAAAGTGCTGGTTTTGACCTTGGTGTTGTTGTTTAGTCGTGTCCGACTCTTCGTGACCCCATGGACCAGAGCACGCCAGGCACTCCTGTCCTCCACTGCCTCCCCCAGTTTGGTCAAACTCATGCTGGTAGCTTCGAGAACACTGTCCCACCATCTCGTCCTCTGTCGTCCCCTTCTCCCTGTGCCCTCCATCTTTCCCAACATCAGGGTCTTTTCCAGGGAGTCTTCTCTTCTCATGAGGTGGCCCAAGTATTGGAGCCTCAGCTTCAGGATCTGTCCTTCCAGTGAGCACTCAGGGCTGATTTCCTTCAGAATAGATAGGTTTGATCTTCTTGCAGTCCATGGGACTCTCAAGAGTCTCCTCCAGCACCATAATTCAAAAGCATCAATTCTTCAGCGATCAGCCTTCTTTATGGTCCAGCTCTCACTTCCATACATCACTACTGGGAAAACCATGGCTTTAACTATACGGACCTTTGTTGGCAAGGTGATGTCTCTGCTTTTTGTCATTGCTTTTCTCCCAAGAAGCAGGCGTCTTTTAATTTTGTGACTGCTGTCACCATCTGCAGTGATCATGGAGCCCAAGAAAGTAAAATCTCTCACTGCTTCCATATAGGTTTTCACCTATAGAGCCTTAAACGGCGCAGGATCACAATACCTCAAGGACCGCCTCTCCCCATATAAACTGTCCTGGACCCGGCAATCATCACCTGAGGACTTTCTTCATGTGCCACCTCCATGAAAGGTCCGGAAGCTGTCAACACAAGACAGGGCCTTTTCTGTGGTGGCTCCCCGCTTGTCGGACGCTCTCCTCAAGGGAGCCTCGCCTGGAGTCTTCATTACATGTCTTTAGGCTCCAGACGAAAACATTTCTCTTCAGTCAGGCCTTGGGTTGATTGACACCCAATGCCTTTTTAAATGTGTTGTGGACGGGTTTTTTATTGGTTTGTTTCTGTTCTGGTTTTTATTATGTATTTTGCGGTTTTTATATTGTTGTGAACCGCCCTGAGGTCTATGGGTATAGGGCGTTATACAAATTTAATAAATAATAGTAATAAAATGTTATACCATGGAAGGAAGTTCCCCCAAGAGAGACACAGTAGGCATATAAACCATTTTGGGGGTGTGTGTTTTTTTGGGGGGGTTAAATTTTAAAAACCCCAATCAAGCAGGTTGTAATTTTTTGGAAACAAATAATATATTTATTCGAAAGCAGTTGTAAAGCCCAACTTTTTTTTTTAAAGGAAAAAGGCCACCTTTAAGCCGTGTGCAAAAACAGGACGTTAAAAAGTGTTTCGTAAAACTGCTTTATTTTTTTTTAAGAAAAGGATTTGGTGATAATTCTGGGAATTAAAGGGTGGGGCGAAGCCTGGGCAGCAAGATAAATATTTGTGAGGCCATCTGAAGCAAGGAGTAGGGGTGTGTCTTGTATGGCAGAAGGGATGGGGTTGGAGATATGGCAGAAAAAAACCGTTTTGGGTCCACCACTAAGTGTTAAGGAGAAGGGGGATTACTCTGAGAAGCTGCAGTTATCTGAGGCCCTCAGCCTCATTGGGAAAGCACTTTGGAAGTCATTGGCTTGGACCTCTGGCAAGTGTACACTCTCTCCCTGCTAATAGTCTCTGATGGGATGGGAGAATTTGAAGGGTAGGTGTCAGAGTAGAAAGAGGGTTAAAAAAATAGCAGAGAGAGAGAGAGAGAGAGAGAGAGAGAGAGAGAGAGAACTTCTAAGAGCAAAGTTCCCAAGTCTTCATTCTTAGAATCATGTAGAGTTGGAAGGGACCATGCAAGTCATCCAGTCTAACCCCTTGCAATGCAAGTGTGTGAGACTTGAACCCACAACCTTGAGATTAAGAGTCTACTGCTCTACCAAATGAGCTATACGAAAAGAAACAGGTCTCCCAGCACCGCTATAGAGCACCCTCCCATGCCAAATTCTATGCACGCCTACATTTAAAGCACATTCTCCCGCCGCCGCCCAAGAATACTGGGAACTGTAGTTTCCCCGTCACAGAGCTAAATTCCCAGCACCCTTAACAATCTACAGTTCCCAGAATGATTATAGGGGGGGGGGGGCTGTGTGTGCTTTAAATGTATGCTGTGCACACAGCTTATGTTTAGCCGACAATTCGAAAATATGGAATTTCTCGAGCACCTGACCGAAAGCAGGATCGTGAAACACAACGGAGGGGGTTGATGGCGAAACAGAGATTTGCATAAACAGTTACTCAGCCCCATAATTATTGCCTCGTTTGGGGTGTTCAGCTGGTTGCAATCTGAGTTTTCTCCCTGCTGATCAAGATAAGCCGGTGACAGCAGAGACCACAAAATTGCTAGAGAGTGGCATTGGGGAAAAAGGAAAGGCCGCAACTATGCTCTCTTTGATCTTTAAATTGCACATTTCAGTTTGGCAATTTAATCCGCTTGGTCGTGTTTATACCTAGGTGTCCTTTGTACGCAAATTCCAATAGCCGGTGGCTGAGCTAGGTGCTTAGCTATAAAGGTCTTTGGTTTATGACCCCCTTATGACGGGGTCGCTCCAGAATGTGCAAAACCAGTTAAGATTCTTCCTCCACAAATCTCCCCGAGAAATTTATAATGTTTTTGGAAGGACCTGCTAATCCAACAAGTCCGTTTACGTCGCCTTCAGCTCAGCTGCTGACTTTACGGAGGTTTGACCTTCGATTCATAACCAGGGGCTCTTCTTTTATATAACCTCCGTTCCGACTTGTTTTGCTCACACGGCAGTTGTAATTACCCTTGACACTTTCAAATAAAATTTAAAAAAAAACTTTCGAGAAAAGTTGCAAGCCCGCTTCGTTTTGCACGCACTCCTCCCGTCGTCCACAGATACCCCAAATTTCTGACATGCGACAAAAGAGAACCAACTTTTGCAAAGCTTTAGAAGTAGCTATTTAAAACTCTTTTAAATAGCTTGCCAACAAAGGTCCGTATAGTTAAAGCCATGGCCTTCCCAGTAGTGATGTATGGAAGTGAGAGCTGGACCATAAAGAAGGCTGATCGCCGAAGAATTGATGCTTTCGAATTATGGTGCTGGAGGAGACTCTTGAGAGTCCCATGGACTGCAAGAAGATCAAACCTATCCATTTGGAAGGAAATCAACCCTGAGTGCTCACTGGAAGGACAGATCCTGAAGCTGAGGCTCCAAGACTTTGGCCACCTCATGAGAAGAGAAGACTCCCTGGAAAAGACCCTGATGCTGGGAAAGATGGAGGGCACAAGGAGAAGGGGACGACAGAGGACGAGGTGGTGGGACAGTGTTCTCGAAGCTACCAGCATGAGTTTGACCAAGTTGTGGGAGGCAGTGGAAGACAGGAGTGCCTGGCGTGCTCTGGTCCAGGGGGTCACGAAGAGTCGGACATGACTAAACGACTAAACAACAACAACAAAATTTAAAGCTCTGCTCAATATCTAGCAAAACCAGAGCTTTTTTTTCTTCCCAGCGGGAACTCACCAGAACTCGGTTCTGGCACCTCTCAGGTGGGCGCCATTGCCATTATAAGAGAACAAGGGAGGCTTTCATGGTACATTCCAGCACCTCTTTTTCTATAAAAATAGCACTGAGCACAGCAGTAGGTATTTTACAAGTACAGTGGTACCTCGGGTTAAGTACTTAATTTGTTCTGGAGGTCCGTTCTTAACCTGAAACTGTTCTTAACCTGAAGCACCACTTTAGCTAATGGGGCCTCCTGCTGCCGGAACACGATTTCTGTTCTCATCTTGAAGCAAAGTTCTTAACCCGAGGTACTATTTCTGGGTTAGTGGAGTCTGTAACCTGAAGCGTATGTAACCTGAAGCGTCTGTAACCTGAGGTACCACTGTACAGCCTGCAATAAAACGTTGCAGTACATCCCCACCCTGATATTTCTCCAGGTCAAGGTTCCACTAAGCCTAGAACAGACGCCTGTTATTCCATTAGTTACAATGGTCACCTAATCAAACTTTAAGATCATTGAAACTGTCTCCTCCATCATTGCTTGGTTCATGGGGCTGGAAGACTGCGATGGAAAACCAGGCGTGCATCTTTAAACAGAACGCCAATATCCTTCTTATTGGGGGCTGCCTGATAAAATATCTCTTAAAAATTCCTACAATATTCTACAAAGTTTTCCCTGCATATGCGGCAACCACTAGGGATGCTGCAGAATTCTGACGGAAGCGTTAGCAGAAATGCCCGATGTTCGCTTGTTCATCTCATCACCAGATCGTAAATCGAGCCGGCAAATGCAATTGTTCCGTCCACAAACAATATGCAATTGATGATGTCCCCTCATGTCCTTTGCATTGTATTTCCTTTGTGCTTAAATAAACAGTGTGGAACAATAGGACATTTAGGTAAAGGTAAAGGTACCCCTGCCCGTACGGGCCAGTCTTGACAGACTCTAGGGTTGTGCGCCCATCTCACTCAAGAGGCCGAGAGCCAGCGCTGTCCGGAGACACTTCCGGGTCACGTGGCCAGCGTGACATCGCTGCTCTAGTGAGCCAGAGCCGCACACGGAAACGCCGTTTACCTTCCTGCCAGTAAGCGGTCCCTATTTATCTACTTGCACCCGAAGGTGCTTTCGAACTGCTAGGTTGGCAGGCGCTGGGACCGAGCAACGGGAGCGCACCCCGCCGCGGGGATTCGAACCGCCGACCTTTCGATCGGCAAGCCCTAGGCGCTGAGGCTTTTACCCACAGCGCCACCCGCGTCCCCTATAGGACATTTACATGCAAACAATTTCAACACAGCATACGGCAAAATGAAGAACGCAATTTCGTTTCATGAACCGAACTGCAGCGGAATGGACCAGCACTCCGTCACCTGAGCTTGCTATTAGATGGAATGACAAATAATTGACAGCAATACCTTATTGGAACAAACCAAACAGTTGTGCTCTAGTAACAAATCCGTTCAAGGGTTTGGGTTGATCCTGAGACTCAGCCACTGTGTAAATTCATCAGCCTTTAGAACAGGGGTAGGCAACCTAAGGCCCGTGGGCTGAATGCGGCCCAATCGCCTTCTCAATCCAGCCCACGGATGGATCAGCGTGTTTTTACATGAGTAGAATGTGTCTTTTTATTTAAAATGCATCTCTGGGTTATTTGTGGGGCCTGCCTGGTGTTTTTACATGAGTAGTATGTGTGCTTTTATTTAAAATGCATCTCTGGGTTATTTGTGGGGCATAGGAATTCGTTCATTCCCCCCCCCCCCCATAATTTTTTTCAAAATGGTCTGAGGGACAGTGGAGCGGCCCATGGCTGAAAAAGTTTGCTGACCCCTGCTTTAGAAGGACACTGCGTGGAAATTTCCAGAGAGGGGGATGGTGGAAGAAGAGCGTGCTAATGGTTAGAGCTGGAGGTTACCGTGAAGGATGTGGGAAAGACCCCAGGCAAAGAGGACTGTTTGTGCAAAACAAGTTCAGTCTGTTGGCATGTGCATTGCAAGAGTTTGAAGGTTATTTCTGGCTGCTGTCCCTCTTCCTCCCAAACAGCTGAAGAACAAGATTTGTAAAATCAAGTGGGTGCCCAAAGTTATCTAAACAAATGTGGCAGGAGCCCTTATTACCTAGGTCCAGTACCGATGTTTTTAAAGAGCCTTTTTGACAACCCTATAAGGCAAAGGCAGATGAGGAAAATTCTCAGTCTTCCTTTGCCAGACTTGGCTCTCTCACCCGCCCCACCTTTTTAAAAATACCTTCAAAATTGGCACCTTTATTTTAGGAATTCAGCAGTTTCCTGTGTGCACAAAAAACACAGCAACTTTTTCTTCTCCGTTGCAAACAGGAGGCGAACTTAGCTGGCATTATTATTATTATTATTATTATTATTATTATTATTTGGTCAAGTTGCATTTCTGAAGCAGTTTCAGCCAAAAAGAAAACAAGAGGTGTTGTGCGTGCGTGTGTGACCTTTATCTGTTTGGAGTTGGCAACAGGTTAATTATGTGTTAGCTGAAACACGGCTTCCGTTTGCTCACCTGGGTTGCTTAATTGAGCTGACCTCTGTGCATTACAGAAGAGCCTGGGGTGGGTTTAGGGAGAGAGAGAGATTTGTCATAGAATCGGAGAATTGCAGAGTTGGAAGCGAAGCCAAGGGTCATCTAGTCCAACCCCCTGCCATGATTCTATGATTAAACACCGTTTATCTTAGCTGTGGTTTACTGTGACAGAAGGTAAAAATGCCAGCTGCTTTTCCACTAGACTACACTACATTTTAAGGACACGGGTGGCGCTGTGGGTTAAACCACAGAGCCTAGGACTTGCTGATCAGAAGGTCAGCAGTTCGAATCCCCGCGACGGGGTGAGCTCCCGTTGCTCGGTCCCTGCTCCTGCCAACCTAGCAGTTCGAAAGCACATCAAAGTGCAAGTAGATAAATAGGTACCACTCCAGCGGGAAGGTAAACGGCGTTTCCGTGAGCTGCTCTGGTTCGCCAGAAGCGGCTTAGTCATGCTGGCCACATGACCCAAAAGCTGTATGCCGGCTCCCTCGGCCAGTAAAGCGAGATGAGCGCTGCAACCCCAGAGTCGGTCATGACTGGACCTAATGGTAAGGGGTCCCTTTACCTTTACACTTTACCTTTGGAATATCTGTCTTAATGCTTAATAAAATCTTGGATAGTAGAGTCAGGTTGCCCAGCGTGTCCATCATGATTCCTGAAATTAATAGCCGATGTGAACCATGGGAAGTGATGGAGGTAGGAAATATTTGTTATTTGTATCATAGTTTTGTGGTAGCCTTCATGCCATGTATACCCTGCTAAAAGGACCCCACATATCAGAGCTAGAGGAAAAACATCAGCCTGAGACTCCAAAGACCACTGCCAGACACAGCAGATAAGGCCTTGACTTGATGGATCAACGTTATGACACAGCATAAGAGAGCATCATATATTCATTAATCTCACATAAAACTGCTTAAAATATCCAGAGAAGCTCCTGCCAATGACAGCCTTCTCTTGTACTCTAAAACATCTCCAGGTTGGAGAATGTTGGCATAGACTTGTGGAGGCTGTGGGTGGGAGAATTCTGGCACCGATCTGCGTGATTGGCTCTGAGACTGGGTTTCTTCTTCCACTTGGGCAAGCGTCAGAGGAGGCGCGCCAAGGCTTCCGCTGGGATGCGGTGAGAGATGGCAGCAGCCTCACCTCCAGATTTCTCAAGCAGTATCAGCAGTCATTGCCCGATATTGCAAAATGCAATGCAATTCCACTCGTTCGGGGAATCCTTATGCAAGTGCGGAACGGCCTCCTGGCAACAGGCAACTGCCATCCTCTTTTCCCATGTGTTCAGTCACCAGGGCTGGTCCCCCATGGCTCACCCAAGGGACAGATTCCTATCAGGAAGACGTCTCAGGTCTTGCCTATGCAGGTAGCCGAATGAAAGGCCGGAGGACTGCAACACGGCAGTGACTCCATTCCCAAAAAACCCCCGCAGAAATGCCCAGCCAGAATAAGAGAGGACACTGATCTGAATACGTTTTGCATACACCAATTTATCTGAGAGATGCATATTTCGAAATGATGGCTACAACTTAAAATACAAGTGTGATGCCGTAGTGGGGAAGGCTCTGACCTTCAATCTACAACCCAAGGGGCTCAGCGTAGATGGGGAACTTGAAGCCATGTGCACATCCATCTCTCTCTTGTTTAACATGAAATGGCTTTCAGATGAACCAGACGGCCCTTCAAACAGAGGACACCTTCAAACAGAGGACCGTACTCTACAAAGTGGGACGCAGGTGGCGCTGTGGGTTAAACCACAGAGCCTAGGACTTGCCAATCGGAAGGTCGGCGGTTCGAATCCCCACGACGGGGGTGAGCTCCCGTTGCTCGGTCCCTGCTCCTGCCAACCTAGCAGTTCAAAAGCCCCTCAAAGTGCAAGTAGATAAATAGGTACTGCTCTGGAGGGAAGGTAAACGGCGTTTCCGTGCGCTGCTCTGGTTCGCCAGAAGCGGCTTAGTCATGCTGGCCACATGACCCGGAAGCTGTACGCCGGCTCCCTCGGCCAGTAAAGCCAGATGAGCGCCGCAACCCCAGAGTCGGTCACGACTGGACCTAATGGTCAGGGGTCCCTTTACCTTTACTCTACAAAGTAGGACCCATGGTGATCCTATTAAGAGTGCTGCAGGTGGGAGATCGACATTTTAAAATACAGTCCTACCTCCGCTTACGTATCCCTCTGGATACATAAACTTCGAGATGCAAACACAACAAACCCGGAAGTATTTTTCCGGGTTTCGCCGTGCGCGCATGCGCAGAAGCGGTCCTCCAGTTGTGAATTCCTCGGGATGCAGCCGGACCTCCAGAATGGATCCCGTTTGCAACCGGAGGTACCACTGTAATCTTCTATGGGAGGAAATGAAGGGGAAACACTCCCTGAAAGCAAAAAATATCTAGCATGTCAGGGAGAAAAGTTCTAGACCAAACCATCCATTCTACCCACAAGGGTAGACATTCACTCATCAAATTTTACAGGTCGTTGGGCACTTGTTGACTCTGCTATCTCCTTCCCACCTAATTCTGCTGTATTATAACTTTAAAACAACAGGCCAACCACTCTCTCTCCTGCTGGCGTTCAGGGGATGAGTGCCATTGCTTACATAGCAGGCAGATGAGGAAAAAGCACTTGGCAGCCGGTGAAGCCAAAAATTATGGGAGGAATTCAATGCTGTGCTGATTTGAAATCACTTAGCAGTGTGCCAGTTGTGCAAGAGAAGTCATGGGAAGTCGCGATGGCTTTCGGCACTCTTCTGCTGTAGGTCTCATCCTGCCCGCTCTGTGCAACCTCTTGCCCCAGCAAGCTTCCACTGGTCCAGCTGTTGCAACACATTTCATACCATGCCTCTGTTACTCTCAACCTTATGCCAGCCCTCGCACTGGTGCTCAAAGAATGCCCTTTTACCAAATTGCATCTCTTAAACTCTGCAGAGCACCCCTAAAGCTGCAAGATGGAGTACAGGGTCAGATTTAAGGTGCTGGTTTTCGCCTTTAAAGCCCTTCACAGCCTAGGACCCTCTTACAGTGGTACCTCTGGTCAAGAACTTAATTCGTTCTGGAGGTCTGTTCTTAACCTGAAACTGTTCTTAACCTGAGGTGCCACTTTAGCTAATGGGGCCTCCTGCTGCTGCCGTCGTGCGATTTCTGTTCTCATCCTGAAGCAAAGTTCTTAACCTGAGGTACTATTTCTGGGTTAGCGGAGTCTGTAACCTGAAGTGTCTGTAACCCAAGATACCACAGTACTTACGGGACCGCCTCTCCTGGTATGCCCCACGGAGGACCTTAAGGTCCATAAATAGCAACACCCTAGAGGTCCTGGGCCCTAAGGAAGTCAGATTAGCCTCAACCAGAGCCAGGGCCTTCTCAACACTGGCTCCGGCCTGGTGGAACGCTCTGTCTCATGAGACCAGGGCCCTGCAGGATCTGATTTCTTTCCGCAGGGCCTGTAAGACAGAGTTGTTCCGCCTGGCCTTTGGCTTGGAATCAACTTGATCCTCTTTCCTTTTTTCTTTCTCCTTCTGTGATGGAACTCCTATTTGGGGACTTCCCTGGCTTTTTTCTGGCCCATGTAGGACCAGTCTGGATAGTCGGCCTTGGTGAAGATTTGACGTTTTCATCCCCGAAATGGTTTTGATTTGAGTTCCTCCTGAAATGAGGCTGCATTTTAATGTTGTACTAAATCTTGTTTTTATGTTGTATTTCAATCAATTGTTTTTACCTGGTGTTAGCTGCCCTGAGCCCGGTCTTGGCTGGGGAGGGCAGTGTATAAATATAATTTATTATTATTATTAAGATCGTGACACATTTTGGTCCCGTGTGCATGAAAGCAAGTTGGGGCTGTCCCACGGAAGATGGAGGAAGATGGTTTTTCTCCTGCTCTGGAGGCCAGGACTCAAACCAATGGATCCAAGATGCAAGAAAGGAAGTTCCAGCTAAACATCAGGAAGAACCTTCTGACAGTAAGAGCTGTTCGACGGTGGAACAGACTCCCTCGGGAAAGTTGTGGACTTTCCTTCCTTGGAGGTTTTTAAGCAGAGGTTGCACGGCCATCTGTCATGGGTGCTTTAGTTGAGATTCCTGCATTTCAGGGGGTTGGACCAGATGACCCTCAGAGACCCTGCCAGCTCTATGATTCTATGATCAAATGCAAAAGAAAGAAGAAATAATTAACACGTCTCTAAACCCCACAGCTGGACGCGGGTGGCGCTGTGGGTAAAACCTCAGCGCCTAGGACTTGCCGATCGCATGGTCGGCGGTTCGAATCCCCGCGGCGGGGTGCGCTCCCGCCATTCGGTCCCAGCGCCTGCCAACCTAGCAGTTCGAAAGCACCCCCGGGTGCAAGTAGATAAATAGGGACCGCTTACCAGCGGGAAGGTAAACGGTGTTTCTGTGTGCTGCGCTGGCTCGCCAGATGCAGCTTTGTCACGCTGGCCACGTGACCCGGAAGTGTCTCCAGACAGCGCTGGCTCCCGGCCTATAGAGTGAGATGAGCGCACAACCCTAGAGTCTGGCAAGACTGGCCCGTACGGGCAGGGGTACCTTTACCTTTACCTTAAACCCCACAGCTAATTCTCCCCTGGTCTCCTCGCTGGCCCAAGTAGGACCAATTCAGCCAGCTAGCCCTGGGGATTGATTTTTGATTTTTGAATTTACTGTTATTCATGTTTTTATACTGTATTTTATGCTGCTTTTATAATTAAGTGTTTTAAAGTGTTTTAAATTTATTGTTTGCCGCCCTGAGCCCGGTTTTTGAACCTGGAAGGGCGGGGTATAATAGTAATAATAATAATTTATTATTTATATCCCGCCCATCTGGCTGAGTTTCCCCAGCCACTCTGGGCGGCTTCCAATCAAGTGTTAAAAACAATACAGCATTAAATATTAAAAACTTCCCTAAACAGGGCTGCCTTCAGATGTCTTTTAAAAAGATGATAGCTGCTTATTTCCTTCACATCTGAAGGGAGGGCGTTCCACAGGGCGGGCGCCACTACCGAGAAGGCCCTAAAAATAAATAAAAATGTATGATTATTATTATTTATTATAAACCTGAGGCTCCTGTTGAGCCTGAGACCCTGCCCAAATGGCCCTCCTTCTTCCCACGTCTGGTTGATTCAAAATGTGGTGGAGCCAATCACTGGGCGTAAGGTTGTCATCTTTGGTCGGGCAAAATACGGGACAGGTCAGGCAAAAGAAAGGACAGGCTGGAAGGTGGGGATTGGGGGGCACACACTCGCATGACACCAAATCCGTCCCCCACTTTGCGGAGGGGGGGTTCCCCACATATGACCTCCAGGGGGCGAGGGAGGGAGAGAATGCCACTCCTTTCTGTTTCTCTGTATTGTCACCCGTGTCAGGCCAGGCTCTTCATGAGCCACAACGGCTGTTTTGGGCCGGCCAATCTCAAAAACGGGAAATATGGTGTCGCGTTTGAGGTCCAAATGGGACAAGGGACACTTTCGTCCAAAAACCGGGGCGATCCCATTTTTTCTAGGGACGGGTGGCAACCCGAATGGGTGGGGCCCTTCTGCTGGGTGGGGACTCTGAAGTCCTGCCTTGATGGTAAAAAGGTAAAGGACCCCTGGATGGTTAAGTCCAGTCAAAGGCGACTCTGGGGTTGCGGTGCTCATCTTGCTGTGGCGTTTGTCCACAGATAGCTTTCCGGGTCATGTGGCCAGCAGGACTAAACCGCTTCTGGTGCAATAGGACACCGTGACGGAAACCAGAGCATTTGGAAACGCCGTTTACCTTCCCGTCACAGTGGTATCTATTTATCTACTTGCACTGGTGTGCTTTCGAACTGCTAGGTTGGCAGGAGCTGGGACAAAGCAACGGGAGCTCACCCCGTCGCGGGGATTCGAACCACCAACCTTCTGATTGGCAAGCCCAAGAGGCTCGGTGGTTTAGACCACAGCCCAGCACCCATCCCACGTGGCCAGACGCAGCAGCAGGAATGTCTGATCATGGAGGGGGCAAGGAAAAACCACCCTGCACAAACACATATATGCAAAAAAGCAGCTTTAGGGAAAATGCTATCTTGGGCTCGAAAGAACCCCCACAAGCCGGGAGCCCTGTCTAAGCAAACAGCTCTATCTCTTCCGTGGGAGGACAAACCAGGCTGAGGGAGAAGGAGTTGAGGCGCATAGATGTCAAGGGAGAAACATGCTTTGCTCCAGGCCTGAGTCACATTTTCGTGCGACAGCAAGCACAAAGAACGCGAGGAGGCGATAAGGCGAGTTTGCAACTGTATTGGGGGGGGGGGGGGGACACCAGCGGTTAAAAATAAAATGGTGTGACAATCCTGCGCCTGCTCGTTCCATAAGAGGTAAGAGGAAAGGGAGCAGACCTCAAGTTGGGCAGAGAGAGGCAGAAGTTTCCCCCTCGTTTATGGCGGCCTTGTTGACACGCAGAGGGTTGTTGCCTCCAGCTAAGGTCTCGTCCGTGCGGTCGTTTAATGAAGACAGAGAACTTCCTGTGACTTGCCTTTGCTCTATTGTCTGGATTTTCTCATACCAAGGCTACTCTGAAAACGGAGAGGCCTGGGTAGGAAGAAACCCAGACTGAAGGAGGGTAGGAGTGCGGACAGCAGAATGAACGGAGGTACTGAAAGCTTGCTCTCCACAAGGCTAGACACACACGCCCACGCGCGCGTCTATGCAGGCTCAGGCTTTAGGCTTCAGACTCGCCAAAGCCTGAGTTCAGGGTCTAGCTCAGTTGGCAGAGCATGAGACTCTTAATCTTAGGGTTCTGGGTTCGAGTCCCATGTTGGGCAAAAGATTTCTGCATTGCCGGGGGTTGCACTAGATGACCCTCAGGGTCCCTTGCATGCATGGGAGCCACCTCCCAGGGGCCATAGGTGTTATGTACTGAAGTTCTCACCCTGGGCCAGCAGGGGGGTACTGTAGCTAGTTATGCAAATAAGGGATCGAAAGTGACGTTCAGTGATTGGATAGTTTTAGAAAGTTGATACAGTTACGTTGTACTGGAGCTCTATATAAGCAGGCTGACTGAACCCTTCAGTTCAGTTCTGTCCTGGCCTGTAAATAAACAAGAGCTGTTGGAAGAATTGCTGTGTCATCTGATATGTTCACCCACAACTTAACAGTAGGGGCTTCAGCCCCCACAATAGAAGATTTGAGGGGGCAGGGCCCCCACAAAGTTGATGGGCATTCCCCTTCAAATGGTGTATGTGCACTGCCTCATGCGATCGATTATGTGGGGCGAGGGCAACGATATTTTGTTATTCAATTTGTGTAATGGTTCTAGGGGTTCCTCGTTCGTAAGCCGGTGCAAACACCTGGCTGGGTTGCCTGAGTGAACCTTTTCTGTCCGGACAGCCACTCTCCCATGGCTGTCTCAATCGCTGGCAGAATCCGTCAGTGGGCGTTTCTTAAACTTCTTCCAGCAAAGAAGCTATTTGACGCCTAGTCTCCTCCTCCTCTCTCTGCGCGAAAGCCTTCTGCGCAAGGAGGGCGTAGGCAGCGGAGGACCTCTACTCTCCCCGCTGGTCCCCGGCAAGGAGTCATGGGACCGCCTCGCCGCTTCCCCCATCTGCCCCGCTTCTCCACTGGTGCTACGCTGATTCTCTTCCCCAGAAGATGGGCTGCCTCTCCCACTCCCGGGACGCTCTCTGGGATCCCTCTGGATTTTGCTCTCTCCCTCCGGCACTGATGGCAGTTCCCTGACAATTTGGCACCCCTGATTCCAAGTCTACAATTCTATGATTCAGTAACCGGTCACAGGGCAAGCTGGGTTTTCGTTAGGGTTCTCAGGAGGTCTCCGAGGCCAAACCCAAGACCCGGAGATGAGGCAAGCAAGGAACCACATTGCACATTCTGTTCTGCTACTACTGACGTCACTCACAGTCACATTTCTCAGCCCTCTCTGGGCCTTTTACAATGGATCCATTGGGTCATTAATGGCCCATGGCAAACAGGAAGCACAGACTAAAGAGAGCAAGAGAGGCCCGGTCTGAAATTTAATTTAAATGCTGTAATGGCTTTTCATGGGAGGGAGGGGCAGAGAAGTTGGCCACTGTGGATTAATCATCACAAGTTAGAAACAAACGCTCAGCAAGAAGGAAGCCAATGGGAATGGACTTTTTTCTGACAAATACTGGAAAGCCAAGGGCGTTGGACACGCACGATGCACAGTACTGTATTTCTGGTACAGCACTGGGATGAACAGAAGGCAACAGAAGACACACACACACACACTGCCATGCTTCACAGAGGAAATTAACTCCAGTGGCTGAGAGCCTGCGCAGGAAACGATGGCGGGAGATCTCGCTTCTGGAAATCGCTGGCGGGCTTAGATCAGAAAAAAGACTTCACTTGTGTGTCGGGAACAGTAGGAGAAACAGGCAGTGCAAGGCAAGCTTTGCTGTGTTAGGATAAGGAGGAGGCAAACCTTTGTTGAAATAACTCGAGAACTGGGACCCTTTTCACCCAGGGCGCCATATTCCCTTTCAGGGGCGGGGCCATGTCAGGGGTGGGCGGGGCCAGGGGCAAAAGCAGGCGGGGCAAAAACAGGGGTGCACTGGGGTAACCTTTTGTAATATGGCACCCTGTGTGAGGCCAAAATTTGGCACCCCAAAATGGATCTTCTCAATTTTGTGCCCCCTGCTCAGTGCCGGGGGGGGGGGGGAAACAACACTTCCTGCACCGCTCTAAACGCTTGACTTTTGACCTTTGTGCAGGAAGACCGGCTGGTGAAGAAGACAGGGTGTCTCCCCCTCCTGCCACAGCAAGCTCTCCTCCTGCTGGTCTCCCAGGACCAGAAGAGGGCTGAAATGAGAGGATCAAAATCAGGCACACCGGCATAGTCTCAGATTGCTTGGGAAGGACCTGGGGAGGAGACTTAGGCAGCTAAGGGAAGGCCTTCAGTCTCCACAAGTGCCACAGGACCTGCCGAGAAGAGTTGCTGTGCTCAGTAGGCCTAGCACTTCTGCGCAGACCTTGTTTCTCCTAATAGAGAGTTCACTTATCCTGTGTGATTTATTACTGATCCACTCCTGACACAAAAACACTCTGCTGCTGGTGGGGCCTATTTCGCTCCTGAAGCCCAAGGTTCCCTGTTCTTGCTTTAGAATTGCCAATACATGGGTGGCGCTGTGGTCTAAACCACAGAGCCTAGGGCTTGCCGATCAGAAGGTTGGCAGTTCGAATCCCTGTAATGGGGTGAGCTCCCGTTGCTCGGTCCCTGCTCCTGCCCACCTAGCAGTTCGAAAGGATGTCAAAGTGCAAGTAGATAAATAGGTACAGCTCCGGCGGGAAGGTAAATGGCGTTTCCGTGTGCTGCTCTGGTTCGCCAGAAGCGGTTCAGTCATGCTGGCCACATGACCCGGAAGCTGTACGCCGGCTCCCTCGGCCAGCAAAGCGAGATGAGCGCCGCAACCCCAGAGTCGTCCGCGACTGGACCTAACGGTCAGGGGTCCCTTTACCTTTTTCCTGGCAGCCGCACCGGAAGTTGGCAGGAAAGTCCAATGCCATCTGCTAGACCCCTGGCCTTCAATTGGCAGGTTGCGGCCTGATCCCAGGTGGGTTGCAGCAGGAGCGTGGCCACTGTGCAGGTATAAGGCAAAAAGGTTCAGAAAACGGGTTCCCAAATGCATATTCAGGTTAAAAGCCTCCCTGTCTCTTCAAGTGCACTTGGGCATCCAGCAGGCAAGTCAATACTTCTTGTATCCAAGAACCCTTTCAACACTGGAGTGCGTAAGGCCTGCTTTAAATGATTTATAGAAACCTCCACTCCGCATTAAATCGTGCGGCATTTAGCCAACAGGGAGAAAGCATCTTCCTTGTCTGCCGCTGCTGCAACAAGGCCTCTTCTGTGAGTCTGCAAATCCCGCAGGCCTGCCGCCACCGCAAGGCTTGTTTCTACTTGCAAAAATATCGCTGTGTTTTCGTCAACAGCCTGCCAACCGCACAGCTCAGGTGCTCAGCATCTGGGGCTCTAAGGCCGAGCGCCATCAACAAGAGGCAAACTGGCAGACGTGCCGTAAGGGGGCAAATGGCGGGTGGTGCCTCTGGCAACGGGTGCAAGCGACGGATTTGAGCGCAGTCAGAAAACAAACAAAGCTGTGAGGATGAGCAGGACCAGCAAGCGAGGATGTGTACACAATGCTGCACAGGAGGACAAAACAGGAAACAAAGTCCCTTTCTTCTTCTTCTTCGCCACGCAAACTGTATTCCTGACACAGATTCAACAAGGCCGCCTTCCAAAGTCAGTGTGGACACCAGAGGGATGCTTGTGATGCCACTTTCATTGTTACCGGACATCTCCAGTTCATTTTGGACACAGCCACGTTGCAGGACCCCCTTCCAATGTCAGAAAGGCTTAGTGGAGCCTCCCTCTTCAAAGGCAGTCTACCTCTAAATGCCAGGTGCTGAGAGATGATGGGGAAGGCTGGTTGCCTTTATGCTCTGCATTTTGGGGCAGGTTGGTGTGTTAGAAATAGCATGCCATAATAAGTCAGCCTCGCATCCTGGTGCCCATCAGACATTTCAGATTGCAATAACACCATCAGTCCAAACCAGCACAACAGCTGTTGTCCAAAACATCTAGAACAGCACCAGTTGGAGAAGGATGCAATAGATCAATTAACTGAACTATTGGTTGCTAGGGGCCTGAAAGTTCAGGTAAAAGGTAGAGGGACCCCTGACAATTAAGTCCAGGCGCGGATGACTCTGGGGTTGCGGAGCTCATCTTGCTTTATTGGCCGAGGGAGCCGGCGTACAGCTTCCGGGTCAAGTGGCCAGCATGACTAAGCCGCTTCTGGCGAACCAGAGCAGCGCACGGAAACGCCGTTTACCGTTTACGGAGCGGTACCTATTTATCTACTTGCACTTTGAGGCGCTTTCGAACTGCTAGGTTGGCAGGAGCAGGGACCGAGCAACGGGAGCTCACCCACTCGCGGTGATTTGAATCGCCGACCTTCTGATTGGCAAGTCCTAGGCTCTGTGGTCACTTCAGTGCTGCTAACACAGCCGTTTGACTTCACCCCCGGAGGCGTACTCCATTGTCTCTTGAGACAGACAGGTGCCTGCAACAACAACTCTGGTTCTGGTGTGCTCACCAAACTACAGTGGTACCTCGGGTTAAGTACTTAATTCGTTCCAGAGGTCCGTTCTTAACCTGAAACTGTTCTTAACCTGAAGCACCACTTTAGCTAATGGGGCCTCCTGCTGCTGCCGCACCACCAGAGCACGATTTTTGTTCTCATCCTGAAGCAAAGTTCTTAACCCGAGGTACTATTTCTGGGTTAGCGGAGTCTGTAACCTGAAGCGTATGTAACCTGAAGCATATGTAACCCGAGGTACCACTGTATTTTGAAAAGGGAACAATAAAAGCTCAGAGGTACACACTGCCAAAATATGGAGGGTCTGTTTATTATGTGGAGGAACATAAGGAAGGTGAAATAACCATAGGGCAGGCATTCTTTAGAACAAGGGTGGGGAAACTGTGTGGTTGGACCCCAAGTCCCATCATGCCTCAACACCAACCAAGCTGGCCAGGGCTGATGGGAGTTGGAGTCCAGCAACACCTCGAGGGATACAGATTCCCCATCTCTGCTTCAGAGCAACCGCATCTTTTGTTGTCTTTGTGTCACCTTTGGGGGAACGCTCCGATTTGCTTGGGGGGTGGGTGGGGGGAAGAGTCTCTGAGACACGGCCCTCCCCATTTAAATGGAGACTTCTCTCTTTTCCTGGCTTCCAGCACCTCCCTGGTGCTCCTCCTCTATTTCGCCTCTGTGTTTGTCAGAGTCCAAGGGCAGGCCCACCCCCTCGGGATAGTTCATCCCCACAATGTGGCACTGAGGCAGCATCTCCTCCAGCAGGATCCGAACCAGTTCTTTGTGGCGGACGGAGGGCAGGTCAGAGACATCCAAGAACCTGAGATTCCTGAAAGGACAAGAGAGGGAGGGTTCATATAGCCATTTGCACAGCCTCCTGCCCATGATCACTTTGCACATTCTTACCAATAGAGAGCAAAAAAAAGCAAGGATGGCTTTCAAGCCCTATACAGCCTAGGACCCTCGTACCTATGGGACCGCCTCTCCTGGTATGTCCCACGGAGGAACTTACGGTCTTCAGACAAAAACATCCTGAAGGTCCCAGGCCACAGAGAAGTTAGGCTGGCCTCAACTAGAGCCAGGGCTTTTTTCGGCTGTGGCTCCAATCTGGTGGGGCTTGACATCTTTCCACAGGGCCTGCAAGACAGAGCTGTTCCACCAGGCCTTTGGTCAGGGCACAGCCTGACTCCCTCCTTTGACAATCTTCACAGAACTTTAGCCTAATTTGTCCAGGGCAGCTGGCCTGCTCTTGAGAGTCCCATGGACTGCAAGAAGATCAAACCTGTCCATTCTTAAGGAAATCAGCCCTGAGTGCTCACTGGAAGGACAGATCCTGAAGCTGAGGCTCCAATACTTTGGCCACCTCATGAGAAGAGAAGACTCCCTGGAAAAGACCCTGATGTTGGGAAAGATGGAGGGCACAAGGAGAAGGGGACAACAGAGGACGAGGTGGTTGGACAGTGTTCTCGAAGCTACCAGCATGAGTTTGACCAAACTGCGGGAGGCAGTGGAAGACAGGAGTGCCTGGTGTGCTCTGGTCCAGGGGGTCACGAAGAGTCAGACATGACTAAATGACTCAACAATAACAACAACACTCGACGGTAGATTAAACACCCAAAGCCTTAATGGATTAATCAGGGCGGGGGGGGGTTAATGAGGGCTCTGGTGTGTGGCCAATTAATCAGTTGCAGCAATCAGTTAACCGCATCTTGGTTGAGTAAAACAGTGCCCCCAATTAGCTGAGCCAAATACTAATTTAGCCTTTATGAAAACTAATCTTACCCCTTATGCAAGACGGCAAATGTAATCTTAGAACAGAACGGCAAGGCCTCCTCTAAGCCGTGACACACACACATCATGTCTCAATGCAAGGACGTCGTTTCTTTCAAAATACGGGTGCAGAAGAGTGTTTACGGTTATGAACCATGATCAAATGCTTTGTTTCCTGGTTCACCGTAGGCTAGGTAGAGGGGTAATATCCGGGATAAACCCTTTTATGATATTACATCCTTGAATATCCTTCAGTGTGATTTCAACAAAGTTATGTGATTTATTTATTTTTGCTATTGTGTTTTTCTTGGGTTGAAAGCCACTTCAGTACTTTCTGCAGCGAGAAGAGAAATATAAATTTCGTAAACAGAAGCCTAAACCAGGGACTCGCACTCAGGGACTAAATACAGAATCCCTTGAGATGCTTCCTGGGTCGTGACAGGTCTTCTACCAGTGCTGCTCCATCGCTCTTCCTCAGATGATGTTCATTAGCTGCAATAAGTCCTATGAGTGCCTCTCATGTGGCTGGATGGACAGGGGTGTTGCAGAAATGTCTATTTTGTGAATGACTGGAATGTAGCCCTGTTGTGCAAAGGCAAAAGCCCCATCTGCTACCCTAGCCACTTTTTCCCTCTGCCCCCACCCATAAGGGGGGACGCGGGTGGCGCTGTGGTCTAAAACACTGAGCCTCATGGGCTTGCTTGCCGATTGGAAGGTTGGTGGTTCAAATCCCCGTGACGGGGTGAGCTCCCGTTGCTCGGTCCCTGCTCCTGCCAACCTAGCAGTTCAAAAGCACGTCAAAGTGCAAGTAGATAAATAGGTACCGCTCCGGCGGGAAGGTAAACGGCATTTCCGTGGGCTGGTCTGGTTCGCCAGAAGCGGCTTAGTCATGCTGGCCATATGACCCGGAAGCTGTACGCCAGCTCCCTCGGCAAATAAATCGAGATGAGTGCCACAATTCCAGAGTCGGCCACGACTGGACCTAATGGTCAGGGATCCCTTTACCTTTACCACCCATAAGGACATGTGTCCACTGGGCTGAAGAAGAACTGCCCACTCCCATTTAAAAAAAAATACTAGAGGCAAATTTAACCAATCAACCCAAGGTTCATTTAGCTAGTCCTGCTTTTAATTTGCGGGGCTTCAGGTTAATTTACATGATCCACCCCCATGCACTTTTTTTTAGACTGCTTTGTGTTTACTCTGATTATATTTTTTAAAAATACGTTTTTTGTATTTTCTACTGTATTACTTGTTTGGTCCTTGTAAATGGCTTTGGGACTTACGAGCAACGCAGAAATTCAACAAACCAGATCGGCTAGCTTTCTGGAGTATTACTAAAACAGAGAATTATGAAGGTTGCGAAGATACAGTGCCTCTGAATGTGGAGGTTCCATTTAGCAGTGATGGCTGACAACCCTCGGCAGCTTGGCTGCTCCATAAACGTTGCTTAATCCTTTAAAAAATAAATAAATGAATAAACAAATACCCAAGCTGGTGGAATTCTAGTGGCAGGGAATTCCATAAGCTAATGGCAGGTTGTGGGGAGAAACGTTTCCTTTTCTCAGTCCTGAAGTTCCTGCCATTCAGCATCACGGGGCAGTCCTGAAGAGCCGGCCCGAAACAACCGAAAGGGGAAATCACCTTTGGAAAACAGGCGACGCCGTGGGTGGCAGAGAGCCTAAAGGAACAGCTCATCTGCAACGGCCACACCCTGTCCTGACTCAGGGTTGCAAATCAAGGAAGATGCTCCATGACCTGAACCTCTTCCAGATTGTCCTGATTCCCTAGTTGTCTCTGCCTGACTCACAGCAGCTTTAATAATAAATAATAATAATAATTTTTTATTTATATCCCGCCTGCCCCAGCCGAAGCCGGGCTCAGAGCAGCCAACAACAATAAAAGCGACACAGTTCACATAAAATCACAATCAATCATTTGAAATGAATTCTAAAATCAATTCTATTCTAAAATCAATTCAAAATCAAATTAATGGCAACCATTGGGCTAGGGTGCTATGAGGATTACAGAAGGAGGGGGTCAGGCTGTGCCTTGGCCAAAGGCCTGATGGAACATCTCTGTCTAGCAGGCCCTGTGGAAAGATGTCAAGCCCCGCAGGGCCCTAGTCTCTTGTGACAGAGCGTTCCACCAGATCGGGGCCACAGCCGAAAAAGCCCTGGCTATGGTTGAGAACAGCCTAACCTCCCTGTGGCTCAGGACCTCCAAGGTGTTTTTGTCCTTGGGTATGTCCATGGGACATACCAGGAGAGGCGGTTCCGTAGGTACGAGGGTCCTAGGCAGTATAGGGATTTAAAGGTTAAAACCTTTAAAGTGCTTCCCTCGCCTTTCGGTCCACGTGGTTTAGATCGGGGACCGGCAAACCTTCCAAATGCTTCCGGACTACAACTCCCATCATCCTTTGCAACTCTTGGGAACTGTAGTCCAACAACTCCTGGAAGGATACTGCTTCTCCATCTGTAACCTCTGGACTGGACCTCTGACTTTGTACCTGGATTCTGCTCTCAGGCAAGAGTTCCCTGGAGACTCCTAGCCCCTGCTTGCTAGGCAACGCGACTCGGACCCCCTTTGACTGACTGGTACTCACTCGAGCTGGTGGAGGCAGGCCAGCCCCCTCTCCGTGACCTGCGGGCACCCAGCCAGCGAAAGCTCCTGCAGGGTGTCTGCAAAGTTGTGAAGGCGGCTCAGACTCCAGTCGTCGATGTAGGGGCACCTGCTGAGGTCCAGCTGCTTCAGGTTTCTTTGGTTAACTGCGGGAGGGAGGACGGGGAAGGAAAGCAGGTTTGTAAACTGGCTGCAGCCAATCTGCATCTAGCCCAACTCCCATGCAATGCCTGCCGGCATGTAACATGGTCCAGACAGGTGTGTGTTCACTGCTAAAAAGAGATACTGTATTTTTGCTCTATAAGACTCACTTTTTCCCTCCTAAAAGGTATGGGGAAATGTGTGTGCGTCTTATGGAGCGAATGCAGGCTGCGCAGCTATCCCAGAAGCCAGAACAGCAAGAGGGGTTGCTGCTTTCACTGCACAGCGATCCCTCTTGCTGTTCTGGCTTCTGAGATTCAGAATATTTTTTTTTCTTGTTTTCCTCCTCCAAAAACTATGTGCGTCTTGTGGTCTGGTGTGTCTTATAGAGCGAAAAATACGGTACATATCAGAACTCTGCAACACTATTATGATCATGTATTTATTTATACCCTGCCATTTTCTCTGACAGGGACTTAAAAGTAAAAACATAGCAGCTCTGTAGCACCTAACAAATTTATTGTGGAGGGGCGGTGAGGGGGAGGGAATAAGTGTTGCCCAGAGCCCAATTCTATCAGATGCATGATAGATATTTGATGAGACATTGCCGTTTCCTTTCCTACGCCACCCCTCCACCCACATAATAATTTATAATAATAATAATTTATTATTTATACCCCGCCCATCTGGCTGGGCTTCCCCAGCCACTGTGGGTGGCTTCCAACAAAATATTAAAATACAGTAATGCATCAAACATTAAAAGCTTCCCTAAACAGGGCTGCCTTCAGATGTCTTCTAAAAGTCTGGTAGTTGTTGTTCTCTTTGACATCTGGTGGGAGGGCGTTCCACAGGGCGGGTGCCACTACCGAAAAGGCCCTCTGTCTGGTTCCCTGTAACTTGGCCTCTCACAGTGAGGGAACTACCAGAAGGCCCTCGGAGCTGCAGCTCAGTGTACATATGATTGTGTATCAGGGCAGCTGTCTACCAGCTCCATCTAGTATGCTGGCTGAGACCCTGCCTGCCTGCACACTGTCTTGCCAGAGCGGTACATGCTCTGGTTATCTCCCACTTGGACTACTGCGATGTGCTCTACGTGGGGCTGCCTTTGAAGGTGACTCGGAAACCACAACTAATCCAGGATGTGGCTGCCAGACTGGTGACTGGGAGCGGCCGCCGGGACCTTATAACACCAGTCCTACTGGATCTTCACTGGCTCCCAGGATGTTTCCGAGCACAATTCAAAGTGATGGTGCTGACTTTTAAAGCCCTAAATGACCTCAACCTGAAGGAGCATCTCGATCCCCATCGTCCAGCCCTCACACTGAGATCCAGCTCTGAGTGGTTGTTCCTTCACTGCAAGATGTGAAGCTGCATCTGTAGTGGCACCCGCCTTGTGGAACGCCCTCCCATCAGATGTCAAGGAGATAAAGAACTACAAAACTTTAGGAAGAAATCCGAAGGCAGCCTTGTTCAGGGAATTTTTTTAACATTTGATATTTTGTTATGTTTCTATGAAACCACTGACCCCCTGCTGGTGAGGCTTGCTCACCTCCCGGTAAAGCAAAAACTCGATCTTCTCCTGTTAGGCAAAGACCACAAGACAACCCAGATTGTCGCCAGATTCTGCGCACAGATCTATAGGCACAGATCATCCCCTGAATCTGGTTTGTTAAGAAAATTCCCAAACCCGGATCCACGGGTGACTTTGGGTCATTTCTCTAAGGTAGTCTATTTTAAAGTTTTTATGTGTTTATATGCCTATCACACTTTTAAACTTAAAATCCATTGTTGTGTATTGTTTTAAATGTTTCGTTTTGCTATTGGGATTGTAGTTTGTGTTTTCTCAAGCTGGTCTCTGACCGTAATAAATTTCATGTTTCATGTATGTTTCTGTATGTTGGAAGCCACCCAGAGTAGCTGGGGAAACTCAGCCAGTAGGGTGGGGTATCGATAATAAAATTATTACTGGTATTATTGAATTTTCCTGTTAGAAAGCAACTATCATACAAAGCTATGTTGCGACTGCACTTAGAATACCCTGTGTGGTTCTGATCAACCTCGCCTGAAAAACTCGCCCTGCTTGTGCCCTGCTAAGGGGTTTGGCTGGTGCAAACGGGACGAATAATGCCAACGTACAACTCTAATTGTGTCACTTCAAAAAGGAGATTGCAGAGTTGGAAAAGGTTCAGAAAAGCGCAACCGGGAATAATCAAGGAAGATGGAACAATTTCCCTAGGAGGAAAGTTTGCAGCGCCAGGGACTTCTC
The DNA here is from genome assembly GCF_964188315.1 of Podarcis muralis. Taxonomy (NCBI): domain Eukaryota; kingdom Metazoa; phylum Chordata; class Lepidosauria; order Squamata; family Lacertidae; genus Podarcis; species Podarcis muralis. Next base: position 83,261,806 of record NC_135661.1, read on the forward strand.
AGTTTGGAGAAACGGCGAGGCGACACAACAGAAGTTTATAAAACTACACGTGGCCTGGAAAAAGTGTGTAGGGGGAAAGTTTTGCTCCCTCTCTCTGCTGCACTAAAACAAGAACTTGTGGCTGCATTTTTGAAGATCCAGGACAGCTAAAAAGGAAGGGCTTCTTCCTGCAGCGCTTTTCCAGAGCTCACTGAGAAGAGGGACCGATTGTTAAATCACTCTGTGAAGTGTAGCTCTGTGAGGAGAATGGCATCTCCTTACTACTCTCAGCACCCTTAACAAACTACAGCTCCCAGAATTCTTTGGGGGGAACCATGGCTGCTTAAAGTGGTGTAAGAGTACAGTGGTACCTCGGGTTACATACGCTTCAGGTTACAGACTCCGCTAACCCAGACATAGTGCTTCAGGTTAAGAACTTTGCTTCAGGATGAGAACAGAAACCGTGCTCCGGCGGCACGGCAGCAGCAGGAGGCCCCATTAGCTAAAGTGGTGCTTCAGGTTAAGAACAGTTTCAGGTTAAGTATGGACCTCCGGAATGAATTAAGTACCGTATTTTTCACTCTATAAGACGCACCAGACCACAAGACGCACCTAGTTTTTGGAGGAGGAAAACAAGAAAAAAAATATTCTGAATCTCAGAAGCCAGAACAGCAAGAGGGATCGCTGCGCAGTGAAAGCAGCAAACCCTCTTGCTGTTCTGGCTTCTGGGATAGCTGCGCAGCCTGCATTCGCTCCATAAGATGCACACACATTTCCCCTTACTTTTTAGGAGGAAAAAAGTTAGTCTTATAGAGCAAAAAATACGGTACTTAACCCGAGGTACCACTGTACATTTAATGTATTGTGCAGATGGGGCCCAGGAGAAAGTGGTAAGATCAGTAAGGGGAAGGGATGTCCTAGGAGAGAGGGACAGAGGAGGCCCAGATTCCTTATCTTCTGTGATGACCCCTTTAGCTACTTTTTTTAAAAGGCTACGAAGATGTGGGGGATTTAACTAAAATTGGGGGATTCGGGGGGGGGGAGGCTTGCAGATTTCATTAACAGCCCCCTGTCTTCTCCCCCTATAATTTAACAACTGCTTGAAACTGCTGTGGGGGTAGGAGGACAGATACATTTGAACCCAGAGCCTCCAGCTGCCTATTCCTGCAGCGAGGACAACACAGGTCCGTCCACCTGAAAGCCCTCTGGACACTCAAAAGCACAACGTCTTATTACCCAGGTTATCCAGGCCTTCGTAGTTAATGATGGAGCCGCTGAGGTTGGCTCCTTCCAAGCAGGTGTCTTTATCTTGTAGGAAAACCAAGCCGCCCTTCTGGTCCTCCCATTCCGTTTTGCCCCGGAGCCTGAAACAAAAACCATGTTGCTTTGTTAAAACCCGTTCTTGTAGGTGGTTCTCTCACAGGGCAGCTTCAGCAAAAGGCAGGAAGCAGATGGCGTGTGTGCGCAAGGGGTGTAAAACTGGCAGGATTATTCAGATAATCCTATGGGACCGCCTCTCCTGGTATGTCCCACGGAGGACCTTATGGTCTTCAAACAAAAACATCTCGGAGGTCCCGGGCCACAGGGAGGTTAGGCTGGCCTCAACCAGAGCCAGGGCTTTTTCGGCTGTGGCCCCAATCTGGTGAAACGCTCTGTCACAAGAGACTAGGGCCCTACGGGACTTGACATCTTTCCGCAGGGCCTGCAAGACAGAGCTGTTCCACCAGGCCTTTGGCCAAGGCACAGTCTGACCCCCTCCTTCGGTAATCCTCACAGAACTCTAGCCCAATGGTTGCCATTAATTTGACTCTGAATTGATTTTAGAATTGAATTGATTTTACAATGTATTTCAATTAATTGATTGTGATTTTATGTAAATTGTGTTATTTTTACTGTTAGCTGCTCTGAGCCCAGCTTCAGCTGGGGAGGGCAGGATATAAATAACAACTTCTTCTTCTTCTTCTTCTTCTTCTTCTTCTTCTTCTTCTTCTTTATTATTTATTTCAGAATCTGGCTTTTTCTCTCTACAGAATTTGGGTGCTGGCGTTTTTTGTAAGACCGTTCTTAGGTTCGGACGCTTAACAGGTTCTAATTTTGAGAGAAGCTCAGAGAACGATGGCAAGGGAAAAGGGCCTTTTCTGGTCCCCATTATGGCATGTTCTACCCAGTGAGTTCCACCTGGCTCCTTAGCAGGTAAAGGTAAAGGGACCCCTGACTGTTAGGTCTAGTTGTGGCCGACTCTGGGGTTGTGGCGCTCATCTCGCTTTATTGGCTGAGGGAGCCGGTGTACAGCTTCCGGGTCATATGGCCAGCAGGACTAAGCCACTTCTGGTGAACCAGAGCAGCACACAGAAACGCCATTTACCTCCCCGCCGGAGCAGTACCTATTTATCTACTTGCACTTTGACGTGCTTTTGAACTGCTAGGTTGGCAGGAGCTGGGACCAAACAACGGGAGCTCACCCCGTCGTGGGGATTCGAACCACCAACCTTCTGATCGGCAAGCCCTGGGCTCTGTGGTTTAGACCACAGCGCCACCTGCTCTATCCAGGCATGCTCTACCTAGTGATTTCCACCTGGCTCCTTGGCAGGTAGCACCAGGTAAAAACCTAACCTTTTCTCAGAGGTCTTTGACTGCCTTAGGCAATAGGGTTTGCTGTTAGCTGTGCTGCCAAGTTTTTCTGCTACTGATATGGAGGCTTCCTTTGTGCATTTTTTTTAATCGCATGTGTTTTTATGCAAATACGCTTCTACTGCAACATATTTTTACCAGTTAATATCCAACTGAAGCCAGAACTCTTTCTTTTAGGGCTAATGGGCATACAATTAGAAAAGGATTATGGACAATTAGGTACTCCAATATATGATTACTGCAATGAGACTACAACACGCAAAAAGATGGAAAGACCCACTATAGAATAATGGCTTATAAAATTATTGGACTTGGCTGAGATGGCTAAGCTAACATGTTTAATTAGAGAAAAATCACTACTAACGTTTGTTAAGGATTGAAAATTTCTTAGGGACTTTCTGTCTGAAAGAGAAAATGAACTTGTAATATCTGGATTTTAAGATTTAAAAATAATTCTGGTTTATAGAAGAGAGAATGGTTGGATCTTAAAAAATAAAAATCATATGTAGCTGCAGAAAGTCAGAACTCTTTTTCTACTCTATCTTTCATTAGTTTTTTCTTTCTTTTCTTTTTCTCTTGCTTTCTCTTCTTTAGATTTCTCCTTTTCTGGTACTTCCTTCTTTCTGACTTTGCTCTTTTTTATCTCTGTTTTATCTCAGCATATTATATAAAAAGATACTTTACAATGGGTATGTATTTCTGTATACAGTGGTGCCTCGCAAGACGAAATTAATTCGTTCCGCGAGTTTTGTCGTCTTGCGATTTTTTTCGTCTTGTGAAGCACGGTGTCGGGAAAGTTTTGGAAAAGCTTCAAAAATCACCAAAGTCTTTAAAAACCTCAAAAAAGGCTACCACACCGCGTTGTATGAGTTGCTCCTCGAAGTCAAGTCGCAACTGTATTAACGGTGTTAAGAAAAAGGAAACAAACTTGCAAGACGTTTCCGTCTTGCGAAGCAAGCCCATAGGCGAAATCGTCTTGCGAAGCAGCTCAAAAAACAAAAAACCCTTTTGTCTAGCGAGTTTTTTGTCTTGCGAGGCATTCGTCTTGCGAGGTACCACTGTATCTCTGAATAAGTATCAATAAATAAAATTTATTCATTGATAAATTTATTGAACAACAAAAAAGGGCAACGTATTTTTACCTATGCTTTGAAATACATTGTATGTATTTCTGTATAACAAGCTCAGCAAACAATAGCTACGTTTGTTTAAAAGCCTTTTCTCTCTCCTTTTCTGAGGGGTTTCTAGAGATTGTTTTAAATGCACGAGTGACTGGGATCAGCAAAATGGCTCCCACAGAAAACTGGCAGAACAAGCCGCCCTCCCAGTTTTATTCTAGCTGCCCTGGGCTATAAAACTGGAAAGAACATCAAAGAAAACACCAAGAGGGAATCTATAGAGGCCCTCAGGGGATCAAGAGTCTCTGAGAAGATCCTCAGGTAACTCCCACAATGCACTGCTTTGGCCGGAGCACGTTTGACATACCTAATGCTTCCCTTCAAAGCCAGGACAAAGACGGCAGCTGCGATATTTTCCCCGAAATAGTTCTTCGCCTGGATGTTGTACCTGAGGGTCAAGTTGGGACATGTTAGTCATTCAAATCACTTGTAACCTGCTCTTTGTCGTTCACCCGATCCCACAGCAAGGAACATTAAAGGAGGGCATTAGAACAAAACAAACAAACGTGGTCTAAAGCTACTCTGAGGCAGTAGGAAGCTTACTTTATGACGCTCATTTTTCAATCCCTCTTTCCTTTCCAACTTTGCCTCCATCTTCCTCCGCACTGAGCTCTACAAGGGCAGCACTGAGACGTAAGCAAGGTTGGAAACTCTGATATACAGTGGTACCTCAGGTTACAGACGCTTCAGGTTACAGACTCCGCTAACCCAGAAATAGTGCTTCAGGTTAAGAACTTTGCTTCAGAATGAGAACAGAAATTGTGCTCCGGCGGCGCGGCAGCAGCAGGAGGCCCCATTAGCTAAAGTGGTTAAGAACCGTTTCAGGTTAAGTACGGACCTCCAGAACGAATTAAGTACTTAACCTAAGGTACAGTCATACCTCTTGTTACGTTTGCTTCAGGTTGCGCGTTTTCAGGTTGCGTCCTGCAGCGACCCTGAAGTACCAGAAAGGGTTATTTCTGACTTTCGCCGCTCGTGCATGCGCGCAAAATGACATCACGCGCATGCGCAGAAGCAGTGAATCGCAACCCGCGCAGACGCGGGTAGCGTTCTGCTCATGTTGCGAACGGAGCTCCAGAACAGATCCCATTCGCAACCAGAGGTACCACTGTATAAGCTAGGGGCCAAATGGCTCCTTAAACCGGGGTTACAGTTACCAAAACGGAACGCCTGGTTCCCATTCTGGGGTCGAGCATCAGATTTGTTCAATACAGTACGACTTTTCGGTTCCTGAAATCCATTCTGATTGTGCAGCTGAAGTATCACAGATAGAATTCTACAGGATGTGTGTGTGAAAACAGTCCCGATTCAAGGATCCCCAGGCAGGCTGTCGGACTACAACTCCCATCATCCCTTCCCTTTGCCCATGTCGGCTGGGGCTGGTGGGAGCTGGGAGCCCAGCAATGCCTGGAGGGTCACCTCTGGTCTAGAAACTGTTGGAGGAACTGGACATGGAGGAAGGGGTTAATTTCCTTCATGGCAAAACCACCCCATGTAGGAGGTAAGGCAACATGTGCAAGGTCAGCAAAGCCAGTTGCTATATAGGCGCCATTGCCATAAGTGATTAAGGCATATCAGCTCATTAGTCAGTCAGCGAGTCTGTCTGTGAGCTGGAGTCTGTTACGCCTTAATTGCTGGAGCAACAGAAATACTTTGTGCTTGTATATATCTGTAATTTGCACGGAGGCTGTGTTCCAAGGCAACGTGTGTGTTGGCGTGATGTGCTTCACCCTGCCCCCTTCTGGGGCCGAAAATGGTGCCCGCATCTGTGGTCACACACATGCCATAATAATAATAATAATAATAATAATAATAATAATAATAATAATAATACTTTTATTTATACCCCGCCCTTCCCAGCCAAGGCTGGGCTCATGGCGGCTAACAAACAATAATAAAAACAAGTTGATTGAAATACAACTTTAAAACAAGGTTAAATACAACATTAAAACATTAAAATACAGTCTCATCACAGGAGGAGAAAGGAAAAAAAGAAAGAGGGGGAATCAAATTGATTCCAAGCCAAAGGCCAGGCGGAACAACTCTGTCTTACAGGCCCTGCGGAAAGAAATCAGATCCTGCAGGGCCCTGGTCTCATGAGACAGAGCGTTCCACCAGGCCGGAGCCAGTGTTGAAAAGGCCCTGGCCCTGGTTGAGGCTAATCTAACTTCCGCAGGGCCCGGGACCTGTAGGGTGTTGCTATTTATGGACCTTAAGGTCCTCCGTGGGGCATACCAGGAGAGACCTTGAATGTGCGTAAGTGGGGAGTTACACACTTGAATGTGCGTAAGTGGGGAGTTGCCTGTATCTGCAAAGCCTACAAACTGTACATATACATCAGCATCCGGAACTGTATTACTGAAGCCTTATCTTCTGCAGCTGTAAACTGTCTTGGACCTTAAGCTGCCTCTGTGTGGTGACTGGAACTGGGGACAACTTCTGCCACGTGGGTCTCTCACCTCAGATTCCCAACAGAAACATTCCTGAAAAACACGAGGCAGGGGCATATACCTGTTTTTCCTTTGTGCGTTCCATAGCCTTAGCCTCTTGCCAAAGTCTACAATGGTTTCGATGTCATAGAAGCGGTCGCAGAGGTACTGGAGAAACTTGCTTTTCACGGGACCTGGAGTGGGGAAAGTTGACTTGCTCCTATACCGGAGGCTGGTGTAGCATAATGAGACGAAGCCTCTGCTGTGCTGGAACTGGAGAAAGAACAAAACAGGGGTTAGCGATGGGGGAGAGAGAGAGAGTTATTTGGAAAGGAAGGCACATTTTGTCGAAATATTGCAGTTTCCTTGTGTCATTCCTTCTTGCACCTCCAATGGGAGGTTGGAAATGTAACGTGACCATTTCCCACATTAACACAATAAATCCTTTTTAGAGCACCATTCTTCCACTTTTTCAGGTCCAGTCGCTTGTTAACTCATTCTGCAATATAACTCTCCCGCATAATTTTTGGCACTTATATATTCTGCTCTATATATGCTGGTGGGGTCTAATTCCTATCTAGGGCTGGACTATACGTGGTTTTCAACAACGCAATATATCACCAGCTAAACATTGCGATATACAGTGGTATCTCGGGTTACATACGCTTCAGGTTACAGACTCTGCTAACCCAGAAATAGTACCTCGGGTTAAGAACTTTGCTTCAGGATAAGAACAGAAATCTTGCTCCGGTGGCGCAGCAGCAGTGGGAGGCCCTATTAGCTAAAGTGGTACCTCAGGTTAAGAACGGTTTCAGGTTAAGAATGGACCTCCGGAATGAATTAAGTACTTAACCCAAGGTACCACTGTACTGATATATCACAAAGTCTGAAATAAGGTTTTCCCGCATTGTGATTTTTGCATAGCGCGCGCGCGCACACACACACACACACACACACACACCATGATTCGCACTATATCACCATGTCAAATATTATGAAACAGATATCACAATATGGACTTCAAACTGCTTTGGTATGATCTATCACCCAGCCCTTGGAAAAGACCCTGATGTTGGGAAAGATGGAGGGCACAAGGAGAAGGGGACGACAGAGGACGAGATGGTTGGACAGTGTTCTCGAAGCTACAAACATGAGTCTGACCAAACTGCGGGAGGCAGTGGAAGACAGGAGTGCCTGGCGTGCTCTGGTCCAGGGGGTCACGAAGAGTCGGACACGACTAAACAACAACATCTCCCAGCCCTACTGCCATCATCCCTGGCCATTGCTCACGTTGGCTGGGGCTGATAGGAGCTGGAGTCTAACAACATCTGGAGAGCCTCTTCCCTACTTTTTTAACCATGTACATTGGAATCTTGGTTCTCGAACTTAATCTGTTCCAGAAGTTCGTTTGACTCCTGAAACCGAAAACCAAGGCACGGCTTCTGATTGGCTGCAGGAGATTACATATATGTATTTACGCTTACTTCTATCAATGTTCAACTGTTTTTTAATGAGTGGTTTTTTCCACTTATGTTTAATTGGTTCTTATTTTTATATGTAAGCTGCCTTGAGTTCCATCAGGGGGAAAAGGCAGGGCAGGTATGTATGTATGTATGAATAAATAAATATCTTTGTATGATCCAGCAGAGCTCTTGTGCTGGTCTCCAGTCTATTTAGATCTGCTGCCCCCCCCCTTATCCTTTCTTTGCCTCCTTCTACACCCACCCACAGAAATATGCCACAATTCCCATTTTATATGCACAAGCAACAGTTGGTCCTCCTGGTGAGCCCATATTGTTTCACCATATTGATTCAGATCTGGAGCTCTTACATCCAGATCTGTCAAACTAAGGTTGCTAAACTGGCCAGACTAAAAAAAGAAAAAGAACTTCGTGGCAAGTGAACATCCCCATCTGCTAATGTCTGCAGACAACACGCTGCTCATAAGAGACAAAACCCAGGAAGGAATTGGCAATCCCATCCGCAATCCAAGGTGCCAAATAGATGTATTAAGGGCTCAATTGCAGAGAAACAGGAAAGGAAATGTTAAAGAAGGAAACCAACAAACCACATTTCTTCCCAGCTCATCCAGCTGACAACCAAATCAATCACAAGCCAGGGAAAATAAAAGTCCTGTTTACAAGTTGCCCTCTGGCACAGCAGCAAGGCTGGCTGCATCCGCTTCAAAAAATCTCAGACTAGTTAAGCAATTAGGACATTGCCTTATGAATCACGGGAGGGAAATTGCACAGCAGCAGTTTCAGAGTTACCTCTCACACTTTCTTCCTGTGCAGCCATAAGAACAAAAGAGAAAGCCAACTGGATTGGAACGTGTAGTCCATCTAGGTCAGGCATCCCCAACCTTTGGCCCTCCAGATGTTTTGGACTACAATTCCCATCATCCTGGACCACTGGTCCTGTTAGCAAGGGATCATGGGAGTTGTAGGCCAAAACATCTGGAGGGCTGCAGGTTGGGGGTGCCTGATCTAGGTTAATGTTCTATTTTTAACAGCAAGCAACCAGATTCCTCTGGATATTTGCAGAGGTGAGACCTCTGCTGTGCTGCTGTGCTGCTCTCCCCTCTGGCACAGTGAGCAAGGGAAGTCTCCTGTTCACATCTCCCCTCATGAACTCACTTCACAACAATCCGCTATAACCCTCTTCAGACATTTTGGGTGAACTCAAAAGATGGAGAATGGGCAGGAACATGCACACAAACCTTACAACCAACCGTGCACCTAAGTTTTGTTTTGGCTCCGCTTCTGTTGGCACTTACTACCTGAGTCTGCCATTAGAGGCAGAAATATTTTAATTTAACCAATTAATTACACGTAGAGGATTAGCAGAACAAGCTTAACACTGTCTACTCAGATGCAAGCTCCATTAAATTCTACCGGGCTTAAAGGTAAAGGTAAAGGGACCCCTGACCATTAGGTCCAGTCGTGACCGACTCTGAGGTTGCACGCTCATCTTGCTCTATAGGCCGAGGGAGCCAACACTTGTCCACAGACAGCTTCCAGGCCATGTGGCCAGCATGACTAAGCCGCTTCTGGCAAACCAGAGCAGCGCATGGAAACGCCGTTAACTTTCCCGCCACAGCGATACCTATTTATCTACTTGCACTTTTGACGTGCGTTTGAACTGCTAGGTTGGCAGGAGCAGGGACCGAGCAACGGGAGCTCACCCCATCGTGGGGATTCGAACCGCCGACCTTCTGATCGGCAAGTCCTAGGCTCTGTGGTTTAACCCACAGCGCCACCCGCGTTCCATCTACTGGGCTTACTCTCAGCTAAATGGGATTAGGCTGCAATCCTAACCGTGCTTTCCTGGGAGCACGCCCCACTAAATTCAGCAGGGTTTACACTGGAGTAGACATAGCCAGGACTGACCTGTAAACCCTTTTAATTAGTGCACAACCCTGGGTAAGGTCAGAAATCCAGCAGGTAATTGGTTTCCTGGCAAGGAGACAACAGAGAAGGCAAAAACTCCTTCTACACATTTTCTGTCTGTCATGCAGTTGCTAACAGCACAAGAGCCCTGCCAGGCAGAAACAGCAACCCAACATTATAAAATTACATATTACAAAGGCTGTACAGAATAGAATAGTCAAAACACAGAAGCAGCATCTTTTGTTGATGTATAGCACCACCAGCTGGTCGCACAGCAAACACTGTTTTTGGAATCCACATTACAGTGGTACCTCGGGTTAAGAACTTAATTCGTTCCAGAGGTCCGTTCTTAACCTGAAACTGTTCTTAACCTGAGGTACCACTTTAGCTAAGGGGGCCTCCCGCTGCCGCCGCGTGATTTCTGTTCTCATCCTGAAGCAAAGTTCTTAACCCGAGGTACTATTTCTGGGTTAGCAGAGTCTGTAACCTGAATCGTCTGTAACCTGAAGCATCTGTACCACTGTAATGAAAACAAGTGCAAACCCAGGGAGCTGTAGGTGTTTCAGTTTAGCCAAAACAAAATAAAGACTAGACACTTATGAACTTGGCTACTCAGAAACCAATGCACATTTCTCTATTATATAAGATGCTGGGATGGGAGAATGTGCTGCTGACATCTTCCTAGCAAGGCTCCTGTGCTTTTAGCAGTAGCAGGTGTCAGGCAAAAATGCTACAGGTGAAACTATCCCCTAGCAGAGAGATGCAGTAATGGGGCAAGTTTCCAGCTACTAAATTATCTCTTTTGTCACAGCTGTTAAAGAACAGCAGCTCTGGTATAATAAGAAGTTGGCAACCATGGTAACCAAAGTAGCTACGAGCACTCATCATCTTCCCCCAGGAGATGCAAAGAGTGATGCCGGTTCCCACTTTTTTAAGTCTTGCCGCTGATAAACTCCTCCAAATGGAACCTTTGCTTGCGAAGAAATTAAACAGTAGGAATAAGCGCCCCTTGCTTAATTTCTGTCTGCCAAGTTGCTGCTAACGGCGCGGGCGAAGAGCCCGTAGAAAAGGTGACAACCGGGCAGAGCAGAGATTAGCCTGGGGGGGGGGGGGAGGAAACATCCATTTCCCCAGCAGCCACATGGAAAGCAGCAACAACAGCACATTCTCTTCTCCATACCGGCCATGTGATAGTAAACACTTCCTCGCTTCCGACTCCCCACCCCCGGTCCTTCCAGCTCCGCTGCAAACATGGCCAAGACAAGATTGGAAAAAAACCATGCACCTCCACCAGGTCACTTACCAACATGGGCGCAGCCATCTTGGACAAGTCATGTGACATTCGGTACGGGCACTTGAAGGAGGGCGGAATGCCGTCTAGGCTCCAGTTCCAATGCTACTGAGCATGCGCCCTATATTCTGGGCATGCTCAAAGGCGGCAAATGAAGTCTCCGGTCGATATCTTGCCCTTACCTGGAATTGGAGATGTATTTACTCTATTTGTTCTCAAGGCGGAGGAGACGAGCTCCTTTTAAGGAAAGAGGGCAAGAGCTGTCCAAATCGATGTGGTGCTATCAGATAAAATTCATTTGACCAGGTGTTGAGTATGTAAAGGCTCCTTCCCTGGTTGACAACAAGACAAGGTTTTACTGGCTTAGCCAGGGTTTCATTCTTTTGACCAGGTGCCACGACAGGAAGATTGAAAACCAGGCTGGACATTCATATGTCGTTTTCGACACTGATTTATCTAATTTCTGCAAGATCGTGGTGATTTAAATAAAGAATGAGGTTTTGGAAATGTCTGCAAATGTCCCAAGGGATTGTTGTTAACAAAGATTGTTTTAAAAGTGCCTCTTAGAAGCACTCTGCATGTGATCAGAGGCACTGTATGGTGCAAGTTGGTGTAATAAAAGGAAGGCATTCAGCACATGCTCACAAGCAAAACCTGCATTGAGTTTCTGGTTCCTCCAGGTCAGAGTGAGAAATACTATTACCATCCCCACCATTTGTTAAGGGTTAAGGGGTGATATGATAGCCATGTTCAAATATATAAAAGGATGTCATATAGAGGAGGGAGAAAGGTTGTTTTTGTGCTGCTCCAGAGAAGCGGACACGGAGCAATGGATCCAAACTACAAGAAAGAAGATTCCACCTAAACCTTAGGAAGAACTTCCTGACAGTAAGAGCTGTTCAACAGTGGAATTTGCTGCCAAGGAGTGTGGTGGAGTCTCCGTCTGGAGGTCTTTAAGCAGAGGATTGACAACCATATGTCAGGAGTGCTCTGATGGTGTTTCCTGCTTGGCAGGGGGTTGGACTCGATGGCCCTTGTGGTCTATCCCAACTCTATGATTCAATGATTTCCTCTATCTATCATTAATTTTTCTGTTTTACAATTTAGAATGCTCATTTAAACATCCTTGAAATATCAATGACTTCCCTTCTCTTTCCATAGTTCATTTTGCACATCATAAATCCCTGCATATTTTACAAAAGATAAACCATTCAGTATTCCGTTATTCCATCCATTAAAACTTATTTACACTGTTGAATTTATTTTAATGCTGCCAACGTTTTCAAGTGTACACAATTTCCCACCGTATATTCAATAAACATTTTCCAATCTTCTCTAAACATATGTTCTTCTTCTTCTCTACTTATTCTATATGCACCATCCCCACCATTTCCTTGCCCAGCTACTGTCTTAAGAATAACTTTTCCTTAATACTTCCTTGGGCTCCAAAGGAGAGCATCCATCATTTGCTTTCAAAAGCAGTAGGCTGATACCTCTGGGAAGCTTGCAAGTAGGTTGTACAAAGAGGAGACCACCTGCCCTTACGTGTCATTTTCCAGCATCTGTTCTGAGAGACAGCAGCACATTCAGAGCACTGTGATGGCTTCTCTGAAAGAATCATGGGAACTGTAGTTTGTTATGGGTGCTGAGTTGTCAGGAGACTCTACTTCCCCCCTCACAGAGCTACAATTATCAGTCGTTTATGAATTAATCCATCTCTACAGGGAGCTCTGGGAATTGTAGCTCTCCTAACAAATCTCAGCACCCATAACAAACGACAGTTCCCAGGTTTTCCGGAAGGGGAGCCATGGTTGTTTAAAGTACAGTGGTACCTCGGGTTACATACACTTCAGGTTACATACGCTTCAGGTTACAGACTCCGCTAACCCAGAAATAGTGCTTCAGGTTAAGAACTTTGCTTCAGGATGAGAACAGAAATTGTGCTCCGGCGGCGCAGCAGCAGCAGGAGGCCCCATTAGCTAAAGTGGTGCTTCAGGTTAAGAACATTTTCAGGTTAAGAACGGACCTCCGGAACGAATTAAGTACTTAACCTGAGGTACCACTGTAATATGTTAACTGCTCTAAATGTATGGCGAATTTACCTGTATACTAATACTAATCTTAACAAATCTTTCAGGTGCTCATACTTAAATACCCGCAACAGAGAGGTGCAAGTGGTTTCTGCAGGCTTAAGAGAACCCGCGGAGGTTCGCATAATTTATATATATATATAAAAATCAAGGGGAGGGGAAGAGATCATTATTTCAGCCACTCTTACTGTGGGCACAGTCATGCCATTAAGAAGCACTATGACGTAATTTCAAAGAGTCATGGCTTCCCTCAAAAAATCCTGGGAGTTTGTTGTAGTTTGTTAAGGGTGCTGAGAGTTGTTAGGAGAGCTACAATTCTGCTCTGGTCAGACCTCACCTGGAGTACTGTGTCCAGTTCTGGGCACCACAGTTCAAGAAGGACACTGACAAACTGGAATGTGTCCAGAGGAGGGCAACCAGAATGGTCAAAGGCCTGGAAACGATGCCTTATGAGGAACGGCTAAGGGAGCTGGGCATGTTTAGCCTGGAGAAGAGGAGGTTAAGGGGTGATATGATAGCCATGTTCAAATATATAAAAGGATGTCATATAGAGGAGGGAGAAAGGTTGTTTTCTGTTGCTCCAGAGAAGCGGACACGGAGCAATGGATCCAAACTACAAGAAAGAAGATTCCACCTAAACATTAGGAAGAACTTCCTGACAGTAAGAGCTGTTCGACAGTGGGATTTGCTGCCAAGGAGTGTGGTGGAGTCTCCTTCTTTGGAGGTCTTTAAGCAGAGGCTTGACAACCATATGTCAGGAGTGCTCTGATGGTGTTTCCTGCTTGGCAGGGGGTTGGACTCGATGACCCTTGTGGTCTATTCCAACTCTATGATTCTATGATTCTTCTATGATTCTACAATTATTCCCCTGTTCCTAGAGTGGTTCAACAACCAACCCCTCTTCACAGGGAACTCAAAGGAGAATAGGGTGGGGGCTCTTTCCTCTCAGCAAATGACGGATCCCAGGATCCTTTGGGGAAGCCATGGCAGTTTAAAGCGGTATCATAGTGCTTTAATTGTGTGCTGTGAATGTGGGTGTTTTGGTGGGGTCAAAAAAGATCAGGTAAGGAGAGAATGGGAGCACTCCATCATGCAATGACTAACAGTCGACTCACGCCCTCTGAGTCTACCTTGACCTTAAAAGCAAACATCTCTATCTAGCCCTCTGGCATCATCACATCCTGTGGCAGGGAATTCCTTTCAGTTAATTATGTGTGATGATGTGTTACTTCCTTCTCCTGTCTGTGTGTGTACAGTATCTGTGTGTTCTGGATTGTGAGGGCGTGTCCTGCACTCTCAACCGCCTAGTGCCCTGACAGGACTTTCTGTTCCTTGTGGGACAGAAAGAGAAAACAAGGGCGTATGAATAGGCTCCGTCACCCGCTGCACCCCGGACTTTGCACTGACAGCCCGGCTGGCCACTTGGAGAGCTGGGCGTGTTTCTTCCAAGCCTCTCTTCTCTCTCTTTTTGGGTGGCATTTCTGGTGTCAAATACTGCTGTGGAATGCAAGGAGATAAAGAGCTTCAAAGATCCCCCGAACCACTTCAGAAAGGAGTTAATGGGTCGGGGGCTTCCAAGTCCCCATGTTTACCTGCTCAGGTGTCACACTCACCTGATCACGCTTTGCATATTCTCCCAGAGCTGAGGAGACGGAGGGGTCTTGAGGAATAATCAGAAGCAGAACTAGCTAGTCACATTCCTTTTGCTTCAACGCACCAGCCGGCATTCACCCAGCACCCTCAAGCTTCCACCGTCGCTCCTAGGCATCTTCCTGTCTACCTTGAAGGCATCTTCTGCCATTCTACCATCAAGATTATTATTTTTTACATCTCCCTTTGAAGACCTCCCTCTAAGGGGCACCAGGATGAAGGCCGACTTGAGGCTGGTAAGGTGAGTGAACGATGGGACAAGTTAGAACGGCCAACCCCAGTTGGCAAACAAGTAGACCTGTAGAACAGGCAGCTGACTTACCTGACATACTTTTAACTGTTTAATTTCCCATAGATTGAAGAACCCTTAGGCTGTAGCAAGCTGGTGTCCATTTGGACTGATAGGGGGAAAGGTGGGGAGGTCAACAGCAGGTGGCGCCAGAGACAACAACAGGCAGAACCAACTAATTCTACCTTGGGTCCCTGGCTTGCAGCTGAATTCTAAAAGGGGCAACACTGAGACTAAAGACTGAGACTAAAGATTATAATAAAGAAAGCAGGAAGGTTGGGGTCTGGCTGAGGGCCAACTGAGGTTGGTGGGGTGGTACCCCATTCACCTGAATGGATGAGCCTCCAGTGCCTTAGAATTATAGCTTGAAAATGGTCCTGGGAATCCAGGGTGCCTGAGGAAAGGCACAACTTTAGTGTGGAATTGTTATGCTTCGCTCTCCCAGTTTGTATGGGGCATCCACATGCCAGGTCTATGAGCACCAATGCCCTCTGTTGCTGAGTAACAAAAGTTTGGAAGACACACATCTGTTGTTTGTTGCTGTTTGTTTGCATTTTGCAGCTCAGAAATCCAGGCAGACGTTTGGAGCAGTATCTGGTGCCACGCTATTGGGACTACTTCTTTAAGTCCTGGAGGGAACTGGAACTCTGCATTTACTTTTTCTGCCTCCTGTTTGGGTTGGAGCTTTTTATCTTACAAAGAAAGGACCTGCGGATTTAAAATTGTTGGTTGCTGGCATCTGTCTGTCTCAGGAGACCACAGATGAGTGCGCCATGGAGGGTGAGGTCAAGCTATTAGACAGTTGCAGCACCTGCTGTGGCTGTAGAGACCGATGCGGGAGAGACATGTTTTGTTGCAGATGGGGCAGAAGAAGGCGTCTGCTTGCGCTGCTGCAGATGAAGCATGGTGTTTCTTCAGAGACTGCGCCAACATGATGCTAACTTCTCCTCCGCCCTTTTCATGTCTCTCCTGGTTCTGCGAGACCAGCAGGGAGAGGAGCTGGTCAAGGGAAACTAACCAGGGTCTTTTCCACTTTCCAGGGAGAGTCATGAACCGGGAGCAGAGAACCTCCCAATGGACAGCTGGCCCTGGAGCAACGAAGAGGAGTCTCCCTTCAAAGGCTTGCCCCCCTTGCCTAAAGTCTTTCGAGAGCCCAGCTTGCCTTCATTTTCTCTGCCTGGGGAAGGAGAGCAGGAAGCAGCCCAAGAGCTTGAGGGGGGCTGCCCCGGCCTCCAAGACAAGATCGCCTGGGTGCACGGTGAAATGGTGAGCCCCTCTTTAAGCCGGGAGGTGTCCTTCAGGTGCTTGTTGAACCACAACTCTTGGGCCATTGTCCATGATGGTCCTGTGTAAGAGCTTCCCATTGGCACCTGGGATGCCACTGTTGAGAACAAGGTGGTGGACTAGCTAGGGCACTGATTCAACAGGCTGTACCTATGGAGTCCAACAAGATCTGGAGGACACTGTGTTGTTGTTGTTTATTAAATGTATATACTGCCCTTCATGGAGACGCGGGTGGCGTTGTGGGTTAAACCACAGAGCCTAGGACTTGCCAATCAGAAGGTCGGCGGTTCGAATCCTCTCAACGGGGTGAGCTCCCGTTGTTCAGTCCCTGCTCCTGCCAACCTAGCAGTTCGAAAGCACGTCAAAGTGCAGGTAGATAAATAGGCACCGCTCCGGCGGGAAGGTAAACGGCGTTTCTGGTTCGCCAGAAGCAGCTTAGTCATGCTGGCCACATGACCCGGAAGCTGTACGCCGGCTCCCTCGGCCAGTAAAGTGAGATGAGCGCCGCAACCTCAGCATAGGTCACGACGGGACCTAATGGTCAGGGGTCCCTTTATCGTTACCTTTACTGCCCTTCATCCGAAGATCACAGGGTGGTTCACAACATAAAAATACAAAAAGCAAATAAATGGAGAGCACAAAACACAAACCAATAATCCACGCGCGCCCCCAACATATCTGAAAGGCCACAAATAGTTACAAGGCCCAAGGCCTGGTTACAGAGGATTGTTTTCACCTTGCAACTAAGGATATGTAACGAAGGTGGCAGGTGAGCCTCCCTAGGGAGAGGATTCCACAAATGGGGAGCCACCACAGGAAAGGCCCCGTTCTTATGTTGCCACCCTTCAGACCTCTTGTGCAGGAGGCACACGAAGAAGGGCCTCAGAGGATAATCTTTTTTTATATATAAATTTTTTATTAAAGTTTCAAAGGTTTTTGTAACAACAAAGACAAAACAAAACAATACAATAAAAACAACAAACAAAAAACAAGTACAATTTCAACTCTTATTTTCTTATAACTTACTTCCCCGACTTCCTCATACCTCCCCTTTCTGTATTCCAATTTCTAATTAATTATACAGCAAATCCTTCCCTTATTTTAGCTTAATTTTGATCTTACCTTTTCTCTTTAACTTATCCATTACCGCTAATAACCACAGATTTTCAATCCAGTGTCATTTTAACATTCATTAATTTTATAATATTTCTTTAAATAGTCCTTAAATTTTTCCCAATCTTCTTCCGCTGTTTCTCTTCCCTGGTTTCGGATTCTGCTCGTCATCTCTGCCAAACCCATATAGTCTATCACCTTCATCTGCCACCTCAGAGGATAATCTTAAGGTCCAGGTAGGTAGGTATGGAGACAGGCAGCCCTTGAGGTATTGCAGTCCTGAGCGATTTAAGGCTTTATAGGTCAAAACCAGAACTTTGAATTCGGCCCAGAAAACTAATGGGCAGCCAGTGCAGTTGGGCCAGGATTGGTGCAAACTGTCTTGCCTCTGTGAGGAACCTTGGCCAGTGGTGGACCTATATTTTGGGGGGCCTCAAGCTTGAATTGTAATGGGGGGCCCTTCGCAACCAGCAACAAGGTCTGGGTCACCACTGACTCTCAAACTTTGGGACTGTTGAAATATATACAACAAAAACTTAACCAATTTTGAGTCACACCACTCAAATTGGGTCTGTCAGACCCCAAAATTTTAAGCAACGTGGGCTAAAGTTGCTTCTGGGTACATGATAAAACTTCTCCAGACAATGTACACAACACACATTTGCAAACACATTTAAAGAACGTCCTCGCCAAGAATCCTGGGATCTGTAGTTTGTTCTGGGTGCTGGGGCCTGCAGCTCTGCAAGAGGCTTAAACTACACTTCCCATGATTCTTTGTGGGGGTGGATTGCTTTAAATGCATGGTGTGTCGTGCTTATATTGCCAGGACATGGATAGAGAATGAAAATGATTGCTTTCTTTGCCGTGCAGCTGAGATTGCGGAGGGCTGACCAGGCGCTTTTCCGCCATCTCTACACCCTCGCGTTGGAGATCCAGGACCTGAAGGAGTTGCAGCTGGAGATGGAAATTTTCTCGAGGGAGGAGCTGCTTGTGGACGAGCAAGGCCACGTACGAGACACCGCTGGCGCAGCCACGAATGTCCACTCGGCAGCCGCTTTTGAAATGACCATCTGAAAATTGGGGGAGCCACGGCCAACTCCGATCCATCCTTACTCACATGCAAACCGTGATCTGGTGCTCCAGTCACCAAGCAACGAACCTGTATCTGTGAATGCACCTTCAGTCCCAAGACTTAATACTGACTTTGCACTGGCAGAACCCCTGTCCCGGTGTGGGTTAGGACACGGGCAACGAGACAATGGCCCTCTGCTACAACCACACACCGGAGGCTGGTTGTTCAATGCCAGAGGTCATCAAACTAAGGCCCGCGGGCCGGATACGGCCCACTGGGCTCGTTAATCTGGCCCGCGAACCTTGCGGACCCTGCCGCCCGCTCAGTCAGTCCCCGCGCAATTCATGCCATTACCTCAGATATTCGGAAAGGAGCCCATGTGCCAGTACAAGTCTGGAATACTAACCCGTTAAGCAATTGCTGGTCTAATCTGTTTGGGACCGGATGGATGGCAGGCCTAGCAAAAGGAGCATCCATGTTTTTCCTAGCGGTCCTTGCCTTGATTGTATTTGTGCCTTGTCTACTTACCTTAGTCCGTCACTTGGTTTCTAACATGCTTTCCAATATAGCCCCAAAACAGTTATTTTTGCAATACCACCAACTGCCTCAGGAGGGTCAAGATGGGTTACCTGAGGGTCAAGCTGAATGGTACAAGTACTGTAATCTCGTACCTTTAAGCTTGAAAGAGGGGAATGTGGTGGCGGCCCAAAGGGCCACAATAAATGTGATAATGTGTACCCCTGTAAATCCTTGAGTGTGCTTCTAATAGAGAAGTTATGGTAACCTGTTGCTTTATGAAACAGATGATTTTGCAAGTTGCCCCCCCCCCAAAAAAAAAATTGGGGCAGAAAGACAGCGAATATGTGAATCACAAAGATACAGAACAAAGCTAAAACACAAGTTGGTACATGGTGCAAATGGCTACCTGTAACACAGGTTCCCAACATGCGCACTAACACAGTGTAACAGAATCGGAACTTAATCAGCAGAAATTGCCAGTGCTTATTGCACGTGTGTATTAAACATGAAATGAGGTAATGATGTATATGATTGGTGAAAATTGAAATGCTTTGTTTGAAATTTTATAAATACTCCTGCCTGGACCACTGGGCAGGGTTGCAGTTTTGTGGAACGATCCGACTGTAACCTATTGCTTTGCAATAAACAACGTGGGACTCTTACATTTCTGAGTTTTATTGGTGTAAACTCAGGAGATAAGCTATTTTCTGGCTTACAACACAAGGAGTCTTCCTCACTTCTCCCCCTGCACTCAAACTCAGGACGAAAGGGAGAAATGTGCTAAGAGGAAGGCATGCTTGGCAAACCCTCTGCGTGATCAACTTCCGCCTGGAAACCTATGTCTCCACTGTGGGAGGACGTGTGGATCCAGAATTGGCCTCCACAATCACTTATGAACTCACCATGTTTGTGGAAGACCATCTTACTCGGCTACGAGGGATCACCAAAAAAGAAGATAGGAGGGAAAACATTCTCTTGCGGAAGCAGAAACCCTCGCACTGATACGTTCACACAGTGCTACGTTGCGATACAACCCAGTGATTTTCAAAATAACCTCCCCTTTTGCTGCATAGGTTCCTCCCCATCTATGCACACTCCATTTGCATGCAACACACGCAACCGGTAATGGGAGCACCCTGGAGAGGCCTCCTGGCTCGTGAGGAGACCCTCATCAGAGCCCGAAGAGGTGTTGCTCTGGTAAATATCCACCCCTTTTCTCCTACTTCCTCATTCATCAACAGCACCTCCCCCCCACCATGGTTGCCACTTAGGGCCATCTGTCTCCAAGCCCTTTGCTCTCCTACTTCCAATGATCGCCGGGTTCAGGGGGGCTGGAATGCTTTCTAGTGATAACTGTTGGGATATTCCGTTCCACCTTAAGAACAGACGTGTGGAATTTGTATGTCACCTGTCTGTTTACACTCCAGCACAGCTTGCTGGGAACTTCCGTTTATGTATAGCTTTTGCTTTAGCTGCTTGCTTTGGACACGAAGGAGAGCGGACATGTTTCCTTTTGTCCTGATGTATGCTGAATAAGGGACACGGGTAGCGCTGTGGGTTAAACCACAGAGCCTAGGAGCTGCTGATCAGAAGGTCGGCGGTTCGAACCCCCGTGACGGGGTGAGCTCCCGTTGCTCGGTCCCTGCTCCTGCCAACCTAGCAGTTCGAAAGCACGTCAAAGTGCAAGTAGATAAATAGGTACCGCTCTGGCGGGAAGGTAAACGGGGTTTCTGTGCGCTGCTCTAGTTTGTCAGAAGCGGCTTAGTCATGCTGGCCACATGACCCGGAAGCTGTACGCCGACTCCCTCGGCCAATAAAGCAAGATGAGCACCGCAACCCCAGAGTCGGCCATGGCTGGACCTAATGGTCAGGGGTCCCTTTACCTTTGCTGAATAAACGGCTTGTAAATATGCTCACACAGCCTCTCCCGCCACTTCTGTTGCGTAGTGTTTACTCTGCTGAGTAGCATGCCCCAGCTTCTGAAGCTCAAGTCGCAGATGCTGCACCAAGGACTGGAGATCGCCCGGCACACCAGGGGGTGGGCTGGAGCCAGCTGGGGGCCTGCCAATTGCCCCCGTTTCCTTGGTTGCATCCCAACGTGTCAGCCAGCTGCTCCGGCTCTGCCGCTTCCTCTCCCATTATTTCCCAACTTTCCCCCTCTGAGCGGTGACCTCCTGCAAACCACTGTTCTAAATCTATACTGTCTTCCTCTTCTCTGGAAGGGTCAGACAGGGGAGACTGTCTCCACCATTCCTCCTCTGTCCAGTCCCCCCCACATCATCTCTGCAAGCCCCGCTGCCCCTCCAGGGTGCTCCCAATATACGCAATTTTGGTTTCACACGGGGAGGCCCAGACTACAACCCCCCTCCTAAATTGGAAGTTGCCTATACCAAGTCATGATTAAAGGTAAAGGGACCCCTGACCATTAGGTCCAGTCGTGGCCGACTCTGAGGTTGCGGCGCTCATCTCGCTTTATTGGCCGAGGGAGCCGGCGTACAGCTTCCGGGTCATGTGGCCAGCATGTCTAAGCCGCTTCTGGCGAACCAGAGCAGCGCACGGAAACACTGTTTACCTTCCCACCGGAGCAGTACCTATTTATCTACTTGCACTTTGACGTGCTTTCGAACTGCTAGGTTGGCAGGAGCAGGGACCGAGCAACGGGAGCTCACCCCCGTTGCGGGGATTTGAACCGCCAACCTTCTTATCGGCAAGTCCTAGGCTCTGTGGTTTAGACTACAGCACCACCCGCATCCCCGTACCAAGTTATGATTAGGTTCTATTAAACTCTGCCTAGAAAAGACGTTTTCTATTGCTTCGGGAAACGGATTCCAGCAGACCTCCACCAAGTAGGGTTTTACAGCTCCCAGTTTTCTACCTTTCGTCGCAAACTTTCTGCCCTGCCCCTGGGACAAACAGCCTTTAACCCGCAGTCTACCGCACAGAAACGAAGCAGACATTTTTCTCTTTCCACGGAGATACAGCGATGGGAAAATCTTCACCATCCCACAAGCCAGACCACAAAGGAGCAAAAACCAGTAAAAGAAAAGAAAAAATATATTGGCATCCTTATTGACACTCCATCTTCCACCCGCTACGAAATCCAGCTCCATCGACAGATCATCATCGTCATATCAACAACAGTGAAGAATCAAGGGTATTAAAAATAAATAAATCTGTATTTGGAAATTGAAGCTTTTTTTTTTTTAAAAAAAAAAAGACAGTCATTTGTGCCACATAGTTATTTCCCAGGTGATGCAAAGATGTTTTGTGAGTCTCTAAGGCAAGGCAAGAGCAAGCAGTCTTTCTCGAAGGAGAGGCGTCGGCGGTTTGAGCAGGTGAAGCATCTTCTCATTTGGCCCCTCAGCTGCCTTGATTTATCTTTCTTGCTAACTTCAGCCACTCATCAACCTGCAAGGAGATTTGCTGTATGGAGAGAGTGGGGAGGGAGAGAAAATAAAACCAAGGTTGGCTAGGGTCCTAACTAGAATCCTGATTTATAGGCTGTGCTCCTAATTCAGGGACAATTGTTTTCATTTTTATTACTGCCGTTGATTTATTAACCACCTCCTAAACCACCATCTCAAGGTACTTTGCACAATAATTAAAAACAAAAACATTTAAAACAAGACTAAAACCCTAACACGCAGACCTTTGTGGGGAGCAAAATATGCATCAGGAGGCTTAGTTGGGTCAGAATCGAGCATACATTTCCAGAGTTAACACTAAATATATTATTTCTGGTACATCAGCCGCCACAGCTGCTAGAGGGCCATGAAAATTTGTGTCTGGGGCTTTTTAGACTTGTCTACCCATGTATTGGGACGCAGGTGGCGCTGTGGGTTAAACCACAGAGCCTAGGATTTGCTGATCAGAAGGTTGGCGGTTCGAATCCCCGCAACGGGGTGAGCTCCCGTTGCTGGGTCCCTGCTCCTGCCAACCTAGCAGTTCGAAAGCACCTCCGGGTGCAAGTAGATAAATAGGGACCGCTTACTAGCGGGAAGGTAAACGGCGTTTCCGTGTGCTGCACTGGCTCGCCAGATGCAGCTTTGTCACGCTGGCCACGTGACCCGGAAGTGTCTGCGGACAGCGCTGGCCCCCGGCCTCTAGAGTGAGATGGGCGCACAACCCCAGAGTCTGTCAAGACTGGCCCGTACGGGCAGGGGTACCTTTACCTTTACCTTTACCCATGTATTGGGACGCAGGTGGCGCTGTGGGTTAAACCACAGAGCCTAGGACTTGCTGATCAGAAGGTTGGAGGTTCGAATCCCCGTGACGGGCCACCGAGACCATATAACACCGGTCCTGAAAGATCTTCATTAGCTCCTAGTACGTTTCTGAGCACAATTCAAAGTGTTGGTGCTGACCTTTAAATCCCTAAACGGCCTCGGTCCAGTATATCTGAAGGAGCGTCTTCACCCCCACCGTTCTGCCCGGACACTGAGATCCAGTGCCTAGGGCCTTCTGGCGGTTCCCTCGCTGCAAGAAGTGAAGTTACAGGGAACCAGGCAGAGGGCCTTCTCGGTGGTGGCGCCCGCCCTGTGGAACACCCTCCCACCAGATGTCAAGGCAATAAACAACTATTTTACTTTTAAAAGACAACTGAAGGCGGCCCTGATTAGGGAAGTTTTTAACGTCTGACGATGTATTGTTTTTAATATTTGGTTGGAAGCCGCCCAGAGTGGTTGGGGAAACCCAGCCAGATGGGTGGGGTATAAATAAATTATTATTATTATTATTATTATTATTATTATTATTATTATTATTATATCTTCATAGAAGGAAGCAGAACTTTCCTAAAAGGGTTCTGCACTCTAATTCTTCCCTACATTGTCTGCAGCCTGAGACCAGACAGGTCAGAGGAAGTTGAACTTCCTGAAAAAGGTTGTGGATTCCAAGCTATTATTTTCCCCCATGCCACCCCCTATCCCCAGAACATTCAAGTGAGAATCCCTGGGCCGCTCTCACCTCTTTGGCATGGACAAGGGGCAGTGGGTCCCGGGGGCTGGGTGTCCTCATGTCGGCGCAGTGGAAAGTGCCGTTGATTAAAATGGCCCGTTCGGAGCGGGACTGGTTCTTGAGGACACTCAGGGCGTGCCAAGGATCAATGTCGCCTGGGGAGAGAAGGCAGTGATCAATCACCGAGGAGGAGAGAAAGTAAACTGATTGGCCAGTGTGATCCAATGGGAGAGGCAGATCTCGGAAGCTAACTTCTGATGCCAGGATGGAGGACCTACGCTGCTCCTATGAACTCGCTGGAAAATGTGTTGTGGCTCTACTCAGAGTAGACCTATTGAAATTTATGAACATTGACTAAATTAGGTCCTTTTATTTCAGTGGGGCTACTGTGAGTAAAACTTAGTTGGGTACAACCTAATGGGTTTATTCGTATATCTGCCTCAGATGACAGACCTCCTTGGCTTAGATTTTGAAATGAAATTGCGTTGTTATTATCTCTTGTTCTGTCCGTGCAAAAATGGAACTCACAGAAGGGGATGAGGAGAAATGGAACCATAGGATTGTAGGGGGTCCAACCTCCTGTGATGCAGGAATCTCAACATATTTGTTGTTGTTGTTTAGTCGCGTCCGACTCTTCGTGACCCCCTGGACCAGAGCACGCCAGTCACTCCTGTCTTCCACTGCCTCCCGCAGTTTGGTCAGACTCATGTTTGTAGCTTCGAAGACGCTATCCAACCATCTCATCTGTCGTCCCCTTCTCCTTGTGCCCTCCATCTTTCCCAACATCAGGGTCTTTTCCAGGGAGTCTTCTCTTCTCATGAGGTGGCCAAAGTGTTGGAGCCTCAGCTTCAGGATCTGTCCTTCCAGGGAGCACTCAGGGCTGATTTCCTTCAGAATGGATACGTTTGATCTTCTTGCAGTCCATGGGACTCTCCAGAGTCTCCTCCAGCACCAGAATTCAAAAGCATCAATTCTTCGGCGATCAGCCTTCTTTATGGTCCAGCTCTTACTTCCATACATCACTACTAATCTCATCATACATGATCATAAATCATGGCAAATGACTACCCAACCTCTGCTTAAAAACCTCCAAGAAAGAAGAGTTCATCACCTCCTGAGGGAGTCTGTTGTTGTTGTTTTCAACAATAAAATCACAATATAAAAAAATAGAAAATACATAATAAAAACAAAAAAATCCCAATACCCCCCCTTTCCATTACACATTTTAAAAAGGTATTGGATGTCAGTCAGCCTGGTTAAAGAGTCTGTTCCACAGACAAACGGTGAGAAACCCTACACACCCCTCACAGTGAAGGGGGAAATCTGCCTCTGAGCATGTGTAGAGCGCTTTTCTCCTCGCTAACAAGCAATCACAACCAGCCACATAAATACAGTGGTACCTCTGTATACGAACAGGATCCGTTCCGGAGCCCCGTTCGCATCCTGAAGCGAACACAACCTGCGTCTGCATGTGCCGTGATTCGCCGCTTCTGCGCATGACGTCATTTTGACCACCAGCGCATGCGCAAGCAGCGAAACCCGGAAGTAACCGATTCCGTTACTTCCAGGTCGCTGCGGAGCGCAACCTGAAAGCGCTCAACCTGAAGCAACTTCAACCCAAGGTATGACTGTATTTGGTTTGACAAAACAGGGCTCTTCATAGGCTTCAAGCTGGGGGTCTCTCCCTCTCTCGCAACTACGCGCTGCACACGGGCGTCTGAGAGGGCCCCACATCTCCCCACCCTCCGTACCATTAACGAAGAGGACACGGCTGGCTTTGGGGCGATCGGCCCCATAGTAGTCGTTGGTGAAGGACACAGCCTCCTGGACAGCCTGAGAGGGGATGCCAAAGACCTCTCGGCAGGTATCAAGCTCAGTCGTCAGGTTCATGAAGCGAGAGAAACGGCAGGCAGGGTCGTCGCAGGTTTGGTCTAGAGCGAGAGAAATAAAGCGCAAAAGGTAAGGCTGAGGCCACCTAAATTCACGGGGAACAAGAAAGATGTTGAAATATACATTTGTTAAGAAGCCAGTAGCATTTTTACTTGGCATTGTAGGAGATGATATTAACAGACAGGATTGTAAGTTGTTGTCATACGTAATGACAGCAGCAAGAATATTATTGGCACAAAAATGGAAGCAAGAAGAATTACTGACGAAAGAAGAATGGAGGATGAATTTGATGGACTACGCAGAATTAGATAAATTAACAGGAAGGATTCGAAACTGGTGGGATCAGAGATTCTTAGAAGACTGGAGTAAATATATGAACTATTTGAAAAGTAACTGTGATGAACAGATTATGCTAGCAGGATTGCAAGAAGTTTTGTAAGGTGAATTATTTGAAATATTGCCAGAAAGACTATGAAGAGAATTATTAGTCAAGGATAATTATATGTAATACAGAAAGTAAGAAATGCAGAATAAGTGATAAAAACGAAAAATCATCAGAGGAGTTGACGGAAGTCCAAAATAATATATAAGATGAGAAGTTATGTTGTATGACTGGTGGAACTGATAGGTTTAAAAAGTTAATAAAAATGTATATTATAAATAAATAAATAGAAAATAAGTTCACGGGAAACAATGCAAATGGGAAAGCCCACACTTGGTTGGACTCCGAAACTCAGGGGTGGAGGTCCAGGACAGGGCCTTCTCTGGGGCAGCCCCCAAGTCAGTGGTTCTCAAACCTTTTTCCTCTGGGCCACACTTTCAGATTAACAATTTGCTTGCGCCACACCAAATCTTCTCTCGATACGTTGGAAAATGAAAAGAAACAGCTCCCAGCTGTGTTCGTTTTGTAACGTAGAGCACAACTACTTTATAATATGATCGTGGGGCAGCCAGAACAAAGCGATGCAGATACACAAGAATGTGAGGGATTCCCAAAATATAATTATAAACGAGCCTCTTACCTATGTACCTTAAGTATGTATGCAAGTTCAATGAGAGGTGTGAGCTCGCTTTTTTGCCAGGCAATCTCATTTAGATTAGGTCTAATTTGAGACGAACAAACTCTCAACTCCTCACCAACACATATAATCCACCCCAGGACCTTAGGGTGAATAATAATAATAACAACAATAATAATATGTGGAGGAGGAAGAGGAGGCGGAGAGCAGAGGGCAAAATGTTAGCTCTCACTTACAGTATCCGAACTCTGTACATGTCTGGAAGTACCATTGCCTGATGCCCACACCTGACATGGAGATGGATGTGCTGCGCAGCTCCTTCAGGGCCTCTGTGTGATTGTTCTGTGTGCACGTCATGTTCATGCCATCCAAATACACCTTTCGAAAAGAAGAGAGGTGGGCGCAATGCCCAATTTATATATAAGCTAAACAAGCTATAGCTTAGGGCCCCACTCTCTTGGGCCCCCCAAAAAAAGTTAAAGGAAAAAAACCATGGACATACATTTCCAAAATATAAGATAAAAAACAAATAAAATAAAACCTACACACAGCAACAGTGTTTTGTGTTGTGTAGGCTCCTATTCGTTATGTGAAAATGGCTTTAGCTACCTATTAGGCCCGTAAATTACCATATACAGTCATAACTCGGGTTACAGACACTTCAGGTTGTGTTTTTTGGGGCTACAGACCCGCCAAAACCTGGAAGTACCGGAACGGGTTACTTCCAGGTTTTGCCGGCTGCGCATGCGCAGAAGCGCTAAATCACGCTTTGCGCATGCGCAGAAGCACCAAATTGCAACCCGCACGTGCGCAGACGCGCCGCCGCAGGTTGTGAATATGCATCCCGCACAGATCATGTTCACAACTGGATCGTCCACTGTAGCATATATGCCACACACAAAACAGCAACAATCTGTTGTTGACAAAGGACAGCTGGACATATAAAGGGCCCCATTGCCTTCAGTAGCTGAGGGCCTCATCAAACCTAAATCCGGCCCTGGGTGGGCGATACAACAGAATACCTTTTGAAGAGAGACTCAGCCTGCGTGGGCAACCAGACGTAGAGGACATTTGCCATCACTTACTACAAAGTCCAATATATACGGACCCAAGAAACCGATTCACAAAACCCCTTTTCACGAAGGAAACAAATCTAACCAGAGGGTGAAATGACTGCTGAGGGATACGGATGACTCCGTGACTTACCATATTTCTCGCTCTATAAGATGCACTTTTCCCCTCCTAAAAAGTAAGGAGAAATGTGTGTATGTCTTTTGGAGTGAATGCAGGCGGGAGGCTCTTGGGGGCTTTTCCCGAGCACTCTTTAAAGGGGAGCCTTAGCCGTGCGCAGCCTCTCCCGGGCAGGGGATGAGGCTGCGGGCGGCTAAGCAAGAAGCCAGGACAACCAGCGGGATCACAGTGCTGCTGGGATTCAGATTTTTTTTTTCTTGTTTTCCTCTTCCAAAAACTAGGTGCGTCTTATGGTCTGGTGCATCTTATAGAGCAAAAAATACGGTATAAGGTGGCAGCTAGGAAGGTTAGGAAGAAAGATCTGGGTGGGCTTGCGGTCAATTGCAAAGGGGACTCAAGATCTAAATCTGCACATTTCATTTGAGGATTACATTTCACTCTGTGTAATAAGGAATTTGAGTGGGTTGGATCATGGTTTTAAGAAGAAGAGGAGTTTGGATTTGATATCCCGCTTTATCACTACCCGAAGTTGTCTCAAAGCGGCTAACATTCTCCTTTCCCTTCCTCCCCCACAACAAACACTCTGTGAGGTGAGTGGGGCTGAGAGACTTCAGAGAAGTGTGACTGGCCCAAGGTCACCCAGCAGATGCGTGTGGAGGAGCGAAGATGTGAACCCGGTTCCCCAGATTACAAGACTACCGCTCTTAACCACTACACCACACTGGCTCCCAGTGCCTATGGAGCAACTGCTGTTTTTGTATTTCTTCTTTGGGTGATGAACCACACCTATACATTAAATATGTAAGAAAAGAAGAGGAGCTTCAGTCCCAGAATGGCTGTTGCTCAGACCCAGAGGTGGCCAAGGAAGGGCCTTTCAGACACTGCTGCGAGTCCAGGACTCCCAGCTCAGCTAACGGTCAGCGATGGCACAACAGGAAACAACTGGAGACATTTTTGGCCTGAAAAGCTTTTCCAGCTACGCTATGGGTCTCCATCTGGGTTATTTTTAATGTATCTATTCCTTTTTAAATTGTTTAATGTTTTTTATAATATTTTTGAACAGTACCTTGTGATATAGCGATTCAGTTATTATTATCATCATCATCGAGTCCAGATAGTAATACTAATAATAAATAATACTGAGAGAAGAAGAGTTTGGATTTGATATCCCGCCTTTCACTCCCTTTAAGGAGTCTCAAAGCGGCTAACATTCTCCTTTCCCTTCCTCCCCCACAAGAAACACTCTGTGAGGTAAGTGGGGCTGAGAGCCTGAAGCTTTCCTGTTAGGAATAGTTGGCAAGGAAATCAAAAAAGAGGACAAAAATCTGTTTCTATATGCCACAACGGCTGCTAGAACTATGTTAGCCCAAAGCTGGAAAACGGAATTAATACCTACTATAAATGACTGGCAGATCAAGATGATAAATTATGCTGAACTAGCTAGAATAACAGGAAGACTAAGAGACCAGGATGACCAGAAGTTTCATGAAAATCGGAAGAAATATCTGATGTATATAAGAGACTTTGATGACTCTGGCAGGGTTAGAATAACTCTAACAGTGTTTGGCAAATATGTAAAGGAGATAAAACACGTAACTTCAGAAATTATCTGATACTTACCAATGAAGTGAAGGGAAGTCCGAGGCTCGGCGAAGCCCAAAATAACTGTGTACAGTGGTGCCCCGCAAGACGAACGCCTCGCAAGACGGAAAACCCGCTAGACGAAAGGGTTTTCCGTTTTGGAGGCGCTTCGCAAAACGAATTTCCCTATGGGGTTGCTTCGCAAGACGAAAAAATCTTGCGCGTCCCCGCGGGTTTTTTCCGCTCCCCCCCCCCTTTTCCTAAGGCGCTAAGCCGCTTATCAGCTGTTCCACTGATAAGCCGCTTAACAGCTGATTGCTGAAAGCCGCTAGACCGCTGTAGCGCTAATCCGCTAAGCTGTCACTGGGCTTGCTTCGCAAGACGAAAAAACCGCTAGACGAAGAGAATCGCGGAACGGATTCTTTTCGTCTTGCGAGGCACCACTGTACTATATATATGATTCTTGTAACAGCTATGTTATATGCAACTTATGTAATCTAGACTGTATATAGGTATAATCAATGGAAAACTACTAAAAAATTATAATGGAGAGCCTTCAGAGAAGTGTGACTGGCCCAAGGTCACCCAGCAGCTGCATGTGGAGGAGCGGTTCACCAGATTACGAGTCCAATGCTCTTAACCACTACACCACACTGGAGTTGCAGCCCAGTCATTCTCTCGTCCTAAACAAAGGAAAAGGATAGACACAGCTCCTCAGTCAGGGCCCTAGAAAGCTCTCCCTCCCACCTGGACGCAGGCTTACGTTGTTGGCAGCCATAAGTCTCTGGTAGGCAGAGCCAGTCTTGTTGTTGGTCATGACACAACAAAAGTTGGCGATGGTGCTCCACTCCATGTACTCGTTGTTGTACTGCACAGCCAGCATGAAGATGTCAGCCAGGTTGGACACCAGCTCCACGCAGTCGCCGGAGCCCTCCAACTCCTGGCAGGACCGGAAGTCCTTCGCCAGCTTGGCCCGGGCTCCATCTTGCACCAGGGCGTCCACAGCAGAGAAGCCGTCAGCCACGGCCTCCATGCACTGCGAGGCAAGCAAAAAGGAAGGTGAGGACAGGAACTTTGAAAAAAAGAATGGGGAAATTTTGTAATTTACTTAGGAGACAATTGTAAGCAGATGAAAACACTGGCACGATTTTAATCGCACTTGTAAAGTAACAAAAACTATGGACAATTTAGATGGATTAAAAATGTGGATAATGGACTGGTATGCAGTTGTAAATATTGACATGAGGACCAATGGAGGGGATGGGGGAAAGCCTTAAGATTCAGAGCAATCTCTTTATATGGATTTTTAATTGACTTTGTTATAATTTGATCCCAACTTGTTTTTAGAAGGTAATTTAATTATTGTTTGATTTTATACCAATGTTATATATCTGATGTTAGCCGCCCTGAGCCCAGTCTCTGCCGGGGAGGGCGGGATACAAATAAACATTAATTATTATTATTATTAGTTTATTTTTTCTGAAATCAAATAAATATTTCTTTTTTAAAAAAGGAAACGGGGGGGGGGGGCAGCACACGACAGGCGGCAAAAAGCAGGGATGCATCCGCACTATGCATTTAAAGTGTTACAGAACCACTTTTAACGGTTGCAGTTTGCCACACGGCCGAAAAATGAGTCATTTGGGGAAATATTAAAAACTTCACCTCTTTGGAACCACCGACCACTGGATTGGACAGACTTGCGGCAACAACCTGGAGAGGAAGAAGCCAAAGACAGATAGGTGAGAGGGGGATAAGGACAAAGTTGTTAAGTCGCATGGGGTTTCAGGCATGGTGAGAACATTACGTTTGAATGTCCTGATTCACACTGTGGTACAGTCATACCTCGGGTTACAGCCGCTTCAAGTTGCGTTTTTTTGGGTTACGGATCGCTGAAACCCGGAAGTACCAGAACGGGTAACTTCCGGGTTTCAGTGGTCGCGCATGCGCAGATGCGCTAAATTGCGCTTTGCGCATGCGCAGAAGCTCCAAATTGCAACCCACACGTGCACAGACGC
The DNA here is from genome assembly GCF_964188315.1 of Podarcis muralis. Classification (NCBI taxonomy): domain Eukaryota; kingdom Metazoa; phylum Chordata; class Lepidosauria; order Squamata; family Lacertidae; genus Podarcis; species Podarcis muralis. Next base: position 83,293,375 of record NC_135661.1, read on the forward strand.
GGGTTGCGAACGCTGCGGGTTGCGAACATGCATCCCACACAGATCACGGTCGCAACCCGAGCGTCCACTGTATTACTTCCTTCTTTTTCTTCTTCACTATTTGGGGGAGGGGGAATAATTTCCTTTCAAGTCAAAACTGGCAATATTTGGACTACAACTCTCATCAGCCCCTGCCAGCGTTGATGGGAGTTGTAGTCCAAATATCTGGCGGCCTTTCCGGTTGCCCGAGGCTGAGTTCAACCACGGGCAAACTTTTGGCCATTGTGTGGTCATCATTTGAGAGGGCCTCAAGAAGCTCTGAGGGCCATCCCCAAACTCAAAAAGACTACCTGGTTTCTTTGCCAAGAACTCACCATAAGGTAGCCTGTGAAATCCAGCTGGGCTCTGACTGGGGCAGAAGAAGCAACAGCAGCAAAGACCAGGTGGGGAAACTGGAACAGAGAGAGAGAGAGAGAGAGAGAGAGAAAATGGACGTGTGGATCCAGAATGGGCCTCCGCAGTCACTTACGGACTCACTTTTGAGACTGTGTTCATGGAAGGCGGAGAGCAAGCTGTGAAGCTTTGTATAATCAGCAAACGTCCCATTCTAATGTCCAACTCTGAACTCTGCTGAACAGTATTTACGGATAACAACTACTGTTTTGCTGAATTCTTCACCAGCCAATTAGTTCGACACTCGTAAGTAGAAAGATATGTAATTTCTTCATTAACCAATCTTTTTTCGAATAGATCGCATGAGCACTGTTCCAGAGTATTTTTCATTATATCTATTCACAGCTTGCTCTTCACCGGGTAAAGTGAGGCACCATGATTCATTTAAGGACTTTCAGAGACTTTCAGAGACTTCAGTTTGTTAGTTTTGATGTTTTCAATTATTCCATAAAGTTTTTCATGTTGAAACAAATTAAGTACTTAACCTGAGGTACCACTGTATATAGAAATGAGCAAACCAGTGATATTTTAGGGAGCAGGCTAGCAGGTGGGGCCCATTACTTACATCCTAGGAGCCTACACAACACTGTTGCTGTATGTAGGTTTTATTTTATTTGTTTTTTATCTTCTATTCTGGAAATGTACATCCAGGTGTTTTTTTCCCCTTTAATTTTTTGGGGGCCCCAAGAGAGTGGAGCCCTAAGCTATAGCTTGTTTAGCCTATAAGTAATTCTGGCACTGTCCTGTTCCTATTGGCCCCTACTGGCGATCTTGTGGTCCCACCTTGAGTCTGAACCAGGCAGACAGCGAGCCAGGATAGGAGCCTCCGAAGCAAATCCAGGTGTTGTTGGACGTCAGGTTGAATTTCTGGGTGACGAAGTGGTGGAAGGAGGCCAGGTCAGACAAGCTGCAAAAGGAGACGGCAGAACTTTGCAACCAGAGGCACATGTCCCAAACCTCCCTTGATTCTTTGCTTGCAATTAACAGGGCGATCGGGACGCGGGTGGCGCTGTGGGTTAAACCACAAAGCCTAGGACTTGCCGATCGGAAAGTCGGCAGTTCGAATCCCCGTGACGGGGTGAGCTCCCGTTGCTCGGTCCCTGCTCCTGCCAAGCTAGCAGTTTGAAAGCACGTCAAAGTGCAAGTAGAGAAATAGGTACCACTCCGGCGGGAAGGTAAACGGCGGTTCCATGTGCTGCTCTGGTTCGCCAGAAGCAGCTTAGTCATGCTGGCCACATGACCTGGAAGCTGTAGGCCGGCTCCCTCGGCCAATAAAGCGAGATGAGCGCCGCAACCCCAGAGTCGGCCACAACTGGACCTAATGGTCAGGGGTCCCTCTACCTTTACCTTTAAGAGGGCAATTGACTTAAGACAATTCATTTATACATGCAACAACAGTGGCAAGAACGATATACGCTCAAAAATGGGAAGGAGGCAAGATGTCAACGGCTTATAAAAACGACAGAGCATGTGGAAATGGCAAGCCAAAATTAGAGATTAAAAACGAAGGAAACGTTTTTGGAGGAATGGAAGCGTTTTGTAAAATATTTAAAGAAATGTTACAGTATTACGGAAACACAAACAGGGTTTGCAATACGAGTCACAGGTGCCAACTCACGCTTGCTGGCTGGACAAGAACTGAAGGTTGTGATCCTGCAGCCCATCGGGGTTGATGCTGGCCCCATAGAAACGGTGTTCTAGGGCCACCACCAGAGCTCCGTACTTCTGGGCCAGCTCCACGTGGTGTCCTAAAACCGGAAAGAGAAACAGGGGATAGGTCTCTCTCTGGCCACCTTCACACCATACGTTTAAAGCACGGCGATACCACTTTAAGCAGTTGTGGCTTCCTGCAAAGAATTCTGGGAGCTGTAGTTCGTTAAGAGGGCTAGGAGATCGTGCCTGCTGCCCTCACAGAGCTATAATTCGCAGAGTTCCCTAGGAAGAGGGACTGACTGGGAAACCTCTCTGGGAATTGTAACCGTGGAAGGGGAATAGCGGGCCTCCTAAGAACTCTAAGCACCCTTAACAAACTACAGCTCCCAGGATTCTCTGGGAGAAGGCCCGAATGTTTAAAGCAGGGTTCCCCCAGCTGTTTTTGGACTACAGCTCCCATCATCCCTGACCACTGGTGCTGCTAACTATGGGATGATGGGAGTTGTAGTCCAACAACAGCTGAAGACCCAAGTTTGGGAAACTCTGGTTGAAAGTGATATGATACTGCTTTAAATGTATTGTGTAGATGGGGACCTTCTGGTTCGAAGACTACAGAGGATAGGAGACCCTTATTCCCTTCCCGGAGCTACAATTCTCAGAGTGGTTTAACAGTTCAACTTTCTTCATAGGGAAGAGCTGGGAATTGTAGTTCTCCTGGCAACTCTCGGCACATTTAACAGACGACAGCCCCCAGAGTTTTTGTTTTTTTGGGGGGGGACCCATAATTGTTAAAAGTGGTTTCATAGTGTTTTAAATATATGGTCGCCCAGAGTGGCTGGGAAAACCCAGTCAAATGAGCGGAGCACAAATAGTAAAATTATTATTTATTCTTATTATGTTGTGGATGCAGCCTGCAAGCTGGACAGGAGAACAGCAGCGCTTTGCATACCAGCGATTGCCAGCAACTGGGAATTAAAGCTTAAACGTTGACAAAAGACGCATGGACACTGTTATGTATTGAAGTTCTCACCCTGGCCACCAGGAGTATTGTGTAAGTAGTTTTCACTCAGGTCCGTGTCAGTTACTTTAGGCAGGGAACCCTGGGTTGTTGTTGCTACAATGTTGACAGCCGGCTGCCTATAAAAGCAGGCCGGCTGAGCTGTTTGCTGTTCAGTTCTGTTCCAGCTTACAAATAAAGAGCTGCTTTGGAGAAATCGCTGTGTCGTCTGATATGTTCGCCCACAACTTAACACTGGCGGCGAAGGTGGGATCGATGGACAACAGAGCACAGCCAGATGCGGCCACCCTCTGAGATGAGCTGAATCACGGAGCTGAAACACTGAGCGAAATCACGGAGCAAAACCAATTCAGAGCTGACCGTTCTGGCTAGAGCACGGTGTTCCATCCATCGCCTCCACGTCGGCATCGGAATCATGGCTTCACTTGTGCCTCTACCGCCGTTTGCCCCAGCCTCTGAATCATGGGACTCCTACCTCGCTCAGTTTGACTGCTACCTCCAAGCAAATGAGCTGACAAGAGGGTCTGTAGAGCAGAAGCGGGGCCTCTTCCTCAGCCTTTTTGTGGCCCCGAAGTGTTTGCGATGGCCCAAGCATCGGTTGCGCCTCTAGCAGTCCAGGCAGCACCTTGGGACACGATTCAAGAGAAGCTCCGCAACCACTACGTCCCAAAGCCGTCCAAGATTGCTGCCTGCCATGCGTTCTACCACCGGAACCAGGCAGAGGGGGAGTCAATCAACAACTACACCACCGCCCTCCGACCGGCTGCAATGCACTGCAAGTTCCGAGACTTAGGCGATGCCCTGATGGATCGAATAGTCTGCGGGGTCTGGGACATCCGTCTGCAACGGCATCTCCTCGCCAAGCCGGACCTCATGCTGCAGAAAGCCACTGAGGGGGCCGTGGCCTCAGAAGCTGTTGAACTCTCCGCCCAGGAAATCCACAAGGCCAGCAGACCGTATTTAAAGGACTATGTTGTTAGACATGTAACACTGTTGGTCTAATGGAAGTATGTGAAATGTAACCGATATGCTTTGTGCCTAGTTGAACCATTACGTGTAGTGCTGTATATAAGGAAACCATTACGACTGTAACTAATGCCTTATCTCGGTGGGGAGGGGTGTTATGTATTGAAGTTCTCACCCTGGCCACCAGGAGTATTGTGTATGTAGTTTTCACTCAAGTCCACGTCAGTTACTTTAGGCGGGAAAACCTGGGTTGTTGTTGCTACAATGTTGACAGCCGGCTGCCTATAAAAGCAGGCCAGCTGAGCTGTTTGCTGTTCAGTTCTGTTCCAGCTTACAAATAAAGAGCTGCTTTGGAGAAATCGCTGTGTCGTCTGCTACGTCTACCCACAATTTAACAGACACCATTCACAGGAATTTGTGACGACAAAACCATACTAGGACTGGTGCAGGAACTTTGTACGTCCTCAGGGTTGCTCCGTACGCCTTCAGTCAATCCAGGGCAGAGCCTTGGGCCCTGCAAATGCAGTTGAAGGTGAAGCTCTAGCAAGTCCCATCTCAAAAAAAAACAGTGTGGCATAGTGGTTAGAGTGTCGGGCTGGACCTGGGAGTGCAGGGTTCAAATCCCTGCTCAGCTAAGAAGCTCACTTGGGCCAGTCACTGCCTCTCAGTCTACCTCACAGGGTTGTAGAGGGGATTAAATGAGGAGGAAGAGAACCACTGTTATGTACTGAAGTTCTCACCCTGCTCTGTGATTTCACTCAGTGTTTCAGCTCAGCTCAGAGAGTGGCTGTGCTCTGATGTCCATCGATCCCATCCTCGTCGCCAGTGTTAAGTTGTGGGTGAACACATCAGACAACACAGCGATTCTTGAAACAGCTCTTGTTTATTCAGAGGCCAGAACAGAACTGAACTGAAGGGTTCAGCCAGCCTGCTTATATAGAGCTCCAGTACAACGTAACTGTAACAACTTTCTGTAACTATCCAATCACTGAACGTCACTTTCGATCCCTTATTTGCATATGTGGACCTGAACTATCTACAGTGTCCCCCTGCTGGCCCAGGGTGAGAACTTCAGTACATAACAACCACGGATGCCACCTTGGGAGAAAAACGCGGGGTTGAAATGCCATGAATGAATGACTATGTAAGAGACCTCGTTCCCCAATCTCCGCAACTGAGGTGTTGCATGACACCCACCTGCCAACACATCAAACACCGACAAGGCAGACTCGCCCCCAATGAAGAGGAAGACTGGTCCGTCGGGGCGCCGCCAAAAGTCCTGGTTAATCCAGAATCGCTGTGAATTTTAGGGAGGTAAAGAAGAGACATCAAAACATCAGAACCAACATCAAAAAAACGAAGATCATGGCCACTGGTCCCATCACCTCCTGGCAAATAGAAGGGGAATAAATGGAGGCAGTGAGAGATTTTGCTTTCTTGGGTTCCATGATCACTGCAGATGGTGACAGCAGCCACAAAATTAAAAGACGCCTGCTTCTTGGGAGAAAAGCAATGACAAACCTAGACAGCATCTTAAAAAGCAGAGACATCACCTTGCCAACAAAGGTCCGTATAGTAAAAGCTATGGTTTTCCCAGTAGTGATGTATGGAAGTGAGAGCTGGACCATAAAGAAGGCTGATCGCCGAAGAATGGATGCTTTTGAATTCTGGTGCTGGAGGAGACTCTTGAGAGTCCCATGGACTTCAAGAAGATCAGACCTCTCCATTCTGAAGGAAATCAGCCCTGGGTGCTCACTGGCAGGACAGATCCTGAAACTGAGGCTCTAATACTTTGGCCACCTCATGAGAAGAGAAGACTCCCTGGAAAAGACCCTGATGTTGGGAAAGATGGAGGGCACAAGGAGAAGGGGACGACAGAGGACGAGATGGTTGGACAGTGTTCTCAAAGCTACCAGCATGAGTTTGACCCAACTGCGGGAGGCAGTGGAGGACAGGAGTGCCTGGCGTGCTCTGGTCCATGGGGTCACGAAGAGTCGGACACGACTAAACGACTAAACAACAACAACAACAAAGAAGAGAAGGAATATCACTACGTGTGAAAGGGACTCCCCCTCCCCAAAGCATGACTCTACAGAGGGGGTGGGCTTGCCTATGGTAAGGTTACCAGATTTTTTTCAATGAATCCGGGGACACTTTTCAACTTCGATGGATTTCGTATGGGGACTGATTTGTAAATCTGGGGACTGTCCCCGGGAAACGGGGACGTCTGGTAACCTTAAGGCAACATTCAGGCAGCACATGTAAAGCATAATAATAATAATGATGATGATGATAATTTTATAATGTACAGTGGTACCTCAGGTTAAGTACTTAATTCGTTCTGAAGGTCTGTTCTTAACCTGAAACTGTTCTTAACCTGAAGCACCACTTTAGCTAATGGGGCCTCCCGCTGCCGCCGCGCCGCCGGAGCCCGATTTCTGTTCTTATCGTGAAGCAAAGTTCTTAACCTGAAGCACTATTTCTGGGTTAGTGGAGTGTGTAACCTGAAGCATATGTAACCTGAAGCGTATGTAACCCAAGGTACCACTGTATATAAAACAGAGGGAACAATCATCACAGCAGATGAAAATTAAAGGATGTGGTGGATGTGTAAGGTAGTAAAAGCATTCTTGGAAATGATATATAATGAATTGGAAAAAAATGTTTAAAATAACTTCTTTTTAAAAAAAAAACCCTGAAGCTCTTCTTTTAGGAATTCTAGGTGCCGAAATTCCAAGGGAGCAGAAAAGGCTATTTATGTATATGTGCGGATGCTATTAGCCGAGAGATGGAAAGAAGATCCCTACCAGAGAAGAATGGCAGATCAAGTTGATGAACTATGCCAAAATGGCAAAAATGACCGGAAGAATCAGAAATCAGGAGGACCAAAACTTTAATAAGAAGAAGAGTTTGGATTTGATATCCCGCTTTATCACTACCCGAAGGAGTCTCAAAGCGGCTCACATTCTCCTTTCCCTTCCTCCCCCACAACAAACACTCTGTGAGGTGAGTGGGGCTGAGAGACTTCAGAGAAGTGTGACTGGCTCAAGGTCACCCAGCAGCTGCATGTGGAGGAGCGGGGAAGCGAACCCGGTTCCCCAGATTACGAGACTACCGCTCTTAACCACTACACCACATTGACTCTAAGGAATGGGGGGAATTTATAATTTATCTTAAGGACCGTTGTAAACAGTTAAAATCGTTAGTGGGATTGGAACAACACTTGTAGTGTAATGATATAACTTTGGAGATAATGGAGATACAAAAATTTGGATTCTTATAAAAGATGCAGAAGGAAAGGACGAATAATAAGACCCACAAGGGGGGGGGGAGTCCAGGAGATTCTCTGTTATCTCGTTTTTATATTTTATGCTGTTATGTGAAAGTAAAATTTTAATCTGGAAAATCAATTCAACAAAACAAAAAAAGAAAGAAAACCAAAAGATGAAAAGCAAAACTATAAAATAGGCACGTAGAACGAGTGGTTGCGCATGAGTTGAAATAATAAACCCAAGTAAGTGCCATTGATGTTGCCAGAGCATCTCGTACCTGGTTGTAGGTGCGCTGTTCCTGCCGGTTGAAGTGGTCCAGGTTCTGGCGGATGAAGCTCTCGAGGGGAGCGCTCCACATCCCTGGGACCAGGAACCGAGGCAGCTGTCTCAGGCGAAGATACGCCTCCTGCATCGCGCGCTGCTCTCGCTGCTTCAGGACCTGCTGGCGGAACAGCCAGAAATTTCTGCCTGGAGGGGAAGACACCGGAAAGACGCGTGAAGTTGTGCACTTCTGCATAATGCCAGGCTGTCTCCGATCACATGCATCTTGGCATTTAGACAGCCCAATGCAGGCAATTGTGGCTATTCAATGAATGCTCAGGAGTCCGGCAGCACACAGGGTTATTATTACGGCACAAGCATTTGTGGACCAGCCAGCTGATGGGAGCCATAGTTGAAATACAGTGGTACCTCGGGTTACAGACGCTTCAGGTTACAGACTCCGCTAACCCAGAAATAGTACCTCGGGTTAAGAACTTTGCTTCAGGATGAGAACAGAGGTACCACTGTACCAGACTTTTAGAAGACATCTGAAGGCAGCCCTGTTTAGGGAAGCTTTTAATGTTTAATAGACTATTGTATTTTAATATTTTGTTGGAAGCCGCCCAGAGTGGCTGGGGAAACCCAGCCAGATGGGTGGGGTATAAATAAATTATTATTATTATTATTATTATTATTATTATTATTATTATTATTATACCTCAGGTTAAGAACTTAATTTGTTCTGGAGGTCCGTTCTTAACCTGAAACTGTTCTTAACCTGAAGCACCACTTTAGCTAATAGGGCCTCCTGCTGCTGCCGCACCGCCGGAGCACAATTTCTGTTCTCATCTTGAAGCAAAGTTCTTAACCCAAGGTATTATTTCTGGGTTAGCGGAGTCTGTAACCTGAAGCGTATGTAACCCAAGGTACCACTGTAGTTATTTTTCTCTTTGACATCTGATGGGAGGGCATTCCACAGGGTGGGTGCCACTACCAATAAGGACCTCTGCCTGGTTCCCTGTAACCTCACTTCTCGCAGGGAGGGAACCGCCAGAAGGCCCTTGGAGCTGGACCTCAGTGTCCGGGCAGAACGATGGGGGTGGAGACGCTCCTTCAGGACGGCACCGTAATAAAAGATGCTCCAGACTCTTTGCTTGTTTTCGGACAACAGACCAACACAGCTGTCCTGCCAGAGCAGTGGTTCTCAAACTTTTTTTTTCTCTGGGCCACACTTTCAGAACAAAAATTTGCTTGTGCCACACCATTTTTTTTTTAATTTAAAGGAATACACTGGGAAACAAAAGGAAATGACTCCCAGCAGTGCTTGATTCATAGCATAGAGCCCTACTTTTTTATAATATGATCATAGGGCACCCCAAAAGTATAAAACAATGCAGTGACTTAAAAACACAAATCCAACTAAACATCAGGGAAAATTCAGGGTCCCTTCCAATTTTACGATTCTCTGATTCTATGAACCATTCCCAAAATATAAATAAGCCCTTATATATGTACCTTAAGTATATATGCAAACTTAACCAAAGGTGTGAGCTTGTTTTCACTGGGTAATCTCATTTATATTAGGTCACGTTTGAGACAAACTAGGCACAAAGAAGGCATGCTGTTGCTCTCGTTTTGAAAAGATATCTATCCATAGTCTAAAAATAAAATTACCTTGATAATATGCTATACTACACGGAAATGTTTAAATGTTTCATGGATTGTCTTTGAATCTTCCCCCAAAGAATTCTGGGAAATGGGCATTTCCCAGATCTCACCAATCTACGATTCCCAGCACTCTTCACAAACTACAGTTCCTAGGATTCTTTGCGGGGAGCCATGCACTTTAAATGCATAGCATTTCCACGGCCTTAGTTGGAGATGGCTTGAAAGAGGAATTGTTGTTTGTGATGCATATGCTTGTTTTACTCCTGCGGTAGTTAAAAATGTTTGCCGGCGTGTGGCGTTTGGTTTTTTTGTTCTTGTATTCTACCCAAACCTCTCTGACCTCCCCTGCAACAATTTTTTTTTGGGGGGGGGGAACTTGACAAGAAGCAAACACTCGGTCAAACCACATTTGGGGAACCGAAAGCGGCTGATGAACATCCAAAAGGGGTGCCTCGCTGCTTCTCTATCAAGCAGCACGCTAGCAAACGTTCCGGCGTCTTGCTTCTGTGAAACAGAAGACACAAAAGCTGCTGAGTGCACAGCGTCAGTTTCCTGTTTGCAAAACGCACACGCAGGACCGCATTTGCCTCGCAAGCAGAAACGCAGAGTCTCAAGGTCTCTGGAAGGCCAAGAGGCTGTTCCTTCCAGAGTCCATCTGAAGCGTCCCAAGGTGAAAAGTATCCCATCAAGACTGACCCCTGACCCTTGAAAATTCCTACACTTCAAAAGTTTGTGGGTCCCTTTTGCCCAAATGGTCAATGGAAGAAAAACTCTTCTTTTTTTTTTTTTGAGTTCTGGTTACAGTGGTACCTCAGGTTACAGACGCTTCAGGTTACAGACGCTTCAGGTTACAGATTCCGCTAACCCAGAAATATTACCTCAGGTTAAGAACTTTGCTTCAGGATGAGAACAGAAATCGTGCTCTGGCAGCCTGGCGGCAGCGGGAGACCCCTTTAGCTAAAGTGGTGCTTCAGGTGAAGAACAGTTTCAGGTAAAGAACGGACCTCCAGAACGAATTAAGTTCTTAACCTGAGGTACCACTGTATTTATTTCTTACATTTATAGACAACCTTTATCTTCCAAGGATCTCAAGATGGTCTGCATGGTTCTCTTCCACCTCCACTACAACCCTGTGATGTAGGCTAGGCTGGCTGACTGGCCCAAGGTCACCTGGTGAGCTGAGTGGGGAATTCACTCGATCCCAAAACATCTAGGAAGATAGGAAAGCTTCCTTAAACCAGATCAGATCATCGCTTGGTATTGTCTACACTGACTGGATTTCAGACAGGAGTCTCTTCGCTCCCAATCCTACCTGGGGATGCCAGCTACCAAACTGAGGACCTTCTGCATTCAAAACAGCTGAGCCGTGGTCCTTCCCAAAGGGCAACAGGTTGGAGAAGGCTGACAGAATATGGCAACTAAACCCATTTTTAAAAGCAGCTCACTACTAGTTCCCAGAATCAGAGTTGGAAGATTGTACAGACAAATCTGCACATTCAGCCTCAACAAGGAACTGAAATTTATATGCCCCTGCATCCAAAAATATGTTGTTGAGCAGTACTATTTCTCTAGAAAAAGAGGTGCCGGAACTCACCATGAATGGCTCCCTTGTTTCTAATAATAATTTATTATTTATACCCCGCCCATCTGACTGGGTCCCCCCAGCCACTCTGGGCGGCTTCCAACAAAACACTAAAATACAATAACCTATTAAACATTAAAAGCTTCCCTAAAGAGGGCTGCCTTCAGATGTCTTCTAAAAGTCTGGTAGTTATTTTTCTCTTTGACATCTGGTGGGAGGGCGTTCCACAGGGCGGGTGCCACCACCGAGAAGGCCCTCTGCCTAGTTCCCTGTAACTTGGCTTCTCGCAGCGAGGGAACCGCCAGAAGGCCTTCAGCGCTGGACCTCAGTGTCTGGGTAGAATGATGGGGGTGGAGACGCTCCTTCAGATATACTGGACCGAGGCCGTTTAGGGCTTTCAAGGTCAGCACCAACACTTTGAATTGTGCTCGGAAACGTACAGTTGTACCTTGGATCCCGAACGCCTTGGTACTTGTCCGTTTTGGCTCCTGAATGCCACAAACTCGGGAGTGAGTGTTCCGGTTTGCGAACGTTCTTTGGAACCCGAACGTCTGACACAACTTCCGCAGCTTCTGATTGGTTGCAGAAGCTTCCTGCAGCCAATCGGAGGCCGCGCCTCAGTTTCCAAACGTTTTGGAAGTCGAACGGACTTCTGGAACAGATTCCGTTCGACTTCTGAGGCACCACTGTAATGGCAACGGCACCCACCTGAGAGGTGCCAGAACCCAGTTTTGCCAAGTTCCAGCTGGGGGGAAAAGCCCTGCTTTTGAACACGCCCCCCCCCCCCATCTTCTGCATCAATGGCCAAGAGACAATTCCCTTTGAAATGATGGCTGCACACACCCCATTTTCTCATTCACAGATGTGTATGTTACAAATTACAGTCATACCTTGGGTTCAATGTGCTTCAAGTTGAGCACTTTCGAGTTGTGCTCCGCAGCAACCTGGAAGTAACGGAGCGTGTTACCTCCGGGTTTCGCTGCTCGCACATGCTCAGACGCTCAAAATGACGTCACGCGCATGCGCGGAAGCAGCAAACTGCAACCCGTGTACATGCAGTCCTGTCTTACGTTCTGGTCAGGATGTGAACAGGGCTCCGGAACGGATCCCGTTCACATCCCGAGGTACCACTACTGGCCAGGGGAGCATATCTGACCGCGGCTCGTGCCAAAATTAACCCCCCCGTAGGGTCGGATGTGATGCTATGGTGTTTTTTAAAAGGTCAGGTGTGCAGGCGACGTGGATGTTTCCTTGTAAAGGTAAAGGGTAAAGGTACCCCTGCCCGTACGGGCCAGTCTTGCCAGACTCTAGGGTTGTGCGCCCATCTCAAGAGGCCGGGGGCCAGCGCTGTCCGGAGACACTTCCGGGTCACGTGGCCAGCGTGACATCGCTGCTGTGGCGAGCCAGAGCCGCACACAGAAACGCCGTTTACCTTCCCGCTTGTAAGCGGCCCCTATTTATCTACTTGCACCCGGGGGTGCTTTCGAACTGCTAGGTTGGCAGGCGCTGGGACCAAACGACGGGAACGCACCCCGCCGTGGGGATTCGAACCACTGACCTTTCGATCGGCAAGCCCTAGGCGCTGAGGCTTTTACCCACAGCGCCACCCGCGTCCCCTTGAGGGTGACTCAAAATTTATTTGGGGGTGAAAAATCCAAAGCGCCTTATTGAGAAGTGTAGCCTGGAGTCTTTATGAGTTACAGCACATTGTGCAAAAAAAAAGAGCTTTGATGAGGTATAATCGTTGTTCATTTTGAGGGGGGCACTCTCCCAGTCTTTATTTCAAGGTGCAGGAACTGACTAAGCCGCTTCTGGCAAACCAGAGCAGTGCACGGAAATGCCGTTTGCCTTCCTGCCGGAGCGGTATCTATTTATCTACTTGCACTGGTGCGCTTTCAAACTGCTAGGTTGGCAGGAGCTGGGGCAGAGCAACAGGAGCTCACCCCGTCGCAGGGATTTGAACTGCCGACCTTCTGATCAGCAAGCCCAAGAGGCTCAGTGGTTTAGACCACAGTGCCACCCACGTCCACAATATACATAAAAGGTAAAGGTACCCCTGCCCGTACGGGCCAGTCTTGCCAGACTCTAGGGTTGTGCGCCCATCTCACTCAAGAGGCCGAGGGCCAGCGCTGTCCGGAGACACTTCCGGGTCACGTGGCCAGCGTGACATTGCTGCTCTGGCGAGCCAGCACAGCACACGGAAACGCTGTTTACCTTCCCGCCAGTAAGCGGTCCCTATTTATCTACTTGCACTTAGGGGTGCTTTCGAACTGCTAGGTGGGCAGGAGCTGGGACCGAGCAACGGGAGCGCACCCCGCCGCGGGGATTCGAACCGCCGACCTTTCGATCGGCAAGCCCTAGGCACTGAGGCTTTTACCCACAGCGCCACCCGCGTCCCTACAATATACATAAGCAACTAACAAATGTAGCAATGACAACAATAATAATGTTTGGTGTTTTCTTATGTTTTTATATGTGTTGGAAGCTGCCCAGAGTGGTTGGGGAAACCCAGCCAGATGGGTGGGGTATTATTATTATTATTAATATTAATAATAAACTTCCATATGATAAAGAGCCTAGGGCATGCAAGGAAAGGCAAAAGCATCTGGGGTTAATTAGCGCAAAGGGAAAATGATAACAACGGAGGGGTATGACAAAGGTTTGGAAAATTATATGTGGCATGGAGAGGGAGGGCAACGCATAGGACTAGAGGAAGCTGCCTTGTACTAAATCAGACCACTGGTCTATCTAGGTCAGCACTGTCTCCTACACTGACTGGCAGCATCTCGCCAGAGTTTCACGCCCTTCTGAGATTAAGTAACGAAACAAACCCCTGTGTTGCAAGGAGAGCGTCAGCAATGTCTAGGCAACACGATGACCATGTACAGACGCAACAGAGCCGTGACTACATTATTACATGAGCACTGTTCCACAGCATTGGATATTTTCATTTACATACATTCATTCGAAATAAGATGGGTTTATGAAGCAATTCTATATCCTCCCACCACGCTGGCAAAGAATTCTACGAAACAGTAGTCAATATCCGGAGTCACTGTTCAGTGTTGGACATCATATTTGCTGAATACACAAAGCTTCACAGCTTGTCTTTCATCATACAAAGTCTGGTACCTCGCTGCATTTAAAGATTTTCAGAGACTTTGAGACTAAAGATTTCATTTTGGACTTGTTATGGTTTGAAGCAATTCTATCAAGATTGTCTATTGCGTATGTACATGGCCATCGTGTTGCCTAGACATTGCTGACCTTCTGGGATTAAACCTGAGATCTTCTTCGTGCAAAAGCAGGTGTCCTGCGGCTGACTGCTTCCACGCCACTCTCTCCCAAAGCTTGTTCTCCAGGTAACTCGGTGTTGGATTTAGGAGAGAGGAAAAGGGAGGGTTTCTTCACATGGTGAATAATTAACTGATAGAATCAACTGTCACAAGACCTGTCCTCCTCCGGCTGTCTTTCGCAATCAAAATAGCCTCCTTGAAGGCGATTTGATCTGGGGAAGGGGTGAAGATAAGAACATGCCCCCTGACTAGGATCCAGGGTGGTGTCATCCCAAAATTTAGGACCCCCTCCAGACTGATGATATACGATATCTTTATTGTCATTGTCCCATACAGAACAATGAAATTGAAAATCTATTTTATTTATACCCCGCCCTCCCCGGGCTCAGGGTGGCTAACACCAGTAAAAATTGCAGTAAAAACATAATGGGGGGGAGGGGAGAAGAAGAAGGGGGGAAAGCCATTTAAAATACAGGTTTAAATGCAATTTAAAATGCAGCCTCATTTTAAAAGTAGACTATAGATCTCATAAAGGGAGGGAAACATAAGGGTCAAACTGAGTCCAAGCCAAAGGCCAGGTGGAACAGCTCTGTCTTGCAGGCCCTGCGGAGAGAATCTCATGGGACAGAGCGTTCCACCAGGCTGGAGCCAGTGCTGAAAAGGCCCTGGCCCTGGTTGAGGCTAATCTGACTTCCTTAGGGCCCGGGAAGTCTAAAAGGTAAAGGGACCCCTGACCATTAGGTCCAGTCGTGGCCAACTCTGGGGTTGCAGCGTTCATCTCGCTTTACTGGCCAAGGGAGCTGGCGTACAGCTTCTGGGTCATGTGGCCAGCATGACTAAGCCGCTTCTGGCAAACCAGAGCAGCGCACGGAAACGCCGTTTACCTTCCCGCCAGAGTGGTACCTATTTATCTACTTGCACTTTGACGTGCTTTCGAACTGCTAGGTTGGCAGGAGCAGGGACCGAGCAACGGGAGCTCACCCCGTCGCAGGGATTCGAACCGCCGACCTTCTGATCGGCAAGCCCTAGGCTCTGTGGTTTAACCCACCCGCGTCCCACCTTAAGGTCCTCCGCGGGGCATACCAGGAGAGGCGGTTCCATAGGTATGAGGGTCCTAGGCTGCATAGGGCTTTAAAGGTCAAAACCAGCACCTTAAACCTGACCCTGTACTCCACTGGGTATAGCACAGGATGAACGTGATCCCCCAGCATGGACCCCGTAAGGAGCCTCGCCGCAGCATTTTGCACCTGCTGGACTTTCTGGGTCAGCTTCAAGGGCAGCCCCACGTAGAGCAAGTTACAGTCAGATGGAAGGACGGTCACTCACCTGCCTGAGCCAGAGAGAGCAGCGCAAGGAGCAAGACCCCCCAAAGGAGCCTGGAAGGAGAGGAGGGTGAGGCCATTTCTCCCCCAGCTTCTCCTGATTCACTTAAACCGGGTCTAGCAAAGCTGCCGGGTGCGGGAAGTGTCTCTCAGCCAAATTGAAAGAAAAAGCAAAGCAAAATTCCCCTTTATTGGACTCGCCTCACATGACCAGCTGCCCTCCCACCCCGTGATTTCCTTCCTTTGCAAAGTTCATCAAGGTCGTCCAAGGAGGAGCTTCGCAATGGTGTGTTGTTTTTTTAAAGTCCCCTTTGCGCCCCCGCCCTCTGCTCCTTTTCCTGCCTCCCATCCTCGTACAGGAGGACTGCAAGCTTTTATTTTTTAAAGAGAATGCGCTCTGGGGACGTTTCTCCCCATCACTTTTTTCTTTCTTTCTTTCCTGGGCCCCAGTGCTCAGTTCCCACGTGGCGGACAGCAGCTTCAGACGCCCCGGGATCAAAGGAGAAGGGTGTGGACTTGGGGAGGTGCGGATTGGAGAGAGAGAGATCTGGATCCTGCGAGCAAGGCGATCCTTAATCCTTTGTGAGTCGCCGTGCAGCGCTGCTGGGGGGGGGGAGCAAAAGACCAAAAGAAAGGGGGGGGCAAACAAATCACGACAGATCACAGGGATCCTCTTGGAGCCGGGAGTGCAAAAGACGAAGCGTAAAAAAAGGAGTGTGGTTCGTCAACCCAGATCTCTCGCCCCTAGGTGGCACCACAGACGCGCCCAAATCTTGCGCCTCCGAGCGCTGACCTTCATCCTAAAACTGCATTTTTTTCGCTTTCATTCCCCCTCTGAGGTTCAGCTGCCACCATTTGAATTGTAAGCTTCGCGGGGCAGAGACTAGGTTCTGCAAACTCAAAAGGTCACCAACGCGGACGGCGCGTTAAAGCGTAATGGCGCAGTGGCTACATCTTTTCCCTTCTGCCTGCCCGAGGCAGCAGTGCTTCTAAAATGCCAGTTACTGTACTGGGAATCGAGACTGGGAAGAGTTGCTGCTGTCGCCCTCTGGTCCTGCGCACTGGTTTCTCCATGGGGGGTACCTGACTGGCACAGAGGCAGACTGAGGGGAGCGCAACTGGGTCGCCCGCACCAGGTGCAGAGCCCTAGAGGGAGCCACCGCATAATAATAATAATAATAATAATAATAATAATAATAATAATAATAATAATTTATAGCCCACCCTCCCCGGCCAGAGCCGGGCTCAGGATGGCTAACACCAGTAAAATTACAGTAAAAACATAATGGGGTTAAAATACAGGTTAAAATGCCATTTAAAATGCAGCCTCATTTTAAAAGTAGCCCATAGATCAAAACCATAAGGGGAGGGAAACATAAGGGTCAGACTGAGTCCAAGCCAAAGGCCAGGCGGAACAGCTCTGTCTTGCAGGCCCTGCAGAAAGATGTCAAGTCCCACAGGGCCCTGGTCTCTTGTGTCAGAGCGTTCCACCAAGTCGGGGCCACTACTGAAAAAGCCCTGGCCCTAGTTGAGACCAATCTAACCACCTTGCAGCTCGGGACCTCCAAAGTGTTGTCATTTGTGACCTTAAGGTCCTCCGCGGGGCATGCCAGGAGAGGTGGTCCCGTAGGTACGTGGGTCCTAGGCCGCATAGGGCTTTAAAGGTCAAAACCAGCACCTTAAACCTGACCCTGTACTCCACCGGGAGCCAGTGCAGCTGGTATAGCACTGGATGAATGTGATCCCGCGGCAAGGACCCTGTATGGAGCCTCGCTGCAGCATTCTGCACCCGCTGGAGTTTCTGGGTCAGTCTCAAGGGCAGCCCCACGTAGAGCGAGTTACAGTAATCAAGCCTGGAGGTGACCATTGCATGGATCACTGTGGCCAGATCAGGGCAAGAAAGGTAAGGGACCAACTGCTTAATATGGCAGAGATGGAAAAATGCCACCTTTGCTGTGGCTGCAACCTGCACCTCCATGGAAAGGGAGGCGTTGAAGGTTACAATGATGTAGAATGGGAGGCGAGAGGCAGGGAGGGGCGCTGAAGGCTGGCGTCGTGTGGCCCAGGGTGCCGCTGAAATTGGAAAGCCCAAAGTCCACCCCTGCTGTGGGAACAGAATCCTGAACTAGAGGGGTACCCTTTGTTCTGATAACAGCAGGCCTCTTCTTACAGGGCGCCCAGACTCTACAAGTGTCCCTATTTTCCATGGACAGTCCCTGATTTACAGAAGCTGTTCCGGTTTCTGAATTGATAACAGAATGTTTCCGCTTTTCCTGAGGACGTCCCTATTTTCATCCGATAAAACTTGGAGGGTATGGAGTTATCCTACCCCGGAGCCAAGGAGAAAAGTCACTATACTGCAAAAAAATAGATAGGCTAAGGATTTAAATATGTGAAGTTATAGAACAACATGTTTAAAGTTAAGATGAAAAGAAACAAATAAATTAAGAGGACTAAGTAAATTTTATGAGATTTTATTTTGGAAAACCGTTACAATGATATATAATGAAATTCAGTGAAGGGAATTTGAGGAAGTCATTTAACAATGTTACTAAGATTGGACCGATCACTGCAGATGGTGACAGCAGCCACGAAATTAAGAGACTCCTGCTTCTTGGGAGGAAAGCAATGACAAACCTAGACAGCATCTTAAATAGTAGAGACATCACCTTGCCAACAAAGGTCCGTATAGTAAAAGCTATGGTTTTCCCAGTAGTGATGTATGGAAGTGAGAGCTGGACCATAAAGAAGGCTGATCGCCGAAGAATTGATGCTTTTGAATTCTGGTGCTGGAGGAGACTCTTGAGAGTCCCATGCACTGCAAGAAGATCAAACCTATCCATTCTGAAGGAAATCAGCCCTGAGTGCTCACTGGAAGGACAGATCCTGAAGCTGAGGCTCCAGTACTTTGGCCACCTCATGAGAAGAGAAGACTCCCTGGAAAAGACCCTGATGTTGGGAAAGATGGAGGGCACAAGGAGAAGGGGACGACAGAGGACGAGATGGTTGGATAGTGTTCTCGAAGCTAACAGCATGAGTCTGACCAAACTGCGGGAGGCAGTGGAAGACAGGAGTGCCTGGCGGGCTCTGGTCCATGGGGTCACGAAGAGTCGGACATGACTAAATGACTAAACAACAACAAGATTGGACCAAGTTCAGTTATGATTTTTGTTTGTTTGCTTGTTTGTTTAAAATTTTGGAAAATCAATAAAAAAAATGGGGGAAAAATATAAGTCACTATACAACCTTTAGAAGGCAGCCCAGCATAGGGAATTTTTTCCCCCATGTTTTATTATGTTTTTTATATATGTTAGAAGCCGCCTATAGTGGCTGGGGCAACCAAGTCAGATGGGCAGATTATGATTATGATTATGATTATGATTGAATAGGATGTCCCTATTTTCATCAGAGAAATGTTGGAAGGTGTGGGCACCAGGTTGGGGAATGCTGGATGACAGCATGGCTGAAAACCATGTTTGGGCGCCTCTGCCAGCCAGCAGGATCAAGAGAGCCAATGCGTGTGTCTGTGCTCACCTGAGAACAATCTCCAGGTCTTTCCTCCCCCCTCCACTGCACAAAACAACAACAAAACCCCACATTTTGAGTCAGTTATAATGTTCCAGTTGTTCTGTGGCTTTCTCAGCAACTTAGAAATTTAACTCAGTTGTGCATGAAGACAGGTGTACCTGTCAATCAGAAGACAACCACACCTCTGTGTATTGTCGTTGTTTTAGTCCCACTTGGACTACTGCAATGCACTCTACGTGGGGCTACCTTTGAAGGTGACCCGGAAACTACAACTAATCCAGAATGCGGCCGCTGGACTGGTGACTAGGAGAGGCCGCCGAGACCACATAACACCAGTCCTGAAAGGCCTACATTGATTCCCAGTACATTTCCGAGCACAATTTAAAGTGTCGGTGCTGACCTTGAAAGCCCTAAACAGCCTCAAAGGCCCAGTAAACCCGAAGGAGCGTCTCCACCTCCATCGTTCTGCCCGGACACTGAGGTCCAGCACCGAGGGCCTTCTGGCAGTTCCCTCACTGTGAGAAGTGAAGTTACAGGGAACCAGACAGAGGGCCTTCTCGGTGGTGGCACCCGCCCTGTGGAACACCCTCCCACCAGATGTCAAAGAGAAAAACAACTATCAGACTTATAGAAGACATCTGAAGGCAGCCCTGTTCAGGGAAGTTCTTAATGTTTGACATTTTATCGTGTTTTAAATATTTTGTTGGGAGCCACCCAGAGTGGCTGGGGAAACCCAGCCAGATGGGCAGGGTATAAATTTATTATTACAGTCATACCTCATGTTTGCTTGTTTTTAAAAAATAATCTTTTATTTTGCTTTAAACATATGCAGGTAAATATAAGCAACCAAAATAACAAAAGAGAAATCCTTAATAATAATATGTTTGCTTCGTGTTACCTTTTTTCAGGTTGCGTCCCGCGGCGACCCGGAAGTACCGGAAAAGGTTACTTCCGGGTTTCACCGCTTGCGCATGCGCAGTAGTGCTAAATTGTGCCACGCACCTGCAAAGATATGGCGCTTCAGGTTGCAGGCTTTTCACGTTGCGACCGGGCCTCCGGAACGGATCCCATTCGCAACCAGAGGTACCACTGTATTATTATTATTATTATTATTATTATTATTATTATTATTATTATTTTCAACCCAACCATGGTGCTGCTAGACAACGTTGGATTCTGGACATGATGTGCCTGGGGTATGTGCAAGCCATAGAGGCACCCCCTCTTTAGATGCCAGGAGCCCTCCTGCTTACCGTATTTTGCTGAGGGGCTTCCTTAGGACGCATGCCCTAAACCATGGGTACGCAAACTAAGGCCTGGGGGCTGGATCCGGTCCAATTGCCTTCTAAATCCGGCCCGTGGACAGTCCGGGAATCAGTGTGTTTTTACATGAGTAGAATGTGTCCTTTTATTTAAAATGCACCTCTGGGTTATTTGTGGGGCATAGGAATTCGTTCTTTTCTTTTTTTTTTCAAAATATAGTCCGGCCCCCCACAAGGTCTGAGGGACAGTGGACCGGCCCCCTGCTGACCCCTGTCCTAAAGTCCTGCCCTGATGGTGCCAAGGCAGCACAGTACCGACAACGGAGAGCTTCTGCTTCCAAGTGCATCTTACTGGGAATTTTAAAAAGAGCTCCGTGCCACGGCTTAAACAAGGGCTTAGCTCAGCAGCTAAGAGCACCTGCCTTCCACACAGAAGGTCCCAGGTTCAAATCCCCGGCATCTCTAGTTAGGGCTGAGACGGTCTGTCTGAAACTCTGGACAGAGCCCTCACCAGTCAGCATGGGCAGTACAAAGCTGGATGGACCCAGAGGTCTGATAAGGCAGTGTGGTGTAGTGGTTAGTGTCGCAGCAGGACCTGGACGACCGGGGTTTCCAGTCAGCCACAAATCTCACTGGGTTACCTGGGGCCAGTCTTCCTCTCAGCCTAACCTACTTCACAGGGTTGTAGCGGCGAGGAGATGGAGAGCCATCTATGCCAGCTTGGGTTCACTTGAGAAAAGGATGAGATGTGAAAGTAATAAATAAATGAAATAAATAGCATTCTGTTCCACTGATGGCCAGGGAAGCCCACGAGCCTTGAAAGACCTCAAGCCATTGCGGAGAGCTGTTACCAAGCTTGTTATCAGCCCCAGAACTCTCTTAACTGCAAGATGCACAATATTACTGTAATTCTGTGTTTAATCTTTTTGGGGAAATTGCCTTACTTACGGAACAGACTTACTATGCCCCAGCTCAGCAAAATCCACAGGATTTATTGAAAAATGATCTTTATTAATTATTGGAGTGAAAATTTGCAGGACAACATCCACCCTGTATCTGTTTTGCGCAGCTAACCTATCTCAGTACAGTCTACACTGAATGATGGGCCTCGGGCCTCTTCCAGGTAAAAGACTCTTCTTATGTTATTTTTTTACCTTTTTACCTTAAGGCTCCAAGTGCAAACTGGCAGTATTTTTTCAGTGTGTGTGAAACTCTAAGTAATTATGAAACTGCAACTGGAGGTTTCTGATTCTACAGAGTACTTACCCTAGCTATTATAGTAGTACCTTGGGTTACATATGCTTCAGGTTACAGATGCTTCAGGTTACAGATGCTTCAGGTTACAGACTACACTAACCCAGAAATAGTACCTCAGGTTAAGAACTTTGCTTCAGGATGAGAACAGAAATTGTGCTCCGGCAGCCCGGCAGCAGCAGGAGGCCCCATTAGCTAAAGTGGTACCTCAGGTTAAGAACGGTTTCAGGTTAAGAACACACCTCCGGGACATTAAGTACGTAACCAGAGGTACCACTGTAATTAGTATTTCAGTGTTATGTAGATTCTGGGATTAATCGATCAAAAACTGTTTGCTCAACTAAAAAGTTAACAAAATCTTTGCCAGACATCGTACTTTTTATTAATATTAATTTACTTACACAGACTCAAGATGGCAAACACCACCTTACTTATTTGTTGGTCTTTCGACATCTCTTTCCCATCTGTATGAGTTTAAAGCGGCTAAGATTAAAAATCCCCAATAAAAATATATAAACAGATAGTAAAAGAAATTCAGCTGCTGTGTACAGTATCAGTGGGAAACCAATATAAAAATTGCAAGGAAGGCCAACCCCCCCCCCAACCCTTGAAAATAAATGATGCATCAGTGCTGAAAAGTATTTATAAACATTCAGGCAAAAAGTTGTAATCCTGTATACAGAATAGACCCATTGAAGCTAACAGTCATGACTAATTTGGTTCATTACAAGAATTCCACTCTGAGTAGAAATTAGATGGCTACAAACTAATTACCTCCAGAATTGACCCACTGAAAGGGACAAGACTATTTTAGGTTCATTAATTTCAATGGGTCTACACCAGGGGTCAGCAAACTTTTCCAGCAGGGGACCGATCCACTGTCCCTCAGACCTTGTGGGGGGCCAGACTATTTTTTTTTTTGGGGGGGGGGGAAATGAACAAATTCCTATACCCCACAAATAACCCAGAGATGCATTTTAAATTAAAGCACACATTCTACTCATGTAAAAACACGCTGATTCCCGGACCATCTGCGGGCCAGATTTAGAAGGCCTTAGTTTGCCTACCCATGCTTACCGAAAGAAAAGTTATAGACCCATTGAAATTAATAGACCTAAGTTAGCCGTGTCATGAAACCGTTTAGTATATTGAAAGTCTTGGATTGTTTTGGGGAAAATTGAAGGTCTTTAATGGGTTCCGCAAACAGAACGGAGGCCATGGAGCTTGTCTGATAATATAAGGGGATGGAATTTCCTCATAACCTCAGCACAGGCCCTCGAATCCTAGATTGTGAGAAGATGATTTCCTCCGTATGTTTTTGATTCGCATGCATATTAAATCCGTTCATTAACCGATCGGAGTTGAGACTCCCGCGATTGATGGGGGTGAGGTTTGTTTCTTCCAGGGAGGGTGGCAGGCCTGCTACAAACGCAGCCCCACTTGTGTGGGTCTCGCCCGGCTGCAGCCTGCACTTCCCTTACCCGACTTATCCAGTTCATTAGGGGGAGAGAAAAAAAGTAAACCAAGCTTAACCTTGTTTCCCCACATCCGCTCCCCTGGCCGCCCCCCCACCCAGCATCTCCCTCTTTTCTCCTTCGCCTTCCTCTCCCCGGTTCTGCCAGACGGTTTTCTGCTCGCCTCCTGGCTTCACCTTTGCAAGGTCTTCCTCCTCTGCGGGCGTCTCCTCCGCCCATCTGTCTCTGGGGGATCAAGGCAGATTAACATCCAATCTGCCTGTCTACTTTTCTGCTTTAAAACCTGCTGACAGGTTTGCAGATTAAATTTCCTGACCCACTCCCCCACCCCTTACCAACCCCCTTTCCCCCATCTTCCTTCAAAACCTTCCTGCCAGCGACAAGCTGTGGAACCCACCTTTTACGATACGATAAGCTTTATTGTCATTGTCCCATACAGAACAACGAAACTGAAAAAAATCTACATCAGACATTCAAAAACCAACAAGCCTGCTATCCCAGCCTGATTAGCCCCCTAAAAACTCTGATACTCCATAATTAAATACAATATACTCCCTTATACTACCTTTAAAGGTAAAGGTACCCCTGCCCATACGGGCCAGTCGTGTCCGACTCTAGGGTTGTGTGCCCATCTCACTGAAGAGGCCGGGGGCCAGCGCTGTCCAGAGACACTTCCGGGTCACGTGGCCAGCGTGACAAAGCTGCTTCGGCGAGCCGGCATCAGCGCAGCACACGGAAACGCCGCTTACCTTCCCGCTATAAAGCGGTACCTATTTATCTACTTGCACTTAGGGGTGCTTTCGAACTGCTAGGTGGGCAGGAGCTGGGACCGAAGATGGGAGCTCACCCCGCCGCGGGGATTCGAACCACCGACCATGCGATCGGCAAGCCCTAGGCACTGAGGTTTTACCCACAGCGCCACCCGCGTCCCGCAGAGTCTACCTTACACCGCGTTTAAAACCAAAATCGCATTTGGATAGAAACTGTTTCTCAAGCGGCTAGTCCTAGTCTTTATAACCCTGTACCTTCTTCCAGAAGCCAGAAGCTGAAAGAGATAATTTCCGGGGTGCGCACTGTCCTGCGCTATCTCTGCAGCTTTCTTATGGCACCTGGAAGCATAGATTTGATCCAAGGTGGGAAGAGTGCACCCAGTTATTCTCTCCGCAGTCTTTACAACCCTGGACAGCATTGTTTTTTCCCTGGCCGTGCAGCTCCCAAACCACACACACAGACAATAAGTTAATACACTCTCCACAGTACAATGGTAAAATGCCCCCAACAGGTCCTTTGAGAGATTATTTTTCCGGAGGATTCTTGCTTGGAAACGGAGGCAAAGCCCATCTCTCGCTGGCCCCAGGCCGCCATAGTCTGGGCAAGCGGAGGTTCCCGGCTTCCCAGAAATAAATCAGAATCCGGTGGACAAACTTGCAAGTGTGTGCAAGTTGCAGTCTGTTGTGAGTGAATCTGACTTGTGGTTACGTGTGAGTTCTTTTTAAAAAATCAATCTAATAGCACCACTTTTTTTTTGCCTGGCCCCTTCTGGGGGCGGATGGAGGGCTTGTGTCTCCAGGTGTGTGAGGGTGCCAGTAATGATGGTGATGTTTGTAATAATAATAATAATAATAATAATAATAATAATAATAATAATAATAATACACAAGCAGTCTGTAGTCCGCTGGCAGTAGGAGTACAATATGGGCATGTCTTTAAGTTAACACCTTACATTAAAAACCTGACAGTACCAAATTATCGAAGGTTATTCTCCAAAGCCAGACTAAACGTCTTTCCTTCTGCAGTGTTGGATGGCAGGCTGAGAGGAGTTCCCTACCAGGACAGACTTTGCTCGTGTGCTCAAGACATCGATTCTATAAAACATATTTTGCTGCACTGTGCGAATATGAGCAAGCCAGGGCTGAACTGATATTACCCTTGCTGGTACCTTTCTTGTGAAAATCAGAGGCTCACTATGTCAGGTTCCTATGGGAAGACCGGACAAACGCTAGAACAGAAGCAGTGGCGAAGTTTTTATCGGTGGCTGCAAGAACCAAAGATCCCTATCTTTAAGTCTGAACAAAATGCTTGTTTAACCTGGAGGTAGGCTGTCTGAATTGTGCATTGCTTTGTAACGATTTGTTGGGTCTCTGGACCGTAATATAGATTGATTGATTGATTGATTGATTGATTGATTGATTGACTGACTGATTGATTGATAATACTGTAATTAATAATTTGAAAAGACTGTGCATGTAGCTTGCAAGATTCAGCCGGGCACAAGCTGGCTGCAAATTATAGCATAGACACGGGGTCATAGAAGCCATCTCCTAGGTCCCTCTGCTGCTCTCTCCCAAATAACCTCCGTCTCCAGGGGCTGCCTCCATTGCATCCCCTAGGTCTCCCCTGGGCCCTGAAATCTCAGGTTCTGGGATATTCCTGAGCTGTCAGCCCATTTAATGAAGACGGTGAGGGCTCTGGAAATCAAGTCCTCCCCTTAGAATGGTTGAAGAGGCTTCAAGAGCATCACATCAGAAGAACCTTCTGGACCAGCTCAGCGGTCCATCTATTCCAGCATCTTGTTCTCATACTGGCCAATCAGATGTCTGTGGGAAACCTGTATTCAGAATAATTTACTGCCTCTGACTTTCTGGCCCTCCCCTCTGCCGCGTGGAAAGCAGCAACCACCCATTACTTCAGAAATCTTGAAAATACATCTCTTATTTACCCAGGCTCTCCCTGACCCATAAGACTGGGCCCTGTTTTATTTGTATTCCCTGAAACCTTTGCTTTCACGCTGCTGTTTTCTTGATTTTAAGCTGTGCTTTTGTTTTCACGGATCATAGAATCATAGAATCTTGTGTCCCATGCCGGTCTTGCTCAGAGTAGACCCATGGAAATTAACGACCATGCATAAAGTATTACTACAAAGCGGAGTTAATACATTGCAGCTGAGATTTTAGCCTATCAGGAAAATGCTGCAGAAAACACTCCTAATAAAAGTACCACTAGGAAGGGGCTTTAATGCCTTAAAAGCTTCATTTGAATGCTCACCTCTTTCTAAGACTCTCACTGGATGCAAACTCCTGGTCCTGCTGCCAGCCAGGACTTCTCCCCTCATGGAGCTACAATTCCCAGGAACAAACTACAATTCCCAGGATTATTTTGGGGAAGTCACGGGCTTTGATTTGTGTGTTGGGTGGGCTTCAAGTGCATGGTGGGGCCTGCAGATCTGAACCCCCCTCAGCTGGGCAACATTGGGGGCCAGCCACTTCCTCTGAGCATAGCTGTCAACTTTTCCCTTTTTGTAAGGGAAATTCCCTTATTCCGAATAGGATTCCTCGCAAGAAAAGGGAAAAGTTGACAGCTATGCCTCTGAGCTTACCTCACAGGGTTGTTCTGGGGATTAAATGAGGAGCGAGGAAACTATGTAGGTTCCTTGGATGAAAAGGTGGGCTATAAAAACAATAAAGAAATAACAAATAAATCAGGTTTTGGAATATTTTTCAGGGAACGGCATTCATTTGATCCAGGGAGCCCCCAGACCTCTCAATTTGGAAATCAACCTACCGTATTTTTCACTCTATAAGACACACCAGACCACAAGGCACACCTAGTTTTTGGAGGAGGAAAACAAGAAAAAAATATTCTGAATCTCAGAAGCCAGAACAGCAAGAGGGATCGCTGCACCGTGAAAGCAGCAATCCCTCTTGCTGTTCTGGCTTCTGTGATAGCTGCACAACCTGCATTCGCTCCATAAGACGCACACACATTTCCCCTTTTTAGGAGGGGAAAAGTGAGTCTTATAGAGCAAAAAATACGGTACTTCTTACAGAATAGTTCAGTATGTGTGTGTGTGGTGTTGTTTTGTTTTCCTCCCGTTTGGCAAAAGGCACATTTATTTCAGCTAGTTTAATGTATATTAATTGGTAGAGGGGGGTAGGGGAATCTATTTCCTTTAACCGTTAAATCTGCCCTAGAACATTTCAAATCCATTAGGGCCGTAATCCCCGCCGTGATGTAAGTGCCCATGTGACCTGGCCCCTTTTGTTTCCTGGAAACAGGAGTGTGTGTTGGCAGCGCGCTCAGTATTTTGCGGTAGGACTTAGTGGGCTGGCGATCTGGCAAGAGATGCGATTGCATAAACCTTTTGACTACAACAATAAGTCTTCTCTCCTGTTCAGCTCAGCTCACAAGAGTTTTCCAGGTGTGAGAGACAAAAGGGGCTTTTGTCCCTGTCCTAGAAGGACTTCATCTTTTCTCCCACCTGTGCTACTGTTTCTGTGGGAATTCATCCAGTGATTTAGTTTGTTTTTAGGTTGCCAACATTTTTCCTGTCCCTGCTCCTCTGCATTTAACAGCAGCCTGGCAGCGCAGACATTTCGCCAGCGAATCTTTTCCTCTGGGTGACGAAATCGTGACCCGACAAGGCACCTGAGTTTTCACAGTAGATTGGAAGAGGGAATTTTGATAGGTTCAGCTTTGTATGAAGGAATGTGAATAAACTCCTCAATAGCACTTTCAATCCGTTAATGGTAAAGAGCAATGTTTTTAAAGGCTGCGCCTTTTGAATTTCAAGCGGAGATTGATGCTGTAAATGTACGTACAGCTTGAAATGTCAATATCAGAGAGAGAGAGCCATACACAGAGAGATTATATTTTATATCTTTCCTGCCACACACCCCTGCTTAAAAAACAAGTGCAGGGGGAGGTCAGGGTTGTGTTTGAATTGTATTGCAATTTTGCATGCCAATGTATCATCTCAATCTTTGAGAGGGAGGTTTTTCACAAACCGAAAAGGCCAAACAGTTGTGTTCCACAAAACAATTTGCTTTGCTCAGCCATAATGACTGAAGCTGCGGACGCCTCCCTGCACCCCTTTGGATTGGGCTGTCTGAGGTCAGGGGACAGGCAGAAACAAGAATGGAAAAATGATTAAGAAGAGCCAAATTTCTCTCTGTCTGGTCTGGCTGCTCTTAAAGGGCCAGGTTATTGGGTGCAATTGGAAAGTAAACAGTTTGAGATTGAAAAGTGTGTGTGCTGCTCTCAGCTTTGGCATACTGGACCACTCAGACAGATCTAAAGAAATACTAGATTTCAAATTTTGAAAAATGGGGAATCTGGCATTCTGTAATCCCACCCCAGCAGGGATGCGGGTGGCGCTGTGGGTAAAAGCCTCAGCACCTAGAGCTTGCCGATCGAAAGGTCGGCGGTTCGAATCCCCGCGGCGGGGTGCGCTCCCGTTGTTCGGTCCCAGCGCCTGCCAACCTAGCTGTTCGAAAGCACTCCCGGGTGCAAGTAGATAAATAGGGACCGCTTACTAGCGGGAAGGTAAACGGCGTTTCCGTGTGCGGCTCTGGCTCGCCAGATGCAGCTTTGTCACGCTGGCCACGTGACCCGGAAGTGTCTCCGGACACCGCTGGCCCCCGGCCTCTTGAGTGAGATGGGCGCACAACCCTAGAGTCTGTCAAGTCTGGCCCGTACGGGCAGGGGTACCTTTACCTTTACCTTAATCCCACCCCGATCCCTAGATATAACCTGAAACCTGGACAGAACCTGTGTGACATTAATTGATTAAGAGTCCAAACATCATATGGAAACCACAGTGTGCAGTCAGGCCTTCACAATATCTTTTTAACCAACCACCATCGGCTGACGTTTTAAATATACACATACATACATACAGTGGTACCTCAGGTTACATACGCTTCAGGTTACAGACTCCGCTAACCCAGAAATAGTGCTTCAGGTTAAGAACTTTGCTTCAGGATGAGAATAGAAATTGTGCTCCGGCGGCGTGGTGGCAGCTGGAGGCCCCATTAGCTAAAGTGGTGCTTCAGGTTAAGAACAGTTTCAGGTTAAGAACGGACCTCCGGAACAAATTAAGTACTTAACCTGAGGTACCACTGTATTTGTAGACTGAGCTCCTTGTGTTTTTCATGCTGCAAGCCGCCTTGATGAATTTTCAAATAATCATGAAGTAATAGCTGCTTGAATTCCACAGAGCTTGCTCCCATCTAATGGGCTTAGGTTTGTGGTCTCCTCTTCCAACGCTCCATTTTAAGATTGAGACAATTGCTGCATTTCTCTCCCCCTGCTCCCCCACCCCAATTTCTAGCTTTGCTTAACACCCACCCTTAGAAAATAAATATGGAATCCTATCTTGTGACATTTTGTTTGGCCTAAAAAAGTAGCTGCCCTCGTTCCTTGATTCCAGCATCGTCCTGGTTTCCATGTGTGAATAAGGGGCAGAGAAACTCTTGTTATTCCGTGACATGCAAACTCAACAGGGCTAACTGCAGGCTCATTAAGACCGTTAGGAAAAATAATCTAGGTGCACACTTTAAAACGGCAACATGCAGTGACTGAGATCACAGCATAATCGCTACAGATCTTTTCAACTATCTTCTGTTTTTAAAGAAAGCGATTCTCTTCGCATGTCAAGCGAGGGAATTGTGAAAGGTCACATGATAATTAATTATTAGCATTATGTTACCGTTATTATTAGGATCTTCTCGGAGTCTGCAGATATCATACTACCACTCAAGATTTTATGTGTGTAGAATTTGAAATTCTATTACTGTTTAATTGTTTTTAATGATTGTACGGTATGTTCCCCATGGTTCTTATTTGTATCTGTACGCCGCCTTGAGTCCCGCTAGGGGAAAAGGCAGGGCATAAATTATTATTATTGCAAATAGATGTTTATGGGAGCAAGAAGCCAGCAGTACAATACTAACATCTGCCTCACCTCTTTCACTGTATTTTCCTCGGGGCGGAGACCTGTAATTTTGGCCAGTGCTCCTCAGTAAAGCACCTCATGTGCTGATGCTATAGAAGCCCATTATAAAAATAACTCCAAAGATATCAACTCAAAACATGATTTTCACCGGAAATGGGTCGCACGAAGGTTACAAGAAACCGCAGCGACGTCTGCGCAGTTGCTTCCGCCCAACTTTGCAATAGGAGCATTTAGGCGAAGGGGCTGCTTCAGTCTTCCCCGTGGTCCTCCTGTTTTAAGCCCTGCCTTCCCCTCGGCGCACGGTCCCAAGTCCTGCTTAATTAAAGGAGGTTACCCAGGGCGACTCGGCTGGCAGCGCCACCCTGGGCAGCTGTCACCCAGCATCGAAGAACCAATTTGTCATCCTTAGTGGGTCCCATAATCCCTTCTAATTCAGTTACCAATCTGCGCAGTGGGGGGGGTGGGGGGTGGAGGGAGGGAGGGCGAGAGCAGCGGCCTTAAGAGGATTGGGGCATTTGCTAAATTAGATAAGCAAAAATAACAAATGGCAAGTGCGGACTGGGGTCGGTTACCGAGTCCGGACGACAGGAAGAGTTTCTGGAAAGCGAGGGCATCGCACACCCAAGCCAGATAACAGCACCCAGCATCTGAAATTGGAAGCTCGTGCAAAGGGAACCCAGGATGGAGAAAGGACCTGCAGCCTCATTTTTCTGGAATGGCCTTTTTTTAAAGAAAAAGAGAGCTGCGTTGACAAAATATAGCTCTGCTGGTGGTGACATTAGTCTCCATTATTCGTTTCAGCCGGCCTTCTTCATAACTGCTGTGGACATTGCTGCCGGCGTCACAGAACACAGAAAATGGGAATTGCTGAATGCCCAGAAAAGTATGCACTTCCTACAAAAAAGAGACACAAAACTTTTGATTCCTGAGTACAGTGGTACCTCAGGTTACATACGCTTCAGGTTACAGACTCCATTAACCCAGAAATAGTGCTTCAGGTTAAGAACTTTGCTTCAGGATGAGAACAGAAACCGTGCTCCGGCGGCATGGCAGCAGCAGGAGGCCCCATTAGCTAAAGTGGTGCTTCAGGTTAAGAACCGTTTCAGGTTAAGAACGGGCCTCTGGAACGAATTAAGTACTTAACCTGAGGTACCACTGTATGCTAAAGCTATCCAGCAGGCATGATCCTATCCAAGACTAATATATTCTGACTAATATACACATAGAATCATATACTCAATCCAAGACTAATATACTCTGACTAATATACACATAGAATCATAGTTGGAGGCACCCTGGGGGTCATCTAGCGCAAACTCCCACAATACAGGAATCTTTTTGCTCAACGTAGGACTCGAACCCACAACCCTGAGATTAAGAGTCTCCTTTTTTAAAAAGGATTTTAAAAAAAACAGCCATTATGTTTTTATGATAGAATGGCAGTTGCCCTTGGTGGCCTATAATTTTTTTAAAAAAAGAGAATAGGAAGTGGCTTGAGACAGGATCCGTTCTAATGGTGTTAGCTCGGCCTGGAGCAACGTTCCTCAACCTGGTGCTCTCCAGATGTGTTGCATCACCAAGCCACAGCCTGAAACATCTGGAGGAGGGGTCAGCAAACTTTTTCAGCAGGGGGCTGATCCACTGTCCCTCAGACCTTGGGGGCGGACGGCGGACTGTATTTTGAAAAAAATAATAATAATGAACGAATTCCTATGCCCCACAAATAACCCAGAGATGCATTTTAAATAAAAGCACACATGCTACTTATGTAAAAACACGCAGATTCCTGGACCGTCCACAGGCCGGATTTAGAAGGCGATTGGGCCAGAACCGGCCCCCGGGCCTTAGTTTGCCTACCCATGATCTGGAGGAACCCAGGCTGGGGACGTGACCCCTTTTGTTAGAAATTGGAAGGTGATTTGAAAGAAAGTTGGCTGGTCCGGCAAACAGGTTCGGCAGGTTTCAGATGCGTTAAAAACCCTTTGGATCAGACATAAATTACTGATTGTGTGCCTGCACCATGAGAGGCAAAGCCTCTCTCCCAAGCGACTTTTAAAACTCTCTTTAAAAACTATTGCTTATCAACACCAGCTATAATCTTTTGCTCCACTGTCAACTTTGGTCAAAACACATTTGCAGAAATACAAAACCTGCCAAACCAGACACAGAAATCGGAGGTGTGTTTAGACTCCCAACAGCCATCCCACTTCCAGAGTGCTTTCAGCTCTCTGGGAAAAACAAAAACCTGCCTCCAGCCTCAAATTCTGCACCGAAATTCTGTGTTCAAAACTGCATACGCACATAGAGACCTGGGAGGATGCTTCTTCGTTAATGAACATTTTCTTTGGATCTGTTAAGTATCATTTTATTGGCTGCCATGAAGGAATGAACAGGTGCTTTTTCTCAGCACAATGCACTGTGGAGTTTGGTTGCCAATAAATACCTGGAGATGGAAGCATGCCACTCAAAATCACCAGCTTTCTTTTTTAAAGGCAAGGTTCTATTTTTGTTCTGCAAACTATTCTGAAATGCATTTAACAAGAAATTCTCCTTCGAGCTCTTCCTCCCCCAAATATATATTAGATGGACAGAAAAATGTATAGGAATATAAATAGGGTAGAATCTATTGACCTAATTTTCTGGCATGCCACTTCCAAACATTTGCAGAAGCTGTTTGATTTTTAAACTCTCCTACGACTCCTGTCTCCATCCTGGATTCTACCACAAACCTCTCCATTCTGAAGGAAATCAGCCCTGAGTGCTCACTGGAAGGACAGATCCTGAAGCTGAGGCTCCAATACTTTGGCCACCTCATGAGAAGAGAAGACTCCCTGGAAAAGACCGTGATGCTGGGAAATATGGAGGGCACAAGGAGAAGGGGACGACAGAGGATGAGATGGTTGCACAGTGTTTTCGAAGCTACAAACATGAGTCTGACCAAACTGCGGGAGGCAATGGAAGACAGGAGGGCCTGGCGTGCTCTGGTCCATGGGGTCACGAAGAGTCGGACACGACTAAACAACAAATCTTCAATTCTAGCCTGCAGACCCCAGCAATCGCCCTAATTTCGCAGAATTGATTGTTTTAAGTAGCAGCCGAAATCATCACCAACAACAAAAACCACACAGAGCCACTGTTCCTTTTCACCTATTTTGTGTTTTTTTTTTTACATTTTAATATTTTATATTTTTTTAAAACCACCAACAATCTTTTTTTGTTTTGTTTTGTTAACTGTACAGGAAATTGCTCATCACAAACTAAGTAATAAATAGAGAAAACCACTGACAGAACAACTTCCATGGGGGTGCCTCTCATCTACAGCAAGAGGATGTCGTCGTTTCTTTTTTTAAAAAAAAAGAGAAAGAAGGTATTACAGCTAAGAAACCTAGACTAAAAAAATGTTGAATATCATTTACAAAATAGAACTTTCTAAAATTTAAAAACTCAGTTTTCTTAACGCAATTTTTGTTTTTAAGGGAAGGGGCGTAATCTCATTATTTACAAATGCTTATTGAACTGTTTAAACTCTTCATATTCCCCACCCCACCCCAGATGAAATCAGATGCTGGGAAAGTTAAGCCTCACCCCACATCTCTCTTCTAGTTGAAATCTATCCTGCGTTAACTATTTCATGTTGTACAGGATACAAAAGATTGAGCACTGAAATGAATTTTGGTGCTACCCAAAATACCAAAGGATCAAACAAAATTCACTGAGGCAATATATATACACCCACAGGTCAGTAGTAGACTATTTTTGTTCGCATCCAGAAGGTCCCAGGTTCAAATCCTGGGTGTCGAGGAATAGGAAAGATTTCAAACTCTCCCAGAAGGCCTAGTTATTGGGCATTTGCCCTGATTTGCTTGCACAAAGCTTATGCGGAGCTTTGACTAGGCCTGGTCTTTATCAAACAATTGTTCTGATCTGTTTGTGGGGATGGTTACGAGACATGGAGCAGAAATCCCAATTTGCTTGGGGTTTTTTTGCATTAAATCATTTTCACCCCACACTTTCCAGTGCACTTTCCTAACTACAAAAATAATAATCTGTTTTTGTAAAATGCAGAGATGAGCTAGGATGAGGAAGCAGAGCAGCAGCAACAGCCATTATTATTATTAATAATAATAATTTGCAAACCGCTTAATCACAAATGTCTCTAAGCGGTGTACCAAAAAACCCTCGATGAACGTAAAAATCAGAAGTCAGTTAAAACTCTCCTGGAATTTTTATTTTTAAAAAAGTATTTGGGAAGTTCAACAGGGAGGGGACCTGTCTGACATCAACTGGAAAAAAGTTCCATAAAACTGGGCCATTACATTACAGAACGCATGGCTTTTCCTAGGTTGTCGGGAACAAACTAGGTGAGGTCCTATGAGATTTACGGCAGAGGCAGTGCCGTACTTTTAAGCTGGTCGTTTTCTGTTGGTGAATCTGCTACCCTCCTCCTTGACTTTATGTTTGGGGAAGTCCCATGAGGCTAGATCTCAGTCTAGCCAGAAAGGGAGATGTCCTCTCTGTGATGGACACGGCATCCCCTTGAGTGGAGCAGGCTCAATTGGGTGTGGATGGAAAGGGAGTCGTTCCCAAGCTCTCTCCACAACCAGAGGGACTAGAAACTTGCTTTTGTGTAAGAGGAGATCCTGGGAACATGGCAGGCAAAACATTACCAAGCACCATCAACGTATCTTCCTCTGCTACTCGTATGCAAGCTTTTAAAATATTAATCAGCTGTCACCTGATTAAAGAATTTCTAGACAATGTGTTTTCGTCAACAAATTGATTCGTTGACCAAATTTCAGTAGTTCTGAAGCAAAAAAGCACACTTTGCTTTTTAGGTGATGTTCATGTGTCAGTTGGGTACAACAGTTGGGTAAACTGTTATTATTGTTATTATAATTGTTGTTGTTTTTGTTTTCTATTCCAATTATTGGTTTGTTGATTGTATAGGATTTTTTTAAAACGTTTGATTGTTGTGTTTTTATACATGTTTTTATACATGTTGCAAGTTGCCCAGAGTGGCTGGGGAAACCCAGCCAGAGGGGTGGGATATAAATTAAAAAATCATGATTTATTATTATCATCTGAGAAGAGACATTCCCTCTTCCAGTGTGTAAGGGGGGAGAGAGAGATGCCTCTTCTAAGATACCCATTGTTCTCTGCAGCTTTTATAATTCATTGAATTAAAAGTATTTTTTAAAAATACTAGAGCACTTTTTTTTAGTTTATCAAAAGTTGTTTTTTTTAAGAAAATATCTATTGAGCTACCTGATTAATTACTTCTGACTAGACATGCATAGGAATGTGAAGTGAGCAATACTGTCTGCAATGGGAGGGTCAGAGGTTAACGAGGAGTCCCAAAAGCAGAAACGGGGGGGGGGGGGGAGGTTTCAGATGCCTGATGTTGGTATACTCTCACCATAAAGCACAGAGCATGGGAAAAGAAGAAGAAACAGAGCCGGCCCTACCATGAGACAGAATGCAGCAGCTGACTCAGGCAGCCAATGCTAAGGGGTGGGGAGTAAATAAAAGCCGCAGGTGTTTTTGGGCTGTCCTGCAGGCAGAGCCTGCCGCTCTCAAGCGCAGGAGAGCCAGTCGCCAGTGTCGAAGCAAGATTTGACTGCCGGTCTGCTTGGCTTCTGTACGTGGAAATTGGACGAGATGCACCAGCTTCTCCTTTGTCTTCAGGTGGCAAAATGTCTTGAACTGGCTCTGAAAACAACAAAACAATCAAACCCCGCCAAACCAGAGTGCCAGCTTGCTGGTGTCGACTTGAGCAATGCACTACACTTCAGGCAGGAGGGAACGGGCTGAAATAAAACCTCTTGATGATCAGGGATATGGAGCATAAGTCCATGGTGCTGGAATTGCGCGTTTCCATTAGGAAAAAGGATGGACCAAACTGTGAGCCGATGCTTGCCCCTGTCTCTGCTAACCCAGTCTGTTGTCGTCGTTAAAATATCATTTGAGAAAGCAACCTGGCTTCTAAAAACGTGGCTCTCTTGAAAACTTTTGCCTCTGCCGTGGCACCTCTAACACGCCCTGTGAAAACTCCAACAACCTCTGATCTTCTGGTGTTGCTTCCAGTCTCGGTCTACTTCCAGGAGAGAGGTTCCAAATGCCACCCCAGTTGTCGCGAGGGTTTCGTGAGCTGACAAGTCATTGAGTCCAGGCCAAGAATCTGAAGGAATGACACGTCCAAGGCCCGGGCGTGTGAAACGAAGGCTGTACACGAGTTCCTAACATCCGCACGGATCTGCCTCGTTGCTGGATGAGGGCGTTTCCGAAAACAGCGCAGAAAAACAAAGCAATGCTACAGTATGTGCAATGCTGGCGAGGAGAAGAGCGCCTCCTCTTAAAGAAAGAAGAAGGGGAGAGAGGGGGAAAGGAGAAGCAGCCAGGGGCCTCAGTGTCGAGCTTGGTCAGAAGAGGTTGTCCCAGGATGCTCTGCAAAGGAAGGATGGAGACTCTTTCACAAGACCTGGAACTTCCAGGAGCTCTGATCTTTGTAATCCAAGCAGTCGGTGGCGTTGAAGTTGAGCTTCCAGGAGGCGGCCTGGTCCTTGTAGTCTAGGCAATCCACGGAGCTGAACCCCAGGCCGGCCGTGCCATAGCCCTGGCTGGAGAGGGAGGCCGGCGACTGGCTCAGGTGGCTGCCCATGGTTGGGGTGGTGATGGGGCTCAGCGCGGCCCCCGGCGCGGAGAGCTGCGGGTGCATGGGAGACAGGTAGGAGCTGCAGTCAAGGCCGCTGAAGTAGGAGGTAGAACCGGCGTAGGTCTGCGTGTAGCCGGGAGCCTGGGTGTAAGTCATGGGGTAGGCAGTGGAGCGCTGCATGCAGGGGGTGGTGGAGGAGGAGAGGGGGTCCGGAATGGGGGAGATGGAGGCCGGGCTCCAGATGGAGACAGTGGCGCTCGCACTGGAGCTGGGCGTCACCGAGGTGCCAGCTGGCGGAGGGCTGTACTGCCCGTTGGTGCTGGTCTCAGAGCTGGTCTCCCGGGCCGGAGAGGTCTTCTTCTTGGCAGGCCGGGCTTTGGCTTGCCCGCTACTCTGCTGCTGCTGCTGGCGGCACTTGGCTCGGCGGTTCTTGAACCACACCTGCGGGGAGGGAAGGCGAGAAAGGATGAGCTTGGGGGGGAACCAAAAGTAAGGGTCGGCGTTTCCCCGGGAACCATTTCAACGGAACACGAGGCGGAGGATTCAGAAGTTCATAGGAGGAGCCAAAGCTGGTAACATTAGAGAAGTTTATAAACGCGAGAAAGGGTTCCAGGAAATTGGGTGTGGGGAGCTTGTTTTTGGCCTTGTTTTTGCTGGCACTGTTGGGGCTGATGGGAGTTGTTGTTTGGCAACATCCGAGGGCCAAATGTCAACACCTTTGGCACATCCTGTCTGTGTTTCAATTTAATAATAATAATAATAATAATAAAATTATACCCCCCGGGCTCAGGGTGGCTAACCCCAGTAAAATTACAATAGAAACATAAGGGGGGGGGGGGCAAACAAAAATCCCAATTTAAAATACAGGTTAAAATGCAATTTAAAAAGCAGCCTCATTTTAAAAGTAGCCCATAAATCAAAACTGTAAGGGGAGGGAAGACATAAGGGTCAGTCAGACCGAGTCCAAACCAAAGGCCAGGCAGAACAGCTGTCTTGCAGGCCCTGTGGAAAGATGTCAAGTCCCGCAGGGCCCTAGTCTCTTGTGACAGAGCGTTCCACCAAGTCGGGGCCAGTACTGAAAAGGCCCTGGCCCTAGCTGAGACCAAACTAACCACCTCCAAAATGTTGTCATTTGTGAACCTTAAGGTCCTCCGCGGGGCATACCAGGAGAGGCGGTCCCGTAGGTACATGGGTCTGAGGCTCCTCTGCTATAACAGGAAGTTTCCTGCAACCCAATAGTGGGTTTTTATAATATAGGGCTGCCGGATGTCTGGAATTTCCCAATTTTGGGAGATTTTGCAGGAGAAAAAGCTCAACAACTTTTGTGTCCGGATTTTTTCCACTTCTTGAAACATGGCAACCCTATGCAATAAGATGGCTGCTTCAACCTTCCATCCCCACTCCCTGACTTGGGATAATGCGCAGGCACCTATGTGAATGGAGCATGTTAAAGCAAACTAGGATGGTAGTTTGCTCTTAGCTTCCATTTTCTTTGCAAAGTACCTGTGAACTGCTACAAGGAAAGATGGCAGCCAGGATACAAAAATGGCCAGACTGTGGCAGAGATTTGAGTGCAGTGTGCCTCGGCGGAAAGGGAGGTCTCAAGAGGCTTAGTGGCCTATTGTGGGAATGGCCTCCTGAGGGAGAGATGCCTAACAGGATGTGACAGGAACAATGTGTGCTCCCACCAGAGGGCACTCTGCATGCACAGAAAACCACACACCGACTCCTAAAAATCATGGGATCCAAAAAAAAATTTTAAAAAAGAAAAAGAAAAGAAAAGAAAGAAAGAAGAAGAAGAAGAAAAATCATGGGACCTTTTTGAACACATCCACACCACACATTGAAAGCACTCTCACTTTAAGAGTCATGGCTTCTCCCAAAGAACCATGGGAACTGTAGTTTAAGGCGCCTTGGACCAACACCCCCAACAAACTACAGTTCCCAGGATTCTTTGCACAGACAGCCCATGACGCTTTTGATAGAGTGAGTGTTTTACATGAATAGCTCAGTCGGTACAGCAGGAGACTCTTAATCTCAGGGCTGTGGATTCAAAGCCCACACCGGGCAAAAGATTTCTGCATTGAAGGGGGTTGGACTATATGACTTCCAATCCTACGATTCTATGAAATGCATGGGGTTGAATCCTTGTAGTTGCACTCGGGGTAGACCTATTGAAATGGAACATGGCCATTCATGCCAATAGGTCTACTCTGAGTGTATATGAGGACCTCTGCCTCCAATGAGCACTCAGGTTTCTTTTTACAAACCACTCCAGCTTTCCAATTCGTAGCGATTAATATTCTTGTAGCTACCGTGGAATACAATAATATTAATATTAATAATAAAAAAATAATAATAAATTTTATTTATATCCCGCCCTCCCCAGCCGAAGCTGGGCTCAGGGCGGCTAACAACAATAAAACAGTACAAATATTTCTCTCGCATTTTTGGTATGTCTGGGCCTAATATCCCCAGGAGGAAAGCCTCCAGGTTTTTTTAATGAAGGATACCTTGATCATTAAAGGGACACAGGTGGCGCTGTGGGTTAAACCACAGAGCCTAGGACTTGCCGATTGGAAGGTCAGTGGTTCGAATCGGTCCCAGCTCCTGCCCACCTAGCAGTTCGAAAGCACGTCAAAGTGCAAGTAGATAAATAGGTACCGCTCCGGCGGGAAGGTAAACGGTGTTTCCGTGCGCTGCTCTGGTTCACCACAAGCGGCTCAGTCATGCTGGCCGCATGACCCGGAAGCTGTACGCCGGCTCCCTCAGCCAATAAAGCGAGATGAGCGCCGCAACCCCAGAGTCGTTCGCGACTGGACCTAATGGTCAGGGGTCCCTTTACCCTTTAACCTTGATCATTATTTTGAGCTCATTATAAATTACATCCCAAAATTCCTTTATTTTCTTACAGGTCCCCTTTGGCCACCCGTAATGCTGGCACATAAGTGCAGCTGAGAGCATGTGCGCACTGCCAGGGTGTTCAGAAAGCAAGACACCTCGCTCCCGGTTCGAGTCTTCTGGCCCCTGTGCCTGTCTCGGCCTGCTGCCCTTCGCCCCCTCCCCAGCGGAGCCCCACCTGAACTCTGGATTCAGGAAGATTGATCTTCAGAGCCACTTCCTCGCGCATGAAGATGTCTGGGTAGCGGGTCTTGGCGAAGAGAGCCTCCAAGATATCCAGCTGGGCTCGCGTGAAGGTCGTGCGCTCGCGCCTCTGTTTCCGCGGGGTGGCTAAAAAAATAAGAGGAGTGATCTGGATTCAGGGAAAGTTACGTATCTCATCATGTGACCCTCTTCATACATGTGGGTCGGTTCGGTTCATTCTCTGCATTTAAAGAACAACAGCAAGAATGTTACAGTGGTACCTCGGGTTAAGTACTTAATTCGTTCCGAAGGTCTGTACTTAACCTGAAACTGTTCTTAACCTGAAGCACCACTTTAGCTAATGGGGCCTCCTGCTGCCGCCGCACCCCCGAAGCACAATTTCTGTTCCCATCCTGAAGCAAAGTTCTTAACCTGAAGCACTATTTCTGGGTCTGTAATCTGAAGCGTATGTAACCTGAAGTGTATGTAACCTGAGGTACCACTGTATTTTAAAAAATAACAGCAATAACCACAACGATGATAAGATGCACAACTCTATGTGCCTTTAAACTGATTTGTAAAAATGTTACATGGAAAAAATACGAGAGACATTACACATACTTCTGTAAAACAAGGACATCTTTAATAAAAAAATAAAACAAACCCTCTATGTGCCTTTGACAGTGCTCTGGAGGCTGCAG
The DNA here is from genome assembly GCF_964188315.1 of Podarcis muralis. Classification (NCBI taxonomy): domain Eukaryota; kingdom Metazoa; phylum Chordata; class Lepidosauria; order Squamata; family Lacertidae; genus Podarcis; species Podarcis muralis. The sequence goes on from NC_135661.1 coordinate 83,333,534, forward strand.
CTGGTACAGATTGTGGCTGCTAAGTTCTGGAGAAGCACCGGGAACTAGGAGCACATCTCGCACGTCCTAAAAGAGCCACGCTTGGCTGTCTGTTTGCTATCAGGCCCAATTTAAGGTGCTGGGTTTTTTTAAGGAAGGCCTCTAACATTATTTGCCAGCCTGCACCTTAAGCTCTGCAAGGCAGGCCCTGCTTGTAGATCTTAAGGCGCAACTCAGAGCAGGGCCTCCCCTGTTATGGCACCCTGTCTGTGGAACTTCCTCCCACTGGAGGTACGGTTGTCTCCAATGCTAGCAGTCTTTCGGTATCCTTCGTGCCTAGGGAGGTGGCTGATTTATAGGACCAATGTCTCTGCTTCATGACAGCTCTTTTTAAGAATACTTTTATTTGTGCCATTTCAGTAACAAATACAGTGGTACCTCAGGTTACAGACTCTGCTAATCCAGAAATAGTGCTTCAGGTTAAGAACTTTGCTTCAGGACGAGAACAGAAATTGTGCTCTGGCGGCGCGGCGGCAGCGGGAGGCCCCATTAGCTAAAGTGGTGCTTCAGGTTAAGAACAGTTTCAGGTTAAGAACGGACCTCCGGAACGAATTAAGTACTTAACCCAAGGTACCACTGTACTCATAAACAGTCTAACTCAAAATAACCCTGTTTCCTCTTCCTCCTACCCATTCATTCCATGTGTGTCTAGCATTCACATAGAGGTAAGTTATTTAAGGTTATAGAACTACAGAAGGTACCCCGTGGGTCATCTAGCCCAACCCGCTGAAATTCAGGGATCTTTTGCCCAAGCCCACGACCCTGAGATGAAGAGCCTCGTGTTCTACCAACTGAGCTCTCCAAGAAGCTGTAAGAATATCAATTTCTAAATGCAAACTTTAATTTTTAAATGTAAACGTTCCTTCACTGGAACACAAAACCCCACATCGTCTCACCCGATACAGCAAATTTGCTGCCATTGCGGGAGTTCCAAGCGAGAGACTTCCAGGTTCTTTTTCAAGAAGTGATAAGTATTGAACCTTAGCTCTTTCTCTATACAAAGCATGCATTCCGCCACAGGGTGGTGGGTCTGGGAGAATGTCTAGAAGATATCTTCTGAGCCCACAGAGGAACCTCCCTTTGGAAAAGAGCTAATTGTTCTGTTCCTAGTGTCTCCCCATAGATCAACTGAGGAATGGCTACAACAAGCCAGTGTTCAGAGGAGGGGCTGAAGCTGAGAGATGGTGAAAGAAGAAATTTGAACTTGGCAGCTCCCAAACTTAGCCAGTCCACTAAAAGGGCCTGGGAAAAGAACAACAACAACAACAACCTATTTATTTACACAACAACAACAACAACAACAACAACAACAACAACAACAACAACCTATTTATTTATACCCTGTCCATCTGGCTGGGTTTCCCCAGCCACTCTGGGCGGCTTCCAACAAAAAATTAAAATACAATAATTGTGTATTTTCCCAGAGGGGTTGTGTGTGTTTGTGTAATTGCAACAGACTAACTGGGCTCTCCCTCTGGATTGTGTGTGTGTGTGTGTGTGTGTGTGTGTGTGTGTGTGTGTATTACTGTATATATATAAAACACCCACTGCAATTTAGCTGAGAATACGTTATTCTCTTGTGAATAGTTAACCCGCCAGAACTGCAATGAAATCCTAGCTTCCTGGGACTCTGAGAAGCCCTGGTCTCACACACTACCAACCCAGCCTTTCTCAACCTGGGATCGCCAGATGTTGTTGGACTACAACTCCCATTATCTCTAGCAAGCAGGTCAGGGATGATGGGAGTTGTAGTCCAATAACATCTGGAAATGTTGGGAAAGGCTGCTCTAACCACCGCACCACCCTGACTCCAAGGAGCTGAAGAATCTCCCTCTCCCCCCATTTTATCTAGATGGGTGGAGCATATTATTATTATTATTATTATTATTATTATTATTATTATCCTCAAAGCAACCATGTGCTTGGGGTGACAGGCAGTGAGTGGCCTAAAGTTAGCCAGGGAGCCTGGTGGCTATGGGGGGGGGCTTTGAAGTGGGGTCTCCCCAGTCCTGGTCAAGCACTATAACCACTACACCACACTGCCTCTCTTCAGGGAAATCCTGCCGGCCATTGCAGGATCTTCTGACAGAGGAATTCCTGATGAGCATCTAAGGCACTTTCCCTCCACCGCCTTTCCCAACACTGCGTCCCCAGAGGTGGCTGCATCACAAATCCTACCACCCCTGACCGTTGACCATTCTGGCTAGGGGTGATGGGAGTTGGAGTCCAGCAACAGCTGGAGACCCCAGGCTGAGAAGGGAGGCTGCAGGGATTTCCAGGGACTGGGCAGCTCAAAAGCACCATTTTGCCAAACTGGAAGAAAGAGCTGGGCTTCTTCTCAGGGATACTTTGCACTTATTTGGGAAGCTCTTAATGTTTGATGTATTACAGTATTTTAATATTTTTTTTGGGAAGCCACCCAGAGTGGCTGGGGAAGCCCAGCCAGATGGGCGGGGTATAAATAAATTATTATTATTATTATTATTATTATTATTATTATTATTATTATTATTATTATGAAGTTGTTTATTTTAAAGCTATTGTGACATTTCATACTGGATCAGATTGTTACTATTAATGTTTTATTATAATTTTTATGTGTGTTGGAAGCCGCCCAGAGTGGCTGAGGCAACCCAGCCAGATGGGCGAAGTAATATAATAATAGCAATCATAATAATTACTGTAGCACAGTAGGTCTTGCTGTTAACTATTTGAGCCCACCCAGGGACAAATGTGGGCAGGGGGTTAGACTAGATGACTCTAGGGGTCCCTTCCACTTCTAAAATTCTCCGATTCTGTACACAGCAGCTGGCTTGCACGAAAGCCCCACCAGCAGTTGCTGAGAGAAACAGCCGACGAAGGGCATCCCAGAATAAACTGCTTGGAGGTGGTTGGGTTGGTGGTTTTTTTTTAAAAAAGCAATGTATACATTTTGATAATAAATAAATTAAATACCAAGGTGGGGAGAGAAGGTGGAAAGCCACTATTATTATTATTATTATTATTAGTGCCACACATCTGACTGGGTTGTCCCAGCCACTCTGGGCGGCTCCCAACAGAATATTAAAAACACAATAAAATACCAAACATTAACAACTTCCCTATACGGGGCTGCCTTCGGATTGGTCTACTCTGAGTAGCTGGATGTCATCCTGTATATTTCCCATGATGCCTTTACCATGACAAGTGGTCACCTGACTTGACAGTTCCCTTCCACCCAGGCTAAGCTTATTTGGGGTAGAGATTTTCAGCTGCCACCTCGGAAATCACAAAATGCTGTTATCTCTTGCTATCTCTTATCTTGATTAGATATAGTTGTTCTCCCTCTTATCACTTCATTCCCCCTGATGAGATAATGCTGTTTACTTCACATCGAAATCACCGATTCCGGAACTTAACGCCTTTTCTTTCTTTTTAACCCAAAGTGATATTGGTTGCCAAGGAAGCGGATGACCCAATGAAAGACCCTTTGCAGGATTTGGATGGAGAAATGGCAGCCCTCTGGGTTCTTCACAGAATTTGTAAGAGCTGGAAGGGACCCAAAGGTCATCTAGATCTCAACCCTTGTTGTACTCCAACTCCCATCAGCCATGGCCAGTGAAGATGGGACTTATAGTCCAACATCTGGAGAGCCACAGGCCCACCCCTCCCAATTCCAGTGTCTATTGAGAAGAAGGGATGTAAAATACAATAAAATTGAATAGCTGATCATCCCATTTTCAGCTGGGCAGATGTGGCCTTAGGCACTCAAAGCCTATGGCTTTACATCTCAGATTCTCAGTAAATCCGTTAGGTGGCCTGGGGCAAATATGGAAATGAACCTCCCAGGGTTGTAAATACACCTGACTTTCATTTAAATTACTCCCTTTCTTTGGCAAGGACCACAGCTCAGAGGTAGAGCATCTCTTTTCTATGAAGGCTCCAGATTCAGTCCCTGACATTAGCAGGGAGGGCTGGGAAACCCTAGAGCATGGGTAGGCAAACGAAGGCCAGATCCGGCCCAATCGCGTTCTAAATCTGGCCCGTGGACAGTCCAGGAATCAGCGTGTTTTTACATGAGTAGAATGTGTCCTATTATTATTATTATTATTATTATTATTATTATTATTATTATTATTTATACCCCGCCCATCTGGCTGGGTTTCCCCAGCCACTCTGGGCGACTTCCAACAGAACACTGCATCTCTGGGTTATTTGTGGGGCATAGGAATTCGTTCATTTCTCCCCAAAAAATATAGTCCGGCCCCCCCACAAGGTCTGAGGGACGGTGGACTGGCCCACGGCTGAAAAAGGTTGCTGACCCCTGCCCTAGAGAAAGGCTGCCAGTCAGTGTAGGGCAGTACTGACCTTTGACCTAGACCAGGGGTCAGCAACCTAAGGCCTGGGGGCCGGATCTGGCCCAATCGCCTTCTCAATCTGGCCTGCAGACGGTCCAGGAATCAGCGTGCTTTTACATGAGTAGAATGTGTGCTTTTGTTTAAAATGCATCTCTGGGTTATTTGTGGGGCATAGGAATTTGTTCATATATTTTTTTCATAATATAGTCCGGCCCCCCACATGGTCTGAGGGACGGTGGACCGGCCCCTGGCTGAAAAAGGTTGCTGACCACTAACCTAGATGGACCCCAATGGATGTTCTCCTCCTCCTCCACCCCTCCCTATAGTAAGATATTGTCTAGTTTCCCCCTGCTCAGATCCCCTTGAAAGCAATTTAATTCTCAAGATGAGCAGGGTATTTTTCCCCCCTCCTGGCACAGGCATATAATTACTGCAGGATTTCCCCCCTCCGCATAGAAGACTGTACCAAATTGGTTCCTGCCCATTGTGATCACTAGTGTGTCTGCATGAATTGGTTCCTTTAAAGGGATCTCTTTCTAGGGGTTCCCCCTGCTCTTTTTTCTATTGGTCCAGGTCACCCCTCAGCCCCATGGAGGAAAGGCAGGATATAAAAGGAAACAGGAGGATAAATTTCTGTTTTCAAAAAGGGCCATGGAGCAATTTTCTACCTAGAAGAGGCTTGGTCAATGGAATAAAAAAAAGGAATATGGACTCTCCACTAATTTAAAATAATATTAAAGGCTAGTTAGGGGTGCATTAAAATCTAATGATCATTAGATATAGCCCTGCCTGCTTCTTTCTTCGCAATTATATCAGTTTTTAAAAAGCTGACTACCCTCTACTGGAGGCAGGTCACATGACAGAAATGATGGTCTAGCTTTATTTAGGAAGGTTTCCACCACCAGGCAACAGTCGGGGTTAAAAAATTATTGTGACATTAACTAGGCAATGTTGCTATGAAGTTTAGCGTCTATAACATGAAAAGCAATTATGTCCTGCTATTAGTTGCTTAGATTCTTAACCTGCTCCAGAACACCTGAACTAGGCAGGGGAGCAGGGAGTTATTGACTTAGGGGTTCCCCCTTAAGTTTCAAATATTTCAACGTCCAAAAATGCACTTTTGGGTAATCCACAAGGAATCTGTGAACATCCAGTGTTTTGCTTGGGGTTTGTTTGCTTGGGGGGGGGGCGTGGACAGCAAACTAGGATCCAGATAACATTACAGGTTTTTATAAGAGCGCCCTGAGAACTTTGAATGAAGGGCAGTATTATTATTATTATTATTATTATTATTATTATTATTATTATTATTATTATTAATGACTTTACTTTGGCTGAATCCTGCCCATTGTGATCACAAATATGTCTGCATGAACTGGCTCATTTAAATGGATCTCTTTCTAGGGAACCTTTGGAACTTGTAAACCACAAGATAGGTTTAAAAAATAATATGTAGCGGCTGCTACATATCAAAATCAAAATCTCAAATACTATATATATATATATATATATATATATATATATATATATATATGACCAAATGATGCCTCAACAAACTGGAATGCAGAAGTTTTTCAACACATTTTCAACAAAATCTGCCCTGGTGGTGGGAAGGCAATTTAAGCATCTATGAATGCAAAAAAAACTGGAAATACCATCTCAAAACTGGTGATGTTTTTGAAAACATTTTTCATTCATTTAATTTATCATGGTCTCAGTACCTGAATATGAACCTCCAAAACTATTTTTATATTTAATTGTAAAATAGGGGGGGGGGGTGTACACACACACTAACACACACACATACTTATTTTAAAATATACTTATTTTACAATTAAATATAAAAATAGTATATATATTTATATTTATATATAAAAACTGGGGGCATTTCATCTTTAAACATATGCAATTTGATAAATAGTAGAGTAAGAACATTTATCACGATCCATAATAATATAATTCAATATTTGCACATTCGGTTTGTTTTGATCCCCAAACCAAACAGGAAGCAGTTTCTATTCTCTTTTTCCCCACATTTGGCCAACTAGCTGAATTCTCCCTCGCTACCCAATAACCCACTGGTTTCAATTCATAGAAAAAAGAAAAACCCAGTTACGCCTCTCCATCCTTTGCCTACCAAGAACCAACCCAGTGATGCCCATCGCCCAAGTTTCCTCCAAAACTGAAAACTGACCCAAAAAAAGGGGGGGGGGAATCTTGCAAATCCACTTACTGGGGTACCCGACGGCCGAATGTAGCAAATCCATGCCTGGCCCAGCCAAGGTGAGGCCGTTGACTGCATAATGTGGTTGCTTGATGTAGGACATCATGCTCAGAAGGTTGGGGTCCCCAAAGATCTCGCTGGGGAGAGAGGTCTTCTGCTGCTGGTGCTACTGCTCCTTCGCTCTTGCTTCTGGCTGGCTGGCTGGAAGCCTCCTAGGTCACCCTGGTCCTCCACTCAGCACCCAAGGGCAGCTGGAACTGCAGCCAGGAGGCAAAGACAGACAAGACCAGGAGTTTAGTGGCCGCCTCCCCAAGGAGGGAGAGGTGGGGAGGAGACAGAGGTTGACCAATGGCAAGCGAGAGAAGACACCACACCTTTCTGGTGTCCTTCTGGGCTAACCCTCCAGAGGTGGTCCATGCAAGGAGGACTCTGACTTTCCTGCAAAGCCTAGAACCTCACCAGCAGCCGAATAAATAAATAAACAAACTACAGGGGTTTCCGTATCCTTTGGATATGGGATGGGGTGCCTTTTTCTTCCCCACTCTGTATACTGCCTACTTCTCCCCCCCCCCTTTTAATTTGAATTGCACATTACCATACAGTCAGTAATGATAGAGAGAAAGCTGGAGGGTTTTGGGGGGGAGATTGGGATTTTAGCAACTCAAAAGGGGGGTCTAATGGGTACCAATAGGCCATCAGGCCCATCTTTTGAGGGTCTATTATTACCTAAATGAGCAGGTTAAGTCAACACATTAAGGACTCACAGTGGTGCCTGGGGTTTTTGGAGGGGGAAAGGATTCTGGAGGCAGGGAAGGATTCTGCACACCTCTTGTAGAAGTTTGGCCTCTCAAATTCAATGCTTTGCAATATACAGCAGTTCGCTTGCTTCCCTCCTCCTGAGAATAGTTTCCCCCCTCAAACTTCTGAGGGGGCTTTTTGTTTGTTTGTTTGTTTCAAAAAAGGAAGCGTACAATTCTAAGGGAACTGAGTGTAAACATATACAAAACATTGTGCGGTGTAGCGGCTGAATGAATCTGAAAGTCCTGAGTTCAAATCCTACCTTAGCCTCATTTCATCCACTCCCCTGCCCAGTCCACTACAGCATGGTGATAATACTGACCTACCCTTCAGGATTATTGTAAATATGACACACACACACACACACACACAGAGAGAGAGAGAGAGAGAGAGAGAAATATACGGTGCCATGTATATGCTAACTATTGTTATACTAATTTACCTGTCAATTTAAATTTAGGATGAAACTCTTAGCCTTCTTAATCTAGTGTGTATATGTATATTCTCCTTGTTTGTGGAATGTTCTCCACAGGGAAACTCGCTGGCACCTTCATTAAATATGTTTAGGTGGCAGGCGAAGTTTCTCTATAACCAGGCCTTTGGCTGAGTAACACACTATGGCCTTTTAAATGTGCTGGGAGGGGGGTATTTGCTTTTGGGTTTGCTTTTATTATGTATTCTGCGTTCTTATTTTGTATTTTTATGCTGTGAACCGCCCTGTGATCTTCAGACGAAAGGCAGGCACGCCAATTTTTGAAAATAATATTTAGGACTTGGTTAGGGCTCACAAGGGCGCAGCACGAGGACTCAGCTGCGCCACAAGTAAGGACGAGCATGTGCAGAGTGCCTTTTGCTCTCACCACATGGTAGCCGAGCACAACAGACCTACAACCCTGAAATCGGGGAGCAAAATGAAATTGCAAGCAATTCCACATTTCTCAACATTGAGAACAAGATAGAACAGTGCAATAAAACAACGGGCCTAATTCGTTGAAATTCTACCAACCCTCCATCAACATCCTTCTGAATTTTTCGGCTCTGGTAAAGCCAGTTTGGGGACCAGGCTTTATCTCTCTAGACTAGAGAATGTTTTGTGGTATTCCCTCTCTCTGCTATTAAGAAACCTGAGGCGTGGTTTGGCGGTGGCAGAATTTGCCAACTGCACTTTAACATCGCTTGTTTTGCTTAACCGCCAAGGTTTTATGAGAAGCGGGCCTGTAAATTGTGAATGGATTAAATGAGGGTTCCAGGGATAGAGGCTGAGCCTCGCAGGAATGGGTTGCAACAAGACAAAGAGACAGAGAAAACAAACTTCTCTGCCAAGTGGGAGAGAAGCTGCAGTTTTCCATTTCAGTTTTTCCGTCTTCCAAAGGATACAGAGGAGAGCATACGACGTGTGCAGGTTTCGTGTGCTGAGGAAAGCCTGGCGCATTTGAAAATGTGACAGAAACTGCCCTAAATCTGGGTTACCTTAGAGTAAAGAGCTATCTTTGGCTGGTAAAAAGGGAGAGGGAAGTAGACACTGAAGCCCCACAGAATCAGCAGGTCTACTTCTCAGCCTGAAGGCAGTAAGCCAGTCATGAACTTTCTAGCCTTGAGTTCTTTGGTGACTGCTGATTATTTCCATCTACTGCATGGCTTCTCTCCCAGCCCTTCCTAGAGTTGCCACAGACTAAACCTGAGGCCTTTGGTACTCAAAGCAGACAGACAATGGGCCTAGAACATTTTCCCAAAAAAGGATGCCTCTATCCAGGAAAAGGACATGGATGGTGCTGTGGGTTAAACCACAGAGCCTAGGACTTGCCGATCAGAAGGTTGGCGGTTCGAATCCCCGCGACGGGGTGAGCTCCCGTCTTCGGTCTCAGCTCCTGCCAACCTAGCAGTTAGAAAGCACATCAAAGTGCAAGTAGATAAATAGGTACCGCTCCGGCAGGAAAGTAAACGGCATTTCCGTGCGCTGCTCTGGTTCGCCAGAAGCGGCTTAGTCATGCTGGCCACATGACCCAGAAGTTGTATGCCGGCTCCCTCGGCCAGTAAAGCGAGATGAGCGCCACAACCCCAGAGTTGTTCGCGACTGTACCTAATGGTTAGGGGTCCCTTTACCCTTTATCCAGGAAAAAGACATGGCTGGGAAAGCCACATTGTCCCAAAGAGCAGGGCAGATGGCCCAACAGAGCATCCTCCCCATTCATTGGTCTCTATTTTTGCAGTCCTTATGCTAGAGAAGGACTCACTTCAACAGGAGGAAAAGGGAGAAGGATCTCAGCAAAGGCAGGAGGACGAGCCACAAAAGATGCTATTAAAGGCCTGTATGGGTACCACTTTCTCACCGCCGAAATTAACAGAGGAGGCAGCAGACACACCAGGCGTTTAAAGCACATCCCTCACAAGTAAGAATCCCGGGAACTGTGGTGCTGTATCTCTGCCAGGGTAAACTACTATTCCCAGAATTTGGGATGCTTGTGTATGCAGCCAGAATCCCTGGCTGCCCGTGAAATCCTAAACTGGGTGGCCAGAAAAACTCGCTGGTGGCAACTGAGTAGCAAGAGTGCCCAGTTGCAGAGCCGAGAGACCCAGGTTCAAGTCTCGGTTTCAATGGGCAGGCAGAAGTTGCGTTGAAAGGGCGTCACTCTTGGTGGTTCACAGCTTCCTGCATTTGGAAAACAGGGATAGTTGGGAACCTGGAATACCACTCTCTCAGTGGGAGAAGGGAAATAACGGACATAATAAAAGTCTGACGCCCTGATCTTGCAGCAGCTAAGGAGATGCCTCTGGGAAAGCCTTATCTCCCATGATTTTAGCTCAGTCGGTGGAGCGTGAGACTCTTAATCTCAAGGTCGTGGGTTTGAGCCCCACGCTGGGCAAAAGATTCCTGCATTGCAGGGGGTTGGACTAGATGACCCTCGTGGGTCCCTTTCTACGTTCCTTTGCCTAATCCTCTTTTAAAGCCATTCAGGCTGGCGGCCATCACTGGCTGCTTCCTGTGGGAGGCAGTTCCGCATTCCGCAGTTTAGCTAGGCGTTGCGTGCAGAACTATAGCTTTTATACTTTTCTCTCTCCTTCTGCTTTTAACACAGCGAATCAGAAAGATGGACAGAAGGCGGGATCGAGGAAGTTCAAAATCTCATCGGCATCAGCGGAAGTCTGGTCTGCAGCTGGATCCACGGAGGTTCAGGTGCAACCTAGATTTCTCTGGGATGCATTTCCGGAATTGGGAAAGAGTAGCTATGGGACACACGCAGTACTGGGGGGAGATACAGCTACGTGAACCATTTCTCTGCCCCCCCAGAAGACTCTCCCTCTCCCTCCCCAAGCCTCCTTTGTTCCTAAATCCATCAGAGAATCAATCACTAATGATAATGGGCTTGGAAGATGCTGGCAGCCTTCTTCTCTCTTTTGTTTGGCTAGCTCTCCTGCTGCTTCTTCCTTTTCCCCACCTTAACCGCATCCCTCCAGCTTTAGATTTCCAACTCCAGAGGTAAACAATGAAGAGGTTATAGAAAAGGGAGCCCACCGCCCTTATCTCTGTTCTATCCTGTTTTCCTGTAAACCAATTCGTGGCCCATGAGCCTATTGTTCAAATCATGAACCGTTATGTGGCAGGCGTTGCTGCAAATCTATTTATTGCAAACAACGCGAGGAGAAGACTTGGCCTATTTATTTCCACCATTTATTATTCCTATGGTCCATATTTGTAAAAAAACACACCATAAAGTTATTCAAAGAAGAAGAAGAAGAAAGAAAGAAAGAAAGAAAGAAAGAAAGAAAGAAAGAACACACACAGTTATTTGTCCTTGCAAATAGCTTCCCTTCCAATTAAGAGGTGTGGGTTGACCTTGTAAACAAAGAAAGGAACTGAATGGTGACACACATACACAACTACACACCTACACAAAAAGTGACAGACAGGCACTTATATGCTTTTCAACACCTTAGATAAGATATCTAAAGAAGACCGGACTAAGGATGGTTTGGGGGCAAACCGTGTTTTCCTATATGCTCAGAGGCTTTCACTTAAAGAGAATTTTTTCCCCTAAATTTTGACAGTCAAGAAGATGCTATAATGTTGCCTCATGTCTTATCAACACCCCAACTGCCTTTTGTGCACTTGAATGAAACTGGTCTACATCTATTATTATTGTTTTAATCAGTATTTTTAAAATTTCTATTCTGCTCTTCATTCGAAGATCGCAGGGCGGTTTACCGTATAAAAACACAAAAATTATGCCATAGTGACAAACAATAACACCTCCCCACAGTTATTCTTCACTATAATTTCTTAAATTTCTCCAGTTATTATTCTCCGGTTTTTGAAATCTACTCCAAATAATTTCCCCGGGGGAATTTAAACAGCTAGAAACAGGTGTAAATTTATTGGTTGCAAAGCACATACCCAGATAATAATAATAATATAATACATTTTTATTTATACCCCGGCCAGAGCCGGGCTCAGGGCAGCTAACACCAATAAAATTTCAGTAAAAACATGATAACAATAAAAAAAGATGGGAAAGGTTTGTAAAAAACTGGCAAAGTCGAATGGTTAACAGAGGCGGATATTGAGTTTTGATTATGTTGGATCAATAGCAAGCTCTCCACAGAACCTTCATGTCTATTGTCTGAACAAATACCCTGCTCTGACCACAAGGTGCCTGAAATTTGGCTTCATACTGCAGCAACAGTATTCATTAAGAGGTACAGACAAAAAGATGTCTTTAGCATTGCTTTCGAAAATGCCCCTTTGACGTTTAATTAAGCAATGTGTTCTCCATTCCAAAAAAGCTGGCCTGGTGTAGGACAGAGCTAGATTCCTTGATAATTTTAAAGGGATATTTTCCTCTTCCAAAACACCCAATATGATGTTGCTGCTGCTGCTGTTGTTTTGTGGCACAACACATTCTAAGTCTGCAATCCTATGCAAACTTACCTGGGACTCGGGAGGAAATTCTACTGAACTCAGACTTGCTTCTTAGCAAGCGGGCATAGGAGGAACAGGCTGCGTGGCCCAATTTGCTCGCGTTTAATTCATTTATGTTTTCCATCAAGTTTACATCCTGCCTCTCTGGTCTCAACCAGGAACCGCTGGGGTGGCTAATTCACAAGAGAGAAACCTTAATACTTGATATGAGCAGGGAGACAAGCTGCTCAGGATTTTCTGGCCGCATGAGTGGTCCTCAAAGTTTCCCCCCTCTGGCTACAGCCTTTCCTAGTTTGTGGGAAGCAGACTTTAGGGGGTTCCCAAACTGTGGTCCGCAGACCACCAGTGGCCTGTGAGCCTCATTCAGGCTGTCTGTGAAGAACCCTCACAATCGGAGTTCCATGGAATTCAAACTGCAGTACAGCAAAATGCAATAGAAGAAGCACTGAAAATGAAATTAAAAACCAAACGGGATCTGTTTGACAGTGGAAGGTGCTGGAATCTCCTTTCCTGGAGGTTTTTCGGCAGAGGTTGGGTGATTATCTGCCAGGGATGCTTTAGTTGTGAGTCTGGCCTAACCCACTTTGTTGTTTCAAGGGCTGTGGCAGAATAATAATAATAATAATAATAATAATAATGCAGTGTTTTGGATACTCGAGGTGCAATAAATAAATTTCTGTTCCCTCTGCTGTTCTCTCTGCAGTTAATCGTTCTCACCCTCGCACAGGGAAATGGAATCTGGCAAGGTTGCAGAAGCCTTTCAGTTTGGGGGGAAGCTGAAGAGACTCCCCCCAAAAAAGCAGTCCAATGAGGACGGTGCGCCCTCTCGGGGGTCACAGAATGCTAGAAGACAGTTTTGGGTTTGCGTTTTTGGAGAAGGGGTCGGGGAAGAGGACACCTAGATGCGAAACGGGACAGAATGAAGTGTCGTGAGCTAAGGCACAGCCAACGAAAGCGTCCCCGCGCTGCAACATTTTGTTGCAGCTCCCATCTGTTGCCGTGAATGCTCTTTGAATAAGGTTACCAGGTTTTTTTCAATGAATCTGGGGACACTTTTCAACTTCCTACTAAACAGATGGATTTTGTCAGGGGACGGATCTGTAAATCCAGGAACTACCCCCGGGAAACGGGGACGTCTAGTAATCTTATATTTGACTTTTGAGGGGTAAGGGATGGTGGTGGGAAAAAGAAGTATCTGTGGGATTGAGGGTGGGTACGTATGAATATTTTTAAGGATTGTATGAAATGTATGTTTGTATATTCGTAACATTAAAAAAAAAAAGACAATGGTAACCTTATATTTGAATCCCTGCCAGAAACTCTATAGCTTCACACGTCTATATTGATAGCCTTGATAATCAAATAAAAAAAGACTAGGGTTTCTTTTATTATAATAATAATAATAATAATAATAATAATAATAATAATAATAATAATAATTGTGCTCTTCTTTATTTGTTTGTTTGTTGTGTTCAAGCAAAAGCCTCAAGGGGTTTGTGTTTCACCTGATAGCATGGGTATATATAAGATAGAGGAATTATATTTCCCCCAAAGCCTAAACACACTTACCTGGAGGGCACCTACATTGAACTCACAGGTTTGCTCTGTTAAACTCTTTAGGGTAGATTAATATTTACAGTACATGTGCAGGATTGCCCTGTTAAACTCCTTTAGAAAGAGCGTTGGAAAACTAGCAGAGGATTTGCCAATCTGAATAAACTAAATGCTGAATTCTTTTTCGTTATCTATGTTCCCCTTTTCTTTATTTCCTTTTAATTCAGCAAGAACAGCTTAAAATGAATTTAGTTTTTTTAAAAAAAACTGTTAAGAAATGGGCGTTTTTTCCCATTAAAGGCAAATTTTAACTGATTTGCTTTTTATTAGGAAAGCAACAGCAAAAAGGAAAAAGGAAAAGAAAGGTCTAATATCTGTGTACAAATGCCTGAAATCCAGAAAGATATGAGCTCCTTAATGTAAGGAAACTGATAAACCTCTCTTTGGCTTAATGAAATATGCAAGTCTGAAGAGGTTTTGAGTGGGCAGATGGTGTTTTGCCCCAGATATTTTCCCATTTAAAATGTTGTCATCTCTTTGCAGTGTCTCGGATTATAGATTTATATAGCGGCAGGAAGAATGCAGTGAGAATCCTTTGAAACAAACAAACAAAAAGCTTTGGTTGCTGTTGTTATTTTTATACAAATCAGATCAGGACAATCCTTTAAAATAGTCTCTCTCTCTGCGTGTACCACATACATTTACAAAAAATAAAAGTAAAATCAAGTTTTAAACATTTTCCTTTTAAAAAAAACACACCCACAGAGCTCCTCCACATTCATTAAATGCTTATAATTATCAGAGAAACACTGGTTTTTATTTATTTGTTGTTGTTGTGTTGTTGTTGTTCTAAATTCTTTAAAATAATTGCAAAAAAGCTGAAAACACAATCTACATCGACCCAAAACTTGAGGGTTCTTTTTGAAGAACAATGCAAACAACCCCTCAAAATATATTGTTAGTGCGGCCATTTTATCTAATTCTTAATTTCAAAAGTGAGATTATACTCGTTTTAATCTGTAGGGTCTGCTTGAAATGTTGCTTTGATGGTCAATACTTTGAAAAAAGATGATTGAAACTGAATCAACCACCTTTCACTGATTTTATGTTTATACATACACTGTATACACTTTGAAACATTATTTAGAAAACTCCATAGGCTTTTACATCTATCTCTCCTAATGCAACTATTGCTACCCTTCCAGCTTTGCTATAAATGTGCTTCCCAGCCTTCAATTGAGACGAAATGCCAATACTGTAACAGAAGCTGAATATACACTACGCATCTCTAGATACGACATTGATGGTTGTTAGCGGACTCTGCAGAGTAATTTGACAGAGGTCAATTCCTTCCCCCATTTATCACATAAAATATGCCACCGTTTCCCAGCTTAAATCTCATTACGTCTTGTTTTCAGAACACGGAAAAAGGGGGAAATTAAACGTGGACAGCATCTTTACATCTTAGATTACAAAACTGAAGAAAAGGCAATTATATTTATATCTAAATGGTGCAATTAAAGAAAGCAACGCGTGTAAACGTTTCATTATATTGTGTGCCACCCCTTTATCGAACATACTGAAATTAAGTTTTGCCATTGTGGCAAATCTTCCACAGGATATACACACAATGGAAAATGCAGATCTATTTGCGGCATCAGCGAGATGGCCAGACTGTTTGCTGCAGTGGGCGACCCACGATTTCTAGAGAGGACACCCAAAAGAGGTAAAATGGTGACTTTCCAAGATGGGGTTAGCTGAGCTTCCAGATCGCCTGGGATTATTTTGACGAGGTGGCATGGGATGAATGAAAAATTTCAGGTGGACATTGAGATTATAAATGGCCAAAGACACCTTGGCTGGATCGCAAGATAGTTGAAGTCACTCCTTGTATGGTTGGAAAATTCCTAGGTCAACTCACATCAGGGTAACAACAACCATATCTCCCACTCAACTTCGGTTCTTACCTACATGGCCAACTAACATCCATTGAATTTCCACAGTAGTGGCACAATGTCCTGCCTTCTCTCTCTCGCACACAAGCACACCAGCTTTATTTTTTGGGTGGGTTGGGGGAATCTGCCTTACCTTCTCCCGAGAGCAGTTCCAGTGCCCAGGTGTCCAGACCGGGAGCCTCCGAGTACCTCTGCAAGGAAGCATAACAGAGATTTGTTCTGGAGATGGATCAAATGAGGAAAAACCAAGGGCAGCTCCTTCTTCCCAACCCCAGGAAACCACAAAAAATAACCCCGGCTAGAAAGAGCAAAATGTGTTAAAAGGATAACCCAGAAGTGATACAGTGGGAGATCCCTATAATCTGTAATAAAAAGAGAAGCTTAACCTGAATTGAAAAGAGATTTAGAGCTGGGTAAGAGATTCTGCAGCCCAGGACTTCTCTGGGCATTTAGATCCGAAGGTTTGGGATTTTCTCCTCTTAAGCCCTGGAGAAACAAGGGGGGGGGGTCAGTGGTGGTGGCAACAGCAGCAGCAACAGCAGTGGTGGTGGCTGGTGAGGGAGGGTTTTCTCAAAAACAATTTGGTGCGCTGTGCTGCGAGCTCCATTCTTAGATCCTGGACCTCACATGACTGGTATTATAGGAACACTCTTGTAGATTAATAAACAAGGGAGGGATGGCTTCGTTGAGTTTTCTTTAAGGGCAGTTGAATATCCCAGGTTCCCTTTGACGGTGTGCAGGTTTATGGGCTGGAGTGAAGGATAAAAATGATTTGCATCAGGAGATTTTGCAAGCAGATACACAAACACACACAACCAACACACACGACCAACACACTTATGGGGCATACTGCAAATCAACGGGAGCAGCCTAACAGAAAGGAGAAACTCACACAGAGACACTTTCTACCTCCAAACTTTTCATGTTGGTGGCACACTTTTTTAGACATGCATCATTTCGCGACACCGCCATTCAGTTTTACTAGCAAAGTAACCCCTTTGCAGCCCCGGGAGGAGTGCTCACGCGACACACTGCAGCCGACGCACTCATGTGTCGTGACACACAGTTTGGAACGCTCTGTTCTGTCTTCTTGCCCGAAAGCAGGAATATACAACTGATATGTCCTGGTTCAGGCACACGGGTCAAAGAGTGGGAAGATGTCAAAATCAGAAAAAGGCGGTCAGGTCTTTTCCATTGCTATTTTCCCTCCTCCTCAAATTCATTTTATTTCTTCCCAACACACACACAGAGACCTAAAAACAGACATTTGTGCTTTTTGCTCCAACAAATCTCTTAAACTATGGGCTAAATTTTCAAAAACAACACCAAGATTCCTAGACTCTTTCGTCCTCCAGCAGAATGACCGGATGCAAAAGAAGGCTTCTGAATAATCAACAGGTGTGTAGAGAAAAATTATGGCCGCTTCTTGGGTCTATGGGCTCCCTCAGCACCACCTTTTCCATTTGGCCACCTAAGATCTTGTATGGAACGTGCCCCAGCCCAAGAAATGGCACCGCGGCTGTTAGTGTCCCCCCCCCCCCTTTCCACACACACCTTGCCTGCGTTATCAGGTGAATGTCAGCCTGGGCATGTAACGTGACCTTATATTTCTGATATTTATTCTGATCACTCAGAGAAGGGCTCTATGTATGTGGGAAGCTTGCTTGGAATGCTGGCTTCTTTACTGGGACGATAAAAAATACATAGCTGTGCTGGGTCTCTCGTTTTCATTCCGCAATGCCTAAGGTACTTGTGTTAAACGAAGTCTTGATTCAGGGAAGGTGGAGCATACAGGAAAGGTAGGTTTCCATCTTTCAAATTGGCCCCCTGGGCATAAAAGACTGAGGTACAGGATAAACTTGCCAGTATCGATCACCTGGGGCTCTGTGTCTGCTCTAGGCTGGACCAGGACTGCATCCTGCACAGCTACCAGATTGCTTGGTTTTTATTATCGAGCTGCCCTGTTTTACATGCCTGCATGTCTTCCATATAAGCATATCTGTCACCTTCCAAGTCCACATTACCTGATGCTCAAGCCATCAGTTGGCATCTGTATTGCATTTGAAATCCTTTTTATACATGGAATACAGCAGAGGTTATATTTTCTGAGAATCCTCTGGAAAAATAATCTCTCAAAGGACCTGTTGATGGCATTTTACCATTGTACTGTGGAGAGTGTATTAACTTATGTTCTGTGTGTGTGGTTTGGGAGCTGCACGGCCAGGGAAAAAACAATGCTGTCCAGGGTTGTAAAGACTGCAGAGAGAATAATTGGGTGCACCCTTCCCACCTCGGATCAAATCTATGCTTCCAGGTGCCATAAGAAAGCTGCAGAGATAGCGCAGGACAGTGCGCACCCCGGAAATGATCTCTTTCAGCTTCTGCCTTCTGGAAGAAGGTACAGGGTTATAAAGACTAGGACTAGCTGCCTGAGAAACAGGTTCTATCCAAATGCGATTTTGGTTTTAAATGCAGTGCAAGGTAGTCTCTGTGGGAGTATACTGTATTTAATTATGGGGTATCAGAGTTTTTAGGGGGCTAACTAGGCTGGGATAGGAGGCTTGTTGGTTTTGAATGTCTGATGTAGATTTTTTTCAATTTCGTTGTTCTGTATGGGACAATGGCAATAAAGATTATCGTATTGTATTGCATTGTATTGTATTGTATCGTATCGTATTGTATCGTTTATCTCTATCCTCATACCGTATAGGGCTCTCTCTCTCTCTCTCTCTCTCTCTCTCTGTGTGTGTGTGTGTGTGTAAATATAACTGTTTTAACTTTTTATATATGAAACATTTTATGCAAGTTCTTCTTGAATTGGGAAGTTCTTCATAGGAAGTGGTTCCTCAATGAATTAAATAACAATAATAAGCCCCTTGTCATGGCAGCTCTTTCTCAGAAACCAGAAACTTCCTACATTATCATGATCCTATTTATTTCTACCCAGTCCTTCTCCCTGACGGGACTCAAGGCAGCTTACAGATAAAAACAAGAACTACTAAAACACACACACCGGGGGTGGGGGGGGGCGAGAGAATACATTAAATATATCAACTGTGTTGCATTAAGTGAAAACTCAGAAATTGGTGTGTCACATAAATACATCTACAAATAATTCCGCTTTCCCCATCCTGAAATATTAAGCTTCTAAACAACGGAAAGCTTAATGGACAGGAGGTTGCTAAGTTGACCTCGAAAGATGCAGAAACCAAGCAAATGGCAATGGATATTTTTTATTGAGTCAACTTTGATTTGTGTAAAGTAGGAGCAGGCAGACTTCAAGCGAATGGGATCTATTTTTCTTTCTCTTAGCACCCGAAGCCCAACAGCTGGAGCCGAGTGCGAAAGAGAGGTTTCGAAAGAGGAATAGGCATACACTTAGAACGAAGGAACGCAACGCTCAAAAGGCTGCATCTGAGCCCAGGATTTTGTTTCCATTGCCCAAATTGTGCTTACAGCACTGCACACACACACAATTACCGTATTTTTCGCTCTAGAAGACGCACCAGACGCACCTAGTTTTTGGAGGAGGAAAACAAGAAAAAAATATTTCTTAATCTCAGAAGCCAGAACAGCAAGAAGGATCGCTACGCAGTGAAAGCAGCAATCCCTCTTGCTGTTCTGGCTTCTGGGATAGCTGCGCAGCCTGCATTCGCTCCATAAGACGCACACACATTTCCCCTTACTTTTTAGGAGGGAAAAAGTGAGTCTTATAGAGCAAAAAATACAGTATTTGGTCCATGAGTCTATCCTCTCAAGCTTCCTCCATTTCAGTAGCCTAATTTGGGGAGGAAAGTTGCTGCTTTTGTTAACCAGCTAAAAGTCAGAAATCCTTTGTAATCTACTGCAAATCACACAGAGATCTGTCAGTAGATGCAGACCCACCCTCAGCCCCCCAACCCAGTTTTCAACGTCATGGGACTGAGCAGTCTATTTTTCCCCTTCGCAAAAAGAAGTGACGCGATGTTTTAAATAAATATTTGCTTAATGTGTTTTAGGAAGCTTTGTTACTTGGACTATTTTTTTTAAAGATGCATGATCGTTAGTATAAAAATGTATTAAAAATGCGCAGGCACAATCCAGTCAAAATAAAGGGAAAAAGTGATTTAGGGGGAGAGGGAGAGTTTAGTATGTACTTAGCTTACTCACTGAAATGGGATATGTACTTAACTTTAGCTGGATCATGCCCTATAATTGCAAAATCAGCGGGAGTGTGGCTTTAAAATTGGGCCACTCAAATAGAACTGAAAGCAACTTATTTTCTTCTGAGCAAGCGTATTTTACATCCGGGATGTATTTACTGTTTTTAGGCTGCATACAAACTATACCTCTGAAGCACATTCAAAGCACATTTTCCTCCTTCAAATAATTCTGGGTGTTAGAAATGGCAACTCGGCAAAGGATAAACCACAGTGCCCAGAATTCTTTGAGGGGGAAATGTGCTTCAAATGTGTTTTAAAGGTATAATTAGTCCACAGCAGTCTTACAAAGCTGTGGCTTAAAATTTTAACTAAGTCATTTTGATGCGAGCAAAATGAAATGTTTACAAAAACAAACAATGGCTAATACTGTAGTTATGATCTTTGTATTTAAAATAAAAATCACAGTTTTGCACATCTGACGTATCTACAGTGGTACTTCTGGTTATGTACTTAATTCGTTCCGGAGGTCCGTTCTTAACCTGAAACTGTTCTTAACCTGAAGCACCACTTTAGCTAATGGGGCCTCCTGCTGCCGCCGCGCCACCGGAGCACGATCTCTGTTCTCATCCTGAAGCAAAGTTCTTAACCCGAGGTAATATTTCTGGGTTAGCGGAGTCTGTAACCTGAAGCGTATGTAACCCGAGGTACCACTGTATTCTGCTTCTTTACAAGGATATAAAAAAGCAAAACATTCAGTGAGATAGAATATTCTGGCAATTTACCCTTTCTACTTAATCTGATCCTGGTTTCAATTTTAAAGGGGGGAAATCTTAAAATACAGCCTTTAAAATAAATAAATCCTGATAACCATGTGATTTTATTTCCACATAACTGAAGCACTCCTTAGAAGTCATAACTGAAAAGTCCATTGAAACCAATGGACCTTACTTCTAAGTAAACATGATTATGATTGACACTGGGGAGCAAATATAGATCTCTGTTTCCTTATCCCTTATAACAGGAACAAACATACATTTGCCCTAGGTCTGTCCCAGCCTCTAAACCCCCAACATATTACAGAAGCATCTTTTATTCCGTTGTAGCTTGTCCTCAATAAAACACCCCCCCCCCATCCTGTTTCTCTGTGCTTAAAGAATTTTCCCTTTGCATAGAAGGACTACTGCCCCTGTTATCTGGAGAGAGAAAAAAGAAAATTAAGGAGCATCTGCAGAAAGCAAAATGAGAGGAGATTAAGGACATTTGAAACATCCCATTAAAGAGTACATAAAGGACCCAAAATTTCACTGAAGAGCTCTTGGATAGTTCTCCAGAAATTACTCTCTTAAGAAGCTTAGAATCAGGGAAGAAGTTCAAGATTCAATTCCCAACAGCTCCTGGCACAAATAGGTTTCTACTCCCCCACCCTCACCCCTCCCTCCAGCTTGCCTTTCAAATTCACTTTGCAAAAGGATTTGATTATTATTTTTTTGCAATTTTGCAATCAAGATTGGCCGCGGCTAAGAAAGGAAAGATGGTGGAAGCCCTCTATGTGTTGACTAGTTGGTATTCAGGAGCAAAGTGGTAAAAGGGAGAATTGGGGTGATGGCACTAGAAGTGGTATAATCCGGTGCCCATTGAGACACCCATCCCCTTTATGCAAGTGGAAACAAGAAATCTATCTATCTATCTATCTATCTATCTAGGAGTACGACAAGGCTGTATATTGTCTCCCTGCTTATTTAACGTATATGCAGAATTCATCATGCGAAAGGCTGGGCTGGATGAATCCCAAGCCGTAATTAAGATTGCCAGAAGAAATATCAACAACCTCAGATATGCAGATGACACAACCTTGATGGCAGAAAGTGAGGAGGAATTAAAGAACCTTTTAATGAGGGTGAAAGAGGAGAGCGCAAAATATGGTCTGAAGCTCAACATAAAAAAAAAAAAGGCCATGGCCAATGGTCCCATCACCTCCTGGCAAATAGAAGGGGAAGAAATGGAGGCAGTGAGAGATTTTACTTTCTTGGGCTCCATGATCACTGCAGATGGTGACAGCAGTCACGAAATTAAAAGACGCCTGCTTCTTGGGTGAAAAGCAATGACTACCCTAGACAGCATCTTAAAAAGGAGAGACATCACCTTTCCCAGTAGTGATGTATGGAAGTGAGAGCTGGACCATAAAGAAGGCTGATTGCCAAAGAATTGATGCTTTTGAATTATGATGCTGGAGGAGACTCTTGAGAGTCCCATGGACTGCAATAAGATCAAACCTATCCATTCTGAAGGAAATCAGCCCTGAGTGCTCACTGGAAGGACAGATCATGAAGCTGAGGCTCCAATACTTTGGCCACCTCATGAGAGGAGAAGACTCCCTGGAAGATACCCTGATGTTGGGAAAGATGGAGGGCACAAGGAGAAGGGGACGACAGAGGATGAGATGGTTGGACAGTGTTCTCGAAGCTACCAGCATGAGTCTGACCAAACTGCGGGAGGCAGTGGAAGACAGGAGTGCCTGGCGTGCTCTGGTCCAGGGGTTCATGAAGAGTCGGACACGACTAAACAACTAAACATCTATCTATCTATCTATCTATCTATCTATCTATCTATCTATCTATCTATCTATCTTGCTGGAGCCCAACCTTTAGGGTCTTTGACGTTCCCACTAACTGCTCTTTCGGGAACCTCCCCCTTGCTAATTCTGCAGCCAATTTTCCCCCCAATGAGCTTGATGAAATTGGTGGCTGAGCCCCTTAAGCAAAAAGAGTGCCTGGCCCCAAGGAACCTCCAATCTAAGGATAAGGACAGACCTAACAGATGGCATGAGGCCGGGCGGAAGGGGGGGGGGCGGTTAGCAGGGGGAAGAGAAGAGGGCAGACTGATTCAATGATTGCAGCATTATTAACAGCATGCACAGCCCACCAGCTGCCCATTAATTTTTACCCTGGTTTTCTTTACATAATTGCAAGAAGAAAAGTCTTGCATCCGTTCCTCTGTAAAGGCAACAGGTTGCAGCTATTCCACCAGGTTGCGGAGATTGTTGACTTTGTTGTGCCAGGTAGAGGTGATGGAGAGCTCGCTGGATGCTTCTACGTATGGACGGTTTTGAAGAAGTCCATCTATATTGATTACAATAAAACCTGACGTATTGCAAAGATGAATGGGATCTTAAGCTGGTTTAATAGTCATTGTTCTCTCTCTCTCTCTCTCTCTCTCTCTCTCTCTCTCTCTCTCTCACACACACACACACACACACACACCCTCTTGGAATTATAGTTTTGCAAAGCAGCCAGGAAATCTCAACGCCCTCAGAAAGCCACAACTGCAACTCCCAGAATTCCTTGCAGAGTTTACATTTTGTGGCACAGGTGCTTAGCAATTGCAGTACCTTTGCAGGTTTCCTGAGAATCTCCCATTGCTTCCCCGCCCCCCACCCACACAAAGGAGAGATGTTTATTTTCAAAGGCGGTTTCAGAATCATGCAAAAGGACATCTGCAAGTCATCCGAAAACTATAACTCCCAGGGTTACGTGAGGCCAAGGAGCAGTTGCTAAAGCAGTATAAGTTTGTAGCACAGTTACGACACCTGATCAACAAAAGTTACATCCTCAGAGCACAACACTTGCTAAAAGTCAATAAAGTAACTCTTAATTTATTTGAGGGTTTACAAAGGAAGAGGAAGCACACAAACTGCCCCCTCCTACTCTAGGGGTTCCCAAACTGTCATTCGTGGGCTTCACTCAGGAGCTCTGCAGTGCAGAATGCGCACATTAAATAATCCCTTTTAACTGCATTCTGTGGAATGCAAATTGCAATACCATAAAATACAATGTAAGAAGTAAGAAGAGCAATAAAAACACAAATTGAAATCTTCTGGCTTTGCAATTGCTGCAACAGGCAGAAAATCCAATTAGCGGTCTGCCAAGACACTCAGCAACTTTCAAGCGGTCCTGGGGTGGGGGTGGAGCTTGGAAACCACCACCCTAGGAATATTTACTCAGAAGTAAAGGCCCACAATGGGGTTCGCACCTAAGTTTGTGTGCAATGGATTGCAGTCTAAACCAAAAAAATTCATTTATCTGGAGAAGATACCACCCTATTTCCCACAATCGCTGGCATACATGAAAGTTGCATCTCTCTCTCTCCATGTCTGGAATGGGGAACCTGGGGCCTGCCATATATTGCTGGACTATAACCCCCATCATTCTTGACCATTGTTGGGTGGGGCTGATGGGAATTGGAATCCAACAATACCTGGAAGGTCACAGGTTCCCCATTCCTGAAAGAAGCCATTGAAAGATGCAAAAAAGACAGAGTCTCAGAAACCAGCCCCTCCCAAAAAACAATAACAACAGAAGGCCAGAATGAGGAAATATATTTTCACGATGCAATTTAAATAAACAATGACATCTCCACTTTATTATGCATTATCGGCTAAAAATGAAGAACCAATCAATGAAGATATATGTGGAGTTTGGGCATGATTGCATGTGGGGGTCTCATAAGCTCCAAAATTCAACATTGAGGCTGGATAGATTCGGAGCATTGCTTCATCACCAGGAATCTGCAGAGGACAAAGGGTGCTTTCGTGCCGCCCTCTGGAAGGCCTGAAGAACTTGCGACCCCAAAACTAAGCTGAAAGGTAGCCCAGGATGCAACGTCCGGCAACCTCCTGACTTGACGGCCCGACTGGCGCTGCAAAAATAGGGGAGACGATAGCCAAGGCAGGGCTGGGTTCTGCTTGGCAGTGAACAAGTTGTGCAGATCTGACACCCCCCACACAAATTAAGGAAGGGCTAGCTTCGCAATCCAGACCAGGATTGGGAACTGAATCTGCTGCAAGGAGGGGACAATAGAGATCGAGATCGCTTACAAAAAAGCCGCAATCCATAGTGGGAGAGAAAACCCTAACCTGGGGGGGTGGGGGTGTCTCTGATCAACGTGCCTGAAGGCAAATTGTTTGCTGGCTCCAAATATCAGACTTAAGGATGAGCAAACTCCATTCACTGAGACCTCCAAAATGCCGCTACCTATTTAATCTATTATTACTGGGTGCTTAAAAATGGGAAATGAAATAAATCTGAAGTAGACTTTGAATTGTTGCGGCAATGACAGCACCACAGGGGAGGGGCGTTACCCCTGCAAAAGAAAGCAATCCTGAAAAAATATACACATGTGTTGTTAGTTCCACAGAAGACCTTATTGGAATGTTGCCAATTCCTCAATATTTGTGATTCATATCTAGCACAGAGCTTTCCAAATTTTTCATGTAGGTGACACACTTTTTAGGCACGCATCCTTTCGCCACACAGTAATTCAGTTTTGCTAGCAAACTGGAGGTGAAACTAGCCCCTTTCCAGCCCCGGGAAGAGCGTTCGCACGGCACACCTACACACTGCGGCCGACGCACTGATGTGTGGCGACACAGTTGGGAAAGCTCTGCTCTAGCACATCAGGAATTCTCTGGGAAGTGGTAAAATGACCCCAAGATACATGAGCAATCTGCCACCAAGTTCCTCTGCACAAACACTGATGGAAATGACTTAGGCAGCCCCAGCGGACGTTGCAAAATAATGGCCAATGCTGTAAGCCCAAACCCAAACGTATCAAGCAACTAGTCCCTGGCAACTTGGACATGCGCTCCTCGAACAGTAACCTGAGATGCTACGCGGCAAACTACCGTATTTTTCGCTCTAATAGACACACCAGACCATAAGACGCACCTAGTTTTTGGAGGAGGAAAACAAGGAAAAAAATATTCTGAATCTCAGAAGCCAGAACAGCAAGAGGGATCGCTGTGAAGCAAGGAGAGAGCGCTGCTTTGTGATATTGAGAAAATCTGTCAGGTGCATGCAAGTCTTGGGGTGAGATCCCAGCCTTTCGTCACTGCTCTTAGATACAACTGGAGGGGGCCGTCTGGTAACCCCCACCATTCGGTCTGCAACTGCGTAAAAATAAAGACACCCAAAAACCAAACATACCAGACAGAGAAGCAAGATAAATATAAGCAGAGTTGGAAACGTTTCAAGCCAGAATCATATTGTGTAGGTTACCAGCACCTTGGGCAGGTATTTTGGGTGTGAAAGGAGGTAATCAAAATGGTTTTGTACTGATACTGACAGCAAGATCTTGGGCCTTTTTTGCGGCTTGAATATCAGTTTAAGGGCGTGACTTTGCCCACATATATTTTAGCATACTGCAGATCGACAGGTCCTTGGTTCTAAGATGCACAATTCCTTTTTCTAACAGCCTCAAGGACGGAACATTGCCTTATCCACCAAACCACACGATCCCTTGGCGCCCCTTGGTTTGGTTTCTTAAAACTCAACTTAAAAAAGAATCCCAAAACAATCCTTGTCTCCTTTTCGGTATCGGTAGCCAGCAATTACACAACATCGTCTTCCGCATCACCAGCCCAGCAGCCCAATTCTTTCATCCGCTCTCTCAAGAGAGAAAAAGGAATGGGTCCCACTTTCCCACCCAAACCCACAACGGAGGGGGGGAAACAAAAAGTTATCTGCGAGGGAAGGAGGAAATTTAAAAAATGGCCCTTCCAAACCCCTGGCAGTACTTTTAATTAAGCGCGATAAAGCCGGCCCAAGCTGTATTACAAGCGTAAGGACTTTAAATCATTAGATATAATTTTATCAAGGGAGCTAAACCCCTCTAAAGCTGGATCAGTTGCAAATAATCATATATCTCCTGTTAAGGGGAGAGGGGGGGAAAAGGTGGTAGCAGGAAAAGCTGGGACGTAAACCTGGGTGGCTCACCTGGGCGACTCGTGGCGCAGACCTCGGAGGGGTTGCCCGGAGGAGGAGAGAAGGCGAGGAGAGAGGCCGTGAAGGGGGTGAAGGGTTGGAAGAAAGGGGGGAAAGAGAAAGAAGAGGTAGGAGCCACCCAAATGTGGAAGATTTAAGGAAGGAAGGCAGTGATGTCAGCTGTCACGGTCTATATTTCAGAAACTAATCCGGGAGTGTGGCAGGCAGGCAGGGCGGGGGGAGGGGGAGGGGAGGGGGCAACATGGCCGAGGTGACTTTAGGCAAGATGTCCACCCTGCTGGCACAAAGTCAGTAATCCACCACCTCTCCCAACGTCGACTGGGATTAATTCTGATGGCCTCTCAAGGAGACGGGGTTGGGGGAAGATGCAGGAACTTGGGGTCCTGAGCAGGCTGCGTGGAATGGGGGAGGGGTCCACAAGCCCAGGAGAGGGTGGTTGGGGATGCGGGGAGCGCTTCCCCCGAGATGGGAAACGGTGGGTACCACGGCTGCTGTTTCCCTGGAGCAGGCCTCAGCCTGAGAGCGGAGGTGCCACGAAACAGGCGCCATGAATTGGCTGCCTCCGTGGCGAAGCTAACTGGCACACAAGGTTTCTCTGGGGGGCACCTGTTGCTTTTACCAACATACTTTCCCCCCCCCCCCCGGAATAGACCTTATTTTTAAATCAGCAATTCCCAATCCTTCCCTCCTGTCCCTGAAACCGCCTGAAAATAGCTGAGGGTCTTGGCAGGCCACACGTAATTATTTTTCCGTCTGTGGTAGCGATTGTACAGTGGAACCTCGGGTTACATACGCTTCAGGTTATATACGCTTCAGGTTACAGACTCCGCTAACCCAGAAATATTACCTCGGGTTAAGAACTTTGCTTCAGGATGAGAACAGAAATCGTGCTCCGGCAGCGCAGCAGCAGCAGGAGGCCCCATTAGCTAAAGTGGTGCTTCAGGTGAAGAACAGTTTCAGGTTAAGAACGGAGCTCCGGAACGAATTAAGTACTTAACCTGAGGTCCCACTGTAGTGCATTGTGATGCTGTATGGTTGTTAAGAGTATTGCTATTGCGTCCTTTTAACACTTGTGTTTTATCGCATTGCAATGCGGATTCCAAAAGGAGCCACGGAAATAAAAATCAAAAGCGAATTTAACGTGATGCGACGTCTTCAGCCGCAAATCCACAGACGTGCCACCGACTACCTGAGACGGGAACCCCTCTTACAAATAGCCCTTTCCCAGGTCCTGTTTTGCCTTTGGGGGGACAGAAGTCAAATCCACAGAGCTCAATGGGACTCACCCCAAAGCCAGCGTATGCAGAACCTTGCTATCGTTATTCCTTATCCTTGGATGAAAGAGAGGAGAGGCAGTACCTCAGCCTTACCAACGACTGAAATTCTACGCATGCTTACTTCTGAGAAAACATGCCAAGGATCAGGCCACAGGTGTCCGTTGTATTAAAAAGAATAAAATAAAACAGCCTTGACAGCTTGCTAACACACCTAGCTTTTGCAGCAGGAGAGCCTATGTAATACAGCACTCAAACCTTGAGTCTGCATTTGTGTGTAATTGGTTGGGGGGGCAGTCCTGAACTTTGGGGTGAAAATGGGGTGTCAGATGTATGCAAGAGTGCCCCCTATTTTCATCTTTCAATGTTACAGGGGGCACAGATGTCTACTTGTGAAAGCCTGCCTTTTGGACAAGTGGAAAATGAATGCACTCTTGCAGCACATTTTGCTCTCCAATGTATAAAAACACCAGGGGCTTCAGCTCACGCTGCTCACAAGTCCCTCTTTATGAGTTTAACTGTGAATGAGAAACAGGCTTTTCTGCTTTGGATGTAGCTGGGGGCGGCCCAGGTGAAGAAGCAAATTTCCTCCAGCCCAGCGTCCCCATCACAAAAAACGGGATACAGGAATCACAACTGTGGTCCATCTCAGCCACTCTTGGCCATGCTGATGGACAACACCTCCCCAAGCTCACAGGGAGGGCTTGTGGCTGAGATAATTTAAACTTGAGGTGCCAAGGGATCGGATCTTTCTACAGGCAAATATCTGCTCTGCCACTGAGCTAGAGAATTAGGTGATTCTTTGACTCCCCCTCCCGCCTCTCTTGGTTTGTGTATTTGCACTCAGGCAGGTGCAAATTTTCACTAACCTACTCTAAAATGACACCATGCAACTATGTAATTGGGCACTATGTTCTTGCAGCTTTTAGGGTTTTTTTTTAATTTAAAGAGTTATTAGTGGCCTACAGCTGCATTTGTGAGCTTGCAATCAATGCAGCCTTCTGACAAGTCAGATTACAGTTCTGCAGCACCAGATTTTGCATAAAACCCCAATTTTGCGTATTCAAAACAAAAGAAGCAGAAAAACCAACTTCTTAACTAAGTTAAAGCATGTCGGCCACTCACAATCTCCCTGTTGCCTTTGGTGGGATATCGAGATTCTACCTTGTATGCCAAGCTTTCAGATTATTTAAATAAAAAATTAAACACACATCCTTTTCAGTGCCCAAATGCGCAACTAGCAATCAATAACCAATATTTTCCCCATATCACAGATTAGCTATCTCTATTTGTTCTGGGTTTGTTTGTTCGGTGTACCAGATTGTAAGAAAATACAAGAACCTCTGAGCATATGCAGAGTGTACTCTTACTACCTTGTCCATTTCAAAACACAAACTTTTCGTAAGCTGCCTTAGGAGCCTCCGGATGAACAGGATATCAATCCCATTAACTGAATAATGCCAAGGTATCACACACAGTCAAGAGTAAATGCTCCAATAGTCTAGCACGGCCCACCTTGAGCGGCGGTTCTTTGCCAACGTTTCTAGCAGACGTGTTTACCAGAAGATGGGCAGCTGGAATCTTTAACTGGAAAGGCCACTGGTTGTGTCACAGACTTTGTCGCTGAAAGTTAGATCCAAGTATTACTCATCCATGAAATCATTGATTTCGGCTCTCTTACTGGAAAGCCGCAGTAGAAGTTAAAAATAAAAACGATGTGCTCTAGAAAGGTTTGGTCAGCTAATTAGCCAGGCTGAAAAGTCATCCTTAAGGGGGGTGGGGGGTTTATGTTATGTTGTGAATAAAATTCCAATAAAAAGAAAAAAGAAAAGAAAAGTCACCCTTAAAATGGCCCTGGAACACAGGTCAATAGCATCTGCCCAGTTTGTTTAGCCTGCTCCAATAAAAAAAACAAAAACGAACACCCTCCACATAGAAATCTAGGATATCAGGGCGAACAGATCAGCCTACCCATCACCCTGACATGCTTTTTTAAAAATCCCAACATACAAAAAAACCCAGCACCATGCAATCCTCACTCCACCACATAGCTGTCAAGCGTCCCTTATTTGGCGGGACAGTCCCTTATCCCAGCGCCATGTCCCGCTGCTGTCCCTTATTGATGATGTCCCTTAAATAAGCTACTGAAGGTAATGGGGCCCTTTCTATGTCCAGCTGTCCTTTGTCAACAACAAATTGTTGCTGTTTTTTGTGTGTTGAATATATGCTATATGGTAATTTATGGACCTAATAGGTATCTAAAGCCATTTGCATGCAACAAAATATGTATTTTATCAAAGTAACTGTTGATCCCTTATTTTGGCTGCTGATCCCTTATTTTCAAATCTGTAAGTTGACAGCTATGCCCCACCAGCTGCAGTCCAAAGTGATTCAGTATGAGGCAACTTTAACCCTCAACTCCGTACATCCTTAAAAATGGGATTTCACAATCTAGATTTAAGTTGGTCTCTAAATAGTTGAGGAAGGTAGTTGAGAAAGTCCCGACTAGTCCCAAGCGCTCCTTTCCATGCATGTCCTTGCACACAAAGTTACAGTCAGGTAATTGACAGGTAAGTGGTCTTCTTGAGTATGTGTTTTTCCTTATTCGAAAAAACCTCCATAGACCAGAGCAAGGGCCACCAAGTCTAGCATCTGCACAGCCAGCGGGCTAGGAAGTCTGCCTGAACCTTCTTGCCCTCCCCAGCAAACCACAAGCACCCTTTCCCTCTTCCCCCTTATAAATTCTCCCTAGTATTTCCCCCTTTCCCCATACCTAAGGCTTCACTTGAGGCAGAGGTCGGGCTCCACGGAGCTTAGCCCCTGAGCCTATTTTCAGTGTCAAGGCTAAGCCCCAGGGCCTGAGAAATACGACAGAGCCTCAGGTCAGTCAGGAGGGTCAGCAAAATGTGCAACACTGCGACGTAAAGAGAGGGAACTGAACCTGCATGCTGCAGATTTCAAACAAAATACTAAAATGCAGTCTCAACTGCAGAAACAGAGCAAGAACCACGTGCCAGCAAACCTAGAACTCCCACAAAGCCACTGCCACTTGTTTGGTTGGTAGAGCATGAACCCAGGGGAGTGGGTTCGAGCCCCAGATTGGGCAAAAGATTCCTGCATTGCAGGGGGTTGGACTAGATGACCCTTGTGGTCCCTTCAAACTCTGCAATTCTATGATTCTATGCTGCATCAAGTGATCACCGGTTTAGGGAATTTATCTGATCAAATTTACACCGAGTTTTCTAAGCAAATAAAACAGCACTGTAAACGCCATGCTGATCTTGGGATGATTGCAGAAAGCAAATTGTTTCAGAGCCTGAAAACTCAGGGAAAGAGCTCTAAGAACCTAGGCCCCATCTGCACTATGGATTGAAAGTAGTATCATACCACTTGAAACAGCCATGGCTTCCCCCAAAGAATCCCAGAAACCATAGTTTGTTAAGGGCACCAAGTTTCTTGGAGACCCCTGTTCCCCTCCCCAGAACTACAATTCCCACCAGTCACACGTCCCTGGGAACTTGCTTTCTGAAGGGAATTGGGGCCTCCTATCTCTCAGCACGGGTGAGAGACACGGGTGGCGCTGTGGGTTAAACCACAGAGCCTAGGGCTTGCTGATCAGAAGGTTGGCGGCCTGAATCCCCGTGACGGGGTGAGCTCCCGTTGCTCGGTCCCTGCTCCTGCCAACCTAGCAGTCCGAAAGCACGTCAAAGTGCAAGTAGATAAATAGGTACTGCTCCGACGGGAAGGTAAACAATGTTTCCGTGCGCTGCTCTGGTTCGCCAGAAGCGGCTTAGTCATGCTGGCCACATGACCCGGAAGCTGTATGCTGGCTCCCTCGGCCAATAAAGCGAGATGAGCGCCGCAACCCCAGAGTCGGTCACGACTGGACCTAATGGTCAGGGATCCCTTTACCTTTACCTTTAAGCACCCTTAACAGCAAGCTACAGTTCCCAGGATTGTGTGGGAGGAGCCAGGACTATTTAAAGTAACATGGTGCACACAGCGGAATTTCTCCACCCTCCGTCTCTGTATTTGGGAACTACAGTTTGCTAAGGGTGCTGGGAATTGTAGCTCTGCAAGAGGTATCCTCATCAGTGTCTGAAATTCCCCAGGGGAATTTTGCTACTGGTGTGGGCCCAACTGCGGCCACGTAGAGATTTCTGGGCACCACAGATTGGCGACCGCAGTTGAAAAACCTCTGCCGCGGTCCACAGTCAATTCCATTTCCGCTGTCTGTGTTTCTTCCTTGCATACTGGGACAATCGACTTCTAAGAGCAAGCTGCAGTCAAGGAATGCAGTTGAGATCGTAGAGTTGGAAAAGGCACCCTCAGGGTCATCTAGTCCAACCCCCTGGCGAAGAGGCATTCCGTTGTGGTTTAAGGTGCCATTTGGAGCCTATACAGTGGTACCTCGGGTTACATATGCATCAGGTTACATACGCTTCAGGTTACAGACTCCGCTAACCCAGAAATTGTGCTTCAGGTTAAGAACTTTGCTTCAGGATGAGAACAGAACTCGTGCTCCGGCGGTGTGGTGGCAGCGGGAGGCCCCATTAGCTAAAGTGGTGCTTCAGGTTAAGAACAGTTTCAGGTTAAGAACGGACCTCCGGAACGAATTAAGTACTTAACCCGAGGTACCAATGTATCTGAGGATGCGGGTGGCACTGTGGGTTAAACCACAGAGTCTAGGACTTGCCGATCAGAAGGTCGGCGGTTCGAATCCCCGCGACAGGGTGAGCAGGTCCCTGCTCCTGCCAACCTAGCAGTTCGAAAGCACGTCAAAGTGCAAGTAGATAAATAGGTACCACTCCGGTGGGAAGGTAAACGGCGTTTCCGTGCGCTGCTCTGGTTCGCCAGAAGCGGCTTGGTCATGCTGGCCACATGTACGCCGGCTCCCTCGACCAATAAAGCGAGATGAGCGCTGCAACCCCAGAGGCAGCCATGACTGGACCTAATGGTCAGAGGTCCCTTTATCTTTACCTTTTACCACTGTATCTGAGTTTCTAACGCGGCTCCTAACAGCTCTAAGCAAGCGCCTTTGACCAAATCACAGTTGTTTAAAGAGAAACGGGGGTAATACCTGTCCAGGGCCCCTTCCACACCTGCAGGTAGTCAACTGGTCCTGCCCTCAAAGAGGGCTTAATGTCGTGCATGTGTGAATCTGCCCTGCACCTTCAGCCGCGCCGTAGCCAATTTCATAATTGGCCACTTGCTCATGTCCTCCTCCTCCTAAGCTAATGCACTTAAAATGAGGCCGGGGAAAGGAATATTCCGCAGAGGGTAATCCAGGAAGCGTTGAAAACAATGCACTTTTAATTAACATTAATTCCCCACTAGGACAAAACAAAGTGGCCAAGGTCCGTCCGCTGGGAAGGAGGTGCAGATGACAGGCTGGTTAGGGGGCCAAAGGTAGCCCACAGACCCTTTAAAAGGGACAGCCTTGCAAGGAGGTATTTAATCGCCCAAGGCTGGAGGGAGGGGGGAGGAATTAATGAGTCAAAAGGAAATAAATAAAAGGCTCGTGTAATCCCCGGCCTAACGATGCCACGTGCTAGTTAATTACAAAGCGGCAGTCTGGAAATAACCAAGGTCTTTTGCTCGGGCTGCACACACTCACCCCCTTATAATTATAATACACAGGCGGATTAGGGTCACACTGTCAGGACAATTAATTTACCACCAGCCACCCCTCATTAGGGAAATGGCAGTGGGAGGAGGGGGTGGAAGGGGGACACAGTAAGTATCCTTAATTGAAAATCCCAGCCCTGGAATAGAACAGGGGACGGATTAGGGAGGGACCGTATGGTGGAGGAGAAGGCAGGAGCATGGAGGATGTGCGCAGGCGATCGCGGTGGGGAGGAGGTTTCGGTGGCAGGGTCCGGTGGGTCAGAATTTGCCTTGGGGGGCAGAGCCGGGCGTGCCTCAGGGGCTCCCGTACATTTGTGCAGAAGATGGAATCTGGCACATCCCAATTTCTCTTCTCCTGCACTCAAAATGCCCTCTTAGAGGTGGACAGAATGATTATTTTTACAGTTTCCACCGGGCTGCCAAGTTCTTGTTGGCTGCTACAGTTTTCGTAACGAACGCTGGCCTAGGCAGACCTCAGTCGGATCGAGCGAGAAAGACTCGTTGCACAAGAGGATCATTCAGTGGAGGTAGATTGTGCATGAACCCAAAAAATCACTTTTTGGGCTTTATAAATTCAAGACACACCAGCGGGCTGCAGTCATTGGCATCCGGCTGTCTCAAGAGACAATGGAGTGCGCCCCCGGGGCATAGCTGTCAATTTACAGATTTGAAAATAAGGGACCAGCAGCCTCGAAAATAAGGGATCAGCAGCCAAAATAAGGGATCAACAGTTACTTTGATAAAATACATATTTTGTTGCATGCAAATGGCTTTAGATACCTATTAGGTCCATAAATTACCATATAGCATATATTCAACACAAAAAAAACCAGCAACAATTTGTTGTTGACAAAGGACAGCTGGACATAGAAAGTGCCCCATTACCTTTAGTAGCTTATTTAAGGAGCATCATCAATAAGGGACAGCAGCGGGACATGGCGCTGTGATAAGGGACTGTCCCGCCAAATAAGGGACGCTTGACAGCTATGCTCCGGGGGTGAAGTCAAACGGCTGCGTCAGCAGCACCGAAGTGACGTCCCCGGGGCGCAAGTCTGGGCAGTGTGTGTGGAGGTCATGGGCTGCCAACAAGACAACAAGACTCCACTTTCAGCCTTGCTGATGTGGTCCAAAGGGAGCAGAGCAAGATGTTTGGCACCTTACCCTTTTCTACTCCCACAAAGCAGAGGAGGTTCAGGGCAGGCACAGGCAAACTCCGGCCCTCCAGATATTTGGGACTACAATTCCCATCTTCCCTGACCACTGGTCCTGTTAGCTAGGGATGATGGGAATTGTAGTCCCAAACATTTGGCGAGCCGGACTTTGCCTATGCCTGGTTTAGGGGCAGATAATATAATAATAATTTACTATTTATACCCCGTCCATCTGGCTGGGTTTCCCCAGCCACTCTGGGCGGCATTGCAGTAGTCCAAGCAGGAGATAACCAGAGCATGCCCCATTCTTGTGAGACAGTCTGCGGGCAGGGAGGGTCTCAGCCTGCGTACCAAATGGAGCGGGTAAACAGCTGCCCTGGACACAGAATTGACCTGCGCCTCCATGGGCAACTGTGAGTCCAGAATGACTCCCAGGCTGCGCACCTGGTCCTTCAGGGGCACAGTTACCCCATTCAGGACCAGGGAGTCCTCCACACCTGCCCGCCTCCTGTCCCCCAATAACAGTACTTCTGTCTTGTCAGGATTCAACCTCAATCTGTTAGCCACCATCCATCCTCCAACCGCCTCCAGGCACTCACACGGGCAGAGTTTTCCTTCTTCTGTTGGGCCACAGGGATGCTAATAGAAAGAAAGTAGGTTGTGCAAAACTGAAGCTAGCCCACACTTTTCTCTAAAGCGCAGGAGCCCTGGAATCTTCATTTTTGTAAATCAGTCCCAGCCACCCATTTATGACTGGTCTGGGTGGTTCTCATTAGAAAGAATAAGAAATGGGGAAAGGAGAGAGAGATGGGGAAAGCATAGAAGTTGGGAAAATATGAGGGCACAAAGGAGCCCATGGCTATAAAGACGGATCTTCCACCATATCACAATGAGAAGATCTGAGATTTTTTTACTCTTTCCGTAAGTTAACTAGAGTTAGAGGATCTGAGCTCTCTGCAAGAGCTGTGCTGCTAAATCAAAGGAGAGCACCTTTCAAGCTTATGTAACATAACATTAAGTTATAAGGAAGACTGGCTTTTCCAGTGCTGACTTCACACTTCTTATTTAGCTATAACTGCCTTTACATTCGGGCTATTTAATATATTTAGTTTTATGATTGGAATAGTCCAGATATTTGAAGGCGTATGGTCTGGTCATTGAACAAACCTCCCTTTATCCCAGTCTTAATTTCCTCATTTTGGAAATGGGAACGTCATTGACTTAAGGTTTTCCACACAATACATTTTCGCTACTGGATGAGGGCAGCGTCAAGTGAAGATCTGAATGTGTTAGTGAACGACACATCCACACCCAACGCCGCAGATAGAGCGCCCTTGTCACAGAAGGCCACCCCAAAACTTTTTTGGGGAAGGCAATTTACACAGCCAAGTGGTATGTGAGGAGAAAGGGTATTGAGAGGATGATCACAAAAAGCCAATGGCCTGAACTGTAGCTGCGTTGAGGTATTCTTGCATCATCAGATGTACAGGGGTACCTTGGTTTATGAATTTAATCTATTCCAGAAGTCCGTTCTTAAACCAAAACCATTCTTAAACCGAGGCGCGCTTTCCCTAATGAGGCCTCCCGCCGCCGGTGCCCGTCCACCGTTCGGCTTCCGTTCTTAGACTGAGGTAAAGTTCGTAAACGAAGACACTATTTCCGGTTTTGCAGAGTTTGTAAACCAAATCGTTCTCAAACTGGACTGTTCTTAAACCCAGGTAGCACTGTATGTCCTTCCCAACACCCAGTGGTGAGGAGTTCCATAGGTCAAATCTAGCACAGAATGAGAAAGAAGCAATATCCGCTTGGTTTTCTTTTCCTTGCTCTTTATTTCCCCACGTGAGCTACTTGAGACTGTTTAAAGTGGTTTGAGAGAAGCCAATTTGTAACAGCTGCCCTTGACTCCAGTTGCCCTTGACTTTGTCCTTTGTTGTCCTCTGTTGGCTGAACAGAGCATCTATAGCCAACAGAGCATCTATTGCTAAAAAGCTGCTGGTCCAACGATGGAGGAAGCCAAAAAGAGAGAGTTGTGGTGCGTGCCTGGTCCTTTTGTTACCTGGACAGGTAAGATCACACCCACCTCACATGCAAAAGGAAGTATGTCCCAGCCCAGGAGGAAACAGGAAGTTTTTAACTGGCTGGACCAAACATCCCCTTGCATGTCCACTCTAGGAAAACAAGGAACGTTGGACTTGACTGCTACTTATGCATCACATCCCACATAACTCCAGACCCTCCAATGTCCCTGTTTTCCAGGGGTGTCCCTGTTTCTGATTTGATCCCAGAATGTCCCACTTTTCCTTAAAGGTAAAGGGTAAAGGGATACCTGACCATTAGGTCCCGTCGTGGCCGACTCTGGGGTTGCAGCGCTCATCTCGCTTTATTGACCGAGGGAACCGGCGTACAGCTTCCGGGTCATGTGGCCAGCATGACTAAG
This sequence comes from Podarcis muralis, assembly GCF_964188315.1. Lineage (NCBI taxonomy): Eukaryota > Metazoa > Chordata > Lepidosauria > Squamata > Lacertidae > Podarcis > Podarcis muralis. Next base: position 83,370,770 of record NC_135661.1, read on the forward strand.
CCGCTTCTGGCGAACCAGAGCAGCGCACGGAAACACCGTTTACCTTCCCACCGGAGCGGTACCTATTTATCTACTTGCACTCTGACGTGCTTTCGAACTGCTAGGTTGGCAGGAGCAGGGACCGAGCAACGGGAGCTCACCCCCGTCGCGGGGATTCGAACCGCCGACCATACGATCGGCAAGTCCTAGGCGCTGAGGTTTTACCCACAGCGCCACCCGCGTCCCTCACTTTTCCTTAGGATGTCCCTATTTTCATTGGAGAAATGTTGGAGGTTATGGAGATATCTGACCCTCATGTTCTACTGACGGAGCTTGTCCAAAACACCGGGGGAGGGGGGCGGAAAATTGGGGAAGTTTCATCTAGAGCAGGAGTGCCCAAACTTTTTCAAAGAGGGCCAAATTTGATGAAGTGAACATGCGTGAGGGCCGACCAAAGTTGTTCAGCTCTTCTTAGGATTTTACCCCAAGACATATACTGCCACGGGGGCCGTATTAAATTGACCGGCGGGCCGGATTAGGCCCCCGAAATGGACTCTGGACATGCCTGGTCTAGAGCATGAGCTAGAAATCCCCTGGTTTGTATCTCAACTCAGTCAAGAGGTCACTTTGCACCTTACACAAACTAATATTTATCAGTATCTTAGCCTCCAGCAGCTGCAATATGGGTATAAGAAAACCTGGCGTAAGGATCACTGAGATTATAAATGTGAAAGTCCCTTTGAGGACTTGAAAACCTAAGTGGGAGGCGATATTGCTCAATGCCTCTTCATTCACATGCAATTTTGGGGAAAGGCAATTTTACATGACTCTCTCTCTCACACACACACAAACATACAAATCAGGAGGGGAACTCGTAATCCTGCAATTACGGTAGCCCTGATCCCAAGCACACATTTCAATTACTGCCCTAAAGCAGCAGCGAGGAACTGGCAGTCAGACTGGGATCCTAAGCCAGCAGGTCCAAAGGTATTAAAAACTCAGATGAAAATGGATTTCCAGAACAGCTTAATCCAACTCCCAATCTTCACAGCAACCGCAGCAACACACAGATAGGCTGTCCATAATTATGCACTTACAATTTAATTTGTCCAACAGGCTTAGTGGGAAATTGGAAAAACACAAACACACACACATTAAAAATAGAAAGAAGACAAAGAGCAGAGATGGGGACAGGAGGCAGGTGGGCATCGAGAAAACATGTATTAGAAAAGAATTTGCCCTACTCCGACGCTCACATTGCTGCGGTGACAGGAGAGGGAAGAAATTCTTTTGTTTGCTGATATTCGGCTAGTCTAGAAACCCAGCACCCCACATACAGGATGCCTCATTTTGGCCAGAACTGGAGGGAGGGGAGAGAATCAGTTTGCGAATTCACACTATTAGATGAAGATAATGCAAATATTGTTGCTTGCTGTTTTGACAGCCGCTTACTCCTAAATGCATACAGGACTGCAGCATTAGGCATTGTACAGAGCTTTTCCTAAGTCATTCCAAATAACTTCCCAGTATGTTTCCCAGTACAGTGGTACCTGGGGTTACATACGCTTCAGGTTACAGACTCCGCTAACCCAGAAATATTACCTCGGGTTAAGAACTTTACCTCAGAATGAGAACAGAAATCGTGCAGCGGCGGCGCAACAGCAGCAGGAGGCCCCATTAGCTAAAGTGGTACCTCAGGTTAAGAACGGTTTCAGGTTAAGGATGGACCTCTGGAACGAATTAAGTTCTTAACCTGAGGTACCACTGTACTTTCCCCAGTACATTTCCAAGCACAATTCAAAGTGTTGGTGCTGACCTTTAAAGCCCTAAATGGCCTCGGCCCAGTATACCTGAAGGAGCATCTCCACCCCCATCGTTCTGCCTGGACACTGAGGTCCAGCTTCAATGGCCTTCTGGCAGTCCCCTCCCTGCGAGAAGTGAGGTTACAGGGAACCAGGCAGAGGGCCTTCTCGGTAGTGGCGCCCGCCCTGTGGAACGCCCTCCCATCAGATGTCTAGGAAATAAACAACTATCTGACTTTTAGAAGACATCTGAAGGCAGCCCTGATTAGGGAAGTTTTCAATGTTTGATGTTTTATCGTGTTTCTAATATTCTGTTGGGAGCCGCCCAGAGTGGCTGGGGAAACCCAGCCAGGTGGGCAGTGTATATATTATTATTATTATTATTATTATTATTATTATTATTATTATTATTATTATTATATCTGAGGTTGGAGACAGGCTGTAGTTCTTAGAGGTATTTAAAGTGGTATGATAGCAACTTCACCTCTCATTTCCAAAAGGAAAAAATATATATGCCACAATCAGCCTGCCAGTCTTCTGCCGCAAGAGACCAGCAGGGCAACTTCTCTGGAGTTTGGGAACTGCTGCTCAAAGACAAAAGACACTCCACTCAGGGGCTACTCTCCTCCCAAACAATTCTCACAGTGGGTCCCCCGCACCCTCCAGCTGCTTGATAATTAATTAGAATCAACACAATCAGCAGGGAAATTGAAGGGGGCTCATTCTACAGACAAACAGGCATTCCCCCCCCTCACCTCCCCTGCCGCAAGGTCTCAATTAACACCTCCTCCCTTCCACCCCTTTTCCAGAAAACCAGATGAAAACAAGGGAAACATGCCTTTAAACAAGTACCAATTTAAAGTGACATTTGGCTATTTTGCAGGAAGACACAGCGTGTAGGAGTGGGGTTTGTTTAGCTAGGAGCAGAGAAGGAATGAGGGAGCCTTTGCAGCTGGGAGAAAGCACAGCACATCTGTAGCGAAAGGAAGTGCTCTTTTCCCAAACGCAAGCAAGCAACCACGAAGCAGCACGAATGAACTGGAAATATATAAAGATGGAAGTTCATCTGTTGCAGATGCTTTAGTTTATATTCCTGCATTGCAGGGGTTGGATGAGAGTCACTTGATAAGCCTTGGGACCCTTTTAAAGGTAAAGGGACCCTTGACCATTAGGTCCAGTCGTGGCCGACTCTGGGGTTGCGGCGCTCATCTCGCTTTATTAGCCGAGGGAGCCGGCGTACAGCTTCCGGGTCATGTGGCCAGCATTACTAAGCCGCTCTTGGCGAACCAGAGCAGCGCACGGAAATGCCATTTATCTTCCCACCGGAGCGGTACCTATTTATCTAATTGCACTTGGACGTGCTTTCGAACTGCTAGGTTGGCAGGAGCAGGGACCCAGCAATGGGAGCTCACCCCGTCGCGGGGATTCGAACCACCGACCTTCTGATCGGCAAGTCCTAGGCTCTGTGGTTTAACCCACAGCGCCATGCGTGTCCCTATTTGGAAGTGAGGAGCAGGTAAATAGAATCATAGAATTGTAGAGTTGTAAAAGGGTCCCAAAAGGGATGCGGGTGACACTGTGGGTTAAACCACAGATAAATAGGTACCGCTCCAGCAGGAAGGTAAACGGCATTTCCGTGCACTGCTCTGGTTCTCCAGAAGCGGCTTAGTCATGCTGGCCACATGACCTGGAAGCTGTATGCCGGCTCTCTCGGCCAATAAAGTGAGATGAGCGCCGCAACCCCAGAGTCGGTCACGACTGGACCTAATGGTCAGGCCTCCCTTTACCTTTACCACATCCAAATAACATCAGTCCCGAAATCACTACCTAGCTTCTGGCAGCAGCAACAAATGTAGAAGCACCTCAGCTTCCCGCAAGGTGGAAGTCTATTGATAAGCATCTTCAAACACACAAAGGTCTTTCTTCTGGGAAGGAAGTGGGAAACCTGTTTGTACTTGGTTCACTGCAGAAAATAAATCACCGGCTCAAACAATGGGCCGTAATAATTTAGGCTGGGAATTAGCAACAGCACTGGTATAGGTTGCCTGGGGGAAGGATAGACTGTTGAGCAGACCTTGCCTACCTGGGTCGCCTTCCAGATGTTGTACAACTCCCTTCAGCCCCAGTCAGTTGGTAGCAGTTGTTGTACAACATCTGGGGGGCGACCCTGGTTGGCAAAAGCTGCTGCAAAAGCTGCCTCCATCCCAGGAAGAGCAATAGGAATACAGTGGTGCCTCGCAAGACGAAATTAATTCGTTCCGCGAGTTTTTTCGTCTTGCGATTTTTTTCGTCTTGCGAAGCATGGTATCGGGAAAGTTTTGGAAAAGCTTCAAAAATCACCAAAGTCTTTAAAAACCTCAAAAAAGGCTAACACACCGCGTTCTATGAGTTGCTCCTCAAAGTCGCAACTGTATTAACGGTGTTAAGAAAAAGGAAACAAACTTGCAAGACGTTTCCGTCTTGCGAAGCAAGCCCATAGGGAAAATCGTCCTGCGAAGCAGCTCAAAAAACAAAAAACCCTTTCGTCTAGCGAGTTTTTTGTCTTGCGAGGCATTCGTCTTGCGAGGTACCACTGTAATAATAATAATAATTTATTATTTATACCCCGCCCATCTGGCTGGGTTTCCGCAGCCACTCTGGGCGGCTTCCAGCAGGACACTAAAATACAGTAACCTATTAAACATGAAAAGCTTCCCTAAACAGGGCTGCCTTCAGATGTCTTCTAAAAGTCTGGTAGTTGTTTTTCTCTTTGACATCTGATGGGAGGGCATTCCACAGGGCGGGTGCCACCACTAAGAAGGCCCTTTGCCTGGTTCCCTGTAACTTGGCTTCTCGCAGTGAGGGAGCCGCCAGAAGGCCCTCGGTACTGGACCTCAGTGTCCAGGTAGAACGATGGGGGTGGAGACGCTCCTTCAGGTGTACTGGGCCGAGGCCGTTTAGGGCTTTAAAAACTTCTGGTCAGACAGGAAAGAGCTGGATCTCGATGCTGAACCAGATGAAATTCTGATCTGACCCAGAAGGCTTTTTTCTCATGTTCTTATGCCCTCTGAAGGTCACTTCTAGTCATACGTTCAAGGTAGGGTACTTAAATATTATTGCTGCCACTAAAGGGCCTGGAAACCAAGATTTATGAGGAACGGTTGAGGGAGTTGGGTATGTTTCGCCTGGGAAAGAGGAGACTGAGAGGAGACATGACAGCCATCTTCAAATACCTCAAAGGCTGTCACATGGAAGATGGAGCAAGCATGTTTTCTCCTGCTCTGGAGGAGAGGACTCAAACCCATGCCCTTCAAGTTACAAGAAAGGAGATTTTGACTAAACATCAGGAGGAACTTTCTGACAGTAAGGGCTCATTGACAGTGTAATGGTCTCCTTTGGGAGGTTGTGGACACTCCCACCTTGGGGTTTTCTAGGCAGAGATTGGAGGGCCCTCTGTCACAGATGCTTTAGCCGAGATTCCTGCATTGCAGGGGGTTGGACTAGATGACCCTCGGGGTCCCTTCCAACTCTACGAATCTATTATTCTGAGGCACGATCGGCCCTTCTTCAGCTATATTATGCTATTAGGTTTATTCCCAGAGTGGCTCAACAATCAGTCCATCTTCCTAGAAAACTCTGGGGAATTGCAGCTCTGTGAGGGGAATAAAAAGGTAAAGGGACCCCTGACCATTAGGTCCAGTTGTGGACGACTCTGGGGTTGCGGCGCTCATCTCGCTTTATTGGCTGAGGGAGCCGGCGTACAGCTTCCGGGTCATGTGGCCAGCATGACTAAGCCGCTTCTGGCGAACCAGAGCAGCACACAGAAACGCTGTTTACCTTCCCGCCAGAGTGGTACCTATTTATCTACTTGCACTTTGACGTGCTTTCGAACTGCTAGGTTGGCAGGAGCAGGGACCGAGCAACCGGAGCTCCCTGTTGCGGGGATTCGAACCACCGACCTTCTGATCGGTAAGTCCTAGGCTCTGTGGTTTAACCCACAGCGCCACCCGCGTCCCTGTGAGGGGAATAGGGGTCTTTAAACAACTCTCAGGACCCTTAACAAACGGCAGCTCCCAGAATCCTTTGGGGGAAGCCATGGCTGTTTAAAGTGCTATTGCAGTGCTTTAAAGTTAGCCTCAGCCACTGCCTCTCTTTCCGCCTTCTCTCTTCCTCCCCCCTTTGCACCTGTTCTCTTGCCAGCTTCACCCATCCAGAGCCACAAGCCTGGGTGATATTTCGTGCCCTGCCTCCAGCCCTTGTGATTCTGTTTTCCTAACTAGCGCCATTTCTAACCACCAGCCGATCAAAGCAGCACAGCCCCTCGACTTACTTCCCCGGGTGCAATTTCTTTATGTAACCTGGCGATTTGGGAACTCACCCCCCCCTCTCCCCATCTTGCCAAGGACTCAAAATCCCTTCCATTGTTCTCTGTCTGGCCCCTACCACTTCCCTCATGACAGGTCACACGGCCCATGGAGCGCAGGAGCTTTTCGCAGATTACTGGGGACACAGGTTCCTGTCAAAGTTCACCTCCCTTGTTTGGGGGGGGGGTCTTCCCTGTCAAACTAAACCCCTGTGGCTTTTGCTCCAGACTGGGAGCAGCCAGCAAGGAAAGACCAGCAATGTGATGATGCTACTTCTATCTGCAGTTTTCAAGAACTTCCTTCCTTCCTTCTTGAGTTACCCAGTCTCCCTGTGGCTGATTTTATTTTATGTACAGTGGTACCTCGGGTTAAGTACTTAATTCGTTCCGGAGGTCCGTACTCAACCTGAAACTGTTCTTAACCTGAAGCACCACTTTAGCTAATGGGGCCTCCTGCTGCTGCCGCACCGCCACCATGCAATTTCTGTTCTCATCCTGAAGCAAAGTTCTTAACCTGAAGCACAATTTCTGGGTTAGCGGAGTCTGTAACCTGAAGCGTATGTAACCCAAGGTACCACTGTATTTAAAAGCATTTCTAAACTGCTTGATAGTTTAAAAAATAATAGTCTCCAAGCGGCGCATAGTCCCATAAACAAGTTGTTAAAACACTAAATCAAAAACAGAGCCTTAAAACCAACGTCATGGCAGTATGCATTTGAACTGGAATTGTTTTCAGACGTTTTAATCGTCCTGCTGTTTGTGCAATTTGACAGCCTGGCTCCTCAGGGGCCGGGATATGAATTCGATAAGTGAATGAATGAAAACACACGTGAAAGCAAATGAAACCGAAATCGAGAACATGCAAACTTGTCTGCAGCCGTTCAGAGATATAAAAAAAGGAACCAGAGCAAATGCTAATTTAGACTTGACTGGCATTGGACTGGCATGGGTGATCATATACCTCAGTTTAATAAAACTGAGATATATGAACATGCCTTTTGCCTGTGCACGCAGTCAGGGGCGTCTGTGGGGAGGAGTGGGGAGAAGGAGGGCAGTTGCAGCCCCTGAATAAGCCATAATCCCCAGATTCCCAGTTTTTGGTTTTGTTTTAAGAAAAGATCCAGCCCTTAAGAGAACCCAAGATACAAAAGGGTCAGGCATTATTTCTCTCTCTCTCTATCTCTCTTTTAACTAGTCTTCTCTCGCCTTTCAATGTCTTTAGCCCTTGAATGAAGTCATAACAATAATTGTCATACAGTGAGGGGGGAAATATTTGATCCCCTGCTAAATTTGCCCCATTGCCCTCTGACAAAGAAATGACCAGTCCATAATTTTAATGGTAAGTTTATTGTAGCTGTGAGAGACAGAAGAACAACAACAGGAAAACACCCAGAAACCCAGAAGACAAAAGTCAGAGATTGATGTGCATTATAACGAGTGACATAAGTATTTGATCCCCTTTGCAAAAGATGACTTAGTACCTGGTGGCAAAACCCTTGTTGGCAATTACAGAGGTCAGACGTTTCTTGTAGGTGGCCACCAGGTTTGCACACATCTCAGGAGGTATTTTGTCCCACTCCTCTTTTCAGATCCTCTCCAAGTCAGTAAGATTTCGAGGCTGATGTGTAGCTACTCAAACCTTCAGCTCCCTCCACAGATTTGCGATGGGATTAAGGTCTGGAGGCTGGCAAGGCCACTCCAGGATCTTAATGTGCTTCTTCTTGAGCCACTCCTTTGTTGCCTTGGCCATGTGCTTTGGGTCATTGCCATGCTGGAATACCCATCCTTGACCCATTTTCAATGTCCTGGTTGAGGGAAGGAGGTGCTCACCCAAGATTTGATGATACATGGTCCCATCCATCTGCTAAGGGGATGCAATGAAGGTGTCCTGTCCCCTTAGCAGAAAAACACCCCCAAAGCATAATATGTCCCCCTCCATGTTTGATGGTGGGGATGGTGTTCTTGGGGTCGTAGGCAGCATTCCTCCTCCTCCAAACACGGCGAGTTGATGCTGAAGAGCTCGATTTTGGTCTCATCTGACCATAACACTTTCACCCAGTTCTCCTCTGGGTCATTCAGAGGTGCATTGGCAAACTGCAGACGGGCCCGTACATGTGCTGTCTTGAGCAAGGGGACCTTGCGGGCTCTGCAAGATCTCAGTCTTCATGGCGTAGTGTGTTAGGTCAGCGGTTCGAATCCCCACGACAGAGTGAGCTCCCGTTGTTCAGTCCCAGCTCCTGCCAACCTAGCAGTTTGAAAGCATGTCAAAGTGCAAGTAGATAGATACCGCTCTGGCGGGAAGGTAGACAGCGTTTCCGTGCACTGCTCTGGTTCGCCAGAAGCGGCTTAGTCATGCTGGCCACATGACCCGGAAGCTGTACGCCGGCTCCCTCGGCCACTAAAACGAGATGAGCGCCACAACCCCAGAGTCGCCTGCGACTGGACCTAACGGTCAGGGGTCCCTTTACCTTTACGGTCCCAGCTGCCCTGAGATCATTGACAAGTTCCCCCCGGGTAGTTCTGGGCTGCTTCATCACCGTTCTCATGATCATTGAAACTCCACGAGATGAGATCTTGCATGGAGCCCCAGACCAAGGGAGGTTGACAGTTATTTTGCGTTTCCCCCATTTGCGAATTATTGCACCAACTGTTGTCACCTTCTCACCAAGCTGCTTGGCAATAGTCTTGTAGCCCAGTCCAGCCTTGTGCAGGTCTATACTCTTGTCCCTGACATCCTCGGACAGCTCTTTGGTCATGGTGGCTACTTTGGAATCTGCTGGATTGATTGCTTCGGTCGACAGGTGTCTTTTGTACAGGTACTGTAACGAGCTGGGATTACAGGTAAGACCTCTCCCTTACAGCAGGTGCTTCTAATCTCAGCTCGTTAAATACAGTGAAGATACCAGGTAGCCTGACATCTGGCTGGTTGATAGGGGATCAAATACTTATTTCACTCATTATAATGCACATCAATCTCTGACTTTTTTCTTCTGGGTTTCTGGGGTTTTCCTCTGTTGTTATTCTGTCTCTCACAGCTACAATAAACCTACCATTAAAATTACGGAGTGGTCATTTCTTCATCACAGGGCAAACGGGCAAATTAAGCAGGGGATCAAATACTTTCCCCCCCCCCCTCACTGTATGGGAAGGGAATCAGATATTCAGGATTTCGTTGTCATAAACTGTTGCAGCACCTTCAAACAAAAGGTAACACTAGGTTATTTTGCAAGATTGGCGTAACCCTCGCTCTCTCAGCTATGGGTCCCCTCAAATAGGGGCAAAATAGCAATGAATGTTATGTTATCAGCACTATAATAAACTTTTTAAAATGAAAAATGTTTACAAACTCAGAGCGGGGGAATCACATTTTGCTGCATGAAATAAGACCTAATTTCCTATACCTCTTGCTTTTGAGGTGAGATATTACTGCCCCATCACAGCCCTCCGAAAATCCTGGATACCTGTTTTCTTCTTCTTCGATAGGACAGCAAATTTCTCCAGCAGTTTAGAAATTTCCCAATTGCCTGGGATAGCTCAGCCGGTACAGCATGAGACTGTTTAATCTCAGGGTGGTGGGTTCAAGTCCCACGTTGGGCAAAAGATCCCAATCAGATTAAAATAAAAGGCTTTAAATTGAAGTGGGGACCAGAAAACTCCTTGTCTAAAGCCTAGGCAATGGGTGTGTCACTTTCTGTTTAATTGGCAAGATCTGCTTTCCCAAACGCCAATCACAGTTACGACTTTGTTCATTGGCTGAAGATGTGAAAGAGGCAGGAGCGGGCAACTTTCTCACGAAAGCAGACGGAGAAAACAAATTCCTAAGAGAGGGTGAAAATTAAAAAAAGAGGGGGAAATAAATTGCATGGATGCAGGTACTCCTCCCACCCAGCTCCCAGGGGCTGGGAGCATTCATAGTACCTGGAAATATAGATATTAAAAAGCTGTTCTTATGCTTCCACCCTGCCAAGTCCATCTTGCCTTGAAAAACTTCACTCGCTCACATTTGCACATTATTCCTGCATTGCAGGGGGGTTGGACTAGATGGGGAGGGGGTCCCTTCCATCTCTAGGATTCCAAGCTCAAGAGGCACAAAAGCAGCCAAGGCCAAGACAGGTGCTTTCCTCTGGTTCCCCCGGTCCGTTTGCAAATTTGCAACCCTATTGTGCGGCTGCCGCAAGCTGTGGTGTCCTGTCGTCTCCATCGGCACAATGGGCACAAGACAGCCTTCAGTTCCCTGCCGCCTGGAGGGCATAGCAGAGGCCCTGTTGTTACCTGGATCTCACCTGGGATGTTCAGGGGAACCGCGAGAATCTTAAAGTGCTCCCTTCCCTCCTCTCTACTCGGGAAAGTAATGCCATCTGCCTTTTTTTACTGCTGGGCTGGGCTGCCCCATTACCCTGCGAGACACCAAAAGCCATTATTAATTTTATTGGCCTTTTTTATTCCTTTCCTCCCTCCCCTTTTTCCTCTAGACGAAGCGGGCCTGCCAAGCCCTGGAGGTTGCAGCTAAGGCGGCCTTCTTACGCAAAGCAAGGTTGCCACAGTCATCCTTTTCCCCAATCTGTCCTCTCCTCCCAAAGCCTCTCCAAAGGTGTGCTGGCATTGTTCCTTGCCCCATCTAATTAGTGGACCACTCAGCAAGGCAATTGTGCATGGCTGGAGGCTACTGATAAGCAAAACGGGGGCTCCTTTGTTTGCTGAGAGAGGGCTTCACAATGAAATCAACAATTTAGAAGGGAACACCTGCCCAGTCTTTGCCTTCCTGCTGCCAGATCATCACCTCGTCATCTACCTAGTGATTAAATATGGCTCACTTCCAAGGCTAAAGTGGGAACTCCCCAGCCTCAAAACTTTTTGACAGGATCACACTTATCCCATGCCCCAGAGAGAGAAATAAAATAAAATAAAATGTTTCACTTATTGTTAGGACCTTCACCCAATGAAAGGAATCTCGTATTTGGCTGATAACATGGACACTTAGCCAAGCAATGGAAGGCATTTGCATACATCTGCATATGAGTAAATCCATTGTCCTGATGCCAGGAACAAGTGTGCTTTGCCAGTAATGTGATGCTTGCAATCTGTTGGATTCTGAAAGATTGCATACACATGGAAAAATATGGTATACGCTTTTTTTTTAAATCTGGGGCACCCTTTCAGAAGGTGAAAGGTTTAAACTGATTACCTGATTAGTCAAATACACATTCTAGGCCTACTTTTTAAATTATTATTAAAGATTTTCTTGATTTACAAAAGTGTGTGCAATGTCTCTCTCGTATTCCCCCCCCCCCATGTGACATTTTTACAAATCAGTTTCATTTTTTGGGACATTAGGAAGAAAAGGGGGAGGGGGGGAGGGGGAGAGGTGAGTGGGGTGGGGTGGCAATGTTTCTATTTTACTTACTATATGTAGTGTTTTTATAGTGTTTTTTATAGTGTTTTATAGTGTTTTTATAGTGTTTTGATTTTGTGTGGAGTGCCCTACCTGGGTGGATGGAGCAGCCAAGTAATTTCGTTGTCCCCGAGAGGGGGCAATGACAATAAAGATATTATTATTATTATTATTATTATTATTATTATTATTATTATTATTATTATGTAGGGTTTGGTGTCAGTGTTGCTTGTGCAGGTTCTCTGCTGTTCACCTGTGTTCCTTTGGTGGTGAGAGAGGTTGGGGTTGGCCTGGGGTGTGGTTGTTCATTTGTGGTTGGCGGCGGTGGTCTTTGTTTTCATGTGTGAGTGAGGGTGGGTGGGTGTTTTGGGTCAGGTTAGCCATATTGATTTGTATGTTGTTGGTGATGGAGGAGACTCTTGAGAGTCCCATGGACTGCAAGATCAAACCTCTCCATTCTGAAGGAAATCAGCCCTGAGTGCTCACTATAAAGACAGATCCTGAAGCTGAGGCTCCAAGACTTTGGCCACCTCATGAGAAGAGAAGACTCCCTGGAAAAGACCCTGATGTTGGGAAAGATGGAGGGCACAAGGAGAAGGGGATGACAGACGACGTGATGGTTGGACAGTGTTCTCGAAGCTACCAGCATGAGTTTGACCATGGCAGTGGAAGACAGGAGTGCCTGGCGTGCTCTGGTCCATGGGTTCATGAAGAGTCGGAGACAACTAAACAACAACAATAATGCTGTTGATGGATTTTTGTCATCGTCTTGTTGGGCTGTGTGTGAGAGATAACGGGGAGCCATACCAGGGACATCCTAGGCCTACTTATAAGTCAGGTAATTCCTAGGTTACTTTCAGGTTTTTTTTTCATAGAATCAAGTGGCATATACCGGTAAATTTTACGAAAGATATAAAAAATAAACAAAGGGCATTAGTATATTTGGAAACATGTTTATATGTGGCTCCCAGTTAGATAGATCACTTTGTTACTTTGTTTTCTTGGGTGCTAACAAGATCCCAGTGTTTCAATTAAAAAGTAAACTCTCCATCTCATAGGGTTTTTGCTTTTTTGTGTGTGTGTAAATTTAAAATATGTGCTGTATTTATCCTCTTTAGTTTCTTTCCTTTGTTTGTTTTGTCAGTTATATATTTTGGTAAGTGCAATTTGTATTGCATCCTGCTCTGAGCTTTCATGACAAAGGGCAGATTAGAAACGTGTTTAATAACAAATGCAGAAACAAATATTTACCACATGGGTGGCATTTTCCATGTTCGAAATGCTTAACAATCTTCTTCCCTGATGCACAGGAAAACCATCATTATGGTTCCAACGTTTCATTTTGAGCGAAGCTGTGTTTCATTGCTACCTAAGAACCACACAGCCCTCTAATCCAGGGGTCAGCAAACTTTTTCAGCCGTGGGCCGGTCCACTGTCCCTCAGACCTTGTGGGGGGCCAGACTATATTTTTGGGGGGGCAAATGAACGAATTCCTATGCCCCACAAATAACCCAGAGATGCATTTTAAATAAAAGGGCACATTCTACTCATGTAAAAACATGCTGATTCCTGGACCACCCGCAGGCTGGATTTAGAAGGCGATTGGGCCGGATCCAGCCCCCGGGCCTTAGTTTGCCTACCCATGCTCTAATCTGAAAGCCCTGCATCCTTTCCCCCCCCCCCCCCCGGGTCCAGGGGAGCTGAGCATCATTTGCTTCTGGAGCAGAAAAGGAAACAGAGGCACACTGATTCTCTAGACTGCTTCATGTGATCCTCCTTCCTCACCTCTGCCCCTTCCCATGGAACAGTCAAAAACATCTCTTTAGATAGACAGCAGTGGTTAGAGTGTCAGGACCTGGGAGACCAGGGTTCGAATCCCCACTCAGCCATGAAGCTCACAGGGTGAGTCACTGGCTCTCTCAGCCTAACCTCCCTCACAGGTTTATTGTTGTGGGGATGAAATGAGGACTGGGGGAGGGAACCAGGTACACCACCTTGAGAAAAAAGCAGGATATAAATGCAATAAATAATAAACAGGCCACAAAACACATTAATGATACGGTCGGCTTTCCCTCTCAACTGCACACAACGCCAGAATATTCCCCAACCCCTCTCCATTTGTGAGGAAAAGGGCAGGTTAGCCACACTTTTTAGTCCACGGATACTGAGGAACGGAGGGATGCAAAGACCTGTAGGCCTTCCCCAGAGTCGCCTGAGAACGATCTAGTAGATCCAGGCCTGCTCCCAAATGGAATGTAAAGCCTTTTCAATATTTCGAATTGCACCAACCGGCTTTTCATGGGATTCTAGACTGATCGCCGAAGAATTGATGCTTTTGAATTATGGTGCTGGAGGACACTCTTGAGAGTCCCATGGACTGCAAGAAGATCAAACCTCTCCATTCTGAAGGAAATCAGCCCTGAGTGCTCACTGGAAGGACAGATCCTGAAGCTGAGGCTCTAATACTTTGGCCACCTCATGAGAAGAGAAGACTCCCTGGAAAAGACCCTGATGTTGGGAAAGATGGAGGGCACCAGGAGAAGGGGACGACAGAGTACGGGATGGTTGGACAGTGTTCTCGAAGCTACCAGCATGAGTTTGACCAAACTGCGGGAGGCAGTGGAAGACAGAGACGGACACGACTAAACAACAACAACAAGACTAACTCGATAGTGTGACCTGGGAGTTTGATGGGTGTTGGTGTGGGTGTGGCTGGAATGTGGTTTGTTTGGTTGTTGTTGTTGTTTTGCTTTTGTTGTTTTTAAGGGATGGCATCCAATTTCGTTGCACTTGTGCAATGTTGCACTTGTGTAATGACAATAAAGAATCTATTCTATTCTATTCTATTCTATTCTATTCTATTCTATTCTATTCTAAACAACAACAACAAGACTCCTCCAGGAAACTCCATTTCAGAGGAAGGGCCGTAGCTTGGTGGTAGAACACCTGCTTTGCACGCAGAAGGTCCTGGGTTCGATCCCAAATGGCATCCCTAAACGGGCCCGAAATTCCAAAGAGCTGCTGCCAGCCCGTGTCGACAACACCAACCTTCGACAAACTTAAAAGTCAGCTTCCTGCGTAAATTCCCTCGGATTCGAAACAAGCAGCCTCGTTCGCGTCTCCAAGAGTTACGAGAGAATGTTCGAGGACACCCCAGTTCTCGAAACCCACCCACCCCCTTTCCCACTCTTAACAAAGGAAGCTACCTACCATGCTTGCGGCCTGCACCCCGTTGCGACTGCTTCAGAGGGGGGTACCTCTCCCAGCCTCGCCCGAGCAGCCAGACCCTTTGTCTCCGCCAGAATATCCCCCGTGCTTTTACGATAGCTCTTTCTGCCGGCATCTCCCGGATCTGTTGGTACACGTGCGGGATCCGGAGGTGCAGAGGGCAGCAGGGTTACTTACCTGCGCGATTCTGCAGAAAGAAAAAGAGAGAGACAGTGGAGAGAGAAAAGGAGAGGGAGGGTTGCAGCTTGCTCCGTTCGTGTTGTGGCTCGAAGATTCAAGAGGAGACAGGAAGGGGACATTGCTGGTATTTCGTCTATATTCAATAAACACACAAGACGTAACCGGCTGTACGTCTGACAAAATAATATAGACTATTCATTGTATTGAATTGTAGATTTCAACAGAAGTAACTCATAAAGTACAGCGAAAAAAAGTGAAAATTTTGTGTCTGTTGATTGCCAACACCTGTTACTTGAATCAATATTGTGCTTGTCCATGTAACTCTACTCTGTAAAAGATGCTACTACTATGCTACTACTATGCTATAAGTTCCACTGTCCTGAGATATCATATATGGTATGTACGGTTGCTGACTTTTTTATGTTAATTTTGCTGTGAAAATGTGCGAGATTGGGCTTGCCGATCAGGAGGTCGGTGGTTCGAATCCCCGCGACGGGCTGAGCTCCCGTTGCTCGGTCCCTGCTCCTGCCAACCTAGCAGTTCAAAAGCACGTCAAAGTGCAAGGAGATAAATAGGTACCGCTCTGGCGGGAAGGTAAACGCCGTTTCCGTGCGCTGCTCTGGTTCGCCAGAAGCGGCTTAGTTATGCTGGCTACATGCTGTACGCCGTCTCCCTCGGCCAGTAAAGCGAGATGAGCGCCGCAACCCCAGAGTCGGCCACGACTGGACCTAATGGTCAGGGGTCCCTTTACCTTTACCTAATTATTTGCATTACCTAGAGTTTGTACTACTGATGAAGCCCAAGACAGCGAAACAAGGCTAATATTCTGGAAATCCTTGTCTCAGACTCTGTGAAAGGATTCTGTGGAACTGCAAAAACCTTTCGTGTGGATTGTTGGACTTTATGAACAGACAGGTGGAACACACTTTCACATATATGGTATGCATAAACTGATTAGAGAATGAACTGATCCACTGGGTCTTCTACTTTTTTCGTTGAACTTTATGAGTTCTGTTGAAATCTACAATTCAATACAATGAATAGTATATATTATTTTGTCAAACGTACAGCCAGTTACGTCTTGTGTGTTTATTGAATAGGTTTCACGTAACCAGAAGTTTGTTATTGTTTTGGTATTTCATCTATGGCACAGCATATTCAGGTTTTTTTCTGTTTCCCATCTTTTAACAACCCCTTCGCACCAACCAGGTTATGTGCTGCAAGGCCAGATCTTCTGAGGAGATGGGCTTTCGACTAGAAGCCCACAGCACAGAAGATTTGGATAATCATAGAATTGCAGAGTTGGAAGGGAATTGAATTTGAATTTATATGCCAGGTGGTTCACATAAAAAGATCACGGTATATAACATTAAAATAAAAGCAATAACCCAATAATACCCCCCCCCCCAAAGAGCCACATTTTAAAAGGGTATGGGATGTTGATCAGGTCAATCAAAGTCCTGGTTAAAAAGGAACGTTTTTGCCTGGTGCCTAAAGGTGTATAATGAAGGCGTCAGGCGAACGTCCCTGGGGAGAGCATTGCACAGACGGGGAGCCACTGCAGAGAAGGCCCCGCTCTTGTGTTGCCACCCTCCGGACCTCTCAAGCAGGCTGCACATGAAGGAGGCCCCCCGAAGATGATCTCAGGGTCTTCTAAGTGTCAATGCAGGAATCTCAGCTAAAGCATCCATGACAGAGGGCCATACAGTGTCAATACAATGATTTGAGCAGAGTAGAAACGGGGCCTTTGCAAGGCCATCACAGTGCATGAGTCCTGGGGGAGAACTGGGATCCATCCGCGGGTCTCATGGAGGCAAACTCTATCTACTGAGCCAAACCAATCTTCTCCCCCCAAAAAATCTCCCCATTTTGCAGAAGGGAAAACCAAGGTATTAGCACAGCCCACATTATAAACCCTCATGTTCTCATCCCCAACCTGGCCCACGAAAGTGATGGGGCTGTGGAAGGAGGGAGAGAGTTTGGTGGGTGGGTGGGGGACTAAATCCAGGAGATGGCAAAAAAAGGAAGAAATTATCCACTCCACCGGGGGCCTAACAAGTGAGTGACATTAATCTGGACGAGGACAGCTGGCAGTGTCTGACATCCTAGGCTGGTGTAGGGCAAAGCTGCCCGTCTTCGGCCTGCTTGACGCTACGGCTTGCAGGATCATGGCACCCCACAGGGATAGGGTGTTTTTTTTGGTGGGGGTGGGGGTGTTAATATATTTTAAAGGTCACCTCTAGCAGGATGGAGGGAGGTCAGCTGAGTTGGCAGAGAGGCTTTAGTTAACTTGTGCATGAACACGCGAAGGGCATTTCGACAGGGGAAAAGGCTCAATGCAGGCTCCGGAATTACATATTAATTGACCCAGGAGAACTGAATTAGAGCCAGGCCTCTCCGCACCCAAAAAACAAGGAAACTGGGCTACCTTACTGTTTCGTATATTGATCCTGATAAGGAAGGCAAGGCAAAGCTTGGAAATAAATTTGATTCCTTGTTTTTTTGCCTCTCTGTCCTTTTCTACACTGGGCTCCTTCTAAGGAAACACTTCTAAAAAATAAATGTGCGGGGGCACTGTCACTAGAAGGGCCTTGGTTTAAAAAGATTCCGATATATGAGTTAATCCAGGTCCATGGGTGTAGCCAGGATTTATGGGGGGGTGGGGGTTGGGGGGGCAGCCAGGACAGCCCCACCTGTCATTATCCTCTGACTGGCTCTGTCTAGCAGATCCGGAAAGAAACGGTTCTGAACCACCATTGCTTAAAATCACTTTCTTCGGACCTCCAAGCGCTCAGAAATACCTGTCAAAATCTTCCTACAATTTCTACTTTTAGTTAAGCATTTTTTAATTATTTACTTGATTTAAGGGGGACGGCTGCCCCCGTCCCTGGGTTACTACACCCTGGAGAAGAACTGCAAATTCACCTAAGCTGTGCATTTCGAAGAAACAAATTGATAAGGAGATTTATTTATTGGGGCGGGGGGGGGGGGAGAGAGAGAGAGCTCAATTCCCACAACAATTCCGCCCTCAGACTATTGTTTCCCTCCCTTGATCATTGGCTATTGTATTCCAATGCCTATGGACTAGTAGCTTGATTTTTTAAAAAAGGAACTTTGGTAGTACTAGGGCTCAAACTCACCTGGAAGTCACACTTTCTCCAATCCATGTGGGGTGTGTGTGTGTGTGTGTGTGTGTGTGTGTGTGTGTGAAATGGCACCCAAACTTCAGAGGCTTCATGAGCGTAATGGGAAAAGCCCTCAAATGATGAATCACCCCCCCCCCCACCGGCGCTCAAATTTTGCTGCTCAATCTCCTCTTTTTATTTAGCAATTAAGCGCATCGATTCAAGGCTGTGCACTGCTCTGTCTTAACAGCTCAGAGTCTTTTAAATCGGACGGCTGGGTTTACCGATGGGCATAAACCTTTCGAAACGAGAGTTTAATGTGCCTTTTAATTGCTGCGGGCGGCTAAGTATCTGTCTTAGTTTAACTAAGACGGGGTTGTTTGCACAGCCTTGTAAGAAAGGCGGCGAATTCCCAGATCTCTTTCTGTAGGCGTTGTGGTAAATCGTTTTCACTTTTTAAAAGTTATTTAAGAAAACGTCTAGCCTGCTCTTTATTAGAATAATCGTCTGCTAGGTTTGCCTTCTTTTTTTTAGTGGGCAAGGAACCGCCCAAAATGGTTGCCAGAGGGGCTACTCCCTATGGCTGTAAAGGATTGAACTATTTGCCAAAATGACTCTTGCATCTTGGGAGTTTTCTCTCCCATCTATCATGGATGCTTCAGCTGAGATTCCTGCCTTGGAATCATAGAATCCTAGAGTTGGAAGAGACCACAAGGGCCATCGAGTCCAACCCCCTGCCAAGCAGGAAACACCATCAGAGCACTCCTGACATATGGTTGTCAAGCCTCTGCTTAAAGACCTCCAAAGAAGGAGACTCCACCACACTCCTTGGCAGCAAATTCCACTGTCGAACAGCTCTTACTGTCAGGAAGTTCCTCCTAATGTTTAGGTGGAATCTTCTTTCTTGTAGTTTGGATCCATTGCTCCGTGTCCGCTTCTCTGGAGCAGCAGAAAACAACCTTTCTCCCTCCTCTATATGACATCCTTTTATATATTTGAACATGGCTATCATATCACCCCTTGACCTCCTCTTCTCCAGGCTAAACATGCCCAGCTCCCTTAGCCGTTCCTCATAAGGCATCATTTCCAGGCCTTTGACCATTTTGGTTGCCCTCCTCTGGACACGTTCCAGTTTGTCAGTGTCCTTCTTGAACTGTGGTGCCCAGAACTGGACACAGTACTCCAGGTGAGGTCTGACCAGAGCAGAATACAGTGGCACTATTACTTCCCTTGATCTAGATGCTATACTCCTATTGATGCAGCCCGGAATTGCATTGGCTTTTTTAGCTGCCGCGTCACACTGTTGGCTCATGTCAAGTTTGTGGTCAACCAAGACTCCTAGATCCTTTTTACATGTACTGCTCTCAAGCCAGGTGTCACCCATCTTGTATTTGTGCCTCTCATTTTTTTTGCCCAAGTGCAATACTTTACATTGTTCCCTTCCGACTATACAATTCTACGATTCTATGCTAATCGGGGATATTCCTGAGGCGTTTTGGTGCCTAGGCCATAAAAACCCAAACGGGACCCCCCCACACCTGCAATGACTTAAAACAGGGGTCAGCAAACTTTTTCAGCCAGGGGCCGGTCCACCATCCCTCAGTGGGGGCCCGGACTATTTTTTTTGGGGGGGGGGATGAGAAATTCCAATGCCCCACAAATAACCCAGAGATGCATTTTAAATAAAAGGACACATTCTACTCATGTAAATACACACTGATTCCCGGACTGTCCGCGGGCTGGATTGAGAAGGTGATTGGGCCGGATCCGGCCCCTGGGCCTTAGGTTGCCTACCCATGACTTAAAACAGGGGTCAGCAAACTTTTTCAGCAGGGGGCCAGTCCACTGTCCCTCAGACCTAGTTGGGGGGCGGACTATATTTTGAAGATGAAAAACCGAACGAATTCCTATGCCCCACAAATAACCCAGAGATGCATTTTAAACAAAGCACACGTTCTACTCATGCAAAAACACCAGGCAGGCCCCACAAATAACCCAGAGATGTGTTTTAAATAAAAGCACACATTCTACTCATAATAATATTATATACTAATAATTTATTATTTATAGCCCACCCATCTGGCTGGGTTTCCCCAGCCACTCTGGGAGGCTTCCAACAAAGTATTAAAATACAGTCATGTAAAAACACGCTGATTTATGGACTGTCCGCGGGCCGGATTCAGAAGGCGATTGGGCCGGATCTGGCCCCCGGGCCTTAGGTTGCCTACCCTTGACTTAAAATAACTAAACGCTTGGCACATTTCTACCCTTTTCACGGTCCTGAGCAGTGTTTGAGAGGGTCCCGCAAGCGATCTGACAGGAAGCCCCTGGCCCTGTCAGGGAGCGTCCGACCCAAACGTTGAATTGCAAGGGCAAAACCGCAGACCCGAGGGGGACACGTGGCTTGCGGGAGGGGGCTTCAAACAGAAGAGACAGGACAAAGGCATCATTGTGCACAAATCCATCCAGGAATTCCAAGCTCTTGTTAATACCTTTGGAAATGTGCAAAGGGTGGACTCGGAGGCAGCCCGGACCGGTGTCCGGAGGGTGGGCTGTTGGGGGGGGGCAGTGCATGGCGATATAATTCTGGGCTCGCGGCATACCAACAGGCCCTATTCTCCCTGCCAAAGCAAGCCTCCTTGTTTTTCAGGCGAGCGGGCGGCTGGCGGAAAATTAGGCTTCTTTCTGCACAGAGAAGTCGACATTAATTTAATACGCTAAATAAAAATAACCGCCTGGCAATCTGACAGCAGTGGCAGGGGTGGGAGAGACTTCCAGCTCCTACCACCTCCCTGAAATTGTATTTATTTCGTTTCATAAAACTTATGTGTCACCTTGATTGTTGAAAAACAAACAACGCCTCAAAGCCGTTTGCGAAGAGAATAAAACCACCGGCAGCAAACAGTTAAGAACAACTACAGTGGTACCTCGGGTTAAGTACTTAATTCGTTCCGGAGGTCCGTACTTAACCTGAAACTGTTCTTAACCTGAAGCACCACTTTAGCTAATGGGGCCTCCTGCTGCTGCTGTGCCGCCGGAGCACGATTTCTGTTCTCATCCTGAAGCAAAGTTCTTAACCTGAAGCACTATTTCTGGGTTAGCGGAGTCTGTAACCTGAAGCGTATGTAACCTGAAGCGTATGTAACCCGAGGTACCACTGTATTTGAATTGTTAAAACTAAAAACAGGTTAAAGGTATGTGTTGACATTCTACATATCTGGGCATGCTTCCCTAAACAAAAATGTTTTTAGCGGGTGCCGAAAAGAGTCCAGCAGGGACCGATGTCCACAGGCAGGGAGTCCCAAAGTTTAGGAAGAAGGAAAATTGGGAGGAAGGAGACCAAGAGGCAGAGATGAACCTGGCTGGTGAAGAGTCACAGGTGTCTCCCCCTCCTGCTGCAACAAGCTCTCCTCCCTCCTGGTCTCCCTGAACCAGAAGAGGCATGAAGAGGGCAGAGGAGAAGTCAGCTTCATGCAGGCACAGTCTCCGCTTGCTTGAGGAAAACCCTGGACAGGAAGGGCTGAGGAAGCTGAGGAAGGCTGCAAATCAGTCTTAATGCAAATGAATCTCTGCAACTGCGTCCCAGGGGCAAGACCTACTGAAGAAGAACCGCGGTGCTCATTAGGCCTGACACTCCTGTGCAGATCCTGTTTTTCTGATAAAGAGTTAACTTCACTTACACCAAATGATATATGGGAGTCAAGTATAAAATCAACAGAAATAGCCTCTATGGATCTAAGACTTATTCAGCAGAAAATAATATTTAGAGTCCACTGGACTCCAGCAAAACTATACCAGAGGAAAATAACAAGTGTAGATAACTGCTGGAGATGTGGGAATAAAAATGTGAATTTGGTACATATGATGATTAATTGCCCAATGATAAGATCATCTTGGTGTGAGGTGAGGACATTTATAGCAAGAGTAATAAAAAGAAATTGTTATTTAGGCGAATTGAATTTAATTCTAAATTATATTCCTGAAACGTGGGAGATTACCAGGGGTCCAAAGAAATGGATGTATCATGCCATATTAGAAGCAAAAAAACTTGTTTTGATGAATTGGAAGAGCTGCAAAAAGATTCCATTGAGCACATGGATTGATAATATGGACAGACTAGCTACATCTGAATGAATTGCATGTTGACGCAAATTAAGAATGGATAAATATGAAGAAATCTGGGAGGAATATTTAAGCGATAAGGAGCACAGTGGTGGGAAGTAGGAGGAGGAGAGAGAGGTGGGAAAATATTGTTAAAAAGGTGTAGTCATAGGTATATCAGTACTCAAATCTGAATTGTCAAAATGTGTTATTAGTGTTATTATGGTTTTTGTTGTGTCTTTTGCGGTTGTTGTTGATAAAATGATTAAATAATTTTTTTACAAAAACACAACTTCATTTACGCCATGTGATTTACTGCCGGCTCGCTCCTGACAGTTAGGGAGCCTGGGGCAGTGTGCCTCTAGCTGAGGGATGAGGAACTTGTAAGCCAGGCATATCCAAAATCCATTTCGGGGGCCTAATCCGGCCCGCTGGTCGATTTAATCCAGCCCCCGTGGCAGTATATGTCCCGGGGTAAAATCATTTTTAAAAAGCTCAAAAACTTTGGTCGGCCCTCGCTCATGATCACTTCGTCAAATCTGGCCCTCTTTGAAAAAAGTTTGGGCACCCCTGCTGTAGGCCGTTTCATGTGGCGCTGGGGATGTCTCAAGGCCACACCATCTCTTCCCCAGCCACACCCCTCATGCGCACTCCCTTGCATCCTCCTTGAGTGATTTTGCCTGGCTAAAAACAATTCTTGCTTGCCTGATAGAGAGAGGCGCATTCCAAGAAGCCCACAGCACAAAGGTAGTGTTTACATTTGCTGCTCCGCCCACTTTTGCCTCTGGCTCCGCCCACCACTACCATGTGGCCCCCAGGAGGCTGCCCGGAAGGGATTGTGGCCCTTGGGTCCGGAAAAAAAGGCTTCCTAACCCTTCCACAGCATTTTGCATTCTTCGCTTCCTGGAAGGAAGACACTTCCTTGCCTTCTGGTTTTGTTGCTGTTGTTGTTGTTGTTTTCTTGTTAAAAAATTGAGAGAGAGAATTAACTTACAGAACTGGCTTATATAGCTCACTTAATGCAAATCAGTTACTACTCAATGGTGCTTTGATGACTTTGCTGAACTTGCAAGCGTTGTTCTCTTGCAAGACATGACTCTTCTCACTCAAGGATTCTAATCCACTTTAGCTGGGACTGAGAGTTTGGAATCAGGAGTGGCAGATCCTTGCAAGTTACAGTAATTGACACAGAGTACAAAGAGTATGGGGTGTTAGGGGAGGGGTAGCACCTCTGGGGTGACAGCAGCCACGAAATTAAGAGACGCCTGCTTCTTGGGAAGAAAGCAATGACAAACCTAGACAGCATCTTAAAAAGTAGAGACATCACCTTGCCAACAAAGGTCTGTATAGTTTAGGCTATGGTTTTCCCAGTAGTGATGTATGGAAGTGAGAGCTGGACCATAAAGAAGGCTGATCGCCGAAGAATTGATGCTTTTGAATTATGGTGCTGGAGGAGACTCTTGAGAATCCCATGGACTGCAAGAAGATCAAACCTATCGATTCTGAAGGAAATCAGCCCTGAGTGCTCACTTGGAAGGACAGATCGTGAAGCTGAGGCTCCAAGACTTTGGCCACCTCATGAGAAGAGAAGACTCCCTGGAAAAGACCCTGATGTTGGGAAAGATGGAGGGCACAAGGAGAAGGGGACGACAGAGGATGAGATGGTTGGATAGTGTCTTTGAAGCTACAAACATGAGTCTGACCAAACTGCGGGAGGCAGTGGAGAACAGGAGTGCCTGGCGTGCTCTGGTCCAGGGAGTCACGAAGAGTCGGACACGACTAAACGACTAAACAACAACAACAACAGCACCTCTGGTGGGGGACAGACGTGCTCCTGGGGTAGTTTGTCCTCCTTTGGTCCCCACCCTGCACTCAGCTCTCACCTGGGGCTCCTAGAAGCTGTCAGCAGGCGACAGCAGCCACACCCCAGGAATGGCTTTGACTGGCTGGCTAAACCAGGTGAGGGTAGCTGATGGGTCTCAAACCCTGGTGAATTAGGGACTTCTCTGCTGCTGAAAAAGTTTGCTGACCCCTGTTCTATAGCACTTGCACATATCACCTTTTTGACTGCTGGACCCACTCTTGGCTCAATCCATCGGTGCCTGTTTTTGCATGCAGGTAAAAGGTAAAGGGACCCCTGACCATTAGGTCCAGTTGCGGATGACTCTGGGGTTGCGGCGCTCATCTCGCTTTACTGGCCGAAGAAGCCGGCGTGCAGCTTCCGGGTCATGTGGCCAGCATGACTAAGCCACTTCTGGCGAACCAGAGCAGCGCACAAAAACGCCGTTTACCTTCCCGCCAGAGCAGTACCTATTTATCTACTTGCACTTTGACGTGCTTTCAAACTGCTAGGTTGGCAGGAGCAGGGACTGAGCAATGGGAGCTCACCCCATCACGGGGATTCGAACCGCCGACCTTCTGATCGGCAAGCCCTAGGCCAGGGGTCTGCAACCTTTAAGACAAAAAGAGCCACTTGGACCCATTTCCGAAGGAAAAAAAACTGGGAGCCGCAAAACTCGTCATTATAAAAATAACTTTTTTGTCACTTTTTTATTATTTCTTTGTTTGACCCCTCAGAATTACTCCTCCTCATAGAAATAAACGTTAAATTAACAAGTTAGCTTTTTGTGTGTGTGTGTTCTTCACTCCCCTTCAAAACAGTGACCAGCGTACATGCCCCCTTTCAATGCAGTGACCAGCGTACATGCCCCTTACAATGTAGCGGGCGGGCGGGAAGGTGACGTCAGGACGGTGCCCCCATACGACGTCACAGCCAGTACAGCGCCCGCTACAGTGGGGAGTGTCGGGGCGCACAATGCGCCTCCTCCCCTCACTAGTATCTGCCCCGGAGCCGCAGCAAAGGTGTGAAAGAGCCACATGCGGCTCTGGAGCCGCGGGTTGCAGACCCCTGCCCTAGGCTCTGTGGTTTAACCCACAGCGCCACCCGAGGTACCACTGTACAAACATTCCAAGGCTATAAATTCACTCTCTGAATCAGATCAGTGCTTTATATTAGCCCATTCTTGCAGTTGCCACTCTTTTTGACCCTGACAGAAGCTGTGTGCACTGCAACTGCTATAGGATAGGCTGTAATTCAACAGATGGAGCTTTCCCAATGACAGGAATAGCTGCTTCTGTTAAAGGCACAGAGACTGGAAATGGGATGGATAGAGAAACACAGAAAGTTTCCTTACCATTAGTCCATCTATAAAATTACTCACAGGATGAAGATAGCGGACCCAGAAACGTTTTTTCTCAAAGCAGCATAATTAGCAGGAAACTAAAATATTATCTTATAAAGATTTCGAAATTGAACATTATAAAGGCGGCCAACTACGGAATGCACCTTTAACGCAGCAAAGTTAACAACAACAACAAAACCTAATCATTTCCAAAGAAAACACGACTGAAGGAAGTCAAATGCAAAATGCACATTTAAATCAGCATAATTTACAAGAGAATAAAATATTATTCTAAGCGCCTGTAGGCAGAACAAGAGACTGAGGTTGTAGATTTGGGCACCACAGATTCCTACCTTCCAACTTTACGATTGGGGGCCCCCAAAAAAATTAAAGGAAAAAGAAACTGGATGTACATTTCTAAAATATAAGATAAAAAAACAAATAAAATTAAACCAACATACAGCAACAGTGTTTTGTGTTGTGTGGGCTCCTATAATGAGTCCTGCCTGCTAGCCTGCTCCCTAAAATATCACTGGTTTGCTCATTTCTATATATAGGGTGCCGACATTCTGCTATTTATAATTATTAGAAGTTTGCATCATATATTTACACCTATTATTATTTCATGTTATAGCAAGTTTCTAGAGACTAGATTATGAGTCTTTGTAAATTGTGTTTCTAAAGGAACTTTTGTTATTGCCAAATGCCAATGTGTTTGCATTATTAAGTTTGTTACGGATAAAAAAATCGTTTTAAGTTAGAGCTTAATAATTATTTCATGATTGATATACTTCTTCTTAATTGTATGTATTTCAGTTCGACATTTACTTTGATAAAAGACATATTTTGTTATGTGCAAATGGCTTTAGATACCTATTAGGTCCGTAAATTACCATATAGCATATAAAATTCCTTCCAGTAGCACCTTAAAGACCAACTAAGTTAGTTCTTGGTATGAGCTTTCGTGTGCATGCACACTTCTTCAGATACAAGTGTGCATGCACACGAAAGCTCATACCAAGAACTAACTTAGTTGGTCTTTAAGGTGCTACTGGAAGGAATTTTTTTTGTTTTGACTATGGCAGACCAACACGGCTACCCATCTGTAACATATAGCATATATTCAGCACAAAAAACAGCGACAATTTGTTGCTGACAAAGGACAGCTGGACATATAAAGGGCCCCATTACCTTCTGTATCTTAGGGCTTCAAATTTGTTGAGTCCCCATTTCCATCAGAGGGACCCAACCAGCGTGACCCATGGCAAGGGATGATGGGAATTGTAGTCCAGTCCCTCTCTTTCCTGGGTTGGAGCAAAAACGTCTCTGGGGGGAGGACAAGGGAGATCGGTTTGTGAAAGAGGTGCAACTCCTGCAAAGCAACTTATAGTTGGGTTTTCAAAAACGCCCCTGCTAATAAAATGCACTGGGGGGCTTTGCGGGTTTTTTTTGCAGCCCGGTTGTGTCTTTGCAAAACAGGGAGTTGGAGATTTCACCTGCAGAGGCAAGGATTTCACCTTGGAGCCCAAAATGGAAATCGTTAGTTTAGAGAAAAAGCGGGTAAGGGGCGGAAGTTTATAAAAAAATATATTCGTGGAATGGAGAAAGTAGATAGAAAAACGCTTTTCTCCCTCTCATAACACCAGAATTTCTGGGCATCTGAACGTTGGGAGATTCTGGCCAGATTAAGTACTTCTTTATGCAGCAAATATTTTCTCCCCTTAAATCTTTTTTTATTGATTTTATATCTTTTACAAATTGGTCCCCAATTAAAACAAATTTAATATTTCTTTCCTTCCAAATCTGACTTCCCGCACACCCTCCTAGATGCGTCGATGGTTCTCCTGACTGCTGCATGTATCCCCCCCTCCAGTTATTCCAATTTACGTATCTGCAAAAGTTACAGATTACTTTACATGACAATATATTTACTTTTTAACTCAACTCCTTTTCAAATTATTGACTGATTGATTAAATTTATATACCAGCCGTCATCAAAATACCTCAGGGTGGTTCGCAGAATAAAATACAAGATAAAACACAAGTAAACAATTAAACCGAAACAACAAAACAATAACACACACACCCCTTCCCAGATAAAGCGAAGTCATAAAGGACCCCTGACAGTTAAATCCAGTTGCGAACGACTCTGGGGTTGCGGCACTCATCTTGCTTTACTGGCCAAGGGAGCCAATGTTTTGTCCACAGACAGTTTTTCCGGGTCATGTGGCCAGCATAACTAAGCCCCTTCTGGCAAAACCAGAGCAGCAAACAGAAACGCCGTTTACCTTCCCGCCGGAGCGGTACCTATTTATCTACTTGCACTTTGACGTGCTTTCGAACTGCTAGGTTGGCAGGAGCAGGGACCAAGCAACGGGAGCTCACCCCGGCGCGGGGATTCGAACCTCTGACCTTCCGATCAGCAAGCCTCAGTGGCTTAGACCACAGCGCCGCCTGCGCTCTATTCTGCCTTGGTCAGACCACACCTGGAGTCCTGTGTCCAGTTCTGGGTGCCACAATTTGAGAAGGACATTGACAAGCTGGAATGTGTGCAGAGGAAGGCAATCAAGATGATGATGATTAACAACAACAACAACAACAACAACAACAACAACAACAACAACAACAACAACTTTATTATTTATACCCCACCCATCTGGCTGGGTTTCCCCAGCCACTCTGGGCGGCTCCCAACAGAACATTAAAAACAGAATAAAACTCCAAACATTAAAAACTTCCCTAAACAGGGCTGCCTTCAGATGTCTTCTAAAAGTCAGACAGTTGTTTATTTCCTTGACATGTGATGGGAGGGCGTTCCACAGAGAGGGCGCCACCAACGAGAAGGCCCTCTGCCTAGTTCCCTGTAACCTCACTTCTTGCAGTGAGGGAACCCCCGGAAGGCCCTCAGAGTTGGACCTTAGTGGGTCTGGAAACCAAGCCTTATGAGGAACGGTTGAAGGCTCTGGGTATGTTTAGCCTGGAAAAGAAGAGACTGAGAGGAGATTGAGAAGAGTTACAAGAGATGAGATTCCAACTAAACATCAGGACAAGGGCAGATACTGGTAGTATGGCACCCTGAGCGAGGCCTAAATTTGGCACCCCCAAATGAACATTCTCAATGATGGATCTTCTCAATTGTGCACCCTCTCGTCCCAGTGCTCTGTGTGGGGGAACTTCCCACACCGCCCTAAATCTGGTGCTGATCAGGAAGAACAATGGAATGGACTCCCTCAGGAGGTTGTGGACTCTCCTTCCTTGGATATTTTTCAGCGGAGGTTGGGTGGCCACCTGCTATGGATGCTTTAGCTGAGATTCCTGCATCACAAGGGGTTAGACTAGATGGCTCTGGGGTTCCCTTCCAACTCTACCCTTCTATGATTCTTTGAAGTACCATCTCCAGAAGACAAACTCTCCAGAGCACCTATTGCTAGCGTTCCACACCAGCCCTTGAAGAAGCAGGGGAGAGAATTTTAGAGGTTTAGCCCAGAGGCACCCTAACTCGCCTCCCCCCAGCCTCCCCAAACTGCCCCTCCCCATCTCTGGCTCCGCAGGCTTCTGAGGCCAGGCCGCCAGGGAGCAGCTGGGCGGAGAGTGTGGAAATCTTGATGATTAGTTTGTTTTTTAGACGCAGGGATTTGTGGCTGATTAACCTTAATCCGTTCAGTGTGATGGAACCCCATATGCGACTGGGCTTCAGTGAAAGGGGGGGGCCACGGGACAGGGAGGGGAGAAAGCGGGCACAAATAAGGAGAACGAAGCGGTCTGCCGTCCATGGAAGCTCAAACCGCAATAAATTTGTTAGGGCACGCTTCCCCAACCTGGTGCCCTCCCAGTTCACTGTCTGGGGCTTCTGGGAGTTGGAAGTCCAAAGCATCTGGAGAGCAACAGGTTGGCAAAGTTTGCCTTGAAAGCTTAAGGCTGCTTTAAGGTGCCACAGCGCAGTACTGGCACCTCTTTTTGTTGTTGCTAAAAAGCGTGGCACTTACTGTAAGAACTTCACGGTGAGTACCGACACCTGTTCTAGAAGCACCGCTGGTTTTCCTGCAGCAGACTAAGAACGGTGGCTTTCTGTTGAAAATGCCCACCCTTCAAAAATATATAGATAAATGCCGTCCCAGCGCATACCTGTCAAGGCTCCTCCAGATGACCTGTTTATAGAGCATATATCCTGATTTTGCGTCCACAAAGCTAATGCAGAGAGGTTAGATCGCATCCGGGTCTTTACTGAGCTTCTTCTCTGCTTTGCTTGCAAGGTTGTTCATCTAAGACGTGGGTAGGAAAACTAAGGCCCGGGGGCCGGATCCGGCCCCATCGCCTTCTAAATCTGGCCCACGAATGGTCCAGGAATCAGTGTAGAATGTGTCCTTTTACAGTGGTACCTCAGGTTACAGACGCTTCAGGTTACAGACGCTTCAGGTTACAGACGCTTCAGGTTACAGACGCTTCAGGTTACAGACTCCGCTAACCCAGAAATATTACCTTGGGTTAAGAACTTTGCTTCAGGATGAGAACAGAAATCGTGCTCCAGCGGCGCGGCGGCAGCAGGGGGCCCCATTAGCTAAAGTGGTGCTTCAGGTTAAGAACAGTTTCAGGTTAAGAACGGACCTCCGGAATGAATTAAGTACTTAACCCGAGGTACCACTGTATTTAAAATGCATCTCTGGCTTATTTGTGGGGCATAGGAATTCGTTCATTTTTTATTTATTTTTCAAAATATAGTCCGGCCCCCCACAAGGTCTGAGGGACAGTGGACTGGCCCCCTGCTGAAAAAGTTTGCTGACCCCTGTTCTAAGACAATGAGCATTCCTCCCGATTTGATCGCATGGTGTTTATACAACTCCCTGTTCACCTTTTGTCCGCCCCACACTTTTCAATGCGTTCCCCCCATCTCTTCCCTAACTGTGCTAAAAGTCTGTGTCCCTTAAAGTGGACACGGGTTGTGCTAAAGTAAATGGAGCCCCTGAAATCAATTTAATTGTGCAAACCTAAATTTACGGTATGCGCCGGAGCCCGTCTCCCCAAAAAGAGGCGGGCTGGACAGAGGCACCCATGATCACACAGCGAAAGCGCCATAGCTCAGAGACAGAGCACCAAATGTTGATGTACCCTCTTCTCCTGTAGGGGGCACACACACACAATGGAAGACTGTACATGAAGATCATAGAATTGCAGAGTTGGAAGGGACCGCAAGGGTCATCTAGTCCAACCCCGTGCTGCAGGAATATTTTGCCTCCAGGAGTGTTTTGTTCTGTAGCTCAACTGCCTACAACATGTGAGGTCGAGCACCGAGGGCCTTCTGGCAGTTCCCTCACTGCGAGAAGCCAGGTTACAGGGAACCAGGCAGAGGGCCTTCTCGGTGGTGGCACCCGCCCTGTGGAACGCCCTCCCACCAGATGTCAAAGAGAACAACAACTACCAGACTTTTAGAAGACATCTGAAGGCAGCCCTGTTAGGGAAGCTTTTAATGTTTGATATATTACAGTATTTTAATATTCTTTTGGAAGCCGCCCAGAGTGGCTGGGGAAGCCCAGCCAGATGGGCGGGGTATAAATAATAAATTATTATTATTATTATTATTATTATTATTAGTGAAGCCACAGCTGATGGGAAACAACCCAATACTGGAGAAAGCCATTGTGCCCTGCTTCTCAAGCTGCATACATACACAATACACTTAAAGCATGTGGCTTCCCTTTTAAAAAAGCCCAGAGGACAGGATCACACTTCAAAACGACCTTGACAGATTAGAGAACTGGGCCAAAACAAACAAGATGAACTTTAACAGGGAGAAATGTAAACTTGGGCAAAAAAAATGAGAGGCACAAATACAAGATGGGTGGCACCTGGCTTGAGAGCAGTACATGTGAAAAGGATCTAGGAGTCTTGGTTGACCACAAACTTGACATGAGCCAACAGTGTGACGCGGCAGCTAAAAAAGCCAATGCAATTCTGGGCTGCATCAATAGGAGTATAGCATCTAGATCAAGGGAAGTAATAGTGCCACTGTATTCTGCTCTGGTCAGACCTCACCTGGAGTACTGTGTCCAGTTCTGGGCACCACAGTTCAAGAAGGACACTGACAAACTGGAACGTGTCCAGAGGAGGGCAACCAAAATGGTCAAAGGCCTGGAAATGATGCCTTATGAGGAACGGCTAAGGGAGCTGGGCATGTTTAGCCTGGAGAAGAGAAGGTTAAGGGGTGATATGATAGCCATGTTCAAATATATAAAAGGATGTCATATAGAGGAGGGAGAAAGGTTGTTTTCTGCTGCTCCAGAGAAGCGGACACGGAGCAATGGATCCAAACTACAAGAAAGAAGATTCCACCTAAACATTAGGAAGAACTTCCTGACAGTAAGAGCTGTTCGACAGTGGAATTTGCTGCCAAGGAGTGTGGTGGAGTCTCCTTCTTTGGAGGTCTTTAAGCAGAGGCTTGACAACCATATGTCAGGAGTGCTCTGATGGTGTTTCCTGCTTGGCAGGGGGTTGGACTCGATGGCCCTTGTGGTCTATTCCAACTCTATGATTCTATGATTGTACTTTACCCCTTGCAGAACTATAATTCCCATCAACAAACCGAAGTTCTCCAGAATTCCTTGGAGGAAGTCACATGCTTCCAATGCATTGCGTGTCTGTAGCTTTCAGCGCAGGCCGAGTCCCTTTTACTGATTTTTTTTGGCCACTCTAGGCATAGGATAGTTCTTTCCAGTGCTTTTTTCCTGGGGGTACGCATACCCCTAAACATTTTGTGAATCTTTGTGCTTTAGTCCATTTACTGTATTTGTTTCCCCCCGATTTGAACTATAAAATGGTGATTTTCTTGAGTCAAAATGACAGTAAACATTTTTTTAGGAAAAAGAAAAGCACTGGTTCTTTCCCTTACTAGCCTGGGTCTTCGACAACAGCCTCGCATGCAGGCATTTAGCGCAAAGATTTCCCTAATCGACATGACCCAAAGTTTCACCTGTTAAATTTCTGTGTATCTCAGGCTGCTGCTAATTGTATAGGAGGAGGAGCTTGAAGAAAAGGTGGCCATTGTGTTGCAGGGGCTGTGCTGGAAAGAACAGCAGCAACCTTGAGTGAGTTTTGCACATGTGACACATAAACACACGCACACATGGAATCTGATCATAATTTTTCTGAACGGCGCGGTCTCTTCCTAGTGGCAGAACCTGGCACGGCCTCCCTCCGGTTCATTATATAAATGAGAGCAAGCTGGGCTTGAATGCTCTCCAAAAGCAAGGGCAGCCTTGCCTCTCAAGCCGAGCATGAGATGTGTGCGTTGCAACTTCTCTCCAGAAAGAGATGGTAGCCATGAAGCTTCTGATTCGACCCACCACACACACACACACACCAAAACAAAAACACACACCAGGCAAGTTGGGAATACATGCCGGACAAAGGGGTGGGTGGCGGGTGAGAGATTATGCCGTTCAAAGAGGATTAACACTTGGCGACAAGGCATCGAGCATCCTCTGACGTTCCTCGCTCTTTTCTCGTGTGCCATTTTCGCTCAATGATAATTTCCTTTTGCGCAGATTGTTTTCCCTATCAAGTAACTTAAAAGACCCACGTTATGAATTCATCAGCTACAGATCGTATATACCCTCCAACATTTCTCTCGTGAAGATAGGGACGTCATATTCTGTTGTTGTTGCTGTTGTCATTCTTATTATTCTCTGCCCCAGTGCTTTTTTTTCTTTAAAAATGTTTAGGGGTACTCTCATTTTGACTCAAGAAAATCTCCATTTTATAGTTCAAATCGGGGGAAATAGATACAGTGGTACCTTGGGTTACATACACTTCAGGTTACAGACGCTTCAGGTTACAGACTCCGCTAACCCAGAGATAGTACCTCGGGTTAAGAACTTTGCTTCAGGGTGAGAACAGAAATCGTGCTCCGGCGGCGCGGCGGCAGCAGGAGGCCCCATTAGCTAAAGTGGTGCTTCAGGTTAAGAACAGTTTCAGGTTAAGAACGGACCTCCGGAAGGAATTAAGTACTTAACCCGAGGTACCACTGTACAGTAAATGGACAAAAGTATGAAGATTCACAAAATGTTTAGGGGTTTCAGTATATTTCATTCTCCCGTTGCTGGGTGTGTGATTGTTAGTAGACTGTGTCTACTTTCCAGGCTTGGAAAGTGTGAGAAAGGAAGCCAGAATTATCTTTTCCGCTGTATTGTACTTTTGTGCTTTCTCTCTCTCTCTTGGAGAAGATGTGAGAGGAGGCCGTGATTGCTTTGTCCTGTAGATATTGCTGAATAAATTACTTAGAATGCCACGCCTCATCTCCACATCGTTTCTGCTATACTCTGCTGTGTGAGTGTGCAGATATCTGACGATATGTGTCGCTGGTGCGCACCGGGACTGAAGATTTATGAACGTCCCGGACTGCGCTTCATAAGGAAGATGCCCGGAGAGGTGTGTCTCATTTTGGGGGGGGGGGTGTTCCGATAGTATGCATACCCCTGTGTGACCCCAGAAAAAAAGCACTGCTCTGCACATCTGACTTGGTTGCCCCACCAATTCTGGGAGGCTCCCAACACATATAAAAACATAATTTAACATTTAAAAACTTCCCTATACAGGGCTGCCTTCGGATGTCTTCTAGAGGCTGTATAGTTCCTAATCTCCTTGGCTCAGGGGTCTCATAACTTCGGACCCTCCAATGTTTCTCCACTGCAGATGGTGACAGCAGTCACCAAATTAAAAGACGCCTGCTTCTTGGGAGAAAAGCAATGACAACCCTAGACAGCATCTTAAAAAGCAGAGACATCACCTTGCCAACAAAGGTCCGTATAGTTAAAGCTGTGGTTTTCCCACTAGTGATGTACGGAAGTGAGAGCTGGACCATAAAGAAGGCTGATCGCCAAAGAATTGATGCTTTTGAATTCTGGTGCTGGAGGAGACTCTTGAGAGTCCCATGGACTGCTGGAATATCAAACCTCTCCATTCTGAAGGAAATCAGCCCTGAGTGCTCACTGGAAGGACAGATCCTGAAGCTGAGGCTCCAATACTACAGGGAACCAGGCAGAGGGCCTTCTCAGTAGTGGCACCCGCCCTGTGGAACGCCCTCCCACCAGATGTCAAAGAGAAAAGGAAAAGCAGGACATTCTGGGATCAAATCAGAAACAGAGGTGGCTTTTCTAAATCAAGAACTGTCCCTGGAAAATAGGGATACTTGGAGGGTCTGGCATGCACTGCAAATGTTTAAATCCTTTAAAAATCATTAATTCTGGTATTTTTTCTCCTAGAAAGAACAAACAAATGCTGGGAATTGTAGCACTGGCAGTTGGACTCTGTGAGCGACCCTTTTCGCTCTCCAGTTCCTGGAGGGTACAGGAGTAATAGTTAAACCCATGTAGGTTTTATGGCCACATCTGCATCCCACTCTGACAGATGTATAGCATTCCTTCCTTTGTGCAAATCACTGAATAATATTTACCTCAGTTAATTCCCATAAGCAGAACTGTAGCTTTTTCTTTCTTCCAGGGCTGCTGCACTTTGAGAATGCGCTCTACGTGGGGCTACCTTTGAAGGTGACCCGGAAACTACAACTAATCCAGAATGTAGCAGCTAGACTGGTGACTGGGAGTGGCCGCAGAGACCACATAACACCGGTCTTGAAAGACCTACATTGGCTCCCAGTACGTTTCCGAGCACAATTCAAAGTGTTCGTGATGACCTTTAAAGCCCTAAACGGCCTCAGTCCAGTATATCTGAAGGAGCGTCTCCACCTCCATCGTTCAGCCCGGACACTGAGGTCCAGTGCTGAGGGCCTTCTGGCGGTTCCCTCATTGCGAGAAGTGAAGCTACAGGGAAGCAGGCAGAGGGCCTTCCCGGTAGTGGCGCCCCCCCCCCCCCCCGTGGAACGCCCTCCCACCAGATGTCAAAGAGAACAACAACTACCAGGCTTTTAGAAGACATCTGAAGGCAGCCCTGTTTCGGGAAGCTTTTAATGTTTGATGTATTATAGTATTTTAATATTCTTTTGGAAGCCGCCCAGAGTGGCTGGGGAAGCCCAGCCAGATGGGCGGGGTATAAATAATAAATTATTATTATTATTATTATTATTATTATTATTATTATTATGTCTGTGTGAAAAATGGAAGCAACACAGGTGAAGCATTTTTCTAGCCCAGCTGATACTTAATCACCTCACTTGTGTGCATCTTGTGCCTTGCAGCAGAAATTGATTTTTTAAAATTAACGGGTCTCCCTAGGGTTGCCTTATTTCCAAAAGTGAAAATCCGGACACAAAAGTTGTTGAGGTGTGTTGTTTTTTTAGTTTTGCAAAATCTCCCTGCTTTTCAAGCACACATCCAGATTTTCCCTGACATTTCAGCGATTTCCACCCAGACACTGCTTCCAACAGCCATATTCCGGGTATATCTGGGAAATTTCAGACGTATGGCAACCCGAGTCTCCCCCACTCTTTAGTCTTCCTTGCAGCGATCAATATTTTGCTACAAAACCTATTTTAATATATTGTGAGTCTTTCTCTTTTCCACTGAGGGGGAAACAGAAATCCAGTTGTTTTCCGGGGCCGGCTCTACCATTAGACAATATGAAGGGATTGCCTCAGGCAGAGCATCAGCAACAGCACCCTGGCTGTTGCTTCTGAACCTCCTGAACTTGTCCCCCCTACAATCTAGCCTGCTGCTTTAGGTGTGGCGATGAACTCTCTCCCACCACTAATGTCAAATTAAGTTTCAGCCGCCAGTCCGCCTGGTTTCTGTATCTGGAAGGTCGAGGAGCCGCCATCTTGTCAAATAAACGCCAGAGCAAAACGCTAAGAGAAATGTTATTATTTACTTATATCCCACCTTTTCCCTCCAAGGTGGTATACGTGGTTCTCCCTCTCCTCATTTAATCCCCACAACGACCCTGTGAGGTAGGTTAGGCTGAGAGGCCATGACCGGCTTACACAGTGGTTTCACTTCACCCTCCGAGGCATACTCCATTGCCTCTTGAGACAGATGGATCATAGAATCCTAGGATGCCAGCAAAATGGTTGTTTCTTCCAGACCCTCCAAGTGTCCCTATTTTCCAGGGACGTCCCTGATTTAGAGAAGCCATCCCGGTTTCTGATTTGATCCCAGAATGTCCCGCTTTTCCTTAGGATGTCCCTATTTTCATTGGAGAAATGTTGGAGGGTATGGCGTTATCTGACCCCTGAGCTGTCTGAAGGCAATCCTGTTTGGGAAGGCTTTTTTAAAAACCTTCAATGTTTTATTCTGTTTTTTATATATGTTGGAAGCTGCCCAGTGTGGCTGGGGCAACCCAGTAAGATGTGTGGGGTATAAACAGTAAAATTATCCTTATGGAATGGGACATCCCTATTTTCGTCGGAAAATGTTGGAGAGTTTGTCCTTCTAAATCTGGGAGCAGGAAGAGGGACAATGGCAGAGGGGCTTTTTAACCCCTTCTCAGAACCCACTAGTCCCAATCCCCTTTTACCCGCCACAGCCAAAGTCTCTGCCTTTACACACAAGCGCATTTAATGTGCAAAACAGGCTGTGGCTTGGACAATTTAAGGTGCTGCTTCAGTGAAACACTGCTGCCCTCTGTTGATGGAAAATATAATTTTATTTTTTCAAAGGATTTTGCACCCACTCAATTCACTTTTAGGTTTTAACTACAATCTACCTTTGGATAACTCTGGGATTCAACTCTGAGGAAAAAATTGTTCTCTCTCACCACCCGGTGTCAATATTTCTTTTCTTTTAATTACCCTTGAAGTTGCTTTAAGAAGGGAATGGGGGTGGGAAGGGAAGCCTGCAAATATTTGCTGCTGGATCGTACCACAGCAGGCATATGCAAACTCGGCCCTCCAGATGTTTTGGGACTACAACTCCCATCATGCCTAGCTAACAGGACCAGTGGTCAAGGATGGTGGGGACTGTAGTCTCAAAAAATATCTGGAGGGCCGAGTTTGCCTATGCCTGTACCACAGCTTCCATAGAATCAGTGTTGAAGGGGACTCCAAGAGTAGTAGTAGTAGTAGTAATAATAATAATAATAATAATAATAATAATAATAATAATAATAGTAATTTATTTATACCCCACCTATTTTGTTGGGCGGCTTCCAACAAAACACTAAAATACAATAACCTATTAAACATTAAACACTTCCCTAAACAGGGCTGCCTTCAGATGTCTTCTAAAAGTTTAGTAGTTATTTTTCTCTTTGACATCTGGTGGGAGGGCATTCCGTAGGGCGGGTGCCACTACCGAGAAGGCCCTCTGCCTGGTTCCCTGTAACTTGGCTTCTCGCAGGGAGGGAACTGCCAGAAGGCCCTCAGCGCTGGACCTCAATGTCCGGGCAGAACGATGGAGGTGGAGACACTCCTTCAGGTATACTGGACTGAGGCCATTTAGGGCTTTAAAGGTCAGCACCAACACTTTGAATTGTGCTCGGAAACGTACTGGGAGCCAATGTAGGTCTTTCAATGTAGGTGTTATATGGTCTCGGCGGCTGCTCCCAGTCACCAGTCTAGCTGCCGCATTCTGGATTAGTTGTAGTTTCCGGGTCACCTTCAAAGGTAGCCCCACGTAGAGCACATTGCAGTAGTCCAAGCAAGAGATAACCAGAGCATGCACCACTCTGGCGAGACAGTCTGCAGGCAGGGAGGGTCTCAGCCTGCATACCAGGTGGAGCTAGTAAACAGCTGCCCTGGACACAGAATTGACCTGTGCCTCCATGGACAGCTGTGAGTCCAGAATGACTCCCAGGCTGCACACCTGACCCGCTGCAATGCAGGAATTTCAAAACATGGTCCCCCATCCAATTTGAAACCATAATGGACCCTGCTTAGCTTTGTAAACGCGATAGCATTTTTATTGTTGCTTCACTAGGACGCTCCATTAAATAAAATATGCCTCAAGGCCTTCCTCATTCCACAGAAACCGGCACCAACTTTCTGCCGCCGCCGTGCCAATTCTCTTGAGGTCGCACCCACAGAATACATTTTAAAGCACCCTTATGCCTCTTAAGCATCTGTGGCTTTGTTGGAAATTAAAATAGATTGAAGGAATAAAACCTGTCATGACTTCTCCCAGAGAATCCTGGGAACTAAGCGAGGATTATCTTGACTTGATGGCCTCTGACAGGTTCGCATTAAATTTAGCATGGTTGCCACATGGGCCCAGCCCTGCACCGACCAATTTTAGCTGCCTTAATAAGTATTAGGCGTCTGGTATCTCAAGCAGGGTTTAATTTTGACAGGTGGGTGGGCACATCCAAGGACAGGTTGGCTTTCCACTCCGAAAATACAGCCTCGAATCTTCGTTGGAGCTGGAACAAAAGCAGTGTTCACCAATGGTTAAAGCTGGGTTTGTTTTTTTAATTTTTTTTTATTCAAAATTAAAACAAAACATATTATCCAAAAAAAAAAAAAGCTGGGTTAATTGGAAGAGAAACTGCAGGGAAAAGCTCAGAGTCCAAGGCTGCGGTCCTAGCTTCACTTACCTTGGAGCAAGCCCCATGAAATTCAGTAGGACTTGCTTCTCGGTAGACATGTTTAGGATTTTGCTGTTAAGGAGAGGCTGGCTAGATTGCTTGTTGGGTAGGCAGAAACGGGGTCATAAGGGGGAAAACATAGGGAGAGAAGGTTTGAAGAACAAAGATCTCTGGCTTACTGCATTACAAGGCCTAGGGCAAGGAGGGATCACCTTTTGTCAAGGGCCGCATTCGCTCAGGGGTAATCTGTTGAGGGCCACATGCCAGGTGGAGGACTGAGTTAGCGGAGGTAGAATCAGAGACAAATTAGCTCATTTGGAATAAAGACTGCTCTGCTGCAAGCCTTGCCCTGGCGGCAACCTAAAATTAGAATTCCCAAACCTCTTCCGGAGTATTCGGAAATAAACCCTTCTGAGTTTTACGGGGTTACTCTCAAGTAAGATGATTTTGTGTGTCTATGTGCAGCAGACCCGATAACAGCTGCTGGAAAGTGAGTGAAAGTAACTCCTTCCTGACTTCGCTGTGGGTTAAACCACTGAGCCTAGGACTTGCTGATCAGAAGGTCAGCGGTTCGAATCCCCGCGACGGGGTGAGCTCCCGTTGCTCAGTCCCTCTCCTGCCAACCTAGCAGTTCGAAAGCACGTCAAAATGCAAGTAGATAAATAGGTACCGCTCTGGCAGAAAGGTAAACGGCGTTTCCGTGTGCTGCTCTGGTTCGCCAGAAGCGGCTTAGTCATGCTGGCCACATGACCCGGAAGCTGTACGCCGGCTCCCTCGTCCAAAAAAGTGAGATGAGCGCAGGAACCCCAGAGTCGGTCACGACTGGACCTAATGGTTAGGGGTTCCTTTACCTTTACCTTCACAGAAGCCTACCGATTTGTTCACAGATAGCCGACAGAGAAGACTTCGCTCCCTGAACTGTACAACCAGGAAGAACTAGGATACTGCTCTGAAACTGCATGGGCTGATGAGAGCAGGGACATATTTTAAAGCCAAGGAAAACAAAGAGGAAATTAGCAGGAGAGAGGGAACTCTGATGAGGTGGGGGCTGCTTGAGGTGTCAGGGGCCACATAAAGAGAGGCTGGGGGCTGGCAGCTGGTCACCCACCTGTAGCCCATGGAGCGGAGGAACTGCACATTAATAGCATCCAAAGGACAATTAGAAGCTTGTGGATATAGGGCGACTCGTTTAAGAAATGCCAAGCAGGGGGAATTTCTCAGGAATCTAGTGGAAAGCTCACCAGTTTCTCAGGGTGAGCCACTATAGCGGTCTTCTCAGCCTTTGGTTCTTGGATATTGTTGGACTACAACTCCCATCATTCCTAGCCAGCAGGGCTGATGGGAGTTGTAGTCCCAACATCATACAGGGACCTAAGCTTGAGGAAGGCTGCAGTAGAATGTGTATTACTTTCCAGGCACAATTCAAAGCGCTGGTTTGAAGATAAAAATCTAGGATGGTTTGGGCTGTATGTACTTTCTAGACAGCTTCTTTCCCCCGATCCACATCTGCCTCTTGAACTCATAGCAATCTGCCACAAGCAGAGAGAACAGCCACAGGATGGCACCCTCCAGCCACCAAATCTAGGCAAGAGATCATGAAGCACGAGTGTCGAAAGTGAGGGTCTTTCCTTTGGACAGTAAAAAGGTAAAGGGTAAAGGGACCCCGACCATTAGGTCCAGTCGTGGCCGACTCTGGGGTTACGGCGCTCATCTCGCTTTATTGGCCGAGGGAGCCGGCATACAGCTTCCGGGTCATGTGGCCAGCACGACTAAGCTGCTTCTGGAAAACCAGAGCAGCGCACGGAAACGCCGTTTACCTTCCCACTGGAGTGGTACCTATTTATCTACTTGCACTTTGACGTGCTTTCGAACTGCTAGGTGGGCAGGAGCAGGGACCGAGCAACGGGAGCTCACCCTGTTGCGGGGATTCGAACCGCCGACCTTCTGGTCGGCAAGCCCTAGGCTCTGTGGTTTAACCCACAGTGCCACCCGCATCCCTTTAAGGCCACCTTTAAACCCCACACTTAAGTGAAAGGTATGTGGACACACGCCTCTCTCCTTGAAAGCAGGCAAGAGGCGTTAACACAGTTGAAGGACACAATCCACCCAGCCATAAACACTCAAGCGGGTGGAGAAAGGTTAGTGCAGCATTCGCAGAAGCCTGAAAGGCTGTATTTGGCTTCTTGACCCAAGGCTCTCCAGTCCACCCTGCAGCTTGTTTTTGCGAAGGAAGGCATTTCCCCTTATATTTATTTATTCGCTTTAAAGGCAAACATAGCTGTCAACAGTCCCTTATTTGGCGGGAAAGTCCCTTATCCCAGTGCAGTGTCCCGCTGCTGTCCCTTAAATTTCCCGGGTTTCAAAGGAAGCAGCTTCTCTCCCTCCCTCCCTGCCGGCCAGGGAGGAGGGAGGCTCCAACTGTGTTGCTTGGCTGCGTTGCTCACCCAATAAGGAGTCTAAGAACGACTGGGGGGTGGAGCTTGCATGCTTTGTGCCGATCAAATCGGCTGCGTTGCCTGGGGACTTGCCTTTGCTCAGCACTTCCCAGCAGAGAGGTGACGGTGGTTTTCTTTGCTCCATCCCCTTTGCCAGGTTGCTGCGCTGTGGGAACCACCCCTTGAGGCTTCGTTTGGCTGCTGGTTGACTAAATCCCTTATTTTGGCTGCTGATCCCTTATTTTTGAGGCTGCTGGTCCCTTATTTTCAAATCTGTAAGTTGACAGCTATGAAGGTAAAGGCATCCTTGACCGTTAGGTCCAGTTGCGGACGACTCTGGGGTTGCGCGCTCATCTCGCTCTATAGGCCGAGGGAGCTGGTGTTTGTCCACAGACAGCTTCCGGGTCATGTGGCCAGCATGACTAAGCCACTTCTGGTGAACCAGAGAAGCACAGAAACACAATTTACCTTCCCGCTGGAGCGGTACCTATTTATCTACTTGCACTTTGACGTGCTTTCGAACTGCTAGGTGGGCAGGAGCAGGGACCGAACAACGGGAACTCACCCCGTCATGGGAATTCGAACCACTGACCTTCTGATTCGCAAGCCCTAGGCTCTGTGGTTTAGACCACAGCGCCACCCGCGTTCCCTTATTCGCTTTACACGTTGTCTTATTGCCAAGGCACCGAAGGTGGTATCCAGCTTTGCCATTCTCCCACCCACTCTCCGGCAGAGAGCAACACCAAGACGTGCAGAAATAAATCCCTGCCCTCCTTCTTGCCCAGCAGAATGGTGTCCTCAGGCCCTGGTTTTGGGAACGTTCTGACCAAAGCAAGTCCTGATGGTGTCTTTGCCTCCCTCCCTCCCCCTCCAGGGAAAGGAAGAGACCTGCTTGTTCATTAAGATTGCTGGAAGGTCTCCTGATGGTGGTGCCATTAGCTGAGTCAGGATACATGGGGTAGTGCCTCTGCCCTTCAGAAATAAGGGAGGTGCAAACAGTGATACATCTTAGTCACCTGTTTAAGGCCTGTTTTCGTAGGCTTTATTAGCAAGCTTGGAATATGCACTTCTTCTCATGGGCAGGATTTTATCTGACTGCGTTTTGTGACCTGCTCCTGTGTCATTCAGATGGAGAGCGGCATATAATTATTTTAAAATGAATACTTCAACTAAACCAATGGACGGTTTCTACAAAAACCTGCGGCTCGATTAACCAGGGACACTCACCTTGTTAAAAGCATCTTCCAGCAGGCAGGTGAAACCACCCAGGTCCGCTTTTCATTGCAGAGTTTATGCAGAAGTAGACA
This sequence comes from Podarcis muralis, assembly GCF_964188315.1. Classification (NCBI taxonomy): domain Eukaryota; kingdom Metazoa; phylum Chordata; class Lepidosauria; order Squamata; family Lacertidae; genus Podarcis; species Podarcis muralis. The sequence goes on from NC_135661.1 coordinate 83,413,307, forward strand.
TACTACATAGTTCTTCAAATACACTGTCAACTTCACAGTCATAAACAATGTTCCCGGCATTTCTGCCACTATTTACACTAGAGCTTTTATTTGTTAAAGCACCTGGGACAAAAAATATTCCAAAAAACCTATTCATTTTTGCCATTAGGGAGTTTTGGTCTTTTTACTCCATTGGGTGTGATTAAAAGAGTCTCATGCAATTTTTTCAAGCAAACAAACCTTCCTTGTGGATTTTAAGCAAAAGTTGGATGGCCATCTGCCATGGATGCTTGAGCCGAGTTTCCTGCCTCGCAGGGGGTTGGACTAGATGACCACAGGGTCCCTTTCTGTTCTACAATTCTATGATTCTGTAGATCAAGGGAAGCAGGTTAAAATGCCCTTCTCTTCCGATTCAACACACAGCTTGATTTAAGACATCCTTCTACCCCGAGATACACAGACGTATCAGGGTAGCAAAGTGCCCCCCCCCCAAATCCTGTGCCAATTGATTAGTTTCTGTTAAGTAAGGTTAACTCAATCAAAAGGATTTTAATGAATTGACTTTAGACTGCAGTTTAACTCCAAACACGAGGTAGGTTTGCATTCAGGATAGCATTATCAACTTTTTTCTAATGTCATTAGAACTGGGCCTATAACAGCAGCTGAACAGATTTTCTTTTCCTTCCTAACCATGATCTTCATGCCAGGAAAAGGTTCGCTTCCTAAATTACTCTTTTTGATAGGTGTCAAGGGTTCCCAAACTTCCATGTGCCAAGCTAATTCAACGCTGTTATCTCCAAACATCCAGTTATATAAAACAAGATGTCACATTTGCAGAGAGCACTAGAGTAAGGGACGGAGGCTGCAATCCTAACCCCGTTTGCCTGGGAGTAAGCCCCACGGCACGCAATAGGACTTGCTTCTCACTAGGCAGTTAGGATGGTGCTGTAAGCTACGAGCCAAGCGTTCATGGTTCAAATGTCACCACTGCTATGAATGCACTCGGTAGACTTAGGCAAGCTACACTTCCCTTAGCCTCAGACCTGCAATACGAGTACAGTGGTACCTGTACGAACTTAATCCGTTCCGGAAGTCCGTTCTTAAACCAAAACCGTTCTTAAACTGAGGCGCGCTTTCCCTAATGAGGCCTCCTGGCGCTGGTACCCTTCCACCATTCGACTTCCGTTCTTAGACCGAGGTAAAGTTTGCTAACCTGAACACTACTTCCGGTTTTGCGGAGTTCGTAAACCGAATAGTTCGTAAACAGGGCTGTTCCTAAACCAAGGTACCACTGTATACGGTAAAGGTAAAGGTGAAGGTACCCGTGACCATTAGGTCCAGTCATGACCGACTCTGGGTTTGCAGCGCTCATCTCGCTTTATTGGCCGAGGGAGCCGACGTACAGCTGGTCATGTGGCCAGCATGACTAAGCCGGCTCCCCTCGGCCAATAAAGCGAGATGAGGCGCACAGAAACGCCGTTTACCTTCCCGCTGGAGCGGTACCTATTGATCTACTTGCACTTTGACGTGCTTTCGAACTGCTAGGTTGGCAGGAGCAGGGACCGAGTGACGGGGGCTCACCCCATCGCGGGGATTCAAACCGCCGACCTTCTGATCGGCAAGTCCTAGGCTCTGTGGTTTAACCCACAGTGCCACCCACGTCACTTACCTGTATACAGTAATAATGGCCTATCCTACAAAGAGATTACCAAGACAAGGGACACGAAGTGCTCTGTACACTCAAAGAGGTGCTGTATGAAAATTACTGGCAACCCATACTTTTTTGCTTTTTAAAATTTCCAACAGCACTGCAAACCACAGGGTTGTCTCGCTTTGTGTGAAAGTGGGATCTGGCAAGGTCTTCCTCAAACCACCATTAAGCAAAAATTAAGGAAGCAAATATGTTGTCATTCAACATTTATTATTTTTTCTTTACTGCCTCAAGATGAGTAGTCCCTATTGGTACAAAGGTCAGAGTCACAGACACAAGACAAATGGAAAATAAGGGGGGTGGGATTTAGAAAGCACTCCTTGCCTAGACAAAAATAAAAAAGACTAACCAAAGAAAGAGAGTGTAGTGTTCTTTGCAGATATTTTACAGACCGAAGACCAAAAGCTCTTTATCATTGAAATGCCTATTATCTACTTAAAGTTGTGTGTACAAAACCAGGTATTTCAAAAGTGTCCCCTGTTGGGTTTTTATTATTTTTTTGCAATTCTGAAAAAAAATAATACAAAAAACAACATCCAGAAGTCTTACAGGTTTCAAAGGATTTTTTTTTTTTTTGCTTGTACATGATGAATAGGAATCAAGTCTCCCGATCTTGGAGAGGTACTACAATAGATTATCTAACGTTTTCTCACATGTCCTAGCCACTACAAACAGGAGTAGGAGGGGGGTGGAAAATAAAACCTGGAGTGTATTCCAAGTACACTGCACAAGCAGGGGCGGGGCTGCCTGGGGGGGGCATAAATGTTAGAAGGGGGAGGGGGAGGAGAACTTAAGCCCTTTCGCCACGGATGCGGCGAGCCAGCTGTATGTCTTTTGGCATGATGGTGACCCGCTTGGCATGGATGGCACACAGGTTGGTGTCCTCAAAGAGACCCACAAGATACGCCTCGCTGGCTTCCTATTGAGACAAGGAGATTCAAGTTAAAATAATGGAACTGCTTTGCAGGGAACAAGTTTTGAAATGCACAAGCGTGGGAGGGGGGCGGATACAAAACACAAGCAGCAAGGTTTTGCAACAGATTATCTGTGTGTTGACATACTCATGGATTTCAAAATGCTAGCTCTTCGCCTTGCACGCAACAGAAGGCCGATCGCATACATTACCTGCCTGCTGAAGGGATACACGCAATTCAATTCCCTTGGAATTTTTGGAACTTTGGAGAAGGGAGCATCGCCAGATGGAGCAGGAGAGAAATATCGACAACGTCTTATTCACACCCCAAGCTCCCAAGAGGAGGAGACGCTGCCACACTCTTATCTCAGTTTCATCTTTTGACAGCGACACTTACCTTCTTTTTAAAGAAGTGGAAGGACCTTGCTTGCTATGGCAGCAGCTGTTCCTCCCTTACTTTCGAGCACAGATGGTCGCTGCCAGAACAAGCATGACCTCCAAAGGAGGAGGTGGTGGTGGAAGACTGGAAGGGAGGGTGTGACAGCTCCTTCTCATTTCTCTTCTCCAAGCCTGCCTCAGCCCATCTAATAGTTTCAACAGTGGCAGAGAACCTGTGGCTCCCCAGATGTTGCTGAACTACAACTCCCATCATCCTTGGCCACGTTGGCTGGTGGGAGCTGGGCATCCAAGAGCATCTGAATCAGCACAGGTTCCCCACCCCCTCTTTATCAACTGAGCTGCAATAAGGGCAGAAAGCACCTTTCCAAACCCCAGCACAGCAGAAAGCAGCACAACACATCCTCCACAGCAACTCTCTCAGGCACAAGTCTCTAGGTCACATCTAGCATGTCCAACGGATGCCAGATGCAGCTTATGAATTTAGAAGGTGACAACGGCGGAAGTGTCAGAGGGAGAGTTTCTAGAAATATCAAGCAGCTCAAGAGAACAGTCTGAGGGCACGTGACACAGCTTGCGCTTCAGAAAGCAAGCAGGGTTTCTTTTTGGCCTTTAAACTCCCAGAAAGGAGCAGCCCTCTGGCACCAGGCATAGTCTTCAGGACGAAGAAGGGAGAGGCAACAAGGAGACGAGGCACAAACCTGCAGCGCTCCGATGGCAGCACTCTGGAACCGCAGGTCTGTCTTGAAGTCCTGAGCGATTTCACGAACCAGACGCTGGAATGGCAACTTGCGGATCAGCAATTCTGTGGATTTCTGGTACCGCCGGATCTCTCGCAGTGCCACGGTGCCAGGCCTGGGAGAAATGACAGTCATACCTCATGTTACGTTTGCTTCATGTTACGTTTTTTCAGGTTGCATCCCACAGCGACCCGGAAGTACCGGAAAGGGTTACTTCTGAGTTTCGCCGCTCGTGCATACGTGCAAAATGACATCACACGCATGCACAAAAGCGGTGAATTGCAAACTGCGTGTGTGCAAACGCGCCGCTGCGGGTTGCGTTCTTTTCATGTTGCGAACGGGCCTCCAGAACGGATCCTGTTCGCAACCAGAGGTGCCACTGTATAGGGAAATAGCAGTCATCTCCCTCCAACCTTGCTAACGCAGCCAGAGGTCATGAGGATGGAGGGAAACAGGGTAGAGAAACTGAGCAGCAACCCCTCCTTCCCAAATCCCCAGCACCATGACAGCTTTGGAGAGCACTTTTACTTGATGCTAGGGGCTGACCAGATTGTAGGCTTGAGAGCAGTTGCCTGGCTTCTCTGTGCTCCCCACCCTACCCCACCATGTACTGGCCAAAAAACTGAGCTGCTATCGAGTGCCTGTTCCAAATACCTGTAACGGTGAGGTTTCTTCACTCCACCAGTGGACGGTGCACTTTTCCGGGCGGCTTTGGTGGCCAGCTGCTTTCGAGGAGCTTTCCCGCCAGTGGATTTACGGGCAGTCTGCTTGGTACGGGCCATCCTGGGTGGTCCTTAAGCTGCAAGAAACCTGCTAAGGGAATGGAGTGCAGATGAATTTATGGGGAAACAGGGACACTTTTGATAGCTCTGTGTCCAATTTGCACTGTAAGGTACTACACACTAGCAACTCTGGGGCCTTGGGCTCAGTTTACAAACCCCATTTCATGGTAAAAACATCTATGAACAGAATGCAGTGGTACCTCGGGTTAAGTACTTAATTCGTTCCGGAGGTCCGTTCTTAACCTGAAACTGTTCTTAACTTGAAGCACCACTTTAGCTAATGGGGCCTCCTGCTGCCACCGCGCCGCCGGAACACGATTTCTGTTCTCATCCTGAAGCAAAGTTCTTAACCCGAGGTAATATTTCTGGGTTAGCGGAGTCTGTAACCTGAAGCGTATGTAACCTGTGGTACCACTGTACATTTATAAAAAAGGGGGGAAACCTCTAGATTTTCAGTGAACATTCCCCAAAACCAGAAAGCACAACCCTGTCAATAACAGAAGCTAGGTTTTGGAAGGAACCTAATGGGCTATCCATAGCAGCACCCCAGAAGAACCACCTGCTGTATATATGACTCCTCAATTTTGTCCAAAAGCCTGATGCATCATCTTCAATCGTAGCTTCTTTAAGCAATTCAGGTGCCTTATTCAGCTGCCTGAACCAATTCAGTTTGGCTATCTAGCCAGCACAGTAGACGGTATCAAGAGAACTGTTGAAGCTTTAGCAGATGGACACATGACATGCCGAGCCCCACTTTCTCTGGAAACTTATTTCAACACCTGATAAAGTCCTAAATTTAAAATATTTACATGATGCATTACCTATATCTACTTTTTTGTCATTTCATCTGAGGCACATATGCATTTAACAGTCGAAAGAGCAGGAGCCTTAAAGTTCACTTGCATAGAAAGATGAAGTGCGGGAGAAATATAAAGCTTTACACTAGCAGTAAAGTAGTTCTTGCTGTCTACACCGACACCACAGTAGGATGTGAACTACTCCTGTTTACTTGTATCTGCACCTACAGAGATTAATTACTTCAGTCAGGAAAAGAAAAAGCCCTTCTGGGAGCGCAAGTAGTTTTTCTTCTGATCAGAAATCACTTAAGTCGGCAGTGTCTGGCATTATACACGGGGACATGCAAAAAGAGGGTCTAATTAAAGAACATATCTCATTCGTGTGTCTCAGCTCCACAATATATTCCCTCTGTTTCACCCTTTGTCATACATGCTGCTCCACAGACCTTTCCCTCTGCTCCTCCCCCTTTAAAAAATCAAGCAGGCATCAGCTAACATAAGACTGCAATCCTATACTTGGAAGTAAGTTTCATGGAACTCAATCTTACTTCTGAAAATGCACAGATAGGCTTACACGGTAAAAACCAGAAGGCCCAAGAAATGCATCTGCCATATTTTAATACAGAGAATTACTTTAATACAGAGCATTAATTTCCAGAGGTCTGTTGCAGCAAAACAATAATCTTGTGGCACCCTAAAGGCTTATGGTTGCAGCCATTGCTAGTCATACTCAAGAGTAGACTCAATGAAATTAATGGGTATGACTAACATGGGTTTATTATTAATTAGGTACCTTATTTATGTGATTGCAAGCTGTTTCAAATTGTTTTTAATATTATGTTTTAATTGGTATAACCTGCCCTAGTACCTGAGAGTGAAGGGCGGGTAATAAACTATAATAATAAAAATAATGAATTTTAATCGGTCTACTCCGGGTGGAACTTACTTGGATACAACTCTTAAAAATTATTATGGCAGAAACTTTCATGGTGTTAGAATTCACTTTATTAGACGCAGTAACTTTTCCCAGTAGGAAAAGGTCAGAGAAAAGTCAGCAGGAAAACAACTTAAGACAACACTTCCTAGCTTCCTAATTCTGGGAGAGAGTAAAAACTAGCAAGGATGCAGTATTGGAGAGGGAAACACTGTATGAAGAAACTAATCAAATGGCAGTAATGGCTCTGAATCAGAATCTGGTTCTGTAACATTGCTGGCATTCATTATTCCTCAATGAACAATTACTGGGTGTGAGAATGTGGATGTTTTGTAGAAGCCATGCTTCCTTGCTCATATCTCAGTTCTATTCTGGATTCAAAACCTCTACCTTCACTGCTAGAAATAAAAAGTAACATTAGACATGCTGAATTCAAAGAGCTTCCTAAACTATCTCCAGTATTTGTAAAGCAATCTCACAAATATAAATTAAGACCACAAAACATAAAAACCTTAACAACAACCAATGCTACAATATTATTTTTATACTTCTACATTCTCTGGGGTGAAAAAAATCTGCTATCAAAGTGCACAAGCAAATTTATAGTTTTTTAATTTCTAAAATACCTGAGGGGTGAAGAACCTAGCCAAACCAACTGTTTCGCCTTCAAGTGTGTGTGTGTGTGTGTGTGTGTGTGTGAGAGAGAGAGAGAGAGAGAGAGAGAGAGAGAGAGAGAGAGAACACGAACAATATTGTGTGAACAGCAGTGGGAGAGCACCGCACCTGGCTCACAGTGAAAATAGCCTGCACCTGGCTCAAATTCATCAAGGCTGTAATTCATCTAAGTAAACTTGTTCAGGATTGCACTATATCCGCACCACCACCACCCCAGCAAAAAACCCCAAAAAAACCTTCCATTACCACTTACAAACGGCTTTAAAATCCTAGACACATACTGTGTCTAGAGACCGAGCCTTATGAGGAATCCTGGAAAAGAGGAGACTGAGAAGAGATTCTATAAGCCATCTTCAAATATATTAAGGGCTGCCACATGGAAGATGGAGCAAGCTTGCTAGCTCCTGCTCTGGATGGCAGGACGCCAACAAATGGCTTCAAGTTAAATAAGAAAGGAGATTTCAACTAAACATCAGGAAGAACTTTCTGACAGTAAGAGCAGATTGATGGTGGAACAGTCACCCCCCTGGTCTGGATGAGGTTGGTGGAGGCAGTTCCCCATTCGCCCTAACTGGACATAGTCTCCACAGCTGATTCTGTAAAACCTAACTTTAGAAAAACCAGAGTTAGCAGCAAGGCCAAAGAAAAGGAGCCGCCTGTCGTCATTAGGTGGTCCTGGCAAACAGAAGAGGCAGTTGCCATGGTAACCACAGCCCCCCTCCACATCCCCTTCTGGTGGGTGGGGAGCACGTGCAGTAAAAACATTAGGAAAGCGGGGGGGGGGGTTGTTGTTTGTTCACAGGGAGGGGCTGCGATGACCTCTGGGAACAGGAAGCATTGGGGCGGCTCCATGGCCAGGACACCTGGGGAACACCTAGGAGCCACACCGCAAATGGACTACACGCCCCAGGAGCCTTTGCGGAGACCGCTTCCTCCTATTGGCTGCCCGGAGTCAGGTGGCATAAAAGCACTCCCCCCACCCACACCCGCAGGCCGCAGAAGCCTTTCTTCCCGACTGGCCAGCGCGCGGCCGGCCAATTGGTTTGTAACCCGGGAGAGCAAAAGGGGGAGGGGGAGGGCACAGAAAAATGCTCCTCGGCGATTGACACCGGCTGCCGACCAATCCCATCCCGAGCTCCCTCAGGGGTTTCGGGCCTATCAGCGAAGCGGCCGTCACCCTCGCTCTTTCAGCCAATAGGCGGCGGGATGCAGACGGAAGGCGGGACTTGGCGTCTAAGCGTTGGCGTGTGGGGGGGGGGGAGAGAAATGAAGGAGCGAAGGCATCGCCTCAGACGACCTCGGTTTCCAGTTGCCCCCCTTTACTTCCCTCCCCTCACCCAACAGGACAAGAGCGCGCGGGGAGCGGGGTTCGGCCGGCGGCCCCTCGCGGCGTTTTCGTTACCTGAGCTGTTACGCCTCGCGCTTCAGCGGCCGTTGGTGCCGTTTGGTCGTCCCGCGGCGGCGCTCGCGCTGCTCTCCGCTCCCTTCCCGCTTTTCCCGCCAGCCCCAACAGAAAATGGCGGGTTCCAGGGCCAGGCTATTTAACCATCATGCAACGGGGCTGGAGCGGGGTGGGGGAGGGGGAGGGAACGGCTGGAAGAAGCGGCGGGTCGGCTGAGGTGAACGAGGCTCCTCGGGAGCCATCTTGCGCGCCTCGCCGACGCCTCAGCGAGGCCCTCTCCGCCTCTGCTCCCGCACGGAGAGCCCCAGAAAGAGAAAGCCATGAAACGCCAGGGTTTCCTTCCACATTTCACATATAGCAACGGTTGCCCTCGCCACAAATATCTAGCCGTCGTCTAAAAGAAGCTGCTCTGGTGCAGACTATATAGACACTATAAATTGTGCCAAAAGCAATGTGTTTTAATGGAGCTGTGCCCAGCCAAGCCATGCTCCATTCTTCCAGCAGAATGGTCGGTTTACATGCGAGTCGAACTGAGTCTCTCTCGCATGTGGTTCTGAAATAATCGCCTCAACGCGTTTTGTAACAAAAAATCACACCTGTAATAATATCAAAGGAATGCGAACTGCAGTTGCGCAGAATTGGGCCTATGTGGATCACGTCCACAGCAACTTAAAATATTTTTTGTTGCAGCATGGGTAAACGATCACTCTTTGTTCACAATCATCGTCGTGATCTCAAATAATTTGATTTCCATAGGATCCTCACCACAGATTCCATGGAATCCTAAATGGATTCTGTGCCATGTGGAAAGAGTAAAATTGCACACTAGTGAACTTACCATAAGCAATTGGACATCATGTTTCCTCAGGAACAAACTTTGTGGTTTTAGGTCAGTGGCAGGTCATTCGAATCTTTTGTCTGTTCTAGTCTTTGTTAACTACTGGATTTGCTTTTAGGTGAACATGGATAGAAACAAGCAGGGTGGCTGCAATTCTAAGAGCGTATACTAGGGAGCAAGTCCCATCAGGACTTAGACCTGCTTAAAAACACATGGGACTGAATTGTACACAGCAAACATTTATGGTTTGGCAGGCAACTATAAAAAGAGGAAACTCCTACAGAAATAAGAGGCTGTTGGTATGTGAAAAACTCTTAATTAACAGAAACTGCAGCTTGATTCTTTACATTAAATGCACGCACACGTCATTGAGAAAAAACCAAAAAACTATGGGACTCTTAAGTGTACTGCTTGACAGCAGTTTCCCTAACAGCAGAGGGGGAAGAGCGGTGGGTCTCAGGCGGTTTTGGTCTCAACTTGGTTTATTGCGACGGGAAATTCACATTTTTTAGTAAACCTATATTCCAAACAAAGCCCTATATTCCAAACAAAGTGCTTGATTAACCTGGAGGTAGGCTGTATGAACTCTGTATTGATTTGTAATGTTTTGTTGGTCTCTGGACCGTAATAAAGATTTATTACCTCTGGACCGTAATAAAGATTGTTGTTGTTGTTGTTTAGTAAACCTGTATTCTTCCCTTCCTCCCAAAGAAGCTCAGGACATTAACATCCACAGAGAGGTCCCTGCAGTTGAAGTGGCTCAGGAATTCATAGCTTCCGTGACAACCATGGGGCTGTCTCAGTTTATATCCAGACCTTCTCATGTTGCAGAACACTCTTGGCTTGGTCTTTTGTCAGTTGGAGGCAGGGAATGGAAGCAGGGGGCTGAAGCCCCTAGCAGCTTATATCGTACTATATAGTATAGTAGGTAGGTGGGTTTTTGGCATCAAGGGGGATATGCACCAGGAGGTTAGAAAACTCCTCACCCTATCGTATGTGGAGCTTTTCTGAGGGAGAGGAAAAATACTCTGTTCCCCCCCTTTCCTATTCTAAAGACATTCCCCAGCCCCCTATCTTGCAATCTAATGCTTAGGTTTTGAACTGGCTACTAGCCCTTTGGAGCTTAGAAAGGGGGAAAGCTAATTCCTTAGCCCTGAACCACAGCATTCTGTAAAGCTTTACTTACAGGCTAGTGGGATCATTGTTGCTGGAGTGTGGGAACAAGCCACATAATTTACATTATGCTCCCCCACCCTACACCCTTGCTGCTAATACTAAATATAATGCATCTGTATTTCTTTCTGCTTCCCCCACTGACCCCTCCATTCTTGTTATTCTGTTTGCAAGCAATCCACAGGCATTTAGCAGATTGCATCTTTTTCACATAGCATCAAAGAATTGTAAAGTTGGAAGGGACCCTGAGGGTCATTAGTACAACTGTCTGCAATGCAGGAAACTCAGCTAAAGAATCCACGACAAATTAACCTCTGCTTAAAGACCTAAGGGGTAAGGGATGCGGGTGGCGCTGTGGGTAAAAGCCTCAGCGCCTAGGGCTTGCCGATCGAAAGGTTGGCGGTTCGAATCCCCGTGGCGGGGTGCGCTCCCGCTGCTCGGTCCCAGCGCCTGCCAACCTAGCAGTTCGAAAGCACCCCCGGGTGCAAGTAGATAAATAGGGACCGCTTACCAGCGGGAAGGTAAACGGCGTTTCCCTGTGCTGCGCTGGCTCTCCAGATGCAGCTTTGTCACACTGGCCACGTGACCCGGAAGTGTCTCCGGACAGCGCTGGCCCTCGGCCTCTTGAGTGAGATGGGCGCACAACCCTAGAGTCTGTCAAGACTGGCCCGTACGGGCAGGGGTACCTTTACCTTTACCTTTAAAGACCTAAGGGAGACTGTTCCACTGTCAAATAGCTCTTAATGTCAGAAAGTTTTCCCCCTGATGTTTAGTTGGAATCTCCTTATCACTTGGATCCATCAATTCGGGCCCTACCCTCTGGAGCAGCAGAAAAGATGCTTGTTCCCTCTTCCATGTGACAGCCTTTGAGATAGATGGCTATCATGTCTCTTTCCCGGACTTAACATACCCAGCTCATTCAAGCATTCTTCCTAAGGCTTGGTTTCCAGACCCTTGATCATCTTGGTCCCCTCCTCTGCACATGTTCCGCCTTGCCAACATCCTTAAATTTATTGCTACTTGTTGCACGCTTCACACAGAGCAAGGAAATTAACTTATAAAAAAGGACTAGCTACTGTGTAGAGGATTCTTTTTTTAGACGAGAGAGGGAAGACTTGGCAACTTCCCAAGGCAGTTCTCTGCCTCAACATTTGCAATGTCTGGTTCAAATATTTTTCATCTAATTTGCGGGTTGAGAGGAGCAATGTTGGACCCCTGCCAAATGTCTCAATGTGTAACAGATACTTGGATGATCTCTGGTGGATGTTAGCTGTAAACAGTGAGCAAAACCAAAAACTATCAAAAGCCACTGTGGGCCAACAGCAGCAGTAAGGGATGGAATTATATAGTGCCACTATTTTCATAAGATATCCACTTAAGCCCCTATTGAGCAGTGCAAACTATTCTAAATGAGCCTAGCAACTCTGTTTTCAGCACAGAACTTTACATAAGGAACAAAGCTGACTAGTTTCTTGCTTTTGCTTGTTTGGAGTTCCTGACGTTGGACTGAGAATGTTTGGTACGGATTGTTTGCGCCAATATTTTAAATTATGAATTGCCCTGAGAGTGACAGATGAAGGGCGCTGTACAAATTTAATAACTAGTAACAGCTTGCTCCTTCACCCCCGTGACCACCATCTCAAGTTTAGGACACACAGCTCTCTACAGATCACTGTGAAAAGACCGTGCACATCTATTGAAACGCCCCTGAACTATATAGACCGTTGCGCTCTCACAACAGCTACTTCTTTTAAATCTAAATGCCATGCTTTGTTTCCCATTTCCATGCTGTCTTGTTGGGTCCTAGAATTTTTTCCACATGCCATTCTCTCATCCCATGACTTCCTGTTGAAGTTCAGTGCCTTCTGCACAGCAGCCATGCCTGTACAGAGAACACTAAACCAGAGGTGACAAACCTACAGCCTTCCAGATTTTGTTGGACAACGGTTTCCATCTTTTCCAATCATTGGCCATGCTGGCTGGGACAGATAGGAACTGGAATTCAACGGCACCTGGAGGGCCAGATTCCACATTTCTTTTCCCCCAGTGTATTTTTTATTAAATGTTTCACAATAATCTTCATAACAATTACCGTATTTTTCGCCCTATAGGACGCACTTTTCCCCCTCCAAAAATGAAGGGGAAATGTGTGCGCGTCCTATGGGGCAAATGCAGGCTTTCGCTGAAGCCTGGAGAGCAAGAGGGGTCGGTGCGCACCGACCCCTCTCGCTCTCCAGGAAGCTCTGTGCAACCCTTGGGAGACCGGCGCGACTTCGTGCCAGTCTCCCAAGGGTTGTGCAGAGCTGCCTGCATTCCAAAGCCCGGGCTTTGCGCAGCTCTCCAAAAGCCTGGGGAGACCAGCGCAACTTCCCGCCGGGCTCCCTAGGCTTGCGGATAGCAGGTTGTTCTGGGGTCGGGGGAAGCTCGGGCTTCCCCTGCGCCTGGGGGGGGGGGGAATATATATTTTTTTCTTTATTCCCCCACCCAAAAAAACCCACCTAGGTGCGTCCTATGGGGCAGTGCGCCCTATGGGACAAAAAATACGGTAAATTGTTTCATAAATTGACTTCCCACCCCACCTTGTGTTTTTACTCAAACCTTTTCTACTGCGTTATATCTTTATTGCAAAATGTTTCTCTGTTATCATTTTTCTTCTACAGCTTTTATTGCAAATCCTGCTTGCAATTTCATTAGACTATAATTTTTTTTAAAAATAGTCCACAAAAGGTCTCCACAATTCCCCTACGCTTCTTGGCAATAGTTTATCCTTGCCCCAGCACACTACAAAAGGCTGCACTTGAAACTGTTTCTTTGTGAGGAAGTCAAAGTGCTCAAACCAAGTACCCTGCTTCCCTGGAATTTTAGTTTGGTTAAGCAATTTAGGAATGGGATTGTTCCTGCTTTTAAGAAGCAGGGTGCACGCAGCCATATGTATACAATACAATACCATACCATAATGGTACAACATAACTGTGAGGAGAGCCACCATCTCCTCAACTCCATTCCCAGCTCTCTTGTTATGAAAACAAAAACCAAGAGCAATTTCATTTTGCGAAGCTCTGAAGGAACCACTTAATTCCTGCTTTGTAAGCAGCTTAGTACCCAAGTGATGGCATCCTGTTGGCATAGCAACGGCAGACCAGAGCTTCACATAAGCATCACAGTCGGGGACCTAAGAGCTCTTGCTCAGTATTTAAACTTGAGATTTAGCCCTTAAGCATTCTGCAATAGGTACAAATTGTGTGCCAAAACGTGCACCAAGCTGATTAGTGCCCTTTAAAATGAAAATATTTTGGATGAAATATGCACTGGCAAAATCAGTGGGAAGCTTCAATATACCAAACAAGATTAGATAATTTAAGGTGGAGCCCCTCTTGCTCCAGCAGCACTCCGTACTCCTGGTTTTACTTACAATGCTTCTCAATGTTTCTTCCAACTATGGAAAAAGAGGTCATGTTACTATTTGTAAATACAATTCAATGTTTTTCTGAGGATTACAGCAGACGTCACACATTTATGAAGATTGGAAATCAAATTTCACACATGCCTTAAAGGGGCGGGGGGAGAGAAAGGTATTTATTTGCAGAGTTTTATTCATCCCAACAACGCTATGGTGGTCTTGGGCAGTCACTAAATCAACTTCTGGAGGAGTCTTTTGCACTTGGATCTCTTTTCAGAAGAGGGTATACAGGCTACAAGAAGTTACGCTTTCACTGTGAGGGGATGGGAGAAGACTACAAAACTTCAATCACAGGATGAAATGGGCATGGAATACAAGGCAGCCATTCATCCATGGCACTCATATAAGCTCAGCTTTGATCTACGGTAGCTTAAGACCTTACTCTGGAAATAATGATATTATTATTTGTACCCTGCCCATCTGACTGGGTTGCCCCAGCCACTCTGGGCAGCTTCCAACATATATAATAACATAGTAAAACATTAAACCTTAAAAAGCTTCCCTATACAGGGCTGCCTTCAGATGTCTTCCAAAAGTTGTATAGTTTCTTATCTCCTTGACATCTGATGGGAAGGTGTTTCACAGGGGGGGTGCCACTACCAAGAAGGCCCTCGGTGCTGGATCTCCGTGCCCGGGCTCAACGACAGGGGTGGAGGGATAAAATATTATAAAAGAAGGTAAAGTATTGGTGTAAAAACGTAGATATCCTATGCCTCAACTTTGTGTAGTTACGCACAAATATGCAAGAGAATAAAGTGTTTCCACACAGGTTACAACTTGAAATGTCTTTTTATTGGATACCAAATGGACTCAATTTTTTCCCTCATCTTGCAACTTGAAAATCGGGAGTGGGGTGGGAAAGGAACAAGAAAGAATACTCAAGTTGCATGTTTTGGGCCTATATTAAATGAAATGTATTTTATTTTTTTTGTGGAAAAGGAATTTGATTCCACCGTGTTGTGTAAGCACTGGGTAAGCATATTTTAAGTTGCCAACTCACAGAAGGCAAAAGCACCCGAGAGCATCCCGTGATCTAAGAAGCCAGAACAAGTTTGTTTTGTTTGTTTGGTGAGAGGGCTCTACGATGCCTACCCTCCACTGCGATCTAGAATCACTTTCCACCATTAGATTAAAACAAGAACTACAGAGAAAGCCAAGATCGCGTGCAGCACACACTGAATACACAAGAGGCACTGTAGTTGCTGGGCGTTGCCCAGGTCAGCACACAGGTGTCAAAGTGCATCTTATTCAGAGCTCAAATTCTCCCATCAGGCTTTGCTCAAGCTGGCATCCTACGCAAGGGTTTTCAGGAAACTGCCAGGTGTCGGGTGACGTTTCAGCAGCTCCCGTCATCAAGCGCTCGGCCAAGGTGAACAAAACAGATTTTTCTTTGAGCTGCTGAGCAAGGAAGAGAAAGACAGTGCGGTTACGTGATTTTGCCGCTGTACATCAGCAACTGCTTCTCCAAGCTGCCACCCACCGCCCCACCAGCTATGCTAAATGCTTCAAGCGTGGCACGTAGAGGGCAGAAGATGCTATTGTATACAGCCTGACAAAAGATCGCATTCCCCGTGTGTAGCTGTGGATTAGAACTCTGCACAAGCTCAGAGACATTTCACACGTGTCAGAGCTTATCTCCAAACTCTGCCCCAAGGATCCTGATCAGCAAAAACAAAAGATCACCCTTGATCTTGAGTTGCCACTGACTCATGTAGCTGTTTTTGGTTCACGCTATTTGCAAGACAGGACAGAACCATTTAGAAGCATACATCCTAGCCAAATGTAGGCTTCAAATCTGTATCAGACAAAGTAATTTGGCATCATCATGTAAATACAGCCCCCCCTAGCTAGAGTATTAAGCAGGCCCAGGGGTAGAGGGACCTGATCATAATGGGAGTGTGTCTACTGCTACCGTTTTTGAGAAAGCCTAGCTTAACTGAACAATATTGCAAGCACTAGGGTGAGAAAGCAATTTGATCCCAGTACAGACCCCACCGTGGAGCCAAGACTCTTGACAGCACATGTATTACAGGCAGAAATATTTACAGGTTGTTTTTTTACCTCTGTTAAGCATTAAGCTGTTGGGTGCATTCTTCCAGCCGTCCTTACGCCAAGGCGGCTTTGATGGCCATGATTATCTTCTTCAGCTTGGCACTATCATCTACAAAGCCATCTCCATTCTGGCAGAAAGAAAAAGCAAGGTCAGAAAAGGAAGTCGCCATCCCACCTCTCTATAAAGTTTCAGAAGCTACCAGGTTGATCACTGTCCGCCTAGGGCTCCTTTACAGTGTAGGGATAGATCGATGCCACGAGGACACAGAGTTGGTACACACTGGTCTTTGGGTGCTACATTACAATGTGACTGTAGAGTTTATTTATGCCATTTGCAGAATTCGGCTTCTTGGCACAGAAGTTCCTTTTCCTTTTTGAACTCTTAGATCTGCACTTGCCCAAAGCCCCGAATAGGGAAGCTTTTAATGTTTAGTGCTTTATTAAGTTTTTGTATACGCTGAAAAGATGAGCAAGGTACAAATATACTTATTATTTTACTTTATTTTTATTATTATAGGACAAGCTGCATTCTTGCCTACTTGATAATTTGTTCTTTTACTCTTCATTCACTTCACTTGGGATGCGAGCCTAGGACTTGCCAATCAGAAGGTTGGCGGTCTGAATCCCCGTGACGGGGTGAGCTCCCGTTGCTCCTGCCAACCTAGCAGTTCGAAAGCACGTCAAAGTGCAAGTAGATAAATAGGTACCGCTCTGGCGGGAAGGTAAACAGCGTTTCCGTGCACTACTCTGGTTCTCCAGAAGCGGCTTAGTCATGCTGGCCACATGCTGTACGCCGGCTCCCTCGGCCAGTAAAGCGAGATGAGTGCCGCAACCCCAGAGTCGTCTGTGACTGGACCTAATGGTCAGGGGTCCCTTTACCACTTAATCTAGCAATCCCTTCCCAGGAAGCATCCCAAAGCAATTTAACAATAAAAAAACTTATATAAATACAATTTTTAGGCCCATATGGATTAGATAAACATCTCCACTTGGCCTGCTTCTGGGGGTTTTTTTTTGGGGGGGGGGGATAACAAAGGACTATGTAGACATTTAAGTACCACTCTGCTTGGACTGTACCACGCCCAGACACATGCAATAGGTGTGTGGACTGTACCTCTTCTCCCATAAGAGTCCTCCTACATTTTAACTCCTACTGTGCCAGGGAGAAAGGGGATAGTCCATTTCTTCCCCAACCACATCCATGTGCAAGTGCAGAGACAGGGGATTCGTGGCCCTCCAGAAATGCTTGGACTCCCAACTTCCATGGCCCTAGCCAATGCCCGAAGCTGCAGGCCAACGATACCTGGAGGGCTACAGGCTAATGAATTGGCTTAAGATGGTATTTAAAGGTAAAGGGACCCCTGGCCGTTAGGTCCAGTCGTGGCCTACTCTGGGGTTGCGGCGCTCATCTCGCTTTATTGGTTGAGGGAGCCGGCATACAGCTTCCGGGTCATGTGGGCAGCATGACTAAACCGCTTCTGGCAAACTAGAGCAGTGCACGGAAACACCATTTACCTTCCCACCAGAGCAGTACTTAGTTATCTACTTGCACTTTGATGTGCTTTCGAACTGCTAGGTTGGCAGGAGCAGGGACCGAGTAACGGGAGCTCACCCCGTCACAGAGATTCGAACCGCCGACCTTCTGATCAGCAAGTCCTAGGCTCTGTGGTTTAACCCACAGCACCACCTGTGTCCCTAAGATGGTATTTAAGAGAGCAAATTTAAAACATGTACACATCTCTGAAAATTCCCCCATCTTGAAGAGAGAAAAACGCCACCCCGCAAATAACATAAAACTTCTACAGTTCAGAAAGAGACACACAAAATCTTGTAAGGTTGCCAAATTGTGTTTTCCAGCGTTGGGAGAACAATCTGCAACCACCCACCACCTTGCATAGCCGTGTGCTCAAGAATTGGCCTTCCATCTGTATGACACTACAGCAGCAAGAATGTTGATTGCACAAAATTGGAAGGCTGGAGAAATACCAACTACAGAACAATGGCAAGAGAAGTTGATGAATTATGCAGAAAGACAGAATAAGAGAAAAAGACAACAGCAACTTTGAAAAAGGATGGGAAACATTTATATCATGCTTGCAGAAACAAAGACAGTCGATAGACTTGATGGCAGGATTTAAAGAAACATTCACATTATTTGTATTAGAAAATGTGTAGGAGATAAGAGCAATATTACAGTGTATTTACTTTTACTTTTGTTTGATGTTAAGTCATTAGTAACTTTTTCTGTTAGGAGGTAGCAAAGTGGGTGAAAGGAGAAACAAACGAGAAGCGGGAGATGGGGGAAGCCTAGGAGGGGGGAGGAAGGAATACATAGTAATGTTAAGAATTTGAGATGGATGTAATGAATGAAAAAGAAAAATGAATATTTTTTTTATAAAAA
The DNA here is from genome assembly GCF_964188315.1 of Podarcis muralis. Classification (NCBI taxonomy): domain Eukaryota; kingdom Metazoa; phylum Chordata; class Lepidosauria; order Squamata; family Lacertidae; genus Podarcis; species Podarcis muralis. Next base: position 83,431,560 of record NC_135661.1, read on the forward strand.
AAGACTTGGCCTTCCATTGTCTTGCCAAGCAGGGCTCCCCGGAACAGCTCACCTTTTTGGAATGCACAAGCTTCCCAGCCACCGTGACTTCAAACCATCCTGTGGATTCACGAGTCCCTTCGCCAGTCTAGGTAGAAAGTGGGGGTGGGGAGAGAGGGGATGAAACGAAGCCGCCTTAAGGAGCCATTGCGCATCTTGTATTATCATTAGATGCAAGCATGCTGCAATTTCGTCAAGCATTTCTGGAGAACTACAGTAATTATTAATTATTATCATTATTATTATTACTTTATACCCTACCCATCTGGCTGGGCTTCCCCAGCCACTCTGGGTGGCTTCAAAAAAAAATATTAAAATACTGTAATACATCAAAGATTAAAAGCTTCCCTAAACAGGGCTGCCTTCAGGTGTCTTCTAAAAGTCTGGTAGCTGTTGTTCTCTTTGACATCTGGTGGGAGGGCGTTCCACAGGGCGGGTGCCACTACTGAGAAGGCCCTCTGCCTGGTTCCCTGTAACTTGGCTTCTCACAGTGAGGGAGCCGCCAAAAGGCCCTCAGAGCTGGACCTCAGTGTCCAGGTAGAACAATGGGGGTGGAGACGCTCCTTCAGATAGAGACAGCATACACCTAGTGGCATTGCCTCCCCACTCACCCAGCCCTCCCATGTGCAGGATGTCGCCAGACCATCTACTGCAACATCTCCTGTGCGCTGCAGAAGACGACTGGGGCATGCTGGAGGCAAGAAGATGGGTTCTTCTTCTTTAGGGAGAGTACAAACCCAAGAATTCGTTGGTCATTATTTAGTTCTCAGATCACAACAGCTTATTTCCCAAGCTGCCAAGAACGGCAGCCAAGCTGAACGTCTGATATAAGGTGTCTAAGCACTGCTACGCGTGGGCTCTTTCCCTGCTGAACTCTACCAAGGAAGAAAGCTCTAGATGCATTTTAGGGTGGGTTAGGAGTTTGGGGGCGGGGAGAACCAGAGTTGCACGGAAAATGTACTCAGCAGACAGTACTGGGTGTAGATGGAGGAATAGGGTGTTGCCTTAGTTCTGTTTACAGAACTAATGAGCTAGCCAGCTGAATCATCAGCCTAGAACACTAGTCAACACCATCCTGGGTCTGCAAGTTGAAGGGGATCTGCAGTGGGGAGATCTCTGTCACTGGTTTACAGTGGTTTCTGCAAAACAAGTGAGGGCATGCATTGCAGGTTTTCAGTCCATACCAGGTGCCTTTCTTGAGGGTGTGTGTGTGTGTGTGTGTGTGTGTGTGTGTGCGCCCCGGAGGGCCTTGAGTTAAAGTGTATCTTGCATCCCACGCTAAGAGGCAACCGAAATGCCAAATTCCTTCCCTTCCTGCTGCTTAAATCGCCACGAATCGCCATAAATCGCACAGGTCGCAGGTCAGCAAAACGACTTGTGCCAGCATCACCTGGATCCACTCACCATTTCCAGCTTGCCCGGAAACTCCTTTTCGAGTTCCTTCTTGAGCTGCTGATACTACAAGTTAAGAGGAGGAGGGAGAAGTTGTTTAAGAGTTCAGAAACATCGACTCACAGCTGTGGTTATCAGAGAAAGTTAAAGCCCTCCCTAAGCACTCATGGACTGGTTGGACACAGAGACCAGCTGGGGAAAGCTCAGGGTGTGGTGGTGGGATGATGATGAGTGGTCAAAGGGAGAAGCCTGTGAAAAGGAGGTGTCAGAAGCTGGAGAGGAAACAGGGCTTAGTGAGCAGGGAGAATCTGTGGCAGAAAGCAGTACAGAATCAGGAGAGGAGGGAGGCCTATGCTTTGCATTGCCAACAGCTCAGACTCAACCCCTGTGCTCAATTAGCACATGCAAGCCATGAGAAAGGCTGTGGTTCTGCAGCAGAGCACATCTTTGAGTGCTAAAGGTCCAAGGATCGATCCCGGAAATCTCCAGGTATGGCTGGAAGAGAGACGTTATCCAAAACCCTGGAGAATTACAGCCAGTCAATGTCAACAATACTGAGGCAGCTCCCCATGTGCTGTAGGATGCAGAGATCTCCAGATCAATTTGAGGGGACCTTCCCTGCCACCCTCTTTTCCTCCAGATGCTGGCATTTTCTGTTCTCTACTAGTGGAAGAGGCCTACATCAGAAACCCTGAAAGCAAAATATGTGGTGCACTAATACTGGCATGACTCTACTGCGCTAGCAAATACTGCTTGGGTCCTGCACTAACTGCCACTACCGCTGCGCCATATCCAACCAGCAGTTACTTTTGGTTCTTTCAGCCAGGCTGCAGACCAGGATGTTAAGTGGTTTTGCTACAAATCAGGCAGAAGGATCTACTCACCTTGGGACTGTATCCTCAAGCCCCACTACAAGAAAAGGAAAAGCAAGCGTTACTGCAACATCACATTTAGCACAAAGCAAAGATGGAAACTCTGGCTGCGCTACAACTCCCATAATCTCCACCTACCGGCCATGAACTGGCTTCTGTAGTCACCAGGCCACCTGCAACTAGCCAGATCCCTTAAGCAGCTCTCCTTCTGTCTAGCAATCAAATGGAGCCAGGAAAATAACTTCGATGGGTCCTACAACTTTTGATCCCATTAAAGTTTCAATCCACTGGTTCCCATTCTGCTGCTCCATCACAGTTTCTAGATCTGTGTGTATCCCCCAAAAAAATATTTAGTCCAATTTAGGATGCTCAATGTTGGGAGACGGGCCACAAGCTTTCACAAGTTCTCTAAAGATGCTCTGATTTCCAGATGCCCTCCATGGCTAGCGTGAAAGAGCAGGCGTGCTAAAAAGTGGCAGGTTAGTAAATTTTGTGGACTCATTTACAAGGTCGACTAACAATATAGCTTTTCTTGATACTGAATCCAAGGGCAAAGTTAAGAGCCCTGTGTGATGCTTCCAAGAGGTGAAACATCACAGACAGCCTTGGTTAAACTAGACAATGCCTACAGCCCCTCAAACAGGCATATTCAGGAAGACTCTCAGAGGAAGAAGACAGTTTATATGTCAGCAAGATCAGGTGTCGGATCCAAAAAGCTCTCTTTCACGCCACTGAATAGGACAATTAAACGGGTGCCTAGCTGGCTAGAGCCCCATGTTTTCAAAAGTGATGACCAAGTACATCTGCAGACCTCAGAGCAACATATGAAGTTGAGTAAAGAAGGTAAAGGTAAAGGGACCCCCTGACCATTAGGTCCAGTCGCGGACGACTCTGGGGTTGCGGCGCTCATCTCGCTTTACTGGCCGAGGGAGCCGGCGTACAGCTTCCAGGTCATGTGGCCAGCATGACTAAGCCACTTCTGACGAACCAGAGCAGCGCACGGAAACACTTTACCTTCCCGCCGGAGCGGTACCTATTTATCTGATTGCACTTTGACATGCTTTGGAACTCCTAGGTTGGCAGGAGCAGGAACCGAGCAACAGGAGCTCACCCCGTTGTGGGGATTTGAACCGCCAACCTTCTGATCGGCAAGTCCTAGGCTCTGTGGTTTAACCCACAGCGCCACCCACGTCCCATTTAGTAAAGAGGAAGCCACTAAAAACGAAGGTTTGGGGATCCATTTTCAGTTTTATAATTCTCCAAGTTTCTAATAAACATTCCCCTTGCTTGGGTTTTCTTTTTTATAGTAAGCAAAGAATTTCTTGAATTACCATATGATCACTGACAGCTACATTTATGAAGACAACCGGCCAGTCACACATCATGCACAGCTTAACATGGGGACCTTCATCTGTCTATCTGTGGGAATGCGGACTTCAACGGTGGATTCATGTCAAGCACCGTACACAATTGTTCGCATCAGTCTGAAGAAGTGGACTCTGATGGTCCAACATATCCCCAACTTGTGGGTCACAACTCACAAGCGGGGCCTAAAGCCTGTGAAAGTGGGTCAATGGGCTTTAAAATTCAACCCAAAATAATTCTTGATTTTAATCCTTAACTCGTATAGAGAGATACCCTTTCCAGCTTTGCTTTCCTGGCTGTGTTGACACTCGCAGCCCAACATCTGAGAGGCTTGAGGCTTACATTTAAACACTTGGGACTTGCTCTCTAGCAGAAAAGATCCAGTGATCTGGTGCTCATACAAGGGAGTTGTTTTGAGCTGTCTGCGCATCAGAGGCAACCTGTAACCGTCACTCAAAACTAATGAACTGTTGCCAGGATTAGCCAACTGGGCTCCGAACTTTGCTTGGTCACAATTTGTCCGCTACTTTTCTGCTGAAGGAACAGAAGTTTGAGCAACGCCACTCAATGCTCTCTCTGGGCTAAAAGGACACCACATTGAACTGTCATGGGATAGGGATCCTCTATACTAAGTTTCTGGAAGTGAGGCTACCCAAACCTTGGCTTCATGTTACCTACTTTACTCAGTTACCACTGAATATCCTGAGTTTACTGCTACTACCTTTTGGTAGCCCAAATCTTTGTGAGACATTGTTTTCCATCTCGCTCTTCTGCAATCAGATACCATGTGTTCCCTTTTTAAAAAAATAAAAATCCTGAATAACTTTGTTAGTAGTATAAATATTTCTGCAAAGCTGCACATTAATAGAGGCATCTAGTACACTTCGGTCTGGATTATATAACAAGTTATAAGGCCAATTTGCAATCAAAATGCATGAAACATTTTGCTGCCAAAGTCCAGAATCCAGAATTCATGTTGCAATAAACCGATGGGTCACCCATATCAAGTGACGAAACCACCAACCTTCAAGAGGTCCCATAGGAACCTCCCTCCCCAGGTTACCCAAACGCCCCCGGGCAGAGAAACCGGCTTCCTTTGCCATTTTCTCTGTTGTCGACGGAGAGACCTTGCTCTAGAAATAACAAGATCACTACCGCAGCAACCAAGGAAAAGACTTCGAGAGGCGTGGCGCCATCAGCCCGCTTGGCAGCAAACCCCAACGCGGAACCTTGCCGGGTTATATTGAGCATCGGCGGCCTCGAATCTCCTTCGCCACATGCACGATGCAAATGGATGATGCAGGAGCATAAAAAGTAGTAAAAAAAAATCTGTTCGCCTTTTAAGGAATGGCCCGTTGGCCCGTTCAGACGAACAGCGTTCCCAGCAATCGAATAAAAAGGCTGCAGAAAGGAGCACAATAACCGCAGCAGCAACAATAGTATATATATTTTTCTTGCAATGGCTTCTTACCAATACACCACCTTGATTTTGACATGCATGGCGACGGCTGGACCCTGCGGCTCTAACCAGCAGCAGGAAGTAGCAGTTCTCACGCGCAGTTCAGGCCTCCAACGTTCTACTTCGGAACCTTGCAGCAAGGAGGTTTTTATCTCGACGTTCGGACGACACCACTGTGACCACGAAAGTAGGGGAGGCGGGAAAGGGGAAAAACCACCCTCTTCCCCATCTTCCCTCTTCCGCATCTCGCTCCCCCGCCCCTACCTCCTCCATATAAGAGACACCCGCGCGCAGACACACGATTGTGCCGGCCGCTCGAGACCATTAATTAGAAAAAGCAGCAAAAGAAAACGACATCTCTTTCCTCCCCCCCTTTTCCTGCTATGGTATCGTCCCAACCCCGCCGCAACCAGACACGGGGAGGCCACGGCTCGCAGGTGCAAAGCGAGGGTTTCACGTGTCTCCGGGCCTGCAAGAGGGGAAAAAAAGAGCTTGGATAATCGACAGGGTTACGGGCTGTTATTTTATTAAAAGCACCTGATTAGCACTTAGCGGGAACATTCTGGAAGGAAGGAAAGACTTTGGTTCTGCAACATTAAGCAGTTGAGCGGTGAGAGCCGGAGGCTCCTAAATGACCCGAACGCGTGTTAAAAGCCAACCATGCCTGAACGTGGCCCGAGGGATACGCAGAGAGCAAAGATGGAACAGTCTGCGGTTCTCTGGATGTTGATCTGACATTGCATGGGCAAAGCTCAGGAAGGGCAGCCTACAACACCTGATTTTTCACAGCCCTCGGCAGAAATAATCAAATTTTATGGGCGTGGCGTATTAGTTCCAGGGGAACATACTTCCAAGCAAGGCTGTGATCCCGTAGCATACTTAGAATTGAAATACTTTATTGTCACTTGCTAACAAAGGCCCGTATAGTTAAAGCCATGGTTTTCCCAATAGTGATGTATGGAAGCGAGAGCTGGACCACAAAGAAGGCTGATCGACGAAGAATTGATGCTTTCAATTCTGGTGCTGGAGGAGACTCTAGAGAGTCCCATGGACTGCAAGAAGAGCAAACAGATCCATTCTGAAGGAAATCAGCCCTGAGTGCTCACTGGAAGGACAGATTGTGAAGCTGAGGCTCCAATACTTTGGCCACCTCATGAGAAGAGAAGACTCCCTGGAAAAGACCCTGATGCTGGGAAAGATGGAGGGCACAAGAAGAAAGGGACGACAGAGGACGAGATGGTTGGACAGTGTTCTCGAAGCTAACAGCATGAGTCTGACCAAACTGCAGGAGGCAGTGGAAGACTGGAGTGCCTGGCGTGCTCTGGTCCATGGGGTCACGAAGAGTCGGACACAACTAAACGACTAAACAACAACAAAATTGTCACTTGTACAACTTGTATACAGTGAGATTACACGAGCACCCCCCACTCAGCTCTCTTAGTTTTAATTCCCCTTGTTTACTGACGCACACCCACCAAACCTGAAAGTCATTTGCCCTGTTGTTATCTTTTCATCCAGCAGCCTAACAGCCCATGGATAGAAGCTGTTCTTTACCCTGTTGGTGCGACTAATCATACTTTTATATCTTCTGCCTGAGGGCAGGAGATCAAGAAAGTGCCGGCCAGGGTGTGAATTTTCCTCACTCTCCTGAGGCAACGTTCTTCTGCAATGTCATCCAGTGGATTCACAGGACAGCCCATAATATCTTGTGCTGTATTCACCACCCTCTGTAGGCACTTCCTATCAGCTGATGTCAAACCAGAGTACCACACCGTGATGCAGTATGAAAGGACACTTTCTATTGTGGACAGGTAGAAGGAGATAATGAAATGTTGATTGACATCATTCTTTCGCAATACTCTGAGGAGATGGAGTCTCTCTTGGGCTTTCTTAACCACCTGGGTTGTATTGATTTTCCAAGTAAGGCCTTCACTGAGATAAACACATAGAAATTTAAAGGGAGGGACTCTCTCCACACAGCCCTTAGAAGAAATTTATTAGAAATAAATTCCATTGATGCTTTTACTGCTGTTATTATTGCTGTGTTAAAAAAGCAGAGACATCACCTTGCCAACAAAGGTTCGTATAGTTAAAGCTATGGTTTTCCCAGTAGTGATGTATGGAAGTGAAAGCTGGACCATAAAGAAGGCTGATCGCCAAAGAATTGATGCTTTTGAATTATGGTGCTGGAGGAGACTTTTGAGAGTCCCATGGACTGCAAGAAGATCAAACCTCTCCATTCTGAAGGAAACCAGCCCTGAGTGCTCACTGGAAGGACAGATCCTGAAGCTGAGGCTCCAGTACTTTGGCCACCTCATGAGAAGAGAAGACTCCCTGGAAAAGACCCTGATGTTGGGAAAGATGGAGGGCACAAGGAGAAGGAGAAGGGGACGACAGAGGACGAGATGGTTGGACAGTGTTCTCGAAGCTACCAGCATGAGTTTGACCAAACTGCGGGAGGCAGTGGAAGACAGGAGTGCCTGGCGTGCTCTGGTCCAGGGGGTCACGAAGAGTTGGACACGACTAAACAACAACAATAACATATTTTCATGTACACCACCCAGGTTTCGGCAAATAGGTTTGGGGTTTATGGGGCTGTGTTAAGGGAGGGGTAGCACCTCTGGTGGGGGACACATTGTGCTCCTTCTGGGGTAGTTTGTCCACCTTTGGTCCCCACGCTGCACTCAGCTCTCACCTGTGGCTTCTAGAAGCTGTCACCCGCACTCCAGGAATAGCTTCAACTGGCTACCCAAACCAGGTAGCCAGAAAGGCTCTGATAGATTGAGCAGATGAGCCCAAGAGTGGATCCAACAGTCAAGAGGGTGTTTTCTGCACATGAGATCTTCTCAAGAAACGCTCCCTGGATTCAGAAAACCTGAGTAACTGGCAGTTACTAGGGAAATTTGTTGGACAAATGACATCCCATCAATCCCAATTCTTGCCAAATCACAGATGCGAAGTCTTAACAGCATGAGAAATGGCAGAAAACAACATCAAGCACACACCACTTGTTGTTCAGGCCCGAGGGAACAAACTTGTGCTGTTCTGTGCTGTCTTGGCTGTTAGCACTGAACCTCGCAGGTTCCCATCTTTGGCCAGATTCAGCTGACATCCTTAATTCACACATCTTTTTCTTGATTTCTTCATGTCTGTGTTGTCCTTTAGTGAAAGCGCAGAGTTTGCACCCTGAATCACTGGGACAGATAGCGCTGTGTTTTCGCCCAGCCTGTTAGTGGAAACAAGCACTTTGTTTGCACCACACAGAATACGCACCTGGTTTTCAGGAGATATTAATAATAATAATAATTTTTATTTATACCCCGCCCTCCCCAGCCAAGGCTGGACTCAGGGCGGCTAACAAGCAATAATAAAAACAAGTTGAATAAATACAACTTAAAAACAAAACTAAAATACAACATTAAAATATTGAAACATTAAAATATTAAAATGCAGCCTCATTGCAGGAGGAGAAAGGAAAAGAAAAAAGAAAGAGGGGGAGGGAATCAAATTGGCTCCAAGCCAAAGGCCAGGCGGAACAACTCTGTCTTACAGGCCCTGCGGATAGAAATCAGATCCTGCAGGGCCCTGGTCTCATGTGACAGAGCGTTCCACCAGGCCGGAGCCAGTGTTGAAAAGGCCCTGGCTCTGGTTGAAGCCAATCTAACTTCCTTAGGGCCTGGGACCACTAGGGTGTTGCTATTTATGTACCTTGAGGCTCTCCGTGGGGCATACCAGGAGAGGCGGTCCCGTAGGTATGAGGGTCCTAGGACGTGAGTGGGTTGGAAGAACTGAAAAATATTTCACATCTAGCAAGCAATGTGCCATTTCGGTATCAGAAGGTACATGGGTAGACAAGTCTAAAAAACCCAGGACTCAAATTTACGCAGCTATGGCAGCTCATTGGCCTGAAGTAATGTATTTATCGTTAACTCTGGAAATGTATACTGGATTCTCACCAAACTAAGCTTCCTAGATCAAATTATACACAGGGAAGCTTAGTTTGGTCAGTATACCAAATTTCAGCCATCTGAAACCAAAGGGGCCCACTGGTTGCCAGATGTGAAATATATTGGCATCCTTTTCAGTTCTCCTACCCCACTATATTCAACCTTGCTTAAAAACCTCCAAGGGAAGACCCAAATGAGCAGAGAACATTACCATAGCTATGTCAGATGTTTCTCCCATTCTGGTTCTGTGGGAAGAGGGTGGAGAATCGAGCGTTGCATTCATGTTCGTGCAAAAGGGCTTAATGTGCCTTTATCCATAACTGGGGTCAGGGCAGGGCTGTGATTTACTGTAGAGCTGTGATTGAAAGCCGAGTTTGTCGCGTAAAATCAGCTTGGCATTTCTCTTATGCACAGATGTTGCCCGATTGGTTGTGCTGGGGTGTGGCTGATTTACTGTGGCACATCAAAGTCGAACAGCAAAAGCAGGCGGCTGTTGCCCTGCAAGGGGTGCGTGTCTTGCGTGACAGTTCTGTGAATCAAAAGCAGAGGCAGACCACACACACAGGGGCTATGCCATCTTTCGTTTGCAAGGCAGCATCATGAGATCAAAGCACAATCCTGGATGCCAGGCCAGTTCTGATCAGAAGGGCTAGGCCTGACTACCCTGGTAAAACTCTTCAAGTGTATACAATATAAGCAAGCCATTATGTCGAGAGAGTCTGTAAACTCAATGCCAGCAGGGATCAGAAACCAGAAAATTGGTTTCTACCCCCTCCTAGTGGACTCACAGAAAATAACATGGCTCCCTTTTCAAAACAAAAAAAATTCCTTCCAGTAGCACCTTAAAGACCAACTAAGTTAGTTCTTGGTATGAGCTTTCGTGTGCATGCACACTTCTTCAGATACACTGAAACAGAAGTTGCCAGATCCTTCTATATAGTGAGAAGGTGGGGAGGGGTATTACTCAGAAGGGTGGTGGGAATGGGTGATTGGCAGATAGCTGAGATGAGCCTGTTGACGACTCTTAACGACTGCAATAGGTCTTACAGGAAAAAGCAAGGGGTGAGAAGGTGAAATACCCCTCCCCACCTTCTCACTATATAGAAGGATCTGGCAACTTCTGTTTCAGTGTATCTGAAGAAGTGTGCATGCACACGAAAGCTCATACCAAGAACTAACTTAGTTGGTCTTTAAGGTGCTACTGGAAGGAATTTTTTTTGTTTTGACTATGGCAGACCAACACGGCTACCTATCTGTAAATGGCTCCCTTTTGACACCTTTTTCCCCAAGCTGATGCCCTCCAGAGACGATGTGCTGTTAGGGGGGGGGTAATGCATCTGGTGGGTGACACATCATGCTCCTTCTGGGGTCGTTTGTCCACCTTTGGGCCCCACCCTGCAGTCAGATGGAGCGGACTAGACTAAGAGTGGGTCCAAAGGTCAAGAAGGCGATTTCTGCACAGGTTGTAGAGGGAAGTGAGGGGCAGGTGGGGCTCATCGGTCGCATCTAGGTAACTATCTAGGAAAACTCTCATCCTAAACCAGGGATCAGCAAACTTTTTTCACAGGGGGCCGGTCCCTCAGACTTTGTGGAGGGCCAGACTTTCTCTCTCTCTCTCTCTCTCTCTCTCTCTATATATATATATATATACAGTGGTACCTCTGGTTGCGAACAGGAACCGATCCGGAGCCCCATTTGCAACCTGAAAGGAACACAACCCGTGCCTGCGCACACGCGGGTTGCGATTCACCGCGTCTGCACATGTGCGTGACGTCATTTTCCGTGTCTGTGCATGCGCAAGTGACGAAACCCAGAAGTAACCCTTTCCGGTACTTCCAGGTCGCCGCGGGACGCAACCTGAAAAAACATATCATGAAGCAAATGTAACAAGAGGTATGACTGTGTGTGTGTGTGTGTGTGTGTGTGTGTGTGTATATATATATATATGCAGGTTTTGGTGTCCTCGGGTATCTTCCCGTGTAAAAGTTGGGGTGTCTAGGCGACGTTTCGACGAGGTCTCACTCGTCATCTTCAGGCAGGTGCTTTCGGCTTCTTGTTACTGGAACAGAGCAGGATCTCAGTGTTTGAGTTCCTATAAATACTGTTGAGGAGGTGTGGCCTCCAATGTTCTGGGCAGAGAGGAAGTTCCCAGGCTAGTGTGCCTTTTCTTCTTTTGTTCCTTAATTGCTTGAGGGATATCTTGAGTGATTTCTTGAGTGATATCCTGAGTACCACTTAGGTGGGTCATTAGGTGTGGATTAGTTGCTAAAGCCTTTGTGTCTTGACCTCTTGAACTTTGTGAAGAGTTTTTCTGAGAAGATGGGTGTACTACATTTAGTTGTGCTCTGGCTTGGCTTCGTGTATAGGGGCGAGCTGTGGTTTTGTGGCCTGTGCCAGCCAGATCTGTGTAGGGATTGCAGGGGGGTGCAGCATCCGGAGGTGCCACCATGGTTTGGCTACTGGATGGTGTCTGTAATTTATCTGTGGAGAGGGTCTGGGTTTGGGTCTGGTGTGGTTGATTGGTGATGGCGTTCTGTGTGCCTCTGGATCTGGTGTCAGTTTTTGTGGGGAGGGCTAATTTCCAGATGTCTGGCAAGCGGGATGTGTCGTCACGCTTGTTCATGTTGTGAGGGTGTTTCTCTATCTCGATGGCTTCCATGATTATTCTCTTGTGGTGATGTTCCATGTTAGAGAGCAATTTGGAATCTGCAAAATTAATCGCAAACCTGTACATGGAACACTTTGAAACCAATGCTTTAGACAAGTCAGAACACAAACCCAAACTTTGGCTCAGATATGTTGACGACACCTTTGTAATTTGGCCACACGGGAAGGAAAAACTGGACAGCTTCCTCACACATCTCAACAGCCTACACCCCAAAATACAATTCACTATGGAAATAGAAGCCAACAACCAACTTCCCTTTCTTGACGTCCTAATCTACAAAAAACCTGATGGCTCCCTAGGACACACTATCTACCGGAAAAAAACACACACCAACCGCTACTTACATGCACAATCACACCACCACCCTGCACAAATAAACTCCGTAGCCAAGACTCTCATCTCCAGAACCAAACGCCTGGCTGACAAAGACCACTTGACAACTGAGTTACAGAATCTCTCAAATGTGTTAATTGCCAATGGATACCAGCAAAACAGGGTTACGAAGCTAATCCAAAAAGAAACACCCCCCAAAAACCAAGACACAGAAGAAAACAATGGCATGGCCCTCCTTCCTTATATCAAGGGCACTACAGATAAAATTAGCAAAATCCTCCATAAACACAATATCAAAACAGCCTTTTGCGCCAACCAAAAAATAGCCAATATCCTCAGAAACCCCAAGGATAAAATCCAGTTGGAAAACCAAGGGGTCTATGAAATACCCTGCAAAGTCTGCCCAGCCACGTACATTGGACAAACAAACAGACGAATAAATGCACGTATCGCAGAACACAAGAATGCCGTCAAAAAAGAAGAAAAAACTTCCTCTCTCTTCCAACACATGAAAGAAACAGGACACGAAATTAATTTTGCAGATTCCAAATTGCTCTCTAACATGGAACATCACCACAAGAGAATAATCATGGAAGCCATCGAGATAGAGAAACACCCTCACAACATGAACAAGCGTGACGACACATCCCGCTTGCCAGACATCTGGAAATTAGCCCTCCCCACAAAAACTGACACCAGATCCAGAGGCACACAGAACGCCATCACCAATCAACCACACCAGACCCAAACCCAGACCCTCTCCACAGATAAATTACAGACACCATCCAGTAGCCAAACCATGGTGGCACCTCCGGATGCTGCACCCCCCTGCAATCCCTACACAGATCTGGCTGGCACAGGCCACAAAACCACAGCTCGCCCCTATACACGAAGCCAAGCCAGAGCACAACTAAATGTAGTACACCCATCTTCTCAGAAAAACTCTTCACAAAGTTCAAGAGGTCAAGACACAAAGGCTTTAGCAACTAATCCACACCTAATGACCCACCTAAGTGGTACTCAGGATATCACTCAAGAAATCACTCAAGATATCCCTCAAGCAATTAAGGAACAAAAGAAGAAAAGGCACACTAGCCTGGGAACTTCCTCTCTGCCCAGAACATTGGAGGCCACACCTCCTCAACAGTATTTATAGGAACTCAAACACTGAGATCCTGCTCTGTTCCAGTAACAAGAAGCCGAAAGCACCTGCCTGAAGATGACGAGTGAGACCTCGTCGAAACGTCGCCTAGACACCCCAACTTTTACACGGGAAGATACCCGAGGACACCAAAACCTGCATTCCTGTACCCGTGAAAATCTACGAAAGCATATATATATATATATATATATATATATATATATATATATATATACACACACACACACACACACACACACACACACACACACACACACATAAACACCGAATTCCTATGAGGCGTGCAAGTAGTCCTAACCCACACACACCCCGGCGGCGGCTCTGGCAATCAAACTTGATGCATTTGGAAGAGACATCCCTGCGCCATGCTGAGGTAAACCAGGCACAATGTTTGATTGGCAGAGCTGCCACCGCTCGGCTTCTTCCTCCCATTGCCATCGCCGGGAGTCTCGGCTTCGCGGCGAGTTCCGGCTTTGTGGTGCGGGCCGGATTTACGAGTCTGGGGGCCACATCCAGCCCCCAGGCCTTAGTTTGCTGACCCCTGTCCTAAACCTCCCCTGCCTTGTGGGATATACAGTGGTACCTTGGGTTAAGAACTTAATTCGTTCCGGAGGTCCGTTCTTAACCTGAAACTGTTCTTAACCTGATGCACCACTTTAGCTAATGGGGCCTCCCGCTGCCACTGCGCAATTTCTGTTCTCATCCTGAAGCAAAGTTCTTAACCCGAGGTACTATTTCTGGGTTAGCGGAGTCTGTAACCTGAAGCGTCTGTAACCCGAGGTGCCACTGTATTTGGGAGAAGAAAAGGCTAAAGAGTAAACCCTACACAAATCTGGAGTGGAGACCCTGTGAAGGTTGGATGGTGCCTTCTATTTTAATTACAGTTTTGGCAATATGCAGATTAAATCTTGAGGTATCAGCCTTAATGGCTGCGCTACAGAAGATACAACAGGATAAAAACTCATTCAAAGAACAGAAAAAAAGCTTGGCTAGAACAGGATAAACACTTGATCTTTAGAAAAGAATGTGTTGCCACGTGGAATCAACAATATGCTTGTCAGATTACATTTCCTACAGAAGAAACATTGAGAAGATCATAGAAATAACTCTTCGGAATTTATGCCATTCAAAAGGAAGCTATAATTTAGATACTGCCACAAAAATTATTATGGTCACAAAACAAGAAGACAGAACAATTATTCTGGATAATCTAAATGTCAGCATGAAATCCAGCCATTAAAAATAAGGCCCAGCTCGAATTTGCCATTATAGCTAATATGTGTGTAGAATCTGGACTAGTATTCCCTTCTACGTAGGTTATAACCTTCTACGTAGGTTATAACAAATCCCTGAATTAAGCCACCTCTTTATGAAGTTGCCTTGCGTAATATAATAGATTCTATGTCCGAAGGAAGAGGCAGAAAGTGAAGCAGCCCTTTCAAAACCCAGAATAAACATCTGGAAGATAAACCTGCCCAGGCAATCGCTAAACAATCTGCTGTGCAAAAATTTTTGGAAGGTAAAGGGACATGGACCTTTTCATCACTAGGGGAGGAGGATGAGGACTGCAAAAGCCTAAGGAATAGCCCTAATGAAGCTGCTGAGAGAGTAAATTAATTTGTACTACAGTGGAACCTTGGTTCTCAAACTTAATCCATTCCAGCAGTCCATTCCAAAACCAAAGTGTTCCAAAACCAAAGCGCACTTTCCCATAGAAAGTAATGCAAAATGGATTAATCCATTCCAGACTTTTAAAAACAACCCCTAAAACAGCAATTTAACATGAATTTTACTAACAAGACCATTGATCCATAAAATGAAAGCAATAATTAATGTGCTGTACTATAAAATAAATAAGACAGTATTGTATATGATAAAAATTAAAATTTTTATTTTTTCCTTACCTGCACTGATGATATCCTGATTTTATCCATTTCCTCAGTCACATAATCAATCAATCAGTAGCTGAACTGGGTTGCACACCATCACAAAATCAAATTAACCGGAAAAGCCTCAAAAACCAAAACCCAAAATAAATAGCAAAATCCAAAGCACCAAACTTATTCTCTGCTGTCTTCTACTTAAACTGCCTCAGTTTTGTTTCAGTATTAACTCACTAGTTCATGAATCAAATAAGTTGTAATTAAGTAGCAAATCAGTTGCTTGTATTTGCTGTTCAAGAAGTTCATATGTAAAGCATTACATCTGATTTTATTATTAATCAATGGAACGCAGGGATTTTATTTATTTATTTATTAGATTTCTATACTGCTTTATATTTTTAATAAACATCTCAAAGCGGTTTACAGCATATTAAATAAAAAAATCAATAAAACAATTGCCGGGCGATGTTCCCCCGGCCTCATGAGGAGCCTCTTCAGTAGGGCTGGGTGAGTGTGGGCCAGGTGGAAAGCAAACAGGAATGGGAAGCTCACGTGCTTTGAACAGTATGGTTATAGGGAGCAGTGTGTATAAAATATTGAATGGAATAGGGTTATTAAGGTAATTGTATCGGAATTATTACGGGGATGTTAAGGAGGGAGAGGAGGAAAGGGATAGTGTGAAATTCTGGTGGTGGGTGGTGACTGGATGGGGATTTGAAATTATGGTGCTGGAGAAGACTCTTGAGAGTCCCATGGACTGCAAGAAGATCAAACGCATCCATTCTGAAGGAAATCAGCCCTGAGTGCTCACTGGAAGGACAGATCTGAAGCTGAGGCTCCAATACTTTGGCCACCTCATGAGAAGAGAAGACTCCCTGGAAAAGACCCTGTTGTTGAGAAAGATGGAGGGCACAAGGAGAAGGGGACGACAGAGGACGAGATGGTTGGATAGTGTTTTCGAGGTTACCAGCATGAGTTTGAGCAAACTGTGGGAGGTAGTGGAGGACAGAGGTGCCTGGCATGCTCTGGTCCAGGGGGTCACGAAGAGTCGGACACGACTAAACGACTAAACAACAACAACAAAAGATATTGATCAATTTCCCCAGGGATTTCTTGAAAGTCCACATGGAGCCTGGCAAATAAATATCCTCTCACAGGAGGAGGTGAGGGGAAAGGGCCCAGCTGGCCTGAAATGTCAGCTGGCAGCCTGGTCATTTTGCCAAATGTACACCTTTTTGCAATGCCGTTCCCCTAAAACAATGCCTTTGCACAGGTTTCCCAAATACGTGCGTTTCCACCTCCTTGTTGTCGTCGTAGTTACAGCATCTGCATTCTTAAATAGACCTTTGTGTACTGTTTTAATTCTATGAGTGTTCGATTACTTTTTAATGATCACCTATTTTTTAAAAAAATTAGAGGCGGATTCTACTAATTCTGTCACAGCTACGGCTTAAAGAACTGTGAACGTCATTTGAAATTCTCCGATCTATCGCTGCTCCTCGGAGGACTCCAAAGCCCCGCAATTGATACAATTGTTAGCTTTGCTCAAGTGATTTGGTTCATGGGGGACCACCGCCTTGTTTTCTGACCACGGAGAATCCTCCCCTTCCTCTGGTGTTTCCGAGATCTCAGCAGCCATGGCCCCCCAATTTGCCAGTTATGCCAATTTTGCAACCATGTGGACTAGAAACCTGATTCAAACACAAAAACGAAATCCCACACCCAATGTACGGCCATCTGGGTGGCATGCCTGGAGACAGCATACCTCGTCAGGGACAGGTAGGCCCTACCTTTGTCTGCAGTGATGCCAGCGAGATGTCCCAGGTTAAAGGTTCGGGAACTGAGCCTCCCCTCACAAACCAATTCACCGCTTCCATTAACTTGGACTGTCTGCTTCTTCGCTCCTGTTGTTTGGTTAGACTCCTGGAGAGGAGGGGCTGGCTCCTTCGCCCCCACCCACCCACCCACTCCACCTCCATTGCCGTAGGTGGAGCACTTCAATCCCTGATAAGGTGCAGACTTTGAGATAAAAGGAGGAGAAGGTCCCATGAATCACCACCGCTGCAGAGTCCGTCTGGAAGAGGGGTGGGAAAGAATAGCAGGTCAAAGAGTGTGTGGAGGGGTACCTCAGCACCCAGCTCTAAATCCTCCATCTTTTTGGGGGGAGGAATAATCCGTCCACATGGAGGACCTCAAAACGTTTGCTGCGGAGGCACTGGAAGATTTTGCCCAATTTATGCCCGGCACCCACCAGTCTCCTTTGGGGGCCTCCAGGTTCTCCATCAGCAATTGCCTGCCTCCGAACTCCATGCTGGGTTGCTACCCAGGGGCATTCCCAGGCCCAGCAGAGCTGCCCGCCTACCCCCAGGAGAACTTCAGGAACGGGGTGGCCCACGCAGAGTGGTACGCCTCTGGCACCGCAGACGGACCCTACCCTTCATGTAAGTGATGTACCCTCTTAGCTACCCTTCATGTAAGTGATGTACACCCAAGTGTTGGTGTTGACCTTTAAAGCCCTAAATGGCCTCGGTCCAGTATACCTGAAGGAGCGTCTCCACCCCCATCGTTCCACCTGGACACTGAGGTCCAGCTCCGAGGGCCTTCTGGTGGTTCCCTCGCTGTGAGAAGCCAAGTTACAGGGAACCAGGCAGAGGGCCTTCTCGGTAGTGGCGCCCGCCCTGTGGAACACCCTCCCTTCAGATGTCAAAGAGCTAAACAACTACCTGACATTCAGAGGACATCTGAAGGTAGTCCTGTTCAGGGGAGTTTTTAATGTGTGACATTTTAATGTATTTTTAATCTTTGTTGGAAGCCACCCGGAGTGGCTGGGGAAACCCAGCCAGATGGGCGGGGTACAAATAGTAAATTATTATTTTTATTATAAGCTGTCAGATGGGTTGCTGTTGTTACTTTTGCAAGCAAAATGTAGGGCAACTTGTGTGGGGCTGTCGGTGGGCTTCTGAACTGCCAAGTGCAGAAACGTGGAGGAGTAACGCTCTCGGAGGAGGCTGCCCGTCGCACCCCTGCAGGAGTTACGAACATGAGAAGAGCCTGTAGCTGGATCAGCCCATTGGCCCACCTAGTCCGGCGTCCTGTTCTCGCAGTGGCCAGCCTGCGGGAAACCGGAGAGCGAGACCTGAGCGGGACTCTTCCCTCCTGGTATTCACATCTGAGTGTAGAGCAGAGCAAAGCCCTCAGGTCTAGTAGCCGTCGATAGATTTCTTCATGAATCCGTCCAATTCTTTTTTTAAAGCCATCCAAGTTTGTGGCCGTCCCTGCCTCTTGTGTCAGGGAGTTCCACAGGTGAACTACGCTCTGCGTGAAGAATGGCTTTCTTTTATCTGTCTTAAATCTTCCAGGTTCGCCCCGGTCTTGCCACCTTCCAACCAGGAATGGGGCCTACGTTCGATGTGGCAGAGAATGCCTCTTGCACACTCAAAAAGTCAACCCCCTATTTTTGAAGCTACAGTTTGAATCCCCCTGCTATCAGAAGTTAGGGGAACCCTGCACTGGAACGGGTCAGAATGTCGGAAAGTTGTTATTATGTATGGAGGGAGTGTGGTGTAGTGGTTAGACCTTTAGCCCAAACAGTCCTGGTTGCTCACTGGGTGACCTAGAAACATAGCTGTCAACGTTTCCCTTTTCTTGCGAGGAATCCTATTTGGAATAAGGGAATTTCCCTTCAAAAAAGGAAAACGTTGACAGCTATGCCTTGAAACAACATAGGAAGCTGCCTTGTACAGAGATAGACCAATGGTGTAGCTCAGTAATGTCTACACAGATTGGCAGCAGCAGCAACTCTCCACAGTTTCTGCTTACAAAGCCTGCACTCTAGCACTGATCTATGGCCCGTCCTCTGCCTGCACCTAGCCTTCCTCGTAGGGTCATTGTGAGGACAGAAAGCACTCTGCGCTCCTTGGAAGAAAAGTTAGGACAACCCGATAGATTACAAATATACATTATGGTATGCAACCGAATCTTATACAGTGGTACCTCGGGTTACATACGCTTCAGGTTACATACGCTTCAGTTTACAGACTCCACTAACCCAGAAATATTACCTCAGGTTAAGAACTTTGCTTCAGGATGAGAACAGAAATCGTGCTCCGGCGGCGCGGCAGCAGCAGGAGGCCCCATTAGCTGAAGTGGTGCTTCAGGTTATGAACAGTTTCAGTTTCAGAACGAATTAAGTACTTAACCCGAGGTACCACTGTATAATAAAATCAAACTCATTGTCCTCATGTCTATTTGTATGTAGTCAGAACAGCACCTTTCACCACCCAAGAGGGAAGTATCAGTGGGCTTGGGGGAACCCCACATTTGTGGGGAAACACATTAAGGGGGACCCCCCCCCACCTCCAAAAACCCAGCCCTATGACAACTGAGCATGCTCAGTGGCTTGGGATGCTGACTGTGGGTTTTGCACATGGGAAGAAACTGAATGGAGTGGATAATTTCACTTTGGATAGAGCACTGGACTCTTAACCTCTGGGTTGTGGGTTTGAGCCCCACGTTCGGCAAAAGATTACTGCGTGGCAGGGGGTTGGACCAGATGACCATTGGGGTCCGTTCCAACTCTACAATCTATGAATTAAAAGATATTCTTTCCCACAAAGAACGGGGCCGGTAGAGCTACAATTCCCAGGGATATTTGGAGGAAATAATATCAGCTTTTGCCCTGGTTCCCCGGAGTCATCTGGCTGGCCACTGTGAGAACAGAATGCTGGACTTGGTGGGCTACTGGCCTGATCCTGCAGCCAGGCTCTTCTTGTGATCTTAACTTTTTAGTGAAAGTCCAGTATCCCTCGCATTGGAAAAAGGTGTCAGAGTTTTGCCGGCAGAAAACCCACTTGGCTCAGCATCCTATCCTTACAGATCCACAGTATATTTAATGCACGCTTAAAGCACCCCCAAAGAATTCTGACAAACATAGCTTCCCTCTCATGGAGCTAAGATTTCCTTGACCTACTGAGGCCCACAGGATTATTTGGCGGAAGTCATGCGTTTTTAAGGTGCGTTGAAAATGAATATATGCCGTTGTCAGCACCGCATGCTAACCAGCCGAGCTAAAATGAGGACCGGGCTTTTGACCGCCGGATCAAGGGCATCACTTTTGTTGAATTAACCAAACTAAATAGTCTCAGCTAGATTTTGAAAAGTTGCACAATTAGTTGTTGTTTTGAGTTTTATTGTGCTTCCTTGGTGGGTCATGCAAACCGCTATTCCGAATGATGCTTTTACTGGGCTGGGGTCACTGCGGATGAATTTATGGGGCTAAGAGAGTGACCATCTGGAAAAAAATGAGGAACCGCTGCTTTAAATGAATACGGAGAGCTCCCCCACTACCCAAAAATGGGACTCTGCATTTGATTATTATTATTTGATTATTTATTTGATTTCTATACTGCCTTTATCTGAAGATCTCAGGTTGGTTCACAAGAGAAAAATACAGTCGTACCTTGGATTCCAAATGCCTTGGTACTTGGATATTTTGGCTCCTGAACGCCGCAAACCCGGAAGTGATTGTTCCGGTTTGCGAACATTCTTTTGGAACCTGAACGTCTGACGGGGCTTCCGTGGCTTCTGATTGGCTGCAGGAGTTTTCTGCAGCCAATTAGAAGCTGTGATTTAGTTTTCAAACGTTTTAAAAGTCTAATGGACTTCCGGAACGGATTCCGTTTGACTTCCAAGGTACGACTGATAATTTTTGATTCTCAATGACAGCCTGACTTGCTCTCATTCTTTCTCTCCCCCCCCCCCCAGTCCCCAGGTATGTGGGGACATCGGGGTTCAGCGTAGCTGGAGCCGACTGCCTGGGCTACATTGGCGAGGTGATCAAGCCTCCCTCGTTCTTCACTGGGAACCCGTCCAAAAGGAAGCGCCGGGTGCTGTTCACCCGAGCCCAGGTTCACGAGCTGGAGAAGAGGTTCGAGCTGCAGAGGTACCTGACAGCCCCAGAGCGCGAGCACTTAGCCACCGTCACCCGCCTCACCCCCAACCAGGTGAAGATCTGGTTCCAGAACCACCGGTACAAGATGAAGAAGCAAGGCAAGCAACAGGACCCCAAGGCCGACCCGGGGCAGGAAGCACACCGAACCTGTGACAACAGTGTGGTTCCGCCACACCCAGGGAGTTACGGTTTTGCCGGGTCTCTGATGGAGGAGAAGTCCTTGTTAGGGTCTCCTTATCCCTTCCCCGGACTCGCACCCAGCACCCAGAGCTTATCCGCCAGCCCCAGTTCCAGCGCCGACTCTCAGCCCAGCACAAAGGCTGCGGAAAGCAGGCTTGCGTTCGGAAAGCCATGGTAGCTGATGGAAGGGGAGCGAGATTGGACCATTTGATGGCATGAGAGGCCATGATGTGCTGCCTTGTCTTGTTGCACCGGTAGCACCCCGTGGACATCAGATGTGACTTGTGTGCCATCAGGCTGGCTGCTCTGAAACCAGGACTTGCTGATCAGAAGGTCGGCGGTTCGAATCCCTGCGACGGGGTGAGCTCCCGTTGCTTGGTCCCTGCTCCTGCCAACCTAGCAGTTCGAAAGCACATCAAAGTGCAAGTAGATAAATAGGTACCACTCCGGCGGGAAGGTAAACGGTGTTTCCGTGCACTGCTCTGGTTCGCCAGAAGCGGCTGAGTCATGCTGGCCACATGACCCGGAAGCTGTACGCCGGCACCCTCAGCCAATAAAGCGAGATGAGCGCCGCAACCCCAGAGTTGCTTAGATTGAAAATCCCCATCTCCCCACAGCTGCCGAATTCCCCTCCTCTGTAGGGTTTCCCCCAAGCAATCAGAGACTGCGCCTGTGTGAAGCGAACATCTCCTCTGCCCTCTTCATGCCTCTCCTGGTTCTGCAAGGAGGTTCAGGGGAAAGGGGAGCTTGTCACAGCAGAAGGGGGAGAACATCCTGGTTTCGTCACCAGCCTGACTCATCTCTGCCTCTTGCCCACCCCTCCTCTCCAGCCTTTGCTTCTGCCTCTGATTCTGGACTGCTTTCTGCCACAGATTCTCCCTGCTCACTAAGCCCTGTAAGTAAAAAGGCAGGCAGGATGGATGAAGGCAGGCTGAGGTTGGTATTCACCTGAACGTAGGGGGTGAGGAGCCTTTTTCCACCTGGCAGGACAGATCTTTGATAGGGCCAACTCTGATAGGTGGGCAGGACCACTCCTCTGTCAATCATCCGATACCCTAATGGTGGCAGTCGATTGACAGGTGAGCAGCCAGCGCAGCAAAGTCTCCACCTGCCCCACACCTGACATTGCCTATAATAATATGGGGAAAGTGGGAATGCTCTGGGGAAGACAACATGATGGGCCAGATTTGGCCCGCAGGCTGAGGGTTCCCCACCCCTCTCTAACGGACCGACCTTCGCTCTGGCGCTTTTTGGCTTTTGAGACAGAAGACAGCAGACTAAACATCATGAGATCATGGTGGGAAGACGAGGAGGAGCCAAGCTACCCACAGACTTAAACCACCAAGTCCCTAACCATTTTAAACCCCACAAAAACAAAACAAAAAAGCTCCGCTGCTTGGACCAGACACGTACTTCATCTGCAGCTTTTCAGATCAGCCAGCGCTTCCGATCGATTGGTGCTCCAGGATCGATCGCTGTAGCTTTCTTGGGAAAAGGGAAAGATCCGTCAAATGGCTTTTGCTGATTTCTCTGCAGGCTCCCTTCTTATTGCTTTGTCGAAAGCAAATCAGCACAGATTATGGCAAGAGTGAGCGGGGGGAAATGGAACGTCAATTCTCTTTAGACCAGCCTTTGCCGGCCTGGTGTCCTCCTGGTGTCCGGGACTGCCGTTCCCACCATCTCTAACCATTGGTCATGCTGGCTGGGGCTGATGGGAGATAAATTTGCCTCTGACTGAACTACCAGGGTTTTTGGGGGGGCGGGCGGGAGATAATTTGTTGTTAGATGGTGCAAATAGCAGGCGACAGCTCAGGGCTTGCTTGTTGCGTTGTGGTGACAGAGTGCCTGAATCCGCTTTAATTGTGCAAAAAATCTGCTTGATTTTGAAAACCTCCTGGAAACAGGGACCGACTGGGCGCACCCTTTGGGATGCTGCCTGTCTAGCAGTTGCCCAGACGTGAAACTACTTGCCGTTGCGTCCTCTGGTACAGAAAAGTATTGCCGATTGCTATGCAGGAAGAAAGAAATTGTACACAACATTTAAAAGAACTCGGGAGAGATGGGGTACAATGGTGCCTTATGGCAGAGCTCTATTTCATATCAAACACAATCAGAACACACCTCAGGTTGCCGCTGGATATGGAACTCACCTGAGGAAACCACATGCAGACTAGACACATTTAAAGCACATTCGAAGCACATTCTTTTCCTCAAAGAATTCTGGGTACTGTAGTTTGCTAAGAGATGCTGGGAATACTAGCTCAGGGGGTGGGGGTGGGGGGTTAAACTACAGTGCCCAGAATTCTTTGAGGGAGATATTAAGCTTTAAATGTGCTTTAAAGGTATAGTGTCCCCTTCTTTAGATTGTCCAATTCTGTTACATTCGTTTACTATAGATGTGTTCTACATCCTGCAAGTTTTACGAATTGTACACTCTGCCAAACCATGATTAGCCTGAGGTCTGGAAATTCTCAACCCCTGCTGTAAGGTACATTACCTGTATGCATGACATTTGGTGTATGTGGCGTGTGCTCTATATCATAAATGCAATTTTTAAAAAATACCAGTTATGCTTTAAAAAAAAACAAGGCTAAAGATGAAACAGTGCCAGCATAAACCTGAGTGTTGCGCTGAGATAAAAGACAAGTATTAGGTACTCCAAATGTTGTTTTTATATGATATTGTAAGACTGGGCAATGTATACGCAGCACAAACGTCATCCTGGAATGCGCTATGCCAGGAACACTGTGAGCACTGTCCATTTCTCAACAAATTTGTTTGCAGTGGAGAACAATTTCTCAAGAAGCACATTCAGAAACTAGTGCAGTTGTTCAAATTTCCTGGAACAAATACTCATTAAATATCGGTGGTGAGTCATTTTCCCACCCTGAAACAGTATCCACGTTTGCTGCTATTATTTAGAGAAAGGTTTTTAATATCTTCTGCATATCCAAATTCACTTGATTTGCTCATTTATTCTTCTGCTTTAAATATATACTCTTATCAAACTGCAGGAAATTACAATAATCCTGCCAATGTTCTTACCCATTTACAATTCATCTGTAAATATTCAATAAACCGTTCCCATTCTTTTATAAAAAGTTTGTTATCTTGATCTCTTATTCTTCCAGTAAGTTTCGCCGTTTCTGCATATTCTGTAAGTTAGAACCATCAATTCTAGCACGCGGGGAGCCAACGAAATTATATAATTTGGTATCTGAATGATTGGTATTAGTAACTGTATTATAATTTGGCATTTTTATAATGAGGCTATTATTGGATTGTAACTGAAAACTAATAAAAATTATTATCAAGAGAGAGAGAGAGAGAGAGAGAGAGAAAGAAAAAAAGAAAGAAAGAAAGAAAGAAAGAAAGAAAGAAAGAAAGAAAGAAAGAAAGCAGTATCGCGTATAATAGCTCCACTACCATCAATTGCACAAATCATCATGGACAAATGTTCAAAAGACGGCCTGCAGGGTCCCTGCAATCAAAATATGAGCCCCAGGAGATCAGAAACCAGCCGCCTCAGCAGAGACGGATGCATCTACCAGAATTTTGCTGCCTAGTAAATATTTAGCCGACTTCTGTTCTCCAAGACTCGGCATTCTTTGATAGCATCTAGAATGATTTGGCACGGACAGCTTTTAGCAAATACCAGTTCCCAACTCCAACTGCGGCAGCAATCTTGTTGAACCTGGGCTGCTCTGAACCTCCGGGCAAATATGTACCCAAGCAGGAAATGGGGACAGGATTTCACATCCAGAAGCTCTGATTGACGCCTCAGGGCAGCAGCCAAAGGCTACCCTCTGCCCTTAAATGTTGTTCCACAATTTCAGAAGTTTTTCTTTGCATTTGTAAAGGCAAAAGCCAGCAGGGCTTACCTAAAGTCAGAGCTCATCTCAGAAGCCTGTTTCACAGCGAGCAGACTCAACTTCGTGGCACACATAAAGCAATGCAAGTGTTTCTGAACATGTGGAGAGTGCATTTTCCTGAGTCATCGCAACCAGGCCTATCCCATCTAGGAGGAAGAAGTGCTTCCAGATCAGAAGGACCAATGTTTAGACCCAGAACCTCTCTCCTTCTTTCGTTTATAGTCACAATTTGTTCAGCATCATTAGCCCTAATTGGGAATAATCCACATTTTGGTATCTTTTTAATCCTTGCTGATACAGTAATAAGTACATCAGAATCATTAAGGAATAACTAGCAGACGTATGTAAACTAGGAGCCAAACCAGAGCCAACAAATAAAGCTTTTTGTGGGTGGATTATAACAAAATCAAAGCTGAGTGCTTCTCGGATATTTAAAAGGTTTAATCCATTTTAGTATTTTAACTTTTGCATGTTTTAAAGAAGAGTTGTGATTTTTTCCCTTGCTGTTACTGTTTAATCTTTTGTAAACCACTTTGAGGTTTTTGTTTACAATCAAGTGGTGTATAAATTTTATCAAATAAATGTTTTTCCCCAGGAAGGACATTTTTTCAGTGGGTAATATAGCACCACGACACAGTTTCTGCTTGCTGTATCAAGTGTTCCATATTTAGACTAATTTACTATATGTTTCGGCAAGTTGTTTCCCTGCTCACCAGACATACGGACACCTCTTTAAGATCCCATACCCAAATTTTGCATCACGGTTCCCGAGATAAAGGAGCAGATTTTCGTCGACATTTGGTGCCATTTTGAATCAAGATGGTGGACTGAACCTCTCAAAGCTACGCTGGTTTTAAAACCACACATCATTTATCTTAACCACTGATTTTAAAACTTGTTTGTTTCCTAGGCTTCCCAATCAATTCTGAGTACAAGTCTGATTTCATATTTCTATTACGTATTTTTCGCTCTATAAGATGCACCAGACCACAAGACACACCTAGTTTCTGGAGGAGGAAAACAAGAAAAAAAATATTCTGAATCTCAGAAGCCAGAACAGCAAGAGGGATCGCTGTGCAGTGAAAGCAGCGATCCCTTTTGCTGTTCTGGATTCTGGGATAGCTGCGCAGCCTGCATTCGCTCCATAAGACGCACACACACATTTCCCCTTACTTTTTAGGAGGGAAAAAGTGAGTCTTATAGAGCAAAAAATACGGTAGTTTTCTTTGCTGCTTTTAAATGGTAAAACTGAATAGCATATATTCCTCTTTTCTTCCCTTGGGAAGAAACAAATATAACGAAATATACTGAGGGTTGTTAATAATAATAATAAATAATAAATTTTATTTATATCCCGCCCTCCCCAGCCGAAGCCGGGCTCAGGGCGGCTAACAACACTAAAACAGTACAACATTCTTAGATATATCCACGAGAAAATCACAGAAGGTGGAGAGAAGAGGGGGGAAAGCGCATTTTAAGGGCATAGGTTCGTGGCTGATGTATTTCAGTCACTCGCTATCCTGAAGTATAGGGATTTGTGCTTTTCACTGCCACATTTAAGCAGATGTGCCCATTTCATTGTCACCAACTATATTATTTTCTGTATACAAAACAAACAGAAGAACATAGGGAGATACCTTGTACCAAATCAGACAATTGCTTGACCGGCAGCAGTTCCTCAGAGTTTTGGGCAGGGGCCAGTTCCAGCCTTACCTGCAGATACAGCCCTTACTTCCAAAGCAACTGTTGTTGTTGTTGTTTAGTCGTGTCCGACTCTTTGTGACCCCCTGGACCAGAGCACGCCAGGCACTCCTGTCTTCCACTGCCTCCCGCAGTTTGGTCAAACTCATGCTGGTAGCTTCGAGAACACTGCCCAACCATCTCATCCTCTGTTGTCCCCTTCTCCTTGTGCCCTCCATCTTTCCCAACATCAGGGTCTTTTCCAGGGAGTCTTGTCTTCTCATGAGGTGGCCAAAGTATTGGAGCCTCAGCTTCAGGATCTGTTCTTCCAGTGAGCACTCAGGGCTGATTTCCTTCAGAATGGATAGGTTTGATCTTCTTGCAGTCCATGGGACTCACAAGAGTCTCCTCCAGCACAGTGGCGTAGCGTGGGGGGTGCAGGGGGGGCCGGCCGCACCGGGCGCAACATCTGGGGGTTAGGGTTAGGAGGCGCAAATCCACGGGTTGGGGGCGCAGATCCACGGGTTAGGGGGCACAAATTACTTGCCTTGCCCCGGGTGCTGACAACCCACACTACGCCACTGCTCCAGCACCATAATTCAAAAGCATCAATTCTTCGGTGATCAGCCTTCTTTATGGTCCAGCTCTCACTTCCATACATCACTACTGGGAAAACCATAGCTTTAACTATACAGACCTTTGTTGGCAAGGTGACGTCTCGGCAAGGTGATGTCAAAGCAACTACTCTATTCCAAACTTAAAAATGGAAAGCATAATGCTGGTGGTCAACAAAAGAGGTTTAGAGACTGTCTCAAGGCAAATCTTTAAAAAAGTAGTATAAACACTGACAACTGGGAAACCCTGGCCTGCGAACGCTCCAGTTGGAGAACAGCCTTTACCAAAGGTGTCATGGGTTTTGAAGACACTCAAACTCTGGACGAAAGGGGAAAACATGCTAAGAGGAAGGCACGCTTGGCAAAACGACACCATCATCAACTCCCGCCCGGGAACCAATGTCCCCACTGTGGAAGGACATGTGGATCCAGAACTGGCCTCCACAGTCACTTACGGACTCATTGTTAAAACCATGTTTATGGAAGACAATCTTACTCAGCTACAAGTGATTACAGAAGAAGAAGAAGAAGAAGAAGAAGAAGAAGAAGAAGAAGAAGAAGAAGAAGAAGAAGAAGAAGAAGACTGACAGTGAGCTAAATAGGTGATTTTTCTCTTCCCATGGCAGTGTTGTGCAGTGGTTAGAGTGTCGGACTAGGACCCAAGAGACCAGGGTTCGAATTCCCGCTTGGCCACGAAGCTCACTCAGGGGGGAAAACAGGCGCTGCCTCTCTACCTAACCTACCTCACACGGTTGTTGTGGGGATTAAATGAGGGCAGAGAACCATGGTTGCCACCTTGAGCTCCCTGGAGGAAAAAGTGTGGGGGTAAGCTCAGTCAGTAGAGCGCAAGACTCAATATCAGGGTCGTGGGTTTGAGCCCCACATTGCGCAAGAGATTCCTGCATTGCAGGGGGTTGGACTCAGGCATAGGCAAACTCGGCCCTCCAGATGTTTTTGGCCTACAACTCCCATGATCCCTAGCTAGCAGGACCAGTGGTCAGGGATGATGGGAATTGTAGTCCCAAAAAACACCTGGAGGGCCGAGTTTGCCTATGCCTGGACTAGATGGCTCTTGTGGTCCCTTCCGACTCGACAGCTCTATGATATGCAATAAACAAATGAGAAGAATAAATGAGAATTGCATGCCACCTGAAATACCAATGCGTGTGTGTGTCAGGCGACCCTGCAGCCCTGAAATAGCCTGCCTTTACTTCTGCTGTCGCCCCTATTACGTGTCCAGGAAGCCACAAAAAACGTGCTGGCTTTTCATTCTGGCCTAACCTCAGGGCACCTCTGCACTCCCTCAAGAATGTAATGAGCTCACTGAGCTTAGATCTTCAAGTGCCTCCGTCAATATTGACTGTCCTTTGCACACACACCCCACCTCTGCTTCTTGCTTTCTTCTTGGATAAGTACTTGAGGAGAAGCCGGTTCCCTGCGTGGCGCCAGGGGTGAAAACAAGCCTTGTTGACTTTTCACCTTCTCAGGCTGAGATTAAGGGTGCGCAATTGTTTGAAAGCAGGTCCATTTTGGACAGGAAACAGACAGGCTCCCCGTCCTCCAGAGATCATTAGAATGAAGACAGCAGGCAGACAGCAAATTTCCATGTGCCACCCGCCCAAATGCAGCTAGACCCCCATTTCTCTCCCCCCCCCCATTTTTTTAATTCATTTTCCAAAATTATAAAAAATATAACATACTAAAAAGGGAAAAGAAAAAAGAAAAACTATAAAGAAAAGAAGGAAAAAACATACGAATAAACACATCATCCTTCTAAAATCCGATTTAGTTTTCATTGTTGTTAATTGACTTCCTCAAATCCCCCCTAACCAGTGGCGTAGCGTGGGGGTGCAGGGGGGGCCGGCCGCACCGGGCGCAACATCTGGGGGTTAGGGGGCGCAAATCCACGGGTAAGGGGGCGCAAATCCACGGGTTAGGGGGCGCAAATTACTTGCCTTGCCCCGGGTGCTGACAACCCACGCTACGCCACTGCCCCTAACTGAATTCCATTGTATCTCTTTGTAACAGTTTTCCAATATCTTCTTTCTATCAAAATTAACGCCTTCAAATTGTGATCTTTAGTTCTTTTCATGATTTCTAGACCCATAATGTTTTACAATTCAATCATTTCTCAAGATGAGCAGTGCAGGGTCAGTGCAGTCAGGCTTAGAGCTGCATTCTGCTCTTAACTTAAAAAAAGAGAAGCTTTATTGATGTTTAAAGCAGAAAGTTTTGGGAACAGCACAGCAGAAAGCCCAATGCAAAACTGCTTATGGTCAGCTTGCATCGCCAGATAGATGATTGCCGGCATCCGTCTGTCTCGAGAGACAGTGGAGTGCGCCTCTGTGGGTGAAGAAAAACCGCTGGGAGAATCGCTACACCTGCTTTGTCTGCAGAGACTGGTAACGCGTAACATCTGCAGCCTGCATTGTTTCTGCTGGGTTCTGAAGCGACTTCGCTGGGGTGCAAGCCTGGGCTGTGTGCATGGAGGTCCTGGGCTGCTCAGACAACAGAACCCCCCTCTTGGCCTCACTGATGTGGTCCAAAGGAAAGCAGAAGAAGACGTTTGGCCCCAGCCTGGCTGCACGAATTGCCTGAAGGAGGAATGCAAGGCACCATCCAACTGCCTTAGGGACTCCCCTCCGGATTTGTGCAGGGTTTGCTCCTAAGCCTTTTCTTCTCCCAAAGATTTCCCATAAGGCGGCAAAGGTATGGGATCACATTTTCCCCTCTGTCCTACGGGACCGCCTCTCCCGGTATGCCCCGCGGAGGACCTTAATTCCGGGCTGCAGGAATTTCTGGAAGGAGGCGTACAAGGCGAAATCCAACCATCTTAGGGACTCTTCTCCGGATCTGTGTAGGGTTTACTCCAGCAAACTTTTTCAGCAGGGGCCGGTCCACTGTCCCTCAGACCTTGTGGGGGGCCGGACTATATTTGGGGGGGGGAAATATGAATGAATTCCTATGCCCCACAAATAACCCAGAGATGCATTTTAAATAAAAGCACACATTCTACTCATGTAAAAACACGCTGATTCCCGGATCATCCGCAGGCCGGATTTAGAAGGCAGTTGGGTCAGATCCGGCCCCCGGGCCATGGTTTGCTCCTTAGCCCTTTTCTATATATCTGCAAACATTCAGCTCAACACATAGACCACAGAAGGTGATGATGTGACAAATTGCGCTCAATGCTGGTCCATGAAAGAGGCATAGGGTTGCCTGTGCTCTTCCCTTCACCCCGCCTTCCTGCGTTAAGAGGGAAGTTCTGATATGGGATTGTAAGCAGTTTCCGCTAAACGCGATTACGCCCCAGTGCTGGATTTACGTATAAGCCAAACAAGCTATAGCTTAGGGCCTCACTCTCTTGGGGCCCCAAAAAAATTTAAAGGGAAAAGAAACTGGATGTACATTTCCAAAGTATAAGATAAAAAACAAATAAAATAAAACCTACATACAGCAACAGTGTTTTGTGTTGTGTAGGCTCCTAGGATGTAAGTCATGGGCCCCGCCTGCTAGCCTGCTCCCTAAAATATCACGGGTTTGCTCATTTCTATATATAGGGTGCCTACATTCTGTATGTGCGAATGGCTTTAGATTCCTATTAGGTCCATAAATTACCATATAGCATATATTCAACACAAAAAAACAGTGACTGTTGTTGACAAAGGACAGCTGGACATATAAAGGGCCCCATTACCTTCAGTAGCTGAGGGCCTCACCAAACCTAAATCTGGCCCTGTTACAACCTTGAACCCTGGTTGTACAGAGTCTGCGACGGCTCAATTCGCTAGGTCATAGTTGTGGCGCCTCGCGGCACCCCCTTAGGCTCAGCGCCCAGTGTGGCAGAACTGGCCGCATCGTCCTAAATCCTACCTCTGCTCAGTTAGCGCCTCTCAACCTTGCCTACCTTGCAAGCTTGTTCTGAGGATAAAATGGAGGGGGGGGGACCACTTATGCAACCTTGAGCTCCTTGGAGAAAAGGTAGGGTAAAATGTAATTAACAAATGAATACATAAGTAATCTGCAAAACATTGTTGCGGGAAACCCCCCCCACCCCAATCATTCAGTTTGTACAAACATGACACACTCACACACGACATACGCGATGCTTCTGTTATAAATTCATAGAAAATCACCCGTACATCAGATCTGTACTGTTCCACTTTTATTTTACACCATGAAGGAAGGACTATCAAAGGGGGGGAGACTTGACACAAGGCAGCCAACACCTCCGTCTGCAGGGAGCCCTACCCAGTTGGCATGACAACCTTGATGGTCCTAGACAGAAGATAATTACACTCACAAGGGAACTGCATATGGGAGTGGATTCAGCATGGACTGAAACAATGGACAGTGATCAGCTCTTCCCTCTGGGGGCAGGAAACTGCAAACTCCCCTTTGTCACCTGGAAAGTACTCATGGGGAGGGGGAGAGGAGGAACCGGACAGGTGACAAGACACTCAAGTTACCTCCACAACTCCTCCTTCAACCCCTCCTTTTTGTGACGTGTCAATGATGTAGTCATAATGTAGTTGTGATGTAGACTTAGGGGTGTAGCATGAGTGATTAGTAGCTAATAAAAGTTGGGGTCTTCTTTTGTTCTGGGCTTCCATTTTGCTTCATCTTGTGGCGGGTGGGAGTCCTGTCACGACAATCTTCAATGGAGACCCAGCCTACTGGCTGCTGTTATGCTCCAATTGTCCTGGTTGGCATCTTTGCTTTTTGTCCAAGGGAGCCCTCGGATTTCCCCGTTAACAACATGAAAGTCGGTCCCTGCTTTGGAAACACCTGTTGAATTTTTACAAAGGGCAAATTCAAAGGGCAATAATTTGCCTGTGGCCACTGGCTTCACGGGAAATGGAAAGTACCTTCCAGAACCTGGCTTCTGCATTAACTTCTCCTCCTATTTATCGCACCGTATTTTCTACATCTTAGAACCACACCGAGTCTGTGTCTACACTGCAGCTTTAAAGCACTCTTCCCCACACCAATTCCCACAAGCAGTCCTGGGAACTATAGTGTGTTAAAGGTGCTGGGAATTGTAGATATGTACACGGCAGTTCCCAGGATTCTTGGGGTAGGTGAGTTGGGATTTAACGGTAGCTGGGTTGGTGGAGGGCGAGGTTCTTAATCTCAAGGTCATGAGTTTGAGTCCCACCTCGGGCAAACGATGCCTGCATGGCAGGGGGTTGGACTAGCGGGTGCAGGATGCTGCAGCGAGGCTTCTCACGGGGTCCCTGCCATGGGAGTATTTTCACCCAGTGCTTTTCCAGCTGCACTGGCTCCCGGTGGAGTATAGGGTCAGGTTCAAGGTGCTGGTCTTGACCTTTAAAGCCCTTTGTGACTTAGGGCCCTCGTATCTACAGGACCGCCTCTCCTGGTCTGCCCTGCAGAGGACCTTAAGGTCCATGAATAACCATAGTTTAGAGGTCCCGGGCCCTAAGGAAGTCAGACTATCCTCCACCAGGGCCAGGGCCTTTTCAGTGATGACTCCGACCTGGTGGAATGCTCTGCCCAATGAGACCAGGGCCCTGCAGGATTTAATTTCCTTCCGTTGGGCCTGTAAAGGTAAAGGGACCCCTGACCATTAGGTCTAGTCGTGACCGACTCTGGGGGTTGCAGTGCTCATCTCGCTTTACTGGCCGAGGAAACCGGCATACAGCTTCCGGGTCATGGGGCCAGCATGACTAAGCCGCTTCTGGCGAACCAGAGCAGCACATGGAAATGCCGTTTACCTTCCTGCCGGAGCAGTACCTATTTATCTACTTGCACTTTGACGTGCTTTTGAACTGCTAGGTTGGCAGGAGCAGGGACCGAGCAATGGGAGCTCACCCCATTGCGGGGATTCGAACCGCCGACCTTCTGATTGGCAAGTCCTAGGCTCTGTGGTTTAACCCACAGCGCCACCCGCGTCCCGCGTCGGGCCTGTAAGACAGAGCTATTCCGCCTGGCCTTTAATTTGAATTCAGCCTGATCTTTTATTTCCCTTCCCTTCTCTTCTCTTCCTTCCCTCCCCCTCCCCTTTTATGAAGATGACCCACTCTGGGACCCCACAGCTAATTCTCCCCTGGCCTCCTCTCTGGCCCAAGTAGGACCAATTCAGCCAGCTAGCCCTGGGGATTATCTAATTGATTTTTGAATTTTATTGTTATTCATGTTTTTATACTGTATTTTATGCTGCTTTTTACAATTAAGTGTTTTAAAGTGTTGTTAGCCGCCCTGGGCCCGGTTTTTGAACCATGAAGGAAGGTGGGGAAACAAGAATTTATTATTATTAATTATTATTATTTTCATTAGATGACTGTCGTGGTCCCTTCCAACTCTACGATTCTATGTGCAGCCTTACTCGATGCAAAGGTCAGTACGTGAATCAGGGAAAGCTGTGAGTCATTGCATGGCGAGGACTAAAATGTATGTAAGTCACTTCAATCATGGGACTAGCTTTCAGCTTCATCTATGACGACGGGAGGGCAAATGAGCCATGACAGGGAGACCTGTGATCAAGATCTCTGATGCAGATTGTTGGCTTTTAAAGAAAAACTAAAACTAGCCTTTGTATTCGTCTGCATTGTGAA
Organism: Podarcis muralis; assembly: GCF_964188315.1. Lineage (NCBI taxonomy): Eukaryota > Metazoa > Chordata > Lepidosauria > Squamata > Lacertidae > Podarcis > Podarcis muralis. The sequence continues at coordinate 83,465,551 of NC_135661.1, forward strand.
TCTAGAAAGCGGCACTTTCCTGATCAGAATCACCAGACGATGGAAATATTTAGAGGGATTATAAATAAGGATTTCCCAGTATGATCAAATCTGGTCTCTAGCTATTGCTGAAAAATCAACTCAGAATTATAGACAAGTAAAAAAGAATTCATTTCGAACCAAGTGGCAAAAGAAACGTTTGAGGAACCTTTTGTGTTGTCTTGTTTTCTGTTTTTTCTTTCTTTTTTAGTTAAGTTTGCTAAGAATATTATAAAAAGCCAAATAAACAAAATTTAAAAAGAAAATGTGTTTGGAAAACCAGCCCTCTTTGAAGGAGGCTTTTGGTATTGGCCGCAGCAGAGACCCGTTGCAAAATTCAGGGACAAGCAACCTCGCACACCTCAAAGTGATAGGCAGGCGGCCAACAAACGTGGCGGCCTCCGTCTGCTCCCCAGAGCCAGCTGGCAGAGATGGTGGCAAGACACTCCATTCACTAGGCAAACAAGGCTCTTGTGGACCAGGCGCCCCAGCGCCCGCGTTCTTGATTGATGACTCAAAAAAAGGAGACGGGGTTGCGCCACCCAGCCCTTTCACCAGGCCTTTGGAGAAAGGACTGGCATCTCTGGAAATGCTGCGAAGCACATTGCCCCCTGCTCAAATCATGGGAACTGTAGTTTGCCAAGGGGAACTGTAGCTCTGCACAAGTCCTTTGAACCTATCTCTTCACGCGCCCAGAACACCCTTACGTATTTGTGTGGACGCAACCGGAAAGCTCTGTTGTTGGGCAAATCTAAAAGCTTATTTTATATGAACTATAGTTCCCGGGTTCCATCACGCTCCAGCGAGGCTTTTCCTGAACTGTTTTGAACAACATCTACCATCGGACGGAGTTAGGTCTTTTCTTTCAATAGGACTGGCTGACTGTCTGCGATTCAAAACAGACTTTTCGGGATACACCCTGAACTCAGTAGCGTTTACTGTGTGGAATGAGTTGATTTTAGAATGCATTTCAATTAATTGATTGGGATTTTATGTAAATTGTGTTACTTTTATTGTTGTTAGCCGCTCTGAGCCCGGCTTCGGCTGGGGAGGGCGGAGTATAAATAAATTATTATTGTTGTTGTTGTTATTATTATTATTATTATTATTATTATTAGGGCTGGGAACTGCTGAGATCTGCGGATGAAGGATGATATATAATTTTTTTAATAACGATAACAATAATAATAGTGGTAAGCTGCAGATCTGCAGTCTGATTTATGATTTCCACTAAGAAAGTTACTTTCAATTCAATGAGACTCAACAACATCATCCCACTCCCAGAAAAGGGGGGGGGATACAGGATTAGGGTGTGAGGCTGCATAGACACCATACATTTAAAGCAGGCCGCTTTAATCAAAAAATCATAGAATGGTACAGTTGGAGGGGACCCTGAGAGTCATCTAGTCCAACCCCCTGCCACGCAGGGATCTTTTACCCCATGTGGGACTCAAACCCATGACTTTAGGATTAAGAGTCTTATGCGGGGCGTGACATCTTTCTGCAGGGTCTGCAAGACAGAGCTGTTCCACCAGGCCTTTGGCCAAGGCACAGTCTGACTCCCTCCTTTGGTAATCCTCACAGAACTGTAGCCCAATGGTTGCCATTGATTTGATTTGAACTGATTTTAGAATGAGTTGATTTTAGATTGCTGTATTACTTTACTGTTGTTAGCCACTCTGAGCCTGGCTTCGGCTGGGGAGGGCGGGATATCCTGGCAAATAGAAGGGGAAGAAATGGAGGCAGTGAGAGATTTTACTTTCTTGGGCTCCATGATCACTGCAGATGGTGACAGCAGTCACGAAATTAAAAGACGCCTGCTTCTTGGGAGAAAAGCAATGACAAACCTAGACAGCATCTTAAAAAGCAGAGACACCACATCACCTTGCCAACAAAGGTCCGTATAGTTAAAGCTATGGTTTTCCCAGTAGTGATGTATGGAAGTGAGAGATGGACCATAAAGAAGGCTGATTGCCCAAAATTGTTGCTTTTGAATTATGGTGCTGGAGGAGACTCTTGAGAGTCCCATGGACTGCAAGAAGATCAAACCTATCCATTCTGAAGGAAATCAGCCCTGAGTGCTCACTGGAAGGACAGATCCTGAAGCTGAGGCTCCAATACTTTGGCCACCTCATGAGAAGAGAAGACTCCCTGGGAAAGACCCTGATGTTGGGAAAGATGGAGGGCACAAGGAGAAGGGGACGACAGAGGACGAGATGGTTGGATAGTGTTCTCGAAGCTTCCAGCAAGAGTTTGACCAAACTGCGGGAGGCAGTGGAAGACAGGAGTGCCTGGCGTGCTCTGGTCCAGGGGGTCACGAAGAGTCGGACACGACTAAATGACTAAACAACAACAAAATTATTTATGCTCTATGGATTGAGCTAATCCTAGAAGAGAACTGTCGTTCCCAGAATTATTGCACTCTGTGTGTGTGCTTTAAATATATACACAACCTCAGTCCCCTGCTGGGTTCCTTCCCACTTCCTCTGATATAGCTACCGGTATATCCCCATTTTGCTCTCTTCAGCCTTGGGGGCCTTCTAGACAGGCCTTCACCTTGCAGGGCCGTGAGGGACGCCTCAGGCCGCCGCTTCAATCAGATTAGGAAAGATAAAAGGCCTGTTTTGAATTGAAAAGAATGCCAGTCTCCATCACTCTCTTCCTCCCTGACACAAACTCCCAAGCCTCTTTCCGTCCCTCGGAAATCCAGGGCAACTCAGGAGAAGGAGAAGGAAGGAAGGAGAGGATGGATGAAATATATATAATCTCCCCTCCGTTGCCCCGGCTAACTCCCTTGACAAAGAGCTCAGAGCCCACCTAATGAGAGTCTAAGAAGCGGGTCACATCAGGCCTAGGCAACCAGGCTGCCACCTTGCCGTCGCCATAGCAACGTCGCCCAGGATCTCTGAGGCGGCAACAGCACCCGGAGAGGTGATTCAGGTGGTCTCTCCTCAGAGATGAGAAGGCTCCATTTCAGCACAGCTGCAGCGTCAAACACACACAAACCACCAGCCGCGTTGTGGTCTAAGAAGAGCGCCACTGAGCTCCGTCCATCAGTTCCAAGCAAGCCACAAAACAGTCAATGTGGATCAGGGGTCAGCAAACTTTTCCAGCAGGGGGCCGGTCCACTGTCCCTCAGACCTTGTGGGGGCCAGACTATATTTTGAAGGGGGGGGGGAAATGAACGAATTCCTATGCCCCACAAATAACCCAGAGGTGCATTTTAAATAAAAGCACACACTCTACTCATGTAAAAACACCAGGCAGGCCCCACAAATAACCCAGAGAGGCATTTTAAATGAAAGGGCACTTTCTACTTATGTAAAAACATGCTGATTCCCAGACCGGATTTAGAAGGTGATTGGGCTGGATCTGGCCCCCGGTCCTTAGTTTGCCTACCCATGATCCTTGGGGTGATCTCAGGGAGTAGCATTCAGCTCAGTTTGAGGATCACAGATTGCACGGATCCAGCTCTAGGGACCAGCTCTGGTCTTGTGACTCTGCAGACACATGGCCTCCCCCAAATAATCCCGGGAACTTTAGTTTACCCCACCCCACAGAACTACAGTTCCCAGGAATATGGGAGGGGAGCAAGGGAGGCTTTAAATGTAGGGAGCACCCAAGATCGACAGGAATCAACCCAGACCTTTACAGGCCTGGCAGCAACTTTTTGGGTGGGATTGACACCCAATCTGGAAGTTGTTTTCAACCAGTGTTTGCACACCCTGCGCCTGAAACTCAAACATCCAAAACCCGACATTGGCTGGATAGCAACCTTTAATTTAAAAGCTGGCTCCCTCTTCTGCCTTTAGGCCTGCCAACTTTCTTCTTGGCCCTCCTCCTCTTCTGATTTTAACAGCGGCAGCCTTTCATGCACAAATTTAGCAGGCGAAGCCTTTCTGGATATAAAGCGAAAATGCAGGACCCATGCAGAAGACCTAAAGGGCTTAAGTTGCGCAAATCAGGCTGCAGCGAAAGGCAGAGGAGCAAGGTCCGTAACAAAGTTGGCAATCTTAGCTGTTTTCTGTTCTGTAACGTCAGTAAAGGTAAAGGGACCCCTGACCATTAGATCCAGTCGTGGCCGACTCTGGGGTTGCAGCGCTCATCTTGCTCCATTGGCCGAGGGAGCCGGCGTACAGCTTCCGGGTCATGTGGCCAGCATGACTAAGCCGCTTTTGGCAAACCAGAGCAGCACACAGAAACGCCGTTTACCTTCCCGCCGGAGTGGTACCTATTTATCTACTTGCACTTTGACGTGCTTTCGAACTGCTAGGTTGGCCGGAGCAGGGACTGAGCAACGGGAGCTCACCCCGTCGCGGGGATTTGAACCACCGACCTTCTGATTGGCAAGTCCTAGGCTCTGTGGTTTAACCCACAGCGCCACCCGCATACTGGCAAATGCTTTCTTGACATTCTTTGTGGAAATGACCCCCCCTCCCCGCCAGGCAACTTTCCCCAAACTGGTGCCCTTCAGATACTTTGCTGTTACTCTGGCTGGAGCTGATGGGAGTTTTAATTGAGAAAATTGGGAGGGTCCCAGATTAAGGAAGCGAGGCTGCCCCAGAGGTATCCTCACTGTGATTCCCTAAGCGTTGTCAATGAAGGGCACCTTCTCAGTCGGTGGAGCACGAGACGCTTAATCTCGGGGTTGTGGGTTCGAAAGATCCCTGCATTGCAGGGGGTTGGACTAGATGACCCTTGGGGTCCCTTCCAACTGTACAATTCTACGGGTTGTATTTGCCCCATCCAAAGGAGAAAGGAACAACCCTTCAGTTCCATCCACATCCACACACATTACAAACTTTGCAGCTTAGCGAGGATCCCTTTGGTAAATCTGAACTGGTACAGTGGTACCTCGGGTTGCATACGCTTCAGGTTACAGACTCCGCTAACCTAGAAATAGTGCATCAGGTTAAGAACTTTGCTTCAGGGTGAGAACAGAACTCGGGCTCCGGCGGCGCGGAGGCAGCAGGAGGCCACATTAGCTAAAGTGGTGCTTCAGGTTAAGAACAGTTTCAGGTTAAGTACGGACCTCCGGAACGAATTAAGTACTTAACCCGAGGTACCACTGTATACAGTTCATGTCTAAGGTCTTGCAAGCATTCACAGTTGAGTGTTTTTCAGCCTGCAAAATGATGGCAATGTCTCCGCAGCTGAGGCTACCGATGTTATTTACATTTATAGAGGATTTTGTTTCATTTTCAAAACTCTGCTCACGTTCTCCCACCCACAAAATGATAGTGACCTAGATGATTGTGTTGGTGGTGGTAGGGAAGGCTTTCCTGTAGCATGAGCCTTGACTCACTCACTTGAGCTGCCTATATTTCTTTCATTAACCAGGAAGTACCTGCGTTCCACCTGTAGTTGCTTAGCGCTGGGAGAAATGCACTCTGCACATACCCAAAGACACCCTGCTGTTTCACATGTTCAGGGGCAGAGCCTTTGCATTCAAAACTTGTGCCAAACGAAGTCATGCTGGTTTTCATCCACCTATAACTGAAAGAGATTCGGTGTTAGCAGTTGCCCGACAGACTCTGAAAAAAAAACCCCACACACAGAAAATTTATTGGCAGAAAATCTCCAGACATGGACAATCACAGTGATTTAATGCAGTGGTTTTTCCTGCCGCTGCAAAGATTTGTCAGTGGGACGGTAAGAAACTTGGCATGCGATTGAAAGCCCAAAACAGCTGAGCCAGGAATGCAACTTGCAGGAAACTTCTGCTCCTAATGAGGATATGTGCAATTCTCCATTATGCCACCGGGTGGAGCTGTGGGTATGGCTCTTGCCAAGCCAAAGGACTGCATTCTTGGCACCTGCCCTCCAGATGTTGTTGGACTACAACTCCCATCATCCTTCACCACTGGCCAGGCTGCCTGCAGCTGAGGGAGCCCAACAACTGCAGGAAGGCCCCAACACAAATTTAAATTTGTGCAAAATTAAAAAGTGGGTTCCCAAATGCATGTTTGGGCTGAAGGTCGTCTGAAAAAGTCATTATTGCCATATAAAGTTGTGGTCGTTTGCAAGATCTCCTTTTTCATAACTTGAATTCATTAGTTTGAGTCCTACCCTCCAGAGCAGGAGAAAACAATCTTGCTCCATCTTCCATGTGACATCCCTTGAGATATTTGAAGATGGCTATCCTATGTCCTCTCAGTCTCCTCTTTTCCAGACTAAACATATTCAACTCCTTCAACTATTCCTCATCAGGCTTGGTTTCCAGACCCTTGATCATCTTGGTTGCCCTCCTCTGCCCACCTTCCAGCTTTTCAACATCTTTCTTAAATTGTGGTGCCCAGAACAGTACTCCAAGTGTGGTCTGACCAAGGCAGAATAGATCAGTACTATTACTCCAAAGAATCTTATCAGGAACAGTTGAGGAATTTGGGTATGTTTAGCCTGGAAAAGAGGAGAGTGAGAGGAGCTATGACAGCCACCTTCAAATATCTCCAGGGCTGTCACATGTACAGAAAAAGTTTAATGCTCCTCAGATTGTGGAAAGTCAATTCCAATTCCACTTGAAAGAACAATTATTGGATTACACTAGGAGCCACCTACATGGGATGCGGGTGGCGCTGTGGTCTAAACCACAGAGCCTAGGACTTGCCGATCGGAAGGTTGGCGGTTCGAATCCCCGCGACAGGGTGAGCTCCCGTTGTTCTGTCCCTGCTCCTGCCAACCTAGCAGTTCGAAAGCACGTCAAAGTGCAAGTAGATAAATAGGTACCACTCCGGCGGGAAGGTAAACGGCGTTTCCGTGTGCTGCTCTGGTTCGCCAGAAACGGCTTAGTCATGATGGCCACATGGCCTGGAAGCTGTCTGCGGACAAACGCCAGCTCCCTCGGCCTATAGAGCGAGATTAGAGCGCAACCTGAGTCGTCCACGACTGGACCTAACAGTCAGAGGTATCTTTATCTTTACCTTTAGGAGCCACCTGTCTGGCAGTTGTTGCAATGTATTTATGTGCTTTCTGAGCATGTACAAAGCACAAAATAACTTTGCACGTTCCTCTTCCCTTGCTACGCAAGAGATCCTTGCCAGTGAAGAACCTGCGGCAGAATCTCAGGGACAGAAGTCAGGTTTTGCCTTCACCGCAAGAGCAGTACTGTAAATGGGAGCCGTTCATTAATGGCTCTTTCTCTGGTGACACCTTGGGGGTGGGAACTCAGCAAAACCTCCTTCCTCTGGAGAGACCCCAGGCCCTGAGAAAGAAGCCAGTTCCTGCCTGCCTGCTAACCTGCCAAGCTTGGGAGCTTGGTCACGCCAAAGTGTGACCAATCTCTGGCACCCCGGAATTGACATGAGAGGTGGATGTCCTGGGCTCAGAAAACTGGTCCTAGAGCCCCGCCCATAGCAACAGCCTTCGGGCCAGGATCAGATCCAGGGGAGGCAATGTTTTATGTTGCGAAGCACCCTGTGATCACAGAATAGAGTTGGAAAAGACCTTGAACCCAGGACTCTGAGATGTAGAGTCTCCTGCTCTACTGACTGAGCTATCCCAGCTATCATCTTTGGATGAAGGGCGGTAAACAAATCTAATAAAATATAAAAAAATAAAAGGGAAGGCGAATGAGTAGCCGCAGAGGAGGGACACTGGACCTTGGCACAATGGGCAGAAGAGGAGGGGTTTCTTGCGCACACAGAGACAGAGAAAAAGGTGGCTGCAGAATCCACTTTCTCCTCTCCTGTAATTAAGCCACGCACCGCGATCGGGACAGGATCGGGTCCTGGAGCCGCGGAGACGCTGGTTTTATGGAGTGGCCCAAAGCGAAATCCCTGGTGTCTGTGTGGACAGAGTGGAGTGGGGGTGGGCTGGAGGGAGACCTTGCAACAGCAGTGTCTCGGACACACCGCAATTCTCTCGCCCCCTCTCAATACTGCAACACGTGTGTGTGTGTGTGTGTGTGTGTGTGTGTGTGTGTGTGTGTGTGTGTTGTGCGTGTGCAACACGCTTCCGTCTCCTCCCTCCCCCGGTGCAGAAATCCTGCAACTCCCCGTCATCGGGGAGGTGGGTGGGGGGCGGCTTCCTTTACCACCCGGCAAGAACCCTGTGAGCTCTCCGTCCATCTCTCTCCCTGGCGTTTGTGTGTGTTAACAGACTGCAGCAAGGAATGCAGCGGAAACACTGCAAGGTGTGCGTGCACGTGTGGGCGCGCTCTCGCAGCAATAGCAGCGCGTGCCATTGAATGCACGCCACAACATTCCTCCACTAATCATAATAGTGTAGTGGACACCCGCAGAAATAGGATTGGGGGTGGGGGCGCGCGCGACGTAAAATATTTAAAGTGGGGCGGAGGGGGGGTGGAAGAGGGAGTTTCCATCGCCTGGACCTTTCGCCTCGCATCTGAGCTACAGCAAACTTTTTCTCTTTTTAAAACGGAGGCTGGTCATTATTATGCTTCCAGTTTATTACCTGCCCTTCACAACGGGGCGCAACCACAAAAACACAGCCGTGGTTCGTTCATGAGGGCAGTTGCCCCCTCGGCCCCCCTGCACGGGCCTTGGACTGCCAAGGAGTTGCAATAGCAGTAGGAACAGTGAGAAATTCGAAATTACACCGTGCGTAACCAGCGCATAAGTTGGATACGGTTACCCTATCGCCTGCGTGCGCGCCATCCCTACTTACTAGTAGCCGTCCCTACTTACTAGCTTAGCAATACTGTATTCACAATTCTCTTGCTCCGGGAGTTACCCCGGCTGGGGAGCCCAGGCTGCGGCCGGAGGAGCCACCTCCCGCTCCCCCCTCTGCAAATCGCCTTCCACCCACGAGGTCCCGCACCAGCAGCCTGCACGAGACCCCCCACCCCACCCCCATCCCCCTATGCAGCTCGCCGGACCCCCTGGAGCGGCAGCTTGGCGCCGGGCCACCCCAGCGCGCGCCCGCGTCCGGCGTGGTCTTCCCGGAGCCGGGGCTGCATGATCCAGGCGTCGCCTCCCGCAGAGTCCTCTTCCTGCTCCGACCTCACCAGGGACTTGCTGCTTGCGCAGCCCTGGCGGTGGGCAGTTTCTTCCTGGTGGTGGTGGGGCGCGCACCACCCACCACCCCTCCCTCCCTCCCCTCCGCGCGCCCTCGTCCCTGCTTGCCTCCCTCCCTCCCGCGCGCCCGCCCGGCGCTTAATCCGCCTCTCCGCCCTTGACACGCGCGCCCAGGTGGCGCCAGGAGACGGAGCCGAGCGCGGCGCGCCGCGGAGAGAGCGCGAGAGAGGCTCCGCCGGTTCCCGGTGGCAGCATGAGCAGCAGCAGGGCACCGGGGGAGACGGTGGCGACGGCGGCCTCTTCCTCCTCTTGCTCTCCGCGTCCTCCTCGTCGCCCTGCTGCTCCGGATGCCCCCGCAGCCCGCTCCTCCTGCGCCAGGCGGGGCGCCGCTGCGCGCAGCTGATGGCGACGGCGGCGGGCCGGCTGTGAGCAGGGCGATCGCGGGCAGGACTCGGCGGGCGGCAGCGGCGGCGGCAGCGACCATCCCTCGGCGGAGCCCTCGGATGCGGGGAGACCCGTGCAGCCCGGAGCGATGGGAGAGTGGACCATTTTGGAAAGGCTGCTGGAGGCTGCGGTGCAACAGCATTCCACCATGATAGGCAGGTGAGAGAGAGAGAGGGCGAGCCGCCAAGAGGACTAGCCGCTTGGCGAGACCGGCGGGCAAGGAGGGCGAGCGAGCGAGCGCAGGGAAGAACGGACGACCCGGCAGGATCTGCCCCGCGCGTAAAGTTGGGAAGGTGGCTCGGTTAGGGCTGGGAGCCCGGACGCCTGAGTCCCAGAGGGAGGGTCTCTGGTGGGCTTCTGCACAGCCAAGGCGGGGGGCATGTCCGGCAGGGGCGGCTGGCCATTGTAGGGGCCTCGGGGCAAAGACAGAAGCTGCAGGGGTTGAACCACAGCTGCTGCTGCTGCTGCTTCGCCTCCCTGGGTGCCCAGCTGGGCCTGGCGTCCCCGGGTCGTTGTCTCCGAGGAAGGGATCTGGTCTGGGAAGCCCCCTTCAGGAGTCCTTGGCTTGGCGAGAGTCCGGCTGGTGCGTTTTTACGCGGAGGGTAGAAGCGCCGCGTCAGGTTCCCCCTTCTGCAAGGAGAACCCGGAGAGCTGGTGCGGCTTGCCGGAGCCGGAAGGATGCTCTCTGCGCTTCCTCGCCGCCGGATCCCCTTCCCTTCCAGCGCGCGGTCCTGCCGAGGGCAAGTGGCGCAGGGATTCCCCACCGCCGGGTCTCCGAAGAAGCCTGCAGCGCCGGAAAGGCTTCGCACAGGCTTCCCCCAGAATTAATAGCTCCTTCTCTCAGATGCCGGGTGGGCCGTGTGTGTATTAAAGTCAGAAAGAGCTATGCAGCGAGTCGGGTCCATCTAGTTCAATATTGCCTACACACTTTGGCAGCGGCTCTCGAGGGTTTCACGCACGGAGATGCCGGGGGATTGAACCTACGACCTTCTGCATGCCAAACAGGCGTCCAACCCTTGAGCTACAGCCCTTTTCCAGAGGTGCAGACATTCTTCCCCTCTGTATTGGAAAGCTTGTGCCAAACAGACGGTCTAAAACAGAATCACCCAGCCAGGCGTCTGGAAGATTGTTAAAATTGTTACCAGAGTGGCTTGCAGAGTTAGGAAAGGCTGGTGGAGTAACCCTTAAGGGGCAGACACGCACACCAGGGTAAAATATATCAGCTTGGAAGCCTAGCTTTCTCTAGTGCAGAAGAGAGGAAGTTTCTACAGATGGGAACGGGGTTTGCCAAATCTGGAAGCTTTATCTGTTCCCGCCAGGGAGGAAAATTATGGGCAGGTGGGTTCTTTCGACTTGAACCAAGGGCGGCTGGACCTGAGACATGGTATTGCCCGAGACATAATGTGACACAGCATCACACCTGTGGGTATTTTACAGGGTGCCCATACAGGTCCCTGATCCAAGGAGACTGCAGTCTACAAGTTTCCACAGCAGCGGGAGATGCAGCAGAAAGAGGGGTGGGAGAGGCAGGTGTGACTGGAACTATAGACCCACAGAGGTGTCCGTGGGGACAGACAGAAAGGCAGGCAAAAGGTCAATGGGCATGTGCAGAGTGTTTGCGACCCGCAGCAAAGCAGCTGCTTCATCAGAGGGCTACCCCTCAGACAGGTTTATCTTTTGAGAAACCAAACAATACACAGACTCTGTAAATGGGGACTGGCCTAAAAAAAAGAAAAAAGGAAAGAAAGCGTGTGTGAAAGAATAGAGAGACAACAGGTTTCTGGCAGGCTGATAATCGCCTCCTTCCAATAACTTCGGGGGCCTGCCACATCCTGCAGGACTACACGCCCCCCCCCCCCAGTCACCCCTGCTAGATGGGGCTGGAGGGCCAAAGGTTGCCCCCCTCTGTTTTAAGGGATATTTGGGGTGGCCTCATGAAGCCACTGTGTCTCCCTAATCTGACCACTTCCCTCCACTGCTGTCTTACTTGACCCTCTCTCCATCACCCTTCCTCTCCCTTCTTATTGGGGGGCGGCGGCGGTGGCAGTGCCACCAGAACTAATTGCATAGGGAGCATCTCACAAGAGAGGCAGCCCATGGTTTGGGCTCAGCCCACTCAAGGGTCTTTGTAAGCCAAGGCTACACACCGAGAGCCAGTGTGGTGTTGTGGTTAGAGTGCTGGACTTGGACCTGGGAGACCAGGGTTCGAATCCCCACTCGCACAGAGCTCGCTGGGTGTGACCTTGGGGGCCAGTCACTGCCTCTCAGCCTAACCTACCTCACAGGGTTGTTGTGGGGTTTAAAGAGGATGGAGGCCACCCTGAGGTCCTTGGAGGAAAAAGGTGGGGGGTGTAAATGCAAGAGAAATAAGTAAATAATGAGAGGTGGGGAAGAGCGAGCCAGACAGGTGGGCAGTGGGGACTGGGTGGGTGGGTGGAGGATGTAATTAACAGGAATTAGGAGGTGTGCGGGGGTGGGGAGTGCTGAGATGAAGCATAAACAGGGAGGTGAAAGAAGAAAGGGCAACGCATCCTTTCTTCAGCACCCAGGAGACTGGCTCAGATAAGTGGTCCATCCATCTCAGCATCCCGTCTCCAAGGGCAACCAACCCAAGATGATGCAGAAGAGGCCACTGGGATGTCCCAGAGAATGTCCCTTCAACCACCTATACAGTTTAAACTTCTGCTTTTGGTGTCTTTGGCCTTTAAATTTTCTTGTCTCCCTTTTGCTCTCTTCATTCCTCACACACAAAATCACACACAAGATTTGATGTCCTGGTGCTTTTTGTCCCTTCACATCTTCTGCTCTTTCCCTGTGGAATGAAGCCTTCCTCCTAACGGCCTGCATTACCCAGCCTCTTCCATCTTGAAGTGGTGCCTGAAAACCCATCTTTCTGAAACAGTGGTCTATAATACCTATATGGAGGAGAAGGGGAAGAAATGTCAATGGTGGGGTCAGAAGGCCGCTAAATACGAGAGGTCCTGCCTGTGACCTTTGTGCAAAGCCCAAATAAACACAAGTGCAATGAGCATTTGTTCGCAACAGCAGTTAGTGGCGACAACACAGTCTTTCTACCTTTGCTGAGCTCATTCAACACTTGCAGAAAAGAAAACCTTACCTCTCAAACAAATCCATTTGAACTTTTTTAGTATGTTGTTGCTCAGCAGCTTCCTTTGCAAATATTTTTGTTGTGAGTGATGAATCATGGCATCACAGAGTCTGAAGGGACCCGGAAGGATCATCTAGCCCAACTCTCTGCAATGCAGGAATATGCAGCTGTCCCTTATGGGGATCAAACCTACAACCTTGGCGCAATCAGCACCATGTGAGCAGGGCTTGACCAAGGTTTGCTTTTTGATAATTGTAGCCACCCTCGTGGACCTGGTACCATCCAGATATTTTGGACTACAGCTTCTGGCACCGGCTGGGGCTGATGGGATTTGTAGTCCAAAAGATCTGGAGGGTGCCAGGTTGGTGGGAAAACAATATACCGTATTTGTCGCTCTATAAGACGCACCAGACCACAAGACGCACCTAGTTTTTGGAGGAGGAAAACAAGAAAAAAATTATTCTGAATCTCAGAAGCCAGAACAGCAAGAGGGATCGCTGCGCAGTGAAAGCAGCAATCCTTCTTGCTGTTCTGGCTTCTGTGATAGCTGTGGAGCCTGCATTCGCTCCATAAGACGCACACACACATTTCCCCTTACTTTTTAGGAGGGAAAAAGTGAGTCCTATAGAGCAAAAAAATACGGTAATGGTTATCTGTGGGAACCGTGGCCCATCAAACTCATTCTCTCTTGGTGCTCTCTCTCTCTCTCTCTCTCTCTCTCTCTCTCTCTCTCTCTCTGTGTGTGTGTGTGTGTGTGTGTGTGTAGGGGGTCATTTTAGCAAACTGCTACTCCTGCCAGACGTTGCCTTTATAAGACAAGCAAGCTGAGAAGGCTAAATGACGCCCCCCCAAAAAAAGATGTGGTTGGGTGTGCCCAAAACTGAGTTTTTCCCCTTTCCTTCCTCAGTTTAGACCAAGAGGTCTTTCAATCAAAACTTCAGATTGTTAGCACACAAGAGCCAGGACTCAGATGCACGCGCAGGATCCAGCCCATGCAACAAATTCCCAGTGCGAAATGAAAACTAGAAATAGGAGTAGATAGGTGGAAAAGGGAAACAAACACAGAATCCTGTATCCTTAATCACAGCCTACCGAGATGTGTTTGGACCTTGCCAGCCTAGGCTATGCGCCTCAACATTTGTGCACCCCCTGCCGTTTCCATTCCTAACCTATGAAGACCTCCCCTCCCCATTCATAGAGGAGACACAAATTACCCAAGGCTTAAATCTTAGAAGCAGGGGTGCACCATTTCTGAAAGAAGGAGAGAGACTGGACCTCCATCCTGCCTGTAAGTCATACTGCTGGTTTTGGTAAATGGACAAGAATTGGTAGAACTGTCTTGAGACAGAGACACTTTGCATGTGCTCAGAGGCATGCTGGCCCAGGAAATAGCTTCTGGGGCAGAACCCTTTCTCGGATGTAAATATCAGACAGGAACAGTGCTGTTCTTGTGCATGCAGCTTCATGGGATACAAAGGCCTCCCAAAATAGACTTGCCTACAATTGCACGGTTCGCCCAGGCGGTTTAAATGGTCCAAGGCTTAGTCTTATTTTTAATCATTGTGCTTGACTGCATTACATAGGAATATTGAAAGCTGCCTTAGACTGAGTAAGGCCACTGGGCCCATCTAGCTGAATACTGTCTACACTGACTGGCAGTTGCTCTCCAGGCTTTTAGGCCAGAGTCTTCTCCTATCTGGAGAATGAACCTGGACCCTTCTGCATCCAAAGCAGCTGCTCTCTCCCCGAGAGAGAGAGCAGATGGATCCTACACCACCCTGAAACCCAGTAGGACAAATATTTGAATGAATGGATGAACTCCGTGTTGTCACATTTTATTTGTGTATTTTGTGTTGTTTTTGTAAATGGGAGAAGGCAAACTTTTCCGTGGACGTAACTGCACCTTCATCCTGATGCCAATGTTGCAGCAACTTAGGTTTGCCTAGCAGTGGAACCGCAAGATCCAAGGGAGTACCCTTTGGAAAAGGGTACGAACCTGTGAATCATAGAATTGTAGAGTTGGAAGGGACCCCGAGGGTCATCTAGTCCAACCCCCTGAAATGCAGGAATATCAGCTAAAGCATCCATGGCAGTCGGCCATCCAACCTCTGCTTAAAAACCTCCAAGGAAAGTCCAAACCTCCCGGGGGAGACCATTCCACAGTCGAACAGCTCTTACTGTCAGAAGGTTTTTTCTGATGTTTAGTCAGAATCTCCTTTCGGGGGGGGGGGATCATCCTGTGTTGCATTCTAAATTGCAAGCTCCTTGGGGCAGGGACCTCCCTTCATCTGCTTTGCACAAGAAAGGTCCGTATCGTTAAAGCCATGGTTTTCCCAGTAGTGATGTATGGAAGTGAGAGCTGGACCATCAAGAAGGCTGATCGCCGAAGAATTGATGCTTTTGAACTGTGGTGCTGGAGGAGACTCTTGAGAGTCCCATGGACTGCAAGAAGATCAAACCTATCCATTCTTAAGGAAATCAGCCCTGAGTGCTCACTGGAAGGACAGATCCTGAAGCTGAGGCTCCAATACTTTGGCCACCACATGAGAAGAGATGACTCCCTGGAAAAGACCCTGATGTTGGGAAAGATGGAGGGCACAAGGAGAAGGGGGCGACAGAGGACGAGATGGTTGGACAGTGTTCTCGAAGCTACCAGCATGAGTTTGACCAAACTGCGGGAGGCAGTGGAAGACAGGAGTGCCTGGCGTGCTCTGGTCCAGGGGGTCACAAAGAGTCGGACACGACTAAACAACAACAACATCCCTTCCAATTCTACTATTCTTATGATCCTCTGGACAGGCGGTCTGAACTGTGAGCATCGCTCTGCTCCTGCCGGACTGCGAGCCACAAAATCCAGCTACCCGGGCTGCCCAAATAGTCTCTGATCCACCTTCCTACCCTCTCAGAATGTAATCTCCCTCTCTGCATTTTGCTTTTGCTCTCCGATCATTCTCTGTGCCAAATGCCAGCGTTTTCTCATTCATCTTCCTTAACCAGTGCTACTGGCAAAAAACTCTGCGTTCCTGTCCTTAGGTTTAATTTCACCCTCCCTTCTCCCCCTCCTCGATATTGCAGCTCCGATGGGAACTGCGGAGTTGGCGAAAAGCAACTTCTGTTTTCCCCCTCCTCCCCTCCTCTGAAGTGCGCAAATTGACTCACTTGCTAGATTTTGCGTCGCTGCAGAAACCCAAGTCTCTCTCGTGCCCTTGAAGCTCTCCTGGGTATATAGTCTCTCAAACTGTCTCTACTGTGTGCATACCTGGCAGTTCAGTCCTATATACGTTCACTCAAAAGTTAAGCCCCACTGGCTCTCAGGTAAATGGGTATTAGACTGCACCAGCAATGTTGCTTTCAGCTTTCTCTGCCTGTGCAATTAAATCTGAATTCATTAGCGGAGGAAGAATAAGAGGAGTTTGGATTTGATATCCCGCTTTATCACTACCCTAAGGAGTCTCAAAGCGGCTAACAATCTCCTTTCCCTTCCTCCCCCACGGCTGAGAGACTTCAGAGAAGTGTGACTGGCCCAAGGTCACCCAGCAGCTGCATGTGGAGGAGCGGGGAAGCGAACCCGGTTCACCAGATTACGAGACTACCTCTCTTAACCACTACACCACACTGGCGATTCCTCTTCACTTGTAGTGGATTGGGGCTCTTGGAAGCCCTTCTGCTTTCATCCAGCATCTCAGCTGTTTCCCAAGAGGTGCTCCAAGGAAGCCCCCAACTCCCTGGCTCCATAAATTGAAGACTTTCCCCGAAGAATCCTGAGAAATGTAGTTTGTTAAAGGGTGCTGGGAATTACAGTCCTGTGAGGGTTAAACCATAGCTCCCACTACCTATCTATCTGTATCTATCTATCCAGTGGTACCTCAGAAGTCAAACGGAATCCGTTCCGGAAGTCCATTCAACTTCCAAAATGTTCAGAAACCAAAGCACGGCTTCTAATTGCTTGCAGGAACCTCCTGCAGCCAATCAGAAGCCCCACCAGATGTTCAGGTTCCAAAGAACGTTCGCAAACCGGAACACTCACTTCTGGGTTTGCGGCATTCGGGAGTCAAAACATTTGACACGCAAGGCATTTGGGATCCAAGGTATGACTGTATTGGTGAGGGGGACCTTATTCTTAAGATGTGTGGCACTTATGCAGCTACAATCCCAGAGGATCTCTTTCAGCATTTTGTGTGTGTGTGTCTTCTAAAAGTCAGATAGTTGTTTATTTCCTTGACATCTTATGGGAGGGCATTCCACAGGGCGGGTGCCACTACTGAGAAGGCCCTCTGCCTGCTTCCCTGTAGCTTCATTTCTCACAGCGAGGGAACTGCCAAAAGGTCTTTGGAACTGGACCCCAGTGTCCAGGCTGAATGATGGGGGTGGAGACGCTCCTTCAGGTATACCAGACCTTTGAGGCTGTTTAGGGACGCGGGTGGCACTGTGGGTTAAACCACAGAGCCTAGGACTTGCCGATCAGAAGGTCGGCGGTTCGAATCCCCACGACGGGTTGAGTTCCGTTGCTTGGTCCCAGCTCCTGCCAACCTAGCAATTCGAAAGCACGTCGAAGTACAAGTAGATAAATAGGTACCGCTCCGGCGGGAAGGTAAACGGCGTTTCCATGCGCTGCTCTGGTTCGCCAGAAGTGGCTTAGTCATGCTGGCCGCAAGACCCGGAAGCTGTATGCCGGCTCCCTCGGCCAATAAAGCAAGATGAGCGCCGCAACCCCAGAGTCGGCCACGACTGGACCTAATGGTCAGGGGTCCCTTTACCTTTTAGGGCTTCAAAGGTCAGCACCAACACTTTGAATTATGCTTGGAAATTGGGAGCCGACGTAGATATTTTAGGACCTGTGTTATGTGGTCACAATGGCCATCCACAGTCTCCCTTAATATCTCCCTCTGCTCTCCTCTCCTTCCGTCCCGCCAGGATCCTGCTGACAGTGGTGGTGATCTTCCGCATCCTGATTGTGGCCATCGTGGGAGAGACGGTTTACGAGGACGAGCAGACCATGTTCATGTGCAATACCCTGCAGCCCGGGTGCAACCAGGCCTGCTACGACAAGGCCTTCCCCATCTCCCACATCCGCTACTGGGTGTTCCAGATCATCCTGGTCTGCACGCCCAGCCTCTGCTTCATCACCTACTCAGTGCACCAGTCGGCCAAGCAGAGGGACCGCCGCTACTCCTTCCTCTACCCGCTGTTGGAGAAGGACGGCCGGAAGGTGAAGAACGTCAACGGCATCCTGGTGCAGAACCCGGACGGCTCCTCCAAGGAGGAGCCCGACTGCCTGGAGGTGAAGGAGATCCCCAGCGCCCCCATGCGGCCCCCCAAGAGCTCCAAGGTCAAGCGACAGGAGGGCATCTCCCGCTTCTACATCATCCAGGTCAGCCGGGGCGCTAGAGGGCCCCCCTTTGCTTGCTGCATGCCCAACCCCTCCCTAAGATGGGGGGGGCGGGGACTCGCTCAACAGCTCACGAAAAGGCCGAGAGGTTGCAGGGAGGAGCTGTGCATGAGCTCGTCGCGTGGTGCGGCGGCAAGTGAGGCCAATGCTATTCTAGGTTGTTGCATCATAGCCTCGCACAATCCGGCAAAATGCGCCCAGCCGTCTATCCCCTTAGCTGGCAGGCAGAATTCTGTGTGCCACCCCATGCCCCCTGTGCCAGTCTAGTGCAATAGCAGAGACGGCCCCCAGAGTTAAGACAATATCAACCTGTCAAGGTGTGCGTAGGGCTGGAGAGGGGCACCGTCTTGTCCTTTGCCTCAGGCTGGCTCTAGATGTCATCCATCGGCCACGACCCACCAGGGTAGCTCAGTTGGTTAGAGCGTGGTGCCAATAACTCCAAGGTCGCGGGTTCGATCCGCCTAAGGGACAGCGTTGCAGCGGGTTGGACTGGATGATCTTTGGGACCCCTTCCAACTCAATGATTCTGAGATCACTGCTTTGAGGTGCATTCATCCCCCCCACTCCCGGCCGGGTGTTGCGTGGCTGTAGTGCAGCTTTCACCAACCCGGCGCCCTCGTTGGAGGTACACCGTGCTGACGGGACCTCATGGGCATTGTAGTTCAAGGGCCCCCACCCGCTGGCAAAGACTGGAGCTTTCTGGCAGACAGAACGACATCGGAGGAGCCTGTGTGTGCTGGTCCCGGGGCTAACCAAGAGGCGAGGTCCAAGTCCAGTCCGAGGTCAATGGTGCAGTGTGGAGGCTGTCCGTCAAAAATGTAGCTGGGTCCAAGGCGGGGAGTCGGGTGAGGTCAGGAACTCCGGCAGAAGAGCAGGACAGGGTGCAGGCAGGAACAGGCTACCAACAACGTTGCTCCCACAACCTGGGACTGGGGCTGGCTGGCTTTTATCTGCCCCGAGGCATAGGGCGGCCCCGATCCTCTGGTGACTTGCCTCTCCTGGCCTGGAGGCGAGCACTCATCCTGCGGGAACTTAGTTCCCTCTGCCTCTCTGCCCTGAGCCTCTGCAGCTCAGGAGAGACTGGAGGGTCACCGGACCCAGAGGCAACCCCAGCTTCCCCTGACGGGGCTGAGAGTGGAGCACCTGCAGGCAATGGGTCCTCCATCCCCTCAGGAGCCAGAGCAGACTCCGCTGGTGCCTGCTCCTGAGGATCCAGCACAGGTGAGGACCCTTCAGGCTCAAGCCCCAGCCCCGGCTCAGCTGGTTATGGAGACGGGGACTCCTGTGCAGGCTGGGATCCCTCAGGTTCAGCATCTAAGTCCGAATCCCAGGCCATCACACTGTGGCCTCTTTGGTCCAGCGTCCTGTTCTTGCAGTGGCCAGCCAGATGCAACAGCAGCTTTCCCCTCCGGTGGTTCCCAACTGTTCAGAGACATTGCCGCCTCCGGCTGGGAGGGCAGAACTGGGGGCCACTGGTAGCCCTCTCCTCCATTAATTTGTCTGGCCCTCTTTTGGAGTCATCCGGGTTGGTGGCCATCGCTGCCTCTGGTGGCAATGAGTTCCATAGTTTAACTATGCTCCACATGAAGAATTACTTTCTGATGGTAGAACTGTCTGACGGTTAGAGCCGTTTGACAGCGGAACAGACGCCCTCGGAAGGTGGCGGACTCAGTTTCGTGTAGGTTTCTAAACAGAGGCTGGCGGCTATCCATTAGGGAATATTTAGCTGCCATTCCTGCATTTCAGGGGGTGGGACTAGATGACCCTGGTCTTTCCTAGCAGCTCTACAATTCTATGAGAAGACAGGCTTTGAGGCATGTGGGCAAACTGCCTGGCTCCAGCTTTAGGCGGAAGATAATAGTAATTTGGACGCGGGTGGCACTGTGGGTTAAACCACAGAGCCTAGGACTTGCCGATCAGGTCAGCGGTTCGAATCCCTAAGATGGGGTGAGCTCCCGTTGCTCGGTCCCTGCTCCTGCCCACCTAGCAGTTCGAAAGCACCTCAAAGTGCAAGTAGATAAATAGGTACCACTCTGGCGGGAAGGTAAACGACATTTCCGTGTGCTGCTCTAGTTCGCCAGAAGCGACTTAGTCATGCTGGCCACATGACCTGGAAGCTGTACACCGGCTCCCTCGGCCAATAAAGCAAGATGAGCGCTGCAACCCCCGAGTCGGTCATGACTGGACCTAATGGTCAGGGGTCCCTTTACCTTTAATAGTAATTTAATAATGGTAATATTTATACCCTGCCCATCTGGCTGGGTGTGATGAGCAGGGTTTCTAATTGTCCAAGGGTGAGCCAGGGATTGGGGGACAAAGTGGTTTCCCCCCCTTCCTTGGAAACAGCAGAAATATATATAGCCTTATGCAAAAGGAACAAGGAGATAACTTCGGCATTCGGGTTGCAGAATGCAGATCCTTTTCCTAAGCGCAGAGAATGTGCAGCCCGGACTCTTAAGCGTCGTCCTGATCTTCCTTCCCAGCAGCCTACGCGAGAGAAAAGGCCACGAGGGTCTGGCGGCAACACGGTGACCATCTGTTTTATTTATAGACGCGCGGGGCGAGAACGAGCGTAGAAGGGAGGCAGCGTTGGCAGCAGGCAGGAGTGGCGCGGAGGCTTCAGGCTGTGCCAGCACCACCTGGAGAAATCCAACCATCTCTGAGCACCACAAGACACTTCTTCCATGTGTCTTTCCAGTGCCCCAGACAGCTCCCATGCTGACCGGATCCAGTGGGGCCTGTCAATGACCAGTTCGGATTCTCTGGGGTGGGGGTGGGGGGGTCTTGTGAGCAGCAAGGATAGAGTTAAGAGTAGGCACTCACACCGCATGATTCAGGCGGATTCGGCCAGGGTACGGATTCAGCCTGCAGCCCAGCTGGGTGGAAGCAACCTCAAATCTTTGTTCCCTGCCAAGCAGAGAACGTACCAGTGCAGTGATTCCCAAGCTTTTTTTGTGGAGGGGGGCCCCTGCCACCCGCTTGGTTCCATAACCTCATCTCCCATGCCCCCCACCCTATAAAAAGCACCATTCATGACAGCGGTGTGCACAACTCGCTAAGGAAGACAACAATGCAATGAAATTCAAAATGGCAACGGTCAGTTGCCCATTTCCAATTAGATTTAGTCTAATTAACCAACTCAACAAAACTGATGAACTTGATGCAGTGATACCAGCTTTTCAAACTGGGATTGTCATTTAGCGGCCTCGGTCCTGTATACCTGAAGGAGTGTCTCCACCCCCATCGTTCGGCCTGGACACGGAGATCCAGAGCCGAGGGCCTTCTGGCGATTCCCTCATTGCGAGAAGTGAGGTTACAGGGAACCAGGCAGTGGGCCTTCTTAGTAGTGGCGCCTGCCCTGTGGAACGCCCTCCCTTCAGATGTCAAGGAAATAAGCAGCTATCCTATTTTTTAAAGACATCTGAAGGCAGCCCTGTTTAGGGAAGTTTAAAATATTTAATGCTGTATTGTTTTAACACTCGATTGGGAGCCACCCAGAGTGGCTGGGGAAACCTAGCTAGATGGGTGGGGTATATATAAGAAATTATTATTAATTATCAATAATTATTATTATTATTAGCGTCCTGCAAGTGCCTTCCCTGCTGGGAGCAAGAAAGGTGATGTAGCGCCCCCTCCTGTCTTTGAAATTGGGGTCCAAAAACCAGAGTTTCTCAAATTTGGGTCTCCCGCTGTTTTTGGACTGTAATTCCCATAATCCCCACCTAGCAGGACCAGAGGTCAAGGATGATGGGAACCGTAGTTCGAAAACAGGAGGACACCCCAAGTTTGAGAAACTCTAGTTTTTAAAGTAAATATTAGCCCTGCCCCACATTGATTTGGGGCTGGATCTGGGTGGGGCGTCCTCTGGATTTGGGGCAGGTGTGTGGGGAGAGGGTCCCGCACTGCACACAGCCAGGCAGATATATTAAAAGCAGGCAGCGGAGAAGACCAAGTCAAAGTCAGAAGCAGAAAACAGGAACGTTGCAAGACCAAGGTCAGCTCCAGCTGAAGGTGCTGGTTCATTCAATAATCCAAATTCTGCTGCTGGGCTTAGAAGGGTATCTTTTTTCGTTTTAGGGTTCTGGGCCCCCAACCCTGCTCAGTGCCCTCTAGGGCTCTGTTTCTCAAACTCAGATCTCCAGTTGTTGTTGGGCTACAACCCCCATCATCCAACAGACGGTTCACAACCGAGCCTGGGACCCTAGGTGTACCGATTCCACCTGGTGACACCTGTATGCGGTTCAGGCCTCCTAAATTTCATTGGGGCCGAGGTGTGCCCTTGAATGCTCCCCCTTGCATGGAGCTGTTGGGCTCAATCCTCTTCAGACTAGGGTTTGCCTGAACTTTTGGGGGAAGCAGCATGGAAGATCTGCTCTCTGGTGTAGGCTTCTGTGTCGCTTCCCTTCCAGCTCACAGCCACCCAACTTGCCTACTTGCTTTTTCTCCCTCCCTCGTTCCGCCTCTCACTCTTTATTGACTGCATTTTGAACAAAGGAGCTAACACCTTCCACCAAACATGAGGCAGCAGATGAGTGCAAAAAAGTAAAAAGCCAAAGAATGGGGACCTGGCAGCAATTGAGGAACAATATTGCTGACTGATGATGCAAATACAGACAGGTAGCCGTGTTGGTCTGCCATAGTCAAAACAAAAAAAATTCCTTCCAGTAGCACCTTAAAGACCAACTAAGTTAGTTCTTGGTATGAGCTTTTGTGTGCATGCACACTTCTTCAGATACACTGAAACAGAAGTTGCCAGATCCTTCTATATAGTGAGAAGGTGGGGAGGGGTATTACTCAGAAGGGTGGTGGGAATGGGTGATTGGCAGATAGCTGTGATGAGCCTGTTGACGACTCTTAACGACTGCAGTAGGTCTTACAGGAAAAAGCAAGGGGTGAGAAGGTGAAAAATGGCTTTGTCATGTATAATGAGATAAGAATCCAATGTCTTTGTTCAGACCAGGTCTCTCCATGGTTTTAAGTTTGGTAATGAGTTGCAATTCAGCAGCTTCTCTTTCCAGTCTATTTCTGAAATTCCTTTGTAGTAAAACAGCTACTTTGAGATCTTGTATAGAATGTCCTGGGAGATTGAAGTGTTCTCCTACTGGTTTCTCTGTCTTGTGATTCTTGATGTCAGATTTATGTCCGTTTATTCTTTGGCGTAAGGTTTGGCCTGTTTGTCCAATATAGAGAGCTGAAGTCGTCAACAGGCTCACCACAGCTATCTGCCAATCACCCATTCCCACCATCCTTCTGAGTAATACCCCTCCCCACCTTCTCACTATATAGAAGGATCTGGCAACTTCTGTTTCAGTGTATCTGAAGAAGTGTGCATGCACACGAAAGCTCATACCAAGAACTAACTTAGTTGGTCTTTAAGGTGCTACTGGAAGGAAATTTTTTTTTTTGTGATGATGCAAAGTTAGCACGCTGCTGGAAGCCAAGCCCTTGCGGGTCCTTACTGGGGGAGCAGCCTTGCCTTGTCACTCTCGCATAGAGAGACATTTGGTATGGAAAATTCAAGAAGAAGTGCCTATTTGGGTAGGGAAGGGTTCTCCAGGTCTAGCTAACTACTAAGCTGAAGAGCCAAGGGGTCCATGGTTGCTCCTTGGCTCTCAGCACATATAGATCCCAAGGCTGATCTCTCCCAAGGGGACCTGGAAGAGACAGAAAGCTAAGATCGCAGGAAAGGTCAGCACAGATACCACGGG
This sequence comes from Podarcis muralis, assembly GCF_964188315.1. Classification (NCBI taxonomy): domain Eukaryota; kingdom Metazoa; phylum Chordata; class Lepidosauria; order Squamata; family Lacertidae; genus Podarcis; species Podarcis muralis. Next base: position 83,489,194 of record NC_135661.1, read on the forward strand.
GGAAGTTTGGAGGTTCCTTACTCTGCCCGCTTTGACCCCCTGCTGTTTTGCATCGAGCAAATACAGTGGTACCTCGGGTTACATACGCTTCAGGTTACACACTCCGCTAACCCAGAAATAGTGCTTCAGGTTAAGAAATTTGCTTCAGGATAAGAACAGAAATCGTGCTCTGGCGGCACGGCGGCAGCAGGAGGCCCCATTAGCTAAGGTGGTGCTTCAGGTTAAGAACAGTTTCAGGTTGAGAACGGACCTCCGGAACGAATTAAGTACTTAACCCGAGGTACCACTGTACAAGCCACTGAGTCATTATTAACAAAAAAATGAGTGCGAGGATAATCGCCAAAGGGCCTACAGTGGTACCTCGGGTTACATACGCTTCAGGTTACAGACTCCGCTAACCCAGAAATATTACCTCGGGTTAAAAACTTTGCTTCAGGATGAGAACAGAAATCGTGCAGCAGTGTCGCAGCAGCAGCAGCAGCAGCAGGAGGCCCCATTAGCTAAAGTGTGCTTCAGGTTAAGAATGGACCTCCGGAACAAATTAAGTACTTAACCCAAGGTACCACTGTATAGAGGAAAGGGAACCTGTGGCTCCCCGGATGTTGCTGGGCCTCCGGTTCCCATCGTCCTCTGTGGTGAGGGATGATGGGAGTTGTAGTTCAGTAGCACCTGGAGGTAGAGGCCGCTCTCTGCCAACCCCTGACCCTGTTCCCCTCCCGCTGCTTTAGGTGGTTTTCCGCAATGCCTTGGAGATTGGCTTCCTGGCGGGACAGTACTTCTTGTACGGCTTCAACGTGCCGGCCATTTTCGAGTGCGACCGCTACCCGTGCGTCAAGGAGGTGGAGTGCTACGTGTCGCGGCCCACGGAGAAGACCGTCTTCCTCGTCTTCATGTTCGCCGTGAGCGGGATCTGCGTCCTCCTCAACCTGGCCGAGCTCAACCACCTCGGCTGGCGCAAGATCAAGACCGCCATCCGAGGGGTGCAGGCCAGGCGGAAATCCATCTGCGAGGTGCGGAAGAAGGACCTTTCCTCACTGGCCCAAGTGCCTACACTCGGACGGACGCAGTCGAGCGAGTCCGCCTACGTCTGAGCGCTCCCGATCCGGTTCGGTTGGGGCGGGGATCGGGGCCTCGGCGGGCCTGACGTCGCCAACGCAGCAAGGAGAAAACGCCACCTGCTGGCCTGACCACAATACCTCCCAGGTTAACCATGCAATATTCAGTGGGTGCTTTCAAAAACAAAACACCCTCCTCGCTTTCAGAGGACGGGGCCTCACGTTCGCTTTAAGGGCTGATTGGGGAAACCCAGCCCCTCAGGAGCCATGGGGGGGGAGGGAAACGGAGGAAGAGGCTTGGTGCCCCTTCCTCCTATGCGCCGGCTCCCGTCGAATAATTTCTCTTCTCTACACTTAACTAATGGTGCAAGCAAAACGGTGCGGTTTGCGGAAACTTGTGCCTACGACTCCTTTTTACGGACAGGTGACGAAAACGCATGAATCGGCGGTGGGGGGGGGAGGCTGGGGGGGGGGGCGTTGCTTGCGTGCGTGTATTTTTTAAAGGAAGCAGCAACAGAAAGACAGAGAGAGGGGCTTTTCTCTCATGCACGACCAGATCTCTCTCTCTCTCTCATCTGCCGTGATGTAAATAGTGAACGAGCAAATGTGATTTTATATAAAAAACATAAGGTATGCAATAAAAAGAACCCCATTTTCTTCATTTGTTTTTCCTGGCAGCCTCTCTGTTGGTGTTGGGGGAATCGGTGGCGATGGTGTTGGGAGGATGGATGGGTCAGGTTGATGTCTGTGCGTGCTCCATAAATCCCAAGGGTATGGGGAGAAGACCAGATCACCATTCTGTCCTGTCCCAGCTGCGGCGTGTGGGGCGGCCCCACAGTTTTGTTTGTTTTTCAATCGACCTTCTTCCGGGCTTTCAAAAGCAGTCGGGTATGTGGAAGCAAAGTACAGTGGTACCTCGGGTTACAGACGCTTCAGGTTACAGACTCCGCTAACCCAGAAATAGCACCACGGGTTAAGAACTTTGCTTCAGGATGAGAACAGAAATCATGCTGCGGCGGCAGCAGGAGGTCCCATTAGCTAAAGTGGTGCTTCAGGTTAAGAACAGTTTCAGGTTAAGAACGGACCTCCGGAACGAATTAAGTACCGTATTTTTCACTCTATAAGACCACAAGATTTTTCACTCTACAAGACCACTCTATAAGACCACAAGACGCACCTAGTTTTTGGAGGAGGAAAACAAGACAAAAAGTATTCTGAATCTCAGAAGCCAGAACAGCAGTGAAAGCAGCAATCCCTCTTGCTGTTCTGGCTTCTGTGATAGCTGCGCAGCCTGCATTCGCTCCATAAGACGCACACACATTTCCCCTTACTTTTTAGAAGGGAAAAAGTGAGTCTTATAGAGCCTTAAAATACGGTACTTAACCCGAGGTACCACTGAAGATGCAAGATTCCCTCCACTGTCTCATCACGAGAAATGAATTTGCACTGGCTTGATTTCTGCAGGTCAGGCTGCTGTTAAAACGGAGTTGGAAAAAGCCTGCTCAAAACAGCAGCGGGCGCCTTGTCCTGACCACTGCCAACTCCTGCCTCCATCACTCTGACTGTGGGCACCTCTGGAGCATCTTTTCCCAAGGCCACCCTGCTGTGGACGGCAGCGGCGTGGGGGGTGGTGGTTTTGTCTCTGACTGCCTGGGCCCAAGACGCAGAGCAAAGCGAGGCTCCCCCCTCTCCTTCCCCACACATGTCCACAGACCCCTCCCAGCCCGGTCAGCTGGAGCGGCCTCTCATCCCTTAATCTGCTCTCTAATAGGTCTAAAGCGGAGAAGGGGGTTAACTGGGCACCATCTGGCTTAGCCTGAGCGAAGGCCCAAGATCTCGTGGTGCAAAAGAGGCCTGCGAGGCGGTCGGGGAGAACCAGAGTCCCTTCCTGCCCCACAGGCTATGGGGAGGATGGATGTTGTGTTTCCTGAGTCCCCCTCCTGCTTCCCAAGAGCTAGGGGAAAGACGGAACCGGACCCAGCGTCCTCCTCTTTGTTTACTAATCCCCTCCTATCGCCGGGCTCCCGTTGTCCCCATCCCCTAAGCGGCTCTTGCGCAGCCCCTCCGCCCAGACCCCCCTCTGCCCCCTGCGGTGCACTTAGAGAGCCTAAACCCCATCTAAGCCTCTTTGGTGTCCCAACCAGATGAGCAAAGGAGTTCAGGCAAAAAAGAGAGAGAGAGACAAGGAGCTTACTAGAGTGGAGAACTGGATGTCTCCGTCTGCCCGAGGTGGGTCACAGCGTTGAAATTGGGGGTGGCTCTCAGGCACAACCCATGTTTGCCCTTTGATCCTGAAACTCCCTCTCCGATGTGAAGACACAGAATCAGGGTATCTCGCTCAGGACTGCTAGAACGGACGCCAGTGTTTCAGGCAAGGAGTCTTTCTGCCTGGGGATGCTGAGGAATGCCTCTCAGATCTCCTGCCTGCAAAATGTTGAACTAGTGTCCTTCCCTCTGAGGTGGTTATATATAATAGAGCATCTTTCCCTGCCTTCTGCCCTCCCCCCTCCGCTTTAATCCCAACCTGGAGCAGGGAATCTGCTCGCAGGATTTGAAAAAAACACACACCGTATTTTTTGCTCTATAAGACTCACTTTTTCCCCTCATAAAAAGTAAGGGGAAATGTGTGTGCGTCTTATGGAGCGAATGCAGGCTGCGCAGCTATCCCAGAAGCCAGAAGAGCAAGAGGGATCGCTGCTTTCACTGCGCAGCGATCCCTCTTGCTGTTCTGGCTTCTGAGATTCAGAATATTTTTTCCCTTGTTTTCCTCCTCCAAAAACTAGGTGCGTCTTGTGGTCTGGTGCGTCTTATAGAGCGAAAAATACGATAAATCTGACCAGTTGTTCCTTTGCTGTATCTGCCGCACTTGCTCAGCTGACATACTTAGTCCTTTCCAGATCTCTTCCAGCTGTTCTCTTCTCTCTTGCCTGCTCTCTCCAGTGGTTGGGACATTGATGGCAGGACTAACCTTAGGTAAGGTCACAAGAGGGACCTCTCGAGTCAGTGCTCCCTAAGCAAATCACCAAAGCATTCACGAGAGGGGGGGGGGACAGAAAGAGGGTCCCTGCAGCTGTGGGGGGATTGGCATGGGAGCAGAGCATCACAGGGCTCCAGGAATTGCCTCTCCTGCACATCTGCCAGGGCAGCCTTAGCCTTCTCTTGCCTCTGGCCACCCTCGTCTGTGCAGGCTTTCGACTGAGTCGAATGGAGGTGGCCAGAGGAGCAGACGCCTTGCCTTCTCCCTGCCCCTTGCCTGCACATTTGCACTGGGAATGAGGTGAGATCTCATTCATATGTATGTCTCTATTAATAGTGCCCTGTGCCTGGCGGGGCTCTAACAGCTGCCAACGTGTCATCCCTGCTTTGCCGCCGATCCTCCTCCCATTCGCTAGGAAGATAAGAGAGGAAGAAAAAAAGTGGTTCCCTGGTTAGAGACAGGGGAAGGAGACAGGTGTGGAGAGGGCAGAGGGATGCCAACTTTTTGAAGCAGCCCTGGGCCTGTAAACAACCACCTTGTGTGCGGAAATCAAAGGCTGGTGGCGAGGAAGCATCGCCTGAAGCTGGGAAAAGCTTTAGCAGCTGGTTTAATTTCTCTTGGTCAGGCTGCTGCTGCTCAAGGCACAAGAACAGAGCCGGTTAGGAAGCTGGGCTACCATTAGGGAGCCCAGAACTTTTGTACCCCGTTCCACAAAACAATGGGGAGCGAGGAAGATGAGAGCTGGGGCCACCAGGGTCACTTTTGACGCAGCAGGGAGGAAGCAAGAACCTGGGGTCCACCCAATGATGTTGGGCTCTGGCTCTGGGTAGCATGTCTCCCCAACCATCTTAAATGTTTGCAGAAAAGAGAGGAAGAGGCTGTATCCTGAAGCCCCGTGGAAAGGCAATGCAAGCTGCAGAGACTTCTTCACTGGTGGTTTTCAACTGGTCAAAACTCTTCCTCTCAGCCCCCTAATGCATATTAGGTAAAGGTAAAGGGAGCCCTGACCATTAGGTCCAGTCACAGACGACTCTGGGGTTGTAGCGCTCATCTTGCTCCATTGGCCGAGGGAGCCGGCGAACAGCTTCCGGGTCATGTGGCCACCATGACTAAGCCGCTTCTGGCGAACCAGAGCAGCGCATGGAAACGCTGTTTACCTTCCCGCCGGAGTGGTACCTATTTATCTACTTGCACTTTGACGTGCTTTTAAACTGCTAGGTTGGCAGGAGCAGGGACAGAGCAACGGGAGCTCACCCCGTCGAGGGGATTCGAACCGCCAACCTTCTGATCGGCAAGTCCTAGGCTCTGTGGTTTAACCCATGCTATTTAATCCTAAAACAGAAAATTGCGGAGAAATCTAGACGGTGCTACCTTAGCGTTCCTGCTAAATCTGTATCATTGAAAGAGTGGCTTATGCATCTTATCACAATAACGCTTCCTAGTTCTGACACAAACGCAGTGCTCCGGAGTCTTAGCAAACATATGCTAAGTTTTGATTCCACCTCACCCACCCTAGAACCAACATTCGCAGCTATGGTGCACCCTCCAAATTTTAATACCCAGCTACTAAGGGCACATGAAAGCCATCTGCTACCACAGCTGGTCACCCTGAAGCCAAGTTTTCAGTAGTTAAAAAATGACCGGGTTGAATTGCTTCAGAGTGAAGCTAGAGACCCTCCATACCAAAATAGAAATCCCTGCACACAGGCAACTAGCATGCCTGGAAGAGTTCTAGGTCAGCTTTCTCCATGGCATGCTAGCTTTCTATATGCAGGGGTATGCCTATTTATATGGAAGATCGTTCCATTATGGGAGCCCTCCAAGCCTGAACTGGCAGAGTCTAGACACAGGTTTCACACCTCAGGAACCTACTGGATTCAGAACATACAAGCTGTGCTTGTGGTTTGGTCTCCACCTAGTTCAAGGCTTCCCAAACCTGGGTCTCTGGCTGTTTTTGGACTACAATTCCCATCACCCCTGCTAGCTAGGGATGATGGGAGTTGTAGTCCAAACACCAACAGGAGACCCAAGTTTGGGAAACCCTGACCTAGTTCAAGGATGGAGAACTTGCAGCCATCTAGAGATTTGCTTGACTACAACTCCCATCGTCCCTCACATATGACGAGTCCGTTGGCTATGGCCAGTGGTCCATCTTGCCCAGCCAGATGTGTGTGGGAAACCTGAGCTCTTTCCCCTCCTGCATTTCCCCGCAACTGGCGTTCAGAAGCGTCGCTGCCTCCCAACAGCCACCGGGGTGAGAAGCCTTGGTTTATCCTGGCTGGGGAAGACAAGAGAGGTCTACCCCATCCTTGACCTGGGAAAAGAGGCGCTGGGATGGGAGATGGATGCATCGGTACCCCACTCCCGTGTACTGCCATTTCCCCACTCCTGGGGCACGGGAGCTGGGTGGGCTTGGATGCTATTCTTAGCCGGGCTTTGTTGCTATTTTTACTCCCAGATGCTAGCTGAGAACGGGGAGGGAGGGAGGCTGGCTTTGTGGCAATCCGGTGTGAATTATGTATGGCAGCCAGTTAATGTGCCGCTGAGCCTTGAACATGCGGCACGTTCTCCAGGGACCTGGGAGGGAGGGAAGGAAGGAAAGGGGGGGACAGCCATTGCAGTGAAAGGGATCAGATGTGGGGGGGACGGGACAGGCGAGAAACACAGGATTCTAGCATGCACCCCCTCTCTCCTGACTCGCCTCCCCCTCCTTTCTCCTGCAACACCTGCCTCCTTCAGAGCTTTCGCTGCTCCACGAAGAGGGAGGGGTGGGAAGAACAGCTTTGCAGACATCTGGGGAAGAGGACACTGAAATCCTCCTTTCCTTCCAAGCGGAGGCCGGATCCCTCCCAAGAAATTTCTGCCCGATGTAACATGGTCTGACCTAGAAACCCTGCGTTGTAATCCCCAGCGGGGCGAGGCTGCGGCTGGGTTGACGGAGGAAGCGCTCTGCACGACGGCAGAGGAACTCTTACTGCCGCAGAACGCTTTTCCTAAACAGATAAGAGGAGGGCAAGGCTATCACCGAGTTGGAAGGGACCGCCAAAGGTCCTCTAGTCCAACCCAAGGAATCTCAACACAAGGGTCCCCCTCAATTTGAAACCATACTAGACCATGCTTAGCTTTGCAAATGTGATAGCAGTTTCATTGCTGCACCGCTAGGACTGTAATAGCTACTAGCCATGATGGTTGAATTCTGCCTCTACTGCTGCTGACAATATGCATCAGAATGTCAGTTGCGGGAGCTGAAATTGGGGGAGAGGGCTGTTGCTCGGATGACGACAAAGACGATAATTTGTTACTTGTACCTAGCCGATCTCGCTGGGTTGCCCCAGCCTTTCTGGGCGGCTTCCAACAGAGGATAAAAGAACACATGGTACACCTGACATTAAAAACTTCCCTAAACAGGGCTGCCTTCAGATGTCTTCTAAATGTCAGCTATAATAATAACAACAAAAACAATAATAATAATAATTTATTATTTGTACCCTGCCCATCTGGCTGGGTTTCCTCAGCCACTCTGGGCAGCTTCCAACAAAGATTAAAAATACATTAAAATGTCACACATTAAAAACTTCCCTGTTAGTTGTTTATTTCCTTGACATCTAAAGTTCCACAGAGAGGGCACCACCACCAAGAAGGCCCTCTGCCCAGTTCCCTGTATCTTCATTTCTTGCAGTGAGGGAACTGCCAGAAGGCCCTCACTGGACCTCAGTGTCCGGGCTGAACGATGGGGGTGGAGATGCTCCTTCAGGTATACTGGGCCGAGGTTGTTTAAGGCTTTAAAGGTCAGCACCAAGACTTTGAATTGTGCTCGGAAACGTACTGGGAGCCAATGTAAGTCTTTCAGGACCGGTGTTATATGGTCCCAGCGGCCACTCCCAGTCACAAGTCTAGCTGCCGCATTCTGGATTAGTCGTAGTTTCTGGGTCACCTTCAAAGGTAGGCCTACGTAGAGCGCATTGCAGTAGTCTAAGCGGGAGATAACTACAGAGCATGTACCACTCTGGGCAAGTCAGTGTGCTGAGCTAAATGGAATACTGGCCGGACCCAGCCAAGGCTCCTCAGATGCTCTTATACCAGGGAGAAGTCCTGCGCCAAATCTGGAAGCTGCTTTGCAAGAGTCAGAGCACCTAGCTTAGTGCAGTTTACATTGTCTGGTAGAATCTCTCCAGCGTTTCAGACGAGGAACATACCCAACTCTTCCAAGCTCCAGACCTTCCCTGAATCCAATATGCCTCCATCGTGGGCTGAATGGGTTGGAGAGAGCAAATGCCGCCTGGATAATCCTGACACCACGTGGACGCCGTGTTATTTCTGTTCCTGCTCCTATACTCAAATGCGTTTGCTACCGTGCAAGTATTTTGTAAGCCGCTTTGAGAGTCTCTTGGGGCTACTCGGCAGGAAATCAGTTGTTCAAAACAACCGAAAACCCAACGTCCGTCCAAGTAACGAGAGACAAGCAGGGACAAGGGTTGGGGATGGTGGGAGGTGAAGCCCAACCTTTGGAGAACCAGTTTCCTCCCTGCTGTCCTGTATGGCTCTTCTCCCTCCCTCAACTTTCAGCTGCTTGCTCCTCTAGGCCAAGACCTGGCTGTCGGCAAGGTTACCTTGCAAAGCTGTCGGTGGGCAGGTGCTGTGCCAAAGGCAAACTCACCTGTGCAAGGAGGCAGCTTTGAACCAGGCATGCCAGCGGCGGCTCAAACTTCCTTTATTTACACTCTCTCTCCCCTCTGTGGAATATGCAGGGAGAACAATGGCTGACTTTACAGCGTTATTGTAAAGTTTTAAGCAAGGAACACCTTCCAAGTAGCCTCTTGGCACCTGTCCTCAGGAAACAGCAAACACTCCCACTTTCTGTAGTGGGATGGATCCTACTTTTTATTGCACCTTTGCCACTGCCTCAAAGCCAATAAATGTGGTGCCAGCTCTCAGAAGGGAAGTCTCATCCACCATGTTTTCACTCAAGACTGATTCCTAAACTGTATGGCCCGAGACTACTGTGAACCAAAAATACGCATGCTGCAGCTCTGAATGATGCCCTGTTCTGATGCATCTTTCCCAACACCCTCCACTAGGAAGCACCTTCTGCTGTATGCCTGCACCTGGTGTGACGGGATCCATCTATTCATAATTCTCTTGTCCTCCAGAACAGGCACTCGGGCAAAGACCCAGTACTTTTGCACAGCACATGGTTGAAACAGTGGACATTGCAGTGGCAATGGAGAATGAAGCTATCAATGGCTATCAACTCTGGTGGTTATGTCCTACTTGAATAGAGTCATACCTCATGTTAGGTTTGCTTCATGTTATGATTTTTCACGTTGCGTCCCGTGGCGACCCGGAAGTACCGGAAAGGGTTACTTCCGGATTTCGCTGCTTGTGCATGAGCAGACGCGCTGCTGCGGGTTGCGTTCCTTTCATGTTGCGAACGGGCCCCCGAAACGGATCCTGTTCGCAACCAGAGGTACCACTGTTTCAGATACTGAAAACCACAGAGTAGTCCTGTTAAACTCAGGTCACACTTTCAGGCTCCCCACCCCATAGGCTTCAAGCTGGCCACTGTGAGAAAAGAATGTTGGACAAGAGCAGAGCATGAGACTCGTAATCTAAATGTCATGGGTTCAAGTCACATGCTGGGCAGATTACGGCATTGCAGGGGGTTGGATTTGTGCTCTATGGTGGGTCACTGGTCTGATCTGCTTTCCTGTAAATTGGTCTGAACTTTATATGCTTAAGATCAGTTTGTTTTTCATGTTGGCTGAGTGAAGTGCAGTTTCCGTTTCACTTCAGGGGGGAAAAAAGGTGTGCTTCACCTCACAGGAAGACTGGCCTTTCACAACAAACGAGAATCTCACATGCGCAGTGGAAGAGAATAGTACAGCAGTGAGCGGCGCTACTCATCATCCCTTCCCCCATTTTGGCCTTTTCCACTTTGCCATCCTGGTAACCTGTGCAAGACACGGCACACGGCGCTGGGAACCGGCAGCTAACAGGAATAGCAGGTGTGCGGGCGCAGGTGATCACTGCAGGGCAGTAGGTCACAGGCGGTGCGCAGTGGCATTAGTGCCAAACTAGGTCACAGGTGCACTCGGAAAAGGGAGCGAGAGGGGGGAAAGCAACACTGCCTTTAGTTAAAAGGGAGAGGAGATGAGAGGCCTGGAAGAAAGGGCCGTGGGAAGAGAGAGAGAGAGAGAGAGAGAGGCGATTGGGCCGAGCGGAGACAAAAAGGAGCCAGATGTTGTTCAGCCGGGCGCATGAAATGCCAGTGGTGCTCTCTCTCACATGCACACACATAGAAAAAAACCAGACCCCATGGCGACAGCCGGTTTAGAAAACCAAGGTGCACTCCAAGCTACCACTGCCGGCAGCTGGCAAGGAACTGGACAGGCTGCTACCTTCCCCAAAGGCACACAGGTGACCCATATTTCTGCAACATCGATACAGATTGGCGTCAAATCGCCCAGGAGAGGAAGCGGCCTCGGACGACTCTCTCCCACCTGCAAGCTGTCAGCATCCTGTCAGCAGGTGGGGAAGAGAGATCAACGAAGGATGCAGAGGGTGGAGGAGCGCTCTGGAGGTAATGAAAGCCCAGCCAGACAAATCCCCGAGAGCTTCTTCTCCTAGGAAGTGGGGGTGTTTTTAATCTTCTTTCCTCCAGGCCGGAGGGGATGCACAAGCCGACAGTTTTAGCGTTTGAAAAGGATGCCGCCGGAATGAAGTTAAGGAGGAACCGGCGACGGGACACCACAGAGCAGGAGATTTAGGGGTTTCAGCGTCAAGGTAAAACTCCCGAAACAAGGTTGGCGGTGGGAGAAGAGGCTCAAAAAGCAGCTGGTTGAGATGAGCCCTGGCTTGGCCCCCCCCCCCCCCCGGACTGGTACCCATCACTGGTAGCAGCGGAGGGTGGAGCCAGCTCCTCGTTTTCTATTGGCCGAGTGTGACTGCAGAGATTTCAAAGCTTAGTTGGCCACCACAAGCAGGCTCAAGGAGGGACAGATATCTGATGGACAGAGGTACAGATGGACATGCCCATTGCCGCTTCCCACTTCTAAATACAAAGGGAGATACCCAAAAATAAGGATACTCAGAGCAGGCACACGGAGTAGCACCAGGCGTAATTACCGTATTTTTCGCCCTATAGGATGCACTTTTCCCCTCCAAAAATGAAGGGGAAATGTGTGTGCGTCCTATGGGGCGAATGCAGGCTTTCGCTGAAGCCTGGAGAGCAAGAGGGGTCGGTGCACACCGACCCCTCTTGCTCTCCAGGCTTCAGGAAGCTATCCGCAAGCCTGCAGAGCCCGGCGGGAGTTCCCGCCGGGCTCCGCACGCTTGCGGATAGGTGCTTGCAGGCCGAAGTCCGGGGAGTGCGGCACTGTGCACCCCGGGCTTAGGGCAGCTATCTGCAAGCCTGCGGCACCCCACGCGAGTTCCCGCCGGGCGCTGCAGGCTTGCGGATAGCTGCCCTAAGCCCGGGTACGCAGCGGGCTACAGCACCGCCCTCCCGGGGCTTCAGAACGCAGCAAGCTCCAGGAGTGATGGCGAGGTTGAATGCAACCTCACAGTCTTTCCCGGACCTGCTCTGGGGGCTGGGGGAAGCTCGGGCTTCCCCCACCCCCAGCCTCGCAAGCTCAGGGGGGAAATAAAAAAAATTCTTTATTCCCCCCCCCCAAAAAAAAATAAGTGCGCCCTATGGGCCGGTGCACCCTATAGGGCAAAAAATATGGCAACTTAATTGATTTCAATGGGTCTGCTCAGCAAACGTGACTCAAATAAGCCCACAAAGGAATTTGTGCAGCCGCTGAAGTTTGTATTTATATATGCTTCAATCACCTGCGTTTCTGAAGCTTGGCAGCCACTGAGGGGTCCCTGCTGTGTGCAGTGCTTTGTGAAAACTTCAGATACCAGGGGAAAGGGGGCAACAGCCGTGTAGGACTTGCGGTGTGAGTGGCAAGTGTCCATTCACCTCCTCTTGCAAACATGGGCAAAAAGCAGACCCAAGTTGTGCAGAGTTGAAAGCGCCTGATGAAAATGGGACGCAGGGGAACTTTTTGCAGGGCAAAGTTTCCCTTTTCCATTTTTTTTAAGAGCAGAAAGCGTGCAGACGTAGGAAGGTTTGCCTGTTTGTGAACCAGTAATGGACTTGAGGTGACTGATTGGGCCCCTTCGCACAATGAGTCAAGAAGAAGAAGAAGAGGAAGAGTTTGGATTTGATATCCCGCCTTTCACTCCCTTTAAGGAGTCTCAAAGCGGCTCACATTCTCCTTTCCCTTCCTCCCCCACAACAAACACTCTTTGAGGTGAGTGGGGCTGAGAGACTTCAGAGAAGTGTGACTGGCCCAAGGTCACCCAGCAGCTGCATGTGGAGGAGCAGGGAATCAAACCCGGTTCACCAGATCACGAGACTACCGCTCTTAACCACTACACCACATTGGCTCTCAAGAAGGGGGACATCCTATGTCTGCACACTCAAGACAAATGGGGTGATCGGGGAGAGGAGAGAGAGAATAGGTACAATCTGAGTGAGGTTTATGGAATTTTAATGAAAGATTGGGGAAACAGTGAGTTGCTGGGATGCTCTGGCGTAATCCGTGTTCTATAACCTGCAGAATGGGGAGGGAGAGAAGAGAGAACAGCAATGAATTAAGGGGAGTCAGAAGCAACACCAGGAGTGGACGACTGGATCTCTCTCAAAAGAAGAGGCAACAGTGTAAGCTTGGGAGGCAGAGAGGGGCCTAGATGGGAGATGCTCAAACCAGCTGAACTGGGTCCGAAAGAAAGGCCAGAGGACAAGAACCAAGCAAAGATAATGAAGTGATTTTAGAATGCTGTACTATTTTATTGTTGTTAGCCGCTCTGAGCCCGGCTTCGGCTGGGGAGGGCGGGATATAAATAAAATTTTATTATTATTGTATTATTAAGATGAGACTTGCTTTGGGCTGTGTACACACCATGTGCTTGAAGCACATCCTTTCCCTGGCCCAAAATTATGGGAACTGTAGTTTGCCCGCGCAGAGCTACAGTTCCCAGCACCTGTAGCAAACCGCAGTTCCCAGGATTCCAGGGGGGAGGAACACATATGTTGTGCATGGAGTTATCAAGATGGTTTAGTTGGGCAAAAGCAGGAAGAACACAGCAGTGAGGGGAAGATCAGCTTGGCCCTAACCACAGACCACCGGAAGCATTGTGCACCCTGCCTCCTGGAAAGGACTCCACTATCAATTGCCCCGTGGCTTCAGAGGCTAAGGAAAGGGCATTCATACACTAGCCTGAGATCCAAGGGCATCTAGAAGATGGAGCCACTGCCCCACTCCCAGAAGAACAGCCTGATCCCCCAAATAGACTCAAATGCCTGTTAAGGATTCCTCGCATCTTCACCCTGGCACCCTCAGGCCTCCTCTCCCATGGCTAAAAGGTAAAGGTAAAGGGACCCCTGACCATTAGGTCCAGTCGTGGCCGACTCTGGGGTTGTGGCGCTCATCTCGCTTTACTGGCCGAGGGAGCCGGCATACAACTTCTGGGTCATGTGGCCAGCATGACTAAGCCGCTTCTGGCGAACCAGAGCAGCGCACGGAAACGCCGTTTACCTTCCCGCCAGAGTGGTACCTATTTATCTACTTGCATTTTGACGTGCTTTCGAACTGCTAGGTTGGCAGGAGCAGGGACCGAGCAACAGCCGTCTTTGGGATTCGAACCGCCAACCTTCTGATCGGCAAGTCCTAGGCTCTGTGGTTTAACCCACAGTGCCACCCATGTCCCATGGCTACCAGACTGCAAACCTGAGGCGGGCCACAGTATGAGGCAGCAAGGAGGTGGCGGCGGCGGCAGAATGAACTGAACCACCCCACAACTAGAGGTGGGGGTGCCACTCACAGACATCCCCATATGGAAATGACTCCACGCAGAGAGAAAGCTAGCACACAAGGGCACATCTCCCCTCTTATGTGCCAAGTGCTTTGCTTAATACTGCAAGGAGTCCCCGCTCCCATCTTTAAAATATATTTATGTGGCCCCTGCTTTGGCTGTCTTGCCCCAGCTGGCAAAGGTATTTTCCTCTTGCTGTTATTATTCTGGCAGGCTTTCACCTTGGCCAGTAGATGTTTTTATCTGAAGACGGCGTTTCTGTTCGCTATGCCCGTCTGGGCTGTGCGATGCTGCTGCTGCGATTTTAGCTGTTGTCAACCTGAGTAACGATGCCTCTGAGCTGGGCAGGCTGTGCATTTCTGTGTACGTAAGTAATAAATACAAGGACGGTGGACTAAGATTAGAGGGGCAGGGGGCAAGAGCGACTGGTTAGCCTGCCACTATCGGGCAAAGCGCTGCCACCACTTACGTGATCTCCCGGAAGGCGCGCTTTTCGACGTACTTCACCCGGTATTTCCTCTTGAACCTGGCAAGGAAGACACAAGAGGTTTAGGGACTTTACAGTCCTCAGTGAGAGGAACTACTAAACACACCAGCCCAGAGCCAAGCACAGCAACCTGGCTGCAGAGACACCTCCTCTCCAAAGGCCACACACCACCTCCCTTGAAAGGTTTCTCTCCCTCCCACCCGCATCAAGGCTTAGAGATTACGTTTCCCCCCAAAGTCCTCAGGAGAGCTGCGACTATTGCACTTTGTGACTCACCGCTTGAAGATGTGAAGCAACATCTTCAAACAACAACACGGTGTTTTGAGCTGCTGTGAAGCGGAATCAAAGGCTCTCTGATTTGCCACTTCACATACAGAAATCCAAGTGCTGGACACACGTTTGCGAACAGGCCGAAAGGGTCTACACATCAGCCTCACCCGCCCTCTCCGCAAGTGGTTGCCTTCCAGTGTTTTGGATTACAAGCTGCCCCCCCCCATCGGCCGCGAGCCAAGCTGGTGGACATGGAGTTGGAAAAGGCCATTCCACATCCACACAGAACTCCCAGAGTTTTTACAACGACTTAACGGCCCTGAGACCTCCGGGTATAAAAAGGTAAAGGGACCCCTGACTGTTAGGTCCAGTCGCGGACGACTCTGGGGTTGCGGCGCTCATCTCGCTTTATTGGCCAAGGGAGCCGGCGTGCAGCTTCCGGGTCATGTGGTCAGCATAACTAAGCCGCTTCTGGCGAACCAGAGCAGCGCACGGAAATGCCGTTTACCTACTTGCACTTTGACGTGCTTTCAAACTGCTAGGTTGGCAGGAACAGGGACCGAGCAACGGGAGCTCACCCCGTCGCGGGGATTCGAACCGCCGACCTTCTGATCGGCAAGCCCTAGGCTCTGTGGTTTAACCCACAGCGCCACCCGCGTCCCTCATACCTCCGGGTATAGGGTGGTGTATAAATTAAATGAATGAATGAATAAGAAAGAATCTTTGCTGGTGGTGAGGGGCACAGTTCTTTGGAGGAAGAGAGACAGACACCAGCATTATCCTGCTGCTGCTTATATTGTATGAATGAGAGGAGCAAGAGGAGACCCTCTGACCTTGCCGATTCTCTCAACTCACTGAAATCTCTGCTTCCTCTCTGGAACGTGCAAATCTTATCAGAGGTTTAAGCAAGTGTGGATAATCCCACGATATCCCATACTTTAAAGAGGCCACAGCCGGCAACAGGTGTAGGGAGTTACCCACCCCCTGGGGGTAATTTACTTCATTAATACCTGAATCTGGGCGCGCCACTGTGGCATCAGAGACCTGCTAAACCGCTTGGAGGAAGTAACAAGAGACTCAGGATTACAGAGCTGGAAGATCATCTCGTTCCCTCCCCTCCAGCTCCATGCTGGATGTGCAATGCAGGATGCGACCACAGCATCCCTGGACCGATGGCTGCCCAGCAAGTGTTTCCAGTGAAAGACTCCCTGCGGCCTAAAGAACCAACCAGAGGAGGCTGACCCCCATCTCTCTGCAGGAGTTGCTGACTCTGGCTTGCCTTCTTCCAGTTAAGAAACATTAATCAAGTGGGCTCCTTGTGTTAAGGGTGAAGAGTCACCCCTGCCAACGGTGCCACCCCACTCACTTTGCACGTTCTCTGGGCTCCAGGAGGTTGCGTTTCTGTAGGCTCTTGAACCGGTCCTTCAGGATACTGCCTTCGGGCTGCAGGAAGAAGCAGAAACAGAACTCGTGACAGATCTGGGTTCATGTTAAGCACAAGGAGACCTGTGGTATCCCGATAGTCCGGGGCTTGTGGCGGGAGAGCCTTCCTGGTCAAGTACCCATTAATGTGCCATGCAGTCTTGATCATGCTAGTCTTTGGGGAAATTCAGCCAACACCTGGATTCACTGGTTCTCTCAACATCCAGGTTGTCAGAGAAGGGGGAGAAGGCGAAGAGAAGTAACTGTGCCTGGATGCCTTCACATGCTAAACCAAAGGGAAATTGTTCCGGAAGCTCTGCAAGCACCATCTTGGTAGTCAAGATAACCCCACAATGAATTGGTAGTTGTTGCAGCAACGAGCTCATATATGTTTATATTCACTTGCTATCCTTATCTATGGGCTTGGGGTGCTGGGCTCTGAGACCAGAAAGGGGTAACGCTTGGGTATTTGCCACCTATGCAGTCATCTGGGCAGGGGAAGCGATGGGAGGTCCAGGCCAGAGTGATGTTTGCTGCTTTGTGTATAAAGAATGTGTGACTGTTTGCTTGGGCACAGACAAACCGTCTCCCTGCTGTGGTATCTGTCCTGCTTTTGCAAAGGCTAGGAGAACTGGCAAACCTATTTCCTCTAAGTCTGCACCTTTCTTTAATAAAGCACTAGAACAGATCACTCGTGTTTTTGACGTCCTTGGTATCCCTGTGCCCAACCATTCACACAAGCCCCGCTTTGGGCCTGCGGTTCAGAACACCTCTTTCCCCTAAAACCCACTGCCAATGTCGAAACCGTGAAGGTTTGTTTGCCCTGATCAAAATACCCCACCTTCTCTTACACGCAACCCAAAATTAAACACACAGTTGGGGATTAAAAAAACCCCGAATCCACAAACATTCAAGTTTGCCCGTAACAGTCAAACACAGAGACTGGTTCTGGGGAGGTATCTGTGGCTCTACAGATGTTCTTGGGCTCAAACTCCCATCTTCCCCAGCCCTGATCGCTGGGGCTGAGAGTTGGCCCTGGTGAATTATCCAGAGAGCCAGAGATTCCCCACACCAGGTCTCCTGGAAATTATAACCGTTTCCCACAGCACAGTTGGCTGGAGAGTTTCCCTTTTGCACCAGAAAGTTAGAGTCTCAGCCGTGTTCCTTACAGTGAAGAAACGGGGGGGGGGGTGTGTGTGAGAGAAACAGCTGTACGAAGCCCTCCCCTCTTTGCACCAACACCTCCAGCAGAGACACTGCAGGTGTCGGGGGCGCAACTCTTCGCACAACATCAACTCCTCACGTACACTCATTAGGTGCCTTCCTGCTCCCTGGGATGGAGGTGTTTTGCATGAGCTCTGGGAGTTTTGCCTGTGAGGGGGGAGGTGTGAGGAGCTGGGAGGGAGGGAACAGAGCATTTGGCAAGTCGCGGGGGGGGGGGGGGGGCCCACCTCCAAAGCCTTCTCAGCCTCGAAGCTCATTGGCTGGTGCTGGAGAAGCCGCAATCCCAAACTAGCTCGCCAATCGCGGGGTTGCTGAAAGGACACTGTGAAATAGGGGCATGCAGACAAGCCCTCTGATGGGGTTGCTCCCCACGACTAAGAGGCAACAAAGGCAAGGCAAATGCCAAAGGAAGTTAATTCTTCACACCACACACCTCTGCTACCGTGCACGGCTATAGGTGGCTACTTCAGCAGATCAAGTTTTTTCAAGAGAAAGGGGAATCAACACACAGGCAGAACAGGCCCCTCTCTCGGGCTACTGGCCACAGAAGCCAGAAGCTCAGCCTCTCTACTGACATGAAATCCCTCTGTGGCATCTCAGATAGTCAAATGCAGAAAGACCCATCTACAGTGGTGCCCCGCAAGACGGAAAACCTGCTAGACGAAAGGGTTTTCCGTTTTGGAGGCGCTTCGCAAAACGAATTTCCCTATGGGGTTGCTCCACAAGACGAAAAAATCTTGTGAGTCCCCGCGGGTTTTTCCCGCCCCCCCTTTTCCTAAGCCGCCTATCAGCTGTTCCGCTGATAAGCCACTTAACAGCTGATCGCTGAAAGCCGCTAGACCGCTGTAGCGCTAATCCGCTAAGCTGTCAATGGGCTTGCTTCGCAAGACGAAAAAACCGCTAGACGAAGAGAATCGCGGAACGGATTCTTTTCGTCTTGCGAGGCACCACTGTATCATGTTAATTTTGATGCTGAAGAACATCCTGGGGTGTCTACGCAGCACCGCCTCCCTCCATGGTAGTCAGCTGATGCAGGAAGGTGAAGGTCACACCCAACAGGAAGAGGAAGTCAGCACTGTCCAGAGCAGGTGTCCCCTTAGTGGGCTCTGTTGGCCGCTGGGGGGGCACTAAGGGGCAAGGGGGGGGCGGCAGGAGGTGTAAGTGACTTTGAAAGAAATGGCACCACAGGATCAAGTTCACAAATTTTGCAGAAATAATTGACCTAAATTGTTCTAAACTAAATGTGCAATTAATTGATACTGTTTTGAATTTTATTCTTTCGTTCCAGCAGAGGTTAGATGGCCACCTGTTGTGTATGACTGAAGTTGAGACCCCTTCATTGCAGGGGGTTGGACTGGATGACCCTCGGGGTCCCTTTCCAACTCGGCAATTCCATGCCTGCAACTCCTTAGTAGGCTGCGCAAACTGCTATGCTGCAAAAACGCCTTTTTTAGAGGAGCCACTGGCCCAAACTGTGTGGAGAGGAGATGAGTTTGAGAGCTCAAGATCCCGGGATGAATTTGTGGGTCTCCCTGACCCAAGCTGGTCCAGAGAAGGGGCACAAACGTTGGCAGTAAGCAACTCTGGGAGGACACCTTTGGAGATGCTGTTTTCTAAGTCTGTTGGCCGTGCAGTACCCAGACATGGGGGAACCCTTCCAAATTGGGAAGTGGAGGGGGGGGGGAGAGAGAGAGAGAAGAAAGGAGAGTTTTCCTTGGGCGCCTCAGCTCCCCAGTCCTCACCTGCTCGGCAGGGCCAGGGAGCCCCTGGGGAACTTCACATTCCCAGCAAGCAATTGCTGCAAATTCTCCGAGCGCAAGGATGGGTCTCATCATTGGGCACCAAGGGAAGGAAGAAGGCAGGCACGGGCGGGCAGGGGGGGGGGCACAGCGCAGAGGCCCCTGGAGAGGAACGGACCACCCCTCAACTCCAAAGGGGCTCTCTTAACTCCGCTCGGCAGCCCCTCTGAACGCCAGCAAGGCCGGGCTGCCCATCTTCGGAGTGGGCGGCCTAATTAGAAAGCTGCGTTCTGAAAAGGGCTGGCTTGAAAGCGGGCAGCGAGGGTTGTGCCAACCCCAAGAGAGAACAAAGAGGCGGCAGAGAAGTGGAGGGGGGGCCCAGCAACGGGACCAAGGGAATTGATGGGGAAGCTGAATACAGCCTCTTGCCTGCCCTGCAAATGCTCACCTTCAACGTCCTCAAGGACTCTGCCAACTCAGTACTCAGCTGCACGTCCAGGTCAGGATCTTCATACCTGCCACACAAGAGGGGAAAACAAAAGGGGCCGCTGAGAAGCAGTGTCCAAAATTCGCCAGGCGCATTCTGCACCTGGCTACTGGCTGCTTGCGACTGAGCGAAGATTCCCGTTTTCACACACTAATACCCCACCATGTCGAATTCTATCCGTTATAATTTATCTGCACACTCAGGATGAATTTCAGGGTACGAAAACGCTTTTTCTGAGCACTGTACAGAAAGAGAGGTCGTAATGGGCCAATATATATGTGGACTGTCCCTGGATCAAGTGACTTTTCTCCTTTAAAGTTCTCAAAGCTCTCCACCGGGCTCAAGGTGGTCCTCTGAGCTAGCCAGATGTTTAACCGAGAATCGATCACAGTCAGTCCATCCTTTGAAAAACAAGACTTGCAGCCCTGCCCCAAAATGGCAACGAGACATTCCTCAAACCCTGCTTTAAGGAGCCATTTGGCACCTAGCTAATGTATCTTGAGTTTCTAGCCCTGCTGAGAAGTGTGAGACAAGGACCGGGCCTTCTGCTTCGGAGCTCCCTTCCTGGCAGGGGTGGAGAGAATGGGGTCAGTATCCGTGGCGTCTCTTAGCCAAGCTCCTCCTCCTCCCAGCCTTGCGTCCCCCTCAACAGGCTCTTACTTGAGCTTGCCCAGCCTCTTGGGCTTGTTTTCTTCCGCCTTGCGCTTGGCCTCCCGCTCTCGTTTCCGGCGAATCAGCTCCGCCTCCCTCCGCTTCACCTGCAGCCGGATGGCGCGCAGCTGGAAGACTTCCTGCCGCCGGAGCCGGGCCGCCTTTTCGAGCGCTTCCCGAGCTTTCTGTTCACAGAGGGGAAAAAGAGAGAGAGAGGATGAGCCAGCATCTCTGGAGAGAATGGCTTCCCTCCTCGCTTTTGCCCCTTGCTGTCCACGGTGCGCTCTGTAGTCCAGGGCAAACCCCTTCCCTCTTGCCAGCGCAGGATCGCTGGACCTCTCTCTCTCTCTCTCAGCAGAGAGGTGGTCGTCCCCGAGAGCTGGCGTCCTCCCTGCTCCCGCGTAGCTCCTGCAGGGAGCAGATGGCAGGCGCCAGGCTCGGCCAGATGGCCGCGTGTTCGCGAGCCGCAGCAGCATCGGTGGAGAGGATAATCAGGCTCGCTCTGGCAGGCGGCCCAGAAGGCAGCCCCGATTGCCACGGCTTCTCAAGGGCAGCTCAGGGAGCAAGCCCTGGCAGAGGCTTAGGTGCCTGCACAGGAAGGAGGACGGGCGTGTGTAGAAACATACACAGAGAGAAACAAAACAAAAGGGCATTTTACGCACTCACAGGGCGACTGGTCTGTGCATCCCTGCACCAGAACTACTATCGTTTTGCACCAAACTTTGCCTCGAGGAAAAGCTAGATCGTACAGTCTATATGGGCTATGGAGGTTTGGCTCCTCTTAATTTGAATTTTTTTTTTTGCAGCTCAAGAGGAGGAAGCAGCTATGCATACAAGAAAATGCCCCTGCTTTTTACCAAGCTACTTCCCACTGGTTTCTGAGACTTCAGTAAAGAAATGTCAAGATTCTTTCAAGCACATAACCACCGGGGCCAGAAATGTCTTGTTTGATTTTACAGGAAAGGGAGGTGCTGAGGAAGCCGAATCCTCTAGCTATTCCGTTTTGTAGTTTTTCTGTGTTCCAGCAGGACCAAGGTGCGCACGGACAGCCCTGTTCACCAGAGGCCTTGTGGGAACCTGCCATACCGCATGCAACCGCGAGCCCCTTTTGTGGCTGTGCTTATAGAAAGCTTCACTTCCAGAGACAAGAGAATAGAGAAACAGCCCACACCCACACCTCAGAGGCAGGGAAGGCTATGGTAACTCAGCTGTAATTAGCCATTGGCTAATTAGTTTAATCTGTGACCTTTTAAACTGGGGAGTGTGTGTTATTGTTACTGTTTGTTGCTGTGCTGTGTATTTTTATATTGTAAACCACCCTGTGATTCTCAGATGAAGGATGGTATAGAAATACAGTGGTACCTCGGGTTACAGTCGCTTCAGGTTACAGACTCCGCTAACTCAGAAATAGTACCTCTGGTTAAGAACTTTGCTTCAGGATGAGAACAGAAATCGTGCGGCGGCAACAACGGGAGGCCCCATTAGCTAAAGTGGTCCCTCAGGTTAAGAACAATTTCAGGTTAAGAACGGACCTCCAGAACGAATTAAGTTCTCAACCCGAGGTACCACTGTAATAGTAACAGTAACAACAATAGTTATTGTTGCATAGTGCTGAAGAGAGTCTGAGCTGTGAGGGAAGGTGCCCCCAGTTCAAATGCCGCCTCGGCACGTGGCTCAGTTCGCAAGATCCTTTGCAGAAGGTCACATGTGTGTTTCAAGTGTATGGCATGCACAGTCTGAAGACTAGAGGGTGACCAAAGGCAACCTTATCTTTTCAGTCCCACATAGGAGCTGGGGAAGTCTTTCAGACAAGGTCTTACAAAGAAGAGTTAATTTCTTTAACAATGAACATTGAGAATAAAGCATTTATTCTTCTGAATATGAGGGGAAGAGGTGCACCCTCCTTCAGTCCACCACAGTATTGAAAGGGAGTCCCAGGTCAAAGTCCTGATGCAAATCAACCCATGGCCCCAAAGGCAATGAGCCAGATATGACCAAGAAAACGTCACTCAAAGACCCAGGTGCATAATTTTGGGGTGGAGGGGGGACTACAACTGGAATCCCCCCCCCCGGCCACTTGATATTCTACATATGCAATTTTTAAGTTTTTCAACCAGCGAACCATTTTTTCCAAGACATGTTCCACAACAGGGACAGGGGACCCTTGGCCTTCTGTTGGGGCTACATCCCCTCTTACCATTGTCCACACTGCCTTGGGCTAATGGGGAGCTGGGAGTCCAATCACCCCCGGAGGGCCCCTGCTCTAGAAAAACAACATGCCTGAATACTTGGCTGAACTTGATTCAAGATGGAAGGTGCAGGGAACCAGGCATTGACTGGTTGTGTTTAGCCTAACAGAGGACTGAGGGCTGACATGACAGGCCATCTTCAAATACAGCCACACCTAGGTTTTTGAACAGCCTAGTTCTCGAACATTTTGGGTCCCGAACGCTGCAAACACCGAAGTGACTGTTCTGGTTTGCGAATGCTCTTTTGGAAGCCAAATGTCCGACGGGGCTTCCGATTGGTTGCAGAGCTTCCTGCAGCCAATCAGAAGCCGTGCCGTGGCTTCCGAACGTTCTGGAAGTCGAACACACTTCCGGAACGGATTCTGTTCGACTTCCAAGGTACGACTGTACCCGACGGGCTGCCACATGGAAGGTGGAGCAAGCTGTTTCCTGCTGCCCCAGGCGGTAGGACCCAAAACGATGGATTCAAACGACGTGAAGGGAGATCCTGACTACACTTCAGGAAGAACTTTGAGGGTAAGAGCAGTTCCACGGCAGAACGGACTACCTCAGAACGTAAAGGGGAACCTCAGTATTTAAACAGAGGTTGGACGACCATCTATATGGGATTCTTTAGCTGCAATTCCTGCATTTCTGGAGGTCTGTTGGACCAGAAGACTCTAGGGAGCCTTCCAAGTCTACAACTCTATGGTTCTGGGATATAAGGGAGGGGCTCAGGCACAACCACAAATCTGGGGCTGTGTGTAAGTTTTGCACTAGACCGAGGGCAAACCCACCTTCCGCTTGGCCTCCTTCTCCTTTTTCCGCTGGCGCTCTGTTTTCTTTTCTCCTGCCGCTATTCGGGGCAGACGAGGTGTGGGAGCGGCGTCCGCCTGCGACTCTCCCTCCTGAGGTTCCGACGGGCTCTCCTGCCTCCCTTCGCCGTCTGACTCCTCCTCCAAGAGGCCCTCGCACTGCTCCTGGAACACCGTCTCCTGCAAGTGCGGAGGGAAGCTGCATCATTAGGAATGGGTTGGGGATGGAGAGAAACAGCGCACACCTTGCCTGGGCTGCGTCTCCTCTGAACGGCCGGTAGCGTTCAATCAATTGTCCTCAAAGGATGCACCAACTCTCTTAGGGAGAAGCAGGCCTTTGCAAAGGTAAAAAAGCTCTTTCCCATTTCACTCTGCATGATACCTTCTGCTTGCACATCAATATATCTGAAAGGGGCCAGCAGAGCCTGACAGGGGTTCAGCGCACCCCGTGTGGTTTTATTTCATTTACCTATAGAAGCATAAGCCATATCTAAATTCACACAGAAGCATATCATTGTTTACTTCAACTCGCCTGTGGAAACAACTCAGAGGCCATGAAAGAAGGAAGGGAGGGTAACAACAGGAAGATTTAAAGGAACTATTGGAAACTCAAGGCAGTAGAGATATAAGATGATCAGAGCCCCACCGAACTTGAAGCATGGGAAGTCCCAATAAAAATTTATAATTTGGCGGAATATTTGGACTATATAATATGAATTTGTATAATTTGGAATATTTAATGTGATTTGATTGGATTGTTAAAATGGAAAATTTATTTTTAAAAAAGAAAAGAATCATAAGCCATATCATAAAATATCAGTGCCCGACACTGAAACACAAAATAAAGAATGAGGCAGGTCAACATTTTAAAAAATGAAAATTGAGCAGCTACAAAAGGCCTGTTGGCAAGAACATGTCTTGTAACCGATACCTAAAGGTCAAAAAGAGAGCAAAAGCTTTGCTGGAAGAGTGTTCCTTTGCAAGGGCCTGGCGATGCTATATGGCTATATGACTTCTAGTGGAGGCCAACCGGGCCTCTATACATGGAAGGACAGCTAACAGTTATTATTGCTGTGTTATTTATTAAATACCGCCCTTCTTCTGAAGATCCCAGGGCAGTTCACAACAGAAAAACACAAAAGGAGAATACAAAATACATGGTAAAACCAAAACAATCCAGTAACCCCCTCACTTTCAATGGGTTTACTTTGAGTATGACTAACACTGGATACAACCCAGGCTATTGGGATGCCGAAGGTCCCTCTGACCTCTCCACAGCAGCATCGCCATTATCTAAGCAGTTAATTAGCAATACAGTCACTGTGCTCCTCTGGATTTCAGTGACTATGCAGGGATACAAGGGCTCTGGGGCCCTTATCCTGGACCCACGCTGACCAGGGCTTTGTATTTCAACACAAGAATCTGGCTTGGTTTCTCCAGCAAGTCTTGCCCAATCCCCACTGGCAATGATTACCGTATTTTTCACTCTGTGAGACGCACTTTTCCCCTTCTAAAAAGTAAGGGGAAATGTGTGAGTCTTATGGAGTGAATGCAGGCGGGAGGCTCTGCTCAGCGCTCCCTTTAAAGAGCCGCCCTCCTCGGGGAAAAGCCCCTAAGAGCTGCACACACTCTCCATGCGCTCTTTAAAGGGAGCGCAGCTCTTGGGGGAGCCTTCGCCGCACGCAGCCTCTCCCGGGCAACAGGAGCCTTGATCCCGTTGCCGGGGAGAGGCTGCGCGTGGCTATCCCATAAGCCAGGACAGCCAGCAGGATCGCTGAGCTGTGATCCCGCTGGCTGTCCTGGCTTATGGGATTCAGAATAGTTTTTTTCTCGTTTTCCTCCTCCAAAAACTAGGTGCGTCTTATAGAGCGAAAAATACGGTAAGTCGAAGGCTGATCACTGCCAAGGCATGGCACCCAAAATGGGAAACGCACGTACCTCATACCAACGCATTCATATTGAGTCTCTGACTCCAAAAAGTAACACTTAAAAGCCCTCAGCTGCATTTAAATTCGACGTACAGAAAGACCCAGGATCTTGCATGACTCTTCCAAGCCTTCGGCTGGTTCCTGGCTCCTTCCCTAGGCTTGGGGGCTTTTGCTGTTTGGTGGGAGGCTGCTGCTGCTGCTCAGTGCCAGGCCCTGGCACCTCTGGGCAGGATTATTTACATCTTCTCAGAGGCCGGCACATCCCTTTAAACTGATACAGTGCTGTAGGGTTAAGGCCTATTAGGAGGCTAAATATACGCTCTCCTTGGGCCAAGTGAGGAAACTGGCTTGCTTCTAGCGGGAGAGGGGTGCTAACCATGGGCAAAGCGGCCACATTACCCTTTCCTGGTCCTCCGCAAAAGAGGATTCAGCGAGGAGGGGCTGAGAGCCACCAAGTGGCAACTTTTCATCTACATAACACAATGACTTATTGCTGCCAGGCTGCGACACCACAGCTCACCCCCTCCAGGATCACACCTACTGAAAAGCAGTAAAAAGCCAGGAAGTGACAAATTGTGATCTTGTCATGCAGCACCTGAACTGTCAACGTGTTTACTTAAACCTGTAATTCTCACGCTGCATCCCTAGGAAGTTTAGCCGGGGCTTCTCTGGAAGATCAATAGCGGAAGCAGGTTAAGCGTCCGTGAAAAGACAGCTTCTGTGAGCTTTTGCAAACTCTCCTTTCACACTGGGCAGCTGCAGATGCTGAAAACTCCTCCCTCTACCAACCCCAAGAATCTCCTCCTGTAATGCACAGATGCGACTGAGCAGGGACGAAAATGTGGGAAGCCTTTTACTTGAGACTGAAAGCTTGAAAAGCCCCGGCCTAGATGAGCCACTGTCATTTTATGGGCCTCTGCAGCTTTAGTGACCGTCACCCCTGGCAAACATGGAAAGGATGGCATAATGATGTGCTCTTAGGAGAAGGTAACGGACAGGAGAGCTTGACTGACTCTATCCAAGACAAGGCCCCCTGCACTCTTTGCACAAACAGGACACACTGCTGCTTCCTTGAGAGCAGAGGACAAAACTAAGACAGCCTCCCCACAACCTGGCAACTTCCAAACGTCATTGTTGGGACTCCAATTCCCATAATCCCTAACCAACGGTCTGGAGTCCATGTCCAACATCTGGAGGGCACCAGGCTGGGGAAGCTTGCCCCAGGATATCCTGACCAAGTCTTCACTTGATCCAATCCTCTGGTCCAATGGTGGCACCTCTGCTCCTTCTGCTATTGTTTTTCTCCTTCCAAGAACAAGGTCAGGATGCCAGCAAGGGTGCAGGTCAATTCCCCAACAGCCTCAGTGGTGGAACTCCCTTCTGCAGGGGCAAAAACTCACCTCGGTGGGAGCTTCATCCACTGTGGGAAACTTCAGCTGACGCTCCAATCGCTCCGCTGCCTTCTGCTTCTTCAGCTCGACTTCGTGGGCTTGGAGGAGGAGGGCCTGCAAGGGGAAGGGAGCGGCGTGAACAGTGGAGGAACAGGCCTAGCCATCCCTCGTGGGACCTCCGCTGTGATGTGTAAGGGACTGCTTCACTCATCCCGGAACGCTCTCTTCCAAGTAAGGCCCAAATGTGGCCCTTCAGCCCTCTCCGTCTGGCCCTCAGGATCCTTCTCAAGCTACGTACCTCACCAGCCCTGCTCCACACCCTCCCTTGGTGCTGTTTCCTGGCTGCAATGCTTTATTAAACTGTGATATCACTCATTTGCCTGGCTGGCTGGCTGAGCCAGTGTGGCATAAAGGTTAGAGTGCTGGGACTATGACCTGGGAGAGGCCAGGGTTCGAATCCCCCACTCAGCATGAAGCTAATGCTGGGTGACCATGCTGTCAGTCACCATCTCTTAGCCCATGGGTAGGCAAACTAAGGCCCGGGGGCCAGATCTGGCCCAATCGCCTTCTGAATCCGGCCCGCGGACTGTCCAGGATTCAGTGTTTTTACATGAGTAGAATGGGTCCTTTTATTTAAAATGCATCTCTGGGTTATTTGTGGGGCCTGCCTGGTGTTTTTACATAAGTAGAGTGTGTGCTTTTATTTAAAATGCATCTCTGGGTTAATTGTAGGGCATAGGAATTAATTCAATTTTTCCCCCTCAGAATATAGTCTGGCCCCCCACAAGGTCTGAGGGACAGTGGACCGGCCCCCTGCTGAAAAAGTTTACTGACCCCTGCTTTAGCCTAACCCACCTCGAGCTCCATTGAAGGTGAAGGTGGTTTATCCATGTAATACAACAGATAAAAAATAATGTGTGTACGTGCATAGACACCTCTAACTGAATCTAGCCCGCTGCACATAGCTGAGACTCACAACTTCTGCGCTGTCCAAATCTGACTCTAGTCCTGCCTGCCACTGGCATGTGGCCCCTGGAGGCTTGCTGATGAGGAAATGTGGCCCTTGAATTGAAAACGGTACCCCACCCCCACTTCAAAAAAGTGTGATGTGTTCCCCTGGTGCCTCCGTTGCCTATGCCCCCTCCCATTACCCATGGCTCCTTCGCCAATCCCTAGCAGTGCCGCAGCCACATCCCCACAGGTGGAAAGGCTTGCAGATACCTGGTGGGCTTCGAAACTGGGGTTGTAGGACCCTCCTGGGGGAATGACCTCCACGGCCGGCAGCTGAGATCGAGGCTTCTGCAGACGCTCCGGGCGCTAAGGAGAGATAAAGGAAAAGAGAGGCTGAAGCGGCCCCCGGCTCCCCACGCAACCACCCCTGCTCAAAAGCGAAGCCCCCCACGTACCTTCACAGGCTGTTTTTTGGTCTGCTCCAGGAACCAGGTATCCTTCCCAGCCAGGGCTTTGTCCAGCGGGTCTGGGAAGACAAAAAAGGGAGGGGAGGAGAAAGAAAACATGTCACAAGGCCAGCGAGAGCCAGAGCTTCTGCTTCTTCTGAACAAGGTGTGAGATGCAGCCTCTGGGGCTGCAGCCACTCAACTCTCCCCCCATCAGCACACATACCGGCCTGCTCTGCTCTGGCAACAGTTGCCAACCTGGCCAGAGAGTGTGGGCAGGCAGTCACGTTCCAGCCACCCACGGGAACCGGACAGTGGCCTGGAGGGAGGTCATTTTGTCCTGTGAAGCACTTAGATTAGCCCTGAACCTTTGACCCCAAGCAGATGGGGGGGGTGGCAGGAAGAGAGGAGGAGGCGGCAGCGGCAGCAGCAGCTGGGAAGGATAAACACAGCAGGCACCTGAAGGTAGGGGAGAAAAGGGGAGGGGGAGCGAAGGAGGGAGGACTGTAGCTGCTCCAACCTGCTTGAATGAGTGTCAGCCGGGATGGAGAGAAATGCCAATCACCGCCCACCACCTTGTTCGCTGAGCCAGAAGCGCCAGGCAACTCCCGCTGGAAGCAACATGCAGAGCATGTGGGAGGGATTCCCCGCAAGGGGAAATCCCACAGGGCCAGCCTGGCCAACTGGGGACGTCTGCTTAGGGAGCCAACCCAGCAGATGACTCTCTCTGCCATCGGGCTGCCCTTTGCAGTCTCCGGGTCACAGAAGAGAGTCCCAGAGGCCAGCCTGTGCTCTCTTCGTCTCCCCGCCTCTTCCCAGCCAAAGCTGGAAAGAGAACTCAAGAGGAATAGCTCTCAGCATCTCTCCTCTAACTATCGGAAGCTCTTGTAATTTTTAAGATAACACAAATTCTTAAAACAGCCAGGATTTATTTTAATTTGGGGGGCGGGTAGAGGAAAAGAGAGACGCAGCAGAGATTCCACCCCTGGGTTCCTAAAAAAGATCCTTTTCAGCATGTCGCTGTATAAGTGCTGACCTCTCCTGGAGAAAGCTAGCATGACACTGGGCCATGACCTAGATAGAATCCGGAGGCCACGCTGACTTCCTTCCCCTCCCAGCTGAAGAGATTAAAAGCTGGAACAGGTACACATCTTGTACCGTAGTAAAGGCGGAGGGGATGAAGACAAAACCAGGAAGCCGATACACGCATGTGATTACAGGTACGTCTACTAGAGATAAAGAGATTCAACCACGTGTTGGGCAGCGGGGAATGTACAGTGCATGTCCCTAGAAGAGACACACACACAATCACACACACACAAACATGCCCCAAGACCACAAAGGATGGCCATCTAGGTAACAGGCACACCTACATCAACCTGCGCAAGTAAGAAGTGAATAAATGGCGCAGCAAGTGGTATCACGTCTGCATCACACCAAGCATGAAATGACATTTCAAATCGCTGCCTTTAAGCTTCTGTTCAGCCCTTGCAAACCAGGCACATTCTACCCGCAAAACATAACTTCGAACAAGCAACCAGGTTGCAAAAGTCTCGAGAGGGCAGCTAGGGTGGGTTTTGTTTTGTTTTTGAAAAACGGCATCGCTGAAAAGTGGAGTTGGGTTCAAGAAGTGTCAGATTAGGTGGCTGGGTTCCTCAAGAAGGTTTCACCCATGCCATTCATGGCACCGCAAGGCATGAAGCGAAGATGTGGAGAAGGGAAGATGAGCCGCAGAAAACATGACCAGAAGGGCGAGGAGCTACAGGTGAGAAGACAACCTGATGCAAAATGCACCAGCCGTTCCTTGCACGACTCTCAGATGTTTCCAGGAAAAGCACCTACTGTGGGGTGTTCTCAGCCCCCGTCAGCTATGGCAATGCAACCAGGGACAACTAGATATTTGGAAGGGTGACACAACTTTGTCCTTCATCTCTAGAGCAAATGTATGAGAGATGCTGGAGGGCGAAAGCCTGCATCCATATAGGGTTTCACACAGACCAACATCCTACTGAATTAGCTGGACACCAAAGCCCTCACAGGCCACCAGAGCTTCCCTCCAGATACACGCAAATGCTGCACGCAAAGGAACTGGCCTGTAGCTTACGTGCGAAGCTGGGCCACATAGAATGACCTTCAAGATATGGGTGGTACTGTGGTCTAAACCACTGAGCTTCTTGAGCCTGCCAATTGGAAGGTTGGCGGTTCAAATTTGTGTGATGGGGCGAGCTCCCATTGTTCTGTCCCGGTTTCTGCCAACATAGCAGTTCAAAAGCACACCAGTGCAAGTAGATAAATAGGTACCACTGTGGCAGGAAGGTAAACAGGGTTTCCGGGCACTCACGGTGTTCCTTTGTGCCAGAAGTGGTTTAGTCATGCTGGCCACATGACCCGGAAAGCTGCCTGTGGACAAAACGCCAGCTCACTCGGCTTGAAGTGAGATGAGCGTTGCAACCCCATAGTCGCCTTTGACTGAACTTAACCGTCCAGGGGTTATTTACCTTTTTACCCTTCAGGAGACCTAGAACCCCACTCAAGCCCAATATCCCATGAAAACTGGCTTGCTGACTTATAACCAAACCATGAAGCTATGCTCACCTGCTGGACCTTCCAAAAGGATGTAACCTCTAATCCACCACACCTGTTTATAAAGGGGGGTGGGGTAGCAGCAGTGAAACTCTCAAGTCCCACCCACCTACCTGTAACTCACAAGACTCCTCTCTCTTTCTAGGGATAGGGATAGAATTATTGCACCTGACTGCCGTCTCGACTTACTTGAGTCTGACCACATGTCATAGAACGTCCTGGAAGGATCGATGCCGCTGCCTGCTTCTGCAGCTTTCACCGCCGGGGGCTTCTGCAACCTCTCCTGAAGGAGGCGCTCTTTCCGTGGCACCACCCCTTTCTCCATCAACTTCTCCCAAAGCCGCTGCTTCCTCTTTAGCTTCTTGCCATTGGGAACCTGGTGGGCGAGGATGCTAAGGAGAACAAAGACAAGTTCTTGGTCAAGCACAGGGGTCAGCAACCTTTTCCAGCCGTGGGCCGGTCCACCATCCCTCAGACCATGTGGTGGGCCGGACTATATTTTGGGAAAAAATAATGAACGAATTCCTATGCCCCGCAAATAATCCAGAGATGTATTTTAAATAAAAGGACACATTCTACTCATTTAAAAACACGCTGATTCCCGGACCGACCGCAGGCAGGATTGAGAAGGCGACTGGGCTGGATCTGCCCCCTGCCGATGCTGACAATTATGAGGTAAATGGATAAATACTGTCTGATACTGCACAAGGCAGCTTCTTCAGGACCTGAACCATCCCTTTCCCCCACTTCCTGAATCATACCTAGCAACTCGAAAAACCCTCTGGTTACTCCCTCACTTTACTTCCCGGTACTGTAGCAGCAGCACCTTTAATCTCAGGGCAACAAGAACAGGGCCTCCTCCTCTGAAGCCCATGGGATGTTGGGGAGGCAAGCTACCGAAAGAGAATGGTAGTTCGAAGGAGGACATTGACCAGCTGGAAAGGAAGCCACAGAGCTGTAAAGAGTGCAACCTAAAGACTCTAAGTCATATGATGAAAGTGTTGCTGAACTAAACTTTGTGGGGAGGGGAAATACTGAAAAATTCAAAAAGTAGGAGAGAAACACTCACAATTCCCTGAGAATCTGACAGGCAACAAAATGGAAGGAAATTATTACTGTGAATTTCTATTCCCAGAGTCTCCTGGAGGAGTACCTACAATATGGTCATATGTATAGTAAGAAAAAGGCTCCAATGTAGTTCAGTGAACTAAGTTGTGTAAAGAGACTGTGCGAAGGGCAGCCTGCTGGGTGTTATGCAAGTTAGTGCTGGCGCTCCCAAACTTACAACTTATCCTGCCTGGCCGCACCCTCCCTCTCTTGCCTCCAACTGTCTCCCTAAAGCTCAAAGCCTCAGGGCTAAGATGGGGGATATCAAGAGCACCAGACAGGCAATGGGGTTTCCTACAGTTTGTTGTGAACAACCCAGAAGAAGACTTACTCTTTGGGTGGAGGCACTTTGGAATCCGGCTGCAGGATCAAGTCGATCTTCAACGGCTTCTCTTTGCCACACTTCTGTTTTCGGCCTGGAAGGAAAATGCAAGCCAAGGATTCATCAGAAGCACAACCAACAAACAGCACGATGAAGCAAGTTGAGAGCAGGAGTCGCAAGTCCCATTCCAGGAGGCGGTTTATATTGCATGCAGTGGGAACACTTTTGATCCAGGCTCCAGTTTCTCTGGTATTCACAACCCAAGCTGACTCTTCTCGTTTGCTGCAGCCTCTTACCTTTTTCTTGAACGCCAGTGTCTACGAAGAAGAGGGTTTCGTTGGGTTTCTCTGACACAGGTCCTCTGGAGAGAAGGGAAAAAATAAACTTGGACCACTACAGCAAGACTATTCTCCAGGCCCCAGATATATAGCCAACAGCTACCATTCTGCTCCTGCATTATAACAACACTGAGAGACAGTGTGGTATAGTGTTTAGTGATGGGAGGTCAGGGTTTGAATCTCCACTCAAGTCCTGAAGACCAATGGGTAACCCTGGGTCAGTCACCATCTCTCATCCTAACCTACCTCACAGGGTTGTTGCTGTGAGTATAAAATATGGGGGGGGGGGAGAACCACATACA
Source organism: Podarcis muralis (assembly GCF_964188315.1). NCBI lineage: Eukaryota > Metazoa > Chordata > Lepidosauria > Squamata > Lacertidae > Podarcis > Podarcis muralis. Next base: position 83,521,781 of record NC_135661.1, read on the forward strand.
GTACATTACATTGAGCTTCTCAGGTGGCATATATATATATAAACAATGCAGTAATAAACACTGCCAATCCAAATCTCAGGCCACTCCACAATGCCCTCAAGATCTGCACCCACAATGGCTATTTGCGCCAACAAAACATTTCCTCTCAGAGGTTTGGCTTCCTGGAGGTGGGTGGGCTCTACTCCAGCCCATAATATCTGCTGCACACCAGTGTTCCATAACTGTGGGTGCATCATCGTGTACTCCCTAGTAATTATCTCCCTGCACTTCTGCAATTGACTCCTCCCAGAACTATCGGTCCTTCAGCACCCCTCTGCTTATTTCATCTTCAACCTCTCCACTTCTCTACGAAGAAAGGCAAGCAGGCACAAGAAAGCACACATGGGAAATGTGGATAGAGAGGTTGTTTCCGCTACCTCTTGTAATACTAGAACCCTATGGGGTCGATCCAATGAAGCCTGATAGGTGGGAGATTTGGGACAAGTGAAGAACTGCACCACACAACACATAGCTGAGACCTCATGATAAAAGGCGGTATAAAAATTGAATTCACTGCCACAAGACAGAGGGATGGGCAGTTATAGGAATTCTAAGGTCTCAAATATAGAATAAATGTTGATAATTGCACAAGATAAACACACATTCATAACTATATAAACCACATGTCTAAAATAGTATAGAAGAGCAATCCAAAAGCCAACTTGGCTGGAAACTAAGGAGCACAAGGCTATCAGTAGCCATGACAACCAAGTCCTCCCTCCATTGAGCCCCTGAATACCAAAGACTGGGAATCACCAGTGGCGAGGGTTCCACCAGCATGTGCTTCCATTTTTAAGTTCAGAATTTTCTTGGCGGTCAACATAAGAGGTTTAGAGACTGTCTCAAGGCAAGTCTTTAAAAATATTGTATAAACACTGACAACTGGGAAACACTGGCCTGCGAGCGCTCCAGTTGGAGAACAGCCTTTACCAAAGGTGTCGTGGGCTTTGAAACAAACAAACAAACAAACAAACAAAAATCCTTCCAGTAGCACCTTAGAGACCAACTAAGTTAGTTATTGGTATGAGCTTTCGTGTGCATGCACACTTCTTTGAAGACACTCGAACTCAGGACGCAAGGGAGAAACGTGCTAAGAGGAAGGACCGCTTGGCTAATCCACACCGTGATCGACTCCCACCCGGAAACCTATATCCCCGCTATGGAATGACGTGTGGATCCAGAATTGGCCTCCACAGTCAATTACAGACTCACTGTTAAGACCATGTTCATGGAAGACAATCTTACTCAGCTACGAGGGATCGCCAGAGAAGAAAAGCTTGTGGGCATCTATCTATCTGGCTGTCCCCTATGAGAACAGGCTGCTGCTGGGCGAGGGTCCTGCCCCAGCAGGGGGCTGTTTGGGTCCTGGGCCTCTGGGTCCTGACCCAGCAGGGGGCTGTTTATGTCCTGGGCCTGTGGGTCCTGCCCCAGCAGGGGGCTGTTTGGGTCCTGGGCCTGTGGGTCTTGACCCAGCAGGGGGATGTTTGGGTCCTGGGCCTCTGGGTCCTGACTCAGCAGGGGGCTGTTTGGGTCCTGGGCCTGTGGGTCTTGACCCAGCAGGGGGATGTTTGGGTCCTGGGCCTCTGGGTCCTGACCCAGCAGGGGGCTGTTTGGGTCCTGGGCCTCTGGGTCCTGCCCCAGCAGGGGGCTGTTTGGGTCCTGGGCCTTTGGGTCCTGCCCCAGCAGGGGGTTGTTTGGGTCCTGGGCCTCTGGGTCCTGCCCCAGCAGGGGGATGTTTGGGTCCTGGGCCTCTGGGTCCTGCCCCAGCAGGGGGCTGTTTGGGTCCTGGGCCTTTGGGTCCTGACCCAGCAGGGGGCTGTTTGTCAGCCTATTCCAGCCCTGCTGGGTCATGGCCAGAGACCCCTTCTGAGGCAAACCATGCGCGCCCCCGCCGAGTATGGTGAGGGGTCGGCCCCCCAGCCCTCCTGGGGGATGATATAGGCTGCCCCCAAACCTGGAGGCTCCAGGCTTCGACCGCCCCCCGCGCCCCCGCCGAGGAGATTCGGCCCCAGGCTCACCCCAGCTGCCTCAGCTCGGCCGCCTTCTCCTCCAGCCAGTCTCCCAGGTCCCGGCCGAGCTTGGCCTCCGGCCCCCGCCACCGCTTCCAGCCCTTCTTGCGGTTCCTGGCGCCCAGGCCGCCCGCCCGCCGCGAAGGGAGCCGGCCCGGGTCGCGCGAGTTGGGGCCGAAGCCCAGGAAGGCCGCCTCGGCAGGAGGAGAAGCAGCACCAAGAGGAGCCGCCGCCGCCATCTTGGGCCACGAGAAAGAGCGAGTCGAGGGGGCAGGGCGCCGGCGTCGCTTTCCTTCTGCGCGGAACAGGAAGTGAGAACAGTCAACTTCCGGTGGCCATTTTGGGAGAGGCACCCGCCATAGGAAGAGAGAGGGCGGGGAGTGGAGAGGGACAGGTGAGGTCAACTTCCGGTGTTAGATTTAAAGGCGCCGTCCTCCCCTCATCATCATCATCATCATTGAATTGTAGAATTGTACGGAGCCACGGGGGTCATCCATCCCAACCCCTTGCATGGCAGGGAGGGGTGAACTAGATGACCCTCGGGTCCCTTCCCACTCTTCTATGATTCTAATGCAGGCATCTTTTGCCCAAAGCAGAACTCGAACCCACAACCCTGACATAGAAGACCATCGTGTTCTGCTGAATGAGCTATCCCAGCAGCAGCCATTAAGCAATAGGAGTTGCAGTATCATCTATTTATTTATTACCCCCACTGGGCTCAGGGAATGTATGCAGGCTGAGCGGGGAGGTTGCTGAGATACTTGGCTTGCCCTTTCCTCCTGAGCGATGTGGCATTTGGGGTTTGTGAGTTTAGAGAGAGAAGGCGGGTAAGAAATTGCACGGTTAGAAATGCATGGAGTTATGCACGGGGTGGAGAAAGTGGATGGAGGAGAGTTTTCCTCCCTCTTTCATGACACTGAAGCTCTGACCTGGACGTCCATTGAATCTGAATGTTGGAACAGTGGAACTCCCTCCCACACATAGCTGCCAACTTACAGATTTGAAAATAAGGGACCAGCAGCCTCGAAAATAAGGGATCAGCAGCCAAAATAAGGGATTTTGCTTGGCTTATGAGTTCCATCGGCCCTTCCCTGCCCGAGAGGGAGGGAGAGAGATTCTCGCCCACGCCACCCACGAGCCCGGCATGAGGTGGTTGCGGCGGCACTGTGGCCACTGAAACACCGCCCTTCTGCATCCCTCCCCATCCCTTCCTCTTCCTCTTCCTCCTCCCTCAGGCCGCCTCCTCAGCCGCTGCCGCCTCCGGCTTCCCCTGGCAGCGCGACGGAAGTCTCACAAGAGAGGGGCTGTCTGCCCGCCTGCCGCCACCCATCTCCTCACAATGCGCCCCTGAGGGGGAAAAGGGAGAGACGGAGACGCGGCAGCTTGTGTGCGCTCTCTCTCTCGCGGCAGAGGACCCCGATCCGCTGCTTCCCTCCCAAGCTGGGCGAGCATGAAACCCGGGAAATTTAAGGGACATCATCAATCCGGGACAGCAGCGGGACACGGCGCTGGGATAAGGGGGTTTCCCGCCAAATAAGGGACGGTTGACAGCTATGCTCCCACAGGAGAGTGATGGCCACCAACTTGGTTGGCTTTCAAAGAGGACTGGACAAATTCACGGCGGAGGAGAGGGCGACTGACAATGGGGAAGGGGAAGGAGGGTTGGTATTTTAGGTTTTGGGAGAGATATAGGGTTGTTCTTTCTTTAGGGGTGAGGAGAAAATGTGGGGCTGGGGCTGGACTAGATGACCCTTGTGACCCCTTCTGACTCTTCATGATTCTGCAATTCCCTACTCCTGAGGTATATGATAAATCAAAGTATGCAAACATAGGTATGCATGTCCACTGTCAGTTTTGCATGCAGCCACTAGGGGACAGGCTTGCCCCAGTCCATCTGGGCTCTGGAGGGGCCGGGTGCTGGGTGTGGCTGGCAAAGGCCAGGGTGGTGAGTGTGTTTTTCCAACACTGCTAACTGTTTTCACAGGAGTTTGAGGGCTGGCGGATGTTTCCCTTCGGTATTCATGCCGCACCATCCGCCAGCTGGAAGATACAGGCTCCCCACTGTTGCTTAAGTCAAGAGTAATCCCCGTGGCGTCGGGGGGGGGGGGGAGGGGCATTAAACGTAATGCCAGCCACCCCTACAAAACCCACACACACCTCAAAATGTGTGTTTTCTGTTTTGCACCGAAGGAGAAACATGTGAAAGGTACAACTAGTTACAGGGGACAACCAGATGTGTGCATTTTGCAGAAATGGAAGAGATTACTTGGCCTTGCGATACCATAATGTATGGATTATTGCAATCTGACTCATCGCCCCTTACTGGTCCAGAGAGGGAAGGAGACTCCAGACAGATTTTTATTTTATTTTTTGCAATATGTTGCAAGTTTCCTGAGGCCTTTCATTATCTAGAACAGAATCGTGCTCTGTCATAATTGCAGAGACCAGTTGGGTTGACTGCCTGACTAATAATTTGGGACTGAAAGCTTGGAGACTTCACTGGGGGGGGGGGGACTTTTCTATATCTTGCTGCACTGAGGGACAGGACTTAGCATATATCTTCTGTGCAGACTCACATGTGGCTGTTTTATCCCTGTTTTATTTCAGTGTGCTCTTCGATCACCGATGCCTGCATATCTTCCAGTGTGCGGTCTCACAAATCCTGCAAAACTTGGGAGGTGTTGTGAAACTAGCTCACTTTGCAAAGGTTGCCGTCACTCTTGTAGGAAGTCAGACTATCCTCCACCAGGGCCAGGGCCTTCTCAGTGATGGCTCCGACCTGGTGGAATGCTCTGTCCCATGAGACCAGGGCCCTGCTGGATTTAACCTCCTTCCGTTGGGCCTGTAAGACAAAGCTATTCCGCCTGGCCTTTAATTTGAATTCAGCCTGATCTATTATTTCCCTTCTCTTCCCTCCCCCTCCCCCTCCCCTTTTATGAAGATCACCTGCTCTGAGACCCCACAGCTAATTCTCCCCTGGCCTCCTTGATGGCCCAAGTTGGACTAATTCAGCCAGCTAGCCCTGGGGATTATCTAATGCTTATTAGATTCATTTCCCCTAAACTGATTTCTTAACTTTGAATTTGTTATTCATGTTTTTATACTGTATTTTATGCTGCTTTTACAATTAAGTGTTTTAAATTTGTTGTTAGCCGCCCTGAGCCCGGTTTTTGAACTGGGAAGGGCAGGGTATAAAAATATTATTATTATTATTATTATTATTATTATTATTATTGCTCTGCCACTTTGCCTCTGGCCCCGCCCACCATTGCAATGTGGCTCCTGGGAGGTCACTCTGAAGGGAAGGCGGACCCCAGCCTGGAATATGTTCCTCATTCCCAGGTTCCGCTGTATTATTTCTGCTAGAAGTGCGGAAGCTGGCATTCCCTGTGTCCCCTTTAGGCTACACCCTTCCCTCGCTCGGCCGCAGACTTTCCATAGAAGCACGCGCACAAATGTACTTGGCTCCCTCCACCATTTTCTGACTCACCTTTTAAATTCTGACTCACTCCTTTCCCCCCTTTCCTGCCCCAACATCTGTTTTCCACTGACCCCTGAAATGCTCTGGGTCTCGGCTCCGACCTCGTTCGCACCCCTTTTCTATGCGTGGGTAGAACCCAGAGCAAGGGTTAGGATCCGCTCGCTCTCTGTCTCCACTTCTGTTCCAAAATCAAAAGCAGTGACTTGGAAACAGCAGTCAGGGAAGCAGGAGACAGCAGGGTTTAAGAAACAACACAGGAAAGAAGGGAAATCCTTTATTAAGGGGGACCGAATGCTGTGCTGCAAAGAGCAGATTTTCCTAAGCAGGTCGGATGACAACCACTCAATTGGGGTTAGGTGACAATTAATTTCACTGAACCCACTCTCACTTGGTTGGATTCATAATCCAACCCTTATAATCGAAGGTCGAGATCCAGGAATCCTGAGTTCTTTCTACAAAACACTCAGTGTACAGAAGCTGTAAAAGGTAAAGGGACCCCTGACCATTAGGTCCAGTTGCAGACGACTCTGGGGTTGCGGCGCTCATCTCACTTTATTGGCCGAGGGAGCCGGCGTGCAGCTTCCGGGTCATGTGACCAGCATGACTAAGCCGCTTCTGGCAAACCAGAGCAGCGCACGGAAACGCCGTTTACCTTCCCGCCGGAGAGGTACCTATTTATCTACTTGCCCTTTGACGTGCTTTCGAACTGCTAGGATGGCAGGAGCAGGGACCAAACAAAGAGAGCTCACCCTGTTGCGGGGATTCGAACCGCTGACCTTCTGATCGGCAAGCCCTGGGCTCTGTGGTTTAACCCACAGTGCCACCCGCGTCCCGCACAGAAGCTGTAATACACCTTTATTCCAGATATACTGTCCTTTTGAGACTTTGGAGAGACGTCTTCCTTTGAGAGACAGCTTGGCGTGTCAGCTTTGCCTTTGAGCCGGTGACACCAACTGGGCTCAACGTCTTCAGCCCCGACTGGGCCAAGCAAGCTGCGAAAGCACTTCCAGAGACCTTCCACTGCGGGAAGCAGGTCTAAGTGCAGTGGACTCACAACTTGGAGCCGTGAGCACCAAACTCAGTTCCAAAGTCAGCGGAGCACAGCAGAGTATAAACTACACGAACGACGGCTCTGAAGCATAACTTCTTTTATTCTTTTACAGCTACTGCGAAACTAAAATAAACTACTAAAGACTATGGGAGATGCTGGACTGCATGAGTGTTACAGTTGCATAAGCAGTCATCTTATCTCTATACAGATAACACTCAGACTCCTTTAGGCTGGAGCGGAAGAAGCGATGAGCAGATTCCGCCCCCTCCTTTCTGAAACATTGTCAGTAGATTATTGCAATGGGAGGGGGGAAATATCCACATCCTCCCCCTTTTCATGCCAACCATTGCGTTCCTCGCTATTGATTGATTTGCTTGATTCTTTCTTTGACTCATACATATAGCAACTTGCAGTTACTTGCATATTTTGTGAGATGTGTTGCATGATATATAACATCATTTTTAAGCAGCTTATTCGTATATTTTGAATGACATCATAACTGATTATATATTCACTAACAGTTATTAGCCAGTGTGTTGCCTTTTCATTTTTGTAGATCTTTGGAAATTAGCTGGAATCAGCTGATAGTTGTTTTGGGTTTTAGGGTTCACTTTCATTTTTACTGTTCTGAATGTGGTGGAAGCATAAATTGTTTTATGTTGATTGTAGGTAAAAAGGTAAAGGACCCCTAGAAGTCTAATCAAAGGCGACTCTGGGGTTGCGGCGCTCATCTCGCTTTTCAGGCCGAGGAAGCTGGCATTCGTCCACAGACAGCTTTCCAGATCGTGTGGCCAGCAGGACTAAACCACTTCTGGCACAAAGGAAAACTGTGACAGAAGCCAGACCACACGGAAATGCCGTTTACCTTCCTGCTGCAGCGGTATCTATTTATCTACTTGCACTGGCGTGCTTTCGAACTGCTAGGTAGACAGGAGCTGGGACAGAGCAATGGGAGCTCACCCCGTTGCGGGGATTCGAACCACCGACCTTCTGATTGGCAAGCCCATGAGGCTCAGTGGTTTTGATCACACTGTTGTTCTGGGGAAGCGACACAGTTAAAACTGTTCCACTGTATGTAAACCGTCTTAGGAGCTTGAGTTTGTTAGCTGACTGGTACATAAATAGTAGAAATATATTTGTTAGAAACCTGAATAGTGGATTACGCCCCATCTCCTATTTTCCTGCGTGCTTATTGGTCATATGGAGATTCAAATCCATGTTAGTATAAATAGCCTCTGACCTGGTCGCCTATGGCGAATACTGATCACTTCCAAGCAATCAGGCAGAGAACATGGTGGTTCTGGGTGTGGGTGGGCCACAAATGATTAATAATGTGAGAGCAGATGGGTTGCAGAAATTTGTGAAGGCTCCTTATTTTTGCAGACTGATTTGCAGGGCTGGTGTGTGTGTGTGTGTGTGTGCGTGCGTGCGTGCGTGCGTGCGTAATAGCTCTTAAACATAACACTAGGCTTGTTTTTCGTGCATTTAAAAACTTTAATATCTGCTAGAGCCTTTAAATCTTGCTGTGAACCATGTCCACATCCCAATCCAAAAGAGCGCCAGTGATTAAATCATGCCACCTGTAGCGCTCCCATAATGGTTGCGTGCACACCATACGTAAGGCACATTTAAAGCATGCCCACAAAGAATCGTGGGAACCGTAGTTTGCCCACCACAGAACTACAATTCCCAGCACTCTTAACAAGCTGCCGTTCCTGTTCTTTTCTTGTGTGCGCTTTAAATTTATGTGCACGGCCAATGTGTGCGCAGGCCCTCGTTCCCAGTCCTCCCATTGGACATAGCGAAGAACTGGCTGGTCACTGAGCTTGCAATTGCTGGCCTGGTAGCGGTGCAATCCGGAGGGGCCCTCTTGGATTTGTGGAGCCACCAGGGCAGGATATTAGGGCACCTATCCAGAGCTCCACTCAGCAGAATGTGCAGGAGGTCCCCTGAGCTCTGGGTGACGAGGTTATTAAGTCAATAAAGTCATGCAAACTATCGTCTGTAGAGCTGCCCCGTTCAATAGTCTTAAATTAGCAAACCGCACCCACTCTGCCCTCCTTAGTCGGGCAGGGGCTTTGCCCCAGCGCTACCCCCACCGTGGAATCTCCATGTACTGAGCCGTTTGGTACCGCCTGTTCTTTTTGGCACCCGAGAGAGGAATGTGAAAGTTTCCTTTGGCCTGGCGAGGAGTGTTCTGGCTGGGGCCCAGTGGGTGAGTCACAGGCTGGGGACACTTGCCATGCCCTGCCAAATGGAGGGAAAAAAGCTACGTGGGTCTCCAAAATTTCTTCCCTCCCCCATGGCTTTGTACGGGACAAGTCCTGCAGATCTTTGGTTTCTCTCAAGGAAGAGAATGGTGCAGCCGTAGAAAAAAGACACGATGGTCCCTCAAGGGTTAATGGGAACTGTAGCTCTGGGAGGGCTCCGCTACACTTCCCAGGGTTCTTTGGGGAAACAGTGGCAGACTTGGGGTTCTCAAATTTCAGCGGCGCCTTTTGCCTCTGCTCAGGGTTCCATCCTCTCCGCCATGCTTTTTAACATCTATATGAAGCCGCTGGGAGAGATCATCAGGGGGTTTGGGCTGGGTGTTCATCAGTATGCAGATGACACCCAGCTCTACCTCTCTTTTAAATCAGAACCAGTGAAGGTCCTGTGTGAGTGTCTGGAGGCGGTTGGAGGATGGATGGCGGCTAACAGATTGAGGTTGAATCCTGACAAGACAGAAGTACTGTTTTGGGGGGACAGGAGGTGGACGGGTGTGGAGGACTCCCAGGTCCTGAATGGGGTAACTGTGCCCCTGAAGGACCAGGTGCGCAGCCTGAGAGTCATTTTGGACTCGCAGCTGTCCATGGAGGTGCAGGTCAATTCTGTGTCTAGGGCAGCTGTCTCTCAGCTCCATCTGGTATGCAGGCTGATACCCTACCTGCCCGCAGACTGTCTCGCCAGAGTGTTGCATGCTCTGGTTATCTCCCGCTTGGACTACTGCAATGCACTCTGCGTGGGGCTACCTTTGAAGGTGATCTGGAAACTACAACTAATCCAGAATGCGGCAGCTAGACTGGTGACTGGGAGTGGCCGCTGAGACCATATAACACCGTTCCTAAAAGACCTACATTGGCTCTGAGCACAATTCAAAGTGTTGGTGCTGAAATTAAAAGCCCTAAATGGCCTCGGCCCAGTACACCTGAAGGAGCGTCTCCACCCCCATCGTTCTGCCCGGACACTGAGGTCCAGTTCAGAGGACCTTCTGGTGGTTCCCTCCCTGCGAGAAGTGAGGTTACAGGGAACCAGGCAGAGGGCCTTCTCAGTAGTGGTGCCCACCCTGTGGAACGCCCTCCCATCAGATGTCAAGGAAATAAACAACTATCTGACTTTTAGAAGGCATCTGAAGGCAGCCCTGTTAGGGAAGTTTTTAATGTCTGATGTTTTATCGTGTTTTTAATATTCTGTTGGGAGCCGCCCAGAGTGGCTGGGGAAACCCAGCCAGATGGGCGGGGTATTAATAATAATAATAATAATAATAATAATAATAATAATAATAGCTCCTGGGACTCTCCCCAGGCCACAGCTGCTGCACTGTAACATACAAACGTAAGAAACTGAATACCACACTGCTAAACTGTCACACCAATGTGAGGGAATAGCCATAAGCCCTATGCTACACACACATATACAGTGGTACCTCGCAAGACGAATGCCTCGCAAGACAAAAAACTCGCTAGACGAAAGGGTTTTTTGTTTTTTGAGCTGCTTCGCAAGACGATTTTCCCTATGGGCTTGCTTCGCAAGACGGAAATGTCTTGCAAGTTTGTTTCCTTTTTCTTAACACCGTTAATACAGTTGCGACTTGACTTCGAGGAGCAACTCATAGAACGCGGTGTGGTAGCCTTTTTTGAGATTTTTAAAGACTTTGGTGATTTTTGAAGCTTTTCCAAAACTTTCCCGACACCGTGCTTCGCAAGACGAAAAAAATCGCAAGACAAAACTCACGGAACGAATTAATTTCGTCTTGTGAGGCTCCACTGTACACACACACAGCACCAAGATCCCAGGAAAAGCAGGCCAAACTCCGGCTGGTAAATACAACATGTTTTATTTAGGCTGAAATGCTGTTACAGTGACAAAGGCACATTGCGGAAGCAGCAGGGGGTCCTCTGCACACCTGGGTCTCCCAAGGAAGTGCATCAAGACCAGCAGAGGGGTCTCAGTGAAGACAGTTGGTTCCTAAGATTTCCCCACCACCACCTGGAATCAAACTTCTCGCCTCGATCCTGAGGTTTGACGTGGAGCTGTCTGTCTTCCCTTTACATCCCAGGGGACGGGGCAGCTCTGCTGGTGCAAAATCCTGGGATGCAGATCAGCTTTTGCCTCTGCAGTAAAGTGATTGGGAATGACCTTGTAAATACAGGGGTGCTGGGAAAAGTCTGGAAGCAGAACAAACTGGGTGAAACGGTGTATATGCACACACATAAGGATATTCATATTTTGTATAGGTGGCTTGCATCCTCTATTCTGGGTGCAGAGTTTGGAGTCTGTGCTTAAAATGCCAACATCTGCAACCAAAAACGGGGTGACAGCCCTGCCTACAGAATGGGGAACCCACAGCTTCACCAGTGGGCTAAGGGGTTCTCTAAGAGCACTCTAGGGATCTGTTAGGTGCCACACAGCTTCCGCCAGAACCAGGCCACCTGAATGTCAGCTACACGCTCTCTGCTCCCTGTCTGTTTCACCCAATCCAGAAATCTCCAAAGTCAGCATCAAGTCACTCCTAAAGCAAACGGCAAGCTAACTCGGCAGATACAGGTAAATGCTGCTGTTTCAATGTGAAATAATACGCCCATGGCTTCTGCAATAGTAACAATAAGGCTGAATGGAGCGAACGAACAAGCTGGAGTGTGCAGCTGGAATACAGTGAAAGAGGGAGGGATCTGAGCCCAGCAGGTATACATGAAGCAATGCAGATGGAATAAAAGTGACAGCTATTCCCTACACACAGTGCTGACATGAGAACAAACTTGACCTGAAACAGTGCTACTGCAAAAACACAGCTGGAGAGGCCGGGAAGCAGATTTGAACTCCACGACTACTGGCAAAAGTTTGTTGACAAAGTAATGTAATGAATGAACGGAATGTTGTTTGTGTCGCACCCAAAGGATGACATGCCAGCAAAGGATTTTCTGCCCAACAAAGAGCTACGCATCTGAGAACCTCTCGATTCTTTGGTGTACTTGTTTTAAAGCAAGTTGCTAGACCTCATGGATTTGGATAAATGCTTGGAAACTTTTCCAAGTTTCTTCGCCTCCTGATGTTCTTTCTCATCCCTCTAACATACAGTGGTACCTCGGGCTACAGATGCTTCGGGTTGCAAACTCCGCTAACCAGTAAGTGGTTGCTCCAGGTTAAGAACTTTGCCCCAGGATAAGAACGGAAATCCTGTGCCAGCGGTGCAGTGGCAGTGGGAGGCCCCATTAGCAAAAGCATGCCTCAGGTTAAGAACCGTTTCAGGTTAAGAACGGACCTCTGGAACGAATTACCGTAAGTTCTTAACCCGAGGTACCACTGTACTTCTTTTGAACTCCAATGATTTGGGAGGGAGGGAAAAAATCAATTAGCAGGAGGAAAAAGTATGAAAGCATATACAAATCTACATCATTAGAAACTTGCAGAGAAGACTTGTTATGTTGAAGCGATATGTGGAATCGATGTCACCTCTGAACCTCATTCCCACAACACTTCCCACAGAACCAGACATCTTTCTCATAAGAACCACGTAAATTGTAAATAGCCCCCTCTAACCACTAATGATCACGCACATTCTGTGACATCACAGCAGCTCAGCCAAGGTACTTGAGGGGGCTCGCAGACAGCTGACAGCCAATATTTAGGTCAAGGGGGGACAACCTTTCAATATCAGACCACCTACATGTTTAATTGCAGCACAGGAAAAACAACCCAGGAGCTCTGGCTCAAAGGTCTAAAGATTTGGATAACACTGCAGGGACAAGCATCCTTTACAATTCCTGTAATAGTTGTAAAGATATTATAACGTTGAAGGGTTGCTCACCCATGGCGTAAGCTCTTCAGTGTGTGGCGCAATATATTCCAAAGACTGAATGTACAAATCTTTAATTTTCAACATGGAACAATCACAGCCCTGCCAGGGAGTGCTTCACAGCCTCCGGAGAACCATTGTGGAGTTAGCTGCCAAGCTGCTCTGCAGCACCTAAGAAAGAGGATGGCGAACCATGCATCCCTTACTTGTCTCTATGGCCGGTTCTCCGGTTTTAGTCCTACTGAATCAGACGCAGAGGCCACGTCTACACGACAGGCTTGAACTGGTTTACCAGTCACTTCCTCTCCCCCTGGGAACTGCAGGTTTGCAACAGGATCTTTAAGCAGATAATTCTCAGCACCCTAAGCAAGTGACAACCCGCAGCGTCCTTTGCAGGGAAGCCAGGATAGTAGAAACCCCAACAACCCAAAGCAGGTATATGTTCATTATGACATGCTCCCAGGTCAAAAGGAGCATCTTGGAAGCATCAAGAGTGGGCAGAACACTGCTTTGGTCTTCTCAGCAAGGGAAAAGGCTTGCAGAGGTGCATGGCATGGGGGTGAGGTCTGGACAGAATTACCAAAGAGGGCCCTCGGATCAGAGCTAGCACCAAAGGGCAGGCTTCCTATCAGTTGCAGAAGAGATCCAGGGTGCTGCTTGGGTAGAAATGCAGCTATGATGCCTTGTAAGAGGGTGAGCCTAAGGCACAGTGTTAGGATAATATAAATGCAAAACTCTGGCACTGCTAATGCACAGATTGAGGACCAAACAAGACAGAAAATTTTATTGCATGAAAGCAATTAATGCGCATGGTTTTCGTTACATAAAAAGCTGGTGGTGGTGGTGGGGAAGTGGGCTGGAGGGGAGCGCGATAAAAAGCTGAGGCTGGGGTGGGTGGGGCTGCTCAGGCTTCCCAATGGATGGAATTTACACAAGAGCCTTGTGGCACCTTAAAGGTAAAGGGACCCCTGATCATTAGGTCCAGTCGTGGCCGACTCTGGGGTTGCGGCGCTCATCTCGCTTTATTGGCCGAGGGAGCCGGCGTACAGCTTCCAGGTCATGTGGCCGGCATGACTAAGTCGCTTCTGGTGAACCAGAGCAGCACACAGAAATGCTGTTTACCTTCCCGCCGGAGCGGTACCTATTTATTTACTTGCACTTTGATGTGCTTTCAAACTGCTAGGTTGGCAGGAGCAGGGACTGAGCAACGGGAGCTCACCCCGTCGCCGGGATTCGAACCGCCGACCTTCTGATCTGCAAGTCCTAGGCTCTGTGGTTTAACCCACAGCGCCACCCGCGTCCCTTAGAGACTCACAAATTCATGATTCCAGAAAGGCTTGTGCCATAACATTAGTTGGTCTTAAAGTGTGGTGCAATATTCTGCCTTTGCTTTTGGTGCGACAGATGGGTAACTCAGACAGCCCTCTCAAAACCGCAACACAAAAACCCCGTGCTATGTTAATTGCATAACTGCAGCCATCGCCAACCTGGTGCCCTCCGGATGTTTTGGACTACAACTCCCACCAGGCCAAGCCAGCGCAGTTCTTTTGCAAGCAACTCCCCCCAATATAAATAAGTCTTGTGTGTTAATTTCAGCAATATATGCATTTCTATGCAGCCTCTCTGCTAACACATTCATCTTTTTATTTGGCTATAGAACAGAAAAGTGCAAATTTCAAAGGGTGGCTGCGTTTTCGGTTTGCATATTGTTTTGGGGCATGCGGATTAGGTAGGTAAATTCATCTTTAAGTGCAAGCTGAAGCAGATTGCTCCCCGGTTCCTAATTTCGGCTGCCTTAGTCCAATGTAAGCCTCAAGCCATACACTGCCCATCTGGACATCAGCCCTTATTCAACTTTCTCAACCACCTCACCCTTGCAAATGGATGGAGATCTTCTTGGCTGTGAGGTCAACCCAGGCCTTTGGCCAGTAGAAAAAACATGATGTTTGGAGGAAGCTAAATCCCAGGAGGCTTGGGGTGTGGCCTCCAGCAGTATTCAGGCCTAGGAATGGAGGCTATTTCAGTAGTCAGCACAAACAGGCAGCCAGAGCAATTGGGGGGTGGTTTCTCAAAAGCCAGCAGAGGCTTTTGAGGAGTGGATGGGACGGCAGCAACTTCCTCACCGTGTCGCAGGCCTCTGTAAGGAACAACCCTACTTGAGCCCAGAGAAGACTCCAAGGCATTTGGTTTTCTGAGACAGAGAAAACAGAGTGGCAGCCTCCCTCAGGCATGACAAAATGTTTAACGACAAACGGAGCAAATGACAACGCCTTTCAGTGGTACCCACCCGAAATATGGCCTGTGAACGTGAAGGCCAGGTTTCCGCCTCTTGCCTACTGGTAGGGCCGGCTCTGGCTTGAACCCAGCAAACGTGGGCTGAAGCAGAGCTTGCTAAGAGGATCAGAAGACTCCTGCTGGATCAGGTCAGTGGGCCATCTTGGGTTCACAGTGGCCAACCGGATGCCGATTTGGGAGGTGGCAACAGCCACAATGGCTGATGGGGATGGATGGCATTATCATCCATGAATTTGTCTACTCCGCTTTTAAAGCCACGCAGGTTGGTGACCTTCGCCACCTCTTTTGTTCCTGTGTAGGAGCTTCCACCCCATATCCCCCATAACACCCCATAACACTTGGGAAGGGTCTCCTAAGAAGCTCTTGCTTCTGCCAACGTCTTCCCAGAAGGTGGCGTGGTTGGGGAAAATGCCTGTTGCATTGAGGCGAGCGCTCTTAATCCCGTCTCCAGGTGGAAGACGCTTTTGCCTCCCTGGTCTGCAAAGAGGGCCATCTCAAAGGCTGGATTTGAAAGGCCGCCACCTCAAGCATTCTCTGCCGCCCGGGGGGCCTGGTGCCAGGAGGCACTTCCAACATCTGCTGGTCTCCTGCTGGCCCACCTCTCCTTGTTTTCCCTGAGGATTTTGCACATTCCGGGCAGGTTCTCGCTGTGAAGGGCACCCCTCCAATGGGAAGTAAGGGAGTTCTTGTAACTTGGTTTATCTATCTAGCCCATGGTTTCTACTTTGCTTTCCCAAGCCAACAAAACACCCAAGGCATAATTTTCACTTGCGAGGATGGAAAAGAAACCCAGGCAAAGCTCTCTTCTACCACCAACACTATCTGTGAAATGACAAGCGCCATCCATTTCTTTAGCCTCACCTGGAAATGCCGGGGACCTTCTGCATGCAAAGCAGGTTCCTTACCACTGAGCTACAGCCCTTCCCTAGAGGGTCCTGTACTCTGGGCATGTAAAGCTTGCTAGGTGAGCATTCATTCTGTGAACCTTGCTCAAAAAAGTGGACACTGTAGTTGAACCAAGCTTACTGATGGCAGGGTCAATGAATACTCTCTCCCTGATTTCTTTAAAGGCTTCCTGGTCAGGTTTGCACGTGGACCTGAGTGTGGACTGATGTTTTGCCGGTCTTCCTTCACCCCTGCCTCATGTCACCCCCCCAGCCTGACTGATGGAGTCCGGCAAGGAGTAATGGCGGCAGCAACGCCACCAAGGAAACCTTCGACCGTCGCTGTCCATAAGGCCCTGCCGGAATAATGTCCCCGAGCAGCCTTGAGATGTCCAGCTAGGGAAGTTCAACGTAGAGAAGGTTTCTAATGGAGCCAGAGGAATGAGAAGGGCACAGCTTGGAGGCTGAGCTGGCAACAAGGCCAAGACCCAGTGAAAAAAGGTCAGGATTCTTGGGTCAAGGTTCTCTTCGTTTGCGAGCGGCAAGAGAACAGTCCAAGGCTGGTGCCGAGAAAGCAGGTAGCTCAAGTGTGAGATAACTATTGCCGCATTGCTGCAGGAAGCCCTTTTTTTGAGAAAGGAAGACCTCCTGGGAAAGTCTGGCGCGAGTGAAGGCCAACAGCCACAGGCCCAACTAGGCCTGGGAGAAGGAAGTGGAAACCTGGACCATGAGACCAACTGAAGTAGTTGAAATGATGCTTGGAGGACTAAGGCCTACGTGAGGAACTGAAGCCTGCTGGAGTGGACTGGAACTTTTCTAGTTTTCTTTTGAGTCCAGTAGGGATGACGAAGAGGGCAGAAGTGGTGACTGGCTTGAAGGAGGGAGCAGGAAGCAGGATCTGCCATGCTGTGCGGGAACGAGGCCTTCACGAGGGCTTTGAGCCAGATAGGGGTGGAAAATGAAAAGTCGGAGCCAAACCAGGGCCTACTGGAGCAGTTCAAGCCTTGGCGTAGGAATGGAGGCCAGCTTGGGGAGGTTCCTTACTCCGCCGACCCCTTCTGCCGACGCTTGGAGGGTGGCACCAGGTGGCGGGGCAGGTCGGAGGGCAGGCCGTGGCCCTCCAGCTTGACCTCAATGAGGTGGCTGGCAAGAGCAAACTCCTCGTCGTCCAGCATGCCGTCGCGGTCGACGTCGCTGAGCTTCCAGATCTTGCCGAGGACGGAGTTGGGCAGCTTGGTGGTGACCATCCAGTTCTTGGCTTTGGTGCCGCTCAGCTTGCCGTCCATAGGGGACAGGTTGTAGAAGATCTCGTCGTATTTGGGCTTGTCCTTGGTCACCACCCACTCGTCGTCGTCCATGCCCTCGTAGGCCCCCTCGGTCGCTCCTTCGATGAAGGGGCCGTTGCGGGTGCCCTCGAAGGCACCGCCGTGCACGATCTGCTCGGGGACCTCCACCTCCTCCTGGCGCAGGAGGGGCATCAGCTTGGCAATGTCCAGCGTCAGCAGCTCGTCCAAAGCATCCACCATGCGCGGCTTCAGCCCGTGGAATTTGGTGAAGTCGTGCACCATGAGCATCTCCTAGAAAGAATTGGGAGAGGAGGAAGTGGCATAGCTCATGGGACTAGCCCTGTGGCACTCCTGCCTGCTTGAATACAATGCTATATTCTATATACATTAAGTGATGCTGAACCACCCGAAGCTGGGTGACAGGAGCGAGCCAGGAGTAAATCACACTGAGCAAGTTGGAGTTAAAGGTAAAGGTACCCCTGACCGTTAGGTCCAGTCATGACTGACTCTGGGGTTGCGGCGCTCATCTTGCTTTATTGGCCGAGGGAGCCGGAGTACAGCTTCTGGGTCATGTGGCCAGCATGACTAAGCTGCTTCTGGCGAACCAGAGCAGCGCACGGAAACGCCATTTACCTTCCCGCCAGAGTGGTACCTATTTATCTACTTGCACTTTGACGTGCTTTCGAACTGCTAGGTTTGGGACTGAGCAATGGGAGCTCACCCCGTCGCGGGGATTCAAACTGCCAACCTTCTGATCAGCAAGTCCTAGGCTCTGTGGTTCAACCCACAGCGCCACCCGCATCCCTTAAGTTGGAGTTAACTATTAGCAAAAACAGGATCTGCACAGGAGTGCCAGTAGGTCTCCAGTAGGTCTTGCCCACATGAAGCAGTTGCTGAGAGTGAAGGCCTTCTCACAGCTGCCTAAGTCCCCTCCTCTCCTGGTCTTTCCCCAAGCAATCTGAGACTGTGCCTGCATGAAGCTAACTTCTCCTCTGCCCTCTTCATGCCTCTTCTGGTTCTGGGAGACCAGGAGGGGAGCTTGTTGCAGGAGGAGGAGGAGACCCCCTGGCTTCTTCAACAGCCTGACACATCTCTGCCTCTCCAGCCTCTGCTTCTGCCTCTGATTCTGGACTGCTCTCTGCCACAGCCTCTTCCCGCTCACTAAACCCTGTTACCTCTTCAGCTCCCCACACCTCCTCTTCCCTGTCTTCTCCCTCAGGCCACTCATTGTCATCCCCTGGCTCTGAGCCTTCTTCCCCTGGTGGTTCCCCAGCTGGTGCCTCCCTCTACTTCTCTGCATCCAAGCAGCCCATGACACTAGGTGTGCCTGCACACCACCACCAACATTGGAAGGGACATTGATTCCCTACCGCTGATCCTGAGGTGAGGACCATGGCAAAAAAGTAAAGGAGATGGGATCTGGTACAGTACAGGGAAACCTTTGTTGTTTTGCCTATCATGGCTGCTTCAGATGAGTGCGATGGGAGACAAGGAAACTGCCCTCACCTGCATCTTGTTGCAGTCGGGGAAATCGCCCGGCGAGATGTGATGCTCAAGTTGGATCTTGGCGAAGATGACGGGCAGCTTGGCAATCAGCGCTTTCTTCTTGTTGTCCTTGCCAAAAACGGACGGCATCTCTCTCTTCAGGTGGCTGATGATGTGAGCATGCACCTGGGTGGACCGAAGCAGCAGGTTATGAAGATCGGCTCTTAAGAGCAGCACGTGTGTCTGTCAGGCCACATTCAACGGCCTCGGCCCAGTATACCTGAAGGAGGGTCTCCACCCCCATTGCTCAGCCTGGACACTGAGGTATGGCTCTGAGGGCCTTCTGGCAGTTTCCTCACTGTGAGAAGTGAGGTTACAGGGAACCAGGCAGAGGGCCTGCCCTGTGGAAAACCCTCCCGTCAAATGTCGAGGACATAAACAGCTACACAACTTTCTGGAGACATCTGAAGGCAGCCTGTATCGGGAAATTTTTAATATTGAATGTTTGGCTGTGTTTTTACATTGTGCAAGCTGCCCAGAGTGGCTGGGGCAACCCAGTCAGATTGGCAGGCTATAAGTAAATAATAATAATAATAATAATAATAATAATAATAATAGTAATAATAGTAATAATATGAATGCATTGGATACTGCTCATCGAAATTAATGGGAGCTGTGCCTATTTTGATGGGTCTGCTCTGACTAATCTTGGATACAACCCCCCTGTTCAGGATGAAAGTTAAGATATCGGCTACTTTTAAAATGAGGCTGCATCTTAAATTGCATTTTAACCTGTATTTTAAATTGTCCTCCCCCATTATTTTTTTATTGGTGATTTTATTGGTGTTAGCGGCCCTGAGCCCAGCTCTGGCTGGGGAGGACGGGGTATAAATAAAATTTATTATTATTATTATTATTATTATTATTATTATTATTATTATTAAGTGCTGAGTGAGTATCTTGTAGCTTTTTTCTGTTCCTTCTTTCTTCGGTATCTTTCTTTTCTTTATTTCCTATGTATTAGTTTGGGTTTTCCTCCCCTATTGTAATGTGGAAACTTCAATATATTTTTTTCCAAAAAAAAAGATACAGACCCTCACCCCCCGCTCTTTGCTCACCACTGGTTGCAAGGCTGGTCCAAGCTTTTTGGCCACCTGAGGCTAAGGACAAGATAGCGCTGCCTCCTATTCCATGCTCAAAAGCTGATCAAGCTGGTAGGGGGAGGTTCCTTCAGCACTGATGACAGGAACCTGTCCTCCACCACACCTGAGGGTTGCAGGCTGCCTTAGGGCAAGCAGGGCAGGCTTGGCAGCACACACCTAGTGACTGCCCTCCAACATTGTTTAGCTGTGCACACACACACACTGGCATCTGCCGTCTTACTCTGACGAACGGTAGGGCCGGCCCTGAGTGGCTGAGCTGTCGTGATGTCATGGAATGTCCGCAGGCCCTCCAAGTGGGGAGCATGGAGACAAGCAAAAGGTTAAGTGATGTCAGGCAGAGCATTTCGGTGCTGAAGAAAGAGGAAGAGGATGCAGAAAGAAGTCAAGGCAGCTAGGTGGGGAAAGAAAGACGTGCCAAAGCAGATATCCTGGACTTGTGCTAGGCAGGGTGTTCTTTCCAGGAAAAGGTGTTTTTACAGGGCCAGGAAGCTTGAGATGGTAGAAGTCACCGACCACTTTTGAATGCTACCTTCAGGCTTCCAGCAAAAGCGTTACCAGCTTTCCCCAACTTGGTGCACATGAAAACTGACCGTGTTCCTTCCAGGACTTGAGCGATGCAGCACTGAAGAAGATTCTAGCATTCGAGAGCAGCCTAAAGCAGGCTTTGCAGTTCTGGACTTCTGGCTAGAAGATGGATTCCCTGGGCTCGCTTCCCCAACCACCGGCGGGATTTATGGCTCAGGACTTTCCTGTGCGAAGCAGCGCAGCTCATTGTCTGGAGAATAAGGAAATCTCCGCGTCGTTGGCACGGCTCATCGACCCTTGAGGTGGCAGCCAAGCTGGAGCGGCTGACGTCTGGGGCGTGAGAAGGCTCAGAAGCCCAGGCAAGACAGGATGCAGGGGTTGCGGGAGAGAGATGAGCAGAGGAAACGTCCGCAAAGAGGGAGCCAGGAGCCAGGTTATAAATCCTGTCCTGGGCCTCTGATGAGAAATGGATAAAGTGAGTGTCCTTTCTAATTGTGCTACCTTGATGATTTGTGCTAGTGATGCATGGAAGTGAAGTGAGAGCTGGACCATCAAGAAGGCTGATCGCCGAAGAATCGATGCTTTTGAATTATGGTGCTGGAGGAGACTCTTGAGAGTCCCATGGACTGCAAGAAGATCAAACCTATCCATTCTGCAGGAAATCAGCCCTGAGTGCTCACTGGAAGGACAGATCGTGAAGCTGAGGCTCCAAGACTTTGGCCACCTCATGAGGAGAGAAGACTCCCTGGAAAAGACCCTGATGTTGGGGAAGATGGAGGGCACAAGGAGAAGGGGACGACAGAGGATGAGATGGTGGGACAGTGTTCTCGAAGCTACCAGCATGAGTTTGACCAAACTGAGGGAGGCAGTGTAAGACAGGAGTCCCTGGTGTGCTCTGGTCCATGGGATCACGAAGAGGCGGACACGACTAAACGACTAAACAACAACAACAACAACGATGATTTGTGCTCATGGTGGTGTGAGAGGGCAGTTATAACGTCACCCCATTTCAATGCTATTTCAGCCTTCGATCTTTAGCGGGAAGAGTCCTGCATTGCAGGGGGTTGGACTAAATGACCCTCATGGTCCTTTTCAGCTCCACAATTCTATGAAATCTGTTGACTGAGCATTCATCCTGATTTAGTTTGCAGGGAAGGGATTTTAATAGCTGCAGACGCACCGCAAAGTTAAAGCACATGGGCTCTCCTGCAAAGGATATTGGGCCCTACAATTCTCAGCAGCCTAGTATGCGCCGAGGAGGACCTCAAGGTCCACAAATAACAACACTTTGGAGGTCCCGAGCCTCAAGGAGGTTAGATTAGTCTCAACTAGGGCCAGGGCCTTTTCAGTACTGGCCCCGACTTGGTGGAACGCTCTGTCACAAGAGACCAGGGCCCTGCGGGATTTGACATCTTTCCGCAGGGCCTGCAAGATGGAGCTGTGCTGCCTGGCCTTCGGCTTGGACTCACTCTGACCCCTTATATGGGATTTGGTATATAAATTTTCCCTTGGCTTTTTTTGCTGGCCCATGTAGGACCAGCATGGATAGCTGGCTCGGGTGAATATCTGATGTTTCCTCCCTTTATGGTCTTGATTTATGGGCTACTACAAAAATGAGGTTGCATTTTAAGCCGTATTTTAATTAACTGGCTTTTTCCTTTTTTCTATTATGTTGTATTGTAATTTATATTCGGTGTTAGCCACCCTGAGCCCAGCCCTGGCCGGGGAGGGCGGGGTAAGGTAAAGGTAAAGGGACCCCTGGCCATTAGGTCCAGTTGTGGCCGACTCTGGGGTTGCGGCGCTCATCTCACTTTACTGGCTGAGGGAGCCGGCGTACAGCTTCCGGGTCATGTGGCCAGCAGGACTAAGCCGCTTCTGGCGAACCAGAGCAGCACACGGAAATGCCATTTACCTTCCCGCCAGAGCAGTACCTATTAACCTACTTGCACTGGTGTGCTTTCAAACTGCTAGGTTGGCAGGAGCAGGGACCGAGCAACGGGAGCTCACCCCGTCGCGGGGATTCGAACTGCCGACCTTCTGATTGGCAAGTCCTAGGCTCTGTGGTTTAACCCACAGCGCCACCCGTGTCCCATTATTATTATTATTATTATTATTATTATTATTGAACTACACTTCCCATAATTCTTTTTTTGGGGGGGGGGGAGTCATGATCTAAAGGCACAGTGAGTACAGTGGGTCAAAGCAAGCACTATCGTTCCACGCTTCTCTCCTTGCCAAAAGTCTGATTTTTAGTGGGAAGGTTTGCTGCTCAGGAGCCCCAAATCAGCTTCAATCGTGCAGCCTGAATTTGCCAGCACGTGACTGAACCCCCACCCTGAAATAAGGGCTGCCTGGACGTGTCCTCAGGCCTCACTCAACTCCAGGGTTGGTGTGCCTGACACTGGAGAAAAATTCGCTGCAGAGGCCTTGACGTCCTTCCTTGTACAGCCACCCAGCTGTTTTTTGTGGGTTTGTGTTATTTTCTTTTTCCAAAGCCAGGAGGAAATTGCCACTGGAGGGCCCTTGTAATACAAACCCATCCTTGCAGGTGACAGGAAAAGATAAGGCTGAGAAATCTGGGGGCGAAAACAGAAGCTTCCTGAACTTTTGGGTAACTGCTAGCTCGTTTTCTGGGCAACTGAAGAACCTTGTAAATAATCTGCAAATCTGTTTGTGAGAGAGAGAGATGGAGGAGCCGGCAGAAGGAGTGATACCTCCTTGCTGCTGGAATAGATTGGCTAGAATTAATCTGTGCAGTGTTTTCTAAGGGCAAATCACGGCAGCGGCTTCCCATATTTCCAAGTCACATCAATTACACTATACACCATAAGCATGTGGCTTCCCTCGAAGAATCCTGGGAACTGTAGTTTAGCTTCTCAGAACTATAATTCCCAGCCCCCTTAACAAAGTATGGCTCCTGGGATTCGCTGGAGGAAGCCATGACTGTTGAAGTGCTATAAGAGCGCTTTAAATGCGCAGTGTGGACATGACCTAAGTCAGCTATGTATGCCGGCAGAGGGGGACATTAAGGAGCTGAAACCTGGGCCGGCCCTGTCGTTGGACAAGGTGAGGCAAACCACTCTAGGTGGCAGATTTGGGGAGGCTATTTCAGCAAGCAGCCAATTATCCAGGGCCAAAGGAGATGTGATTATGTGCCCTCTCATCCCTCCAAATCATCCGCTGGCCAGAGGTGCCCATCCAAAACATTATTCTAAGATGTGGTGATGCTGTCAGATGAGGATCCCACACAGTACTGTGTAAGTTATTACAGTGGTACCTCAGGTTATGTACTTAATTCGTTCTGGAGGTCCATACTTAACCTGAAACTGTTCTTAACCTGAAGCACCACTTTAGCTAACGGGGCCTCCTGCTGCTGCCACGCCACCAGAGCATGATTTCTGTTCTCATCCTGAAGCAAAGTTTTTAACCTGAAGCACTATTTCTGGGTTAGCGGAGTCTGTAACCTGAAGCGTATGTAACCTGAAGCCGAGGTACCACTGTATTATAATATGAAAATTAGGGATGTTAACCAGTTAAGAATTAAGTAATTTAGTAAGGGCAATTACACACACACACACACACACACACACACACACTAGTTTTTACAGATAATTTCCAAAAATCATATAACGTACATTCTTATTTTATACAATGTTTTGGACTTCCATCAACTCCTTCACTAATAATTCTTATCATGGTTTTCTCTGCAATATTTCCCATAATCCTCCTTACAAAACTTCTTGCAATCCTACTAGTGTAATCTGTTGATTACAATGTCTTTTCAAATAATTCATATATTTACTCCAGTCCTCTGAGAATCTCTGGTCCCGCAGACTTACCAGGTCTATACATAACCTTCAGGCATTCAAAGTGCTTCCCGTGTATCACAGAAACATAGACTCATAGAATTGTAGAGTTGGAAGGCACCCCTAAGGTCATCTAGTCCAACCCCCTGCAATGCAGGAATCAGCCTTCCCCAACCAGGCACCCTGCAGTTATTTTGGACTGCATTTTGGACTTACCATGTTGGCCGGGGCTGATGGGAGTTGGAATCCAACACCCATCACCTCACCATCCTTACAATAGTGGTTTGTTGCTGTTGCTGTTTCCTTTCAAAGGCCATGTTCCCTTGGAATTAATCTGTTGGCGACAGCACGCCGGCGGTGGATAGTGACAGAACATAAGTGGACTAGGCTGTGTCTAAAACTAGGTGCGGACAGCACCCAAACCAGAAAAAGTGGGTCGCCCCTTCCCTCTCTATCTTGGCAATGGTAGGGCGGAAGGCAGGGATGCCAACAGCAGTTGGAGTCAGTGCCAGCGACAGGCAGAAGCAGCCGATTCTAGATTGGTACCCATCTTCTCTGCCAATTTCTACAGAAACTGAGGAGGGAGAAGATGACAGGCTGCGCTACTCTCTGGATTGGTCAAAAGCAAGAGAGCAGAGAGGTGTGGGGCTGGCCGCAGGCAGGCTGAGGTTGGTAGGACAGTGTCCCCCACACCCTCATAGAGCAGCCTCCAGGGACTCAGACCCATGCCTGGCTTGCTAAAAGACTGTCTTTCTGATGGGTCAGAAAATAGCTACTGCTGTTTGTGAGAAGTGGGAGCCAGGATTCAATCTATGGCTAGGACGGATCTTTGGGTGAGGCCAGGCTGCTCAACCCCTCTCCACTACTCTGCATACTCAGAGAGGAGAGAAACGAGGCGGCGTCATTCATCTAATTAAGACGGCGGAAGATGCCACCTCATCAGGAACGTGCTTAACGAGGAAACCAGAGCAAAACACAGAGGGAAGCGTTGGGAAATAGGAAAGGGGTAGCCGAGCCCATAAACACATTGTACCCTGAAGCACAATGCGGGCTTCCTCTGCGGGGACGGGGCCATTGTTCGGAGGGGGAGGCGCAATAAAGTCCCTTCCCAATCGCTCCGGAGAACAGGAAAAGCAGCAATTAAAAACTGGGCGTTGGGACAAGCCGCGGTCTCCTGCGACGGAGAAAAAGGGGAATGGGGGTGGTAGAGTGGAAGGGTCCCTCTGCAAGTGTGATCGTATTACTTAAGGTCAATCCTTTCAAAAAGGAAAAGCGGTGTAGTTGGAGACAGCGGAAGGAGGGCAATTGTAGGATGAAGCACAGCATGGGAGCCCATCCTCAGTATGGGTGAAGAGAAGTTCAGTAATGCATCTGGTGCATTGGCCAGATGGGTAAAGCCTGCCATTGTATGTCCTCTCCCCACAACCCCATTAAAACTCCGTATTTTCTCACTGTGTGTTGCATCAGCCAAGCCCTTCCTTCATTCACAAACATGTCTGCAACACTGGAATATCCTTCCATTCAATAATGCTTGCCGTCGCACCTATCCCTGCCTAATTGCCCTCCAATTCCATTGCAAAGGAATGTTCAACCGCCAGCCAAGGATGTTTTGCAACAGAGCATTCACGGCTGCAATGGAGTGCCCTTGAAATGGGCAGAGGCTGCACTTCCCTTCCTCCTAATGGAACTGGTCCACAGGGCATCTCAAACTGGGGTCCGTGGACCACCAATGGCCTGTGAGCATCATTCAGGTGGTCTGGAGTGGGCCTGCAAAAATACAATTAAAAATCATACAACATCTAGCGCAGTGCATGATAAGTGCTACAAAAGGCAGGCAAATTAATAAGTGTCTGCCAAGACCAGGGGTCAGCAAACTTTTTCAGCAGGGGGCCAGTCCACGGTCCCTCAGACCTTGTTGGGGGCCGGACTATATTCGGGGGGGGGGGGAGAGAACGAATTCCTGTGCCCCACAAATAACCCAGAGATGCATTTTAAATAAAATGACATTCTACTCATGTAAAAACACGCTGATTCCCGGACTCTCCGCGGGCTGGATTTAGAAGGCAATTGGGCCAGATCCGGCCCCTGGGCCTTAGTTTGCCTAACCATGTAAAAAGGTGAAAAGCTTCTGGGAGATGACATATAATGAGATGAAAAAAATGTTGAAATATACATTTATAAAGAAACCAGAAGCATTCTTATTGGGCATTGTAGGAAGTGATATAAACAGAAAGGAATGTAAGCTGTTTTTACATGCAACAACGGCAGCATGAATGTTATTGGCCCAAAAATGGGAGCAAGAAGAATTACCGACAAAAGAAGAATGGAGGATGAAATTAATGGACTATGCAGTATTGTACAAACTAACAGGAAGTATTCGAAATCGGCGGGACCAGAAATTCACAGAGGACTGTAGTAAATTTATTGATTATTTGAAAAGTGTTTGTGATGACCAGACTACGTTTGTAGGTTTGCAAGAAGTTTTGTGAGGAGTATTATTTCGTGCATGCACACAAAAGCTCATACCAAGAACTAACTTAGTTGGTCTTTAAGGTGCTACTGGAAGGAATTTTGTTTGTTTTGACTATGGCAGACCAACACGGCTACCTATCTGTAACTGGAATTATTGCAAAATGGATGAAGTGGAGGAGGATTAGTTATGACAATTAAAGGTAATAAGAATTCAAGAAATGCATAAGAAGTGATTAAAACGGTGGATCAGCAGAGGTGCTGAGGGAAGTCCAAAAAAGATTGTATAAATGATGAAGATTTGTGGTACGTATTATAATTTATATGTTAAAATTAATATAAAATATTTTTTAAAAAATAGTTTGCCTACTCATGGCCAAGACCCTCAGCGATTTTCAAGCACTCTGGGGGACAAGGGCAGTTTGAGAACCATCAGAACAAAACATTATCTTACTGTCATTGACCAACAGCTTCTTGTCATGACCAACTACTGGGTCATAGAATCGTAGTGTCATCTGTTCTAAACCCCTACAATGAAGGAATCTCAACTAAAGCATCCTTGACAGATGGCCATCCAACCTCTGCTTAAAAACCTTCAAGGCAGGAGAGTCCACCACCTTCCGAGGGAGTCTGTTCCACTGTCCTAACACTTCTTACTGGCTGATCTTGTCATGGGTCGGGAGTCAGCTTCACCTGCTGAACATCAGCCTGAAGGAGAAGGTGGAATGATGCCACCTGCAGCTGATCAGCCTTCAAGAACAGGAGAAGGCACTGATGAGAACCAGCTGGCTTCAGCCTTCTTAAGCAGAGCTCTCAGCAGCAGTCAGATGCTGGAAACAATGCCTATGGTTCTTGGCCCTGCCTTGCTGTTTCCTACTCTCCATCTAGACCCTTGTCTCTGTGATCATCTGGATTCCCTGACCTCTGGGTCCCCTGACTTCATATGTGGATTCTGCTCTCAGGCAAGTGTTCCTTGGAAACTCTTATCCCCTTCTAGATCAGCAACGGGACATGGACGGGGCTATGACAGCTCTTCCTGATGTTTAGTCAGAACCTCCTATCTCATAACTTGATACCCATCGCAATGCATTACCTGCCCCAGGGGGTGAGGAACGTGTGTGCCTTCAGATGTTGTCATATTACAACTCCCATCACCTTTGATGACTGCTGGCTGATGGGAGCTGGAGTCCAAGAACATCTGGAGGGCCACAGGTTTTCCCAACCCCGATCTACCGAACAGCTCCTTGTTGTCCTAGGATATTCTTCTCCTTAGGCACCCCTGAGACCTTCCCTGTCTACCTTGTGGCTGCCCAAGTACTCACCCTGACCAGACGGGCTCTCTTGACCAAATCATTAAGCTTCCTCAGGGCAGAATTCCGGGGCAGGTTCTGGATGTCCGTGAACAAGTCCTGCTCCTCGAGCTCAAATAACCGTCGGTTATCGGAGATCATCAGGGGCTCCGACCAGAAGGACCCGATGTAGACACGCAGCACCTCGGGCGTGTTGAACACTTTGCCCAGCGACCACATGAGGGCGCCGTAGACCCGCATCAGCTGCTGCGTCTCCACCATGTCGGCCTTGTTCAGGACCACCCGGATCTTGTCCTCGTTGCCCTTGAGGGCCCGGATGGCCTCCGAGAACTCGTCTGAGATCTCCAGCTTGTGGGCGTCAAAGAGGAGGATGATGAGGTCCACGCGCTCGGCAAACCACTGCAACACCGCCGGGAAGTCGTAGCCTGTGGAGGAGAAGAAAGAGCCTTGTGGAATAATGTGGGATGTGAAACACAGAGCAGTCAAGTAAACATCCCTAGAGTGGACATAAAAAGGGGATGTCTGGACCAGCCAGTCGGAACTTCCTGCTTCCTCCTAGGCTGGGACAGACTTCCTCTACATGTGACCAGAGGTGGGCGTGGCCTCACCTGTGCAGGTAACTAAAGCATAGGACTGGCCGCCATCTCTGTCTCTCTCTGACTACATTCGTCGAAGAAGCAACATCAGCTTAGCCTAGGATGCCCTCTTGGCTTCCAGCCAAGAGAGGTCAAAGGGACTATCTCTTTATGGGATAGATTCCAGGTATATTACTTTTGTAACTTAAGTCTGCCTTCTGGGATCCATCTGTGAACAGAATGAGTGAGTGAGTAAACTCTTTTTATACTTTTATAGAAGACTGTGTCATGTCTATTTCTTTTATGAGGGACTAAAGGGGAAATTACCAGGTAACTCATTTTAGAGGCTTTAGTGTGCCTGAGCAAACGCATCCTCTGTGCAAGTTTAAAAGGGGGAATGTTACTCTGCTAAATTGTAGAACTCATTAACACAAGTTGGAAAGGATATAATCAAACAATATATCCTCTCCTGCATCCCTGAACATTCCCACAAATAAGAGGTTATTTTGCACACACACGCCCCCTGCAAACTGGCATCTTAGCTCACTTTCAGGGAAAGAAGCAACTTAACGGCGGTTGCTGCCATTTTTATTTTTTAAATTTTATTTATGCTTTTCAGATTTATACATTTCACTGATTTTACAATCATTTTCACATTTCAAAACTTGACTTCCTTCCCCCTCTTTCTGCGGTTCTTTAAATTTATTTTTAATATTTTCCGCATATCCAAATTAACTTAATTTGCTCATTCATCTGCTTTAAATATATACTCTTATCAAACTGCCAGTTAATACAATAATCCTGCCAATGTTCTTATCCTTTTACAATTTATCTGTAAATATTCAATCAACCGTTTCCATTCTTTAATAAAAAGTCTGTTATCTTGATTTCTTATTCTTCCAGTTGCCATTTCTGCATATTCCATAAGTTTTTGTATTCATTCTTCCTTTGCTGGGACTTCTGCTTCTTTCCATTTTTGGGCGAGTAACGTTCTTGCCATAGTAGCATACATAAATAAATTTCTATACAATTTAGGTAGTTCTGTCCCTATAATTCCCCAAAGGGTTGCTGCCATTTTTGAAGCTTCAGCTGCGTACAGACTGTGCCTTTAAGGCACATGACTATCCCAAAGAATTATGGGAATGGTAGCTTGCCCCTCAACAGAACAATTCCCAGGACCCTTAATAAACTACAGTTCCCAGAATTCTTTGGGGGAAGCCATGTCCTCTAAATGTGCATGGAATGTTCTTTAGATCTGTGGTGTGGATCTGCAACTTGCCAGACCAATGGCCTGTTGTCTTACTACTGTCTGCAAAATAGCTGGCTGTGGATTTGGTAGGAGCCTTTTCACACCCTACCCAGAGCTGCCGGGGATCAAATCTAAGGCCCCTCTGTTTTTTTCCTTCGCTCTTTGTCTCCACTCTTAATAAAGCTTCTTAATTTAGAATCTAGTGTTTGACTGTAAACATTAAGACATCTCAAGGATTTTTGTGTTGCGTGCCAAACTGCTCTTTCATACTACAGTATGAAATGGGTTGAACTCGCTCAGTGGCAAGTCCTGGGGAGTTAGCTGGTGTTTTCTACCACCACAGACAGAAAGCTGCCAGTCTTGTTCCCCTTGGTCAAGACCCTAAAAGGCAAGAGTAGCCAACATAGTGCCTTCCATATGCTTTGGACTACAGCTCCCATGATCCCTGACTATTCATCATGCTGGCTGGGGCTGATGGGATTTGGAGTCTAACACGACCGCCATGTTGGCTACCCCTGATCTAAAGTGAACTGAGGGGTAATGTCAGCAATTAAGTACAGTGGTGCCTCGCAAGACGAAATTAATCCGTTCCGCGAGTCTCTTCGTCTTGCGGTTTTTTCGTCTTGCGAAGCACGGCTATTAGCGGCTTAGCGGCTATTAACGACTTAGCGGCTTAGCGGCTATTAACGGCTTAGCGGCTTTAAGAAAAAGGAAACAAACTCGCAAGAACTCACAAGACGTTTCGTCTTGCGAAGCAAGCCCATAGGGAAATTCATCTTGCGGAACGACTCAAAAAACGGAAAACCCTTTCGTCTAGCGAGTTTTTCGTCTTGCGAGGCATTCGTCTTGCAGGGCACCACTGTACAGTGGTACCTTGGTTTACGAACTAAATCTGTTCCGGAAGTCCATTCTTAAATCAAGGCATTCTTAAACCAAGGCGTTCTTTCCCATAGCAGCGAGGGACTCAATTTACAAATGGTGGGATTGTAATGAAGTTAAAAAAGTTTTGAGAAATGATATACAATGAACTGAAGAAAATGTTCCATCTAACATTTGTTAAGAAACCTGAAGCATTTTTGTTAGGGATTGTAGGAAAAGACCTGCCAAGGAAGTTGAAAAATATCTTCATGTATGCGACAACGGCGGCAAGAGTCTTAATAGCACAAGGATGGAAGAACGAGGAAATCCCGACTGAAGAATTATGGCAAGAGAAACTGATGGACCACGCAGAATTGGCAAAATTGACACATAAACTACGGGACAAGGATAACTGACTTTAAAGATGAAAGGGAACCCTTTACAAAGGACTTAAAGAAACAACAAAGTGAACTGGACTCCTTGGCAGCTTTTGAATAAACACTCTCAAACTTTTTATTGACAATAACCAGTCAGATATATTAACGATCATTACAGTTTTGTAACATGCAGAGAATAGCAGTTGTAGAGAAAGCAGAGATTGGAGCTGAGGGAAGTCAGGGAGGGAGGGGTGGGTGGGTTATTATATGGGGGGGGGATGGGGGGGGAAATCAAGGATGATATGTTTTGTTTAAACTCTATCTGTGCACAATTATATACCCCTCGGTCATGTCCCCTGCGCCCAGCAACCTGGGTGCCCCTCTTCCTGTCCAGCAAAAGCAATCCCCCCCCCCAGCCTCTGTCCCGGACTCTCCTTCTTAGCCCCCTCCCTCTTCTCCATCCCTGCCAAATCTAAACAAGCTCTGCAGCTTTCGTAGCTGTTGGATCAGAGCCACCCCTCTCAGCCTCTCTCACCCGCCTCTTGGCAGCCGAAGTTCAGAAGGGCTTGTTCCACAGCACCAAAAAAGGAAACCGAGCCGTTCCATAGGAAAGTCTGAGCAATGAGCCCTCATTGTTCTGACCGATTAAAGAAAAATAATAAAGATGGGAGATCTTAAATAAAAGAGGCAGGGTTGGCCGGCCGCGCAGCCTTATCTTAGAGAAGCAGCGGCGGGAAAAGGGGTTGCCAGAGGTCACCTGAACGATGGCGCATGCATGGCCTAAGTGGAATATGCTGCCCCGGATTGGTGTCACAAGACAGAGATACAGAAGGTCAAGACAAAGGAACCATTCTCTGCTCCCTGGTTTGCCCCCGGGGCAGGCCTGAAAAGGATGGCGGGACAGGGTTTAAGCCCGTGTGAGCTCTGGCAGAGGGGCAGGGTCCCTTTTTGAACATCGCAGCTCAGCCCCCTGGAATATGCGCTACAATAACAAAAGGTGAAAGTGCCCCTGAGTGCGTGCAGAGTGCATTTTGCCTAACCACTGAGCAGCTAGAGCCAGGCTGTACTGGGCTGGGGGGCCTGCCCCAGTATTTAAGGAATTAACTACTGCAGCATGGGAGTCCAAGCAGGAAATTGACAGTCATGGCTAATGGGCCCTTGTTACCCTTGTCAGCTACTGCATTTCCGGTGAATTTTACAAACCACATAACCTCTCCCTTCTTGGACACAAGAGCAGGATTAAAATAAATATATATATCGAGATTCCTGCAAATTATGAGTTTACAAAGTGCTGCCTTTTGCAGGTTTCTTTCCTTTCCCCTTCTGGTTTATTAGCACACCAGTGATAAGGGGCCAACTTTCTAGGCAGCCAGCCCATGCCAGCACCTGCCCTCTGGATGATAGCAGGCTCCAGGGTTCTGGCCAGATCCAGACCCAATTGATGAGCAGCCTGTGGCTGGCAGAGAAAGAGATGGCCCAGGAGAAGAGTGGGTGTTTAAGGAGCGAATGTATCTCCTTGGAGAAGGAATTTCCACCCTTCCCTGGTTTATTTAGTAAAGCAGAGGAGGTGGTGTGAAAACAAATGTTTCCTGCAAAATGTAACTGACTCAATGGAATCTGAGCAGACACACCCGGTGCTGCCAGAGGCACAAGAATTCTCATGCCTGGTGCGAGATGTGAGGCTATTTGCATTCCTGTACAGTGGTACCCCGCAAGACGAACGCCTCGCGAGACGAAAAACTCGCAAAACGAAAGGTTTTTTCGTTTTCGAGTTGCCTCGCAAGACGAATTTCCCTATGGGCTTGCTTCGCAAAACGAAGCTTGCCCCGGGGACAGCGGGTCTTCTCTTTTGAAGCAAGGGGCGGCGGGGAGATCGCTTCTCCCCACCGCCCCTTGCTTCAAAAGAGGTCTGCCCCCGGACCTCTTTTGAAGCAAGGGGCTGCGGGGAGATCGCTTCTCCCGGTGCTCCGAAGCGGGGTGGGGGGGCGGGAACACCTGCCCCAGCCGCCGGGCTTCGTAGCGCTGCTGCGAAGCCGGGCGGGGGGCGGGAACACCTGCCCCAGCCACCCCGCTTCAGAACGCTGCTCCGAAGCGGGGTGGGGGGGCGGGAACACCTGCCCCAGCCGCCGGGCTTCGTAGCGCTGCTCCGAAGCGGGGTGGGGGGGGCGGGAACACCTGCCCCAGCCGCCGGGCTTCGTAGCGCTGCTGCGAAGCCGGGCGGGGGGCGGGAACACCTGCCCCAGCCACCCCACTTCGGAACGCTGCTCCGAAGCGGGGTGGGGGGGCGGGAACACCTGCCCCAGCCGCCGGGCTTCGTAGCGCTGCTGCGAAGCCGGGCGGGGGGGGGCGGGAACACCTTCTGAAGGCGGGCGGGGGGCGAAAGTCTTTGTCCCCCCTGCCTGCCTTCCCAGGGGCTTTTAAATCGCCCCGGACAGCGGAGAAGTCCTCCGCTGTCCCGGGGCGATTTTAAAATGCCGCCCGCCAGCATTTTAAGATCGCCCGGACAGCGGAGAAGTCCTCCGCTGTCCCAGGGTTTTTTAAAATGCTGGGGGTGGGAAGAAAAGCCCTTGTCCCCCCCCCCCCCAGCCTTCAGAAGAGGTCCGGGGACAGTCTGTCCCCGGACCTGGTCTGAAGGCGGTTTCCCTAGGAACGCATTAATTGATTTTCAATGCATTCCTATGGGAAACCGTGCATCGCAAGACGAAAAAACCGCAAGACGAAGAGACTTGCGGAACGAATTAATTTCGTCTTGCGAGGCACCACTGTACATGGAAGTTGGAGATTTCAGGGCCACTCAATGCACCATTAACTGGTGGGCAGTGCCCCCGAAGCTTACGGCATAGCTAGTTTCAAGCAGAGGTGCTGCCAAAGTTCAGAATGGCCTGGTTCAAAATGCAGGTGTGGTGCAGTGGTTAGAGTGCTGGACTCGGGTTCGAATTCCCACTCGGCCACAAAGCTCACAGGGTGACCTTGGGCCAGTCGCTTCCTCTCAGCCTCCCTTACTTCACAGGCCTGTGGGGGTTGAATGAGGAGAGGGAGAGGACCATCTACGCCACCGTTAGCTTCTTGGAGAAATAAGCAGGGTATAAATGCAACAAATAAGTTGTCCAATTCGCAACAACTCAGGTGTACAGTGGTACCTCGGGTTAAGTACTCAATTTGTTCCGGAGGTCCGTTCTTAACCTGAAACTGTTCTTAACCTGAAGCACCACTTTAACTAATGGGGCCTCCCGCTGCCGCCGCGCCGCCGGAGCACAATTTCTGTTCTCATCCTGAAGCAAAGTTCTTAACCTGAGGTAATATTTCTGGGTTAGCGGAGTCTGTAACCTGAAGCGTATGTAACCCGAGGTACCACTGTATTTAGAAACTAAGCACCACATCCCTGAGGTCTTCTCCGACTGAGATGGTACAAGATTCTCCGTGTGTGCGGCCAGACTGAGCGCCACTGCTCTGGATGATATTCTCGTCGTTCACTGTAAGATTATGTGAGCAGACCATGTAACCGATCAGCTTTTGACTTGGCAAATATCTTCTCAATATGGGCCAGCTCTTTCCATTGTTTCTCACTGCCCTCCATCCAGATCTTTGTTTCCAGGCTCGTTGTTTCGGGAGAAGGGTAGGGGCGCCCTATAGTTCCTAAGAGTCAATTCTGTAAGGTGCATTTGTGTGGCACCATTCAATATCATTTGCTGCGAATCGCAGGTGAGGACGAGTACAGTGGTACCTTGGATTACAGACGCTTCAGGTTACAGACTCCGCTAACCCAGAAATAGTACCTCAGGTTAAGAACTTTGCTTCAGGATGAGAACAGAAATTGCGCAGTGGCAGCGGGAGGCCCCATTAGCCAAAGTGGTACCTCAGGTTAAGAACAGTTTCAGGTTAAGAATGGACCTCCAGAACGAATTAAGTTCTTAACCCGAGGTACCACTGTACTGTTGTGCTCAGGTCCTGGTTTGGGGCTTTTGACAGACCTCTGGAAGGCCACTGTGAGAGCAGGCTCCTTTTAATAATAATAATAATAATAATAATAATAATAATAATAATAATAATAAAAAAAAAAAAAAAAAATTTATTATTTATACCCTGCCCATCTGGCTGAGTTTCCCCAGCCACTCTGTGCGGCTCCCAATCAAATGTTAAAAACGGTACAGCGTTAAATATTAAAAACTTCCCTGAACAGGGAAGTTTTTAACATTTTAAGGTAAAAGGTAAAGGTACCCCTGCCCGTATGGGCCAGTCTTGACAGACTCTAGGGTTGTGCGCCCATCTCACTTAAGAGGCCGGGGGCCAGCGCTGTCCGGAGACACTTCCGGGTCACGTGGCCAGCGTGACAAAGCTGCATCTGGTGAGCCAGCGCAGCACACAGAAACGCCGTTTACCTTCCCGCCAGCAAGCGGTCCCTATTTATCTACTTGCACCCAGGGGTGCTTTCGAACTGCTAGGTTGGCAGGCGCTGGGACCGAGCAACGGCGCTGGGATTCGAACCGCCGACCTTTCGATCGGCAAGCCCTAGGCGCTGAGGCTTTTACCCACAGCGCCACCCGCGTCCCTCATTTAACATTTTAGGCACTAACATTATCTGCTGGGATGAACTCTTGATAATGCTAATAATCTGGACCTGCCAGGCCTGTGGAATCGCCAACAGCAGCAAATTTCAGCAACCAGCAGAGCAGCCATGATGGACCAAAGCGCATCAGTCATAGCTCAGAGGCGGAACATCCGTTTTTCATGCAGAAGGCCTCTGGTTCAACCTACTGCCTCTCTAGGTAAGGGCTGGCAATGGCCCTTTCCTAAAATCCCGGAGAGCCATGCTTGGAAATACTGACTCAGTGTGTGAAACTCTGTGTATGAAACAAAGCGCTGTTGTGCGGTTAAACCAATCGATTATAATTGGAAGCTCGTGGTTTTGCATCGTGGCGTCGTGCCTCGCTGGGTTTTGCTAATGAACAAATCCAAACCCCGATTGGGAAACCCAGTTAACTTTGGCGCATAGGCCAGCAAACGGCTTGGATTAGATTGCCAAATGAACAGGGGAAAGGGGAGTTTCCCTCCACCCAGATGCTTAAGAAATACCAAGCAAATTCTGAACTGAACAGGGAAGGGTTTCCAGCAGAAGAGGGAGTGTGGAATGTGCTGGGTTGGCTGGAGAGAGGGATGGTGGTGAACCGCCCCCCCCCTCGCCCCAGCTTTTATTGCTGTTGCTGCATCTAGAGTTGTTTTGCTGTGCAAAAGAGAAGGAGGGGAACCCGACACATTTTTATACAAAGATAAGGAAGAACCCGGCAGCCCTGCTCTTCCAAGGCATTTTTCTTTGGTTTGTGCAATCACTGATACTGTGTTGTTATGTACGGAGTTGAATAGGATCCAAATTGCAGCAGTATGACTGGTCCTAGAACAACAGGATTCAGAATGCAGCAGTCTGATTGGTCCTAGAACAACAGGATTCAGAATGCAGCAGTCTGATTGGTCCTAGAACAACAGGATTCAGAATGCAGCAGTCTGATTGGTCCTAGAACAACAGGATTCAGAATGCAGCAGTCTGATTGGCCCTAGAACAATAGGATTCAGAATGCAGCAGTCTGATTGGTCCTAGAACAATAGGATCCAGAATGCAGCAGTCTGATTGGTCCGCAGGAGCCACCCAATCCAACTCCAGGTGGAAGTGAATCCGCAACCTGATTGGCCTACAGGAGAATCCCGGAATTAGCCGATCACGTGGGGTCCATTGTGTAAATAATGTATATAAAGCAGACATTTCGGGGGAACTTCCATTCCTCACTGCTATGAGCTGAATAAAGAGCATGAAATCCACACTTGACTCCGAGTATATTTCATGTTTTTTAATTTGTTGGAAGCTGCCCAGTGTGGCTGGAGTAACCCAGTCAGATGGGAGGCATATAAATAAATTGTTGTTGTTGTTATTGATGGTGGTGGTACAGGGAGAACCAGATACGAGGCAGCAGAGGCAGATGTCCAGGGCCCCCAGTTAGCAGAATGAGTAGGAAGGCACCCCAACCTGCAGCAAAGACTGCCTTACCATAGTTTGGCTGCGCGCACACACCATGCATTTCAAGCACGTGACCTCCCCCAAAGGATCCTGGGAACTGTAGTTTGCTAAGGGTGCTGGGAATAGCGGCTCTGCAAGGGATAAACTACAGCTCCCAGGGTTATTTGAGGAAAGCCATGCACATTAAATGTGCTTTAAGTGTACAGGGCGTGCGCAGCCTGCGCCTTGGTGCCAGGCAAAAAGGAATCTTTGAATATTAGATTATGAAGCCCACAGGTGTGTTTCCAAAGGCAGATGGTTGCCTTTTGGAGCTTTTGAGCGAAGGCTGGCAGCGGCAGCGGCGCATCCCCGAGAAAGAGCCGTAATTCACTTTGAAGGGCAGGCGGCTGACTGCGGCTTGTGCCGACTCGCTGCGAGGATTTCCTCTCTGCTCAGGAATCCCATGGATCCCTGGCTGTGCGCAGGAGAGGGAGCCAAGGAGCAGGGCAGGATCTGGACAGGCCCAGGCTGGCAAAACCATAGCACGGAAGGAGAAGCTTTTACCATCCGTGGGGGAGAAATCTGCCCTGATCCGCAATTGGTTTTTGTTTTTTTTTAAGGGGGAAAATTTTAAAATACTAACAACGCCTCATGTCTGAAGGCAGAGAACAAGAGGCCCGTGCTTTTATTGCGGTGAAATCTAGGCCCGTGTAAGTTGTAAGCTGCAAGCAGCCCAGGAACCTAGTGCATTTTGGTGCTTTAGGAAGTTGCAGTTTCTGAGGTCCTCCCAGCTGGAGGTTTGCTGAGATTTGCAGAATGTCACACCATACATCATGGGTAGGCAAACTAAGGCCTGGTGGCTGGATGTGGCCCAATCGCCTTCTCAATCCGGCCTGCGGACGGTCAGCGTGTTTTTACATGAGTAGAATGTGTCCTTTTATTTAAAATGCACCTCTGGGTTATTTGTGGGGCCTGCCTGGTGTTTTCACCTGAGTAGAAGGTGTGCTTTTACAGTGGTGCCTCGCAAGACGAAATTAATTCGTTCCGTGAGTTTTGTCTTGCGATTTTTTTCGTCTTGCGAAGCACGGTGTCGGGAAAGTTTTGGAAAAGCTTCAAAAATCACCAAAGTCTTTAAAAACCTCAAAAAAGGCTACCACACCGCGTTCTATGAGTTGCTCCTCGAAGTCAAGTCGCAACTGTATTAACGGTGTTAAGAAAAAGGAAACAAACTTGCAAGACGTTTCCGTCTTGTGAAGCAAGCCCATAGGGAAATACAAGTAATTGACAAAAAGTATTTTAAATTTAAAAATATAATATTTGAAAGGTACAAAATAAGATGTGAAAAAAGGTAATAATTTGCTGACATCTTTATTGTAAAGAATGCATGGCAGGGGAGATGTGAGGAAGTCCGGTTGGTTATGTAAAAATGTTTTGGAAAATTGGATTTTTTCTTTTTTCTTTCTTTGTCTCTTTTATTTTCTTTCTATGGCTTTTATATCTTTGTTTGTGTATTTGAAAATGTAATAAAATATTTTTAAAAAGAAAAGAAAAAGGAAACAAACTTGCAAGACGTTTCCGTCTTGCGAAGCAAGCCCATAGGGAAAATCGTCTTGCGAAGCAGCTCAAAAAACAAAAAACCCTTTCGTCTTGCGAGTTTTTTGTCTTGCGAGGCATTCGTCTTGCGAGGTACCACTGTATTTAAAACGCATCTCAGGGTTATTTGTGGGGCATAGGAATTCGTTCATATTTTCCCCCCAAAATATAGTCCGGCCCACCACATGGTCTGAGGGACAGTGGACTGGCCCCCTGCTAAAAAAGTTTGCTGACCCCTGCCATACATGGTTGGGGGGCTGTGAATCCAATTCACTAGATGAATCCAATTCACTAGATGCTAGATGATGTCGGGACAGCTACTGGCCAATGGGATTCCCCCCCCCCCAAGAGCAAACATAAAAGAGGGGGTGTTGGGGCTCGAGGAAGTTGGGGCTTTCTAGCTGAGAAGCTCTGCGTGGCAATCCTAAACATACACAAATTCCCTAGCAAGGGAGGTGTACTCCACACATGCTCAGAAGCACTCTTTATTATCAGCACCACCTCATGTACCATTTGGGAACCAAAGGTTTGCCCTGAAAGGCAGCTCCGTTTCAAACTAAGCCATCGCGCCAGCCAAGTTTTAAGTGGAGCTGCCTTAGAATGCAAGCATTTAATTCTTAAATGGATCTTGCGGGGTTGTTCCGGCCTGTCTATAACATGTTTGTGCAAAGTTTGGCTGGGCAGGTTCAGGAGGATGAGTTGGGATAGAGGTCGCCAAACGAAATGTGCCACCGCTTCAGAACCAGATTATTGTGGAGGGCTATCATATAGTAGTAGGAAAATAAGAACAGCAATACAGTGGTACCTCGGGTTAGATACGCTTCAGGTTACAGACTCCGCTAACCCAGAAATAGTGCTTCAGGTTAAGAACTTTGCTTCAGCATGAGAACAGAAATCGTGCTCTGGCGGCGCGGCAGCAGCAGGAGGCCCCATTAGCTAAAGTGGTGCTTCAGGTTAAGAACAGTTTCAGGTTAAGTACGGACCTCCGGAACGAATTGAGTACTTAACCCGAGGTACCACTGTACTGGTAATATTATCTCCCTGCAAGCAGAAAGTTAGCACGCATCAGAAAAAGAGCCAGTGTGGTGCAGTGGTTAGAGTGTTCGACTCGGACCTGGGAGAGACCAGGGTTCGAATTTTCACTCGACCATGAAGCTCACAGGCTGACTTTGGGCCTCCTTCCTTCTCTGCCTAACCTACCTCACAGGGTTGTTTTGTTGCTTAACTGAGGAACCACAGACACCAGCTTGAGCAACTTGGAGAGAAAAAGTTGGTATAGAAGTGCAATAAATAAATATATAAGGAAGGAAGACGAAAGTAGAAGCTCAGAGCTCTTGTCTGCTATGCTGGTTTTCTGTTTGCAAGGAGCTTTCTGGTGCCCTGCAGATGTTTTGGACTACAATTCCCACCAGCCCCAGCATGCTGGCTGATAAGGCTACTGGGAATTGTAGCGCAAGGCACCTCCAGGGCACCAAGTTGGTGAACGGCTGCTGCAAAGGGCCATTCGGAAGCACTTATAATGATTTTTCTGCCCGCCGTTGCCATTGCACGGCTTGTTAATTTTATGACTTCTTCGATTTCTGTGCATAGCTGTCAACTTACAGATTTGAAAAAAAGGGACCAGCAGCCTCGGAAATAAGGGATCAGCAGCCAAAATAAGGGATTTTCCGGGCACAGGTATGTTCAACTTCTGAGCCCTTCCAAGCCAAAGACAGAAAGTCCAGCCAGCAGCCAAACGAAGCCTCATCAATAAGGGACAGCAGCAGGACATGGCGCTGGGATAAGGTACTGTCCCACCAAATAAGGGACGCTTGACAGCTATGTTTCTGTGTAATTTGCATGGCAAAGTCCGTTCCACCACCTCGTTCTGCTGCAAATACAAAACCACAACGAAACCCAAGAGGCAGCACACCAGCCGGAGGACGAGGGGAGCTGGGGAAGAAGGCCTTGCAACAGAGGGCTACCCATGCATTTTGTTTCGCGTGCCAAGCTAATCCCAGGGCTTGCTCGGCCCACCCAGTTTCCTAGTTACAACTACCTTTGTATCTACACATGTGCACGCTTTGTGCTGCCTGGAAATGTGCCCTTCCTCCCCCGTCCCTGGCATGCAGGAGACATTCCTCAGCCTTTCGCAAGTGAATCATCTGCGCTCTCCGTTGCCATGGAGCAAGGGCTGCTCTTTCCCACAGACACACGACTGGCGGAGGATTCTCTACCGCTCCCCATTTGTATCACAAACTCTCTTAAAAGTCCCTCCCGGGGCCCACGGTCAGGGAGGCAGGCTTCTGTGCCAGCTAGACCTCACCCAGGCTTCGGCCTGCAAAGTCATCATGGCCCATGGCAGGGGCGGAGGGCCGTATGTCCTCCTGGGACAACTTTGAGGGCCACAGGCCAGTGGCGCCTCTAAGTTTAGCACTCTCTGGAACTCAGGGCTTCACACACTGGCGCCATTCATTGATCAAGGGGCTGCCCACCACTGAGGGGGCTTCATGGCAAGGGGTGGGGGAGAATAACCATTGGCCTAAGAAGCAGCTGCTGTAGAAAACTTACTTCACCCTTCACTGCTAGAAAGAAGACACATTAGAACTCTTAACTAATGCTGGAGGGGTTTTTTTGTGTTTTCCTTTTCCCTCCCAATCCTCTTTCCTTTCGTGTCACGTCTTTTCAGACAGCAAACCTGAGCGGCAGGGGCAGTCTTACTCCCAATCATTATAAGCCTTTCTGGCTCATGAGTGGGGTCAAATAAATGACTATAAAATGAATGAATGAGGGGGTCAGATGGATGCACTCTGAGGCCTAGGTTTGTTGGAGGGGCTGCCACCTACGATCAAGCTTTGCCGTCAAAATCCAGTGGTTGCGAAGCCCTCTAGAACACGACACCTAGCCTAGAGCAAAGGATCAAAGACTGTGGTCGGTGGGCTTCATCCAGGTGGTCCACAGCCACCTCCACATTGATTTTCAACTGCAATTTCTTAATTGCTTCTATTGTTCCCCATGTTGCATTTCATTGCACTACCATTCAAATCTGACAGAATGCAGATTCTAAGACTAGAAAATGGAATACAGTATCATAAATGAAAGAAGCAATAGAAACGCAATAGAAAAACCAATAAGTGCTCTGCCGTTTTCAAGTACAGTGGTACCTCGGGTTACATACGCTTCAGGTTACAGACTCCGCTAACCCAGAAATAGTGCTTCAGGTTAAGAACTTTGCTTCAGGATGAGAACAGAAATTGTGCTGCGGCGGCGGCGCGGCAGCAGCAGGAGGCCCCATTAGCTAAAGTGGTGCGTCAGGTTAAGAACAGTTTCAGGTTAAGAACGGACCTCCGGAACGAATTAAGTACTTACCTGAGGTACCACTGTAGTCTTGAGTTGGGGGGAGTTGAGCATAGCTGTCACCTTTTTCTAAGGGAAATTCCCTTATTCCAAATAGGATTCCTCGCAAGAAAAGGGAAAAGTTGACAGCTACGGAGTTGGGGAACCCCCAGTCTAGAGCACCTAGTGCAGGGACTGATGGGAGTTGTAGTTCAAACCATCTGGAGGGCACCAGGTTGGAGAAGCCTTACCCAGGGATGCTGGACTAACACCCTGTTGCAGGAGAAAGCTCACAACCGCACACCATGCTACAGGGGTCAGAGGAGTGTCTCGTCCACAGGAACGCAGATTCTTGGCTAATGCTCCCAAATAAACAAGGCCATTTGTCCAGGGCGTACAGCCTTTCCCAGTTTCCACTTCGCCCTGTTCGCCGAGGCGGGGTCTATCCAGATTCCCCACATACTTTCATGTATAAAATGTGGAAAGAATGCAGCAGACCTGTGCTATCTCTGTACAGGGTTCTCCTGGGGGTGCCCCGGCAACCAAAGAAATATTGGGAGAGAGAGAGAGAGCTTGAGAGAGGCCTGCCTCTCAGCGGGAATGAAAAGCCACCCTGAACTGACCCATCCCACGCAGTGGAAGGCCAAAGTCCCAAGGGGAGACGAGTACAGGAATGTGAGCGTCACAGGAAAAGCATGAAAGGGCTCTCCCCACCCTGTCCTCATGGGGGGGGGACTTTGCGGGGAACATGTCTGCCCCAGTTGTATAGGAAACGAGCTAGATGCCCCATCCCCATAGCTGTCAACTTACAGATTTGAAAATAAGGGACCAGCAGCCAAAATAAGGGATCAACAATTACTTTTATAAA
Organism: Podarcis muralis; assembly: GCF_964188315.1. NCBI lineage: Eukaryota > Metazoa > Chordata > Lepidosauria > Squamata > Lacertidae > Podarcis > Podarcis muralis. The sequence goes on from NC_135661.1 coordinate 83,564,460, forward strand.
ATACATATTTTGTTGCGTGCAAATGGCTTTAGATACCTACAGTGGTGCCTCGCAAGACGAAAAGAATCTGTTCCGCGATTCTCTTCGTCTAGCGGTTTTTTCGTCTTGCGAAGCAACCCTATTAGCGGCTTAGCAGATTAGCGCTATTAGCGGTTTAGCGGCTATTAAAGGCTTAGCGGCTTAGCTGTTAAAAGGCTATTAGCGGCTTAGCGGCTTAGAAAAAGGGGGGGAGCGGGGGAAAACTCGCAAGACTAGCAAGACATTTCATCTTGCGAAGCAAGCCCATAGGGAAAATCGTCTTGCGAAGCAGCTCAAAAACGGAAAACCCTTTCGTCTAGAGGGTTTTCCGTCTTGCGAGGCATTCGTCTTGCGGGGCACCACTGTATTAGGTCCATAAATTACCATATACTGTAGCATATATTCAACACACAAAAAACAGCAACAATTTGTTGTTGACAAGGCAAGTTGGACATAGAAAGGGCCCCATTACCTTCAGTAGCTTATTTAAGAGACATCATCAATAAGGGACAGCAGCGGGACATGGCGCTGGAATAAGGGACTGTCCCGCCAAATAAGGGACGCTTGACAGCTATGCTCATCCCTGGGAGCAAGGCCCACTAAATTCTCCCTGCAAGCAAAGGCTCCTTGCAGCTTTCTCTTCTGTTCATCCCCAACAACAACAAAAAGCTCCTGTGAAATAGGAGCTCCTCCAGGGTCACTGTTTATCCAGCATTCACAGGCCCCTCCAAGTGTCCAAATTTTCCAGGGACAGTTCCGGATTTACAGAAGCCGTCCCGGTTTCTGATTCAGTCCCGGAACGTCCTGCGTTTTCCTTAGGACATCTCCCGTGACGTGCGTCCTTCATACACCCTTCAGACATTTTTGGCATCCCCTTTCCCCATCTCCCCTGGTGCATGCTCACATCTGAACTCAAGAGAGCTCTCGACACACCTTGGAATGAGGATAGCACATCTTAGAACGGCTTTATCTTCTCTCTCTCTCTGTCTCTCTGGCACATTCTGTTCCCGCTCAATAGCTGCCTTTGTAACCAATTCCTTCCTACATCTGCTAAATGTTTCCTTGCATTTTGTAATCTTTGTGTGTGCGCGTGCGTGTGTTTAGCTTGTGCGGCCAACACAATTTGCCTAGCGGGTCGTGAGATACACCCTACTGCCCCCTCCGCAAAGCCCCCACTTTCTGGACCTCTTGACAGCAGCCTTGCAGACAAAGCCAAATGCAGCTTATCAGCCAAATATGGGGGCCAGTCGAGGACTCTATAAACAGCCTCGGTTTTGCCATCTGCCTGGGAATGCAAAAAAACCAGGAGGTTGCATATCAAGCAAAGCATAGAAGCTAAAGTATACCCTCCAACATTTCTCCAATATAAATAGGGATGTCCTCTTCAATCATCATAATTTTATTATTTATATCCCACCCATCTCACTGGGATGCCCCAGCTACTCTGAGCGGCTTCTAACATATATAAAAACATAAGAAAACTTTGAACAAAACAAACAAAACCTTAAAACAAAACAAAACCTTCCCTATATAGGGCTGTCTTCAGACGTCTTCTAAAGGATGTATAGTTACTTATATGTTTGGCTCGGGGGTCGCATAACTCCATACCCGCCAACGTTTCTCCGATGAAAATAGGGATGCCCTAAGGAAAAGTGGGACGTTCCGGGATCAAATCAGAAACTGGGAAGGCTACTGTAAATCTGGGACTGTCCTTGGAAGAAAGCGACACTTGGAGGGGCCTGTGAATGCTGAATAATGGTCTGGTATCCAACTAGCTTTTACTCAGAGTAGATCCATTGAAATTAAGGCACCTAAGTTAGTTGTATTCATTCATTCCAATGAGTCTAACATGAGAGGATGCCATCTTGTCCTTAGACACAAGCAGCAAACTCTCTGTGGACCTGACTTCACATTGCCTCTTGACTCATCTTCCGTTCACAAAATCAGGGTATGTATGTGTGTGTGTGTCTGTCTGTCTGTCATATAGTTGTGTTATAAACTCTGTCCCCCTTCCCTTGGCCCTGCTCATGTTGACAGAAGCCTGACATGCAGAAATGTAGCAGGAAAAACCTTGTCATCTCTAGAGAGAGCCGGTGTGGTGTAGTGGTTAAGAGTGGTAGTCTCGTAACCTGGGGAACCAGGTTCGCGTCTCCGCTCCTCCACGTGCAGCTGCTGGGTGACCTTGGGCCAGTCCCACTTCTCTGAAGTCTCTCAGCCCCACTCACCTCACAGAGTGTTTGTTGTGGGGGAGGAAGGGAAAGGAGAATGTTAGCCGCTTTGAGACTCCTTCGGGTAGTGATAAAGCGGGATATCAAATTCAAACTCTTCTTCTTTTTCTTCTAGTGGTGATAAAGCCTAGTGGAAACTTTATTTGCTTACAATATTTATTTAACTGCCCTTCCTCAAAAGATTCCAGGGCGGCGCACGAAGAAGTGCGAATGAAATCTGCACAATGATAACGGAAGAGCAACGAGACAACTTTATAAAAACCTCCCAAATCTAAAAACAGAATAAAACACCTTTAAAAAACAACAACCCTCCATTAGCAATCTTAAAAGGCTTCTCTTTTTCACCTGTTTTGTTCCTCCACATACTGCTGGTGTCAGAGGCTGTATACACACCATACATTTAAAGCACCCCCTTTAAAAAAAAAACACTGGGAACTGTAGTTTACCCCTAATGGTGCTATAGTTCCCAACACCCTTAACAAACTACAGTTGCCTGGATTCTTTGTGGGGAGGGGAATGTGCTTTAAAGTCACTGGGAGGAAAAACAGTTAAGGTCACTAAGTTGGCCCATAAAAATACAAAATCTGTACAGTGGTACCTCGGGTTAAGTACTTAATTCGTTCCGGAGGTCCGTTCTTAACCTGAAACTGTTCTTAACCTGAAGCACCACTTTAGCTAATGGGGCCTCCTGCTGCCACCGCGCCGCCGGAGCACGATTTCTGTTCTCATCCTGAAGCAAAGTTCTTAAGCCGAGGTAATATTTCTGGGTTAGTGAAGTCTGTAAACTGAAGCATATGTAAAGGTAAAGGGACCCCTGACCATTAGGTCCAGTCGTGACCGACTCTGGGGTTGCGGCGCTCATCTCGCTTTATTGGCCGAGGGAGCCGACGTTTGTCCGCAGACAGCTTCCGGGTCATGTGGCCAGCATGACTAAGCCGCTTCTGGCGAACCAGAGCAGCGCATGGAAACGCCGTTTACCTTCCCGCCCGAGCGGTACCTATTTATCTACTCGCACTTTGAGGTGCTTTCGAACTGCTAGGTTGGCAGGAGCAGGGACCAAGCAACGGGAGCTCACCCCGTCGCGGGGATTCGCGGGGAGCCTAGGCAAGTCCTAGGCTCTGTGGTTTAACCCACAGCACCACCCGCGTCCCGAAGCATATGTAACCTGAAGCATATGCAACCCGAGGTACCACCGTATTAGGTAAATATCTTTATTAGGGCAACTCTAAACAAAAAGGGCTCATTCACATTTCCTTTTTGCCACAGTTTCTAGGCACGGGTCTGCGATTTGTAGGGATGTTGCTGGTTTTTTTTGTCCCTGGGGAAACCTACTGTTTACTGCGGAATCGGAACGAATATCGTTCCACAACCTGATTGACGCTTGTTCCGATTCAGCAGTAAACAGAGGGATTTCCTGGGGAAAGCAGTGGGACCAAGAAAAATCACTTGGATCTGTGCCTATAAATCAGAGACCTGTTCCCAGCAATCGCAACAGGAGCAGGAGTGTGAATAAGGCCTTAGTGTGCAATATTTTGAATTCCCCAGAACTCTTTTAACTAGCTAGATCAGGGATGGCGATCCTCTGCTCTCTCAAATGCTGTTGGACTCCAAATCCCCCCATGGGGAGGGTGGGGGGCAACTGGCAGCCTTCAGTCTCCCCCCTGCCACCTCCTAACTCCACTTCTCCCCTCTCCGTCCAGCTGCTTCCTTCATTTTGAAATGAATACGCTGCGTGCTTTTGTTTCCTTTGAAATCGGCCTCTGAGACTCAACGTTTACCAGCCCCAGACCTTGCAGGCAGGAACATGGCAGAGCTGGTCTGGCCGGGAGCCAGGGAAACACCCAGGGATCTGTCACAGCCAGCGGCAACTGGGGACACAGCCAAGGAACCTACAGCTGCCGGCACGGGGCTCTGCAGTATCGGGCGCGGGCTCAAGAGGGGAAACTGAGGCACACCAAGGCAAGGGACATGGCCAGAGTCATGCAGAGGCACAACCTAGCACAGCCTTCCTTCAGCTGGTGTCCTCCAGAAGCCTAGGACTACAAATCCCATCAGCCCCAGCAAGCAGGAGGAAGGCACAGAATGGGCTGGTGAGGCGTGAGGCGTGAGGCCTGGAGAGAGCAGCAGGGGCCACACAGAGAGACTTGGAGGGCCACACTCATCTCCCAGGCCTGAGGTTCCCCACTCCTGCTTAAAACAGGACATCTGGATGGATTTCTCGAAAATTTTCTACGTATTTTTGTTTTTCCTACTTTATGCAAAGGGTGGCGCTGTGGGTTAAACCACAGAGCCTAAGATTGCCAATCAGAAGATCGGCGGTTCGAATCCCCACCACGGGGTGAACTCCCGTTGCTCGGTCCCTGCTCCTGCCAACCTAGCAGTTCGAAAGCACGTCAAAGTGCAAGTAGATAAATAGGTACCGCTCCGGCGGGAAGGTAAACAGTGTTTCTGTGAGCTGCTGTGGTTCGCCAGAAGCGGCTTAGTCATGCTGGCCACATGACCCGGAAGCTGTACGCCGGCTCCCTCGGCCAATAAAGCGAGATGAGTGCCGCAACCCCAGAGTCATCCGCAACTGGACCTAATGGTCAGGGGTGCCTTTACCTTTTTACTTTATGTAAACAACTCTGTGAGGGCAGTGCGCCATGAAAGGCAGAGGATAGATCCTTGAATTGATTAATAGAATTGTAGAGCAGGAAGGGACCCCAAGGGTCATCCAGTCTAACCCCCTGCAATGCAGGAATCTCGACTAAAGCATCCATGACAGACGGCCATCCAACCTCTGCTTAAAAACTCTCCAAGGAAGAAGAGTTCACAACTTCCCGAGGGAGACCGTTCCACTTCTGAACAGCTCATACTGTCAGAAACTTCTGCCTGATGTTTAGCTGGAAACTCCTTTCTTGCAACTTGGAAGCCATGGGTTCGAATCCTACCCTCCAGAGCAGGAGAAAACAAGCTTGCTCCCTCCTCCATGTGGCAGCCCTTGAGATATTTGAAGATGGCTATCACATCTCCTCTTTTCCAGGCTAAGCATGCCCAACTCCCTCAACCGTTCCTCACAAGGCTTGGTTTGCAGACCCTTGATCATCTCGGCTGCCCTCCTCTGCACACCTATCCAGCTTGTTGGAACAAAATAAATGTTGCACCAAAAGAGAGTGGGGGGAACCCACACAGTGGGGCAGGATTAGCCTGAGCAGCTGAGCAACCTTGCCCTCAATCCTGCCAACCGCGGGATGGTCTTACCTCGGCTCACGCGCTGCTTGGCACCAGAAAGGATCCCTGGCGTGTCGATAAGGCTGATGCTCTCCAGAACCTGGTTTGGCAGGTGGGCACACATGAACCTATGGGGGCAGAAAGAGAGAAGACCAGAGGCCAAGGTGAGGGGCTTGTGTAGACAAGAGCAGCGAGAAATGAGGCTTAGAGAGATTTCCTTACAGAGGTTCCCCCAAAAAAGAAATGTTAATGATCTAAATCATATCAATTCTCTAAATCAGTGGCTCCCAATTGGTGGTCTGCGGATCCCTGGGGGGTCCACATAACCCACCCAGGGGTCCCGTGGCACATAATAATAATAATAATAATAATAATAATAATAATAATAATAATAATAATTGTTGTTGTTGTTGTTGTTGTTGTTGTTGTTGTTGTTGTTGTTGTTGTTATTTATACCCCATCCATCTGGCTGGGTTTCCCAGCCACTCTGGGTGGCTTCCAACACAATATTAAAATACAGTGATGCATCAAACATTACAAGCTTCCCTAAACAGGGCTGCCTTCAGATGTCTTCTAAAAGTCTGGTAGCTGTTTTTCTCTTTGACATCTGGTGGGAGGGCGTTCCACAGGGCTGGTGCCACTACTGAGAAGGCCCTTTGCCTGGTTCCCTGTAACTTGGCTTCTTGCAGTGAGGGAACCGCCAGAAGGCCTTCGGCGCTGGACCTCAGTATCCGTGTAGAACGATGGGGGTGGAGACGCTCCTTAAGGTATACTGGACTGAGGCCGTTTAGTATAGTTTAATCCCAGAATGTCCTGCTTTTCCTTAGGGCATTCCTATTTTCACCGGAGAAACGTTGGAGGGTATGGAGTTATGTGACCCCTGAGCCAAGGAGATAAGTTGCTATACTTAGAAGACACCTGAAGCAGCCCTGTATAGGGAAGTTGGTTAATGTTTTATTATGTTTTTTTTATATGTTGGAAGCTGCCCAGAATGGCTGGGGCAACCCAGTCAGGTGGCCAGGGTATAAATAATGAAATTATTATTATTATGGAATAGGACATCCCTATTTTCATCAGAGAAATGTCTGGACTAGACATTTGGTGTAGACCAGAGTTTCCCGAACTTGGGCCTCCAGCTGCTTTTGGACTACAACTCCCATCACCCTTGACCACTGGTCCTACTAACTAGGGATGATGGGAGTTGTAGTCCAAAAACAGCTAGAGGCCTAAGTTTGGGAAACCCTGGCATAGGCAATAGAGAGCTAAATGAACCAGTGGCTTGACTTGGAAAAGCCAGCATCCTCTGTTCGTTCTGCTTTTCCAGTAAGCCTGCCTTGGAGATTAACAACAAGAATGAAGATGTCGAGTTATGGATGTTAAATACCGTATTTTTTGCTCTATAAGACTCACTTTTTCCCTCCTAAAAAGTAAGGGGAAATGTGTGTGCGTCTTATGGAGCGAATATAGGCTGCGCAGCTATCCCAGAAGCCAGAACAGCAAGAGGGGTTGCTGCTTTCACTGCGCAGCGATCCCTCTTGCTGTTCTGGCTTCTGAGATTCAGTATATATTTTTTCTTGTTTTCCTCCTCCAAAAACTAGGTGTGTCTTGTGGTCTGGTGCGTCTTATAGAGCGAAAAACACGGTATATACCAATTTGAATGAACAAGCGAGTGCGCCCTTCCCTCTCGGCTTTTCCCGGCCTGTTTGTTCTTTTTTCTTCTGCTCCGGGCTCCTAAAAGCGTTGCCACCCCTCCCCTCGCTCCTCGTACGCCAAGAAGCAATAAGAGCAGCACTCTGAGCAGCCAAGAACCAAGGGAGCAGCCCTTGTTTTCTCGTGTTCAGCGCCTGTCACTTTTAAAAACTCCCCCTGTTTCCAGTTGTGCTCATGACCCAGCAGCTGATGGAGATCACAAGGATCTCAGTTGTGCTGTGAACACTTCCCTGGAGCGTCGGGGCTGCCCCGGCCAAAAGCCTGCCGAACTGTCGCTACTAACTCTCTCTGTGCCTCCTCCTCCTCTTTCCATATCGGTGTACACCAGGAATTTTAGCACCCCGGGAGGTTGCCTGCTTTACTCCTGCGGTTTTGGCTCGCCCCGCTGGTTCCATTGATTCAAACTTGCCCTCCCTGGTTAACCCACGCTAGCATAAGCAACAAAGGGCGGCGGGAAAAAGCTGTTGGTGGATACCAGGAAGCTCTGATGAAAGCACCAAGACCAGGTGTGTTAGAGCAGTGGGAGGACAGTAGCTCAGTGGCAGAGCACCTCTGCCTTGCACCCAGAAAGTCGCAGGTTCAATCCCTGTCATGGGTGTCGCGGCGGGGTGTGTGTGTGTGTGTGTGTGTGTGTGGGGGTGGGTGGGTGGGTGGGTGGGTGGGTGGCAGGGACCTCCTCAAATCAAGTAAATAAACAAAAGTACTTAACTAAACTAAAACTAAAAAGAGGACGCGGGTGGCGCTGTGGGTAAAAGCCTCAGCGCCTAGGGCTTGCCGATCGAAAGGTCGGCGGTTCGAATCCCCGCGGCGGGGTGCGCTCCCGCTGCTCGGTCCCAGCGCCTGCCAACCTAGCAGTTCGAAAGCACCCCCGGGTGCAAGTAGATAAATAGGGACCGCTTACCAGCGGGAAGGTAAACGGCGTTCCGTGTGCTGCGCTGGCTCGCCAGATGCAGCTTGTCACGCTGGCCATGTGACCCGGAAGTGTCTGCGGACAGCGCTGGCCCCCTGCCTCTTGAGTGAGATGGGCGCACAACCCCAGAGTCTGGCAAGAGTGGCCCGTACGGGCAGGGGTACCTTTACCTTTACCTACTTAACTAAAAGTAGAAATTGTAGAAGGATTTTGACAGGGTTTTTCCTGAGCACTTGGGGTCAAAAGAAAGTGATTTGAAACAACTCTTGTTATTTAAGGAATATATAAGACTATATTGTCAAAATGATACCATCCTAGCAGAATTGAATGATACTTGTGTACAATAAATAAATGGAATAAACAGCTTAGAGGAATATATGGGGAAAGATATAAAACAAACAGAGCGACAAAATCAAGACGATAGAAAAAGTATAATGAGAACAGCTGGAAGTTTTTCACAGAAAACTTTATAGGCTAAGACATGATGTTGTAGAAATATGTGGTTCTTTTAATTGTCTCTCTTTTTTTATTACTTTTAAACCCTTTTTCGACCTTTTTAAGGTGACAAACCCCTTTTCTTCATTTTTTCTTTTTTGTGCTTAATTTTGTTATACTTACCTTTACTGTATGATTGTATTTTAAATTAATTAAGATTTATAATTAATTAATTAATTAAATTAAGATTTATATTTATATTAATTAATTAAGATTTATATATATATTTTAAAAAAGAAACAACTCTTGTTGAGATATTTTATTCTGAATCTGCTAGACAGAGACAAGGAAGAGGATCGTGAGTGGTGCGTGTCCTGCCTGCCCCCAACATAAATCCTGACTACCACACACACACACACACACCCTGAAATATAAATCCTGGCTATGCCCATGATCCCTGTTGTCTCCTGGTACAGGGTGCTAGGAGAAGCTCCTGCCTGAAATAGAGGTTGGGTGGCCATCTGTCATGGGTGCTTCAGTTGAGATTCCTGCATTGCAGGGGGTTGGACTAGATGACCCTCAGGACCCCAACTCTACAATTTTATGATGCTATGAAACTGTGAAGCTGAGGCTCCAGTACTTTGGCCACCTCATGAGAAGAGAAGACTCCCTGGAGAAGACACTGATGCTGGGAAAGATGGAGGGCACAAGGAGAAGGGGGCGACAGAGGACGAGATGGTTGGATAGTGTTTTCGAGGTTACCAGCATGAGTTTGACCAAACTGCGGGAGGCAGTGGAAGACAGGAGTGCCTGGCGTGCTCTGGTCCAGGGGGTCACAAAGAGTCGGACACGACTAAACGACCAAACAACAACAATGAAACTGTGGGGATTGTGGACGACTCAGCGTGCCTGACTCAGTGGTCGTCTTCTTTGGCGATCCCTCGTAGCCGAGTAAGATTGTCTTCCATAAACACGGTTTTAACAATGAGTCCGTAAGTGACTGCGGAGGCCAGTTCTGGATCCACACGTCCTTCCACAGTGGGGACATTGGTTCCCGGGTGGGAGCTGATCACGGTGTGGATTTGCCAAGTGTGCCTTCCTCTTAGCATGTTTCTCCCTTGCATCCTGAGTTTGAGCGTCTTCAAAACCCATGACACCTTTGGTAAAGGCTGTTCTCCAACTGGAGCGCTCGCAGGCCAGTGTTTCCCAGTTGTCAGTGTTTATACTACATTTTTTTTAGATTTGCCTTGAGACAGTCTTTAAACCTCTTTTGTTGACCACCAGCATTACACTTTCCATTTTTAAGTCCGGAATAGAGTAGTTGCTTTGGAAGATGATCATCAAGCAGCCGCCCAACAGGACCAGTCCAATGAAGCTGATGTTGAAGAATCATTGCTTCAGCACTGGTGATCTTTGCTTCTACACTGATATTAGTTCGCCTGTCTTCCCAAGTGATGTGTAAAAATTTTCAGAGACACCATTGATGGAATCTTTCGGGGAAGGATTAACAAACCTCGCAGTATTACTAAAATTTTGGTTGATTAATCTAACATTCTCACCTGAAGCTCAAACACAAAGGGTTTTCCTGCAATGTGACTCAGCTGTGTCACTGATCGATATGAATTAACTTCTATACTGAATTTGTCGGGCATTTTCATGGTGTTTTTCTACATTCTACGCCACTTCAGCGTTTTTATAAGCAACTTGTAAATTCATGCAATAAATAACCTGAATGGAATGTTGAGGGAAAAAATTGCACCCTGTTTTAAAGGGTGGAATAGATCCACCCATTTGTGGCCCAAAGAAAGGTGTTTCTAGAAATACCCAAGCCTGATGCCCTTGGAACTTGCTCCTAGGCAGGGAAAGGTGGGGGGGACAGGACACGGGTTAGTTCTCATTTCGCACCTTCCCAAATCAGTAGGTGGCCCAAAACACTAAAAAATTGTGCAAATTTTGAAGAGCACTTGTGTTTCGGTTTGTCTATTGGTTCGGGAAGTGAGGTTTAGCTGAGTTCCCACTAAAATGAGATTTGGAAAAGGAATTTTTCCTCCCCCATCCCTACCTCTGAGAGAACAGGGGTGGGCCAAGGAAGAACTGAGACAATCTGACTGCCTTCAGCGCCTGGGGAGGAGTTCATGTTTACAAACCCCTGGATGGAGGAAGGTGCACAGCTCAACCAGTATAAACAAGGATGCTAAAAGTAGAATCTGCCGGAAAATACCCAGGGACATCCAATTCCACAGTTTCCCACTGTCCTGGGCCAAAGTACAGCCAACAGTAATTTTAAAGAAGTCTGTGCTGTTTGTTAAGAATACCCCCCCACACACGTACACACAAAAAATGAGGAAACAGTCTGAATCTTTTAAACCTATGTAACAGGCAGAAAATCAGCAGGTGGAGCTGCAGCAGTGGAAACCCAGTGGATTTCTGCCTGTACTACCCAGCGCCTTGGTTGGTAACAATGCACTCAACTCTAGCATTTCTCAGTATACCCTCCAAAATCCTGCTCAGGCATCCCCAACCTTCGGCCCTCCAGATGTTTTGGACTACAATTCCCATCATCCCTGACCACTGGTGCTGTTAGCTAGGGATCATGGGAGTTGTAGGCCAAAACATCTGGAGGGCCGCAGGTTGGGGATGCCTGATCCTGCTAATTAAAATTGGGGTGTTCGTTTTTGGTCCCGAGCTCTTGCGGGAGCCAGGTGACCTGCGCCAGAACACAAGAACAAAAAAATCGGACATTCTGGGATCCAGTTAGAAGCTGTGATGGCTTTTGTAATTCTGGGGTCTCTCACTCAAAACAGGACAGTTGACGAGTATGCCCGTCATAGAATTTTAGAATTGGAAGGGACCCTGAGGATCATCTAGTCCAACCCCGCCTTTGTAGCTGAAAAGGATAAAAGGTTGCGTAATCCTAGTGCAAGCCCATGGGCTGCTATGTGTAGCTAAAAGTCAAGGCGTTCTTTGGTCTTTCTCTTCAACGTGCATACCCTAATAAGGCCCAGTGTTTCTCCATTTCGCCCTGGCACTCATCTGCTGGGAACAGCTCCCATCTGTCCCAAAAGCCAGCACATCTGGAGGGCTGATTTATTTCCAGGCTGTTGGGACATGGGGTGTTGCGGGGACAACCTGGCACAGAGAATCGCACTTTGTTCCAGAGAGTTCAGCTTGCATCCCCACTCCTGAAAGACCTCCAGCCTCTCTTTCTCTCTCTCCCTCTCTCTCCCTCTCTTCGCCCCTGCAAAGAGTGCCTTTTGCATTCCCTGCACCCTGATTCTGTGAAACAGCTGGGCAGCATCTGGAATGATATCCAAAAGGGCTGGAGAGGAACATCACGAGTCCCAGGCTGAGCTCGAGAAGGGGAAGTAGAGGCTAGTGGAGAACCCATAAAATGAGGGACCCATTGGGTTCAGTTCACATTCAAAGGCATCTTTAAAAAGCAGAGACATCACCTTGGCAACAAAGGTCCATATAGTTAAAGCTGTGGTTTTCCCTGTAGTGATGTATGGAAGTGAGAGCTGGACCATAAAGAAGGCTGCTTGCCGAAGAATGGATGCTTTTGAATTCTGGTGCTGGAGGAGACTCTTGAGAGTCCCATGGACTGCAAGAAGATCAAACCTCTCCATTCTGAAGGAAATCAGCCCTGAGTGCTCACTGGAAGGACAGATCCTGAAGCTGAGGCTCCAAGACTCTTCTCATGAGAAGAGAAGACTCCCTGGAAAAGACCCTGATGTTGGGAAAGATGGAGGGCATAAGGAAAAGGGGACGACAGAGGGTGAGATGGTTGGACAGTGTTCTCGAAGCTACCAGCATGAGTTTGACCAAACTGCGGGAGGCAGTGGAAGACAGGAGTGCCTGGTGTGCTCTGGTCCAGGGGGTCACGAAGAATCAGACACAACTAAACGACTAAACAACAACAACAACCTAATTTTTGCTTTCCCAAACAATATGCAAACAGAAACAGCCATCTTTTGAAATCGCGGCACTCCAGGTTTTGCAAACCAGTTGCAAACGTGTACACTAATGGTTATGCTAGGGTAAAGAGAATATCTTAGTAAAAATAACGTGCATTGTGTTAGGCAAAACTGCTTTGCAAAAAATGTGAGTAATGGGCAAAATTGCACATGTGTGAATTAGGAGATAGTTGCACAAATGCTGTATTGTTAGGAGCACTGTTTAGAATAAAACACAACCTGTTGTTGAAAAGTGGAGAGCTGAGCTTAATATTGGAAAACTAGAAACCGAGAAACGCCAAAATTCCTAGTGGTTAGAGTGGGGTTCTGAAGCTGAAAGTCCTGGATATAATTAAGGCTGGTATCTTATTTTGGAGGGAATTTGCTTGAGGGCCTCTGCTCAATGGAAAGGGGGAGAATTCAATACACACCTAGGAATGGATCTGGATCAAAAAAGCATGAGGGATATCTCCTCTCCCTCCCCCAGTTTAGAAGCATAGGAAGCTGTCAAATATTGTCTTCTTTTACTCCCATACCGAATGCAGCATGAACTGAAAACACCCATCAGGTCTCCTATACAGAAATGCTGGGCTGATGGAACTGGAATTGCCAGCTTGGATAGCTCGGGTGGTTAGAGTGTGCTGCTGATAATGCCAAGGTTGCAGGTTCGACCCGCCACTCAAGGGACAGCTGTGTGTTCTTTCATTGCAGGGATTGAACTAGATCCCTTCCAGCTCTACAGTTCTAAGATTCCATGAAGTCCAATGACATCTGAAGAGCCACACACACACACACACACACACACACACACACACCCCACCCAGTAACAAGGAGGACACATAGCAGTGAATGTAGTTTGGGCTCCACCTAGTCCAGTGATGGGGAACTTATGGCCCTCCAGAGATTGCCTTGACTAGAACTCCCATCATCCAGGACCACTGGCCATTCTGGCTGGGAATGATGGGAGTTGGAGTCCAGCAATGCCTGGAGGGCCGCATTAAACCCTGGCAAACCTTTTTCCTCATCCCTCTAGACCATCCCTCTAGAACCCAAACTTGGTTCCCTATCTGTTTCTGGACTACAATTTTTCCATCACCCTTGACCACTGGTCCTGCTCGCTAGGGATCATGGGAGTTGTAGTCCAAAAACACATGTAGACCCAAATCTGGAAAACACTGTACTAGGCCACTGGTTGCCCATGGGGGAATTGCAAGTGGGCCATGTGCTAATCTGAGGTTGAGTTGCACACTAAGTGGTACACCCAACATTTTATTTTTGTCATCCTGCATTTTTTAAAGAGAAGGAGAAAGGCAGGAATAAGCTGATGCAAAGGAAGGCAGCCTCTTCTAGGGCTGGGGAGAAATCAAACTTTTGTCTGCATTTCAACAAGCAAAGCATTTTTTGAACCGATAAGCTAGCTGAAGCACAGTTATCCCTTGAAATCTGTGATTTGCTACTCCAGCCAAACAGTGCACATGAAAGGGTACATAAAAATGCACACGAACGAACTTTACAAAAATGCATCATTTTAAGGGGGAAATTGCGTACATTAGGAGAAATTTGCACCAAAATGCTGAGAAACCTTCTAGAAGATATTTTTAGAATTAAAACCCACAAATTGCTGGGGGAATGTGGAGAACTGAATTTAAGACGGTCAAATTCAGCTTCTCTCGTTTTCTTATTCCCCCCCCCCCCCCGGTTGAACCACGTATGCCATCTTGAGCTCGCTGGAGAAAAAGTGGGACGTATAAATGTAAATAAGAGAGAGGTGTTGCATCAGATCAACACCGAGAGGGAAAATGATCATATATGGTAAATAATAATAATGTAATCCAGTGTCATGTTGCATGTTCAAGTTAATAAAGTTGAGTCCCGAGACTGAAAGGGGTGAAGAGAACAGCCGTACAACACAAACACACCTCTCTGAGCTTAGCCTCGACAAAGAATGCACTCAAAGGCCAGAAAATGTGGGGAGGGGGTAGTTCTGGGGCACTCACCGGTTGAGAAAGGTGTTCCCAAAAGGGTTGAGTTTCCGAAAGGGCTTTTTGGGGTCCACGATGAGAGCGTTGCCCGGAATGATGCCCTCCGTTTCGCCGTGCATGACGGCAATGAAAGAGTCGGTGGTGGGCTCGGGCCCAATGCGGCTCCCGGGGATGTCCTGCTCCAGCAGGTATTTGATGAAGGTGGTCTTGCCGGTAGAGTACTGTCCCACGACCAGCACCATGGGCTTATTGTCGAAGTCGGCATCTTCCAGGGACGGGGAATGGAAGTCATGGAAGCGGTAGTACTCTTCCACGGGCAGCAGCTTCTTCTTGTAGAGGTCCTTCAGGCCCTCGGTGACCGTGCGGATCACTTCAGGGTTCTTCTTCTCGTTCTTCTTCATCCAGCTGAACATCTTGGCAGCCCGGTGAGAATGGCGCGGAGCCCGGTCCCTTGGAAGTGGACTGTAAATCGAAGAAGCTGGAGGTGCGGTGGAAGAGGAGGGGACTTTCGTTGGAGGTTGAAGTCTTGACAGACAGCCTGCAGACCTTTCAAGAACGTGATCAGGATTGACAGAAGTAGGCAAGGGCCCCAAACCTGACCAAAAGGCTGTTGGAATCCAGCACCCAAAGAGAATCCAGTGAGATAATGGGTCTCTAATCTTCCAGGGAGCTGAGATGAAACCGAGATTCTATGGGTGGCGTCTGTAGTTCTTCTGTATCAGACTTTGGTGGGCTGGTCCAAAACTTCGAGGAGTTCAAGAGATCCCAAGCAAAAGGACCTCAGTCAAGAGATCTTCCGGGGGATATTCTTCCAGCTCTAAACTTACTGATCACCCAAGCTTTAGGTGTAAAAGCACCAAATGCACTTTGCCGCTGGATATAAAGAATCCGGATCAGAAATAAATACTCCTATGTGTGAATCGCTGTGTTTCTTCTGCCTTTCGAAGAGAAGACGTCACTTTCTTCTCCTAAATGCGGTGGAGAGAGGCTGTAAGCCAGCACACAGCGATGCAGGCAAGGGTGGAGTAAGGGAGACACGAATGCCAGTTTCAGATGGAAAATCCCTTTTGGTTGTTTGGGAGGGTTTGGTTTTTTTAAAATAAATGTTGGTTTTCCTTCCCCACTTCTGGGGTCCTGAGAAGCTTCTGAAGGGGACTCCCGCTTGGAGGAAGGCGCTGGCTGTCGGGACGAGCAGCTGCCAAGAAACAGGGTGCAGAATACATTAGCATAAATTATTCCGGAAGGGAGGGTGACGCCTGGGATGTCCAAGAACTTGAGAACAAGTAATGTGCAAAAAGAAAAAAAAGAGATACACACATTCCCAGCTCCTCTCCAAAGTTGCAAGAATGCAGGCTTGGCAAATGATGGCCTCTGATGCCACCATGTGGTATAGGAAGGAAGGAAGGGCGAGCCCAAAAGAAAGGTGGAGGAACAAGATGGGATACAGTGGTGCCTCGGGTTAAGTACTTAATTCGTTCCGGAGGTCCGTTCTTAACCTGAAATTGTTTTTAATCTGAAGCACCACTTTAGCTAATGGGGCCTCCTGCTGCACGCCACCAGAGCACGATTTCTGTTCTCATCCTGAAGCAAAGTTCTTAACCCGAGGTACTATTTATGGGTTAGCGGAGTCTGTAACCTGAAGCATATGTAACCTGAAGTGTCTGTAACCTGAGGTACCACTGTATATCAGGGGTCAGCAAACTTTTTCAGCAGGGAGCCGGTCCACAGTCCCTCAGACCTTGGGGCGGGGGGGCAGCAGACTGTATTTTGAAAAAAACAAAACAAATTCCTATGGCCCACAAATAACCCAGAGATGCATTTTAAATAAAAGGACACATTCTACTTATGTAAAAACATACCGATTCCCGGACTGTCCGCGGGCCGGACTTAGAAGGCAATTGGGCCAGATCCGGCCCCCGGGCCTTAGTTTGCCTACCCATGGGATATATCACAGGCTGGCAGAGTTTGAAGGGACCATGAGGGTCATCTAGTCCAACCCCCTGCAATGCAGGAATCACCCAACATGGGGCTCAAACCCACGACCCTGAGATTAAGAGCCTCATGCTCTACAGACTGAGCTGTCCCTCAGGTCCATTGAGGGATGTCCAAGGGTAGGATCCTGACAGACTGTGAGCTCCTGTGGGGAGACCACATGCTTACGGAGCATTCATCTTGATTTGCTTGCACAAGGCTGATGTGGAGGTTAGACAATGCCCAATCTTTCTCATTGCAACTGCCTTATTAAAGCACCGGGCTTGTTTTCCTGGCAGATCCCTTTGTAAGTTACTCAGAGTGTAAAGCAGCCCACACTCTATGATTCTGTCTCTCAGACCTCAGAAGAGCATAATGGTCTTAGAATAGCTCTGATCCTCACTTCCAGCGGCATGAATTTCAAGCATCTTCTAGGCAGTGGGGATTCTAAAACCCTGATGTTTGCCATCACACACCCTTCAATGAACAACTGATTGGTTCAAAATTGGGAAAGGAGTACGACAAGGCTGTATATTGTCTCCCTGCTTATTTAACTTATATGCAGAATTCATCATGCGAAAGGCGGGGCTGCATGAATCCCCACCTGGCAAATAGAAGGGGAAGAAGTGAAGGCAGTGAGAAATTTTACTTTCTGGGGCTCCATGATCACTGCAGATGGTGACAGCAGTGATTAAAAGACGCCTACATCTTGGGAGAAAAGCAATCACAAACCTAGACAGCATCTTAAAAAGCAGAGACATCACCTTGCCGACAAAGGTCCGTATAGTTAAAGCTATGGTTTTCCCATTAGTGATGTATGGAAGTGAGAGCTGGACCATAAAGAAGGCTGATCGCTGAAGAATGGATGCTTTTGAATTCTGGTGCTAGAGGAGACTCTTGAGAGTCCCATGGACTACAAGAAGATCAAACCTATCCATTTTTAGGGAAATCAGCCCTGAGTGCTCACTGGAAGGTCAGATTGTAAAGCTGAGGCTCCAATACTTTGGCCACCTCATGAGAAGAGAAGATTCCCTGGAAAAGATCCTGATGTTGGGAAAGATGGAGGGCACAAGAAGAAGGGGACGACAGAGGACGAGATGGTTGGACAGTGTTCTCGAAGCTACCAACATGAGTTTGACCAAACCGCAGGAGGCAGTGGAAGACAGGAGTGCCTGGTGTGCTCTGGTCCAGGGGGTCACGAAGAGTCGGACACGACTAAACAACAACAACAACAACAACACCACCCTTCAATGGTCAAACTGGGAAACTTTACTAACAATAAAAGGTAGTTGAAAACTGGCAGAAGGTCAGAACAAAATTCAAAATAAACGTAAGCACTGTATCTCCAAAACTGGATGAATCCTATCCTATTCACTGGTTTACTCACAGGAAAGCAGTGAGATAGTTCATCATAATAGAAGGTCCAGTATGGATGCTTGATGCCCACACTCACAGCTGGGCCATGTTCCTCCAGCTTCATGAGGAGACCTTTGTGGTGCTGGTGAGTGAGAGCCTCACCCCCTAGGCCAGGTGGAAAGGGCCTTGCAGGGAGCAGCCTTCATGCCCCACAGCCGGGCAATGTTCCTCTGGCCTCATGAGGAGCCTCTTCAGTGGGGCTGGTGAGTGTGGGCCTCGCCCCCTAGGATAGGGCCTTGCAGGGAGAAGCCTCAACACCCCATAGCCAGGCAATGTTCCTCTGGCCTCATGAGGAGCTTCTTCAGTGGGGCTGGTGAGTCCGGGCCCTGCCCCCTAGGCCAGGTGGAAAGGGCCTTGCAGGGAGCGGCCTTCACGCCCCATAGCTGGGCAATGTTCCTCTGGCCTCATGAGGAGCCTCTTCAGTGGGGCTGGTAAATCTGGGCTGGTAAAGGACCTTGCAGGGAGCAGCCTTCACGCCCCACAGCCGGGTGATGTTCCTCCAGCCTCATGAGGAGCCTCTTCAGTGGGGCTGGTGAGTGTGGGCTCTGCCCCCTAGGCCTGGTGGAAAGGGCCTTGCAGGGAGTGGCCTTCACGCCCCACAGCCGGGCAATGTTCCTCTGGCCTCATGAGGAGCCTCTTCAGTGGGGCTGGTGAGTGTGGGCCCTGCCCCCTAGCCTGGTGGAAAGGGCCTTGTAGGGAGCGGCCTTCACGCCCCACAGCCGGGCAATGTTGCTCTGGCCTCATGTCGAGCCTCTTCAGTGGGGCTGGTGAGTGGCCTTCATCACACTCACAGCTAAATTTAGCTGTACAAGCAAGCAGATGTGAACACCAATTTCAAAATCCTGTAGAAGAAATATGGTGTGGCTGTTAGGGTAAACTTTCTACAACTGGTAGTTCAATGATCTGTTTATGACATTCCTATCCCACCTTTTCTCCAAGAAGCTCAAGGTCCTTCTCCCCACTTTATCCTCACAACAACCCTGTGAGGCAGGTTAGGCTGAGAGTGAGTCAGACCCAGTGAGCCTCGTGGGGATTTGAACCCTGGTCTCCCGGGTCTGAGTCTAGCACTCTAACCACTCTGCCACTCTGAATCTCCTAGAACCTGGGCATGGTGGTCGTGCGTTCTAGGCTAGCAAAGGTGGTTGCCCAGCCATGGAATGTGCAACTGTTTGAACTGAGGTTCTCTGATCCTCAGTGCATACAGAGCTTTGGTGTATTTACCCTTTTCTAATTTAGTGGAGAATATGGCTTCTGATGAATTCCTGGCAGTAAGTGAACATTTCCAGTAGACTGACGGATGCCAACAACACAAGTCTACTCAGGTAAAAACACCAGGCAGGCCCCACAAATAACCCAGAGATGCATTTTAAAGAAAAGGACACATTCTACACCGTCCACAGGGGTGTGGCGTGTGTTCTGGGTGTGTGACACGCCGCCCGTGGGGGTGTGGTGCCTGGTGCGCGGGGGGGGGGGGGCACAGCGCATGTCCGGGGGGGGGCTGCCACGATGGCGCCCTACTGGAATAGTGGTGCCGGGAGCGGTCCGCTTCCTCCGCCAGTGCCCACTGTGATGCCCCCCCCCCGTGGTGTGGCATCCGCCAGCTATGCCTTTGCTCTTGATTGATTCCAGCAATAGTTTGTTGCTGTTAGGCATTCATTTTGGGCTGATTGCTTCTCTGAATTAACCTGACAGTTAAAAATGCCACAGACTCACATAGCCCATTGCCGTTTTCTCACACACCCCCCCCCCCGTCAGCGATGACACCCAGGGCGACCCGCACCCCCCCTTCCTACGCCACTGTAGCCACCTTCCCTTCGTTGGAGAAGAGACCTGGAGGAAGGCCTCCCAAGACCATCACGGGATGTGGACAGTTACTTGGGAGAAGACATTCCTATAAGTACTCCGGTGAGGTAGAGATTTAAAGGTAAACACCAGCTCTGACCTGAACAGGCTACAAGGAGTGCAGTTCTTAAATGCCAGGGCAATTGTTTCTCTGTGCACAGTGCCAGTTAGTAGCAATCTTCTTTTCATCTTCATTTTCATGTATTTCCAAAAATATAATGTAGTTCCAAAAATACATTATGGAAACTTGCATTCCCATACACCACAACTTGTAACAGTAAGCATTTGTAAAATGTGTTCTTATTGAGTGGGCGACGAGCTCTTCATAAACTTTCGGAACTGGTCTTTGGTTTTCTAGAGAATTTGTAAATGAAATAAAGGTCCGCCATTCTCCTGCAAAGGTATCTTTGTACTTTGCTCCTCTTGCCAGGTATTCAAGTTCACACCATCTAAGTCCTTCCAGAACGTGATTATAACCACACGTGTTGCCACTGAGAGAAATGCCATTTGTGATTTATCCATCAAGTCCTGATTCTCATTTAAATACAGATTTGATAATGCAACCTCTGGAGACTTCGTGATATGCAGTTGAGTAATTTTTCTTATCTCATTAAACACTTGCTCCCCAAAATTTTCCACAAGTGCCTATAGCTGCCTCTGTTCCCACACCCTTGCCAGCACCTAGATGAAGTATGTTTATGCATATGTGAAAGTTTAACTGGGGTTACTATTTCTGCATTCTCTTCAACATTGATTCCTTAATGCGGTCTGAGATGCTTTTATAGGGAAACTTGCCCCACAGCTTACTCCAAGATCTGTTCTCTCCTTGGTGAAAGTAATCCGAACTTCCTAGCAAAGCCATTGCTCAGATTGTATCATGATTAGCCACACCCCATATGGTATATATTCTGCAACCACCTGAGTCAAAATTTGGTATCTGGTGCTATAGCTGCTCTGCTTAGATATATCTTTCACTAGAAGGCTCCAGACAGGTTCAGTCCATGCTCATGCTCACTTTTTACCAGGTAAGTAGTTGTTAACTTACGCAAGTTTATTGAGAAGTCCTGCAGAGTTCACTAGGATTTTCTTCTTAGGATTGCAACCCAAATCATTTAGGAACTCCTCCTGTTGGGTTGAAATAAACAACAGACGAATGACAAGTGTCATATGGGAGGCATCTACCGAGCATGTCTCGGGGAGTCCCTTTTATTGAATATTACAGCATTGCCACATATGTGCTTGTTGCTGATTGGTTAACACAAATACAATGCAAGGGTTGCATATAGACATTAATCATCAATAGATTAAAGGTTGGGAAAGGGAACACAGAATTGGACAGGTATGAAAACCTCCTTATTAAACTATTACTAATGATTGATATAACAAAACTTAAAAGAGCATAACTATCGCATTCCGTAGATGTGGTCAACCATGCATTAAGAACAGGTCAGGGTACGATGTTTCATGAACTCAATGTGAACTAAACATTCTAGGGTGGGTGAGGAAGGAATGCTTCAGCTTAGAGTGGTTTGCCAGAGTCATGTGCAGAAGCAAAACTTCCCATCACCTCCCACCTCAAAGCAACATAGATTCTACACTTTGAAGAAACACATGCTTCACTTTGTGTGATGGAAATAAAATAAGATTGTATATATTTACTTTGCACCAGTTGGTTCCAAGTTCCAGTTCTCAAGCGATGTTTGGGTTTTACTCAGCATGTATTTGTGACCAGGTGCAGGAGACAGAGCACAACAGAGAGGGGAAGAGAAAGTGCTTGGAGAGTTGGACTCTCTCAGTGCCCAGTGGGACATGCCAACACCACTTTCCTTCGAAGAACTTCTGTGCTGTCTGGCTATAAAAAGACCACCCCCCCCCAAAAAAATAGTCCCACCCCCCACAAGGTCTGAGAGACAGTGGACTGGCCCCCTGCTGAAAAGGTTTGCTGACCCCTTCAATAGAGCCTGAGTGGAAGAGAGAGCTATGTTTGTCAGCTCTGATTATAAGTTAAAGTTATTTATATGATGCTGAGCCTGTGCTGAATTGCACAAGACATTGCTTGGATATTTGGGATGTATCTTTGATGCTTTTGTTATGGTTTTGAAGAAAGTTCTGCAAATAAAATTTTGAATGATCACTTATGGGTCTGGACAGGGCTTCCTTCCAAAAGGATCGGTTTTCATGCTCTCAGCAAATGTGGTTAATGAATAAAGCATCATGCTTAATGATATCACCAGGGCCCACCCATATGCTGGATTTCCCCCCCTCACTGCATTATCCCCAGATCAGGAAGAGCTGAATTAAACAGAGAGATTGTGTAGGCTGTCATTTGAATGAAGACAACACATACATACAGGATGGGCCAAACCCACTTTAAACTGCTGTGTGTCCACCGTCCCAGCCATAGCTCTCACCTGCTGCAGATTCTGCCTGCTGTTGCTGCTCCAGCTGCTTAAGAAAACTCACCCTTGCCCTCCAAGCAGCTCTTGTCTCCTTAGCAGCCAGAGTTGAAGATCCTGGAGTGTGGCAGCTGCTTTGTTACTTCTTCCCCAGCTGTCACCTGAAATAAGGAAGGAACTGTGATTCGTGGGCTATTGTCTGTGGCACAGCAATGAGATAACACCTGGTGACTATTCCCACCTCATTGGCCCTAATCAGATGGTGCTATTGGCCAAACAAACAACAGGAATTGTCTCCTGAGCATGACCTCCCAAGGCAAAAGAGGCTGGGCCAACTGCATGTGCTGTTGCGGCACTTAAAAGGTAGCAGAGTTCGTGCTGAATAATAAAGACATGCTTCCTTCCATTAATCTCAAGGTTGCCAGGAACAGTATTCTTCAGTCACCGAATGCCTGGGTAAACAGGAATGTTTTCAAATTCTTCCTGAAAGGTAATAATGATTGAGTCAGGCTAGGGAAGGCATTCCACTGAAAAGGCCCTTTCATGCATCAGCAACAGCCAGGTGGCCCATGGCAGTGACAACAAGAAGGGCAGACCCACATAGAGTGCACAACAGTAGTAATAATAATAATAATAATAATAATAATAATAATAATAATAATAATAATAATTTATTGTTTATACCCTGCCCATCTGGCTGGGTTTCCCCAACCACCCTGGGGGGCTTCCAACTGATTATTAAAAACAATGCAGCACCAGACATTAAAAACTTCCCTAAACAGGGCCGCCTTCATTTGTCTTTTAAAAGTAAAATAGTTGTTTATTGCCTTGACATCTGCTGGGAGGGCATTCCACAGGGCAGGCGCCACTACTGAGAAGGCCCTCTGCCTGGTTCCCTGTAACCTCACTTCTCGCAGCGAGGGAACCGCCAGAAGGCCCTCAGTGCTGGACCTCAGTGCCTGGGCTGAATGATGGGGGTGGAGACCCCCATCCAAGCAGTCCAAGCAGGAGGCCACTACAGTGTGGACAATTGAGGCCAGACTCTCCCAGGCCGGGAATGGCTATAGCCGGTGAACCAGGCTTAGCTGGGCACAAGCATTCCTAGACACAGAAGCTACTTGGGACTCCAGTGAGAAGTTGGAATCCAGGAAAACTGCCCAACTACAAACTTGGTCCTTCAAGGAAGTGCAATCCCTCTCAGAACAGGATGTATACTGAATTCACAGACATGTGAACCACCCACCCACAGCACTTGCACCTTATGAAGACGCATCAAATTTACTGACCCCCATTCAGTGCATCCAGACACCTGTCCAACACCTTCATGGTCTCTCCTGAGTCTGATGGAATGATAGTGCTGAGTGTCATCAGCATACTGATGACATCACCCTCCAAATCCCCAGATGAGAGCTCCCAACACTCTCATATAGATGTTAAATAACAAAGGAGACAGAATGGACTCTTGCAGGACCCCATAGCCCCAAAATCATGGAGCCAAGCAACAATATCCTAGCAGTATTTTCTAGTACTGACCCTGCAGGTAGGAGTAGAAGCACTGTGGTAGAGTGCCCCCACCTCTGAGTTGCTCCGGAAGAACACTATGGTCAACAAGAAGAACCAACAGGGTTGCATTCCCCTTAATCTTGACTGACCAAGGCTCTTTTGAAGCCAGAAATGGGTCTGAAACCAAACTGGAATGGATCCGGATAATCACCTTCCTCCAGAAAGAGATGCAGCTGGTTGCCCACCACCTTGCCAAGGAAAGAAATAAGAAAGAATGGGCTGACGTTTTCCCAAACCTCTGGATCCCTTTAGGAGGGGACAGACGGACACCACTGCTTGTTTCAAAGCATTGGACAGAACTCTCTCCTGTAGTGAGGAACTGAGCACTGCCTGGACCCATCCAATCAATCCCCTCCTCCTAGTTTTTATAGCTATGATGGACAGGGATCTAGAGGGCACATTGCTGACCTTCACCACCATAGGCATCCTATCCATATCTTTGGGTTGCAGTACCTGAAATGGATTCCACAAGGTATAATTCACTGATGCTCCAGAGACTTTCTTTTATATATATATATATATATATATATATATTTGCTTTCGTAGATTTTCACGGGTATAGGTATGCAGGTTTTGGTGTCCTCGGGTGTCTTCCCGTGTAAAAGTTGGGGTGTCTAGGCGACGTTTCGACGAGGTCTCACTCGTCATCTTCAGGCTGGTGCTTTCGGCTTCTTGTTACTGGAACAGAGCAGGATCTCAGTGTTTGAGTTCCTATAAATACTGTTGAGGGGTGTGGTGTATAGCCTCCAATGTTCTGGGCCGAGAGGAAGTTCCCAGGCTAGTGTGCCTTTTCTTCTTTTGTTCCTTAGTTGCTTGAGGGATATCTTGAGTGATTTCTTGAGTGATATCCTGAGTACCACTTAGGTGGGTCATTAGGTGTGGATTAGTTGCTAAAGCCTTTGTGTCTTGACCTCTTGAATTTTGTGAAGAGTTTTTCTGAGAAGATGGCTGTAGTTGTGCTCTGGCTTGGCTTCGTGTATAGGGGCGAGCTGTGGTTTTGTGGCCTGTGCCAGCCAGATCTGTGTAGGGATTGCAGGGGGGTGCAGCATCCGGAGGTGCCATCATGGTTTGGCTACTGGATGGTGTCTGTAATTTATCTGTGGAGAGGGTCTGGGTTTGGGTCTGGTGTGGTTGATTGGTGATGGCGTTCTGTGTGCCTCTGGATCTGGTGTCAGTTTTTATATATATATATATATATATAATTTTAACATATAAAGTATAAAAGTAAACCACAAAACTGATCATATATACAATCTTTTTAGACTTCCATCAGCACCTCTGATGATCCACCGTTTTAACCACTTCTTATGCATTTCTTAACTTTATATTGCCTTTAAATCTTTTAACAAATCATCCTTCCTCTTATACATTTTTGCAATAATTCCAATAATACTCCTCACAAAACTTCTTGCAAACCTACAAACGTCCTCTGATCTTCACAAATACTTTTCAAATAGTCCGTAAATTTACTTCTGTGAATTTCTGGTCCCGCCAGTTTCGAACCCTTCCTGTTAATTTATCTAGTTCTGCATAGTCCATTAACCTCATCCTCCATTCTTCAATCGTCGGTAATTCTTCTTGCTTCCATTTTTGAGCCAATAATATTCTTGCTGCTGTTATTGCCTATAAAAAAGCTTACATTCCTTTCTATTTATATCACGCCCAACAATGCCCAGTAGATGCTCCAGAGACTTTCAATAAACCTGAAACTATTGCAGCATCAGGTTCAGCATGGGTTCGGGTGATTTTGTCCTTAAAAGTGAGTCACAGCAGGATATTGACTGGTCCATTGTCAATGATACCACACGGGTCTGGCGCAGATGGTTTACCACTCTAAGCAATTCTGCTGGGTGATTCATATTCCTTCCCCCCCCCCCTCTCTCTCTGCTTTAGAGTTTGATTCTTGCACCAAGTCTTTCGAGGGATATTTGACTCACTCACATCATTCATACAATGAAGTCAACAAAATATGTCTTTTCCTTAGAAGCAATGCAGAACTGTTTAGGTAAGTGCCAGCTTTTTAGCTGTAAGATTTCATGAGAATTCCTTGTTCCTTTTGGTAGGAGCAAGAAAATCGTGCACCTGTTTCAAGTGAATCCAAGTGAATGGAGAATCTCCTAATGAAGAGTGAAATTCTTGTTCAGTTACAGGTCCATCATTAACAAAAAAAGTTAATGTAATAATAATAGCAGCAGCGTAAACCAGATACCAAAAGGAGTCCAAACATTTAGGTATATTGTATATTAAAAGCTCTTCTTGATGCCACTATGGGTGAGCTTTCCAGGAAAAAGGGTTAAGTAACTGGGGTGGTGGCACCACCAACAACAGATAAGTCCTTCTTCGTTGTGGTCAACCCCTTCCCTCAGTTGGCGAGGACACCTGAAGGAAGGCCTTCACGAAAGTCATGGACAGTTTGGTTTGGGCGAAGACATTTCTACAGGTTCTCACTTCCCAAGCCTTAAAGCCTTAAAGGTAAACAGCAGCTCTGAATTGTACTTGGGAACAGGACAGAAGGCAATGAAGTTCTTAAACATGGGGGCAACAGTTTCTCTCTCTCTTTTTTATAATTTAAATTTTATTAGTATTTCCCACACAACAACAACACAAAAAATATCGAAAAATAACAATACACAAAACACAAAAACCAACATACAAAAAAACCAAATCCATATCTTACAAGTTAATAATATAAACACTAAAAGGAAAAACAAACATTGACTTCCACCAATCCCACAACACCTCCTTTATCTCTCATTGTGTCTTCCTGTCTTCCTGTCTTTCTGATCATCTCTATCCTAGCATCTAGATATAAATCCCTTATCGTTTCACTTCACAAGGTTATTCCAGACTCAGCCAGATTTCTGTCCTCGAACTTTGACTTTTAAGGTATTCATTTAAACACTCCCATTCCATTTTCACTTCACTTTTTGGTTTTTGTCTTATTATATCTGTCAATTTGGCTAATTCTAAATACTCTGAAAGCTTACATAACCATTCTCCCCTAGTGGGTAACTGATTCCCTTTCCAATACTTACCACCAGGATTCTTGCTGCAGATGTCGCGTATAAGAAAAATTTAGTTTTGTCTTTTGGAATATCATCAACAGTTTCTCAATGCACGGTGTCAGTTAGCAGCAATCTAGCTGCTGTATTCTGTACCGACGGCAGTTTCCAAACAGTCTTCTTCAAAAGGTAGCCCCATAAACAGCACATTACAACCATCAATTGAGGAAGGTTTCATCTGCTCAGAGATGCTGTATTTGTAGGGCTGAAGAGGTTGAACATAACCCTTATTTTCTGTTCTGTTTTCAAGTAACCAAAATCTAAGAACCTGAGTCAATTTCTCATTGGTCTACCATTGGAGAAATAAACAACAAACTTTTGCTTGCCGCAACTAACAGGGTAATTATTGAAAAAGTACCTTAATTTGATTTTAAAAAGAAAAAGTAGCTTAATTCACTTGGTTGAAGGAAAGATACATCTTACCAGGATGTAACTAATGTTCTTGAGCTATTCTAAGTAATTTTTTTCATCAATGTACGATGCTGACTTTTGTTAAGACCTATGGTGAGGACAATTAAATTATTGACTTATGACGTGATAGTGGTTTACTTTCTGTTAACTTATTACCAAGCAAATTGGGTTCACGTAAACTTACTTCCCATGATTGTGATGCAAAGACATGGCTCATATTGTGTCATGATTAGCCACATCCCATTCAATATATATTCTGCAAGATTCTGAGCCAAGAGTCGGTGTCTGGGGTTACTGCTGCTCTACTAATTCTGTGGCATGTATTTCAGCTGAAGAATCCAGGCAAGTTCAGTCCACACTCACATTGGATTTTTACCAGGTAAGTGTTTTTAATGAGTAAAAAGAAGGGAGGCAGGGATGGACTTTCTTATCTGGGTATGATTTATGCACCCAGGTAGATGTTCAGGATCAGAAAACAGAGTACATCCTGAGATAAATAATTTTATTTGATTTTTCCATGTATACTTTTTCTAACAATATAGCTTTCACAATTTTTCATATTTCAACCCTCCTCCCCTGGACTTCCCTCATACTCCCGTTTTGTTTTATTTCCATATTGTTCACCCTGCGTATTGTTTCCCCAAAATTTTCTCAATACATATACTTATTTTTTGTTGTATACAGTTGTGATTGTTTACTCAAACCCTGCCAATGAGTCCATTTCTTTATGTTGCCTTTTCATGTATGTTATAAATGGTTCTCATTCTCTTTTAAAGTCTTTGTTGTCCTTTTCATGTAATTTTTTCTGTTAGTTTTGCCAGTTCTGCATATTCCATAAGTTTCCCTTGCCATTGTTCTTTCCTTGGTATTTCTTCTGTCTTCCAAGTTTGTGCTAATAAAATTCTTGCCGCTGTTGTTGCATACATAAATAATTTCCAGTTTTCTTTTTTTACATCTTGGTCTAAAATTCCTAGAAGGAATGCTTCTGGTTTCTTAACAAAAGTCTTTTTAAACATTTTTTTCAATTCATTATATATCATTTTCCAATAATTTCTAATCTTTTTGCATTCCCACCACATATGATAGAATGTCCCATCTTTTTCTTTACATTTCCAACAGGTTTTTGATCCCTTTTTATACATTTTGATCACTTTCTCTGGTGTTATATACCATCTATACATCATTTTCATATAATTCTCTTTCAATAAGATACCATCTGTAAATCTTAGGTTCATTCACCTTCCACATCTTTAGGAAATGCAGCACATCCTAAGCATGTGCACTGAGAAGTCCTATATTGTCCAGCTCAGCTTTAGCAAGGTGGTGGTCTCCTGTATCTTCAGAGTATACCCTAGGGCTTCTATCCAGCATGACCATTCCCAGTCACCAGTCTAGCTGCTGCATTCTGAATTAGTTGTTATTTCCGAGTCATCTTCAAAGGTAGCCCCACAAAGAGCCCATTGCAGTAGTCCAAGCGGGAGATAACTCACCTCTCTAGTGAGACAGTCTGCAGGCAGGTAGGCTCTCAGCCGGTGTACCAGATGGAGCTAGTAGACAGCTGCCCTGGACCCAGAGTTGACCTGTGCCTCCATTTACAGCTGTGAGTCCAAAATGACTCCCAGGGGCATAGTTACCTCATTCAGGACCAGGGAGTCCCCCACACCCACCCGCCCCATATCCCCCCAAAACAGTACTTGTCAGGATTCAACCTCAATCCATTAACTGCCATCTATCCTCCAACCTTGGACGCGGGTGGTGCTGTGGAGCCTAGGACTTGCCGATCCGAAGGTCGGCAGTTTGAATCCCCGTGACGGGGTGAGCTCTCCTGCCAACCTAGCAGTTCGAAAGCACGTCAAAGTGCAAGTAGATAAATAGTAGGTACCGCTCTGGCGGGAAGGTAAACGGCGTTTCCCTGCACTGCTCTGGTTCGCCAGAAGCAGCTTAATCATGCTGGCCATGTGACCCAGAAGCTGTATGCCAGTTCCCTCGGCCAATAAAGCGAGATGAGCGCCGCAACCCCAGAGTCGGCCACGACTGGACCTAATGGTCAGGGGTCCCTTTACCTATCCTCCAACCACCCTCAGACACTCATGCACATAAATGCTGGAGAGATAGTTATTCAAGTATCCAGGCTTTAACCAGCACCCTTTAACTGAGCCTGCAGATGACCGGGGAGATGTGTAGGGATGGTGGGACTTGTCAGCAGCCCAGCGTGAATTAGAATCATAGAATCATAGAGTTGGAATAGACCACAAGGGCCATCGAGTCCAACCCCCTGCCAAGCAGGAAACACCATCAGAGCACTCCTGACATATGGTTGTCAAGCCTCTGCTTAAAGACCTCCAAAGAAGGAGACTCCACCACACTCCTTGGCAGCAAATTCCACTGTCGAATAGCTCTCACTGTCAGGAAGTTCTGCTCTTACTGTCAGGAATTGACTGTGTACAGCCCACCACTTTCCACACTATCTTCAAAGTAGCCTTCCAAGCAAATCAGTGCCCAAAGACACTCACGCTATGTATTTTTTTGACAGCTACTGAAGTTTGCCAGCCACAAAGATGAGTGATCCAGAGCACCAAGCACTGATGAGGGACCATCCAGGTGTGCCATTATTATTACATCAGTTTTCCCTCTCAGCTGCCAGACCCAGAGGGCTCTGGCAGCGATGGCCCTTTCTGATCACTCCAGGAATGGGTCCCGGAGTGCCATTGCCTACAAATCGTCCTACTGCATTTTGGTGCAGAATGGGTGGAACTGAGCAGGGGGCCATATCTGCCCATTCCGTTCCCCTCTTGGCATCTTCAAATCTTTATGCTGTCTGTGCAAAAGTGGTCAATGGTGCCCTCTTTGATCACCTTTGTTGAGTTTGCTTCTCTTCCATTGATAGCAGAAATGTCATGGTTTACTGTCGCAGCCCAGGTGCTTTCAGGGGTAAATGTGTCATTAAGTCAGCCTTCTGCCTGTCCACTGTTTGGTCACCATAATGGGCCGTTCCTCATTAAATAGCACTTAGGGGCTATTACAAATCATGGCTTCATGTGGCTGGGGATGAATGTGTCCTGGTTTGGTAAAGTTTCTTTTTTGCACTGAATCTACTGCTAGCAATTTGGGTTTCGGTAGAGAGGATATATGGCGGACTTGACATTTGGAGCTTTCCAGCCCTATGTTAGGCCATTTAAGGGCCCACATTGGTTATAGTTCCACCTGACATGCATCTCACAGTGTTTATTGGTGTCTACAGCAGACATGTCCAAAGTCCGTTTCGGGGGCCTAATCTGGCCCGCCGGTCAGTTTATTTCCTTATTTAAAAACCTCAACAACTCCAACCCAATTTTTCAATCCTAAGAAAAGCTCAACAACTTGGGTTGGCCCTTTGGTCAGCCCCCACGGCCCTTCACTTCATCAAATCTGGCCCTCTTTGAAAAAAGTTTGGACACCACTGGTCTACAGCTTGGTCCTTTGGGTCAGTCAGAGGGTGTACAAAACTGCTCACTGAATCCAGTTCAGTCTCAGTCACTGCGCTTCAGTGCACTGGATGGGCAGGCGTTGTATGAGGTGGGATTGCCTCCTGCCCACATTGTTTGACCCTGTGCTGCTGCAGCATCCTTTTCAGATCCTGGTCGTTCATGTGGGTGCCACAATTTAAAGTTGCTAAAGGACAAAGCCCTTGTCACCCAAGCCTGCCTTGAACTCCTCTTTATTTCATGGCTATGGTTGCCATGGGACGCGGATGGCGCTGTGGGTTAAACCACAGAGCCTAGGACTTGCTGATCAGAAGGTCAGCGGTTCGAATCCCCGCGACGGGGTGAGCTCCTGTTGCTCAGTCCCTGCTCCTGCCAACCTAGCAGTTCCAAAGCACGTCAAAGTGCAAGTAGATAAATAGGTACTGCTCCGGCGGGAAGGTAAATGGCGTTTCCGTGAGCTGCTCTGGTTCGCCAGAAACGACTTAGTCATGCTGGCCACATGACCCGGAAGCTGTACTCCGGCTCCCTCGACCAGTAAAGCAAGATGAGTGCCGCAACCCCAGAGTCGGTCACGACTGGACCTAATGGTCAGGGGTCCCTTTACCTTTTTATGGTTGCCATAGGATGTGCCTACTTAAACTCCCTTTGTTGCTGCAACTACTAACCATGTGGTTTTTAAGATAATAATTTTTTCTGCTTTCTTTTTCCCCTGTGAAATGGGTTATAATTGTACAGTTGAAACCCATGAAGCTGTTTACTGCAAAGCCCTGGCAAAGTCTCTGCAAAATATCGACCCACCAGTGACAATGGGATTCTACGCACCATGGGGGAGAAGCAAAAGAAGGCTCCTAGATGAAATTGAAAGTAAGTACCATTGACTCGGAAAAGAATAATCAAAGCTGTATTTAAATATCCCAGAGAGGGATGCAGAAGGTAAGGGGTGTGGAGCTAATTGGCAAGGCATGGGATCTTTCTTGCAAAGAAATCCTGCATCAGAGAAGCTCAGTGGCTAAGGGCCAGGAGAACACCAGATTAAGTACTCAACACACAATTATTATTTTTAAGTCATACTTCCAGTAATTTGTTTAAAATAATGTGTGTACTCTATTTTTCCTCCACAGAGTTCGCCTTGTATCCCAACAAACCTGTGAGATGGGTTGGGCTGAGAGGCAGTGAGCTTCATGGCTGACCTATGAATTGCACTTTCTTCTCACAGGTCCCAGTCCAACAAACTAACTACTAACTCCACATTCTTTTACATTGCTGTGTCTCCATACCCACACCAAACTGGTATCCGGAGTTTTGTGATGCCCTGCTAAAGCACATAGTCTAGAAACAGACCAAATAAAAGAACAGATGAAAGAGGAAGTGGTCTCCTGTTCCAAACCAGCTTGTGAGCCGGTAGATTTCTGTTATTAAGGTTCAATCCCCAGCATCTCCAGTTAGGGCTGGGAATATTCCCTGCCAGAAAACCACTGGGGAGCTAATGACTGTCAGTGCAGGTAGATATGGAGCTATATATTCAGAATGCGGCAGCTAGACTGGTAACTGGGGGCGGCCACCGAGACCACATAACACCCGTCTTGAAAGACCTACATTGGCTCCCAGTACGTTTCCGAGCACAATTCAAAGTGTTGGTGTTGAGCTTTAAAGCCCTAAATGGCCTCGGCCCAGTATACCTGAAGGAGCGTCTCCACCCCCATCATTCTGCCTGGACACTGAGGTCCAGCACCAAGGGCCTTCTAGCAGTTCCCTCACTGCGAGAAGCCAAGTTACAGGGAACCAGGCAGAGGGCCTTCATGGTAGTGGCACCCGCCCTGTGGAACGCCCTCCCATCAGATGTCAAAGAGATAAACAACTACCTGACATTTAGAAGACATCTGAAGGCAGCCCTCTTCAGGGAAGTTTTTAGTGTGTGACATTTTAATGTATTTTTAATCTTTGTTGGAAGCCGCCCAGAGTGGCTGGGGAAACCCAGCCAGATGGGCGGGGTACAAATAAATTATTATTATTATTATTATTATTATTATTATTATTATTATTATTACTATTACTATTATTACTATTTATTACTTATTAC
Organism: Podarcis muralis; assembly: GCF_964188315.1. NCBI lineage: Eukaryota > Metazoa > Chordata > Lepidosauria > Squamata > Lacertidae > Podarcis > Podarcis muralis. The sequence continues at coordinate 83,597,111 of NC_135661.1, forward strand.
TACTACTACTATATAGACCAATGGTCTGATTCAGTATAAGGCAGTTTCCTATGTTCCTAAGTGATGACCAGAAAATGACTGTGGACTGCAGCAGACTCATCCCACCTGTGATGATGAGTACAGACTGGTACAAATGTTGTGCTTCCCACTTTCTTTTACAGGCCACATGCCCACAGAGAGGGAGAAAAGTGGTGGAAAGTATTCCCTGCTTTCACTCATTTGGCGTATGATTTTTTGTTACCCTGCTTCCGGTTCTGAAGAACTCAAAGGGACGCGGTACATCTTCATCAATTTCGATGCCTGGGAGTATGTAGGATGTGACCACATCTGGGCTGGCATTCTTACAGCGCTGCTTGACGGAATCGAAGGGAAGAACAAAGCACTTTTTACAACTTTTATGATCCTTGATGGGCAATCTGTGAGAAAAACAAAGAGAAAGAAATGGGTTTTTAAAGGATGGGGGAAGCTCTTCATTCCTGTTATAACAGGTTTGGTTCTTCTTTTACTAGCAGTTAGCATGTTGATAAAGGAAGGTAATTTAAAGTCGCTCTTTGGATCCACTGCTTTAGTAGGGGCTATTCTGTTTATCGCTCCTTTCATACACGTAATGACCAAGTTCTACTTCACACTGAAAAAGAAGCTTCAGATAGAAATTGACAGAAATACCCTCAGTGCCAAGCTGGGCTTCATGCACTTTGTGAAAGAATTAGTGGGAACCATAGCGAATTTCCTCCAGTTCCTGGGATGGATAGAGAAGCGAGAGATCCGGGTAGTCCTGAAGATCATCAATTTGGACAAGTGCACTCAGGACAAAGTGGTGGATGTTCTGGATGCCATAAACATACTTCTTTCTGACAAGGATTCCCCATTTATCTCCATCTTGGCTGCTGATCCAAGCATCCTTGTGGAATGTATTCAAAGAGAAAAGAAACACACAAATGGTTACTTGTACTTAGACCGAATTGTGTCCTTGCCCTTCTCCCTGCCGCAGATGACTCCCAAGGACAAATTAAGGCTGGTCAATGAGATTCTGAAGGTGGATTATCATGCATGCTCTTGCGAAGAAAGCAACATCAAGATCACGGTGGTAGGTTTAGAAGACCCCAGCTGTAGTGACAAGTTAATTATCTGTAAGCACTTGATGAATAATGAATACATCCCAGGGAATTCTGCGCAACTGAAGAGGGTGGTGAACACAGTCCTGACCATCTTGTCGATCACCAAGGTGGAATCAGAGGCTCCCTGGAAATATGAGGAAAGAATCAGCATTGAAGAACTGATAGACTGGGTTGTTCTTTCCAACTGCTGGCCTTGCCGGCTGAGCTGGATTTTGCAATGTGAGGAAGATGCCAGACAGCAAAGAAAGCTTGAGGAAAACCAGAAAGTGGAAGCAGATAGAAAAGAAGGAAGCCGACTATGGAGGGAGGAAGAGGGAGATGGCAAAACATTACTGGAGATTTACAATGACAATGAGCCAGCACTGGCTAAGATTAAGAAGGACATAAAAAGACTTCTGGAACTGGATGGCGATCCTGATCTTTTCAGAAACTTCTTGGCCACCAGGTCCCAGATCACAGCAAAGTGGGCGAGATATCTGGCAAATTTCCTGGTCAGTTTGGATTTCTCTTTGAAAAGGCCATTTGAGTTGCTACGGGGCCTGAACAGCATAACAGCAGAGGAAGAAACAAGTCACCATCCATTGAGTGTCACAACAAGAAATCAAAATCCCAACAGTTTGAAAACACATATGCTTAGCAGCCAGGACTGCTGCTGTACTAAGCTGTACTAGACAGACCGGTGGAAGTTGTATCTAGATGGTAGTAGGCTGAGCTAAGTGATTTGATTATTTTTGCCTCTTATAATTACTGTAAATCCACAATTACTAGGGGGGTTACCACAGTTCACAAATAAAGCCAACATTGCATATTGTGGGATTACCAAAGCCATTTTTTCCCCAGAACTCTGCCCCCTTTCCACCCGCTTTTTAATTCACTTATTTTTTGCCACACCGTAAAGCTGAATATACACAAATTAAATGTGCGTAAGTTGTGGGCTTCCTGTACTTAAAAGAGTACAGGAACAAAACAATAAATTACCTCAAAACCACCAATATCCATGAACCGCAAACATAACCTCAACTAATACTAGTTTGCCATTTGGTAGAAACATTTAACAACTTTGGAACAATCCTGGTTTGCCAGTTAGGACGCGATGTCTGCTCTCCTAGCATTTCCTCCCCAAAGCACCTTTTGCTCTGTATCTTACAAAATAGACTCAAAGCAGGATTGGAAGGGAGGAAAACCCACCCCAAAACAGGCTGGATGTTGAAGCCTGGAGGTCTGCATATAGATTCAGGGTGAAGATGGAGACTCTGACTAGGTCAGGTATTAGGTTATAACTAGGATTTTGGGGGAAGCAGCAGAGGTAGATACCTACTTCTGAAAGCATTAGGCTTTAAACCTGTCGCCTTCTAGATGCTTTTGGACTCCTGACCTCCAGGAGTCTACTTCAGAGATTTCCAAACTTTTCAGGTTGGGAACACGCTTTTTAGACATGCATCATTTCGCAACACAGTAATTCAGTTTTACTAGCAAACCAGAGGTTAAACTAACCCCTTTCCAGCCCCGGGACAAACATGGGGAGCATTCACACGACACACCTACACACGGCGGCCAACGCACTGATGTGTCACAACACACAGTTTGGAAAGATCTGGTCTACTTTAATATTTAACTTATTTTATCTTTTATTATTATGCTGCTATCTGTTTCTTGAGATTATATTGTTGCTATTATTCTGTATTTTTATCTTTCATTGATTTATTTAAGGTTTTTATTAACACTTTTCAGGCAATCCTCAGTGTAGCTTACATTAAAAAAACCTCTTGTGTCAATAAAAATGTATCTTTATGTATCATTATTTAATAATAACAATAGTATTTCAGAGTTCAAAGCATTTCTTTATTGTCTTGGTTCCTCCTTGCAAAGGTTGGCTGATATTTATGTTTCTATTTATTCCAATTATTCATTAAATTTCTATCCCACCATTCCTCCCAAAGGCCCTAGGGTGACAAACAACAAAGCTGCAAAACTATAAAAATAAAAATATTTAAAACATCGATAACAGCTAAAAACATGTTAAATATACTAAGAACTGGGTAAAACAGAATCCTGGCTCAAGATGTTACTTTATATCAGACTGATGGGAAATGGTGAGGTATGAACCAAACTTCTTCTCAAGTAAACCTATAATTCTATAATCCATTCAAATATATTCAGGGCTATATGTTTAAGGATGGAAACCAGAGTGAGCGAAAGCAGGGGAAATATATCTTGGGAATACTTGATTTGATGTGAGGCAGTTGATTTGCTGTGGGCTGGAATATTATGCTGTTTGCTTTCACCTATGCCCAACTTGTATTTTTGTAAATATATCCAAATATTACCAACTGCCACCAGTCTCCAGTGATGTATCCTTCCTGTTGGAGCTGAACTCAGAAAAGCACCGTCCCTGAAATTTATTGCCATTTGGAATGCGGAACCTATAACACTAATGTGTGAAGGGAAAAAAAACTACAGGAAACCGAAAAAAGAAAAAAGAAAGAATGTGAAGGATGTCCCACATTCTATTTTGCGCTATACTTAATAAAGATATGCCAATCCAACCAACATGTGTTTTTTTGTTTCATTCCCCTTGATATTTTTAGTTTAGTAGTTAATTTTTCTATCAGCACCAATTGCCAATCTTTTAAATAAATGTCATAACCTATATACCGTACTTTTCCGTGTATAAGACTAGTGGTTTTTTTACTTTAAAAGAAGGTCAAAAATCTGGGGGCATCTTATACACGGATAGTGCATATGCCCATTTTCTAAATTTGGGGTCTCCAAAAGCAGGGGGCATCTTATACATGGGGGCGTCTTATACACAGAAAAATACGGTATATTTCAAATACATTTCAGTATCCAGCTATTACAAGCCATGATGCTAATAAAAGCTGGCCAATAAGATGCTTAAAATGCAGGTGCATGTTGTCCCCTATGTAAAGTTTAAATAAAGCCTCTGTATATATTTTCTTTCACAATGAACTCATTTAGTTAACAGAGTCTATGTGGGGTGTGAATCATCTCTCCACAGCAGTACTTTAAGCATGGCGTGGTCAGATGCCTCCTTGGACCTCTCTCTGCTATTTCCACCCTAGACACCAGACTGGAGGAAATCAGTATAAAATAGATTCTTGTGTGAACAGCATGCCTAGGAGAGGAAAATGTGTGATTATGCTCTCCATGCTGTAGGTGGCGCCAGGTGTCCACTATAAAGCATGTTCCTCAAAATGTTTAAGCCCAGTAAAAGGTAAAGCCGCTGCTTGTCCACCAGGTTTCTCTTACGCACAGCAACCCAGGCCTTGTGGGCGGGAAGGGGGGGTTGCAGTGATTTTTAGGAAGTCATTAGTTTGCACCAGGTGTCATATTGGGAAGACCCAGTTCTCTGAGTGCATGTTCTGGAAGCTGGGAAATAGGGGCAGTATAGGATTCCTTTTGGTGTACCGACCTCCCCACTGCACCAAGGATTCCCTGCCCGAGCTGCGTTAGGTCGTGGTGGATGTCCTCCTGGAGACACCTAGCTTGGTTGTCCTAGGGGATTTTAACATCCATGCCGACACGACCTTACAAGGGACTGCTCGGGACTTCGTGGAAAGCATGGCCTCCATGGGGCTGTCCCTGAGTAAGTCTGGCCCAACCCATAGCCGCGGACATGCCTTGGACCCGGTGTTCACCTCTATGGATGTTGGCGATCTGACACTAAGTAAAAGTGAAACTAAAGAAGTGCCATGGTCAGATCACTTCCTGGTGCAACTGGACTTCTCCATGACCCTTCCCCTCTGCAGGGAGGTGGGACCGATTTGGATGGTCCGCCCCCGCCACTTAATGGATCCAAATGGTTTCCAGAGAGTGGTAGGGGATGTTTTATCCCATGTTGATGGCCTTTCAGCTGATTCCCTGGTGGCCCACTGGAATGGGGAGTGTTCTCGAAGCTACTAGCATGAGTTTGACCAAACTGCAGGAGGCAGTGAAAGACAGGAGTGCCGGGCGTGCTCTGGTCAATGGGGTCACGAAGAGTTGGACACGACCAAATGACTAAACAACAACATTGACTGTTTGGCTCCAAAGCGCCCTCTCTGATTGCATGGAGCCCAGATAGCCCCGTGGTTTTCCACAGATCTAAGGGCAATGAAACAATTGCTGAGAAGGCTAGAGCGCTGGTGGCGGATAACGCATTCTGAAGCTGACCGTACACGGGTTAAAGCTCAATGTCGAGCCTACCAAGTAGTGGTAGTGACGGCAAAAAAGACTTTCTTCATCGCCTCTATTGCATCTGCAGAAAACAGCAGCAGGAGGCTCTTTCAGGTGGTTCGCAATTTAGTGGAACCACATGACCTCCTGCATTGATTTTGCAAAGTTTTTTGCAGATAAAGTCGCTCAGAATTGGGAAGAGGTAGACTCCACTGTGGGAGCAGGGCCGGGGCGGGAGAGTGCTAGAGTCCTGTCTAGTCAAGTTGCGTGGGGTCAATTCCAATCTGTTACGTCCGAGGATGTAGACAGGCTGCTTGGACGAGTGAAACCAACCACCTGTCTCCTTGATCCTTGCCCATCCTGGCTTATAAAGGCTTAAAGGCTGTCAAATGGCTGTTGACCTGAATTAGGGTTGTAAATTGAAGCACAGGTGACCCTGCAATAATTCTTTAACAAAGATGAGGCAACTGCCATCATCTGCTGGAGCCCCATGTGATTTGGATGAACCTGAAGAGGTGAATTGCATACTGTGCCCTTGATGTTTAAGCAAACAATTGGCGGGCCTCTTTATGGTGGGTTTCTTGTAAGTACAAGCACACCTGTTTTCTCCCTTTTTATAGCATTTAAAACTTTTGTTGTTGTTCAGTCGTGTCCAACTCTTCGTGACCCCATGGACCAGAGCACACCAGGCACTCCTGTCTTCCACTGCCTCCCGCAGTTTGGTCAAGCTCATGTTGGTAGCTTCGAGAACACTGTCCAACCGTCTCATCCTCTGTCATGCCCTTCTCCTTGTGCCCTCCATCTTTCTCAACATCGGGGTCTTTTCCAGGGAGTCTTCTCTTCTCATGAGGTGGCCAAAGTCTTGGAGCCTCAGATTCAGGACCTGTCCTTCCAGTGAGCATTCAGGGCTGATTTCCTTAAGAAATTAAAGGAAATTTCCTTAAGAAATTAAAGAAAAAGAAATTTCCTTTAAAACTTTACATCATTCAAAATAGTGCCCCAACCCCACAAACAAAGAGTTTATTTCAAATCAGTACCCACCCCACCATATTTGCCTCATATCAGATGGTAGCAACCTTAGCAAAGAGACTGTATATATCACAGAACTGTGTATTCAATAAATAATAGTAGAAACACAGTTATTGGTCAGTTTCACAGGGGTGTTTCTAAGGAAGAACCAAGGCAATAAATGAAGTGCTTTGAACACTGAAACGCTACTGTTGTTATGAAATAAGTAGATAATTATCAGACTGCCTTACAGGGTTATTCGCCAGGATGAGTCAAGAAAAATGCGTAATAGCTTGCCTGAGCCACAGCTGCTTCATCTAGCTCCTGTTCCTGGAGACCAACAAGACCTGTGATGAAGGGAGTGAGGAGTACGCAGCTGGGTGAGCAACTGACCACCCAAGTGCCAGCAAATGTGGGACTGAGGTGGGATGAAAGGCAGAGGGAACAGCCACAGTGACCTAACTAGAATTAGAATTTTATAGGAAGGAGTTGTTTGTTCCTATACTTTATATGCCGTCCTTCAGTGCAAGTATTTCCAGGGTGGATTACAGCAAAAAAAGTGGGGAAGGCAGAGCTGCCCATCATCTCCCAGTGGTCCAGCTGGGGTGTTACCCCTCTTGCACTGCCCCCACAGGACTACTCAAGAACCATCTTGCACTATGTAGGCCAGTGCTGGGGAGATGCAGCGGTAAACAATTTTTTTTTTTAATTCTCTTGGAGCTTGGTTCAATGGCTTTATTACATAATTTTTATTGATACTTGTCAGAGTGGTTGTCGGGAGCAAGTCAGCAATAACTCGCAGAGTGCCAGTGATCTGTGCTTTCTGAATCACAACCAAAACCAAACAATAGACTTTAAACTTTAATAACCTTCCCACCCACAAAAAAAATAGGCCACTGGGCAATAACTTAATTGGGACCGTCAAAAATGTTGTAAAATGATGTGCAAGGTTTTGAGTTCTGCAAAACTCTTCATCAGGTTTGATGGTACACAAGCAGGGTTGGAAGGGATCAGACCCACCCTCCCCCACCCCCAGAAAGAACTAGGCTGGATGCTGAACTCTTGAGGTCTGGATATAGACTCAATTTGAAGATGGAGATTGCAGATTAGATCAGGTAGCAGCTTATACCTGGCATAAAAGCAGCAATGGCTGACTCCCATATTTGAAAACGTTAAGCCTTGCTGCTATCCAGATCTGTCTTATGTATTAAGCCAGGTTTGGGGAAGTTGTGGCCCCCCCAGATGCTGTAAGACTCCCAACCCCCAAGAGTCCACAGGCAGCACAATGAATGGTCAAGGATGATGGGAGCTGTCATCCAGCAACAGGGCCACAGGCACCTCATCCCTGCCTTAAATGATACACATCTCCTTTAGGCAGAAAGCAGTTGTAAAGAGGAGAACAGATGTCTACATCATCAAAGCCGGTAATTAGATTTAGGTGGTGTATGGAGGGTGAAACAGTCAAATTGCAGCCAAATTGTATAGTGTTACTTAGTGATTGTTAGCTAAAGAGCACAGTTCATCTTACGTGGGATCCAGTTTAGAATAGAGATGACGACAACAACAACAACAACAACAACAACAACAACAACAACAACAATTTATTTATACCCTGCCTTTATACCCTGCCCTTCCCGGTTCAGAAAACCGGGCTCAGGGCAGCTAAAAACAAATTACTTAATTGTAATACAACATAGAAGCAACATAAAATGCAGTAGAAAAGCATGAATAACAATAAAATTCAAAGTTCAAAAATCAATTTGGGGGAAATCCATCCAATAAACATTAGATTGGACTAGCTGGCTAAATAAGTCCGACTCGGGCCAGCGAGGAGGCCAGGAGAGTATTAGCTGTGGGGTCCCAGAGTGGGTAATCTTCATAAAAGGGGAGGGGGAAGGAAGGGAAGGGAAGGGAAGGGAAATAAAAGAACAGGCTGAATTCAAATTAAAGGCCAGGCGGAATAGATCTGTCTTACAGGCGCAGAGAAAGGAGGTTAAATCCTGTAGGGCCCTAGTCTCATGGGACAGAGCATTCCACCAGGTCGGAGCCATCACTGAAAAGGCCCTGGCCCTGGTGGAGGATGCAGAACCAGTGGCTCTCCAGATGTTGTACCACAACTTCCATCACCCCATACTGTTTCGGTATTCAATAAATAATAGTAGAAACACAGTAATTGGTCAGTCTCACAGGGGTGTTTCTAAGGAAGAACCAAGGCAATAAATGAAGTGCTTTGAACACTGAAACGCTACTGCTGTTATGAAATAAGTAGATAATTATCAGACTGCCTTACGGGGTTATTCGCCAGGATGAGTCAAGAAAAATGCGTAATAGCTTGCCTGAGCCACAGCTGCTTCATCTAGCTCCTGTTGCTGGAGACCAACAAGACCTGTGATGAAGGGAGTGAGGAGTACGCAGCTGGGTGGGCAACTGACCACCCAAGTGCCAGCAAATGTGGGACTGAGGTGGGATGAAAGGCAGAGGGAACAGCCACAGTGACCTAACTAGAATTAGAATTTTATAGGAAGGAGTTGTTTGTTCCTATACTTTATATGCCGTCCTTCAGTGCAAGTATTTCCAGGGGGGATTACAGCAAAAAAAGTGGGGAAGGCAGAGTTGCCCATCATCTCCCAGTGGTCCAGCTGGGGTGTTACCCCTCTTGCACTGCCCCCACAGGACTACTCAAGAACCATCTTGCACTAAGTAGGCCAGTGCTGGGGAGATGCAGCTGTACACAATTTTTTTTTATTCTCTTGGAGCTTGGTTCAATGGCTTTATTACATAATTTTTATTGATACTTGTCAGAGTGGTTGTCAGGAGCAAGTCAGCAATAACTCGCAGAGTGCCAGTGAAGCTAACTCTCTTTATTCAAAGAAACAAAACAGCTCAGGAGGCCAGGCCCAGTGAGCACAGCAACTCTTCCCAGTAGATCTTGCCCCAATGAGGCAGTTGTGAGCCCCGCCTCCCCACAGCTCTCTAAGTCTGCTCCCTCAGGTCCTTCGCAAGCAATCTGAGACTCTGACACCTTGTCTGTCTTTGCTCCTCCCTCTTCATACCTCTCCTGGTTTTGGGAGACCAGGGAGGAAGGGAGCTGGTTGCAGCAAGGGGAGAGACCCCATGGCTCCTTCCCCAGTCTGCCTCATCTCTGCCTCTTGGCCCCTTCTCCTCTCCAGCCTCTGCTTCTGAACTGCTCTCTGCCACAGACTCTTCCTGCTCACTAAATGCTGTTGCCTCTCCAGGATCCAGCACCTACTCCTTCCAGTCTGCTCCCTCTTCTCCCTCTCATTGTCATCCCACCCCACCCTGGCTCTGAGCCTTCCTCCTTTGGGGGTTCCCCAGCCTCTCACCACTCCTCTGCATCCAGCCAGTCTATAACAATCTTTAAGACTTTTGTGTAAACCACTCCTAGCTTTAAGGGCTCCTGAGACAATTTACAAACCTGGTCCTTCAAGGAAGTGTAATCCCTTGCAGAACAGGATGTGTACCTAGTTTCTGGATAGGAGAACCATTCACCCAAATCACTTCCGTCTCATCAGGATTCAGCCTCATTTTACTGGCTCCCATCCAGTTCATCACTGCCTCCTTCTGATGGAATGGAGAGATAAGAGCTGCGTGTCTTCAGCATACAGTTGACACCACACTCTAAATCCCCAAACAACCGCTCCCAATGGTTTCATATAGATGTTAAATTGAAAGGAGACAGAATGGACCCTTGCGGGACCCCACAGTCCAAAAGCCATGGAGCCAAGCAACAATCTCCTAGTATTACTTCCTGGTACTGACCCTGCAGGTAGGAATGAAACCATTGCAGTACAGTACTTTCAGGATTGCATTCCCTTTGTCTCTCTCCCAAGAGAGGTCATCGGTCAGAGTAACCAAGACTGATCTGCTGCCAGAACTAGGTCTGAAACCAGACTGGGATGGAGCTAGATAATCAACATCCTACAGGCATACCTGCAGCTGGGTGGCCACCACCCGCTTGATCACCTTGCTGAGGAAAGGAATATTAGAGAGCAGACAGTAGTTCTCAAAAACCTCTGGATGCTGGGAAGACCCTCTTCAAAGTGGTAGCTACGGCCTCACTGTGCAAGGATCCTGTTCACACCTGTAATTCCCTGATGCTCCAGAGACTTTCAATAAACCTGAAACCATTGTGGCATCAAGTTCAGCATGGGTTCAGGTGATTTTACCCTAAAAGTGATTCACAGGTTTCTCCCAGCAGGCTATTGACTGTCAATGATACCACACCGATCTGGACCAGCCGGTTTACCACTCTAAAGAGCTCTGCTGGGAATTCATGCACACACATTGTCAGCATTGGAATTTCATTCTTGTGCCAAGTCTTCATGAGTGATATTTGACTCATTATGTCATTAACACTTAGCCAAGAAACAGACCCTTTCCTTAGAGAGTAGAACTCATGAGGTAAGTGTCATCTTTTCTGACCTAAGAGTTCCTCGGAAAAGACTCATATCCCCACCTCGAGGAAAATGCTAAGAAGGAAGGATTACCAGTTATAAAGGATAAAAACAATGCCTTTGTTCCTTTCCCTGGCTGCCAAGATCACTACCTCTAGTGTGGTTAGCTGTGCAATAGCTTGTTCCTTAATTTTAGTATGAGCAAGAAACTCATGCACCTGCTTCCTGTCAAGTCAAGTGATGAGTGACTCTCCTAATGCAGGGTGAAATTCCTATTCACTAATAACACATTAACGAAATGCTAATAGGATAATCAATAGCAGCTGTATAAACCAGAAACCAAAATGAGTACTGTATTAAAAGTCAAAAGTCCTTCATGCCACACTCCAAAGAGGAGAAAGTGTTCAATAAATGGGGTGATACCCACATATTAGTTCTTCTCGGTTGTGGTCAGAGTCAGACCCTTCCCTCAGTTGGTAAGGACACCTGGAGGAAGACCTCCAAGAGGATCACAAGACAAGGGCAGTTTAATATGAGGGGAAGACATTCCTACAAGACAGATCCCAAGCCATGTAGAGCTTTGAAGGGAAACATCAGCTCTGAACTGCACTCGGGGAAACCAGTGCAGTTCTTGAACAAGGGGGCAACAGTTTCTCAGTGCAAGGTACTAGTTAGCAGCAATCTAGCTGCTGTATTTTGCACTAAAAGCAGTTTCCAAACTGCTGTTTGGAAGGCACCGTAGTCTTCAAAAGGTAGCCCCACAAACAGCACATTACAGTGGTACCTCGGGTTACAGACGCTTCAGGTTACAGATGCTTCAGGTTACAGACTCCGCTAACCCAGAAATAGTACCTCGGGTTAAGAACTTTGCTTCAGGATAAGAACAGAAATTGTGCTGTGGCAGCGTGGCGGCAGCGGGAGGCCCCATTAGCTAAAGTGGTACCTCAGGTTAAGAACAGTTTCAGGTTAAGAACAGACCTCCAGAACGAATTAAGTTCTTAACCCAAGGTACCACTGTACAGTAGTCTGTTGAGGAAGGTTCTCTCTGCCCAGAGATGCTGTATTTGTAGGTTTGAAGAAGTTGAACATAACCCTCATTTTCTATTCTGTTTTCAAGCAACCAAAATCCAAGTCCCCAAGTCACTTTCTCATTGGTCTGCCACTGGGCAAATAAAGAAACAAATACCTTGATTCTGCCACAAATAATAGGGTGATTACTGAAAAAGTAGCTTATTTTGCTTGTGTGAAGAAAAGCTACACCTTACCAAGATATTACTAATGTTACATGAACTATCCAAATAAATCGTTTTAATTTGTGTATGATGGTTACTTTTATTAAGACCTAAGAACTTCCTGACAGTAAGAGCTGTTTGACAGTGGAATTTGCTGCCAAGGAGTGTGGTGGAGTCTCCTTCTTTGGAGGTCTTTAAGCAGAGGCTTGACAACCATATGTCAGGAGTGCTCTGATGGTGTTTCCTGCTTGGCAGGGGGTTGGACTCGATGGCCCTTGTGGTCTATTCCAACTCTATGATTCTATTCTATGGTGACAACAATAAATTACTGGCTTTTATGAACTGATAATTGTTTACTTTCTGTGAATCTACAGCCAAGCAAACTTCTCACCAAGCAACCTGGTGTAATCCAAGTTTCCTTTCATTATGTTGAAAGCCACTGCTCATATTGTGTCATGGTTAGCCACATCCCATTTAATATATAGTCTGTGAGATTCAGAGCCAAGAGTCAGTGTCTGGGGTTATTCAAGCTCCCTAAATCTGTGGCAAGCCTTCAGGTAAAGGATCCAAACAAGTCCATGCTCGTGTTGGTTTTTTTTCCAGGTAAGGTGCATTCTTTTTTAAGGCAAAAAAGAAGAGGGTGGGATTAACTTGCTTATCTAGAGATGATTTATGCACCTGCATAAATGTTATGGATCAGGGAATGCAGCACAGTCCCAAGCCACAAGAATTCCTACGTTGTCTAGCTTGGCTTTAGCCTCATGAATCTTCAGACCATATCCAAGGATTTCTATCCAGCATGACCATCATGTTTGTGGCTAATGGGAGTTGTACTACAAAACATCTGGAAGGACACAGATTAAGAAAGGCTGATCTGGGTGCTGCATTACCAGGGTGCTACTTGTTCCCAACTGCACCTCACCCATTGACCACAGGGGACAGTCAGGATCATAAATGCCAAAGAGATAATAGAATCACAGAACTGTAGAGTTGGAAGGGACCTTGAGGATCATCTAGTCCAACCCCCTGCAATAGCAGGAATATGTAGCTGTCCCATACAGGGATCAAGCCTGCAAGCTTGGCACCATGCTCTTACCCACTGAGCTATACAGATAATGCTTAAGTATCCTGGCTTTAACCAGCACCTTTTAAATGAGCCTGGAGATGAATGGGGAGACATCTAGGTATGGTGGGAATTGCCAGCATCCCAGTGTGATTTAAGCAGTATGGCCCACCACCACTTACCCTTCCTTTAAGCTAGTGCCCTGCCCAAAAATGTATTTATTCTATGTATTTCTTTTTTGACAGAGTTGAGCAGCTGCTGAAGTTGAGACGCTTTGCCACAGAGATGAATGATCCAGAGCACCAAGCACTGATGAGAGACCACGAAGGTGCATCATTATTAGTAAATCAGTTTTCTGCACTTTCCCCTCTCAGCCGCTCGGTCCACAGGGTTCTGGTAGCACTGGGCCTTTGTGGCCACTTCAGGAATGGGCCATGCTGTATTATTTTACTGTTGTTAGCCGCTCTAAGCCCGGCTTCGGCTGGGGAGGGCGGGATATAAATAAAATTTTATTTATTTATTTATTTATGAATGATGTGCCTTTACCCACAAACTACTGTGCTATTGCATGTTGGCACAGAGTGAGCTAAGCAGAGCAGGGGGCTATTTCAGCCCATCTCACCTCCCTCTTAGCTTCTTCAGATCTTTATGGTACGTGTGCCTCTGAGGAAGCCTTGTGGAGGAAAGAGAAATGACGTGTGGCAGCAGTGGTGGTATGAGTCTGTAGCCAGGCTGCTTTTGTTGTTGTTGTTTAGTCGTGTCCGACTCTTCGTGACCCCATGGACCAGAGCATGCCAGGCACTCCTGTCTTCCACTGCCTCCTGCAGTTTGGTCAAACTCATGCTGGTAGCTTTGAGAACACTATCCAACCATCTCGTCCTCCGTCGTCCCCTTCTCCTTGTGCCCTCCATCTTTCCCAACATCAGGGTCTTTTCCAGGGAGTCTTCTCTTCTCATGAGGTGGCCAAAGTATTGGAGTCTCAGCTACAGGATCTGTCCTTCCAGTGAGCACTCAGGGCTGATTTCCTTCAGAATGGATAGGTTTGATCTTCTTGCAGTCCATGGGACTCTCAAGAGTCTCCTCCAGCACCAGAATTCAAAAGCATCAATTCTTCGGCGATCAGCCTTCTTTATGGTCCAGCTCTCACTTCCATACATCACTACTGGGAAAACGGTAGCTTTAACTATACGGACCTTTGTTGGCAAGGTGATGTCTCTGCTTTTTAAGATGCTTAAGTTTCATGCTTAAGCCAGTCAGTGCTACATCTTCCCCGTGGCCCCTGAAGCAGGAGGTTCAACCCCATCTCATTCAGCAGTGGTCCCAGCACAAGGGGCAGGCGGTTAATGATGCCCCTCCCTGATCACCTTTGTTCAGATTGCTACTTTTGCTTTGATAGCGGAATCATCATAGTTCACTGTTGTCACCCAAGGTGTTTTCATGGCTAAGTGCGACATTAAGTCAGCCTTCTGCCTTCTGCAAATCCACTGTTTCATCACCACAATGGGAAGTTCCTCATTAAATAGCAGTTTGGGGCTGTTACAAATCGTGCCTTGACATGGCTGGGGGTGGATGTGACCTGTTCTGGTGCACAATCCTTTTGCATGGCTGCTGCATATACTACTGCTGGCGCTTTGGGTTTTGGCAGCAAGGATATACAGGCCATGGTGGACTTGACATTTGGAGCTTTCCAGCCTTATGTTAGGCCATCTAAGGGCCCACATTGGTTACGGTTCCACCTGACGTGCAGCTCACAGAGCTTACTGGTGTCCACAGCATGGCGTTTTGGGTCAGTCAGAGGGTGTAGAAAACTGCTGAGTTTGAGTTCAGTCTCTGACCTTCAGTGCACTGGACGGGTAGGCGTTGTATGAGGTGTGATTGCCTCTTGCCAACATGGTTTGACCCTGTGCTGCTGCAGCACACTTCTCAGATCCTTGTCATTCATGTGGGTGCAACAATTTGGGCTTGCTAAAAGGCAAAACCCTTGTCACCCAAGCCTGCCTTTAACTTCTCCTGTGGCGTGCCTCTTTATTTCACGCCTGTGGTTGCAATAGGAGGTGCCGACTGCAGCTACTATCCACCTGGTTTTTTAAAAAATAATATCTTTTTGCTTTCTTTCCTGTAAAATGGATTGTGATTGCACAGTTGAAACCCACGAAGCCCTTTACTGCAAAGCCCTGGCAAAGACTCTACAAGAGATTGACCCACCAGTGACAGTGGGATTCTATGCACCATGGGGAAGAAACAAAAGAAGACTCTTAGATGAAATTGAAAGTAAGTACCCCCAATTCCCATGGGAAAAGAAAAGCCCAGATAAGGAGACAAAATGTAAGGAGTGTGGAATAAACTGGGGCCAGGAGAAATCAATATTAAGTAATAACGGGTACAGATTAATATAAATGGTGTGCTTCTGCTTTCTTTTACAGGCCACATGCCCACGGAGGGAGAGGAAGGTGGAAGAAAGTATTCCCTGTTTTCACTCATTTGGCATATGATTCTATGTTACCCTGCTTCTGGTTCAGAAGAATACAAAGGTACCCAGTACATCTTCATCCATTTCGATGCCTGGGAGTATGTGGGATGTGACCACATCTGGGCTGGCATTCTTACAGCGCTGCTTGATGGAATCGAAGGAAAAAACAAAGCACTTTTTACAACATTTATGATCCTTGATGGGCAATCTCTGAAAAAAACTAAGAGAAGGAAATGGGTTTTTAAAGGATGGGGGAAGTTCTTCATTCCTGTTATAATAGGTTTGATTCTTATTTTATTAGCAGTTAGCATGTTGATAAAGGAAGATAATTTAAAGTCGCTCTTTGGATCCACTGCTTTAGTAGGGGCTATTCTGTTTATCGCTCCTTTCATACACGTAATGACAAAGTTCTACTACACACTGAAAAAGAAGCTTCAGATAGAAATTGACAGAAATACCCTCAGTGCCAAGATGGGCTTCATGAACTTTGTGAAAGAAGAAGTGGAAACCATAGCTAATTTCCTCCAGTTCCTGGGATGGATAGAGAATCGAAAGATCCTGGTGGTCCTGAAGATCATGAATTTGGACAGGTGCACACAGGACAAAGTGGTGGATGTTCTGGATGCAATAAACATACTTCTTTCCAACAAAGATGCCCCATTTATCTCCATCTTGGCTGCCGATCCAAGCATCCTTGTGGATTGTATTCAGAAAGAAAAGAAAAACACAAATGGCTACTTGTACTTAAACCGAATTGTGTCCTTGCCCTTCTCCCTGCCGCATATGACTCCCAAGGACAAATTAAGGCTGTTTAATGAGATCCTGAAAGTGAATTATGAGAATCCAGCTGCATGCTCTTGTGAAGAAAACAACATCAAGATCACGGTGGTAGGTTTAGGAGACCCCAGCTGTAGCGAAAAGTTAAGTATTTGTAAGCACCTGATGAATAATGAATACATTCCAGGGAATTCTGCGCAACTGAAGAGGGTGGTGAACACAGTCCTGACCATCTTGTCCATCACCAAGATGGAATCGAAGGCTCCTTGGAAATATGAGGAAAAAATTGACATCAGAGAGGTGATAGACTGGGTTGTTCTTTGCAACGGCTGGCCTTGCCGCCTGAGCTGGATTTTGCAATGTCTGGATGATGCCCGATACCGAAGAAAGCTTGAGGAAAGCCAGAGGAGGGAAGCAGATAGACAAGGAAGAAATCTGCTATGGAGGGAGACAGAGGAAGATGGCAAAACATTACTGGAGATTTATGATGACCATGAGCCAGCACTGGCTAAGATTAAGAATGATATCCAAAAACTTCTGGAACTTGATGGAGATCCAGATCTGTTCAGAAGCTTCCTGGTCACCAGGTCCCATATCACAGCAAAGTGGGCCAGATATTTGGCAAATTACCTGATCAGTTTGGATCTCTCTTTGAAAAGGCCGTTTGAGTTGCTACGGGGCCTGAACAGCATAACAGCAGAGGAAGAAAAAGCAGAGAAAGAAACAGTAGACGAAAAGGCAGCAAGTCACCATCCATTGGGGGGAGAAAGACTTTGTGCTGGCAATCACGCAATGTCTGTTCCCACCTGCCTTGCCCGACGCCCCACCTCTAGGAGTATTCTTCATAAGGAAGCTGTTCTGAGAGGAAGAAATGTGAGGGGGGAAAGACTCTGTGCTGGCCATGAGGCAATGGCTTTTTCCACCCGCCTTACCCGACGCCCCAGCCCTAGAAGTCTCCTTCATATGGGAGGTGTTTTCAGAGGAAGAATTATGAGGGGGGAGAGACTTTGTGCTGGGCATCAGTCAAAGGCTTTTTCCACCCGCCTTGCCCGACACCCCAGCCCTAGGAGTCTCCTTCATAAAGGAGCTGTTTCCGAAGGAAGAATTATGAGGGGGGAGAGACTTTGTGCTGGCCATCAGACAATGAATTTTCCCACCTGCCTTGCCCCACCCTCCCGTCTTTCCCAGACCGTGACTTTAAGAAAAGCAGAAACATCTGAGATGAGAGAAGATGAGTTCAGAAATATTTTTTTAAAATGAGTTGTTTCTCAACTTGATCCTTTTACAAGGTTTTGTATGTATTGTGGTATTTTATTCATTGTGAATTGCTGTTACTTTTACTGATTATGGTTTAGTAATTATTTATTGTAATTGTTGAGAGTGAATTTCTGTTTAATTATTATTTGCTGATACATAATGTTATTGTATATGTAATGGATTATTGAATGTTACTTTATTTGATATAAATTGTTTATTTTAAAGATATATTTTTATGATGACTTTTTTGTATTGGATCAAATTGATATAAGGTGTGTGTTATCTTTGTTGTATATTTTGTTGTTCCTTCAGCTTGTAAACAGCCTTATGTATGTTGTTGTTGTTTAGTCATTTAGTCGTGTCCGACTCTTCGTGACCCCATGGACCAGAGCACGCCAGGCACCTCTGTCCTCCACTACCTCCCGCAGTTTGGTCAAACTCATACTGGTAACCTCGAAAACACTATCAACTAACCAGCCTTATGTATACTAATATAGAAAGGCGGTATACAAATTAAAAGTGAAATGAAATCAAGAACAGTGTCACTACAGCAAGCCACAACCCAAACAGTTTGAAAATGCATATGGCTACAGGTGTGAGACAGCCTTCTGCAGTTGTGCTGGTCGAGGCTGATGGGAGTTGTAGTGCAAGACATCTGGAGGGCACCAGGTTGAGGAAGGCAGGGCTTAGAGAGTCGAAGGACTCTTCCACTTCTCATTTCTCAAAAGGGTTAAAAGCAGTGCTATTTTTCTAGAAAAAGAGATGCCGGAACTCACCATGAACACCTCCACTTAGAATGGCAATGGCGTCTACCTGAGGGGTGTCAGAACTGAGGGGTGTCAGAACTGAGTTCTAGTGAGTTCCAGGGCTGATAAAAAGCCCTAGTTAAAAGAACCAAACACAAAAATACCCCAGAACCACCAATATCCATGACCCAGAAATTAAACCTCAACCAATACTAGCTAGACATTTGGTAGACAATTTTAACAACCCTGGATCAATACTGGTTTACCAATTAGGATGTTAAGTCAACTCTCACATCATTATATCTCAAATGCTCCTATCTCTGTGTTTCTTACACAGGAGGCTGTCAAAGAAGGCATTAAAAAGCAACAAGACAAATACTTTTAACATGCATTGTTTTAAATCAGTAGTTAATATACCGAAATGGCAGAGCTTGAAACTCAGATGGGAATCTCCCCCACCAAACCCTGAAATGGCACTGCTGCATGTGTATCACTGGAAAAGGAAACACTGTGAAAATTAGGGGGTCTGTTGTCTTTTCGGGACCTACCTGAAGACCCTCTTGTCAATAAGCTATTTCCCAGTCTGCATTTGTATTGGGGTTGTTTTTGGATATTTTAATTCTTATTTGTTTGCCGTCCTGGGCTCTTCTCAACTGGGCAGGAGGAGGGTGTTCTAAAAGTGGGAGATATTGACAACAGCACATGGTCAGATCATTTTCTGTTGAGATTTATGTAGGTATAGTTAAGGCAACATTTCAGCACCTGTGTTTTTGTTTAGGCAAGCCTACTTAGATATATGGATGGTGATGTATTTTAATTTATTTTACTGTTAATCTTTCAATTCATTTTAATTACTGTTTTTAACTGTTGTTTACGATAATTTTAATATTTCTTGTAAGCACCTTAAAAGCGTCAATACAATAAAGTGGTATATACATTTTATTAAATAAACCAACAAGTGCTGGTGTGTGTGTGTGTGTGTATTGAAGTATTCATATTTAACTATAAATGTCATGGAACATAATGTTGGTGAATTTGCTCTCTGATTTCCAGGATTAGTAAAAGAGTGTTATGGGCTAGAATTGATATCTGGACCCAGCCCAATACACTTTGATGTTTGAAGCAGGTTATTAGCAGTGTTGAACATGCCAGAACACAGTTCCACCACCTTTTTTGGAGGGGAGGAGACAGGGCGGCTCTCGGACCTGTCAGAACATTGCGCCTCCTTCCCTAAGCTGGGCAAACGTTTTCTGAGCTTAGGGAAGGAGGCGTGAGGCTCTGACAGGATCCTGGAGCCCTGCTGCCTCCTTTCCAAAACTGGGAGGGCTTTAGGCAGGATGGCTCTTGGACCCCCTCAAAGCATCGTGCCTCCTCTAAGCTGTGCAAATACTTCCCAGGATTGAGGTAGGAGCTGCAAGCCTGTGCCCCAGCAGAATGTCGGATGGTATGACCCTGTGGTGAAAATAAGCATGCAGAGTCAGGTACTGAGAGTGCAGAAAAAGTTGTGGTATTGCCGCAAGTCATTATCATGCACCGTGTAATAACTATATACCAAGATCATAATGAAGTTTCAGTAGAACATGCATTTGTTTAACATATAATTGTTTCTCCTGGCCTCAGGGAAAATTTGTGCCCAGAGAGTACTGGCACCTTTTTTTTTGCAGAAACAAAGCACTGCCTATAAGATCCCCACCCCTCACCCCATTCCCATGTATAAATTCTGGCAGTTAAATCTGACTTCAGCTCCGGCAATGGGTCAGCATTCCCCACTGCATCCAAGGGCAGCAGGCTAACTTAGTGAGTGCAGAAGAGGGCATGTGGCCCTCCAACTAACAGGAAGAGCTGGAGGGGCTGGCCCTGCTTTACTCCCACCCGCAGCACATGCCACCTGAAGCAGTTGCCTCACTCGGCCAGATGATAGGGCAATAATAGAAATGGTGGGAATATGAAAATCATTTCAAAAGAGATTACACATGCCTTTTCTGACTGCTTCACCCCTATCCAGCACCTATGGGTGAGGCTCGAGATCTGTGTGTGCAGAGGACAACAGAAGCATTTTGGGAGAGGCAGAGAGGCACAGAGAGAAACAGAAGGAAAAGAAATAATAATATTAATTTATTATTTATACCCCACCCATCTGGCGGGGTTTTCCCAGCTACTCTGGGCGGCTCCCAACTGAATATTAAAACACAGCATTAAACATTAAAAACTTCCCTAAACAGGGCTGCCTTCAGATGTCTTTTAAAAGTAAGATAGTTGCTTATTGCCTTGAAGGGAGGGTGTTCCACAGGGTGGGCACCACTACCGAGAAGGCCCTCTGCCTGGTTTCCTGTAACCTCACTTCTCACAGTTTGGGCGATTATATCTTGGGGAGTGCTGGATCCAGGGAATTTGATTGTGAGGTAGTAAATTTACTGTGGGAAAGAACACTGTGCTGTTTGCCTCTTCCTGTGCTCATCTTGTATAATTGTGCATAAATACAAACATTGCAAACTCACATAAGCATCCAGTGATCTCTCTCTCCTTCCAGGAAAGCAGCACCCCTGAAACCTCTTGCCATTTCGGGAAGTGGGGCACCTGTAAAAATAATGTGTGAAACTCTGCAAATTGGTACAATTTATATTTGAAACTCTATGATTTATTTTTTAATGGAGACACAATTTAGGTTTTCTTTCCCAATGTAGAAGAGAAAGGTGCCCTGGTTCTCTGGAGGGACAGGAAACGGGGAGCAAAAAACATATTTGGTGTTAAGAAGGAAGTGGGGTCTTTGAATGGAGCCCAAATACATTTACAGTGGTACCTCGGGTTAAGAATTTAATTCGTTCTGGAGGTCGGTTCTTAACCTGAAACTGTTCTTAACCTGAGGTACCACTTTAGCTAATGGTACCACGCAATTTCTGTTCTCATCCTGAAGCAAAGTTCTTAACCCGAGGTAGTATTTCTGGGTTAGTGGAGTCTGTAACCTGAGGTACTACTGTATATGGTACACTTGAGGTTTTCATAGAATCATAGAGTTGGAATAGACCACAAGGGTCATCGAGTCCAACCCCCTGCCAAGCAGGAAACACCATCAGAGCACTCCTGACATATGGTTGTCAAGCCTCTGCTTAAAGACCTCCAAAGACGGAGACTCCACCACACTCCTTGGCAGCAAATTCCACTGTCGAACAGCTCTTACTGTCAGGAAGTTCTTCCTAATGTTTAGGTGGAATCTTCTTTCTTGTAGTTTGGATCCATTGCTCCGTGTCCGCTTCTCTGGAGCAGCAGAAAACAACCTTTCTCCCTCCTCTATGTGACATCCTTTTATATATTTGAACATGGCTATCATATCACCCCTTAACCTCCTCTTCTCCAGGCTACACATGCCCAGCTCCCTTAGCCGTTCCTCATAAGGCATCGTTTCCAGGCCTTTGACCATTTTGGTTGCCCTCCTCTGGACACGTTCCAGTTTGTCAGTGTCCTTCTTAAACTGTGGTGCCCAGAACTGGACACAGTACTCCAGGTGAGGTCTGACCAGAGCAGAATACAGTGGCACTATTACTTCCCTTGATCTAGATGCTATACTCCTATTGATGCAGCCCAGAATTGCATTGGCTTTTTTAGCTGCCGCGTCACACTGTTGGCTCATGTCAAGTTTGTGGTCAACCAAGACTCCTAGATCCTTTTCACATGTACTGCTCTCAAGCCAGGTGTCCCCCATCTTGTATTTGTGCCTCTCATTTTTTTTGCCCAAGTACAATACTTTACATTTCTCCCCGTTAAAGTTCATCGGTTTTACCCCAAGCTGGGCAATATTTGCCACACAGATTGGTGACCTCAAGCGAATGCTCACCTGCTAACACTTCCTGTCATATATAAATTGCAGCGAGATGAGAGCGTTGGTGTCCATGGCTCAGGAGAAATGGGGCACTGGGAGCCTAGCAGGGTTTATGACAACCCTGCAGTGTGGTCCAATACTACAAATATTATCTTTGTGGTTTATGGCAGCCCTGTCATATCACTGTAAGATGGTCCACACTGAACATGGGTCTCGGACCTGGAAGCGAGCAGCTTATGACAGGCCTGAACTCTTAGCCCACTGTTCATATTTTCATATGGCAGATTGAGCGGAGCTTTGAAATTAAAACGTCTTCTTCCTTCCTTCCGCACGTCAGTCACACAAGCGAAGCTTTCCTCGGTCCTAAATGGTCCTAAAACTGGAACCTTGCAGACGTTTTCTGTCACTCAACCGCTTTTTTCTCTCTCTGTACAGTGTAACGTACTGTACTTGGCACGCCTGAGGTAAAGAACTACAATCCCCAGCATGCAACGGGGCAGCCCAGAGCTGAGGAAAGGGATTGCATCTCCCAGAATGCTCTCGGGAGACCAATCAGAAGGGTGAAGGTACCCCGTTGAATACCCGATGGGTCACGAAGGACCTATCCTGATAAGCAACGTACCCGCCTCACTTCATAACGACATGCGCCTCGACCAATCCCTCTCGAAATCTGCCCGCGGAGGGGCGGCGCTACCGAGGAGCGGCAGCCCACGCGGCCTATCAGCGCCAGCCCCGCCTTCCGCGCCCGACAGGGGCGGTCTCTCCGCACACCTTTCCCGAGGCAGCCGCCATGGCGCTGAGCGGGGGCTGGTGGAGCCGGGCCGTGGCGCGGGCGAGAGGGGCCGGCGGCCTGTTGAGGGGAGAGGCCTGGCCGTGGAAAGGGAGGGCGGCGAGGCCCAGCTCTGGGCGGGGCCCGGGACCTCCCGTCGTCTCGGAGCTGGACAAGGCAGACGCTTGGCTCCTCAGGAAAGCTCACGAGACCGGTGAGGGAAGGGCGGCGGGCGGGGCGGAGGGGGCTGAGTCGCGCGCAGGGAGGGGGCGGGGCCTGCGTAATGCCAACGGGGGCGGGGCTTCTGAAGGGGCGGGGCTTAAGGTCTGTTGCAGGAAGTAGACGGATAAAGAGGTTCCAGGGCGGGAACAGGGAGAATTAATGTGGGCCAAGAGTTACCTCTCAGGAGCTTGCTTTTAAAAATAACTCCATGTTTTAGATATTTTACATTGCATGTTTAACTTTAATATCCCCCAAGAATATTATATACATATATATGCTACTAGGCAGTACCTTTATCAATGTGCAACGTTACGAGTTCGGCAGAGATCATCATCAGGGTAGGTCAGGCATAGGCAAACTCCGGTCCTCCAGATGTTTGGGACTACAATTCCCAGCATCCCTGACCACTGGTCCTGTTAGCTAGGGATGATGGGAATTGTAGTCCCAAACATTTGGAGGGCCAGAGTTTGCCTATGCCTGGGGTAGGTGGTGCACAATGCAGAGCTGAAAGGGATCAGAAACACCCGCCTCCCTGTAGAAACAATTCTGTACTAACAGCAGTTTCCAAACTGCTTGCTGGAAGGTAGTCTTCAAAAGGTAGCCCCACAAACAGCACATTACAGTAGTGCCTTGAGTTACATATGCTTCAGGTTACAGACTCCGCTAACCCAGAAATAGTACCTCGGGTACCTTTGCTTCAGGATGAGAACAGAAATCGTGCGGCGGTGGTGCGGCAGCAGCAGGAGGCCCCATTAGCTAAAGTGGTGCTTCAGGTTAAGTACAGTTTCAGGTTAAGAACGGACCTCCGGAACGAATCAAGTACTTAACCCGAGGTACCACTGTACACTGGACATTGAGGTCTGCATATAGACTTAGTCAGAAGATGCAAGGCTGCAGGCTAGATCAGGTGTCAACCTATAGGTAGGATTCTAGGAAACAGCAGCAATGGCTAATCCCCACTTTTGAAAACATTAAGCTTTGTTGTTACCTCAGTCTGTCTCGTGCCAGGTGTGGGGTACCTGTGGCCCTTCAAATGTTGGTCCACAGCCATCATGGACAGTGATCAGCACTGATGGGAGTTGTAGTTGGAAGAACATCTGGAGGTCTGCATTATCTTCTTTAGTCAGACATCATTTGTGAAGAGAAGCATAGCTAGCTTTATATCAGCAAAGTTCGTGACTGATTTTATGTACAGTACTAGGCAAAACAGTCAATTGAAGCATTGCCTAGTGATTTTAACTAAATATCAAAGATCCTCTTATGTGGAACATGATTTAGAACAGGGATGCAGAACCTGTGGTCTTTCAGACATTGTAGGACTGTAACTCCCACCAACCTTTACCATTTCAGTATATAAAAGGTAAAGGTAAAGGTACCCCTGCCCGTACGGGCCAGTCTTGACAGACTCTAGGGTTGTGCGCCCATCTCACTCAAGAGGCCGGGGGCCAGCGCTGTCCGGAGACACTTCCGGGTCACGTGGCCAGCGTGACAAAGCTGCATCTGGCGAGCCAGAGCCGCACACGGAAACACCGTTTACCTTCCCGCCAGTAAGCGGTCCCTATTTATCTACTTGCACCCGGAGGTGCTTTCGAACTGCTAGGTTGGCAGGCGCTGGGACCGAGCAACGGGAGCGCACCCCGCCGCGGGGATTCGAACCACCGACCTTTCGATCGGCAAGCCCTAGGCGCTGAGGCTTTTACCCACAGCGCCACCCGCGTCCCTATTTCAGTATATAGGAAGTGCCTTTTCCTGGCTTAGACCATTGGCTGTTGTAGCTCTGAATCGTCAATTTTCTTGAATGGCACCTTCTCGCCAAGGGATCTCTCTGCACCACCTGCTTCTTCACCCTTTTAATTGTAGGTGGTCTCAGGACTGAACCTGGGGTCTTCCACTGGCACCTGTTTGATGGTTTGTTTCTTTGCCTGCCCCCTAGCTAAGACTTCATTACAGTATTGTTCAGGCTATTTAAGTACTTTTATCATTATGCTGTTTCTAGCTACTGCTTCAGATTTTGTTGATACTGTAATCTTGCACCTGGGTGGTGCTGTGGGTTAAACCACAGAGCCTAGGACTTGCCAATCAGAAGGTTGGCGGTTCGAATCCCCGCGATGGGGTGAGCTCCCGTTGCTTGGTCCCTGCTCCTGCGAACCTAGCAGTTTGAAAGCACGTCAAGTGCAAGTAAATAAATAGGTACCGCTCCGGCGGGAAGCTAAATGGCATTTCCGTGCGCTGCTCTGGTTCGCCTCCAGAAGCGGCTTAGTCATGCTGGCCACATGATCCGGAAGCTGTACTCCTGCTCCCTCGGCCAGTAAAGCGAGATGAGCGCCGCAACCCCAGAGTTGGTCACGACTGGACCTAATGGTCAGGGGTACCTTTTACCTTTAATCTTGCATTCTTTTATGTATTTAAGATGTTTATATGCCACTTTTCAGCCAGACCTTTCAGAGTGGTTTCAGTAAAATTCTAACATACCAATAAAAATTCTATAATATAACCAATTCACTCCAAGAGAATAATGTTCAATATGATTCTTGAGTGGTGATGGTTCTTGTTGTAGAGGAAACACCCAAACAGGACTACTGCTCGGTGTTTGGCAGCTCATTGGGCTCTTCTCTCTTCCCCACTTTTCTTTTGTTGTAAACCACCCTGGCATTGTTGGCATCGAGGGGTGGCATACATGGAGTAGGAACAAACAAATCCTTCCTATGAAACGTGAATGCTCATTAAATCACCATGGCTGTTTCCACTGCCTTTCAACCCACATTGCTTGTAGTTGGGCTGCCAGTTGCCCACCGAACTGCTTGCTCCTCCCTCCCTTTTCCCTCTCAGTGGGCAGAGAGGGAGGAGCCAGGCAAGCTGCAGCACAATGGTCTCAAGTCATCCTTACAAACAATATCACGAAGAATAACATAAAAACCAACTAAAGCGTTAACAGCTAAGAACATTTAAAGTTATTCAGAACTGAAACAACAGCAGCACTTTTCTATCTGTTTTTGAGTGTTCAGAACGCTTCATGAATACATGGTACCTTGGTTCCTGAACGGCTTGGCTCCCGAACAAGTCAGCTCCCAAATGCCGCAAACCCAGAAGTATGTGTTCCGGTTTGCGAAACGTTTTTTGGAAGCCAAATGTCCGTTTCGGCTGTTGGCATTGTTTCCGGGCCAATCAGAAGCCGCGCCTTGGTTTGTGAACGTTTTGGAAGTCGAACGGACTTCCAGAACAGATTGAGTTCAGGAACCAAGGTACCACTGTATTGTCTTAGTTAATCCTTGTAACAACCAGTTCTGTAAAGTAAGGTGACAGTTATGTTTATTAACAGTAGCACTGGACTCTCATATTTTACAGGCTTACCTGAGAGTATGTCTCAGTGGGGCTTACTTCTGAGTAGATATGTGTAGCCTTCTGAGTAGATATGTGTAGCCTTCTGAGTAGATATGTGTAGCCTTCTGAGTAGATATGTGTAGCCTACCTTGATTTCAGCAAGGCATTTGACAAGGTGCCCCATGATATTCTTGTAAAAAAGCTGGTTAAATGCGGTCTTGACTATGCTACCACTCAGTGGATTTGTAACTGGCTGACTGACCGAACCCAAAGGGTGCTCATCAATGGTTCCTCTTCATCCTGGAGAAGAGTGACTAGTGGGGTGCCACAGGGTTCTGTCTTGGGCCCGGTCTTATTCAACATCTTTATCAACGACTTGGATGATGGACTCAAGGGCATCCTGATCAAATTTGCAGATGACACCAAACTGGGAGGGGTGGCTAACACCCCAGAGGACAGGATCACACTTCAAAACGACCTTGACAGATTAGAGAACTGGGCCAAAACAAACAAGATGAACTTTAACAGGGAGAAATGTAAAGTATTGCACTTGGGCAAAAAAAATGAAAGGCACAAATACAAGATGGGTGACACCTGGCTTGAGAGCAGTACATGTGAAAAGGATCTAGGAGTCTTGGTTGACCACAAACTTGACATGAGCCAACAGTGTGACGCGGCAGCTAAAAAAGCCAATGCAATTCTGGGCTGCATCAATAGGAGTATAGCATCTAGATCAAGGGAAGTAATAGTGCCACTGTATTCTGCTCTGGTCAGACCTCACCTGGAGTACTGTGTCCAGTTCTGGGCACCACAGTTCAAGAAGGACACTGACAAACTGGAACGTGTCCAGAGGAGGGCAACCAAAATGGTCAAAGGCCTGGAAACGATGCCTTATGAGGAACGGCTAAGGGAGCTGGGCATGTTTAGCCTGGAGAAGAGGAGGTTAAGGGGTGATATGATAGCCATGTTCAAATATATAAAAGGATGTCACATAGAGGAGGGAGAAAGGTTGTTTTCTGCTGCTCCAGAGAAGCGGACACGGAGCAATGGATCCAAACTACAAGAAAGAAGATTCCGCCTAAACATTAGGAAGAACTTCCTGACAGTAAGAGCTGTTCGACAGTGGAATTTGCTGCCAAGGAGTGTGGTGGAGTCTCCTTCTTTGGAGGTCTTTAAGCAGAGGCTTGACAACCATATGTCAGGAGTGCTCTGATGGTGTTTCCTGCTTGGCAGGGGGTTGGACTCGATGGCCCTTGTGGTCTATTCCAACTCTATGATTCTATGTGTAGGGTGTACTATTAGCATTATTAATATGTGTTGATTTAATCTGATAGAAACCATGTCTGCTGAAACACAGAGGAGATGGTTCTTATTCCCTTCCTCCTTTCTCACCAGGGTTCCTCTCCTGGTTTCGGAATGGCTTGCTGGCTACTGGTGTTGGAGTGATTTCTTACGTTCAAAGCGACATGGGGCGCGAAGCAGCTTATGGTAGGTAACAAGCAAGCCGATACTCAGGGTGGGGTGACAGGATATTGGCAGATCTTAGTTTGCTGCCATGGATAAAGGAATCATTCCATCAAAATGTTGTTGGCATCATTCTTCTAAGAGGATAACAATCATAGAAGGGGTTACCTGTGTCAACAGGCCAACACCCTTTCCTTAGGGAGAAGTGAGAAGGCACAAAGTCAGCTTACATGGCTCTGATTCATTTATCCTTTGGATCAGAAACTTGCATCGTGGGTTCATGCAGGCCATACAGTTGCCTCATCTGCAGTGTGCAGTGATGTGGAGCGGAAAAAATGTTGATTCATAGGATGGTTAGTAACCACAAACGGATGCCCACTGTAACCACAGTATTAGGCAAGCTTGACGGTTTGAACGCTTTTAGCCTTCTTTACTAAATACAGGTGATATGTGCTAAATTACATCACTCTCCAGTCAAGGGTATCGGAAAATTTCCCCAATTTGCACAGGACACTTTTCTAATTCAGTTCAATTTTTAAACATCACTGGCAGCGTTCAAAATTAGCCAGGCACATTTTATGACTAGCGTGGGTCCATTTGGGACCACGTGGAGATTTGTGGATGCCAGGTTGGCCACCGAGGAAAGCAAAATGTCACGGAGAGAAGGATCTGAAATATTTCCCTTGTAGCTTGAATTCATTTTATTCTGCGTTGTTTTATTTGATGTTTTAATGTGTTGTAAACCACTTGGAGATTTGTTCTTTAAAATATAAAGCGGTATAAGAATCAGAATAAGAATAATATCATACCATGGAGTGAGTGTGTGTGTGGTGGGGAACATAACCTCAATATTCCATTATGGTGACCGCAGCTCAGGTTTAAAGTGCCATTTGGCAATTAGATTATATATCTGAGTTTCTAACACTGATCACTGGTAATATGAGAATAAATTACAGGCCTGCCTTTCAGGGCCGTGGTAAGGATAATTAAGAAGAAGAAGAGTTTGAATTTGATATCCCACTTTATCGCTACCCTAAGGAGTCTCAAAGCAGCTAACATTCTCCTTTCCCTTCCTCCCCCACAACAAACACTCTGTGAGGTGAGTGGGGCTGAGAGACTTGAGAGAAGTGTGACTGGCCCAAGGTCACCCAGCAGCTGCATGTGGAGGAGCGGAGACGCGAACCCGGTTCACCAGATTACGAGTCTACCGCTCTTAACCACTACACCACACTGGCTCTAACACTAAGGGTGGGTCCCCATGGGTCATTTTCTAAGACTTGGTCAAGGTCTTCCAATACAGCTGATGAAATAGAAGGTACCTAGCCTCTGGTCTTCTGCCCCTCTGCTCTTCAGAGAAAGGATGCAACCACAAGCTGTATAGTTTGCATACGTAGCAGGAGAGTAGGCCTGGGTGATATATTGATATATTGCCCAGGAGCAGTATATGGGGGCAGGCCGCAATGACAGCTTCACTCAGTGGTATATTGCTGGTGAAACTGTCACTGCTCTCGAGTCCCTTTGCCCCCAGCATGCTGAGGGAGAAATAAACAAGCTGGGAGCTAGAGGCAGAGGGACTCAAGCTGTGGCAGTTTCACCAGCAATATAAAGTAAAGGTAAAGGTACCCCTGCCCATACGGGCCAGTCTTGACAGACTTTAGGGTTGTGCGCCCATCTCACTCAAGAGGCCAGGGGCAGCGCTGTCCGGAGACACTTCCGGGTCACATGGCCAGCGTGACATCGCTGCTCTGGCAAGCCAGAGTCGCACACGGAAACGCCGTTTACCTTCCCGCTAGTAAGCGGTCCCTATTTATCTACTTGCACCCGGGGGTGCTTTCGAACTGCTAGGTTGGCAGGCACTGGGACCGAACGACGGGAGCGCACCCCGCCGCGGGGATTCGAACCGCGACCTTTCGATCGGCAAGCCCTAGGCGCTGAGACTTTTACCCACAGCGCCACCCGCGTCACCAGCAATATACCGCTGGCGAAATCACCATTGCACTCTGCCCCGACATAGGGAGAATCAAGCTGAATCTGTGAGGTGCCATTTCTGCTTGTTCCTTCCTCCTCCTCTTTAAACTGCATGGCTGGGGAGCGTGCTGCTGTCAAGCAATTTTACAGAGCCCCACCCCCCCACCCACCGCAGCCCGCGAGGCACTGGGGTGAAAGCACCTCAGCTCCCACAACAAGAGCTGCAGCAGTTTCACCCGGCATCTCGCCGGCTGGGGCCAACACAGCTTTTTTCAACATCGCGGTTATATCGCCAATGTCGACACACCGCAGCTGTAACTCTGGAGCTCAGGAAGTGGACACTAGCATCACAGCCTGTTTTGCCCGTTTGCAAAACAGACCTGTTTATTTGCCCAGCGGCAAGTGGGGAGTCAAAATGGCTTTAAAAGTGACTGGATTGAGAAGACTTTGCAAACCGGAAAAGAGCGGGTTGTTCTTCTAGGGCTGTTGCCGTGTAGCAAATGACTTACGGAGAGCTGTGTTGTCCGAGGGGGAACCTACTTGAGATGCACCTTGTGCAACATTTGTCTGTAGACACTGTACTGTCTACGACTGGGGCCGTCATTCTTCCAACATTTGGAAGAGCTAATTGATGGTTAGAGCCAGAAAGAGCTTCTCTGAATAAGTGAGTCAAAAGACAAGAGGAACCTTAATAAGTCTCAATTGACATTTCAGACACTAATAGCTCTTGTGATGTCATCTTCTGTAAATGGCATCCAGAAGAGCAAACGATTCTACAGCCTTGAAAGTCAGACAGGGACTGTTTCAGCGACCTTGGGCAGTTTGCTTGTCCCTAGGAAAAAGCTGGGTGGGGAGAAGTAGCTGACTTTAAAAGCTTGAGAGCCAGTGTGGTGTAGTGGTTAAGAGCAGTAGACTCGTAATCTGGTGAACCGGGTTCGTGTCTCCGCTCCTCCACATGCAGCTGCTGGGTGACCTTGGGCCAGTCAAACTTCTCTCAAGTCTCTCAGCCCCACTCACCTCACAGTGTTTGTTGTGAGGGAGGGAGGGAAAGGAGAATGTTAGCCACTTTGAGACTCCTTAGGGTAGTGATAAAGCGGGATATCAAATCCAAAATCTTCTTCTTCCTCCTCCTCCTCAAATGTGGCCAGCAGCAGCAGTTAGAGGCTGAGGATCCACTGAGTTGCAGGTGTATTCCCTTTGCCCACATGGAATGCCCAGGAAGGGGTAGCAGGTGTGCAGAGAGGAAGGTAGCAGAAGCAGAGGGTTTGTTCTTTGAAATGGGCGGCTTGAACTCTTTAAGCCTGAATAAAATGGAAAGTTGAAATTGATGTGCCCTGAAGTCTGTGAAATAAAGCAGGGAAGGAGACAAGAGGAGGCAGGGTTTGACTGCATCAGGACTGGGGAACCTGTCGCCCTTCCAACGTGGCTGGACTACGACTATAACAGTTGACCATTGATGATGATAATTATTATTATTATTGATTATTTATACCCCGCCCATCTGGCTGAGTTTCCCCAGCCACTCTGGGCGGCTCCCAATTGAGTGTTAAAAACAATACAACACTAAATATTAAAAACTTCCCTAAGCAGGGCTGCCCTCAGATGTCTTTTAAAGATAAGATAGCTGCTTATTTCCTTCACATCTGAAGGGAGGGTGTTCCACAGGGTGGGTGCCACTACCGAGAAGGCCCTCTGTCTGGTTCCCTGTAACCTCACTTCTCGCAATGAGGGAACTGCCAGAAGGCCCTCGGCGCTGGACCTCAGTGTCTGGGCAGAACAATGGGGGTGGAAACGCTTCTTCAGGTATACTGGACCTTTGAGGCCGTTTAGGGCTTTAAAGGTCAGCACCAAAACTTTGAATTGTGCTCGGAAACGTACTGGGAGCCAATGCAGATTTCTCAGGACCAGTGTTATGTGGTCCCGGCGGCCACTCCCAGTCACCACACTAGCTGATGAGGGCTGGAGCCCAACAACACCTGGAGGCCACAAGTTTCCCTACTCTGAACTGCATTCTTGCTTGCTTATAGGAAATCTACATTACAGGGACCCAGCAGAAGTCCTTTGTGAGATGCTGGCCTCCTGGCCTTCTGCTCCCTATGCACCAGGCTGTGCCAGCAGGTCCTTCTCTGTCCTCTTCGCTCCATTTTTGTATGTCCACCTACCCAACTGGGTAACCATATCTAAATTCTTTCCCCATTTACTTGCCCCCCCCCCCAGCCACACCAGCACTTGCAGTCAGGCCAGCACTTAAGGCTGATGCTGCGAAGAGTAGCACGTGTTCCTTTCCCCGGAGGCTAGGGCACCAGAACATACACTTGGCCCCTTAAAGTGGTTCTCCCTCCCTCGTCCCTCCTTCCCCATTTTAAAGGAAATTCAGCACGCTGGTAATTATGCAGATTGCAGTGACCTACGAGCTTGCATAATTCCGCCATCTTCCAAATGCAAATAGCTTTTCCTAAAAACAAGCCATAGTTCTGCGGATAAGCTGCATTTTCTTAATTGGCTTTTCTCCAGATACCGGGTTTCTTTACAGTATTGTCACCTCTTTCACCTCAGTGCAGTTCTGTGTCAGGAGAGGGAGGTTGCTGGATGGGCTCTGTGAGAAGGCAAGAAGAGTAAAGACTGTCATGCGTCCAGCATTCCCTGTGGTTGCACAGTGAAGGGGGCAATCTGCAACTATGGACAAGTTTGTTCTAATGTACCCTCCTCCATATTCAATGCAGAAATTAGGCACACAAGTAGAAAACCAGTTTTAGCTATAGCATCCTCTTGAATTGCACCAGCTTTGGTAAAGATCCCACTCTCACAGACACTATATATATGTGGGGTGAGTGGGTGGGTGAGAGAGTAACAGTTACACAGCAAAGTCAAT
Organism: Podarcis muralis; assembly: GCF_964188315.1. Taxonomy (NCBI): domain Eukaryota; kingdom Metazoa; phylum Chordata; class Lepidosauria; order Squamata; family Lacertidae; genus Podarcis; species Podarcis muralis. The sequence goes on from NC_135661.1 coordinate 83,629,806, forward strand.
ATTGTTGGGATATTGAGGGCTGCCTGAAAAAGATTTAGTCACTGCTGACTCTTAAATCTGTCAACTGGTTCCAAAACAGTGTTTCTCATTTATGCCACAGTGGGGCAGTGGATCCTCATACTTGAAACTGAGCTACAATTAGTTGGGTTGGTGTTCCTGGTTTATAAACGGTTTTGAGAAATGACATAGTTGTACAGGTATGAGGTGGTGGTGGTGAGGAATAATTCTGGTCAAGCTTTTCTCTTTGAGGAGCCAGTGGAGTACGCATGGTTTCTTTTTTGGGTTCACCATACTGGAAATAGGATATTAACTCTGCAAGACAGTGTGCATGTCAAACATTGCAGTTGAATCCCTTTCACCTCCCCAGGCTTTTCACACCAGATTCCCTGTCCCAATGGGATCTTGCTCTCTACCACTACAGCAGGAGACTTGGAGTGGGTCTCTTTATGTATCAAATAACCTCCAGATTTAGAGGAACAGGTTAAATACTTTCTTTTCTGGGCCTGTGCCACGTCTGGTGAATAGGGAAACTCAGTAGGGATGGGTAAACATATTAATTCAGAGACAGGAGATAGGCAAGATGAACAGAGACCTATGCAGGCTTTAGAGTCATGTAGAACTTTTCATCAATGGTTTGTTTTTTCAACCCACGAAGAGCTTGGCTCGTCTTGAAGGCATGTGTGCTCCTAGCTCAAACTTAGTTGGTCTAATAAAATTTCATGTTACATTTTAATGTCAGCTTGAAGGTCTGAATTTATAAAGAATACAGTGGTAACCTCAAGTTACAGACGCTTCAGGCTACAGACTCCGCTAACCCAGAAATAGTACCTTGGGTTAAGAACTTTGCTTCAGGATGAGAACAGAAATTGCGCAGCGGCGGCAGCGGGAGGCCCCATTAGCTAAAGTGGTGCTTCAGGTTAAGAACAGTTTCAGGTTAAGAACGGACCTCCAGAACGAATTAAGTTCTTAACCCGAGGTACCACTGTACATAAGAATTAATAAGGGATTTCTCCCCTCCAGTATAAGCCCATCCAGACACGCATAGGCGTTTTTCTGTTTTAGTAGAAGGCTGTTGAGTTGTATAGACAGGCATATTCACTGCTTAGTACTGTCCAATGCTGACTTTTGTATCTCCTTGCAGGTTTCTTCATCCTGGGTGGAATCTGCGTCTCGTACGGCAGCGCCTCCTACCTCGTCAGCCTCTTCCTCCTCCGTCGCACCATGATGCTGTCCTTTTCCACGGCTCTCCTGAACTGTGCCGCAGTCACCACTGTGGCACTCTTCTGGCTCTGCGCCATCTCCCTCTACATTGGGCGCTTGGAGGTGGAGATCATCCAGGACGACCCCAACGACAAGTGCCAGGACAAGAAAAAGGAGGACGGGAAGTCGGATAAGTGAAGGCCCAGTTGGCTTGTGCGGACACGCGATGGTATTCTGTGGACTGCAGCTTTTAAGGCCACCCCACCCGGCATGTTTGAATCCTTCTGCCTTTTGGGCCGAAGGGCAAGGACAGGCGGCTTCCTTGCACACAAGAGACAAGCGGATGTGTTGGCTGCTTTGTATTTATTTCAGGTTTTCCAGATGGGCTCTGGGAAAGTGACAGTAGCAAAAATCAGGTCACCGGCAACGACAAAGGAAGGGATTGTTCAGAGGACACTCTGTTGAGCCAGCAGCACGCATTCTTGCTGAACTGGGGTCTCTGGCACGTAAGCATTCTGTTGAAGTTGGTCTTGCTCTGCTCTGCCCCCCCCCCCCCCCCCGGCTTCAACCAGTTAATTGAAGTGCTAGCTGATATTTATCAGCTGAAGATATTGTTAAAAAATGCCCTGCTCTCTTGGCATCTCCTGTAAAGCCTGGCCCTGCTTTTCCAGTGTTGCTTATGCTCCCCAATCCTCCTGCTTCTCACATATCAGGTGTATCTCTTTTGCCACTGGCCCATGCCTTCTTTGCTCCACCTGTCCAAATCAGTTGACATTTGTATTAAAGACACCAAAACCAAATCTCCTACTTTTTTAAAAAACCTGGGGACAAAAAACTGCTCACACTCTTTCCTCCGATAGCAGCCGGGCACGCAGTTCTTGGGTTTTAGCTGGGGCGACTTACTTCTACGTACAAAAACGATTTCATACATTCTGCCAGTTGGTACCTAAGGCCATCTTCTCCCTTCATAAAGGTAAAGGGACCCCTGACTATTTGGTCCAGTCGTGGACAACTCTGGGGTTGTGGCTCTCATCTCGCTTTACTGGCCGAGGAAGCCGGCATACAGCTTCCAGGTCATGTGGCCGGCATGACTAAGCTGCTTCTGGAGAACCAGAGCAGCGCACGGAAACGCCGTTTACCTTCCTGCTGGAGCGGTACCTATTTATCTACTTGCACTTTGACGTGCTTTCGAATGGCTAGGTGGGCAGTAGCAGGGGCCGAGCAACAGGAGCTCACCCCATCATGGGGATTCAAACCGCCGACCTTCTGATCGGCAAGTCCTAGGCACTGTGGTTTAACCCACAGCGCCACCCGTGTCCCTTTCTCTCTTCATAAAAAGGTAAAGGTAAAGGTACCCCTGCCCGTACGGGCCAGTCTTGACAGACTCTAGGGTTGTGCGCCCATCTCACTCTATAGGCCGGGGGCCAGCGCTGTCTGGAGACACTTCCGGGTCACGTGGCCAGCGTGACAAAGCTGCATCTGGCGAGCCAGCGCAGCACACGGAAACGCCGTTTACCTTCCCGCTAGTAAGCGGTCCCTATTTATCTACTTGCACCCGGGGGTGCTTTCGAACTGCTAGGTTGGCAGGCGCTGGGACCGAGCAGTGGGAGCGCACCCCGCCGCGGGGATTCGAACTGCCGACCTTTCGATCGGCAAGCCCTAGGCGCTGAGGCTTTTACCCACAGTGCCACCCGCGTCCATCTCTCTTCATAGTTTCCCACAATTTTCACATCAAGGTGTGAGGATGGTTCTTGAGATAAGGTGGGACCCTCGAGGCATGGAACCCAGAAGTCCCCTTGCATGCCTGCTCTAAAGGTTGGCACAATCCTACTCTTCACATTGTAGCTCGCTACTCCAGTGAAGCTGCCAGGGCCCACCACCACCACGAATGCCTGCCCTAGCCACTCGCCTCCTCCCCACAATGCCGGGCAGCTGCGCCTACAAGCCACCAGTTGGCATTTCCCAGCATGTCCTGGAGAGGCACTACATTGAGCATTCTGGAGCACTGAGAGAAGCTGGAACTACCCCCAAGCCTCGCTTGGAGCACTGCTCCCAGCAATGTTTCTACCAGAAGTGCCAATAGGGCACCCACAAACCCAAGAGGCAGCTCTGGGTAGAGCTGTCCGTGTGTTTGCAGGCCTTCTCCTGTTGAGCCTCATTTGAGCTGTGCTGCTCCTAGGGGCCAGGGCTTTGTCATGTACTTATAATAGGGAAGATGAGAGCTCTTCCCTCCAGACATGGATGCACAGCATGCAGCTGACGTAGATGGGAAGGGCTGTGATTTGACTTCATTCACCCCTCTGGGTACATAAGAAAAACCATGTTGGATCAAGTCAAAGGCCCATCTAGTCTACAGCCTGCTCTCCCTGGGGGCAACCAGATGCCTGTGGAAAATGAAGCACGACCTGAACACAACAGCACTTCCCCCATTTGTGTGTCCCAGCAACTCGGAAGCACCCTGCCTCCAACAACAGAGCCCTTGTGGCTAACAGGCACTGGCAGCCTTATCCTCTGTGAATTGCTAAAAAGTCTCTTTTAAAGCCATCCAAGTAGGTGGCCGTCACTACCTCTGGGGGGGAAACTGCTTTCATAGTTTTATGTGCCGTGTGAAGAAGTCCTTCTTGAATCTTCCAACATTGAACTTCACCAGATGGCCCCAACTCCTAGTATTATGTGGGAGGAAAATTTCTTACCTATCCAGCTCTGTCACGTTTCACTTTATACACTTACGTGACCCTGTGCCCAGTAGCTCTTGTCCTATTTGAATGTTTCGAGCTGGCAACGAGGAAGGCAGTCACTTTTGTCAACGGTATTGAGACCCTTCCTTGTGCTTTAGCAGCGCCGAATTTCCTTTCGTTTCAGGTAATTGCTCACAATTTGCCAAGGCCGCTTTGAATTTCACACCTGTCCTCCTTGATGGCCCTTGGCAACCACTTCTGCTTTTATTGCAGAATCACAGAACTGTAAAATTGGAAGGGATCACGAGAGTCATCTAGTCCAACCCCGCCTGCAATGCAGGAATCTTTTTGCCCAAGACGGGGCTCAAACCTGCAACCTTGAGATTAAGAGTCTCGTGCTCTACCGACTGAACTATCCTGTCACTAGCAAATTTGAGAAAACACACTTTTGGGAATTTTTGATCCAAATAACTAACAAACATTTCAGGGGAGACCAGACTGCAGAGGAATCATGCGTGTTCAGGCTGGTGTGTGCCCTAAAAAATCATCACATTGTTATTCCAAGTACAGTGGTGCCTCGCAAGACAAAATTAATTCGTTCCGTGATTTTTTTCGTCTTGCGATTTTTTTCGTCTTGCGAAGCACGGTGTCGGGAAAGTTTTGGAAAAGCTTCAAAAACCTCAAAAAGCTTTAAAAACCTCAAAAAAGGCTACCACACCGCGTGCTATGAGTTGCTCCTCGAAGTCAAGTCGCAACTGTATTAACGGTGTTAAGAAAAAGGAAACAAACTTGCAAGACGTTTCCGTCTTGCGAAGCAAGGCCATAGGGAAAATCGTCTTGCGAAGCAGCTCAAAAAACCAAAAACCCTTTCGTCTAGCGAGTTTTTTGTCTTGCGAGGCATTCGTCTTGCGAGGTACCACTGTACTTTCAAATATGTTTGTATTTCTCTTTGGTGTGTGTGTGTGGGGGGGGATCCTTTTGTTAATTAACTCAGAATGAGGATACACACAGGCTTTATTACGACAAGATCTTACTGCTCTTAAGCCTGCCAGGAAACATGGTTGCGCCCACTGAAATCTTTTTAGGCAGGAACAGAGTCCCATTTATTTTCATTTTCTCTGAAACCCCAGATCGCCAAAAGAAGCAGCAAAATGTCAAGAACAAGTGAACAGTGGAAACTACATTCATCTATCCAACGAGAACCGTAGGTTAATAAAAGAAAAAAAACGCGCGCACACACACACACACAGATCTTTAGCGATGAGTTACACAGAAAATACCACGTCATCCAAGTGCTACTGTCTCGCTGTGGGTTTCCCCCCACCCACCCTTTCCCGCCGAACTGTACAAGTAGTCTTTATTCTGAATAAGTGCTAAAAGTTATGGCGTAACATTTTTTAAACTTTTTAAGTGCTGTCATCACATACGATGACGACCTACCTGTTTCCATCCCTTTTCTGGCCTGAATTTTGGGCTCTGGGTGGAAAAGGTCCTTTTCATGTCCCAAGGGGTCTCAATGGTGGAAGCTTTTTTCCTACTGAGTACAGGATCAAAGCAACAGCTGTGTTTGCACAGTGATGAGAGGAAGAAGCAACATTGCAGGATTGGACCATCAAAGAGGCGCATCTTGTCCACCATTTCCCCCACCTCCCAACAGTGGCCAGGCAGAACCTTCTAGGAACGGCGTGGTGGTGACGGTTCTCCCAATCTACCCCACCCCAAATCTGTCACTCTGGTAGACTGCCTCTGCCCACAGAATTTCCATTTTGCTACAACAGCCAACAGCCACTGGTAGACAAATGGGCGGATGAGAAGTCTTAACACCTGGTAATTGGAAGAGCAGAATCAGCACCCTGTCAACTGTTTAGAACTGTCCATGCTCAATTATTGGTTCATCCACACTGCATCTTCCTTCACTTTCAGAAGTTTTAACCACTGGGAAATTAGCCGTCCCCCTATTGGCACCCACATTTCACTTAAGACTGTTAAGCTGGTGGCAGAACTCTCGGCAACAGGGCAGTTAAGACAGCTTTAGTAATCTCTTTCCCCTTTGATCTGAGCACACAGAAAACATAAAAGCTATTAATCCATTATTTGCAGAAGGGGGAAGCATGACGAAGGTGAGGCTATACGAGATAAGAGGAGTGCCCAAAGGGTTGATTCACTCAGATATACTTGCCACATCTGGATTTCTTGTTTATAATTCAGAGCCGGACTTTTGAGCAATTGCTGTGCTGTAAGGGAGAGTGCAGTGTGGACAGAACAGAAGCAAAAGTGGTAACGCTGATGTAATCACACTGGGGGATTGAGTCGGGGGTGGTGACACCCTGCTCTTCATGTGCAGGTTTCTTCGAGTTACACTCGCCTTGGCTAGCAGGCAGGTGGTCCTCTCAACAGAAAAACCTGCAGGGCCTAAACATAACCCCCATACATACAAAAAAAAGCCCACCCCAAAGTCCCCAGCAAATATGGTGGAGGAAGGAAGTCAACTTGTAGCAGCAGGAAGACAGACGAGAACGAATGTTCTTTCATCTTTCCCAGGAAAGGTGCACCGACTTTGCCCTGGGCTAAACTCCCGAACTCCGCATTTGCACTGGGCTAACTCCTGAATTCGTTCCGCAACCAGAACAGCAGTTTCAAACAGCATCTGGGTGGCCAGGCAAGGAGCAAGAGTGGAACACAAGACTGCTGAGGAGGTGGTCACGCTACTAATTTGCCAGAGGTTTAGAAAGGAGTGCTGTGAAAAGATGAGACGCGCAGGGATTGGTTAGAGAACAAAGATTTCTTCCCCCAGTGGCAGGGAAGTTGGCACTGAGCTTTCCCCTGAAAGGGGGACGCAGGACCTTTTATCAATGGCTCCGCCCGGCACAGAGTTTGGCCATGGGCTCAGTCCTCCTTGCGTTCCAAAGCCGAGGCACCGTGGACCCCGCTGCCGGCCATCGAGAAGGGCAGCGTGGAAAACAAGGAGTCCGTCGCGGCAAAGGCTCCCCCTGAAATCTGGGCCAAGCTTGCCGAGTTCCCAAAGGGCGCAACCATGTTCAACCGCTGCAGGTGGTGGTACATAAGTTCCCGGGGTGTCTTGGCCTCGGCGCCTCCGATGTCCATGAGGTTGATGGGGTGGGAAGGCGGTAGCACATTGCTTTGCATGCCGAGCGTCATGTCGGCAGGGGCGTACCGGATGGTGCTGGTGGCGTAAAGGCCCTGCGAGCCGGATGTGCCGGCATGCGGGCCGCCCAGCTGGTGCACCAGCGGCACAACCACGTTGCCCGCGTGGAACCGCTGCAGCACCTCCATGTCGGCGGGGTAGAGGAGCGGCGTGAAGGGCGTGGACGTGGCCCTCTCCTCGCACGGGGAGCCCGAGAGCGGGGGCGAGAGAGTGTCCGCCGAAGAGGAGGCGGCCGGGATGGTCCGGGGAGAGGTGCCGAAAGGCCCTTTGGGGGTGCCGCTCTCCATCTCGGGCGGGGTGAGCACAGAGTCCGGGATGGAGACGTACAGGTGAGAAGAGGCCGGCCGCAGAGAGGGCTTCTCTAAGCTAAGTGCTTTGTTCACAGTGTAAGGGCTGCCCTTGTGGGCGGCGGGACAGGTCCAGGGGGCTCCCTTGGCACCGGGCGGCTGCTCAGATTTAATGCTAAGTGCTGGGGCGGCTTTCAGAACGGTGCTCTTCTGAGTCTGGATGACAGAGGCAAACTCTGACGTGCAGGGGCGGCCGGGCCCTGCGCTCCTCCGCCCCCCGGCCTTGCAGCCATTGGCTTTCCTCGCCAGGGCTGCCCTCTGTTGTGGGAGGAGGCCCAGCTCAGATTCGCTGCCACTGTCCGACTCCTCAGAGCTGGCCTCCTTTGCCTCCCGCAAGGGGCTCTCTGGCGGGAACTCCAGCTTGATGCGCTTGCTGGGCGGTCCCTCGGTGTCGCTCCCGGCGCCTCCGTCTGACAGCTCCTCCTCCCGGTAGCTCGTTTCAGGGCCGCTGGAATCGGTCTCTGCCAGGCGGCACCGGGCACCGGCCTCTGCCGCACCCCGGGGATAGGCCTCGGCTAGGGAGCCGTGTTTGCTGGGGGAGTAAAGCTTCCTCCCTTGGCTGCTCTCTTTGGCAAGGCTGCTCTCTGAAAGGGAAATCAGGTGGGGAGACAGGAGGGGGGGAAATCAACTGAGCGAGGCAGCAGGGAGCTAAGCATCTTCCCACAGCCAGGAGTTGGGCAGATTTATTTTGCCCAGCAAAATTTCTCTCCGCAGAAGACCTGGGGGAGAGTTTAGACCTCGCTTCAGAGCAGCTTCCTGCCAGCAGCGCAGCTAATAATCACCACCACAGGGCAAAGCTACTCCGGAAAGCCTTGAAGTGGATTTGGGCACAGCGGGAACTCAAAAGCCAGCATGGCAGAATTTCCGCCTTGGAGAGGGGGGAAACCTACTCAATAAGGTTGCACATCCTCCCCGTAATTTCATTTATCCCTTTATGTATTTTTAAAGGTGGCTAATAATAATAAGAATAAATGCAGCAATCCCCATCAAAAATCTTAAGGCCAAGCCCCCATAACAATATACAAAACATCCCCTGAAACTGGGATGTTAAAGGTGAATCAGCAGAGAGTCTTTCTCAATAGCCACGTTTTCGCGGGCCACTTATAACAGTGCAGTGCCCACATCTGGGTGACGTGGTGAGCCACCAAGCAGCAGGGTGTAGAATCTTTTTCAGCTTGAAGGTCGCACTGAGCCATGCCTTGGGCTGTCTTAAGATCCTAAACCCTTTTAAATATGTTTGTGGGGGGTTATTGGTTTATTTTGTTCTTGTTTTTATTATGCATTTTGTTTTTAAGCTGTAAACCCTCTTGAAGACCTACAGATGAAGTGTGGTATAATAATAATAATAATAATAATAATAATAATAATAATAATAATAACAACCTCAAGGGCCACTTTCCAGGGGCCACATACCAGCAGTGGGCAGGGCCAGAGGCAAAAGTTACAAGAAGCAGAATCCATGCAGAGGAAAACCTTTTGCCCAGCAGCCTATATCCCAGCTGCAATAAAGGAAGGGGTTGCTACACACTTGACACCAACGCACAAGGCAAGTGAGGAGCACTGGTCCAGTCCACATTCCGGCCTTTGCACTGAGAAGGGCACATAGCAGGGCAGTAAGATCATGACCTGCAGCGAGACCCGAAGGACCAACCTGAGGTCCCTCGCTCCTGTCTTGAACAGCAGCTTCAACAACAAACCGTGACTTCTGGCTCCATGATTTGTTTGGGAGAAAACAAACCATGAGGACTAGTTCAGTTACTGCAGTAGGGCAGCCCCCCCTAACATGAATCCTGGTTGGGGTTGCAACTTGCTTATTATGTATTTAAGGTCTTCATTTTGTTTTTTTAAGTTGTGAACCGCCCTGGGATCTTCGGATGAAAGGCGGCATGCAAATTTAATGAACGAACTAGCAAACTTCCATCAGCTCCAGCCAGCATTAGGGATGATGGGCATGGCAGTTCAAAACCTCTAAAAGGAGCCAGGTTGTGAAAGGCTCTAATAAGCCAAGACTAGCTTATTTGTTGCTGCTCCTTAGGCCAAGGCAAGGAGCACAGAGGGAGAGTGATTGGGCAGAGTGCAGACTTCTGATGGCTTAGCACCATGGCCAACAAACAGGGCCTGAGACACCCCAACTGGCAGGGCGTGTGCCACAAGGTCAGGGCCATAACGGTATAATAATAATAATAATAATAATAATAATAATAATAATAATAATATTTATACACCTATCTGGCTGGGTTTCCCCAGCCACTCTGGGAGGCTTCCAACAGAATATTAAAATATAATAATCTATTAAACATTAAAAGCTTCCCTAAAGAGGGCTGCCTTCAGATGTCTTTTAAAAGTAAAATAGTTGCTTATTGCCTTGAAGGGAGGGTGTTCCACAGGGCGGGTGCCACCACTGAGAAGGCCCTCTGCCTGGTTCCCTGTAACTTGGCTTCTCGCAATGAGGGAACCGCCAGAAGGCCCTCGGCGCTGGACCTCAGTGTCCGGGTAGAACGATGGGGATGGAGACGCTCCTTCAGGTATACTGGACCGAGGCCGTTTAGGGCTTTAAAGGTAGTGCCCACTGTGCTTCATGGGGCTGAGGGCTCTGTGGTGTGAGAAGATGACTGGAGCATGCAGGGCAGAAACACACAGAAGAAGGCAATCCTTCAGTTCCCCCAGGGTCCTAAGCCCCTGAAAGCTTAAAACAGCACCTTGAATTGGGGTCAGAGAAACTAAACACCACCTGCCTGCAGCAGTTCACAAAGGGGCTGAGAAGAGCGAAGGCAGCGCCTACACCAGGACTCTCTTTTAAAAAAGCACACTGGTAAATAGCGGGAGGCAGTGGAGGACAGGAGTGCCTGGCGTGCTCTGGTCCATGGGGGTCACGAAGAGTTGGACACGACTAAACAACTAAACAACAACAACAAATAGCAAAAGGGGCCCTTTGATTTTTAAAGGGAAAATAGTAGGTTTGCTATGTTTTATCAGCAGGCAAGAACCTAAGAGCTCTGCTGAAAGAGGCAGCCCACACCTGTTTGCCAAAATCTCTTCCGCTAGCAATGCACGGAGCTTGTCTGCTTGGCAAACTAACCTCCCCTCCCTATCCAAGGCTTCATTTTATTCACCTTTGAATTCTGGCCCCACCTCAACGGCCTCCGTCTGTCTTGCAGGGATCCCAGGCAGCTGGAATATGTCCAGCACGGTGTTCTTACACTCCGGCTTGCTGGAAAGGGTTAAAAGTGAAACAGGGGGGGAGGAAAGGAGAAGATTAAAGAAATGCACATGTAAGGATCGTTCTAAAGCTTCAAGATATATCTTCGTCTTGCCAAGGGAGGCTCGCTCCCCTAGAAGGCAGTTTGCGAGGTTCAGAGGTGATGCTGGGGTTTCAGATGTTTCGCCGGGGTTAAGCCAAAGGCCGGGCCCAGGAGATGCCTTGAAGGAGGGTCCGTTTTTCCGTTCCACCCGCAACAGCTTGGAGGATCGCCAGAAAGCAGTATAAAGAACTTCAGAGTGGGACACCTCCAGTGGTGGCCGGGATACAGAAGGCAGTGGAATTGGTGCCAGGATGCAAAGGAAGTTCCTATGTAATTCTCTCTCCCGTACACATTCCCTACCATTTCCACCTCTGGGGCACTACTCTGCACCAGCCCTCCCTCAAGAGGAGGCCTTTGAAATGGCGCTGGGGACTTTGGCATCGTGAAGGATCGTAGCTGGATCTCGTAAGCGCGGCCGCTTGGTGGCAGCAAGGAAGCCAAGACAGAGAGAGAGAGATCCAGTCTCCCTGCTTAGCAGCCATGTGGCAACGCTGAGAGGCCAGGGATTAAAATAAGCGCCGCAACTCCCTCCTCCCACCCTCTTGCAAACCAGAAGGGGACTGAAGAAAGCCAAGTTGAATAAGAGCTGACACATCCAGCCACCTGCAGGCTAGAATCAGCGGAACAGCAGCCGCCACAGCAGAGGGACCATTGGCGCTTCATTGTCCAAGAACAAACAAGGACAGATTGAAATCACAAACTCTCCCTTGTGGATTGGGTGTGTGTGTGTGTGTTTTTTTTTTTAAAAAAAGAACACCCTACATTCACACATACCAAAAACAGCAGGGTTGGGGGTTTTATTGTCAAGCGAGCAAAGCTGGAACCAGTTCAAGTTAAGAGTCCCTCCCCCCAAAAGCAAGTTATCGTCGCAGGGCAGCCGATGCAATGGAAGGAGGCGATTCAGAACCCAGGCGTCGTTCTTCCCTGGAGCCCCAGGACCCATTTGGGATGTCAGGGGCATGCAAAATAGAGGGACGTGCACAGTGAATATGGCAGTCCAAACAGATCTGGGGCTTGGGCTCTAGGGAGTGAGAGAGAGTTTATGTCTGATACCATCACTCACTTTTTCCCATTGCCAACCTCTGTGCTGCAATGCTTGTGCTACTCTCAGGCACCATTCCCTGCTCCCAGGGGTCTTTGCGAATGATGCTTCATCGCCATATAATTGAGGAGACAAAATCTGGGGGTCAGCGCCACCCGCTAAGTTCAGCTGCTTTCCCTCCCCGAAACTGCCAAACTGCCCTCCCCGCAACTTACAAATGGTGTGTTCCAGCTCAACACACCACTTTGCTGTTCCTCAAACACAGAGCCTTCCAGCCCGGGCATTTTCTTTCTCCCTTGTCCTGTCCAAGGAACAATCCCGCCCCGTCCGGCTTTGCAAAGTGGTGTTGGTTTTGGCGGGGCGGTGGCAGCGGAGAGGGAAGCAAGCAAGTTTGCAGGGAGGCTGCAAGAAAGTTAATTAGCCTCTAATTACAGCACTAATTAACTAAAATACTAATCACCCTTACAAATCATACATTACCATCGGCAATTGCTTGCAGGATTAGCATAATAATGCTTCCCTTTGCTTTATCGGGAGGGAAAGGGGGAAAGTAGTCATTAATAACCATCTGCAGTAGCCATTCACAGATCTCTTTTATCTGTTTGGAAGAGTGGGCAAGCGTGGCTGGGAAGAGGGAGAAAAAAGACTTCAGCAGAGAATATTTGGTAGTTCTTAAGTAGATTTTAAATGTTGCACCTGGGGCAACAGAGATGGGGGTGGTCTTGATTTGAGGAGCAGTAAAGGACTCGGGTAGGGATGTGGGTGGCGCTGTGGGTAAAACCTCAGAGCCTAGGACTTGCCGATCGCATGGTCGGCAGTTCGAATCCCCGCGGCAGGGTGAGCTCCCGTCTTTCGGTCCCAGCTCCTGCCCACCTAGCAGTTCGAAAGCACCCCTAAGTGCAAGTAGATAAATAGGTACCGCTTTATAGCGGGAAGGTAAACGGCGTTTCCGTGTGCTGCGCTGGTGCCGGCTCGCCAGAGCAGCTTCGTCACGCTGGCCACGTGACCCGGAAGTGTCTCCGGACAGCGCTGGCCCCCGGCCTCTTAAGTGAGATGGGCGCACAACCCTACAGTCGGACACGACTGGCCCGTACGGGCAGGGGTACCTTTACTTTTACCTTTAAAGGACTCGGGACTGTGGATTAAACCACAGAGCCTAGGACTTGCTGATCAGAAGGTCAGCGGTTCGAATCCCCACGACGGGGTGAGCTCCCGTTGCTCGGTCCCTGCTCCTGCCCACCTAGCTGTTCGAAAGCACATCAAAGTGCAAGTAGATAAATTGGCACCACTCCAGCGGGAAGGTAAATGGCGTTTCTGTGCACTGCTCTGGTTCACCAGAAGCGGCTTAGTCATGCTGGCCATATGACCCGGAAGCTGTACGCCGGCTCCCTCGGCCAGTAAAGCAAGATGAGCGCCGCAACCCCAGAGCCGGTCACGACTGGACCTAATGGTCGGGGTCCCTTTACCTTTACCTTCCTTAGGGCAAACCACCTTTAACAGGGTGCTTTGAGTCGGCCACGACTAGACCTAATGGTCAGGGGTCCCTTTACCCTTTACCTTTAAAGGACTCTGAATCCGAAGGGCTGAGTGTGGTGGAAGCTCTTGATGAACTTTTGCCACTTGAGACCTCAGGGAGCAGGGACTGAACCTTTGAAAAATCTAGATTTAAAAAGGCAGCCAGGCACCCTGAACATCCAATGCCCATTTGAAAAACTCCCTAGTGCGCTCAGTTTCTGTACTGAGCTTGATGGACCAATGGGATTACTCTGCGTAAGGCTGCTTCCTGAGATCCTAAGGGTCCCTCTGAGTATCTAACTTTTGCCACACCAGTGGGAGGAGGCCTGCTTCAAGAATAGCCTGCGTTCTTGCAGAATAACCACTTCCACACATGCTCACTGCCAGCTTTGGGGTTGTTGTTTTTTAGGAGGGAGATGGTGGGGGCTTGAGCAAGATAAATAAATGATAATAAATATTTTTATTATATATATGCCACCCAGCTGACTGTTAGAATTCCTGCTCCATGATTGCAGTCATGGGATTGTTGTCTTTCACATGACGGTATATGTTTTGACTCCACAAAGTGGGAAGTGACGGAGACAGGTTTGTGTTACTGTGTTCCGTGAAGTGGGACTATTGTCCTTTGTTTTTTCTCTTTGCTTTCTGATGCTAGAGAGAGAGGGAGCCATGTTGCAGTGCTCCATGTGTGTTTATATGTAAATAAAGTAGATTAGCCAAAATGCTGAGCTGCTGAGGTCTGTTACGCAAGCTGCGAAGATTCTGCGGATCCCTAAGTGTGCCGGTCTCTGAACATCGGTTGCTGTGATGTTCAGGCTGAAGAAAGCTTTTGAAGCTCCCAAACGATCGACCGGGAGGGAGAGAACATGCCAGTCAGACATGTGTCTCTGCCAGGGTCCTACTCGAGAGTAGGACGAGCTCCTGGCACTGACTGGGTCGCCCCAGCCACTCTGAGCAGCTTCCAGCAAAATATTAAAAAAATAAAAATAATGTCCAGGTAGCCCCTTGTAGAGCGCATTGCAGCAGTCCAAGCGGGAGATAACCAGAGCATGCACGACTCTGGCAAGACAGTTTGCGGGCAGGGAGGGTCTCAGCCTGCATACCAGATGGAGCTGGTAAACAGCTGCCCTGGACACAGAACTGACCTGCGCCTCCGTGGACAGCTGTGAGTCCAGAACTGGTCCTTCAGGGGCACAGTTACCCCATTCAGGAACAGGGAGTCTTCCACACCTGCCTGCCTCCTGTCCCCCCAAAACAGTACTTCTGTCTTGTCAGGATTCAACCTCAACCTTGACTGGGATGCGCTGATGGCAACCCCTGGTGTTGGGAATTCTGCGGAGGTGGCAAGCTATTAAAAAATATGCCCCCGTTTGCTCTGAACTTTGCACAAATCGAGACGGGACGCTTTACCTGAGGATGTAGTTCACCCAGACCATGTTCTTCTCGGTGGGGTTCTTGACGTTGACCGAGATGGTGGCGCACGACTGGACCCACACGAAGCCCCCGTTCTTCTGCAGCCAACGGTAATACTGGGTCACCACCTGCCCCTTGTTTAACACTAAAGGAGGAGGAGAGGAGGAAGGGGAGACAACAGCCGTTAACAACAGTTTTAAGAAGAAAAACATGAACTGTGTCTACCCCAAAGCGCTGAGGAACAGTGGCGAAGACTTGCCCAGACTGTACCACTTCAGGTCACCAGGGAAGGTTGCAAGCTGGGTAGAAAGCAAGCCTTGAGCTTGGCTGAAATTCTTCACTCTTTCACAACAGATTTGTTAAATGCAAGGAGGGTTTTTTTTAAATGGAGGGGGCCAATCAAAAATTCAACAGCCCCCCCCCCCACTTTGTTGGAAGGTAGTACAGTCCAGGAAGAGCTTTACCGCTTGATTCTGCTGACTGCATCAAACTGGTCCTTGGACAATGTGCTTTGCATAGGCAGCAGAGCTGAAGAGGTGCCAGGGTAGAAGAATCGTAGAACTGTGGAGTTGGAAGGGACCCTAAGGGTCATCTAGTCCAACCCCCTACGAGGCAGGAATCTTGACTGAAAACAGATCAGGAGAAGCCAGGGGTGGCTTATAGAGATTGCTTTGGCCTAAACAGTGATCCCTTTGGTCTGTAATGTAGGGGGGGACCCATTGCCCTCCAGGTGATGCTAGACTCCGACACCCATCAGTCCCAGCCAGCAAGGCCAACAGCAAGGGACGATGGAAGCTGTAGTCCAGCAAACAAGTCTCCCTTCATTAGAAGTACGGACTTGGCAAAGAACTCTTAACTTCTGGCTCCGCCTAAACTCACCGCCCCCCCCCCCCCCGGTTTACTATCCCTAGTACTTCAAGACTCCCATACAAGTGCCTGGCTTAAAACAGTCTATCGAAAACTTCACCCTTGTGACCTATCCCCACAACACCTACTCACTACGGGCCCTACTAAAGCAAACAGTCTAATTGGTCAACGTCTGAAAGATATCGAGCATCAGAACAACCTGGCCACTTTAAGGAAATTCTGCCCTTGGTATGTTCAATTTCCACCTCTCCATTTTGATTCTCTGGCCCCATATCTGCACAAACTTATTATCCCCAAATACAGACGTGCTTTTACACTTGCAAGACTGGATGTTTTGCCATCTGCGGTACTTGAGGGTCGATTCCAAAAGATCCCGCCTGAGAAACGTCTTTCCCCCCTGTGGAGACGGTAGCACCGAAACAGTGGCACACGTCCTCCTGTCTTGCACTCTCTACAAAGACCTGAGGAACGAGATCATCACTCCACTCGTCCTAACCATCCCAGGGCGCTCAACCACTGCCACAATGCCCTTTCTTCTATCAGATCAAAATGAGCAGATAGCAGCAAAGGTTGCTAGGTCCATAGCAGGGGCAATCAGAATAAGGGCCACTAATTGACGGCTGATTCAGGACTTTAAATTGTGCTCTTATATCAAACTTCCCTTTCTGTGTGTACTGTAATGTTTTATTGTTGCTGTGGCCATTGGCTAATGCGAATAAAGTTTTATCAATGATCCCAATGATCCCAGCAAACATCAGGAGGGCCATAGAGTGCCCAGCCATGTTCTAGTAAAGGTAAAGGGACCCCTGACCATTAGGTCCAGTCGTGGCCGACTCTGGGGTTGCGGCGCTCATCTCGCTGTATTGGCCAAGGGAGCCGGCATACAGCTTACAGGTCATGTGGCCAGCAGGACTAAGCCGCTTCTGGCAAACCAGAGCAGCGCACGGAAATGTCGTTTACCTTCCCGCCAGAGTGGTACCCATTTATCTACTTGCACTTTGATGTGCTTTCGAACTGCTACGTTGGCAGGAGCAGGGACTAAGCAACGGGAGCTCACCCAGTCGCAGGGATTCGAACCGCCGACCTTCTGATTGGCAAGTCCTAGGCTCTGTGGTTTAACCCACAGCGCCACCTGCGTCCCAAGCCATGTTCTAGAACGACATAAAAAGCTCAGCCGATAGAGAATGAGACTCTTAATCTGAGGCTTGCGGGTTTGAGCCCCACATTGGGCAAAAAATTCCTGCATTAAAGAGGGTTAGATGCAGTCCCTTCCAACTCTATGATTCTAAGCGGAGCCCTGGCGGACCAGACCAAAGCAGCCCAAGCCTCTGAATATCAGTCCCTGGGGAATCCAAGGGGAAAGGTCCACAAATGACAACATTTTGGAGGTCCCAAGTCACAAGGTGGTTAGATTGGTCTCAGCTAGGGCCAGGGCCTTTTCAGTACTGGCCCCGACTTGGTGGAACGCTCTGTCACAAGAGACTAGGGCCCTGTGGGACTTGACATCTTTCCGCAGGGCCTGCAAGACAGAGCTGTTCCACCTGGCCTTTGGTTTGGACTCAGTCTGACCCTTATGTTTCCCTCCCCTTATGGTTTTGATCTATGGGCCACTTTTAAAATGAGGCTGCATTGTAAATTGCATTTTAACCTGTATTTTAAATTGGTTTTTCCCCCCCTATTATGTTTTTACTGTAATTTTTACTGGTGTTAGCCGCCCTGAGCCTGGCTCTGGCCGGGGAGGGTGGGGTATAAATAAATTATTTTATTATTATTATTATTATTATTATTATTATTATTATTATTATTATTATTACAGTGGTGCCCCGCAAGACGAATGCCTCGCAAGATGGAAAACCCGCTAGACGAAAGGGTTTTCCGTTTCTGAGTTGCTTCGCAAGACGATTTTCCCTATGGGCTTGCTTCGCAAGACGAAAGTCTTGCTTGTCTTGCGATTTTTTTCTCGCTCCCCCCCTTTTTCTAAGCTGCTAAGCCGCTAATAGCCTTTTAGCAGCTAAGCCGCTAAGCCTTTAATAGCCGCTAAGCCGCTAAACCGCTAATAGCGCTAATCCGCTTAGCCGCTAATAGGGTTGCTTCGCAAGACGAAAAAACCGCTAGACGAAGAGAATCGCGGAACGGATTCTTTTCGTCTTGCGAGGCACCACTGTATTATTATTGGTGGATTCTGCTTGTGGACTTGCCAAAGGCTGCCTGTTTTTAAAGTACATGGACTCCCCTGCCCCGAATCCTGGGATCTGTAGTTCGCTAAGGGTGCCAGGAATTCTAGCTTTTCGAGGGCATGCCCTGGACTAGATGGGAGCTCTGGCACAACCCAGGAACGTGCACGGGATGCTCTAAAACAAAAAAGACTATCGCCGTCAACACCATTACGAAGCCAACGTACAGTCCAGGTGACTTTGCCGGATTCCCTCCACATCCTCGCCGTGAATGAACTGGTAGCAGCTTTTGCCCACGAGCTCCGAGGGGGTCAAGTCCATATAATCGCTGATCCTGGGGTGGGGGTGGGGGTGTCAGGGGAAGAGAGAGGAAAAAGGAAGGCAGATTATGGAAGGGCTGAGCAGGAGATCCATTCATTCATACGGGGCCATCTGTGCGTACAGCACCTTACAAGAAAGAGGTGTGACAGAGCCCTGCCCCAAGGAGCTTACTATCCAAACCAGGCAGAGGGAAACAACAGAAGGAACGTGGGCAGGGAAAGGAGTCAGGGGGAGGATATAGGAACAATTATGTGGACTTTGGCTCAGATACAATATGGGTGGGGGGCTGGGGGACAGGAGCAGCAAATCTAGAGGCAATAGCAGAAACCAAGGGAGGGAAGAAATAAAGACAACAGAAAGCCACCATCCTTTGAAGTGCTGTGTGCGTAACTTCGATTTCCAACTCACTCGGGCGCCGTGACTTTTTCAGCCGTCTCTTGCCCACAGATGCCCGCGTTCCCTGAGAATGGCAAAAAGCAGCCCAGAGGGCTCTGGCAACCCACCTGCTCTCGCAGTACACGATCTGCAAGTCCATGTTGACCCGGAAGACAAACATGTGGCACTCGATGCGTACCTCGCTGAGCGTGGAAGGGGGCAGGGTGTGGGCCAGCGCCACCAGCCCCATCACACGGCCCAGCAGGGAGTGGGCGTGCGAGAAGGAGGGCAGCCGGGGGCGGAGGCGGCCCGTGACGTGGATCACCTGCAGGGGGCGAGGGAGAGCGGGAGAAGCGGGTTTGAGGGAGGGGGCACGGACAGGAGAACCTCATCATCATCATCATATCATCATCATCATCATCATCATCATCAAGAATGGCGCATAGGAAGTCATTTAAACAAAGTATTAATCTGGAAATAATTGCGATAATCGGAATAAAATTTGGGAAATCAACATAAAATTACAATATAAAAAACACTTAATAAAAATACTTAAATCCATTAATACTAATGAATACAAACTAATTAAAATATAGTGGTACCTTGGTTTCCAAACTTAATCCGTTCTGGAAGTCCATTCTTAAACCAAAGCGTTCTTAAACCAAGGCATTTTTTCCCATAGCAGCGGGGGACTCAATTTACAAATGGAACAAACTCAACAGGAAGCGAAACATGTCCTTATTCCAAGGCAAAGTTCACAAACCAAAACACCTACTTTTGCAGCGTTCTTAATCCAAGTTGTTCATAAACTAAGCTGTTCTTAAACCAAGGTACCACTGCACGCTTAATTAGACAACAATTTAAAGCATCCCCATCTCCCTTAAAAACATTAATCTTACCAGAAGGCTGCTGGCTCATGCCCGCATTCTACCCCCAAAATGGGTTTCAGAAAAGGAGGGACTCCTCCATGGAGCTATTGGGGGAATTTTGCAAGGAAAGGATCAAATGTTTCAGTTTAGGAGCTGGGGGGCAACTTGGATGGGAAGTCATGAAAATTATGGGTTGTATCCAACATTAGGGAGAGAAGACCCAATGAACATAACTAGCTTGGGTTATGAGTAGACCCATTTTAGTGAGTCTACTCTCTGAGCAGAACTTTGTTGGCTGTAACCGTACAATGGGCATGGAGAAAGCCTTGTTTTCCCTCCCTTCCGTAATATTAGAGCGTGGAATTGCTCAGTGAATCTCAGCATATTAGATTCACTGAATGCGAAAGAACACTTCTTCACAAAAGTGTGAAAGTTTTGCTTGTGGAACTCAGTGCCACAAGGCACTGTGCTGGCCAGCGACTCTGGTGGCTTTGAAAGCAGATTAAGCCCAGCCACCGCGGGCAGCTCTATCGAACAGCGACTAACAGTGATGGCGACATGAAACCTCCAGATTCAGAAGGAGTCTACCTCTGAATCCCAGGTGCTTGGGGATAGAAGGGAGGAACGGCTGCTGCCTTCATGCCCTGCTTGAGAGCTTCTGGCTGGTCCCTGTGGCAAAACGTGGGACACTGGAGTAAATGGACCTTTGGTCTGATCCGGCATGACTCTTCATCTCAGGGTTGTGGGTTCAAGTCCCACTTTGGGTGATCCCTGCACTGCAGGGGGTCGCACTAGATTATCTTCGTGGTCCCTCCCAACTCTACAATTCTCTGATTCTATCGTCTCATGCCAGCAGCAGGAATCCTACCTACCGTATTTTTCGCCCTATAGGACGCACTTTTTCCCCTCCGAAAATGAAGGGGAAATGTGTTTGCATCCTATGGGGCGAGTGCAGGCTTTCGCTGAAGCCTGGAGAGCGAGAGGGGTCGGTGCGCACTGACCCCTCTCGCTCTCCAGGCTTCAGGAAGCTATTCGCAAGCCTTGGGAGCCCGGCGGGAAGTCGTGCCGGGCTCCCAAGGCTTGCGGGCAGCAGCCTGCAGCCCGAAACCCGGGGAGCGCAGCGGAGCGCGCCCCGGGCTTCGGGCAGATATCCGCAAGCCTGGGGAGACCGGCGGGAGTTCCCGCCGGGCTCCCAAGGCTTGCGGATAGCAGCCTGTTCTGGGGGCTGGGGTCGGGGGAAGCTCGGGCTTCCCCCGCCCCAGCCCTGCGCCTGGGGGAAAAATAATTTCCCCCCCTTTATTTCCCCCCCAAAAAAACTAGGTGCGCCCTATAGGGCGAAAAATACAGTAATTTTGTTTCATTTAAATCCTGGTCCAGCCACAACCACCACTTTGGCTCTAAGTTGCAGCTTAGATATTCTGCGCAACTACTTTTTTTTTTCCAAATGGGAAAACGTTATACGTTTTTGTGCAAAGGCGAACCACATTCTGCATCGAGAAAAGCAGAATTCTGCAACCTGCAAAGAACGCACACACATCTGCACCGCTCCCTGCACCCTGCAGGATTTTATTCTGTGTGCATTACTCTGCGCCTGTTAGCTGTGCGGCAGGAGGCAAACCTGAAAGCCCCAGGCCTGATTTCTAAGAACACTGCTTTTGAGATTGCCTATACAAGGTGACGTCTTAAGGACTAGCGACTTGATTCTTTGCTGCTGTTTTCAGATGCACATTGGGAATTCTGCACTTCCTCAAGATGATTGGAAGAAATTTAAAGATTATTTGAACAAATATAGTAATATTAAAGATTAGTAACTACTTGAAAGTACCAAATAGGCCTAGGATTAAATTAGAATTAAACAAATAAATGAGAAATATAATGTTAAGCAAAGTTAAGAAATTTGATTATAATTGGAATATTGTTTTTTGAATAATGAACTGGAAAACTGCTACACTCAATTATAAGGAAATTCAGATGGAAAAGATTAGAGGAAGTCAAGTAATATGTTTATGAAGTTGGAAGTTAATTAATTACCTCTTAATGTATATGTGTTGGTGTTTGTATCCTTGGTTATTATTTGTTATATTTGTTTTATTTTTTATTTTTCTTATTTTTGTTTTATTGAATGTATAGTATGTGTTGTGTTTGTATGAAATTCAATAAATATTATTGTGGGGGGGGGGGAGGGAAAAAAAGGAAATTCTGCACTTCCACTCCCCCCCCCCCAGCCACAAGACAGGTTGTCAACAGTGCCCCCCCCCCTCCCCACATAGCCAGACACTGAAGAGACCTGTCAGGAGTAAGCATGGACCAATGGTACCAAATAGGATGGGAAACAGCCCTACTAGAAAAATTAACCAATAAACTGAAACTGACACAGGGACAAATAGAAGAAGATGCCTTCACCCCGGTATGGCTCCCCTTTATCACATACACAGCCCAACAAGACAACGACAAAAATCCACCAACAGCATACAAATCAATATGGCTAACCTGATCCAAAACACCCACCCACCTCACTCACACGTGAAAAGAAAGACCACCACAGCCAACCACAAATGAACAACCACACCCTAGGCCAACCCCAACCTCTCTCACCACCAAAGGAACACAAGCGAACAGCAGAGAACCTGCACAAGCAACGCTGACACCAAACCCCACATATAGTAAGTAAAATAGAAACATCGCCACCCCACCCATCTCTCCCCCCAACCTCTTTCCCCCTGTTCTTCCTAATGTCTCAACAAATGAAACTGATTTGTAAAAATGTTACATGGGGGGGGGGGGAAATACGAGAGAGAGAGACATTGAACACACTTTTGTAAATCAAGAAAATCTTTAATAAATAAAGAGGAAGTAAAACCCACAGCCGGAGCGGGCGTCATTTTACCTTGTAGCCGGAGGTTTTCACGTGAAGCCCTCTCTTGGTCAGGGTGGATTTCAGACGGATGAAAAAGGAGCGGTCCAGAACGTCGCCCTCAGCAGGATGGGAGCTGGCTGGATCTAAGACACAGAGACAGGCAGGTGTCACAACTTCAATATTAGGAGCTGTTCCAAGAACATAAGCGGAGCCTGTTGGACCAGGCCAATGGCCCACATGTTCCAGCATCCTGCCCTCACAATGGCCAACCAGCAATCAGGATTCGTACCTATACGGTAGAGGGACGCGGGTGGCGCTGTGGGTTAAACCACAGAGCCTAGGACTTGCCGATCAGAAGGTCGGCGGTTCGAATCCCCGTGATGGGGTGAGCTCCCGTTGCTGGGTCCCTGCTCCTGCCAACCTAGCAGTTTGAAAGCACGTCAAAGTGCAAGTAGATAAATAGGTACCGATCCGGCGGGAAGGTAAATGGCATTTCCGTGCGCTGCTCTGGTTTGCCAGAAGCGGCTTAGTCATGCTGGCCACATGACCCGGAAGCTGTACGCCAGCTCCCTCGGCCTATAGAGCAAGATGAGTACTGCAACCCCAGAGTCGTCCATGACTGGACCTAACGGTCAGGGGTCCCTTTACCTTTTAGTAAAGGTAAAGGTACCCCTGCCCGTACGGGCCAGTCTTGACAGACTCTGGGGTTGTGCGCTCATCTCACTCTATAGGCCGGGAGCCAGCGCTGTCCGCAGACACTTCCGGCCAGCGTGACGAAGCTGCTCTGGCAAGCCAGAGCCGCACACGGAAACGCCGTTTACCTTCCCGCTAGTAAGCGGTCCCTATTTATCTACTTGCACCCGGGGGTGCTTTCGAACTGCTAGGTTGGCAGGCGCTGGGACTGAGCAGCGGGAGTGCACCCCGCCGCGGGGATTCGAACCGCCGACCATGTGATCGGCAAGTCCTAGGCGCTGAGGTATAACCCACAGCGCCACCCGCGTCCCCTCTTTACCTTTTACCTATACAATAACCCTGTGGAAATGTCCAGGAGGATGCCAGCGTGGTTAAACAGCTGTGTCAAGGACACCGTAAATGGTGAGCGGACTTCCTTTTAAGAAGCAGAAGTTTTGCCAAGTTTGGACACATTAGGAACAGGAAACCAGGGAGCCAGAAGATCTTTAGATGACTTTCCATAGAATGGAGAGTTTTGAAGAAGAATGGCGCATTGTATTTGTGTGTTGGCCTTCCCCGTGGAAGATGTCCATATCTGGGCTACTGTTTTCACGCGGGGTGGGGGGTGGGGGTGAAGAGAAGCGTTTGCAGAGCTATGTCAAATAGAGGTGATAAAGAGTGAACTTTAAGAGCTAATTGACAAATCACAAACTAACAAGAAGTCAGAGCCAGATGGCATTCACCCAAGAGTCCTTAAAGAACTCAAATGCAAAACTGCTGATCTTTTAACATAAATATTCAGCGTTAAAAATCAGATTCTTTCTTCCCAGAGGAGTGGAAGGTAACCTAAGCATTAAGGAATGTGGTGGGCATTTGCTATTACAGACTCACTACCTTATTTTTTTTCTCCTAGGTAAATTTGCAGGGACCATTATTAAAGCTAGTATTTTTAAGTAAATGGAAGAACAAGCCATGCGGAGGAAGAATCAGCACGGTTTCTGCAATGGGCGGTCCTGCCTCACTCTAGCCTTTTGTAATTGTTTGTGTGTCTCAAAAATCACGTGGCCAGGGGTGATCTGATAGACATGAGAGGTTGGATCAGATGCTAGTCATACTCAGATCCACTGAAATTAATGGGCATGACCAACCTAGATTAATTTCACGGGTCTACTTTGAGCAGGACTTAGCTGGAAACAATCTTATATAGCTGAACATCTCAAAAGCTCATCAAAGGCTCTTGAGCGAACTTGGCAGTTATTGGTAAGAAAATGATCGTTATATGACTCAGAAACTGGTTGAAGGCCGAAAGCAGAGAGTAGGGGTGCAAAGAAGGGATGCAAGAAGAATCTGTGTCGGGACCAGCTCGACTTAACTCCTTCACAGATGCTCTGGAGTTTGTGTGAGGAACAGTGATGTGGCCTAGAGCAACATCAGATTGTTGTTGTTTAGCCATGCCCGACTCTTCATGACCCCATGGACCAGAGCATCCCAGGCACTCCTGTCTTCCACTGCCTCCCACAGTTTAGTCAAACTCATCCTGGTAGCTTTGTGAACACTGTCCCACCATCTCGTCCTCTGTTGTCCCCTTCTCCTTGTGCCCTCCATCTTTCCCAACATCAGGGTCTTTTCCAGGGAGTCTTCTCTTCTCATGAGGTGGCCAAAGTATTGGAGCCTCAGCTTCAGGATCTGTCCTTCCAGTGAGCACTCGGGGCTGATTTCCTTCAGAATGGAAAGGTTTGATCTTCTTGCAGTCCATGGGACTCTCAAGAGTCTCCTCCAGCACCATAGTTCAAAAGCATCAATTCTTCGGCGATCAGCCTTCTTTATGGTCCAGCTCTCACTTCCATACATCACTACTGGGAAAACCATAGCTTTAACTATACGGACCTCTGTTGGCAAGGTGAGGTCTCTGCTTTTTAAGATGCTGTCTACAATGAACTATTGAAGGTCATAAAAACCAAAATCTGGATTGCACAGCCACGAAGCTCAGCTAGTCACTACCTCTCCACCCAGCCTACCTCAGCAGGTCGTTGTGGGAATTAAATTGGGGGGGGGGGTTATATATGCCACCTTGAGCTCCTTGGAGGAAGAATGTTGGATACAAATGTAGTGAAATAAACAAAGAAACCCTAACCTAACCCAACTGTAACGAAACAAGCAACCACAGGAGGCTGCAATCAGGACTCACAGATCAGCCTTCATCAACCTGTTTTGGACCACAACTCCCATCCACTCCCATCAAAGCACAATTTAACCTATGGAACTGCCTGCCACATGAGGAGCTGGTTCCTGGCTTAGCTTTTTAATTGGGAGGGGGGAGGGAACCCTGACCAAGTATATATTTAATTTTAGCATCTTGCAGCTCCAACACCCT
This sequence comes from Podarcis muralis, assembly GCF_964188315.1. Taxonomy (NCBI): domain Eukaryota; kingdom Metazoa; phylum Chordata; class Lepidosauria; order Squamata; family Lacertidae; genus Podarcis; species Podarcis muralis. The sequence continues at coordinate 83,654,978 of NC_135661.1, forward strand.
ACATAGGACATCAGGTCTAGAAGAAATGTTTTATCTGAGCAACCAGCACACCTTTCGTTTTCCTTCACTCGGTTGTGGGGATCCCTGCTTCTCATGTTTATAAAAGCGTCAGCCCTTTCGGCTTGTTTTGGACAATTTCCAGCAGCTCCCAGAGTTACACAGCCACATGGGAACTGTAGTCCAAAACAGCTGGAAGGGGATTGGGTTGGGGTGAAAGCTGTCCTAGAGGAATCTAGCTAGCCAGGCCATATTGAGAACAAGACTGCTGGATGAGACAGACCCCTCATCTGACCCCCCCCTTTCCTCCCCCCACATTCTTATGAGAACACACTCAGGGGCAGAACGCTGATCTCGTATTCTCTTTTACTTTCCAGCTCGGTATAAATCTTTCACAAGTTCCCTGGATAAAAGCCGAGCAGGCGGATGCCAAACGAGCAGGGAGGAGACGCGAGATTACGCTTCGCTCCTCTCTCTCTCTCCCTCGCTGTCCTTCGCGGGTCTGCAAGTGGGTGGGGGCAGAGGGCAAACCGGGCACCCGGCGGCAGCCTCTGACCCGCCAGGTCAGCTTGCAGAGAAGCAGCAGGGAAGAGCTACTGGAGACTCGGCGCCTGATCCCGGGCAGCAACCTCCCATCGGCCCAATGGTGCTTGCAGCCAAGCAAGGGCGAAACAGGTTCAGAGCAGCACAGGAAAAACAGAGAAAGATGCCTTGTACCGAGGCCACATCCGTACCATACCTTTAAAGCACTGTGATAGCTCAGTTGGTATAATAATAATAATAATAATAATAATAATAATAATAATAATAATAATTTATTTACACCCCGCCCATCTGGCTGGGTTTCCCCAGCTACTCTGGGCGGCTTCCAACAAAACACTAAAATACAATAACCTATTAAATATTAAAAGCTTCCCTAAACAGGGCTGCCTTCAGATGTCTTCTAAAATGTTGGTAGTTGTTTTTTCTCTTTGACATCTGATGGGAGGGCGTTCCACAGGGCGGGCGCCACTACCGAGAAGGCCTCTGCCTGGTTCCCTGTAATTTGGCTTCTCGCAGCGAGGGAACCGCCAGAAGGCCCTCGGCGCTGGACCTCAGTGTCCAGGCTGAACGATGGGGGTGGAGATGCTCCTTCAGGTATACTGGGCCAAGGCCGTTTAGGGCTTTAAAGGTCAGCACCAACACTTTGAATTGGGCTCGGAAACGTACTGGGAGCCAATGTAGGTCTTTCAAGACAGGTGTTATATGGTCTCGGCGGGGCCCCCCAGTCACCAGTCTAGCTGCCGCATTCTGGATTACTTGTAGTTTCCGGGTCACCTTCAAAGGTAGCCCCACATAGAGCGCATTGCAGTAGTCCAAGCATGAGCGTGAGACTCTTCATCTTGTGGGTTCGAGCCCCATGTTGGGCCAAAGATGATCCTAGTGGTCCCTCTACAATTTTGTGACTCTACATTTCCCCTCTGAGCAGTCACGGCTTCCCCCAGAGAATCCTGGGAGTTGTAGTTTGTTCAGGGCACTGAGAATTGTTAGGAGACCCCCCTGCTCCTCTCCCAGAACTACAATTCCCAGAGTTCCCTGGGAGGAGGGATTGATTGTAAGTCATTCTGGGAACTGTAGGAGGGGGAACAGGGTTAAGCCTTAACAGGCAACAGTTCCGAGGATTCTTTGGCGAAAGCCACGTCTGCTTAGAGCTGAATCATAGCGTTTTAAATTTACAGCGTGAATGGGGCCAGAGTCATTTGTTCACCCAGGTCGGTGTTGTCTGCTCTGGCTTTCCCCCAACCTGGCACTCTCCAGGTGTTTTGAACTACAACTCCCATCAGTCGCTGCCGGCATGACCCATGGCCGGGGATGCTAGGAATTGTAGTCCAACACATCTGGAGGGCTTGGAATTGGCAGCCCTTGGTCTAACACTGACCGGCAGAACCTCCCCAGGGTTTCAGGCAGGAATCTTTCCCGGCCCTACCTAGAGACACCGGGGTTTGAACCTATGGCCTTCTGCACACATCGCAGATGCTCTAGCACTGAGCTATGACCCTTGCATGGATTCTCTTCCAGATTTGGGGGAAAGGAGTGAGCTCCACTGTTTGGAAGAGAAGAGGCCTGTTCAGAAGATTCTGTGCCGGCGTTTCTGTTTGCCGTCAAAAATAAATTGGTACTAGATAAATAGCTTTAAAAATTAATCGTGTCAGCTATCTGGGATTCCCCTCCCCCTTTCTTCAAAAGATTTATTTCTCACCAACTCCCTGGGGAGGGAAATGCTGGCCAGTGGTTAGAGCTGGAGGCGTCCATGGGGGAAGGGAGTAGAGGGGGGTCATTGTGCTCCAATTATGCACCCAGGTCTCTTCCCCTCTGTCTGCAAGAGAAAGTAGTGTTCTGAAAGAGGCTTCCTGGCTGCCTTTGCAGGCTAGATTGATTCACGATTCCAGCTTCCCACGAGCGTTTTCCTCGGGAGAAAACCCACTGGGGCCGCAAACCCACACAACTGCATGCGATGACGTGTGATCCCAGGAGCCTGAGCTGGAATATTCCAGGTTCAACCTGTGATGGCCTGGGAATCGGATTCAGAGGCTGAACCTGAGGAATCCCAGCCTGAACAGGAGTCCCCGTCTCCAGAACCAGCTGAGCCGGGGCTGGGGCTTGAGCCTGAAGGGTCCTCACCTGTGCTGGATCCTCAGGTGCAGGCACCAGCTGAGTCTGCTCTGGCTCCTGAGGTGATGGAGGACCCATTGCCTGCAGGTACTCCACTCTCAGCCCTGTCAGAGGAAGCTGAGGTTGCCTCTGGGTCCAGTAACCCTCCAGCCTCTCCTGAGCTGCAGACGCTCAGGGCAGAGAGGCAGAGGGAACTAAGTTCCCTCAGGAGGAGTGCTCGTCTCCAGGCCAGGAGAGGCGAGTCACCTGTGGACTGGGACCGCCCTATGCGTCGGGGCAGATAAAAGCTAGCCAGCCCAGTCCCAGGAGCAACATTGTTGGTAACCTGTTCCTGCTGGCATCCTGTCCTGCTCTTCTGCCAGAGCTCCTGACTACATCCGGCTCCTTGCCTTGGACCCCGCATCAGCCTTGACGGACAGCCTCCATACCACACCATCGACCACGGACTGGACTCAGACCATGCTGCATGGTAACCCCCTGGGACCAGCACACAACCATTGCCACGGCCACAAATTCACTTGGTCATAGGCAGGGCCGTCTTACCCATAGGTGCTAGGGTTGCGGGGCACCCGGACGCCGGGCTCTCAGTCCGGGGCTGAGATTTGGAGTCTGGGGATTGGGAAGAGCCAAGAGCCGCTGCCGAGTCGAGTCAAGCAGAGCCCGTCGGAGCGCCGCAGCTCTTCTGCTGCAGGTGAGTGAGGCACTGAGGCAGCCAGCCAGCTATGCCCTCCTGCACACCTGGGATTGGCGGGCCATCGAAAGGCCCGCCCAGCGCACACTGCTCACACGAGGCACCCGGTTTTGCTCAGTCGCCGCCACTGCCACCTTGGGCTTGACTGTTGTTACGCTGGGCTCTGCTTGCCCATCCACCCCCCCAGGCGCCCAGCCCCGGCCTTGCTCTGCTGCCGCCGCTACCGCTTCCCTGTTGCTGCTGAGGCGTTGGCAACCTGTGCAACCGGGGGGGGGGGGGCGCTGGGTGAATCTTTGTACCCGGGCGCCGCATATGCTTAAGACGGCCCTGGTCACAGGCATGTTCTTAGCCTCAGTAGCCCAATCTGCAATGTCAAGACTGCAGGGGTGGTCTACCTCGCTGGGGTGTTGTAAAGATTGCTGAGCTAATGAAGGTGAAATACTATATAGCCAGTATTATGGAAGAGACTCTTGAGAGTCCCATGGACTGCAAGAAGATCAAACCTCTCCATTCTTAAGGAAATCAGCCCTGAGTGCTCACTGGAAGGACAGATCCTGAAGCTGAGGCTCCAATACTTTGGCCACCTCATGAGAAGAGAAGACTCCCTGGAAAAGACCCTGATGTTGGGAAAGATGGAGGGCACAAGGAGAAGGGGACGACAGAGGACGAGATGGTTGGACAGTGTCCTCGAAGCTACCAGCATGAGTCTGACCAAACTGCGGGAGGCAGTGGAAGACAGGAGTGCCTGGCGTGCTCTGGTCCAGGGGGTCACGAAGAATCGGACATGACTAAACGACTCAAAAACAACAAGAACAATGGAAGAGGAGGAGACTGGGTGATGGACTGCAAACACTGACAAAAAGAGAGAATCTGGTGGGGGTAGGCTGGTTCGGGACCAAGTTTTAATTCATTTATAGATGCTAGTCCACACTGGATATTAAACTGGCTTCAGTTATCATGGCTCTCAGCCAAGAAACCTCTGATGAGAGCCAGAAACGTCAAATGAAATTCCCTGTCGCTGTTCCTTGGAGCCATAGGTGGTCCCCCCCTTGAAACAGATGGCTTTGCTCTAGCCCTGGAGGTGAGAGGGCGCCTCTGAGCATGCGCCAAGTGCCTGTTCCCCATGACCTGAGCAACCGCACACCGCTTCCATGCTTGCAATACACCCATTTCCCGGTGTGCTTGAAGCATGGGCACGCAAGAAAGTAAGAATAACCTGCTGGGTCAGGCTGGTGGCCTGTCGAGTCCAGTATCCTGTTCTCGCAGTGGCCAAGCAGACGCCCGTTATGGGGAAACCAGTGAACAGGATCTGAGCACAGGAGCCCTCTCCCCTCTTGCAGTTACCCAGAAGGCATACCAGATTCAGAGGTCTCCGTCAGCCCAGAAGAGGAGGTGGCAGTGGCCAGGGTGGGCGCTTTCTGGCGCGTCGAGTGAGACGTCTCCGAGGGAGGCTTTAGGCCCAGCTGCTCAGCGACCTCAGGGTGGTCTCCAGGGTGGACGTAATCGAAGATGCTGCTCCCCGTCAGCTCCACCTGGAAGACAAGGAACAGCTGGCTGTGTCAGGAACAGGAGCAGGATCTTTCGGGATTCCAAGCCCTCCTGGATTCTGACCCCCTTCTTATTCCTTACCCAGATTGATCAACATCGGGGTTGTCCAACGTGTGGCCCTTGAGGCCTTTTTCAGCGGCCCTGGGCAACATTGGGCAGCCCTCCACCCCAGCCCTCTGTGCTGCCATTGCACAGCCAGGTAAGCATGGCGCTGGGCTTTGGGAAGGAGGCGTGAGGACTCTGGCAGGGTCCTGGAGTCCTCCCTTCTCCTTCCCAAAACATAGTGCTTTGCCAAGTCTGGGAAGGAAAAGGGAGGCTTTAGGACCCGGTCAGATCTTTAAAGCCCTAAACGGCCTCAGTCCAGTATACCTGAAGGAGCGTCTCCACCCCCATCGTTCTGCCCAGACACTGAGGTCCAGTGCTGAGGGCCTTCTGGCGGTTCCCTCACTGCGAGAAGCCAAGTTACAGGCAGAGGGCCTTCTCGGTGGTGGCACCTGCCCTGTGGAACGCCCTCCCACCAGAGGTCAAAGAGATGAACAACTACCAGACTTTTAGAAGACATCTGAAGGCAGCCCTCTTTAGGGAAGCTTTTAATATTTAACAGACTACTGTATTTTAATACTTTGTTGGAAGCCGCCCAGAGTGGCTGGCGTATGTATATATAAATAAATATATATTTTATTTATTTATTTATTTATTTATTTATTTATTTATTTATTTATTTGTGCCTCCTTCTCAAAAGGGGAGCCCTTGCTTGCTTATCTGGCTTTGGGAAGGCAGCAGAAGGGCTGGGGCAGGGGGAAGGTAAAGGTAAAGGGACCCCTGACCATTAGGTCCAGTCGTGACCGACTCTGGGGTTGCAGCGCTCATCTCGCTTTACTGGCCGAGCATGACTAAGCCGCTTCTGGCGAACCAGAGCAGCACACGGAAACGCCGTTTACCTTCTCGCCGGAGTGGTACCTATTTATCTACTTGCACTTTGATGCGCTTCGAACTGCTAGGTTGGCAGGAGCTGGGACCGAGCAACAGGAGCTCACCCCGCCACGGGGATTCGAACCGCCGACCTTCAGATCGGCAAGTCCTAGGGCTCTGTGGTTTAACCCACAGCACCACCCGTGTCCCTCGGGGCAGGGGGAAAGGTTCCCTCAATTTTGGCCTCGCTCCCCACCCCTGTGCAACAAAGTGTTCTGTGCCGAAGTATACTCGCGGCCCACTTGATATGAAAAGTTGGACCGCCCTGATTTAAACGCTGAAAGTTAACATAGCAAGTTTACAAAAATCCCTCTCGCCCGGTGCAACAGATCCTCTTGGATTTTTGTAGCAGCACTGCAGTTCTGGGGAGCGTGGGAATTCAGCACTGAATGCAACATTGCCTTTAGGATTCAGCCTCCAGAGAACCCTAGCTTTCGCTTTTTGTTTTGTAAAGAAGGCAAGTTTCTAGTCCTCGTGGCTTGAAGGTCCGCGGGCAATGCTCAGCAAAAACCAGAGGTGTGGATTAAGGAGGTTTTCAGGGGCCGGCAAGGGGGGGGGGGCCTCCAACGCCCTGCTTAGTTATTTGTATTATATTTAAAGAGGTATACATTCCTGGTAGTCCTTTGCCCTCTTCCCGGGAGCAGAAGAAACAGGGCGATACCATGCACTATAAATAAATTATGCAGAACAGGAGGGGCAAAAACTCATTAACAATAATAAGGAGGGGCATACACATTCATGCATGCCCAGAATTTTCTTCCTGCAGAATCTCATTTACCTTTATTTTATCTTTTTAAAGAGAACAGCAGACTCACTGCTCTGGGTTGAAACAAAATAAAATAAATAAAATAAAATAATTGATTCCAATAGCACGTTAGAGTGAACAGATGCAGCTGCAACGTAGAGCCTGGCTATATACAATGGATTGTTTGGTATGTTTGGGATGGTAGCTAGAAGCATGTAGATATGTTTGTCGGTCAGTTGGTTTACGGTATAAGGTGGTGTCTATATGCCCGTCCTGTATTTTTATAGTAGTGTCCAAAAAATGTATTTCTTGAACAGATTGGTTCATTGTTAAGTTGATGGTGGGGTGAAAGTCACTGAATGTCTGGTGGAAAGTGTCCAGGGTCTGTTGACCATGGGTCCAGATAATAAAAACATCATCAATGTATCGCAGGTACAAGAGAGGTTTGAGTGGATAGGAGTTTAGGAAACGTCGTTCTAAATCTGCCATGAAGATGTTGGCATACTGTGGAGCCATGCAGGTGCCCATTGCTGTAGAGGAACAGATCATCACCAAATTTGAAGTGGCTGTGGGATTTTTTTTATTTTATTTTTTATTTTTTATTTTGTTTTGCTTTGACTAAGGAAGACCAACACGGCTACCTACCTGTAACTGCTCTGGGTTGCAATGTGAAGTCGCTGCCTCCAATATTAGACCAATGGCCCGTATAGACCAGAGCTATCCAGCCTGACTGGCAGCTGCTCTTCCAGGCTCTCAGAGAAAAGAGGTTCCTGCCGCTACCTGATCATTTAGCCTGCCAGTGGTGCCACTGGCGATGAGACCTTCTGCACGCCAACCAGATGCTTTTCTACCTTTAAAAAAGGATCCAGCATTGGTGGGGGCGGGGTGTCAATCTCCAGGCACTGTAACTCGCTCTACGTGGGGCTGCCCTTGAGACTGACCCAGAAACTTGTTGGGATTCGCAGGATACTAGATAAGTCTGCAGGCTTCAACAGGATGATGCAATACTCTGCTGGGTCAGAGTGACTCAGCAGGAGTGTGATTAGTGTGATTGGCTATCACCTGTTTTAAAAGGAAAGCCTGTTTAACAGTGAGTGTGGTGGTTGTGCTGTAGTGTGGTGGTGCTGTGGTGGAGAGTATTCATTTGTAAGTACTCTGTATGGACTGTTTCTTTTGTAAATGCCTGTATATAGCTCACATTAAAAAAAGACTGCACTGAAAAACCTGGAACTCTTAGTGCTTCGCTGAAAACGCCGCGTGGAATACGCGACAGGGTTATGGGCCCAGCACGCTTCCGCTGCGCAAGAGTACAGGTGGCAGTTATCTAGCCGTGGGTGCTGGAGGTGAGCTGCAGGGATGGAGCAGTCCAGAACTGGCGTGTTGCTGGAGAAGCTGACGGCCACGAACTACAGCACCTGGTCAGTCCGCATGCAACACTTCCTCAAGTGTGAGGGCCTGTGGAAGGTGGTGGAAGATCCACCGCAGCCCCCGGAGGAGGAGTGGGAGGACGACGATGAAGAGCTGGCACTAGCAGAGGCCCAGCTTGAAAAGGATGAGAAAGCTTTGGCTACGATCATCCTTGGAGTGGATGACAGCCAGCTAGTCTACGTAGCTGATAAGGTGACGGCAAGTGAGGCGTGGAATGCGCTCAAGGCTGTCCATGTGCGAGAGACAGCTGGCTCACTGATAACACTGACCAGGAGACTGTACCGGTGTCGGAAGAAACCGGGGGACTCCCTGGTAAACCACCTAAAATTCCTAACAGGCTGTTTCCAGGAGCTAGCCTTAAGAGGGAGGCCTGTGGGGGAAGAGGACAAAGTCTTTATAGTCCTGAGTTCCCTTGATGACAGCTATGATATGCTGGTCAACTCCCTTGAGTCTGTAGAGACTGATAAGCTGACTCTGGAATACATTACCGGACGATTGTATGCAGAGGAGGACAGGCGTGCAGAGCGAAAGATGACCTCAGCCCAGCTGTTGGAGCATCCCAGAGGGAACAACAGCTGGGAAGAGCAGAGGTGTCGGGAGCCGGAGAAACAGCCAGGAGGAGCTGCTGCAGACCAGTCGGTGGTCAACAAAGTAAAAGGGTGTTTTTGCTGCAAGTCCAGTGGACATCTGCTGCGGGACTGCCCAAGAAAACAACAAAAACAGCAGAAGCACAAGAGGCAGCAGAGGGAGTCTACCGCTTGGGTGTCTGCAGATGGTCAAGAAAATGAAGAGCTGTGGGTTCTGGACAGTGGAGCTTCTCAAACCTTTTGTAAAAGAAAAGGACTGCTAACTGATGCTAGGGCTACAAACAAAAAACATGTAAGTCTTGCTACGGGCCAGAAAGCCAATGTGGTTTGTGAGGGGGAGGTTGTGTTCCCACAGCTGGGACACACATTCAGGAATGTGTTGTGTGTGCCTAGTTTGCAAAACAATCTCCTGAGCATTCCTGACTTGGCAAAAGCAGGCTTTGAAGTAAACTTTGTGGGAGATCAGTGCCAGATAAAGCAAAATGGGGCAGTGTTGGCAAATGCTAACCTTAGAACTAATATGTATGTACTGCAGTGTGAGTCTAGGGTTGCGAATGTGCAAAATGTCCCAACCCATGATATGTGTATTCATCTCCTGCACAGGCGTCTGGCTCATGCTAGCTATAAGGTGCTGAACAAAACATTGGAGTTGTGTGGGGGGATAAAAAACATTAAAAGTTGTGATAATTACTTAGACTGCAATATCTGCAAGGAGGTTAAAAGCAGGGCTTGCCCAGTAGCAAGAGCAAGCCAGAGAGAAACCAAAAAACCACTGGAGTTGATTCATGCTGATGTAACTGGTCCTTTTCCACCAAGTGTCTCCCATAACAAGTATTGTTTGATTCTAGTGGATGACTATTCTAGATTTGGCTGGGTCTATCCATTAAAGCAGAAGTCTGACGTTGCCCAAACTTTGAAGTTCTGGGTAAGAAGGGTAGAAAGGCAACTTGGCGAAAAGGTGTGCTCTATTCAGACAGACAGGGGAGGAGAGTTTATGGCAAGCTCCCTAAGAAACTGGTTGCGTTCCCAAGGGATTAAACATAGGCTTACCAATGTGGCAACGCCTCAGGAGAACGGAGTAGCAGAGCGTAGGGGAGGTGTCTTGCAGACACAAATGAAAGCATTGTTAGCAGATGCAAATCTTCCAATTAAGTACTGGGCTGAAAGTATTAAGACTGCGAACTATATTGGGAATCGCTTGTGGTCAAGGGTACTAGATGACATACCCTATAAAATTCTCTATAACAAAAGTCCCAGTTTGCAACATTTGAGAATCTTTGGGACAAAGGCGTGGGTTGACATACCTGTAAAAAACCGAAGAAAAGGTGGGAAAAGGGCACAGCAGTTGCTATTTCTTGGGTATGAAAGTGGTACGAAAGCCTACAGGTTTGAAGATGATAAAAATCTTTTGAGTTACAGTCGATCAGCCAGCTTTAATGAGCAAAGAAATTGGCCCAAGATACATGCAAACCTGCTGCCAGAAAAAGTTTTACTGCCGAGCATACCTGATAAGGCAGTTGAAACAAAGCTGAGAATTGGCACCTCTCCCAGAGAAACTGAAAGGGAGGAGGTAAAGGCTGAGCATTTTTCTCCAGCTGCTAGCATAAAGCAGGGGAGAGAAGAAAGTGCAACAGGGACAGGAGGAGGTAGATCTACAGAGTCAATCCACCCCAAAAGCAGTCCTGAAGGTAGCCCAGGGGGTGAGATTAATGAACCAAGGAGGTCTGCAAGAAGTAATAAAGGTCAACCTCCAGACCGTTATGGGTTCCCAGCCACCATAAACCAGGTTTGTGTAACTGAGCCAGAAAACTTTGAAGAAGTGCAAGAGTTACCTACTCTAGAGAAAGAGGCGTGGTTAAAGGCAATGCAGGCAGAGTATAACTCTCTGCTAAACAACAATGTGTTTGTACCTACAGAATTGCCTAAAGGTAAAAAGCCCATAAGCTGTAAGTGGGTTTTTAAAGTGAAAAAACTGGCTGATGGTAGTTGTCAGAGGAAAGCCAGGTTGGTTGCACGGGGCTTTACACAGAGGAAAATGATACATTATGATGAAGTGTTTGCCCCAACAGCAAAGGCTGAAACAGTAAAATCAGTTTTAGCAATGGCAAGTCTGAGAGGGTTAAAAGTTAATCATTTTGATGTTGCCTCAGCATATTTAAATGCTCCTATTGATGCCGAGGTGTATTTACAGCAAATACCAGGTTATGAGCTGGAAAAAGACAGCATGGTGTTAAAACTGCAAAGGGCACTATACGGTTTACACCAAAGTGCACGTCTATGGCATGAATGCATAGACACAACTTTGAAAAAGATGGGATTCAAACAAAGCCTGGCTGATTCCTGTTTATACTCAGCAATGGTGCAAGGAAGTGTTTGTTATTTACTTTTGTATGTTGACGATATCTGTCTAATAACAACTGCACAAAAGCAAGTGTCTTGGTTTATAAACAGCCTAGGTAACAAATACAAACTGAAGTATTTGGGAGAGATTCAGAATTACTTAGGAGTAGAGGTTCAGAGAAATGAAGAGGGCGTCTACTCTCTGAGTCAGAAGGAAAAAATTGAAAAGTTACTGAAGACATATGGAATGGAGAGGGCAAATGAGGTTGACACTCCCATAACTACCCAGTACAAAAATGAACCAGAAGGGCAAAAATGTGAGAATGCAACAGCGTTTCATTCTCTGTTGGGTTCTCTGTTATATTTAAGTTGTTGGACAAGACCCGACATAACATTGGCAGTGCACATGTTAAGCCAAAGAAGTGCAGACCCGGCTCTGAGAGATTGGGTAGCACTTAAAAGAATCCTAAGGTATCTGAAAGGCACAAAAGATTACAAACTGGTGCTGGATACAGGATATGATCAGCAAGTGTATGCATACGCTGATGCCAGCTGGGGGGACAGAGAAAATGGAAAGTCTACCACTGGCTATGCCATATATATTGGAAATGCCCTGGTTCAGTGGAAATCCCAGAAACAAACATTTGTTGCCACAAGTACTTGTGAAGCAGAATACTCAGCCATAAGTGAATGTGTATCACAAATAGAATGGTTTGCTTGCCTAACAAAAGAGCTTGGAATACCTTCTGAAATGCCAATCACTGTGCTAAGTGACAACATGGCTGCACAACAGCTTGCTAACAAACAGAACTTTAAAAGCAAGAGTAAACATATTGCTATAAGATACGGAAATGTGAAAAATGCTTTGGAAAGAAATGTGTTAAAGGTACAGCACTGTAACACAAAATGTAATGTGGCAGATTTGTATACAAAATGTTTGGATGCTCCTAAATTTCGAGACTTAAGAGAATTATTAGGTCTCAAGCCTTTGACTTAAGGAGGAGTGTTGGGATTCGCAGGATACTAGATAAGTCTGCAGGCTTCAACAGGATGATGCAATACTCTGCTGGGTCAGAGTGACTCAGCAGGAGTGTGATTAGTGTGATTGGCTATCACCTGTTTTAAAAGGAAAGCCTGTTTAACAGTGAGTGTGGTGGTTGTGCTGTAGTGTGGTGGTGCTGTGGTGGAGAGTATTCGTTTGTAAGTACTCTGTATGGACTGTTTCTTTTGTAAATGCCTGTATATAGCTCACATTAAAAAAAGACTGCACTGAAAAACCTGGAACTCTTAGTGCTTCGCTGAAAACGCCGCGTGGAATACGCGACAAAACTCCAGCGGGTGCAGAATGCCGCAGCGAGACTCCTTACGAGGTCTTCGCTGCGAGATCACATTCACCCGGTGCTATACCAGCTGCACTGGCTCCCAGTGGAGTACAGGATCAGGTTTAAGGTGCTGGTTTTAACCTTTAAAGCCCTATACAGCCTAGGACCCTCGTACCTACGGGACCTCCTCTCCTGGTATGTCCCACGGAGGAATCATAGAATCATAGAATCATAGAGTTGGAAGAGACCACAAGGGCCATCGAGTCCAACCCCCTGCCAAGCAGGAAACACCATCAGAGCACTCCTGACATATGGTTGTCAAGCCTCTGCTTAAAGACCTCCAAAGAAGGAGACTCCACCACACTCCTTGGCAGCAAATTCCACTGTCGAACAGCTCTTACTGTCAGACCTTACGGTCTTCAAACAAAAACATCTCAGAGGTCCCGGGCCACAGGGAGGTTAGGCTGGCCTCAACCAGAGCCAGGGCTTTTTCGGCCGTGGCCCCGATCTGGTGGAACGCTCTGTCACAAGAGACTAGGGCCCTGCGGGACTTGACATCTTTCCGCAGGGCCTGCAAGACAGAGCTGTTCCACCAGGCCTTTGGCCGAGGCACAGTCTGACTCCCTCCTTTGGTAATCCTCACAGAACTCTAGCCCAATGGTTGCCATTAATTTGATTCTGAATTGATTTTAGAATGTATTTTAATTAATTGATTGTGCTTTTATGTGAACTGTGTTACTTTTATTGTTGCTAGCCGCTCTGAGCCCGGCTTTGGCTGGGGAGGGCAGGATATACCATATTTTTCGCTCTATAAGACGCACCAGACCATAAGACACACCTAGGTTTTGGAGGAGGAAACCAAGAAAAAAAATATTCTGAATCTCAGAAGCCAGAACAGCAAGAGGGGTCGCTGAGCAGTGAAAGCAGCGATCCCTCTTGCTGTTCTGGCTTCTGGGATAGCTGCGCAGCCTGCATTCGCTCCATAAGACGCACACACATTTCCCCTTACTTTTTAGAAGGGAAAAAGTGAGTCTTATAGAGCAAAAAATACGGTAAATAAAAAATTATTATTATTATTATTATTATTATTATTATTATTATTATTATTCCTCAATGCACTCGGCAATCAAGCTGCAGCCTTCCTGCCCGCTGCGATGTCCCTTGTTTTGTGGCTCCGCCCTAGATTTTGGGGGAATCTGGGTGTGCCGGCACATCTGCATGCAGAAGGGGCCCACCCTGCGCAAACATCGAGAAGCGGCAGCTGCGTTCGGCTGCTGCCTGAACCCCCCCCCCCCCGCAAAGGCAGCTAGGAGCACACAACCCAGCCCTCTCTGTTAGCCGCCACCCTCTCCCCAGGAATAAAATAAAATAAAAAGGTAGGCCCCCACCTCCGTGACCTCCGAGCCACCCTGCCTACCGACCCAACAGCAGCTCATCAGCATGCAGGCAGCCAGGGAACAGCACTGCCTGATTTGAATACTAAAGGTCAGCACTTCGGGTTAACGTTTCCCACATCGTAATGAATTGGGGGGGGGGGCGGACAGGAGAAAGGGATCAATAAATAATAATGCCGAGGTATCGGCAGGGTCAGGTGCATTCGAAAAGAGCTGCTCCTCATTAAAGATGCACCAGCAAAGGGCAATTTGACTGAAAGAGGCGAGGAAGGCGGAGGAAGAAGGAGGGGGCGGCGGCGGGTTAAGGGGGGGGGGACACGGAAAGCAGACGGGAGGAAAGGAAATATATTTGCTGCCCCCTCCTGCAGGGTCAAAGACCTCTAAAGAGCCGGGGCTTGTTAGCAACACACCTCTGGCCTGGCTGTTCAATTCTGTACAGCACCTGGCACCGTCTTCCCCAATGGCTACTAACCACAACAGGGGTGCTCTGCTAATAATAATAATAATAATAATAATAATAATAATAATAATAATAATAATAAATAATTTATTACCGTATTTTTCGCCCTATAGGAGGCACTTTTCCCCCTCCAAAAATGAAGGGGAAATGTGTGTGCGTCCTATGGGGTGAATGCAGGCTTTCGCTGAAGCCTGGAGAGTGAGAGGGGTCAGTGCGCACCAACCCCTCTCGCTCTCCAGGCTTCAGGAAGCTATCCACAAGCCTTCGGAGCGCGGCGGGAGTTCCTGCCGGGCTCCCAAGGCTTGCGGATAGCAGCCTGCATCCCAAACCCCGGAGAGTGCAGAGCTGGGCTCTCCGGGCTTCGGGCAACTATCTGCAAGCTTTCTGAGCGCGGGGGAGTTCCCGCCGGGCTCCAAAGGATTGCGGATAGCAGCCTGTTCTGGGGGCTGGGGTCGGGGGAAGCTAGGGCTTCCCCAGCCCTGCGCCTGGGGGGGGGGGAAATTTTTTTTTCTTTACCACCCCCAAACTAGGTGCGCCCTATGGGCCGGTGCACCCTATATTGTGAAAAATACAGTATTTATTATTTATATCCCGCCCATCTGGCTGAGTTTCCCCAGCCACTCTGGGCGGCTTCCAATCAAGTGTTAAAAACAATACAGCATTAAACATTAAAAACTTCCCTAAACAGGGCTGCCTTCGGATGTCTTTTAAAGAGAAGATAGCTGCTAATTTCCTTCGCATCTGATGGGAGGGTGTCCCACAGGGCGGGCGCCACTACCAAGAAGGCCCTCTGTCTGGTTCCCTGTAACCTTACTTCTTGCAATGAGGGAACTGCCAGAAGGCCCTCTTATCTTCTTAAGGATGCTTTTCCACAGCAGGAAGACGGTCACAGATTAGATTGCCAAGGGAGGGGAAAACAGGCGATGCATCTGACCATCACATCCTACTTGCATGTCTTGAATGAGCTGATGGGTTGAGGGCCAGAGGGCAAATGGCTGGGCCAAGGCTGGCCCAAGATGTTTTGCTGCCAGAGGCAAATGCCCAGATCACACACACACTCCCTCTTCTGTGTGCAGAATCCGACCGGGCTGGGAGATGCCTCTGACTTCAGCTCTGCCAAGCGTCCTCTTCTGCACCTGAGGGTAGCAGGGTAGCTTAAGAGACGCAGAAAGAACCTTGCACCACACACAACTCTGTTCCCTCCAACGCCTTCAACCAAGCAACTGCTGCCTGAAGCGGCCGCCTCCCACTACCTAATGGGTGGGCCGGCCCCAAGGAGCTGAAGGTCCACGGTGGCCAGGCTCAGCCTTAAAGCTGTGGTGTTGGTTGGTTGGTTTCTAAATGTAAAGGCTGAGAAAGAAAGGAATTTGGGGGGAAAGAGTAGGTGGGATTCGAGGGGGGCACAGAGATGATGGAGAGGCGTTTCCGGTGCATTTGAAGCTCCTGTTTGAAGAGGGGAGAAGAATTCGGGGATGCACGAGACCCAGACGAACCGACTCCATTCCAGACCCAGTATGAGAAGGAGCTGCCCAGTAGAGTCCTGATGAAATTGAGAGTGGGATGCAAGAGTCACCTTCCTTCTACACACACACACACACACTACCTGTCTTCTTTTCCTCTCACCCGCCCCCCCCCCCCGCCAGTCCCCTCTGCCTTTTTCCTACGGCCTCCGGCAAGGTCTTCTCCATCACAATTTAATGCTATATCAAAGGCTGCCTTCTCCTTGCCCGGGGTTTGCTCCAGTCTGGAATCTTTGCCAGAGAACAGGTTGAAAGTGCCCAGTTTGTAAGTGGGGGCCTCGGGGAGCAAAAATCAGCTTGAAAAGCGGAGCAGTCGCCTTGTCTCTCCCCGCCCCGCCCCCCCGCCCCGCAGCTGTTCTCAGGCACACCCCAACCAGATTGTGGGGGGGGGGGGGAGAGAGAAGGAAAGCACAGGAAGGAAGCCACCCGAAGAAACAAGGAGTGGGTGGGGATGAACCAGACTCAAGATTTGTTATTTACAACGGCTTCCCCATAATTGTTCCGTGCACACTGAAAAAATCCTGAATTCCAGACAATCAGGAGGTGTGTTTTGGCTTGCAGGGTCTCTCAAGATCTTACCAGCAGAGTATTCCCAGGACCAAAACAGGAATACGCCCCGTGCACATGGGCACTCATTCTGCCACCCTTCTCTGCACGGGGGCAGATAAGGCCTGATTCTGACCCAGTTGCCTCCATGGTATATTTTCCGGAGAACAGATGCCCACACCGTTTTGCAGCCAGCACGAAGTCCGAACGGCGCTGCAAGCTCTTGGCCTCCGTTCAAAACTCTTCTTTCAAGAGTTTGGTTCCTGGAGGGTAAGAGCAAAGGATTCTGGGGGGCTGGAACGCGGCTGCCGAAATTCCAGCACCTGAGTTGGGTTTGTGGCAAACAAGAGGGGTTCAGATGCCAACTCCGAGAGGCGGATGGCACAAAAGCCAGATTTCCTCTAGGATGAACTGGGTCTTCTTCGCTCGAGGCGCCCACCCCCTTCTCTGCCTCAGTTTCCCTTCCTGCATAGCTGGACTCCTCGGGAATAAGAGGAATCGGTTGCCGGCATCCTCTCGTTCTCCTTCTCCGAAAGGGAGATGTGCTGATGGAAGAGGCAGCTGTCACTCAGGCTGCACAAACTGCCATTCCTGGGCCCGGCGCCAGCCGACTGACACCTCCTAACAACAGGGCTCTCCGCTGGGGGGGGGCTGGTCCCTTGCCTCCCCATACCCCTTCATCCAGCTCTAATTGCTTAAGGGGAAATGGAAAGTTGAAAGGCAAAAGAGGTCTCGTTCGGCACTGCACGGAGCGAAACTGGCGCTATTGATTGGTCGGGGCCGGAGCACGTTCCCCTCTGCTGATATTCAAATCCCGCCGTCAGCCCCCTGCTTTCACATTCTTGCCTTGTTGTCAAGGTGAAAACGAAAAATAAGAAAGCTTAAAAAGAAAAGGGAAAGCTTGCGGGGTGTTATGTTGAGTGTTAAGCGACTTTCGTGTGCAGGAAACGGGGCTTGTCTCTCAAGAGAAATGGCCATGGTCGTTTTACGATTTGCTTTACGAATCTGCAGCTCTTCGGTTGCTGTTATGGATGATTCCTTCACAAGAGGCTAGGGGGGGAGTGAAGACTTGGTTGCAACCTTTCGTCTCTGTCCCAACTCTCGAGAAGGGAAGCAGGGTCGTGACATCGACTGTGCTCACAAACCGGCTCCTTTCGCTGTCGGCTCCCCGGGAGCACAGTTCCCTTCTCAGCTGCTTGCTACAAGAGATTTGAAACTCGAAGAGCCAAGCTCCCTTTCTCCCCTCCTCCCTCCTCATCGCCTTTTCCTTTCGTGCCACGTATTTTCAGACTGCAAGCTGTGGGAGGTGCGGGGTCCTTTTTGGCCGAAGGGTCGAAGAAAAAAACGCTTTAAACAAACGCGTAAATGACACTGAGTGGAATCAGCTTCTTGTTGTTGTTTAGTCGTTTAGTCGTGTCCGACTCTTCGTGACCCCCTGGACCAGAGCACGCCAGGCACTCCTGTCTTCCACTGCCTCCTGCAGTTTGGTCAGACTCATGCTGGTAGCTTCGAGAACACTGTCCAACCATCTCGTCCTCTGTCATCCCCTTCTCCTTGTGCCCTCCATCTTTCCCAACATCGGGGTCTTTTCCAGGGAGTCTTCTCTTCTCATGAGGTGGCCAAAGTATTGGAGCCTCAGCTTCACGATCTGTCCTTCCAGTGAGCACTCAGGGCTTATTTCCTTCAGAATGGAGAGGTTTGATCTTCTTGCAGTCCATGGGACTCTCAAGAGTCTCCTCCAGCACCATAATTCAAAAGCATCAATTCTTTGGTGACCAGCCTTCTTTATGGTCCAGCTCTCACTTCCATACATCACTACTGCGAAAACCATGGCTTTAACTATACGGACCTTTGTTGGCATCACCTTGCCACCCCCCAAAAACCCTGCAATTTAGGACAATGCAAAAATAAAAAATTGCTTACTGCTGCGAGGTCGCTCATCAAGCAGCGTGGCACCTGGGACAACAGTGGGAGTCCCGGCAATGGAAGGTGGATGTTTTTGAGGGTACAAATGGGGTTATGCGCTCCCTTCCCTTAGGGCAAACCACCTTTAACAGGGTGCTTTGCAAGGAAGATGCAGGTGGGGTGTGTGGAATTTGCAATTTGCTCCCGACTTCCTCCTCCCCAAGGTCTCCTGGAAAACATGAGCGTGGTGGGATATGGCGGGGGGACGACGACGACGCTCTTCTCTTCTCCCTTTCTCCTAGCTGCAACCCATCAATCGCAGCTCAGAAGGAAGGCCGATCATCAATTATCAGACAAAGCATGTTTAAATTGCATCGTTTGTAGCAGAGATAATTACCACGATTAATTATTCATGCGGCAAGGACTGTGAAGTGTTTATTGGGGGGGGGGGCCTGGAAATCGGCAGGCCAGGAAGGGGAGCGATGTTCTCTGTTGGGAGGTGGGACCCAGAACGCTAAAAAGTGTGGGGAGAGCACACCACGCCAGGAGGCAAAGGGTGGCGCTGGGGCCGGGCAAAGCCTTCGGCTCAGAAGTTTCTCGTGCAGCCAAGCCCAAGGAAACATCCTGTGGAACCTGGAAGCTCGCACTCTGAAGCTTGAGCACACAAAGGCAGCCCAATTTAAGGGGGAAAGAGAGAGGGAGAGGTCCCAATGCACCACACTCTCATGGATTGTAGAACTATAGTGTTGGAAGGGAACCCTGAATGTCATCTAGTCCAACCCTCTGCAATGCAAGAATATGCAGCTGGCCCTTACAGGGATCACAGACAGACATCTGAAGGCAGCCCTGTTTAGGGAAGTTTTTAATGACTGGTGTTTTAGTGCATTTTTAATCTTTGTTGGAAGCTGCCCAGAGTGGCTGGGGGAACCTAGCCAGATGGGCGGGGTAGAAATATATTATTATTATTATTATTATTATTATTATTATTATTATTATTATTATTATTATTATTATCATCATCATCATTATCATCCTTGCAAAACTAAGGGCGTTTCCAAACCGCCCAGTTTGTTGAGCATTCATCCAGATTGGTTTGCAGGGAGATCCGCTACACTGGCTATTTAATGAGCCATCATTCTGATTTCTTTGCAAGCGGAGAGTTAAACTGCTGCCGCATCAGAGCAAGTGTTATCCCACACTTTCCCATGCACCTGCCTTTAGGCGTCATTCTGGGTAGCTGAGATCATATCTCACTGCATTTTAGAAATTTTATTCGTATGTATACTTTTTTTTGTCAGATTAAAGTTGCATTCTTATTCACTGTACATGTTTCAGCAGCGTTTTATGTCCATTTTTATGTCCATTTTGCCCAATCCTGTTCACTCTCCCAGAATCACTTGTGGAGTCCTAGATCTCTGTGCTGGCTGGGGCGGATGAGAATTGCCGTCCAAAACAGCTGGAGGGCACCAGGTTGACAAAGGCTGCTCTAGCACGTCTGGTTTCAACCTCCTAAGCTAAACAAGTCAACTTCCTTTATGCATGGGCAAAAGGACTGTCCTCATGAGGACTACACATATGCGCGCGCTCTCTCTCTCTCCCTATTAAAATGGCAGAAGAGGTTCTCAGAAGTCTGCAAGAAATCCCAGCTATGCATGCTTAGCGAATACCATAGTAAGCAAATTATGGGTTGGCTGCAACCATTCCTGCCCATTCCAGCTGCCCAACGGTATCTGGCTGCAGCCCGCAAAGTATTTGGGAGCCTGTAGATTCTCCACCTTGCAGACGCCGCAGAGAATAATCTTGCCTGTTCCCAGCGCAACCCCCACCCGGCTGCATAATACTCATGCGCTATACATCTGGCCGCATGAGTGGGGTTTCCCCCCCTCTTTTATTTCCAGTCTGTGCATGTATTATTCACGTTTTAGCACACAGCTCACACAGCTCCTACCTGCGAGAGCCCAAGGTAAATAGACACCGTCTCGGAGATGTAAAGGAATTTTCCCTCCTGGTTCAGTGCAAACACAAACCCATCCAGAGACTGTGGAGAGAGAGAGAACACAGAAACAACATTTATATTATATAGTTGTGTTTCCCCACCCCCCACTCCAAATAATACAGGCTGGTGCTTTTGCCAAGGAGAGGGGGAAAAGGTGGAAAGAAAGTTATGTGTCACACTAGCACAGCTGGTCCAGGTGTAGGGAAGATTCCAAAATTAGTATTATTATTTTATTTATTAGATTTGTATACAGTGGTACCTCGGGTTAAGTACTTAATTCGTTCTGGAGGTCTGTTCTTAACCTGAAACTGTTCTTAACCTGAAGCACCACTTTAGCTAATGGGGCCTCCTGCTGCTGCCGGGCCGCCGGAGCATGAATTCTGTTCTCATCCTGTAGCAAAGTTCTTAACCTGAAGCACTATTTCTGGATTAGAGGAGTCTGTAACCTGAAGCGTATGTAACCTGAAGCGTATGTAACCCGAGGTACCACTGTACTGCCCTTCATCCGAAGATCACAGGGTGGTTCACAGCATAAAACCTCGCTGCAAAACTCCCAGGGCATCACGTCATAGGGACTAGAAACTCTACCCCAAATCAAACCTTGGTAAATCCAGTTCCTAATTCGGTTTAGTGTCCAAACAGATCCAGGGTAGCAAACAAATGCACTAAAAATAGGGCAGCAAGCTTTAAAACGATTGATCAGCGCAGATATTAACTGCAGCTTAAAACGAGCCCATTGATTAATTATTGGGTGAGACTGGATCTCGCCAGCTTCTAAGCTGGATGGCAGACAAAACATTGCAGAAGGCCTTTTCCTTCCTTCCTTCCTTCCTTCCTTCCTTCCTTCCTTCCTTCCTTCTTTTTTTTAAAAAAATATATAGACTGTTATCTGCCTCACATTTAAAGATGGGGAGGGAGCCCTCTCCTCCTCCAAGGATGATTTTGCAACATGCAAACAGTGTTAGAAACTGAGCAATATAAGCCAGCCTCCAAATGGCACCTTAAACCTAGGTTGCCGTCGCCACAAAGGAATGTCTACTTGCAAGGAGTTTGGACTAGATGATTCTCAGGGTCCCTTCCAAAGCTACCATTTTACAATTCTATGATCTCTGCTACATATAGCTTGACTGCAGCTTGTTCACTTGTCCCTGTATGCAAGGAGTAGAGACACACGCCATGGAAATGGAACTGGTATTAACTATGGACTAGTTAATGTTGTTGTTTAGTCGTGTCCGACTCTTCGTGACCCCATGGACCAGAGCACGCCAGGCACTCCTGTCTTCTACTGCCTCCCGCAGTTTGGTCAAACTCATGCTGGTAGCTTCGAGAACACTGTCCAACCATCTCATCCTCTGTCGTCCCCTTCTCCTTGTGCCCTCCATCTTTCCCAACATCAGGGTCTTATGGACTAGTTAATACCAATTCCATTTCCATGGCATGTGAAGGAAATCCGCCCTGAGTGCTCACTGGAAGGACAGATCCTGAAGCTGAGGCTCCAATACTTTGGCCACCTCATGAGAAGAGAAGACTCCCTGGAAAAGACCCTGATGTTGGGAAAGATGGAGGGCACAAGGAGAAGGGGACAACAGAGGATGAGATGGTTGGATAGTGTTCTCGAAGCTACCAGCATGAGTTTGACCAAACTGCGGGAGGCAGTGGAAGACAGGAGTGCCTGGCGTGCTCTGGTCCAGGGGGTCACGAAGAAGACAACAACATGGACTAAGGCAGAGGTTTTTAAACCATGGTGATCAGCCTGGCACCCAGAAATCTCCACGCATCCCCAACTGGACCCGCACCAGTAGCAAAACACACCTGACGCCCTGAGGAATTTTGAACACCACATGCAAACATATTTAAGTTCAGATCGAGGAAGAAAAATGGGGGTGAGGATAAATTAATTTAAAACAGGAAGCACCTTCAGATTGGCTGGCAGCCCATGTTAAAGACGTACCGTACTTTTCTGTGTATAAGACGAGGGGGTTTTTTAACTCCAAAATAGTGTTAAAAAACGGGGGTTGTCTTATACACAGAGAGTGGGTAGGGAGGACATGTGACTGCCGTGAGCTGCAGATTGTCACAGGCGATTTGGTTGGTGATTGGTGGCTGCGGCAAAGGCTGGTTTGTATTGGCTGGTGCCGGGGCAATTGTGCGTGTGATCATCGCTCACTGCTGGCAATTGAGCAGATGCTTTTTGGCTTCTGCGATGTGAGCGAATGTCAGCGCCTATCCGTTGGGTTAGTGATTTACTGCATCCCCCCCCCCCCCGGAAAAGCTCCGGGCAATCCTCCCCCAAAAAAGATCAACAAGTAGGGGGCGTGTTATACACGGAAAAATAAGGTATGTGCAGAAAACCTGGCAATGGCAGGCTATGAAGTTAAGCTGTTGCCTTGCACAGGGACAAATCATTGGCCCATATAGCCAGGCTTGGCCTGCTCTAGCCGGCAGCGACTCTCCAGGCGCAGGGCTCTTCCACAACTTTCCCATCCCCCACAGATTGCTTTTCATGAGGACTGAACCTGTGAGCTCCTGCAGGCAAGATATGCACTCTACCATTGAGTTAGGGACTCCTCTAGCACCAGGTTAGTAGGGACGTCATGGGCTGTTTCTGAGCGGATTTCCCTCTCCCACTCCTGACTCCCAGGCTTCACCCCCCCCCCCCAAAGATGAAGTCAGGCACCAATCTGCATGTGATGAAGTAGACTCTCGTTCACGGAAGCTTGTTAAACTACAATAAATGCGCCCGTTGTTAAGGTGCCACTAGGCCCTTTGTCGCTTCTGCCAAAACAGGCGGCATGGCAACACCCCGGGAACGCTATTTGCTACAGAAGAAGCACCCCACAAAATAGCTGCTTGCAAGGGGTGGACAACATCAAGACTAGAGCCAAGTCAATACCAAAGGACCAAAAGTCACCCAAAGAGGTCCTGGAATTAAGACTTCCTAAGAATATTAGGAAGTGAGAGCTGGACCATAAAGAAGGCTGATCGCCGAAGAATTGATGCTTTTGAATTATGGTGCTGGAGGAGACTCTTGAGAGTCCCATGGACTGCAAGAAGATCAAACCTCTCCATTCGGAAGGAAATCAGCCCTGAGTGCTCACTGGAAGGACAGATCCTGAAGATGAGGCTCCAAGACTTTGGCCACCTCATGAGAAGAGAAGACTCCCTGGAAAAGACCCTGATGTTGGGAAAGATGGAGGGCACAAGGAGAAGGGGACAACAGAGGATGAGATGGTGGGACAGTGTTCTTGAAGCTACCAGCATGAGTTTGACTAAACTGCGGGAGGCAGTGGAAGACAGGAGTGCCTGGCGTGCTCTGGTCCAGGGGGTCACGAAGAGTCGGACACGACTAAACGACTAAATGACAACAAGAATATTAGGGTTCGTTTTGAGCAAAAAGGCATTCCTAAACCTCATCGTAGCGAAGGCAGGCTCGGAAGAGAAAGAACAGCAGTTGTCGGTATAACATGAGACCCTTACTCCCTGGGTCGTGGATTCAAGCCCCACATTGGGCAAAAAGATTCTTTTTGGTTGGTTCCTTCCAACTCTATGTCAACCAACCCATCTCAAACCTTCACTGGCATATAGACGAGGTTCCAAAAGGTTCAGTACAATAAAATCGCAGCAATATCTGCATCTAACAGTTAAAATACTGTTGTGTGACATTTGCAAATCCTCACTGCGTGTTGCAGAAACCTGGTTACTATCCCCATCTTATCCCCATGCTGAGTAAACATTAGGAAGACTACGCTTGCAATCGTCTGATGGCCACTACCTGCTAATTAACCAGCTGATTAATGAACACAAATTGAATTGTCTGATACAAAGGGCAGGGCAAAAGAATGATGGTTTTATAAAGTCTCAGAAGCCAGGGGGGTTGCCCAATAAGATATTGAGTGTTCTGGGGGGTGGGGCTTAAGACCCTGAACAGCTCCTGTCCATCGATAGCTACCCGCCACTCAGGCTACGTCCAGCACCCACTGCCAGAGGCAGAATGCCCCAGATACCAGCTGCTGGGAATCACAAGCCGGGAGAGTCCTGGTGCAGCGAGGTCCACCAAAAACGGGGCCTTTTCTGCAGTGGCTCCCCATTTGTGGAATGCTCTCCCCAGAGGAGTTCGCCCGGCGCCTTCATTATACGCCTTTAGGCACCAGGTGAAAATGTTCTTCTTCAGCCAGGTCTTTGGCTAACATCCTATATCCTGTTAAATGCGTTTGTTGGGAGGGTTCTTTTGTTTGCTTGTTTGCTCTTGTTATTATGCATTTTGTGTGTTTTTTAATCTCGCATTTTCATGCTGTGAACAGTCTTGAGATCTACAGAGCCAAGAGCAGAGCACCTATTTAATAAATGAAAATAAATAATGAGAAAGCCTTGCAAATCCGCTTTATTCCCACAAGGTCACAGAACCTAGCCTCTCTCTGGTCAGGGTTTGGGTTACCTTGACACAGAGTTCTGACAGAGAGCTTTTGTGGGCGTGTTTTTCTTTTAAAGCTCAGAGTACACCTTGCATCCCAACAGAGACCTCTGGCTTAAGAAACAGATTTGAAAGTGCATGTAAATGTTGACGTTATTTCTCCCTAACTAGATTTGTCTACTTTGCTTTTGAAGCCACCCAGAGTTGGTGGCGATCTTTACCTCTTGGGGGAGCGAATAAACCCTGCGCCGTGCAAAGAAATACCGTATTTTTTGCTCTATAAGACGTACAAGACGCACCTAGTTTTTTGGAGGAGGAAAACAAGAAAAAAAAATATTCTGAATCCCAGAAGCCAGAACAGCAAGAGGGATCGCTGCGCAGCGAAAGCAGCGATCCCTCTTGCTGTTCTGGCTTCTGGGATAGCTGCGCAGCCTGCATTCACTCCATAAGACGCACACACATTTCCCCTTACTTTTTAGGAGGGAAAAAGTGAGTCTTATAGAGCAAAAAATACGGTAACTTATTTTGCCTGCCCTGAAGCTTACAGCTTTCAGCTTCATTGGCCGACTCCGGATTGCAGTGTTTTACTGTGACGAGGAGGACAAACTTCCTTTCTGCTTTCTCCAAATTGAGCATAAATTTTATGCACCTCCGTGTGGATTTAAAATCTGCACAGCGCCTAAAGAGGCACCTAGAAGCAGCTGTTTAAAAGCGCAGGAACATCTGGAAATTCCCTGGGCAAAGAGGAGAGAGGCAGCAAACCCTCTCTGCAAAATAAGGAGCAAGAAAGCCCTGAATATTTGTGATGAGCAAAGATCAGACAGAGAGAGAGCGCAACCTCTTCAGGGTTCATCCAGGGAGGAGAGCCAAATAAGGCCGAGAGGGGGAGAAGAGCCACAGCCAAAAGTTTTTTTCCCCCTTTGCTTCTTCACCCCCACTCCAAACTGTTCCAGAAAACAGGAAGCTGCTCCCCAAGGAGACACCGGACGGAAGCCTCAGACGTCCCCTTTGAATCTCGCCATGGCAAATGTTAGCAAACGCCAAAAAATGCCCAGTTTTCGGGTCCCCGGCCAAATCCCTTTAAAGCTGGATGATTATGTCCTCTCCTAAGGCAACGTTTGAAGCAGTTTACGAAACCGGTCCCAGGGCAGTTGGGCAGAAAGGACTCTGCGAGCTCCAAGGGGAGGACTTTGGGGGCGCAACGCTGAGTTCGCCTTCCTTTCGTTTTGCAAAGTCCGGGCGATAAATCCCCGTAAGGAGGAATGAATGTTAACCTGGCCCCTCTGTGGCTGCAACAATGCCCAGGACTGGAAGGTGGGATCGGGGCCAAAGCCATCGCCACTCCCAGGGCCAAAGGACATGTTATATGCCAACTTGTGTACTGGTCCCGGGGGGGGGGGGGTGGAGTTGGGGAGAGGATTTGAAGCATGGAAGTGGCTCATGTAACCCTTTCCTCACTTTCTTTGCCCTAAACTCAAAATCAGCTGCTTCTCCCCCCCCCCCCGGTTAAAAAGACATTATTTACCCTCAAGACATCGATTCCATAAAACATATTTTGTTGCATTGTGCAAAATATGAGCAAGCCAGGGCTGAACTGATACTACCCTTGCTGGTACCTTTCCCAGGAAAATCAGAGGCTCACTATGTCAGGTTCCTATTGAAAGACCGGACAAATGCTAGAACATTAGCAGTGGCAAAGTTTTTATTGGTGGTTGCAAGAACAAATAATCCCTATATTCTGAACAGAATGCTTGTTTAACCTGGAGGTAGGCTGTATGAATTGTGTATTGCTTTGTAATGATTTGTTGGGTCTCTGGACCGTAATAAAGATTGATGATGATTTACCCTCACAAGCACGCATTTAAAAAGGTGGAAAGGGGGAGTCATCGCCATTTGCACAGGAAGAAGTTAAGCACCCCACTTTGCTTCTCCACTCTAGATTGCCTGTTCCTGAAGAAACTTCTCAATCAAAATAAACAGTGGGAGGGGTGGGGGGAGTCTGTTAGGGCACAACACATTTGCCTTTGAAATGTAGTTTCGCTCTGAAAGGAAGTTTAAACAAGCAGAGGTTCGGCAAAATTTCTAGTCCATGTGATTGCCAGGATAAGCTAGAGGATGAAGCAGAAGTGCCTAATGAAATCTTTGGACCCCAGAAAAGGGGAGTTTTCCAACTGGGGTGGGTTACCCTGGTGCAAAATTCAGACTCCCAATATTGCTTCACACCCGAAATAAGTCAGATGTGCTTTCACAGTCGGCGTCTCTCAGATGGAGTGAGCCACGGACAGTGTCTTTTCCTGTAATCAAGTAGCTTTGTCTTGCTCTATTCTGCCTTGCTCAGACCCCACCAGGACTCCTGTGTCCAGTTCTGGGCGCCACAATATAAGAAGGACATTGACAATATGGGGCGTGTGCAATGGGAGGTGACAAAGATGATCAAAGGTCTGGAAACCAAGCCTTATGAGGAGCGGTTGAGGGAGCTGGGTATGTTTAGCCTGGAAAGGAGAGGAGATTTGATAAGGTAAAGGTAAAGGGACCCCTGACCGTTAGGTCCAGTCGTGGCCGACTCTGGGGTTGCGGTGCTCATCTCGCTTTATTGGCTGAGGGAGCCGGCGTACAGCTTCCGGGTCATGTGGCCAGCATGACTAAGCCGCCTCTGGCAAACCAGAGCAGTGCACGGAAACACCGTTTACCTTCCCGCCAGAGTGGTACCTACTTATCTACTTGCACTTTGACGTGCTTTTGAACTGCTAGGTTGGCAGGAGCAGGGACAGAGCAACGGGAGCTCACCCCGTCGCGGGGATTCGAACTGCCGACCTTCTGATCAGCAAGTCCTAGGCTTTGTGGTTTAACCCACAGTGCCAGCCATATTCAAATATCTCATGTGGAAGATGAAGCAAGTTTGTTTTCTGCTGTTCTGGAGGGTAGAACTCGAACCCATGGCTTTGAGTTACAAGTAAGGAGATTCCAACTAAACATCAGGAGGAGCTTTTTGACAGTGAGAGTTGAAGGAGACAGTGGAACAGTCTCCTTCAGGAGGTTGTGGACTCTCCTTCCTGGGAGGTTTTCTAAGCAGGGGTTGGATGGACATCTGTCATGGATGCTTTGGCTGAGATTCTTGCTTTAGCTGAGATTTCTGCTTAGTATACCTGAAGGAGCGTCTCCACCCCCATCATCCTGCCTGGATGCTGAGGTCCAGCACCGAGGGCCTTCTGGCGGTTCCCTCACTGCAAGAAGCCAAGTTACAAGGAACCAGGCAGAGGGCCTTCTCGGTAGTGGCGCCCGCCCTGTGGAACGCCCTCCCACCAGATGTCAAAGAGAACAACTACCAGTCTTTTAGAAGACATCTGAAGGCAGCCCTGTTTAGGGAAGCTTTTAATGTGTGACATTTTAATGTATTTTTAATCTTTGTTGGAAGCCGCCCAAAGTAGCTGGGGAAACCCAGCCAGATGGGCGGGGTACAAATAAATAATAATAATAATAATAATAATAATAATAATAATAATAATAATTATTGCAGGGGGTTGGGCTAGATGACCGTTGCCGTCCCTCCCAGCTCTACAATTCAACGATTCTATGAGTCTCCTCCCCAAAAATAAAAATTCTGGAGCTTGCACTACCAGAATCCCTGTCCTGGGGCATGGGGGCTCCTCTTAGCCCCCCGATCTCTCACCCCCTGCCTCTCTCCCAAGGTCTGCCCTGCAGCAACAATGCCTCTTTATACCAACGGGATATATTTGCACAATTACGACGTTTCCCCCACGAAGGAGCCTGGGTGGTGGGGAGAGGGAGAGGAAGGGAGAGAGGGGGGAGAGAGAGAGAAAGAAATAGCAGGAGATGAATGGAACCGACAGCCACGTTAACGTTCCAGCACGTTAATTACTGCTGACAGATAAAATTGCTTTTTTTATCATCATCAAGTGGTTTCGATGTGCCGGCCGGAGGTCATTGCTGTGGCAATTAAATGGTTGACACCACATGACGGGGACGTCTCCGCGGGGGGTGGGGGTGGGCTGCAAACAGTGAGGAAGAGAGGTATGCATGGATCAATCCCTAGATTTCATTTTGCCAGATTTTCAACACATGCACATCAAGAAAAACACACTTGGCGCAGGTAGCAAAAGTAGCAGAAGCAGGGGAAGAGCAGTTTGAGAGAGACAGAGAGAGCCGCAATGTAAGCTGCAGGTTCTGGGGGCCCCTTGTTGGGGGAAGGAGCTCTCTGTGGGTCCCCTGCCCCCCACATCAGTGAACCAACCTCCCCACAGCACTTCTCACCAGCTGCTGAGCAAGCAGGCCACACTGACTCCAGCCTCTGCTTTTCTCCTAAGAACGCAGGCAGCTACAGGTACATATATTCATTCATTCAGACTTTATTGGCACAATGGGTACAGACCACTGGGTTCCATCTTGCTCTCTACTGCCTGGACTGGCTGCCAGCAGTGTCTGTCTGGGGTTTGGGGCATGAACCTGGTCACCTGGAGAATCCGTGTGACCATGATGCGCTCCCATTGCTCTGTCCCGGCTCCCTCCAACCTAGCAGTTCGAAAGCACGCCAGTGCAAGTAGATAAATAGGTACCACTGCGGCGGGAAGGTAAATGGCATTTCCGTTGTGCCAGAAACGGTTTAGTCCTGCGGGCCACATGACCCGGAAAGCTGTCTGTGGACAAACGCCGGCTCCCTCGGCCTGAAAGCGAGATGAGCGCCGCAACCCCAGAGTCGCCTTTGGCTGGACTAAACGTTTTACCTTTACCTTTTTACTTTTACCTACCAGGGATCAAACAGCATGCAAGGTCCCTGAGCCACGGCCCATGCCGGCTGGGGCAAATGGAAGCTGCAGACCAAAGCACTCAAGAGCCCCCAGGCCTGAGGATGGAAGGATTGTGCCAAAGACTTCACAGGAAAGAGGGGCTTCAAGGAAGGGTTTGGAGGAGCTGAGAGGAGAGGCCTCCTGAAGACCAGTTTCCCATCCAGTAGGTGAGGAGCTGCAGGACCACGGACAGCTCCAAACAGGCAACTTGCTCAGCAGAGTCTGAGAGCACAGAAATCTCTCATAGAATCATAGAGTTGGAAGAGACCACAAGGGCCATTGAGTCCAACCCCCTGCCAAGCAGGAAACACCATCAGAGCACTCCTGACATATGGTTGTCAAGCCTCTGCTTAAAGACCTCCAAAGACGGAGACTCCACCACACTCCTTGGCAGCAAATTCCACTGTCAAACAGCTCTTACTGTCAGGAAGTTCTTCCTAATGTTTAGGTGGAATCTTCTTTCTTGTAGTTTGGATCCATTGCTCCGTGTCCACTTTTCTGGAGCAGCAGAAAACAACCTTTCTCCCTCCTCTATGTGACATCCTTTTATATATTTGAACATGGCTATCATATCACCCCTTAACTTCCTCTTCTCCAGGCTAAACATGCCCAGCTCCCTTAGCCGTTCCTCATAAGGCATCGTTTCCAGGCCTTTGACCATTTTGGTTGCCCTCTTCTGGACACGTTCCAGTTTGTCAGTGTCCTTCTTGAACTGTGGTGCCCAGAACTGGACACAGTACTCCAGGTGAGGTCTGACCAGAGCAGAATACAGTGGCACTATTACTTCCCTTGATCTAGATGCTATACTCCTATTGATGCAGCCCAGAATTGCATTGGCTTTTTTAGCTGCCGCGTCTCTCTCTCTCTCTCTCTCTCTCTCTCTCTCTCTCTCTCTCTCTCTCTGTCCCAGACTCTGGGCCCTGGCAAATCCTTAAAGGACAAACCACTGAGAAGCTTCATTTGTGTCACAAACTGGCAGGACAACAGGAAGGAGAAAGAGGATCTGGACGAGGGGTGTAGCCGGGACTTGGGGCACAAGGGGGCATGCTGGGAGATGGGGAAGGAGAGGTTGGTGTAGGAAGCTACTCACGGGGTGATGGAGAATGGCAAGGGGATGGGGGCCAGGGCACAGGACCCAGAGCCAGAGCAGCCCCTGTCTCCATGAACACAAAGGGCTCTGAGGCATAGGGAGAAGCAGCGGATGGGGTGCTCTAAGAGGCTGAGGCAGGCAAGGACCCACAGGCCAGCTCACCAGCTGAGCAATGCAGCTGGCTAGCTCTGGGAGGAAGTCTTGATGGATTCTAGGCAGGTGTTTTGAAGATGCGACAAGGAAGCAGCAAAGGGGAAAGGATAGAGGAGCAGAAAGATGGGTGGGTCAAGCCCATGGTGGTCCTGGAATCTAGGAAGATAGGAAGAAGTATGCTGGATCAGGCCCATGGCCCATCGAGTCCATCCTGTCCTCATAGCGGCCAACTAGATGCCTGTGGGATCTGGGCGCAAGAACCCTCTCCTGTGGTTTCCAGCAACTAGGATTCAGAATTACTGCTGCCTCCAAACATGGAAGCAGAGGGTCGCTGTTTGCAGCTCATAGCCATCGATAGCCTCATTCTCCTCTGTGAATTTGTCCAATCCTCTTCTGAAGCCATCCAAGCTGGTGGCCGTTGCAACTTCTGATTTCTGATGGCTACGGGATCTGATTTCTTTCCGCAGGGCCTGTAAGACAGAGTTGTTCTGCCTGGCCTTGGGCTTGGAATCAACTCGATCCCCTCTCCCTCTTTCCTTTCTCCTTCTGTGATGGAACTCCTATTTGGGGACTTCCCTGGCTTTTTTTCTGGCCCACGTAGGACCAGTCTGGATAGTTGGCCTTGGTGAAGTTTTGACGTTTTCATCCCCCCAAAAAAGTTTTTGATTTGAGTTTCTGCTGAAATGAGGCTGCATTTTAATGTTGTATTTTAATCTTGTTTTTAAGTTGTATTTTAATCAATTGTTTTATACCTGGTGTTAGCCGCCCTGAGCCCCATCTTGGCTGGAGAGGGCGAGGTATAAATAAAAAAATTTATTATTATTATTATTATTATTATTATTATTATTATTATCATCACTTCTCAAGAGCAAGTTCCATGCTCTGACTCTGCGCTGGTGTGAAGGCTTCCTTCTATCTCTCCCAAATCTTCCCAACATTCACATGTCCACGAGTTGTGGGAGTTACGAGAGAGGGAGATAAACTTTTCCACATTCGCTCTTCTCCATTCCGTGCATCGTTCCACGGGATTTCTACCGCGTCACATGGGAGGGAAGGACAAAGGGGCTTGTTGCCGAATCCGAGAGCGATCAGGAAGCCAGGAGAGGGATTTTAGGGCCTGCATCCCATAGTCAGAGCAACGAGAAAAGACAAATCGTTCTGGCAACAACAGGGCTGGCGGAGGAAGGAAGGAGTCCAAAAGGGGGAGGATTAGCCTTGTCCGTATAAAAGCAGAGTCCAGCAACCAGCTTCCACTACCCTGTGAGGAGCTATGGCGCTCCCTCCGAGGTTGCACATGGAGGGCTGCCCCCCCCACAGCAGTGCTTTCTGTCAGCCAGCTGTTGGCACAACATCTGCATCCCCCTCACCCTCCCTATACGTAGCCCCCTCCTCACGCACACCAGCGGCCAAATCAGATTGCTTCCAAATAAACCCGAATTAGTCTCTCACACTTAAAAAAACCAAGCCCTCGAGCTGGAGACAGTGGGCTGTGCAAAGGAAGCCGCCACACCTGGCCAAGGAGCCAAACGAGGTTAACACCTCCGTTCCCCCTCTGCGCAGAATCCTCAAACTCAATTGATCCAGCTTGCTCGCCTTTTCGCTCCTGCCTCTTCGCACCTGCTCTGGCCGCGGGCAAAATTAGGTTCCCTTTGAATCAGCAACCCAGGAAAAGTGTGTTGCCAGGCCAGCGCACTACGCCCAGAAATAGAGACGTCTAGTGTGGTGTATGCCTGTTTTCTTTGTCCATGGAGTTTTCTTGGCAGGGATACTGGAGTGGCTTGCCGGTTCCTGCTCCAGGTGGATCACGTTTGGTCAAAACTCTCCACTATGACCTGCCCAACTTGGGTGGCACTGCATGGCATAGCTCATTGCTTCTCTGAGTTGTTCAAGCCCCTTTGTCACGGCAAGGCAGTGATCCATGAAGGAGAAAAAGCAGGAAGGGGGAAAAAGCAGAGACATCACTTGGCGACAAAGGTCTGTATAGTTAAAGCTATGGCTTTCCCAGTAGTGATGTATGCAAGTGAGAGCTGGACCATAAAGAAGGCTGATCGCCAAAGAATGGATGCTTTTGAATTATGGTGCTGGAGGAGACTCTTGAGAGTCCCATGGACTGCAAGAAGATCAAACATCTCCATTCTTAGGGAAATCAGCCCTGAGTGCTCACTGGAAGGACAGATCCTGAAGCTGAGGCTCCAATACTTTGGCCACCTCATGAGAAGAGAAGACTCCCTGGAAAAGACCCTGATGCTGGGAAAGATGGAGGACACAAGGAGAAGGGGACGACAGAGGACGAGATGGTTGGATAGTGTTCTCGAAGATATGAACATGAGTTTGACCAAACTGCGGGAGGCAGGGGAAGACAGGAGTGCCTGGTGTGCTCTGGTCCAGGGGGTCACGAAGAGTCGGACATGACTAAACGACTAAACAACAACAACAAAATGTGGTGTATGGGGTCCAGCAGTCAAAGAAGGCGGTTTCTGCACATTCTGTAGAAGTGGGGCGTATGGGGCAGATGGGGCTCGTCCACCTAGGGGACGGAAAACTCTGATCATAAACCTAAGGGCTGCCTTCAGATGTCTTCTAAAAGTCTGGTAGCTGTTTTTCTCTTTGACATCTAGTGGGAGGGTGTTCCACTGGGCGGGTGCCACTACCGAGAAGGCCCTCTGCCTGGTTCCCTGTAACTTGGCTTCTCGCAGTGAGGGAACTGCCAGAAGGCCCTCGGTGCTGGATCTCAGTTTCTGGGCAGAACGTTGGGGGTGGAGACGCTCCATCAGATATACTGGACCAAATGCCTCCTTCCGGCAACAGATGCAGCCAAGATGATGCCAAACGTCTTGCTCTGATTTCCTATGGACCACATTGGTGGGGCTGAGAGGGGGGTCGTGTCATCTGGGCAGCCCAGGACCCCCATACACACTGCCCAGGCTTGTGCCCCAGGGAGGTCACTTTGGTGCTGCAAACCCAGCGGTTTGACTTCACCCCCGGAGGCACACTCCATTGTCTCTCGAGACAGCCAGCGAGAAGTGGTGTACAGAAGTGAGAGGAAGATGTGTGTGTTGTTCTGAGCTCTGTTTCAAGCCAGGAGAAGGGACGTACAGCATCTGCTCCCCGTGCAGCAAGCCCCCCCCCCCCCAGGTTCCCTACCAGGTAGGGCTTGAGAGAAAGCCCTCTCTGAAGTCCTGGAGAGATGCTGAAAGTCAGTGTGGGCAAGGCTGAACTAGATAGACCAAGGACCTGACTCAGTGTAAAGCAGTTTCCCAGGGAGAAGCAGAACAACATCATTATGATACAGGTTCTTGTGTTAATTACAGGAAGGCAGCCGGCAGCAGTAGGCTGTTGCCTTCATGCCCTGCTGGTGATTTCCTGCAGCAATTGGGCTCCCCCTGTTGGAAGAAAGAGCTTGCGCTTAGAGATGATCTTAGAGATGATCCAGCAAGACCAGAGGTCAGCGACCTTTTTCAGCCGTGGGCTGGTCCACTGTCCCTCAGACCATGTGGTGGGCCGGACTATTTTTTTGGGGGGGGGGGAATGAACGAATTCCTATGCCCCACAAATAACCCAGAGATGCCTTTTTAAATAAAAGGGCACATTCTACTCATGTAAAAACACCAGGCAGGACCCATAAATAACCCAGAGATGCATTTTAAATACAGTGGTACCCCAGGTTACGTACTTAATTCATTCCAGAGGTCCGTTCTTAACCTGAAACTGTTCTTAACCTGAAGCATCACTTTAGTTAATGGGTTTTCAGCTGTGGAGGCAAACAGAGCCTCCATCGTAGTTAATAGCTAGATCAGGGGTCAGCAATCTTTCTCAGTCCACCGTCTCTCAGACCTTGTCGGGGGCCGGACTATCTTTTGAAAAAAATGAATGAATTCCTATGCCCCACAAATAACCCAGAGATGCATTTTTAAATAAAAGGACACATTCTACTCATGTAAAAACACACTGATTCCTGGGCCGTCCATGGGCCAGATTCAGAAGGCGATTGGGCTGCATCCGGCCCCCGGGCCTTAGGTTGCCTACCCCTGCGCAAGACAATTTGTTGCCTTCAGAAATGAGTTAATTGCAGGGCACACTTCACTGATCTGTGGCTGGAGAAGAAGATGAAGCGTGGGAGGTTAACAGCTAGGGATGTGGAAATGGACAAGATCCACTTATTAGTCCCGTGTCCAGAACAAAAATGCACCTGGCAAATAGGATCTGTAGTCACTGTTGTTTTCAATCCTCAAAAGATACGCAAATGATCGCTCTCCCCTCAACCTCATTTGCATTCTGCTTCCTTTGCACGGACATGAATTGGGGCGGGGGGGGGGAGGTAACCTAATGAAAACATCATTAAGCATGTAGTTAATTACGCGAAGTTCCACCACAGTGGACAGCAAGGCAAACAACATTCCCCCACCCCAGAAGCAGGACAGCAACAAATGCAGAGCGGATCAGAAATCAGTGCTTTCCTTACACCCCTAGCTATGGCTGATTAGAAGCAGAGGCAGATGGAAAGGGAGCCTCTCCTTCCAACTCTGGATAGCAGCCACGAAATTAAAAGACGCCTGCTTCTTGGGAGAAAAGCAATGGCAAACCTAGACAGCATCTTAAAAAGCAGAGACATCTCCTTGCCAACAAAGGTCCGTATAGTTAAAGCTATGGTTTTCCCAGTAGTGATGTATGGAAGTGAGAGCTGGACCATAAAGAAGGCTGATCGCCGAAGAATTGATGCTTTTGAATTATGGTGCTGGAGGAGACTCTTGAGAGTCCCATGGACTGCAAGAAGATCAAACATATCCATTCTGAAGGAAATCAGCCCAGAGTGCTCACTGGAAGGACAGATCCTGAAGCTGAGGCTCCAAGACTTTGGCCACCTCATGAGAAGAGAAGACTCCCTGGAAAAGACCCTGATGTTGGGAAAGATGGAGGGCACAAGGAGAAGGGGACGACAGAGGACGAGATGGTTGGACAGTGTTCTCGAAGCCACCAGCATGAGTTTGACCAAACTGCGGGAGGCAGTGGAAGACAGGAGTGCCTGGCGTGCTCTGGTCCATGGGGTCATGAAGAGTCAGACACGACTAAACGACTAAACAACAACAAACAACAACATATCGTCAGAGACCGTTTGCCTTTTTGCCTCTCACCTGGAGTGGGGGGTGGGGAATACCTGTTCTGACGAGGCTCAAAAAAAACCCCAACGAACAGGTTGCAATGTTAGAATTTTGGAAAGATGAAAATGTAAATTAAGAGGGAAGTGTCATCCTGGCTTAATTTAAACCTTGGATTGACTCCCGTAGCCTCTTTTGGAAAAGAGCAAAGCTAAGTCCTCTCCTAACACACACACACACACACACACACACACACACACACACACCACCCCCTGCCAGTCCCAAGTTTGTCCCAATCAGTGAGTCAAATGCAGAGCAATGATGCAATGATGGCAGGCTGCTCTCAGGCTATGGTGCAGACAAGCCCTGGGTCAACAGCTGCCAAACTACCTCCAGCCTTTCCCTTCCCAAGATAAATGGCAGGGTTTTAAAAGCTGGGTGGTCGTTTTAAGCAGGGTGGGGCAGGTAAAGAGAAGGGGGCTGGACAGGCAAGCTGGAATCTAATGGGGAGGTGGGCTAGGCTCAGAGTCTCTGGAAAGAGAGGGACCCCTGGGAAGAGAAAGGATCAGGCCTTCTCGGTGGTGGCACCCACCCTCCCATGAGATGTCAAGGAAATAAACAAATATCTGGCTTTTAGAAGACATCTGTTTAGGGAAGTTTTTAATATTTGATGTTTTATCCTGCTTTTAATATTATGTTGGGAGCCACTTAGAGTGGCTGGGGAGACCCAGCCAGATGAGTGGTGTATAAGAATATCATCATCATCATCATCATCATCATCCCTGCCAAGTTTCGATGGACAGCGTTTGGAAACATTGAGGGGGAAACCAGAATCTATCTATCATCTATCTTTCTATCTTTCTTTCTTTCTATCTTTCTTTCTATCTTTCTTTCTTTCTTTCTTTCTTTCTTTCTTTCTGACAGCTCCTTGAGGAGAAGGGGCAAGAACATGCCTCTATTGAAAGGGCTTTAAAATGAAGTGAAACTGCACGACTAGCTGAGGTAGCAGAAGGTAGAAGGAAGGCCAAATCCTGACCGCTGCCAGCCACACCAAAGAGGCTAGCAGAGTACCCGATCTGCCCTATAAGGTAAAGGCTTGCAAACAGCCAGTAATTAAAGTAAACAAATTGCATTTAATTGATTATGTGCATCAGCAGGGAGTGCCCAACACTGTTAATCCTTCAACAGTTTCCCTAGCAAAGTTTTCCAGTAGTGTGAAAAAACAAATAAATATTTCTTCCAGTGTGGATCTGTGGCTGCGCTGCTACCAGGTGAGGCTGTACCTAACACTAGCCGTACTGTGAGGAGACCCAGTCAAATGAATGAACGTGGCTACGGTGCATTAATTTGAATGGGACTTCTCTGAGCAAGTCTCTCTCTCTCTCTCTGTCTAGCCTACTTTGCAGGGATGTTAGGAAGATGAAATGAGCAAACACCATCTACGTAGCACAGGATTGAACTCTTGATTTTAAAAGCTACAGAGTAAACCCCATCCAGATTTGGGGGGACCTGTTGGAAACGTGACGAGGCAAGTCTCCCAGATCCTTCATGTGCGTGGGCTTGTGGGGCACAGATGTAATGCAGGGTCTGTTCCCCTGCTCACACACTTCCCCTCAGCTGTCACGAGCCAGGCTGTGCAACAAGGGCAGCCATCGGCCGGGGATTGATAAATTGCTGTTTAAAATATTACCATATGCCACTTCTGATAATTAGCCCACAGCCCCAGGAGACAGCAGTAATGAGCGCTCTCAAGAAATAATTAGCCCGATCCGTCGGCTTCGCCAGTGCCTGCCCTCAAAATGTCAAGACTCGCAAGATGCATGGATAGCGTCGTGGCATCACTTAGCCACTGGGTGGCACTGGACTTGCTTGGCTCACTGTGGAAATCAGAGGCTTTCTATTCTTTCCAGGAAGAGACAATGGACATTCCTGCTTAGCTTTGCAGTAGGCTCCTTCTCTGAGCCAGAAACTGTGAGCTTCCAGATGTTGATAGACCTCAGCTTGCCTCACCCCTGACCATTGGTCATGCTAGCTGAGGCTGATGGGAGATGAAATCTGTAGGGCCCCAGGCTTTCCATCCCAGGCTCCAAGGCCTTGTGCGACATGGTGTAAGAAGTCGAGTTTTAGACCCATAAACTCCTAACAAGGAAATCAAAATGGCACAGCTCCCTGCACCAGAAATGTTCTGCTGTAACAATAGGTGGCATGAATATTCAGCCACTCATTATTGAGGGGAAGTGCGTGGAACAGATCTTGTGTTTCGATTTCTGGGAATGGAGTTGAGAGATGACCTAACCTGGGGAGAAAACAGCAAAGACCTGATGAAGAGAGCACAGCAGAGGTTATATTTTCTGAGAATCCTCCAGAAAAATGATCTCTCAAAGGACCTGTTGATGGCATTTTACCATTGTACTGTTGAGAGTGTATTAACTTATGGACTGTGTGTGTGGTTTGGGAGCTGCACGGTCAGGGGGAAACCAATGCTGTCCAGGGTTGTAAAGACTGCGGAGAGAATAACTGGGTGCACTCTTCCCACCTTGGATCTAATCTAGGCTTCCAGGTGTCACAAGAAAGCTGCAGAGATAGCGCAGGATAGTGCGCACCCCGGAGATGATCTCTTTCAGCTTCTGCCTTCTGGAAGAAGGTACAGGGTTATAAAGACCAGGACTAGCCGCCTGAGAAACAGTTTCTATCCAAATGCGATTTTGGTTTTAAACGCAGTGTAACGTAGTCTCTGTGGGAGTATACTGTATTTAATTATGGGGTATCTATCAGAGTTTTTAGGGGGCCAACCAGGTTGGGATAGCTGGGATAGCAGGCTTGTTGGTTTTGAAAGTCTGGTGTAGATTTTTTAAATTTCGTTGTTCTGTATGGGACAATGACAATAAAGATTATCGTATCGTATCAAAGGGAGCGGGAAACTGGCTTCCTTCTGCCTGGCCACAAAACTCCACAAAGACGGAAGAACTGTGCAAGCAAGCTCACTTCCCTCCCTTCTCCCAAAAGTAGCACGAGCAAACGACCGTATTTTTCGCTCTATAAGACGCACCAGACCACAAGACGCACCTAGTTTTTGGAGGAGGAAAACAAGAAAAAAAATATTCTGAATCTCAGAAGCCAGAACAGCAAGAGGGATCGCTGCGCAGTGAAAGCAGCAATCCCTCTTGCTGTTCTGGCTTCTGGGATAGCTGCGCAGCCTGCATTCGCTCCCTAAGACGCACACACATTTCCCCTTACTTTTTAGGAGGGAAAAAGTGAGTCTTATAGAGCAAAAAATACGGTATTTTCAAAATTGGATGCCTCAAGGATTTTCTGCAAAATACGTTTGACAAAAAAAAAAAAAAGGATTGAACGCCAGGATACCAATGCATAAAATGTGAAAAAACAACAACAAATAAATGCACTAGTGGAATTTCAGTGCAATATGGTGGCTCAGGAAGGGGGCGGAGCCTGCCCAGAGATTGAAGGAGAAGAATCTTTCAGGTGAAGCGAGGGAGATCAGACAGAATCTGGACTTCATTGGCTCTTCACAATAATTAATAATAATCATCATAAATTTTATTTATACCCCGCCCTCCCCAGCCAAGACTGTGCTCAGGGCGGCTAACACCAGGCATAAAAACAATTGATTAAAATACAACTTAAAAACAAGATTAAAATACAACATTAAAATGCAGCCTCATTTCAGCAGGAACTCAAATTAAATACTTTTTTTGGGATGAAAACGTCAACTCTTCACCAAAGCCAACTATCCAGACTGGTCCTACGTGGGCCAGAAAAAAGCCAGGGAAGTCCTCAAATAGGAGTTCCATCACAGAAGGAGAAAGGAAAAAGGGATCAAGTTGATTCCAAGCCAAAGGCCAGGTGGAACAACTCTGTCTTACGGGCCGTGCGGAAAGAAATCAGATCCTGCAGATAACTGCCAAATAGAGTCAGACCAGTAAGAGACAGGCAGGTCACGTGATCCACACTCACCTGTAGGATGTGGCCCCCTAAGTGCTGTTCAAAGAGCTCTGTTAGCAGGGTGTTCACATTCCTCCGGCCAGCAGCTGTCAAAGAGAGAGAGAGAAGGAACCTGCTATCAGAGAGGTCACGCCTTGGACGCCCCACCACCCAGTATTTGGCTCCACACTTGCCAGGGAGAAGTTGCTGGTGCCATGGCATTGAGACTCATGGTGTGACTAGGAGGGCAGGGATGCGAGAGGCTGAGAACTTGCAAAGTTACAGCTTGGGGGGAGCGCGGAATTTGCCAGCCCTGGGAGATCCTTCTTGGACCCCAAAAATAATCACAGCACGTATTGCAGGTTTGGCTCCAGCACGGAGCTTACCCCCCCCCCCCCAAAGCTGGAATTGCAGAACTGAAGATCTCTCTTATCAGCGAGAGATTTGTCCTAAGAGAGTTTAATCTAGGGGTCAGCAACCTTTTTCAGCCGTGGGCCGGTCCACCATCCCTCAGACCATGTGGTGGGCTGGACTATATTTTGGAAAAAAATATGAACGAATTCCTATGCCCCACAAATAACCCAGAGATGCGTTTTAAATAAAAGAACACATTCTACTCATGTAAAAACATGCTGATTCCCAGACCATCCGCGGGCCGGATTGAGAAGGAGAATGGGCCGCATCTGGCCCACGGTTGCCTACGCCTAGTTTAATCCACAGGATACCAGCTACTTCCTGCTTACGTTTGCAAAGGAGAATGTACTTCTGAACATAAACAGATTCCCTTGCTGCTTCCTGACCCCACTCCCACATCTCTGAGGTCAGGAAGCCACTTCCAAAAAGAGAAAGAAGAAGAAGGAGGAGGAGGAGGAGGAGAAACTCTCTTTCATCTTATATTTGTTAAATTCAGGGGATAATGATCAGGGACTGACAACCAAAGTTTCAGCCTCCCCACCTGTCCCCACAATAAATAAATGAAGTGCAAAGATAATTTTTCCCACACACCAACCTCCTCATTTTTCTAAGGCCTTTCCTTCATTCAGCAGTGACAAGCGTGCGCATGCTGTGACATCACAGCAGCCCAGCCAGTGCTTGAGGAAGGCTTGTAGACCATCAGCCGTCAAGTGTTTTAAGGTCTGTATATAAGCATGTCAATCCTAAACCTCATCCATCTTGCTCAAAGGCAAGAAAGCATCTCAAGCGACTGAATCAGGGGGTTAGAGGTCAGCTGCAGACAGAGACCCTCCTCCCCACAGCTTCTTCTGGTCACCAAAGAGGAAATTCTTAAGCCCCGAACATTACCCAAAAAAAACAGAAGAAAGAGGAAGGGGGGCAGAAAGGTTGGGATTCTTTTCCAGAAGTAATTTAAAGGTAGAAGGGAAGTGTGAAGAAGAGGAGAGAAGCCTCAGACACAGATCTGTTACAAAAAGAGATTTACCAAGTAATTTGGCAAAACAAGAGCTGTTACTAAGAGGGGCATTTGCATCTCAATTCCGGGCAATTTTATACAGGGACACACAAAACAACAACAAACCAAGCCTGTCAACCAAATTTCCTCTCTTTACATGCATGTGCATCTGTGCACATTGATGTTTGCACAAACCCCAATTGTGGGGTGGTGAGCGAACACAAGCAAGGCCCAGGCACTCACTCTGGGGGAAGACAAGGACAGAGCCCTGGGGGGGGTGGAGGGGGAAGTCTGGAGAGGAGAGAGAGGACCTGCCATTGTGCTCCGCACATTCCTGGGAGATGGGATTAGAATACTTATCAGCTCCGCATTCACTGCTCCCCAGCAAAGCTGAAAAGCTCACAAGACCCCGGCTTAACCTTCCTTTCAGCCCCTTCACTCCCTTGCAGCGAAGTTCCCTGGCTCAGGGGCCGAAAGAGAGGGGGTGTTGGGGAGGGTGACTTGCGGACGAGGACACCCAACTGTGAGATGCCAAGAGGAGAGGCCCTTGGAGAAATCTGCACCAAGCCTGAAAAAGATGGCTTCCGTTCCGCCACCTTTCTGAATTCCTGGGGCTGTTTTGACGCAGGTGGGGAGGAGTTTGAAAAATCCGCCAGGAGTTTGCCTGGGCAGATACCGGATCGTTTGGTGCTTTGAGGTGGGGTAGCAAAATGGCCAGCATCTTAAAAAGCAGAGACATCACCTTGCCAACAAAGGTCCATATAGTAAAAGCTATGGTTTTCCCAGTAGTGATGTATGGAAGTGAGAGCTGGACCATAAAGAAGGCTGATCGCCGAAGAATTGATGCTTTTGAATTCTGGTGCTGGAGGAGACTCTTGAGAGTCCCATGGACTGCAAGAAGATCAAACCTATCCATTCTGAAGGAAATCAGCCCAGAGTGCTCACTGGAAGGACAGATCCTGAAGCTGAGGCTCCAATACATTGGCCATCTCATGAGAAGAGAAGACTCCCTGGAAAAGACCCTGACGTTGGGAAAGATGGAGGGCACAAGGCGAAGAGGACGACAGAGGACACTGCGGGAGGCAGTGGAAGACAGGAGTGCCTGGTGTGCTCTGGTCCATGGGGTCACAAAGAGTCGGACACGACTAAATGACTAAACAACAACAACAAGCAAAATAGCACCTCAGATCATGGAACTGTAGAGCCAACCTGCCAATTAACCCTGGGCACATCCAGGGTCCACCAGGGAATCTTCCTGTGCCAGCCCTGTTGAAGTCAACGGTGGGGTGGGGGTGGGGAGAACAGGACAAAATGCTGAGCCCCCTCTCCTGTTAGTGTCAATGGGTCTGCCCAACTCTTGTCTGTCATATTAATTAACGATCATTAAATTTATTACCTGCCCTTCGCCTGCAAAGTCCCAGCACTGGTTACGACAACTTAAAAATCGGAGAAAGTTCCATTTTGCAATTCTGCCCTAATCTTCTGTCCCATCTGTCAATGGGATGCCACTGCATAATTGGCTGTGGGAAACAGATTTGAGCTTCCAGACTGCTGTGGCAAGGGGATCATTTGCACCCGGTGCCACAGTCTTGCCCCGGCTCAGCAAACACTATGGAAAACCCACACCTGCCTGTGGGCAGGTGGCTTTGCTTGAAAGGGGCACAGATGAAACGGAAAGGCTGTGAGTCTGCTTTGCATGCAGAAGGTGCCAGGTTCAAATTCCTGAAACTGCCTGAAACCCTGCAGAGCTGCTGCCAGCCCATGTAGACAATACTGAGCAAAACAGACCAACAGTTTGACTCTGTATAAATTGGTATTCTATATAACCTTTTGGAAACGAGGGTTTGGAGCTCAGCCCCCCCCCCCAACTCCTCAGTTGCGCAGTTGGTACAGAATGAGACTCTTACTCTCAGGGTCGTGGGTTCGAATCCCGGGTTGGGTAAAATATTCCTGCATTGCAGGGGACTGGCCCCCGTGGTCCCTTCCAATTCTATGATTCTTCAGATGCTGAGACACCAGTTGGCTTCAGTAAACTTCTAATTATACGCCTGGTTTTCATACATACACATGAAGCTTGCCTTGAAGGGAGTCACGCCGTTATCCTGCTGAGGTCAGTGGGCCCTGCTCTGGCTGGCAGCAGCAGCCCTCCGTGGTCTCTGGCAGGAAATAGACACCCCTATTGCTGCCTAAAGGTAAAGACAAAGGGACCCCTGACCATTAGGTCCAGTCATGGCCGACTCTGGGGTTGCGGCGCTCATCTCGCTTTATTGGCCGAGGGAGCCGCGTACAGCTTCCGGGTCACGTGGCCAGCATGACTAAGCCGCTTCTGGCGAACCAGAGCAGCGCACGGAAACGCCGTTTACCTTCCCGCCGGAGTGGTACCTATTTATCTACTTGCACTTTGATGTGCTTTTGAACTGCTAGGTTGGCAGGAGCAGGGACTGAGCAACGGGAGCTCACCCCCGTTGCGGGGATTCGAACCGCCTACCTGATTGGCAAGTCCTAGGCTCTGTGGTTTAACCCACAGAGCCACCCGCGTCCCTATGATCGCTGCCTACCTCATCCTTTTAACTGCAGATGCCGGGAAAATGGACATGGGAGGGTTTCTGTGTGTAAGGAAAGGGCTCTAGCGCCCAGCTTGCCCT
Organism: Podarcis muralis; assembly: GCF_964188315.1. Classification (NCBI taxonomy): domain Eukaryota; kingdom Metazoa; phylum Chordata; class Lepidosauria; order Squamata; family Lacertidae; genus Podarcis; species Podarcis muralis. The sequence continues at coordinate 83,698,631 of NC_135661.1, forward strand.
CAGCCATGGGAAGCAGGCTGTGGGGTTAAGCCCCGGGTGAAAACTTGCCCCCCAAACTCAAATGGTCACCCATTGCATCTCTAAGGCTCTTTCAGTCTGATGCTTGACTAGGCAGACACAGACCCACAAAACCATGATCCTGGACTTACTGGGGCAAAAGGAGGGCAGGAATAGAAACCAATTCTCTTTCAGAGCTCACTTTCAAGGAGAAATAGTATTTTTACAAGGAGAAATATTATTTTTACAAAGAAAATCTCTCTCTCCCCCCCTCTTTTTTTTAAAAAAGGAAAAATAGCTGCAGCGCCAGGCAGCCTCGGAGATGGCATTTATAATGGCTGTCTCCGTTATCTGTACGAATTTACTTGTAACTAACAAACAGAGAACTCCCTTGACAGACACTCGGAACAATACCAGCACCGCTAATTGCCGCAATTTGCTCTGTCATTTTCTTTAATTCCTTCATTTTTCTCTCTTGAAATAACCCCGCGGGTCAGACAGAATGCTCCTATAATTAAAAGCATTTAATGTAAGAATTAGAAAGCTGCTAGGATTACGGGGAAAAGAAGGGTACGGTGTGGTGGGGGGAGAGTGAAAGAGGAATATATGGGGAGGGGGACAGAAATACAACCCCCCCAACACACACGATTGCAACATCGCCAGCTTTTAAAGCCATAAAGCAGGGGGAAACCACAACCACAGGCTGCCCAGAAAACACAAGCACCTTATATTATTTGATTATTATTAGCGGAAACCTCTGAAAGGCAAAGGCAGAGAGACGGTGGGAGCTGCTGGCGTGGTGAACTTGGACTGGGATGACCCGGGTTCGAAATGTGATCAATACACAGTATGAATCGGCAAGGGAGTAAGACAGCCGACTCTACAGGTGGAAGGAAAAAGCCAGTACATCAGGTCATTGGTCTCCAACCAGTGGGCTGGGACCCTCAAATGGACCACAACAAAACTGTTGAATCATAGAATCATAGAGTTGGAAGAGACCACAAGGGCCATCGAGTCCAACCCCCTGCCAAGCAGGAAACACCATCAGAGCACTCCTGACATATGGTTGTCAAGCCTCTGCTTAAAGACCTCCAAAGAAGGAGACTCCACCACACTCCTTGGCAGCAAATTCCACTGTCAAACAGCTCTTACTGTCAGGAAGTTCTTCCTAATGTTTAGGTGGAATCTTCTTTCTTGTAGTTTGGATCCATTGCTTCGTGTCCGCTTCTCTGGAGCAGCAGAAAACAACCTTTCTCCCTCCTCTATATGACATCCTTTTATATATTTGAACATGGCTATCATATCACCCCTTAACCTCCTCTTCTCCAGGCTAAACATGCCCAGCTCCCTTAGCCATTCCTCATAAGGCATCGTTTCCAGGCCTTTGACCATTTTGGTTGCCCTCCTCTGGACACGTTCCAGTTTGTCAGTGTCCTTCTTGAACTGTGGTGCCCAGAACTGGACACAGTTCTCCAGGTGAGGTCTGACCAGAGCAGAATACAGTGGCACTATTACTTCCCTTGATCTAGATGCTATACTCCTATTGATGCAGCCCAGAATTGCATTGGCTTTTTTAGCTGCCGCATCACACTGTTGGCTCATGTCAAGTTTGTGGTCAACCAAGACTCCTAGATCCTTTTCACATGTACTGTTGAACTGTTGACCAGGCACCGTAATCTGATCAGCTTCCACGAGGGCTGCCATGTGTTCAGAGCCAAGGTGGTGTAATGGTTAGGGTGTCAGACTAGGACATGGGCAGGCAAACTAAGGCCTGGGGGCTGGATCCGGCCCAATCTCCTTCTAAATCCGGCCCGCATATGGTCCAGGAATCAGTGTGTTTTTACATGAATAGAATGTGTCCTTTTATTTAAAATGCATCTCTGGGTTATTTGTGGGGCATAGGAATTCGTTCATTTTTTCCCTTCAAAATATAGTCTGGCCTCCCACAAGGTCTGAGGGACAGTGGACTGGCCCCCTGCTGAAAAAGTTTGCTGACCCCTGGACTAGGACCTGGGAGAGCAGGGTTCAAATCTCCACTTGGTCGTGTAGCTCACTGGGTGACCTTGGGCCAGTCAGCGTCTCTCAGCCTAACCTCCCTCACAGGATGAAATGGGGAGGGTGGAGAACCACGTACAGTGGTACCTCGGGTTAAGTACTTAATTTGTTCCGGAGGTCCATTCTTAACCTGAAACTGTTCTTAACCTGAGGTACCACTTTAGCTAATGGGGCCTCCCGCTGCACGATTTCTGTTCTCATCCTGAAGCAAAGTTCTTAACCCGAGGTACTATTTCTGGGTTAGCAGAGTCTGTAACCTGAAGCGTCTGTAACCCGAAGCGTATGTAACCTGAGGTACCACTGTACACAGCCTTGAGATCCTTGGAAGAAAAGGCGGTATATGAATGTAATAAGGAACTACTATGGCAGGAGAAAGGCATAGGCCTTTTTCCAATAACACATTTCTGAATACTAGAACTGAGGGGAGAGAGACTTTCTGCAGGCAATGGCTTTTCCCACTCTCCTTGCTCTGGCCTCCAGCCCCAGGAGCTTTTCCCAGACCATGACTTTGAGAACAGCAGCAGAAGCAGCAGCAGCAGCAGCAGCTGTGAAGAGAGGAGCTCAGGGATAGTTTTTTAAAAAATAATTTTATAAGTTGTGTGTCCTCGTTTCTCAATTTGATCATTTACATGGTTTTGTACATTTTGTGCATTGCGATTTCCTGTTATTTTTATTGATTATAGATGAGTAATTCTTTATTGTAATTGATAGGTGTAAACTGTTTAATTATTATTAGCTGGTGTTTAATTTTACTGTTTATTTTTGGATTCCAATGGATTATTAAGTATTGCTTTATTCAATGTAAGTTGTTTGTTTTAAAGTTATTGTGACTTTTTATATTGGATCAGATTGTTACTATTAATGTTTAATGTTTTATTATTTATTTTTATGTTTGTTGGATGCTACCCAGTGTGACTAAAAAGGGACGCGGGTGGCGCTGTGGGTTAAACCACAGAGCCTAGGACTTGCCGATCAGAAGGTTGGCAGTTCAAATCCCTGCGACGGGGTGAGCTCCCGTTGCTCGGTCCCTGCTCCTGCCAACCTAGCAGTTCGAAAGCACGTCAAAGTGCAAGTAGATAAATAGGTACTGCTCCGGCGGGAAGGTAAACGGCGTTTCCGTGCGCTGCTCTGGTTTGCTGTATGCTGGCTCCCTCGGCCAATAAAGCAAGATGAGCGCCACAACCCCAGAGTCGGCCACGACTGGACCTAATGGTCAGGGGTCCCTTTACTTTTACCTTTTATCCAGTGTGACTAGGGCAACCCAGCAAGATGGACAGGGTATTATTATTAATAACAATAACATTATTATTGTTGTTGTTGTTGTTGTTGTTACTACTACTATACTATCCTACGGCTATGCCTCTGCTGAGAGAGCTTTCTATGGAGCAGGGGCACTCTGTCCATTTTATTTCTATTTCTATGGCTTCTCTTCAAATTTATTGCATTTATCTCCCAATTTTCTCTTCAAGGAGCTCAAGGTGGCGGTACCGATTTCTCCTCCCCCTTCTCCACATTTATTCCCCACAACAGCCCTGTGAGGTAGGGCTGGGCTGAGAGGCAGTGACCGGAACAAGGTCTCAGCCAGTGAGCTTCATGCCCAAGTTTGAGGGCAGGGCGTTGGGGATTTGAACCCTGGTCTCCCGGCTCCAGGTCTGGTCCTCTAACCGCTGCACCAACACCGGCTCTCTATGAATGAAATGAAAGTATGCTGAACGAAATGAATGAATGGAAGTACGCTGAGGACTAGAATGCTGAAATGGCCATTGCGGTGGGATAGCTTGGATGCCATCATGGCTGAAGGTGGCGGAGGGAAGGGGGTCAGAAAGTTGCTGTAAGAGTCTGCAAGATGTGAGACTTGGAGGGAGCAGGGATGCCACATCAACCTCTCCCTGAATCTAGGGCAGGCACTCCCAAACTCAGCCCCCCAGCTGTTTTGGGACTACAATTCCCATCATCCCTGACCACTGGTCCTGTTAGCTAGGGATGATGGGAGTTGTAGTCCCAAAACAGCTGGAGGGCCGAGTTTGGGGGTGCCTGATCGAGGGTCTGGAGGCAAAGAGCAGGAGCCATTTCCAGGTCTCTCTGCACAGGTTGCCAACTCCTAATGCCACAAGCATGATTGACACACTCCTTTTTCAGAATATCAGTCCAGGCCCACTTTGCTTTTTTGAAGCTCCTGTTCTGGAGAGCTACGAGGGGCAAATGCTGAACTTGGGGCAGATTTTCAGCGCAGGAAGGAGGGCAGAGAGGGCATCGTAGCTGTTTCTGTCGTGAGCGGGGTGGAACGGCTGCAAAGGCCTCTAGGAAAGGCAGCAGCAGCAACAGCTGGAATAAAAAAGGTGAGTGGAAGGAAGGCTGGAAATATGTGAGAAGGTGGAAGAAGAATGGCAGCCGAGAGGACAAGAGGAGGGCAGCTGCTGACGGAGGGCTGAGAAAGAAGTTGAGGCGAGGGAGAGAGGGGCAAAAGAGACAGGGCAGAGAAAGGCAGAAATTTAGGAGAGAGGAAAGCAAAGACTAGATGACAGAGGACAAAAAGGTAAGGAAGGAAGGGTGAGAGAAAAGTACCAGCAGATGACAGAGGAAGGAAGGAGGTAGAGAAAACGAGGGAGAGTTGAATCGTTTTGGATGCCATCGGTGCTTTTTAGTGTAAGACAACACAAAATATAATGGTGATTCTTACTTTTCCCTCCCTTGCTCAGTGTCAAAAACAGGGTTCACTAAAGAGTAGGGGAAATCCAGAAAGCAAAGAGGATGGAAGACTGAAGAAACCCCAACTAAAGAATCATGGCAAGAAAAATTGATGGACTATGCAGAACTGGCAAAACTGACATATAAGCTATGGGACAAGGATAACTGTGACTTTAAAGATGAATGGGAATCCTTTACAAAGTATCTGAAGACGCAAACCAAGCGAACTGGGTTTGAATAAACATTCACCAACTTTTTATTGATAATAATCAGCTAAATAGTTTGAGGATCTATACAACTGTGTAACATGCAGAAAACATCATTTTTAGAGAAATCAAAGACTGGAACTGAGGGAAGTCGGGGGTGGGGTGGGGTGGGTGGGTTTTGTGTGGGAGGGGGGGAAGGAAAATTGGGGGGGGGAATAAGGATGGTATGTTTCTGGATAATATGTTTTGTTTTAATTTTGAATAAAAAAGTAATTTAAAAAAACCAGAAAGCAAAGAGGACACCACGGCTAAAAGGACATGAAAAATTTGACCAGCAATGCATGGAAATAGGGGTTCACTGGGACTGAGGGGGAAATAGCATGCCAGTTCCTCAGTGTGTGAAATGTGGAGAGATGCTAGCAAGTGGAAGTTTGAAACCATCGAAGCTGCCGAGGCACTCAGAAACAAAGCTGGCCAGCAAGCCATAATAAGAACGGACAATCAGTTTTTGAAAAGCAAGGAAACATGGCTCCCTCTAAGGCAGCAGGAGAGGGTGGGCAGATCTCAACTTGTTCTCAACGTCGCTCCAAATTTAACTTGGATTCATCCCTCTCTCCACAGCGAAGCATTGGCTTCCATGCATTTTGTTCTTTTTAAAAAAGTGAATTTGTTAAGTTCATCAGAGCCTATGCTCTTAATAAAGCCCTCTGCAAAGGAAGGGGTTCTGAACACACAACCCTTGCTGTTTTTCATAAAAAGTGAGGTGGTGGTCATGTAGGAAAAGGTGCAAACAAGGCTAATTTGGACTTCAATATGAAGTTTTGGGAGTTCTTGAGAAATGAATCTTTAATATCTGCTTCTTTATTGGACACCTCGTTGCAGCTTTTAAGGATGGCGTGCCTTGCAGGTGGGTTCAGCTGCTTAATGAAACCTTTCAATGCAGTGAAGATATTTTTTTCCAAATTTTGACAATAAAAAAAAGAACCACTCCGAAAATTGCTGAAACTCCAGTTGAGATGTTAATCAGAAAATTTTACTGACACCTTTCCAACTTTTTTTCACAGCTTTTTTTGGGGGGGGTGGGGGGTGGGAAGGAAGATCAAGCAGTAAATTTTGCTTCTATAAAAGGAAATGTTTTGCAACATGTAGAACAATTAATTGAACGATTAAGTGGCTGTTTCCCCCATAATATATGTGGGCCCAGATTCACTGGAATTAAGATACAGGATGCAAAAACAATTCTTTGAACTCAGTTGTGACACAAGCATAAAAGTGCAATTTCAGCAACTAATGCTACCAATGTTTTGGATTTCGATTAGTAAATAATACCCAGAATTGGCACGTGAAGCAATCTCTCATCTGCTGCCACTTAAAAAAAAACCCAGTTTAGCCATAGGAAATTAGTTGTGAGTTAGTCTTTCTAATAACTTTCCCCCGCCACAACACTATAACAAAATCTGGAAGCACAAACATGCTCAAGTGTCCCACTGAAATCGTCAGCCTTTTTTAAAAAAAACCCTGGTTTTCAACAGCATTTTAGTCTTTTGGTTAAGATCAAGTGTAAAAATCACTGGTTTCCATTTGGCAGTAATGCAAAGGCAGCTATGCGTGCATCCCCATGTGAATGGCCATTTTAGGATTAATAATGTGCCTTATTAGCACTATTGGGATGTGGGTGGCTCTGTGGGTTAAATCACAGAGCCTAGGGCTAGCTGATCAGAAGGTCGGCAGTTCAAATCCCCGCGACGGGGTGAGCTCCCGTTGCTCGGTCCCTGTTCCTGTCAACCTAGCAGTTCGAAAGCACGTCAAAGTGCAAGTAGATCAATAGGTACCTCTCTGGCGGGAAGGTAAACGGCATTTCCGTGCGCTGCTCTGGTTCGCCAGAAGTGGCTTAGTCATGCTGGCCACATGACCCGGAAGCTGTATGCCGGCTCCCTTGGCCAATAAAGCGAGATGAGCGCCGCAACCCCAGAGTCAGTCACGACTGGACCTAATGGTCAGGGGTCCCGTTAACCTTTACCTTTATTAGCACTATTAAACATCGAAAGTGAAACGGGTCCAAAGCTAGAATTCAGAGGTGGGTCTCAGACTTGGACCAGCTGAAGACCATGGCATCAGATTATCTGCAAAATCTGTAAACATCCAAATTCTGCAATCAGAATTAAGCAATCTGGAATGATCTGCAAAATTTTTATTCCTTTTGCAAAACATGTTGGATAAGGGATGAGCAGAGAAAGGGACTTGACATTTCCAATTATTATTTCTAGAGAATTTCAAACACCCGAGAGATGGGTCATTCATGTGCCCATTTCACAGACAGGGAATAACAAAGGCCTACGAGTGACTTAGCCTGAAAGCCCCTGGAGAGTTTGTAGTTCTTGCTAGATTTGAATCCAGGACAGTGATGTAAACCTTGTCCTCACCAAGGTCATCAATCCATACCGTTTTTCAGGCAGCAAGTGAAGGAACAGACAACAGAATACTCCTTCAAGTAACCAGCTTGAGGGATATTCAATCCTGGCTTTCCCCCCTTAGATGCTAGTTTACTATGTGTGGGGAGTTTGGTTAGATGGAGGAGCATCCATCAAGGAAGCTCTCAAGGGAGTTCTGAGCAGGTGCAGCCCAGGCAAAGTTCGACCTTGTGAGAACTGAGGCGAAAAATGCAAATTGGATAAATTTTGGGTGGGCTCCCACTCAGTCTAGAACTGAGGCAGCCTTAGGCACTGATTCCTGTCAGTCTCATCCTCCTCTTTCCCCAGCTGCTGAACGGGGCTTCTAAGAATAATACAAGCCTAAAGAATTGATGCTTTTAAATTATGGTGTTGGAGGAGACTCTTGAGAGTCCCATGGACTGCAAGAAGATCAAACCTCTCCATTCTGAAGGAAATCAGCCCTGAGTGCTCACTGGAAGGACAGATCCTGAAGTTGAGGCTCCAATACTTTGGCCACCTCATGAGAAGAGAAGACTCCCTGGAAAAGACCCTGATGCGGGGAAAGATGGAGGGCACAAGGAGAAGGGGACGACAGAGGATGAGATGGTTGGACAGTGTTCTCGAAGCTACCAGCATGAGTTTGACTAAACTGCGGGAGGCAGTGGAAGACAGGAGTGCCTGGCGTGCTCTGGTCCAGGGGGTCACGAAGAGTCGGACACAACTAAACGACTAAACAACAACAACACCTTTCAGGGCTGTTGTGAGAATGATTGGCCTAGTGTTGGTCTCCAGGCCCATCAGTCCCAGCCAGGTCTCGGGGGTGATAGAATCCAGCCATATCTGTGGATAGCCACAGGTTCCTCATACCTGAGCTTTATCTCGGTCCTAAATTCTGCCTTTGGGGGTTCTATTTCCCCCTTCCCTTTCGCAGCTTCCGAGTTTGTTGGGGGGAAGAGGGTTAAAGACAGAGCCAACTTTCCTAAATCTCCATGTGGCCACACTGAGGCCTAGGAACTTACTTTTTTCCAAATAAATTAAGGAATTCAATGCAGCGCCCATGTGCTCTAGTGTACTGTTTTTAACACTGATTGGGAGCCGCCCAGAGTGGCTGGGGAAACTCAGCCAGATTGCCGGGGTATAAATAATAAATTATTATTATTATTAGTGTTAGCGCAGCAGCAGCCCAAAGGCAGCCTACAGCCGCACCTGAACGAAAACAGCAACCAAAGAACTGATTCCGCGGTGTGCATTGTGCAACAACAAGGCCCACAGCGGGGGAGGAAGACGGGGGGGTGGACAGCACATGCAAGCACCATCACAACCGCAATCCACACAGTAATTTTGTCCTGTCAACGTGCAATAATCATAATATTTCACCCTCCACTGAACAATGGTTCTTAATCTCTTAAAACATGTTATTTTCCCCCTCCCTCCATTCCACGGCAGGAGGAAGCTCTATTTAAATGAATTTATTTTGCTATGCCTAAGACCTAGCAGCGCAAGGCCTGCCTGTTCACAGCCTGGACTTTTTGCTGACTTTCAGGGGAGCAAATGGCACGCAGGAGAGAACGGTCACCATTCACTTCTATGGAGGGAAGTGTTACAGAAATTACAGGGCAGGGGGCACATCCTTAAAGCTGTTAAATGTTACAAATATTATGCCTGAATGTATCCTTTCGACTTGACAGCTCAGGGGAGATACCTAGCTTTATAAATCATATCAAATCAACCCCTTTGCCAAGTTCCTCCATTCCAATGCCATTTTGCCCTTGGAAAAAGGCCCTGCCACCTCCTGCCATAATCCCTCAAGCGTGAGAACACGCAAGGTGATGTATCAATGATGCTTTACGAACTGTATTATGGGATATTGTGGGAAGTTTGAACCTGCTGTGCAACAATAAAGAATCTAAGTCTACTGGCTGCTGTTTTGCTCCAAATTACCATATTTTTCGCTCCATAAGACACACCTTTTTCTTCCTAAAAAGTAAGGGGAAATGTCTATGCGTCTTATGGAGCGAATGCGTGGTCCCTGAAGCTGAATTGCCCAGGGGCGAAAAGAAGATCATGCAATGGTGCAAAAACGTGGTTACAAAGCACGGATCCACATGGATTCTCATGATTTTTGCATTGGGCTACCCCAAACTCACCATCAAATCACGTGTCTGTGGCCACAGCATGAACCACAAAAATCATACATCCACTGTTTCGCTCCAAATATTTTTTTTCTGGTTTTCGTCCTCTAAAAACTAGTTGCATCTTATGGTCAGGTGCATCTTATGGAGCAAAAAATACGGTACTTGGCTGGAATTTCCTTCTTTTACTGACCGCATGGACCCGTGGGGGACCTGAACCCTGGCGAGACGGGCTGTTGAGTAGTCTCTCAACCCGGAATTTTCCTTATCAGGATTAGAGGGTTGTTCTAAGCCACCAGATTCCTGCCCCGCAGCCATTTAGAAGCTAAGTCTCTATTTGCTTAGCTCCACCAATTAGTTTCCAGGCCCAATTCAAAGAGCTGGTTTTGACGTATAAAACGGCTCAGTGTTACCCCAACACCTCAAGGACTGCGTCTCCCCCTATGAACTGACCCAGACCCTGCAGTCATCATCTGACGCCCTTCCTTGTGTACCCCCTCCACGAGAGGTCAGGAAGGCGGCAACACGAGAACAGGGACTTTTCTGCAGTGGCTCCCTATTTGTGGAATGCTCTCCCTAGGGAGGTTTGCCTGGTACCTTCATTATATATATATATATTTTTAAGGGCCAGGCAAAAACCTTCCTCTATATCCAGGCCTTTGGCCTTCGACTATCTGTGGCCTTTCAGAAGTGGATGTATTTACGCTATTTCTCTTTCCTCTTGCCTTCAAAGCATCAAAGTGGGTTTTTTAAAAAATTGCTTGTTTGTTTTCTGCTTTGGTTTGCCCTGGGCAAGACAAAACAACTAACAAATTTAATAAAAAATAAGCAAACGGGTGCCTCCTTTCTCATATGAGCCCACCCGCTTTCTGAGATCACCAAAGGCCCTGCTCTTGCAGGTCAGGCAGGCAGGTACCAGGGACGGGGCCTCTTTAGTGGTGGCAACCAAGCTGTTTGAGTCACCTCACAAGAGGCATCTCCCATCCCAGATGCGTTAAAACTGTTTCATTTGAGTTCTTAAACAAGAAGTAGCTGGAAACTCCTGTTCCATTTGTTACCTTCTGCAGCTGCTTATTTGAATTTGTTGTTTCCATCTCACCGCACTGGCCTTTGACACCCGAGATATAATTTCCCCCCACCTTCTGATTGTAAATTGTTTCCTCCGATTTAAATATTGTGTTTTCACCTTGTTGCAACCCACCCTGGGACCTTATGGCAAAGGGCAGGCCCAATCAGAGAGAAAAGTATATAGTGAATCCAGTTCTCCAACAGGCTGATTAGAAAACACACACACAATTTTAAGAATGGATTCCCTCCTGTTACAAAACCCAGAGTTTTCTTGAGGAAGCTACTGCAGATGGAAGTAGCAGGACGGCTGTGCTAACTAAATCAAAGCAAATATTTTGCAAGGTCGTTCTTCTGGCATCAAGAGGAAAGGTAACTCAGGAGTAGCAGTTGGTGTAGGGGTAGTGGAACCTGACTGGAGGCCAACAACAACAGCAACTGTACCCCACTCATCTGATTGGGTTGTTCCAGCTGCTCTGGGCAGCTTCCAACAGATATAAAAAGACAATAAAACATTGAACATTAAAAACGTCCCTAGACAGGACGGCCTTCAGATGTCTTATAAAAGTCAGGTAGTTGTTTATCTCCTTGTCATCTGGTGGGAGGGCATTCCACAGGGCGGGTGCCACCACCAAGAAGGCCCTCTACCTGGTTCCCTGTAACTTCTCTTCTCACAGTGAGGGAACCGCCAGAAGGCCCTTGGAGCTGGAGCTCAGTGTCCGGGCTGAACGATGAGAGTAACTGAGCCAAGGCCTTTTAGAGCTTTGAAGGTCATCACCAACACTTTGAATTGTGCTCGGAAACGTACTGGGAGCTCTTAACCCCCTGACTTTGTGGAGGCTTTCATACCCCCGCGAGGACAAGGAGCTTGTTTCAAAAGAGCGATATGTTTAAGAAGCCACAGATTCTGAAGAAGCTAAACCTGAAAAAACCCCAACAAAATTAAGAGCCCCTGCCTTCCAAACTCCACTCAAGCTGCCAAAATATTGTTAAGCAGTTGTTGCTTTGACCCACATCAGATCTCCATCATATCCTGATTGACACTGCTTTTAATCCATAGTAGATTTTTGCCAGTTCCTTACTACCATTCTGGGTTACACTGCTATCTAAACCACAAGGGTGGTTTTTTTTTGGGGGGGGGGTGTGCAGAATCTGTGTAAAGCCAAAACTAATTTTTGCACTCTGTAAAAATTAGGCACATCTGCATATATTTTCTCATTTGTACTGATGGGCAAACTCTGCTCAGCAATCCTCATAAAAGCTCTCGTGGATGAAAAAAATGAAATCTGAAAAATTAAGGGAACACCTGTTTTGAGGACCAGATTTTTTTTTTAATGCCCTTCTTGAGAAAAAGAAGTCACTTCCCCTTCCCCTCCTTTTCCAAAAGTTAAGCTTTCTTGGCTCAGATATGGACCTCATTCTATGCCAGGCCACACTCTGGAGCAGGCACAGGCAAACTCAGCCCTCCAGATGTTTTTTGGGACTACAATTCCCATCATCCCTGACCACTGGTACTGTTAGCTAGGGATCATGGGAGTTGCAGTCCCAAAACATCTGGCGGGCCGAGTTTGCCTGTGCCTGCTCTGGAGGTCCCAGCTATAATCAAGTAGCTTTTCAATTTCAAATGGGGAAGCATAGGTGCCGGCTCCATGGGGCTCTGAGCACCCACAAAATTCTCCATGAAGGGGCCGGGCACCCACAAATTTTGGTGCCAGGGTCATGCATGTTGCATGGTACCCATGGCCCCCGGGCACCCACAGTCGAGGGGCCAAGCTGGAACTCCTGTGGGGAAGGGTTGGATTTCGGTGGTAGAAGCTTGCATGCGGAATGCCTCGGGTTCAAATGCAGCAGCATCTCTACATAGGACTGGGAGACACCACTGCCTGAACCACTGGAGAACAGCTGCCGCTCAGTGCACACAATACCGAGCCAGATGGTCTGATTCAGTATAAGACTGATATCCATGTATATCACATTTATATATCACATTTGCTCCCATTACTATTCATCTGGCATGATTTATTCTACTTGCGGGTGGGGAAGAAGAGTTTGGATTTGATATCCCGCTTTTCCACTACCTGAAGGAGTCTCAAAGCGGCTAACATTCTCCTTTCCCTTCCTCCCCCACAAGAAACACTCTGTGAGATGAGTGGGGCTGAGAGACTTCAAAGAAGTGTGACTGGCCCAAGGTCACCCAGCAGCTGCATGTGGAGGAGCGGGGAAGCGAACCCGGTTCCCCAGATTACGAGTCTACCGCTCTTAACCACTACACTACTCTGGCTCTCTAGAGAAGCAAGGCCCCAAATCCATCCTTGATTACTTTAAAACCTGCTCAGCTCCTACCCCTCAGTTTTCAGAGGTCAGCTGCCTGCACACTTGCAGGTTTCTCCTTGTAAAAGTGGTACTTTTCTCCCTGGATAAGTGGTACCTCGGGTTAAGAACTTAATTCGTTCTGGAGGCCCGTTCTTAGTCTGAAACTGTTCGTAACCTGAGGTACCACTTTAGCTAATGGGGCCTCCCGCTGCCGCCGCACGATTTCTGTTCTCATCCTGAAGCAAAGTTCTTAACCTGAGGTACTATTTCTGGGTTAGCGGAGTCTGTAACCTGAAGCGTCTGTAACCTGAAGCGTCTGTAACCCGAGGTACCAATGTACCCGTGAGGGCTGAGAGCATCTTTCGTTGCAAACAACAGACCCAGAAAAACGGAGACTGCCTGCAGGCCGAATCCTGCACACACTACTATAACCTCCTAAAATTTTGGAGGGCACGGAATATTATCCTTTCCTAATCCAGCGGAGTCTCCCTTCTTCCGGCAAAAGTGTAAGGAGGGGGGAAGCGTTCCCTCCCCCCTTTCAAAAAAGAAGAAGAAGCAGAATCCGCGAGGGGGTTAATGTCAAAATCTGGCGGGATTATTGGAGTCAGAAAAAAGAGAGTCGTCCAGAGCTGGAGCAATCACTGAATTCTTCCCCCAAGTGTGTAATTATGTGGGAGAATAAAGCCAGTGGAATCGCGGCGGATTACGGCCGAGCAGCTGCAAACCCCCTTTTGCGCAGTCGGAGCAGCGGGAGAATTAGCTGCAGCTGAAAGGCAAAGAGCAAACCCGTCTCTTGGCTCCTTGCTGGCAAAGTTAGCTGGGAAGGGGTCTAACCGATGCCTCATAATTTGGAGGTGGGAGGGTGACAGTAGGGGGGAGAAAGGAGGGAATAATATTCTGCGCCGCCTGGCCAAAAGATCCCGAGATCAGTTCCTGGAACTCTGGGGCTCGCTGTGGAAAATGCCTTCAGGGGAATGACTGGAAAATATCTCCAGGGATATTTTGAATTATGGTGCTGGAGGAGACTCTTGAGAGTCCCATGGACTGCAAGAAGATCAAACCTATCCATTCTGAAGGAAATCAGCCCTGAGTGCTCACTGGAAGGACAGATCGTGAAGCTGAGGCTCCAATACTTTGGCCACCTCATGAGAAGAGAAGACTCCCTGAAAAAGACCCTGATGTTGGGAAAGATGGAGGGCACAAGGAGAAGGGGGTGACAGAGGGTGAGATGGTTGGACAGTGTTCTCGAAGCTACCAGCATGAGTTTGGCCAAACTGCGGGAGGCAGTGGAAGACAGGAGTGCCTGGTGTGCTCTGGTCCAGGGGGTCACGAAGAGTCAGGCACGGCTAAATGACTAAACAACAACAACAACAACATCTCCAGGGAAGACCAGATGCAAAGTCGTAAGCGCTTGCTTAGTCTTTATACACAGATGTGGAACCTTTTTCATGCATCCTCAGCAAACCTTACAACAGCCTAGCCAGGTGGGTCCGTATCCCCCATTTGGCAGGTGGGGACCTGATATTGAGAAGGAGAGAAGCTGCAGTGTGAATCTTTTGCAGAGAAACACGCCAAGCCAGGGACAGCACCGTGACTAGTACTGGAGAGACCTGGGTTCAAATCTGTCCTCAGTCGTGAAGCTCACTGCATGCCCTTGCGCCAGTCACTTGTCTCTCACCTTAGCCAACATGGCAGGGTTGTTGTGAGGATATAAGAACAAAGTTCTCCAAGCTCCTTAGAGGATGACCAGGATTAAAATAAGGCATCACGGTCGCCAGCCACCAGCACCAGCAGCACAAGAAGGGGGCATCGGGCACAAAAATGGAAGCAAGAAGAATTACCGACGAAAGCAGAATGGAGGATGAAATTGATGGACTCCGCAGAATTAGATAAATTAACAGGAAGGATTCGAAACCTGCGGGATCAGAGATTCTTAGAAGACTGGAGTAAATATATGAACTATTCAAAAAGTAATGGTAACGAACAGATTACGCTAGTAGGACTGCAAGAAGTTTTGTAAGGAGGATGATTTGAAATATTGCAAGACTATGGGGGAATTATTAGTTAATAACAATTAAGAGTAATAGAGAAATTAAGAAATGCAGAATAGGTGATAAGAACGAAAAATCATCAGAGGTGTTGATGGAAGTCTAAAACATTGTATAAGATAAGAAGTTATGTTATATGACTGTTGGAAATGATATGTTAAAAAACCAAAAAAAATGTATAAAAGAAGAAGAAGGGGGCATTAGGGCAAGACAGGTGGCGCTAAACTTATGCTCACTTTGTTCCCATCATCCGCACTCCAGCCAGCCCTCGCCTGTTCTCTTCCTCCTACATTGCAAGCCAAATGTACCCCGTCTTCCGCTGACTAAAACACCAGCCGGGGACAAGGGGGTCTCCACACATCCAGCCAACGTGAGGCAATCTGGGTCAATTAGATTGAGTGGCCCGGGGGTGGCGCAACCATGGATGGAGGCCAAGCGTGGGTGAGTCACTTTTGCAAGGGGGGAAATTGAGGCATCAGACATTCTTCCACCTCCCTCCCTCCACCGGGCTGGTTGGGGGTGGAAGAGACAGGAGTCGTGGTAAGGCTGGGCTTCAGCAACTGAGTCTGGGGCTGCCCCTTGGCTCTCCTCCAGGCTGAGGGCGATTCGGTACCCATTGAGAAGCGAGAGGACAGGGCGTTCTGCCAAGGGACTTGATGGCAAACGCCGGGTGCCTAAATCGTCACGCACCCAGGCCCATCCATCTCTCTCTGTCTGTCTCTCACACCCACGGCCGTGGTCTGCTTACCGGGGAAGAGAGCAAGGACGTAAGAAGCACCTTGCTGGAGGAAATATGTCTGAGATAATAAGGAGAGTCTGCTGGATCCAGCCAATGGCCCTTCCAGTCCCGCATCCTGTTCTCACAGTGGCAAAAGAGATGCTTCCCAGGGGAAGCACACAAGCAAGAACTGATTACAAGATCAACTCTCTCCTTCTGTGGTTTCCAGTGACTGGTGTTCAGAAGCTTTGCTGCCTCCAACCGTGGAAGCAGAACCCCACTGACAGCCTTACAGAATGCCGCAGCGAGACTCCTTACGGGGGCCTCACTGCGGGATCACATTTACCCGGTGCTATACCAGCTGCACTGGCTCCCGGTGGAGTACAGGGTCAGGTTTAAGGTGCTGGTTTTAACCTTTAAAGTCCTATATGGCCTAGGGCCCTCGTACCTACAGGACCGCCTCTCCTGGTATGTCACACGGTCTTCAAACAAAAACATCTCGGAGGTCCCAGGCCACAGGGAGGTTAGGCTGGCCTCAACCAGAGCCAGGGCCTTTTTAGTACTGGCCCCGACTTGGTGGAACGCTCTGTCACAAGAGACTAGGGCCCTGCGGGACTTGAAATCTTTCCGCAGGGCCTGCAAGACAGAGCTGTTCCACCAGGCCTTTGGCCAAGGTGCAGTCTGACCCCCTCCTTCGGTAATCCTCACAGAACTCTAGCCCAATGGTTGCCATTAATTTGATTCTGAATTGATTTTAGAATGAATTGATTTTAGAATGCATTACAATTGATTGATTGTGATTTTATGTGAACTGTGTTGCTTTTATTGTTGTTGGCCGCTCTGAGCCCGGTTTCGGTGGGATATAAATATTTATTTTATTTTTATTTTTATAATTACTATTATTATTACCCTCTTGTGAATTTGTCCAATCCTCTTTTAGAGCACAGACACTCCCACCGCCCCATCCAGAATGTGACCGAGGGCAGCAACGCTTGAGAAGGAAAAGTCGCACGCATGGGAGGTACCGTATTTTTTGCTCTATAAGACTCACTTTTTCCCTCCTAAAAAGTAAGGGGAAATGTGTGTGCGTCTTATGGAGCGAATGCAGGCTGCGCAGCTATCCCAGAAGCCAGAATAGCCAGAGGGATTGCTGCTTTCGCTGTGCAGCGATCCCTCTTGCTGTTCTGGCTTCTGAGATTCAGAATATGTTTTTTCTCGTTTCCTCCTCCAAAAACTAGGTGCGTCTTGTGGTCTGGTGCGTCTTATAGAGCGAAAAATAAGGTAATGGGAAATGGAAACGCAGGGAGCTGCTTCCACAGACCTCAATGTTGCCCGCAATGACTGGCAGCAGCCGTTTTCCATGGCTTCAGACACGGGGCGTTTCTCAGCCCTGCCTGGAGACGCTGCCAAGGACCTTCTGCATGCAAAGCAGGTGTCCTGTCACTGAGACGCAGCCCTTCTCCAATGCAGGCAGAGGGAAAAGGCGGGGGAAATGCCCCTGGGTCAGGACAAGGACTTCTGTCCCGGGTCCCGAAGAGGCTGGGAAGAGAGGCCGGCTGCATGGGCTGTCAAACAGCAGCCCCACTGGACTTGCCCATATTCAGCTGTTGCGTTCTTTCACCTCTCCCCTCCTTCCCCAACTCTTTCTGTTATAAGCTCTTCTGGGAAAGGACTCTCCCTCCGTTTGCACTGCCGGGCGCATTGTCATGCATGCAGCGATGGTGCTATTAAAATGAGAATGCATGATGAAAATAAGAATGCAGGGTGGAACTGCAAAATGCAACGATTTAAGAGCAGGGAGTCGGCCACCAGCAGGCAAAACTGGGCCAGCCAAGGGCAGCTTTCTCCAGCTCCCGAACGCCTGACCCACATTCAGGCAAAGTGCAGGCGAAACTTTCCCCGTTGCAAGGAAGAAATAAACATTTTCAAGCTGTCAAACGCGCCTCCCCCTTACGTGCTCGTTCATTTGGAAGATTCGCGAAGGGCTTAACGAAAGAGATCGCTAATGGTGTGCAAAAGGAGCTGTAGACAAAACAGGAGCTGAAATCTGCAAGACCATTCAAAAAACAAATTTATGTACATGCAGTGCAGGGGGTTGGACTGAATGACCCTTTAGGTCCCCTTCAAAATCTATAATTCTATGAAACTATTGTGACTGAAAAATCAGAAAACCTTTGAACGTAAGGATAGGCAGCTAAATGATGCCCCTGGGTGGGCTCTTAGATTGTGTCTCTCTTTTTTGATTCTGTGCAGGAGACACCCATTCTGTATACCGATCGGAGACAGGAATTTTTGCTTCCATCAGGGGCTACATTCCCTTGGGTGTCATCTGTCAGGGGCTGCTGCTCAGGACAGTCTCTCTGGCTACATTTGCACCACAAATGTTAAAGCACTGTAATTCCACTCTAAACAACCACAGCTCCCCCCCGCCCAAAGAATTATGGGACCTGTACAGCGGTACTGTGGTTCTCAAACTTAATCCGTTCCAGAAGTCCGTTCCAAAACCAAAGCATTCCAAAACCAAGGCGTGTTTTCCCACAGAAAGTAATGCAAAATGGATTAATCTGTTCCAGACTTTAAAAAACAACCCCCAAAACAGCAGTTTAACATGGATTTTAATATCTAACGAGACCATTGACCATTGATCCATAAAATGGAATCAATAAACAATGTACTGCAGTCACACAATCAACCAATCCGTAGCTGAACCGGGTTCCACACAGTCGCAGAAGCAAAACAAAAAAGAGCCGCAAAAATAAAAAATAAATAGCAAAAACAGACAGACCTCAGCGTAACACTTAAAACGGATGTGTGGCACTCAAATTGGAAGCGTAACACTCAAAACGGAGCATGTTCGGCTTCCGAAAAAGGTTCGCAAACCGGAACACTCACTTCCGGGTTTGCAGTGTTTGGGTTCCAAGTTGTTTGAGTACCAAGGTGTTTGAGAACCAAGGTACTACTATAGTTAATTAAGGGTGCTGAGAGGTGTTGGGAAACACACACACACACCCATTCCCCTCTCCCAGAGCTACAATTCCCAGAGCGGTTGAATCCCTCTTCCCTCTGGGAACTGCAGCTCCTAACAACTCTCGGCACCCTTTGCAAACTACAGCTCCTTTTAGGCAGGGCGTTAACGGTTAAAAGGGAGCTCCTTGAACTAAACCCAGAAACTGAACTGGCGACAGGGCAGCTGGTCGAGGACTGGCCTAATGTGATGTGACCTGCTTGCTCCGAACAAAATATCCTGCAGGCTGCATTCTGGATAAATCAGAATGAATTTCCTGTCTGTGCCTTCAAGGGCAACCTCGTGTTTGGTGATACTCCACAACTCTGTCACCTAGACGGGGCAAACTTTAATTCGGAGCCTGATCTCTCGCGAGGGACAAGGAAGGATCTCATAGCTTTCAACCTTCCCTTTTTTTGCGGGAAATTCCCTTATTCCAGCACCGTTTCCCGCTGCTATCCCAGATTGTTAGATATCCCGTAGACTGTCCCCAGGACAGGTGAGGCTGCTGATCCCTTATTTTCAAATCTGAAAGTTGACAGCTATGAAGGAGCTTCCAAACACTCTTCTTATTTATTTTGCAAAACCCACATACCTCCGGATCGTAGTAAGACCTCCAGGGGTTTACAAGAAATATTAAAGCAGAACTTCCAAACCCTCCTGATTTCCCTCTCTCATTTCCCCCATGTCAAATTTTAGAAAGTAAGCAACTAGGCGGCAAGAACATGTCCCCTTTGAACTCTGCAGAGCACTGCAAACACTCAAGACCCCATAAAATAACCCTAAGCAAATTCAGTTTTATGCTTGCTGTCCCCCACACCCCTTCCTTCATCCCATTTCTTCCACACTGGGTGACTGGGGGGTGGGGGCGGGAAGAGAACTGAAAAATCAGGCTCCATTTTACTTGTCAAATTAGGGCCAATTTAAACAATTGGTCTCCCTCCAGATGTTTTAATAAACCGCTGATTGATTAATCAACATGACCTTAATATTTTTCCCTGGCTAAGCCCCGGGAAGATCTTTGCTGGCGGCATTAAAAACTGCTGCTAATTGCGCTAATGCGATTGATTAGGAAATTGGCCCCGGGTCAAAGATGGTAATTAGTACAGGGGAAATCGCTGGCCAACAGCCTCTTTTGCGGATGGGGGTTGTTGGGGGGGGGGGAGAGAGAAGAGAGAGAGAATAATTTGCCCGTCAGGCAAGGTGCTGCAAGTCAGGATTCCTGGGTTGTAGTTGCTTCTGCCCAGAGGCGACATTTGCAAGTGGTTAAGAGTTTTATGGGTTGTTATTTGAGGACGGGTGAAATTCAGGCTTCCGGGGCCTGTGTTCTTTTTCTTCCTCTAAAACTCCAAGGTCCACTCAGAACCAGCACAATTATAAGGCAGAGGGAGGCACTCACCTCAGGCAGTCAAATTCAAGGCATGTCTGCACCATAGATTTTAAGTACAGTGGTACCTTGGGTTACATACGCTTCAGGTTACCGTATTTTTCGCCCCATAGGACGCACCGCCCCATAGGACGCACCTAATTTTTTTTGGGGGGGGGAATTAAGGGGGGGGGAATTCCCTCCCCAGGCACGTGGCAGATGCGGGGGAAGCCCGAGCTTCCCCCGACCCCAGCCCCCAGAACAGCCTGCTATCTGCAAGCCTAGGGAGCTTCGCGCCGGGATCGGGATGGTGGCGCAGAGCTGCAAGAAGCCCTGGAGCGCAGGCAGCTCCGCGCCACCCTCCGGAGCCCCGCGCGACTTCGCACCGGGATCCGGAGGGTGGCGCAGAGCTGCAGGAAGCCCGGGAAAGTCTGCATTTGCCCCATAGGACGCACACACATTTCCCCTTCATTTTTGGAGGGGGAATAGTGCGTCCTATCAGGCGAAAAATACGGTACATACGCTTCAGGTTACAGACTCCGCTAACCCAGAAATAGTGCTCCAGGTTAAGAACTTTGCTTCAGGGTGAGAACAGAAATCGTGCTCCGGCGGCACGGCGGCAGCAGGAGGCCTCATTAGCTAAAGTGGTGCTTCAGGTTAAGGACAGTTTCAGGTTAAGAACGGACCTCCGGAACAAATTAAGTACTTAACCCGAGGTACCACTGTACTGTTCTACCAAGGCTGCCTGCAAAGAATTCTGGGAACTGTAGTTTCTTTAAAGTGCTGTGAGGAGACCCCACCACCACCATTCCCCTCCCAGAGCTAAAATTCCCAGAATTCCCTGGGAGGAAGGATCAATCGTTAAATCATTCTGGGAATTGCAGCTCTGTGAGAGGACCAGTGGGGTCTGCTAGCAGCTCTCAGCACCCTTTGCAAACTACAGCTCCCAGGCCGCTCTGGGTGGAAGCCACGACTGTTTAATGTAGAATCATAGTGTGTTAAATGTATGGTGTGGCTGCAAATCGTTAGGTAACTTACGGTTCTGGCATTTTCACTCCCAGGATAATGTGCTCGGGCAGATTTTCTACCTCACATGTCAAAGTAACTCAGCCAGCCTTAATTTACTGTATTTTTCGCTCTGTAAGACACACCTTTTTCCTCCTAAAAGTAAGGGGAAATGTCTGTGCGTCTTATGGAGCGAATGTGTGGTCGGTCGCTGGCTCCCTTTCTGGCCCCGCCCCCTTGCCCCGGCCTCCATTGGTGAATGTTCTGCAGACGGAGGCCGTTTGTTTCCCCAGCGACACGTGACTGGCTGATTAGATTATCTGTCTGGAAACTGTAGAAATGGCTCCCTTTCCTGTCCTAAAGAAGCTGCAGAACTGTGAGTTGAACCCCATAAAAACAGGATTTTTTTTCCCTTTGCAAAGTAAGCTCAACAGCTTTGAGCTGATCCTCAAAAAATGGGGCTTTTCCCTTTGCAAAAGAAGCGGCACAACTTTGAGCCGATCCTTTAAAAAAAGGGCTTTTCCCCTTTGCAAAAGAAGCTGCACAACTTTGAGCTGATCCTCAAAAAACCGGGGCTTTTCCCCTTTGCAAAAGAAGCTGCACAACTTTGAGCTGATCCCCCCAAAAAGGGGGCTTTCTCCCTTTCCTCCTCTAAAAACTAGGTGCGTCTTATGGTCATGTTCGTCTTATGGGGCAAAAAATACAGTAGGAGAAGCAGAAATTGGGACGGACCATTTTCACCAAACCTTCGGGGGGGGGGCGGGAAATTTCGCTCTGCAGGAACCCTTGGGTCCCCACACTCCTGTGGGGGTTTTTTGGGGGTGCGCTGACCTCTGGTGCTGCCCTCAAAAGCCTTTCTGCCAGCTCCATGTCGCAGCCGACACTTAGCACACCGACATTCCTTTCCGCAGCAGCCGGAAGTCGCCTTCTGCACACCTTCCAAAACTGGGGTGCGCGTCTTCCTGTGAGATCTCAGTGCGAAATCACAGCACCCCAAATGGCAGCCATGTTCTTGCATGAGAAAACGGGATGTCCTGTTTTTTCCTGGGACACTTGCAGGGTATGTTTTCTGCTCCACCTTATTCAGCAAAATGTATTGGGTTAGCACCCGCCAATCAGAGCCAAGTGAAGTACAAAATAATGGGGGGGGGGGCGGAAGGTGAAGGACCAAGCACAAAATGGCTGACTTGGGGATCAGGAATCGAACCCATTACCCTTCCTCCCTGGCCCCTCGTAAGTCTAAACACTTGGTTGTCCTGTAGCCAGAATGCATCTTCACCCAAGTGACTAAGATCAGAGATCCTTGCAGAAAATTAGAAAACCTGCCAGCAAAGAACCAATTAATATTTATGTTTTGCAGGTGAGAAAGAAAGGGGCTGCGAGATTCAGTTTTATGAAATGGGAAAGTTCTGCAAACACTGGCAAGCATGAAGTCCCATTTTACAGCTGGGGAACACTGAGGCTCAGAGAGACACAATCCTCCCAGGGACCAGGGCAAACAGGACAGTTGTACTTTCCTGAAACCCTGGAGAGTTGCTACAGAGAATACTGAGCTAGAGGTCTAACTCTGTATTAGGCACCTTATTATGTTCCTGTGATATTGTAGCAGCCGGCAGTACCTTGGAAAAAGGAAGCTGCAGTTTTTGTTAAGTGCCTTCTTTAAAAACAGATTTCCCACTCCACCTCTCCACCCCTCTCGACAGATCTGATTAATTAATTAAATCAGATTAATTAGTTTTTGCTTGGTCAACTCCAAGAGAAGCTGGAGGAGGAGGAAGTTGTAAAACAGGATGCAACCTAAGAGGTATCAGTCTAACATCAGCCAGACAGGTCAGTGCAAGAGGTTAAAGAAACAGAGATGATCTGGGGATCTGGAGGTCCCAAACTCTACCTGTCTTAACCCCTTTTTTGCAAGCTGAGTTGCACCCAAAGTTCCAGAAAAAAGGAACCTGTAACAGTTATGTTAGAATTACAGAACCGTACTGTTGGGAGGGACGCAGGTGGCGCTGTGGGTAAAACCTCAGTGCCTAGGACTTGCCGATTGTATGGTCGGCGGTTCGAATCCCCGCGGCGGGGTGAGCTCCCGTCGTTCGGTCCCAGCTCCTGCCCACCTAGCAGTTCGAAAGCATGTCAAAGTGCAAGTAGATAAATAGGTACCACTTTATAGCGGGAAGGTAAACAGCGTTTCCGTGTGCGGCACTGGTGCTGGCTCGCCAGATGCAGCTTCGTCACTCTGGCCACGTGACCTGGAAGTGTCTCCGGACAGCGCCGGCTCACGGCCTCTTCAGTGAGATGGGTGCACAACCCTAGAGTCGGACACGACTGGCCCGTACGGGCAGGGGTACCTTTACCTTTACCTTTACTGTTGGAAGGGACCTGAGGGTCATCTAGTCCAACCCCCTGCAATGCAATGTTGGGCTCTAACTCCCAGCCGTACTGCCTGGCACTGGTGGGAGTTCTAGTCCAGCAACATCTCTGGGGTGGAACGCAGGTTCCCCAAGCAAGGTGTGAAGGCAACAGCTCTCCCCTGTGGATCCAACACCTGATATTCAGAGATATGCTATTCCCAAAGCTGGAGGCTTCATGGAGCTATCTCAGAGTAGCCAATAGACTTTCCCTCTTAAAAGAAATGGCCTAAACCTTTTAAAAGGACATCTAAGGTAGCAGTCCTTTCCCTCTTAAAAGAATTAGCCGAAACCTTTGAAAATAAAAAAGGCATGTTAGGTAGAGGTCATCACCCACATCTTGAAGCAGTGAGTTCCACAAGTTAAATGTGCATTGTTGTGTGACCAATATTTCCTTCTGCCCACCCTGAATCCAATTTCACTGGATGAAAGCTGCCACTCCCAGCTACTAGTATTACCCTCCCCGCAGTTCAGGGCCCAAACATCAATTTCCACACTGCCTTCCACATACTACGCCACTAGTCCTCATTGTAAAAAGCGAACTCACGCAGCACACTCTGCCCATAAATTAAGCACTCGGGCATCCTCATTCTCTGTTCTGACCCCGCTTTGGCCCTCCAACACCACTCTCTATTTTTAAACCCTCTTCCAGGACACAGCTGCAGCAGAACAATAGGGGGAAAGCCCTTCCATAGTTTTATAAAGTTCTCGGCGCTCATTTTTCCTAGCTGATCATTAACAGAATTCACTCTGCAGAGATTTTGGCTCCTCTTGCAAACAGGGTGCCTAAGGGTGGGGTGCAGAGTTCGGCTCAACAGCAAAGTGCCCCTTTCTCAGTGCTGGAATTTGCTTTTTTTGGGGGGGAGAGGCAAAGGGGGTGCAGGAAGAGGGGGAGAAACGGACAGCACCTCGCCCAAGCCTCTCCAAACAATAGGCAGATGTTTATCCCTATTTCATGGAACACTCGTTATTTGGCTGATAATTACCCCGCGGGTAATGATAGTAATCAGAAATTGCTGCAAGCCTGTATTCTTCCAAGGCAGTTAATTTATTTAATTACACACTTTGAAGCTGCATTATTTAAATGGTGATTTATTGCATGGCTAATCAATGCTATTTTATCTGGGCAAGCGCCTTTGTGCGGTGCGTGCGTGAGCGCATGGGTGTGTTGGAATGAAACGGCGCCCTGGCCTTTTCTGCGAGGAATTAGGGATACGGGGAGAGGAGGAGGAGGAGGAGGAGGAAATGGACAGGCTCTGGGGGAGACGAGATTTAACTGTGTCATGGGAAGGGGTCGCCAAGAAAGACGCCGGTCTTGTGAGAGACCAGCAGGAGGGGATGAACCGCAACTCAGCCACAGAGCATACAGAAGTCCCCAGCTTCAATTTCCAGGTAAAGGGATCTCAGGTAGCAGGTGATGGAAAAGACCTTCCTCTAGCCAGCGATCCCAGAGAGTCATTGCCAGCCAAAGCAGACTGTACTATAGGGTTGCCATATTCCAAACAGTGAAAATCTGGACCCAAAAGTTGTTGAGGGCTGGCAGCATTGAGATAAATTCAACAGTGCAAACAAGTTTTGATGGATGCAATAATGGAATACTGAATGGTATAGTTTTTTTGTAAAATATGCAGGGATTTATGATTAGTAAAATGAACTGCGGAAAGAGAAGAAGGGGAGTCACTGATATCTTATGGATGTAAAATAAGTATTTTAAATTGTAAAACAAAACTTAATAAAAAAAATTATACACACACACGCACAATGCTTGTTTTCTGGGGACGCATACCCCTAAACATTTTGTGAATACAATGGTGCCCCGCAAGACGAATGCCTCGCAAGACGGAAAACCCGCTAGACGAAAGGGTTTTCCGTTTTTGAGTTGCTTCGCAAGACGATTTTCCCTATGGGCTTGCTTCGCAAGACGAAACGTCTTGCTAGTCTTGCGATTTTTTTCCTGCTCCCCCCCCCCCCTTTTTCTAAGCCGCTAAGCCGCTAATAGCCTTTTAGCAGCTAAGCCACTAAGCCTTTAATAGCCGCTAATAGCGCTAATCCGCTAATAGGGTTGCTTCGCAAGACGAAAAAACCGCTAGACGAAGAGAATCGCGGAACGGATTCTTTTCGTCTTGCGAGGCACCACTGTATAAGTTGGGCCTTATTAATGGGCAGTATTTCAATATGGGTAGGAAAATGAGAGTACCCTTAAACATTTTTTTAGGAAAAAAGCAGTGTGTGTGTGTGTGTTATACACATATATACAAACACACAAGTTGTTGAGCTTTGTTGTTGTTTTGCCAAAGTTGTTGCTGAAGCTTTGAGCGATTTTTAAGGAGATTCGCCAAAATCTACACTTCCGGCATGGATTGCCACAAACCCAGATTTCCCCTTACGTTTCAGCGAATTCCACCTGGGACGCTGTTTATGAGGGCCAAAACCCGGCTATGTCTGGGAAATTCTGGACGTATGGCAGCCCTCGATGCCTTTTGCCCTGGTAGGGGGCAACTTCTTAGGATCTAAACAAGGGGGAGCCCAAAACGTTGGGCTCCAGCTCCCTTCCAGAGGCAGCGATGGTCATTGCCACTCTTACATCTAAAAAACCAAACCAAGGCGCCGTCCCTCATGGCCCATGGACAATTCCACGCGCATTTGCCACCCACCTTTGCCAGGTGGGGAAGGCCCTTCTGCCCGCAGGCTCCAGGGCGGGTCTCCGTGGTTGGCAAAGTCTCGCATCTTGAGGTAACTGATGGTGAGCCGGACGATGGAGGCCTTGTCCAGCTGGCTGGTGATGGCTCCGGGCAGCGGCAGCATCTTGGCCAGTTCGTAGAACTCGAAGTTCTCCTTGCCCCGGCGAGAGCGTGCAGCGTTTCGGGACTTCTCCTTGCGCAGGGCCTGGAGGCTGTGGAAAAACCACCATCCTTATTACAGTGGACGTTCGGGTTGTGAACGTGATGCGTGCGGGATGCACGTTCGCAACCCGCAGCAGCGCATCTGCACACGTGTGGGTTGCGATTCGGCACTTCTGCACATGCGCAAAGCACAATTTAGCGCTTCTGCGCATGTGCGAAACCTGGAAGTAACCCGTTCCGGTACTTCCGGGTTTCGGCGGGCCCGTAACCTGAAAAAACGCAACCTGAAGCTGCGGCATGACTGCAATTTTATTTATTAAATTTATCTGCCACCCCCTTCACCCGAAGATCACAGGGCAGCTTCCGGTATAAAAACACAAAATACGGATCATAAAAGCCACAAAAATATTATTGTTATTAAGACATCTGAAGGCAGCCCTGTTTAGGGAAGTTTTTAATATTTAATGCCATATTGTTTTAACACTCGATAGGGAGCCGCCCAGAGTGTCTGGGGAAACTCAGCCAGATGGGCAGGGTATAAATAATAAATTATTATAAATGATTATTAAATTGTTATTATAACCACCAGCCTCCTGAACAAGACAGAGATACGGGCCTGCCCTGACCAAATGCCAACCGACAGGATAGAAAGCCTTTGCCGGCCATTTAACCGCTCATGGAGCGGCAGGACCAGCCGTGAATGGCAGAAAAGGCCGACAAGGTACACTTAAAACTCATAGGGTAGAGTTGGAAGGGACCCCGGTGGTCATCCAGTCCAACCCACTGCAATGCAGGAATCTTGCTTCTGCAAAAAGCGCAAAAGGGTTTCCATTTGTTTCTCCCAGCCCCCACTTTTCCTCAGAGGTTCCTGTTCAAAATACTAAGAGAAAGATGGTGGTTATATTGTATGAAACATCTCAGAGGAGACACCTGTACCAGGGGTGGATAAAAATCAATGGGTTTTTTTTTAAAAAAAGGAAAAACCTTTTTTTTATTTAAATTGGATTTTTAAAATAAAGTGCTTTTGGAGGAAAAATCTTTCTAAAGATAGTTTTCTATTTAAGTTACATTATACTCCAAAGGCTATCCATCAGGAAATAAGGATATGTTTTAAGTGTTTCATGTGTGCTAAAACTCAGCCTAAGGTTGTTGGTGGTTTTTTTATTTAAAAAATTGTTTAACCATGTCAGTTAACAAACATGGATATATATGCTATAATGTTATTGTTTTAGTTAAATAAATTGTTTAAATTGTTATTAAGGAAAAGATTATTTTTCTCCTTCCAATATAAAGTACACCAGAAAAGTTGCAGATTTTTCGGGGTACGTACGGACCCCTGGAACGAATTACATTCATATCCAGAGGGTCCACTGTATTAAGATTATACCAGCAAGAAAGAGTCTTTCTGTAAAAAAAAAGATTTAAATCAAGTCTTACTGACTAATGATTTAAATAAAATCCACCCTGACCTGCACCACACATTTAAAGCACATTTAAAGCACTTTGGTGCCTCTTTAAACAAACATGGCTTCCCGCAAAGGATTCTGGGAAGTGTAGCTTGACAAGAGCGCTGAGAGTTGTTAGGGGACGCCTGTATTCTCCTCAGAGAGCGACAATTCCCAGAGTTCCCTGGGAGGAGGGAAGGATTGTAAAACCACTCTGGGAATGTTAGTTCTGTGAGGGGAATAGGGGGTCCACGGACAAGCCTCAGCAAACTACAGCTCCCAGGATTCTTTGGGGGGAGCCAAGCCTGAGCTTTAAATGCATGGTGTAGGTTTGGCCTGTCACACTCAGTCAAGCCATGCGTCCATAATCCTCATTGCTCGACATGAGACTGCCGCGTTTGGCTTTTGCCAGACATTTTTTTTAGAACTAGGGAGCACCACAAAATGGACAGAAGGAACTGAGGGCTTGCAGGGTCTGATGGGAGTTGTAGTCCAGGAGGCCTGGACGGCAAAGACTGCTTTCTAAGGAGTTCAGGGTGGGTGGGTGGGTGGGTGTTTGCCCCAGCTAACCCTCCAAGCAGGGCTGTCTTAAGCATATGCAGCGCCGGGTGCAAAATCCGCCCAGCCCCCCCCCCAGTTTGCCCAGTCCCAGGCACGCAGTAGGGCAGAGCCAGCCGGCCACCTCAGCGTCTCACTGACTCGGGTTGCCCCCGAACTCGCGGCGCCCGCAGCAGAAAAGCCCGCCACGGCGCTCTGACGGGCAGACGGGCTCTTCCCCGGACTCAACTCTCGGGCCCTGGACTCTTGGCCTGGTGCGCCTGAGAGCCCGGCGCCCGGGTGCCCCGCACCCCTAGCACCTATGGGTAAGACGGCCCTGCCTCTAAGCAACCCTGCAAGGTAATAATAATAATAATAATAATAATAATAATAATAATAATAATAATGTAATAATAATAATAATAATAATAATTTATTTATACCCCGCCCTTCCTGGTTCAGAAAACCGGGCTCAGGGCGGCTAACAACAAATTTAAAACACTTAATTGATGCACAGCTGTCAGCTTTTCCCTTTTCTTGCGAGGAATCCTATTCGGAATAAGGGAATTTACCTTTAAAAAAAGGAAACGTTGACAGTTATGAATTGATGCAACAAAAAACATCACAAAATACCATATAAAACGCGAATAGCAATAAATTCAGAATTCAAAAATCAATTTAGGGGGGAAATCCATCCAATAAACATTAGGTGATCACCAGGGCTAGCTGGCTAAATTAGTCCAGGTAGGCTCAGGCAGCGAGAGGGAGCAGCTTCATGACCGAGCAAAGACTTGAACTCAAGATCTCCCCAATCCATGGCACAGCGGCTATGAAATATTGCGCCCAGTAGCCCCAAGAAGGGAGGCAGTAAATGGGAGGCCTCTTACCAAGGCACCGGCTGGTTCTTCACTAATAAGCCTTGCAGGAAATCCCATTCCACGCTGACGCATTTCACCTCGCTGCCGTACAGGGCTGCCATCTCAACCCCGGAACCATCCGATTTCGGGGCAGCCTCAACGCGTCCTCCGATGGCTGGTTTCCGTTAGGGAAGGCCACAACCTTCTGGAAAAAGAGGGAAATCGGGGTTACAATAAGGGGATCCCCTGTCCTTGCCTTTCTTCTCCCCAGTGTTCAAAATTCCTCAGGTGCCAGGCAAGTTTTGCAACTGGCGCGGGTTCGATGGCGAGATCTCCGGATGCCAGGCTGACGGCTGAAATCTGCATTTATCTGTTAAATTTGTATACTGCCCTGTACCCGCAGGTCTCAGGCCCCAGCCTGTATATGAAGCATTAAAATCCTCCTGGCCAGAGAATTATAAGTCATACCGCTAGTAGGCTGTACACTTGATCTGCTGCTCAGCAAAGTTTTGTTGGGGTTTTTTTTTGTTATCGAAGCCTCCCTCAAAGAACATTTTGAGCAACTAAATCTAAGCACAAAGAAAAGCCAACACCAAATTCAGCATCTCTGGAATATGCAGCGCTTTTTACTTCTTCCTGTGAACTCCGTTTTCCCACTGCAATCACTTGGAGCCAAAACTGTATACAATGCTGTGTATATTCTCTCTCACACACTCACACACACCAGTCCAAAAGAGAAGAATTGAGTGCCCAGCGCAAGATCCAGAATCTTTTCAAAATCAGTGCCAAAAAACAGCACTGAAGTTTCTAGTCCTCATGTTCATAAACATTAAATTCGATCTCAAGAAGAAGAAGAAGAAGAGTTTGGATTTGATATCCCGCTTTATCACTACCCGAAGGAGTCTCAAAGTGGCTAACATTCTCCTTTCCCTTCCTCCCCCACAACAAACACTCTGTGAGGTGAGTGGGGCTGAGAGACTTCAGAGAAGTGTGACTGGCCCAAGGTCACCCAGCAGCTGCATGTGGAGGAGCGGGGAATCGAACCCGGTTCCCCAGATTACGAGACTACCGCTCTTAACCACTACACCACACTGGCTCTCAGATCTGCAAGTCTCAATCAGCAGACTAATCAACAAAAGCTTCTATCCAGAGGTAAGGAACCATTTAGATGCTGCTGGACAACCACTCCGCTTGCACTGCAGGGGGTTGGACTAGATGACCCCCAGGGGACCCCTTCCGACTCTATAATTCTACAATCCCATGGTCCCTGAGCATTGGCCACGCTGACTGATGGGAGTTGGAGTCCAACCGCCTTGCAGGGCCCTCGCCCCCCGCTTGAGCCAATCAAACGGCAAAGTCTGAGAGCGAAGGGCAAAAAAGAAAACGCTTTTGTCCTGGTGCATTAACAGTCATCCAGAATTGGAAAGGAAAATATATCCCGACAGTGACTGGCAGCACGTTTACTCCAATTATCATAAAAAAGTGCCCTGTGCCATGATTTCAGAAATGCGGGGATAGGTTTCAATATTTCTCCTCCTGCGATGAGGCTACATTTTAATATTTTAATGTTTCAATATTTTAATGCTGTATTTTAATTTTGTTTTTAAGTTGTAATCATTCAACTTGCTTTTATTATTGCTTGTAAGCCGCTCTGAGCCCGGCCTTGGCTGGGGAGGGCGGGGTATAAATAAAAATTATTATTATTATTATTATTATTATTATTATTATTATTATTATTATTATTATATTTCAGCAGCGCATGCACCGGCTAGCCAACTGAAATGCCGGGAATTTTTCTAAACATTTCAGAACCTGCCCTGTGACAATGGGGTGCACTTATTTCTCTGGCACCCCCCAACATTGCACCTGCCATACATGGCTCCGTACATCCCAGCCCTTCTCTGAACAGCGTGGATTGCTGCGGAAATTGCTGTGATTTGTTTGCAAAAACGCTTTGCGGAGGAAAAACTCTGCCTCCTCATCTGACTTGGTTCTGCATGGCAACAGCCTCTGGGTTCCATGATGGGCTCCCTCCCCCCCCCCCAGCTCCTCGGGGTGGCTACGGGTGAACACCCGCTGCTGCCTTTGTCCAAACTGCCGGGCCACATTCTTGGAAGGGACACCAAAGGTCATCTAGCCCAACCCCCATGCAATGCACTTATTTCGCAGCAGGAAATAGCTGTGAGCTACTCCAGGCTGCAAATCAACCCACCAACTTGGGGCACAAATTTTAATTCTGGATTGGGGAACCGTTTTTCACCCAAGAGCCCTATTCCTCTCCCCAGGGGCCACATGGAAGCAAAAGTGGGTGGGGCCATGAATTTGGTTTTTAACCCTTACACTGTAGGCTAGTTTCTACAGACACTCGCACTCGCCTCTCTGGCTTCCATCGAGATTAGAGCAGAGTTCAAAGACAGCTAGGCAAAAACAGTTGGGGTGCGAAACAGGGCCAGTGAAAGGGTGGGTCCTAGGGAAGGTTCCAAGGGCCACATAGAGAAGCCTGGAGGGCCACGCTGCTCAAGGTTCCCTAATCCTGTTTCACAGAATCTGATGGTGGATGACACTTTCAACAAATTCATGGAGCAGGGGGTCTGTGGATGGCGATTCACCACAACAGTCCAGATGGAACCTGCCGATTCAGAAGCAGTCTACCTCAGAATGCCAGTGGCTGGGAAGCAGCAGTGCGACGGGAGAGATACCTGGGGCACCTGACTGACACCTGTGGAATTGCGGGAGGACGACACTCTGGACTCCATATAGGTAAGTAAATTTTTATTTATACCCCACCCTCCCCGGCCAAAGACCGGGCTCAGGGCAGCTGACATCAAATATCAAATACATTAAAACACAATCAAACAATTGATGAAAATACAGCTTAAAAATTAGAATCCGGATAAAATTAAATGACCGCCCACGAATTACAACCATAGGGCTTGGGAACCTCAGGGCCAGCTATCCATGTTGGTCCCACATGAGCCGATTAAGGGCCAAAGAGGTAACTTACAGGATCCCATAGAGGGGGGTCAAACTGGGCCCGGACCAAAGGCCAGGCGGAACAGCTCCATCTTGCAGTCCCTGCAGAGGGATGTCAAGTCCCGCAGGGCCCTGGTCTCCGGCAATAGAGCGTTTCACCAGGCTGGGGCCAAAGCCGAAAAGGCCCTGGCCCTGGTTGAGGCCAGTTTAACCTCCCTGAGGCCCGGGACCTCCAAGATGATATTATTTGAAGACTGTAAGGTCCTCCGCGGGGCATACCAGGAGAGGCGGTCCTGTAAGTATGAGGGTCCTAGGCCGTAAAAGGCTTTCAAGGTTAAAACCTGTACCTTAAACCTGACCCTGTACTCCACCAGAAGCCGGTGCAGTTGGTAAAGCACTGGATCAATGTGATCCCGTGGCAAGGACCCTGTAAGGAGTCTCGCTGCGGCATTCTGCACCCGCTGGAGTTTCTGGGTCAGCTTCAAGGGCAGCCCCGTGTAGAGCGAGTTACAATAATCAAGCCTGGAGGTGACCGTCACATGGATCACTGTAGCCAGACAAGGGCGAGAAAGGTAAGGGACCAACTGCTTATAACACCATCACCCCCAGACCCTGTGATCACCATCTGAGGCCCTTCTTTGTGTGCCTCCTCCACATAAGGACCGGAGGGTGACCACAGGAGGACGGGGACTTTTCTGCAGTGGCTCCCTGTTTGTAGAACGCTCTCACCAGGCAGGCTCACCTGGCGCCTTCATTATATATTTTTAGGCGCCAGGCGAAAACTTTCCTCTTGGCTGATTAATATCCTACAGTCTTTTAAATGTATCCGTGGGGCGGGGGGTATTGTTTTGTTGTGGTGCTTTAATTATTTACTTGTGTTTCATCTTGTCTCTTTTCTCTGAACCACCCTGATATCTTTTGATGAAGCGTGGTATATAAATTTTAATAACAATAACAACAACGGGCCTTTTGTTTGATTGAGGTCCCTTCCAACCAGTGTTAGAAACTGGGATAGAAAAGCTAGGAGCCAAATAGCTTCTGGGACCTGGGTTGTGGGCGCCTAAACAGAATATCTAGTCGCCGTTTGTGGGGGGTCGGCAACACTTTTTACTTATTCTTTCGATAAGCATGAATACGCAATTCACATAAGAGACACGTGGTTAATATCAAATTTTGATCAGAAATTGTTAACGCATGTTTAATTTGGTGTTTACAAAAAAATAATATTGCTAGCATACTTCAGTTTTCAAAAGGCTCTACTATTTATTGTTAAACTCCTTAACATATTGTCTATCCTTAATGTATACTTCGAGGCTTCAAAGCACATACATTTCAGTAATGCTTGAGTGTCAGCCAGGTGCAAAAGAATGGCACCCAGACTTTTTGAGATGCTCACAAATGGAGAGTCTTTAGGCGCCAAATGCGCCTGGCTAATTTCGAACCCTGCTTCCAACTTTACAATTCTACGATCTCTCCTATGAAAGGTCGTACCAGTTGCTCCGCCCACTTTTCCCTCTGGCCCCGCCCACCTCCAGCATGCAGCCCCTGAGAGGTTAGTCAGGAAAAGATATGGTCTACGATTTGGGGAAAGTTTCAGTCCTGGATAAGGACATCAGTAGTGCTCCCATAGGGATGCGGGTGGCGCTGTGGGTTAAACCACAGAGCCTCTTGGGCTTGCCGATCAGAAGCTTGGCGGTTCGAATCCCCGCAACGGGGTGAGCTCTCGGCGCACCCGGCGATTGGAGACGAGGCCCAGCTGGAAGGAAAACCCTTGGCCGCATCGGGTGGGGTGGAGGGGCATGGCAGAACCCCAAAGGAGGCAGACCTCACGCAACATAAGATGCTGTGTGCATGGCACATCTGCCAGAACTCTCCAAGAATCCCAATTTTCCATGGACAGTCCCGGATTTACAGAAGCCGTCCCGGTTTCTGGTTTGATCCTGGAACGTCACGCTTTTCCTTAGGACGTCCCTATTTTCATTGCAGAAATCTTGGAGGGTATGGAATAGGATGTCCCTAGGGCAGGGGTCAGGGACTCGGGTGGCGCTGTGGGTTAAACCACAGAGCCTAGGGCTTGCCGATCAGAAGGTTGGCGGTTCGAATCCCCGCGACGGGGTGAGCTCCCGTTGCTCAGTCCCTGCTCCTGCCATCCTAGCAGTTTGAAAGCACGTCAAAGTGCAAGTAGATAAATAGGTACCGCTTTATAGCGGGAAGGTAAACGGCATTTCTGTGCGCTGCTCTGCTTCGCCAGAAGTGGCTTAGTCCTGCTGGCCACATGACCGGAAGCTGTACGCCGGCTCCCTCGGCCAATAAAGCGAGATGAGCGCCGCAACCCCAGAGTCGTCCACGACTGGACCTAACGGTCAGGGGTCCCTTTACCTTTAGAGGCCCCATTAGCTGGATCAGGCCAAAGGAGACCCCCCTAGTGTAGCACCCTCTTCTCGCCTGGCCACCCCAAAAGTGTACAAGCAGAGCATGAGATGCGCTAGCCCTCAGCTGAAGCTGGAGAAGCAGCGAATGTAATCATGCCCTAGTCGTGCCTTGAATTTTGGATTCGCTATTCTGCTCCTTGCTGTGAAACAGCTCAGAGAGAGTTATACTGCTGAGCTGCCTATACAGTCAATTTTTTGAAAGTATACATATTTACACTCACATTAATTTAGGGAAAGAGACATATAGAAAAGTCGTATGACACTGGGGGGGGCGGGGGGGAGAGAGAAATCTGCCTTTTGGGATGCAGAAAAGAGGACCTGAAATAGCTCTCCATTTGTACGGAGAGCTCTCTGCAAGAAAACAAGTTTGCACTACTAGGGTGGGAGGAAGCGGCACAGAGGGAAGAATGGAAAACTGCAGGGCTGACAAACTCTCCGAGCAGCAAGAAGCTGAGCTCGAGAGAAGAATCTTGCTAAAAAGCCACTAATTGCAAAAAAAAAATTATTAGCATAAACTATGACACAAATTTAGCTCAATTATCGCTGACTCCCTTTGCTGGAGTTATAATTAAAAATCCACAGAGCTGGCAGTAAAAACCCAGAGAGAAGGAGACCTTCCTAAAAATAAAATATAAATAAATCGAGCACATTGCCGTATTCTTCGGAGACAATAAAACAAAGGGGGCACAAGGGATTTCAGGGTGGGCCCCCGGAGTCCCGACTTCAAATCTATCCTGTGGAGTCAGCCTTGGCTAAGTCACTAGCTCTCAAGCTCAGTTTCCCCACTGTAAAAATACATCTAAATATATTAGTGGGTTTCCTCTCCCCCATTGTAGTTCTGAACTGTCTTCAAGGGCAGCCCCATGTGAAGCATTGGGCAGTAGCCAAGCCTAGAGTTAACCAGGGCATGGATGATTGACACACAGTCCTCCAGGATATCAGGGGTGAAAAAGCGAAGGATTGCCAAGCACTTTGAATAACAAAAAAATGGAACCCCAACAAGAGAAGTCACCTCTTTTCCCCAGTTTCCCTTGAAAGCTTCTACCTATATGGCTGGGCAAGAGTGAACAAAACATCCGGGCAGTCCAAAGTAATAATATATCGCAGGGGTTGGGATCCTGCACTCTCCAAATGCGGTTGGACTCCCAATGGCTCCAGCCACCATGGCCAGCCATCAGGAATTACAGGAACTGGAGTTTGGCCAAACATTGGAGGGCCACAGGCTCCCGGGCCTCGTACTTTCAGAACTGTACCTCTGGGCATGCACAGAGGGCCTTACCCTCACCGCTTGGCAACTGCCACCTGCCCTGCTCCCCCTTACATATCAGGCAGAGACCTCTGTCCCAGCCGGACAAGGAAAGGATCACAGAGACCTCCGCCCAACGTGTATTTCAGATGAAGAGTTAGAATTGAGCCAGGCACATTTTGAGACCGGTGCGGATCAAATTGCGATCTCTGGATGCCAGTTTGGCGACTGACATCTCCATCTGGCTGGCCCCTCCAGCTTTCTTAAGCAGTTAAGCAGAAAGAGCTTATTTGCTGCATTTATATTCCATCCGTTTCTACAAAGTAGTACCCTATAAGGAAGGTTAAGAGGCTGTGACTGGTCCAAGGTCACCCAGCGAACTTCCTGGCTGGGTGGAGATTTCAACCCTGATCTCCCAGCTCCCAGTCCGACACTCTAACCACTACACCACACTGCCTTCCTAGAGTCCTTCTGCTATAGGGCAGCTCTAGAAACCAAGTAGGTCATTAAATGTGGGGGAAGTGAAGTGTCACTGAGAGAAGGATCTGAATTTTTTTCCTGAAAGCTTTAATTAGTTTTATTCTGGATTGGTTTGTTTGATGTTTCAATGTGCTGTAACCTGGTTTGAGGTGTTTTCTTTAAAATACAAAGCAGTATAGAAATGAAATTAATAATAATAATAATAAATTCTGTAGTTTTAAAAAAAGTGCCCAGACATTCCGTTTTGGGACCATAACGGTAAAGTGGCCCCTGGTCATTAGGTCCAGTCGTGACCGACTCTGGGGTTATGGTGCTCATCTCACTTTATTGGCCGAGGGAGCCGGCGTTTGTCCGCAGACAGCTTCCAGGTCATGTGGCCAGCATGACTAAGCCGCTTCTGGCAAACCAGAGCAGCGCACGGAGATGCCGTTTACCTTCCCGCTGGAGCGGTACCTATTTATCTACTTGCACTTTGTGCTTTCAAACTGCTAGGTTGGCAGGAGCAGGGACCGAGCAACGGGAGCTCACCCCGTTGCGGGGATTCGAACCGCCGACCTTCTGATCGGCAAGTCCTAGGCTCTGTGGTTTAACCATAACCTAGGTCTAAGGTGCCATTTGGCAGTCAGCTTAAATATTTGCATTTCTAACACTGCCTGATCCAGCAGGACTCTACTTAAGTGACAGACCACACTGGTTAAGAACAGAGACTCCCAAGACTAGAGGCAGTGTACTGTAAGGATTAGCCGGGGTCCCAGCTGTGATAGTTGTAGTCCAAACAGTCTGCAGGGCGCCTGGTTGCCAAGGCCTGGTTTAAACGGACTGCACATCCTCATTCTGCTTAACCTCAGCTAACCTCGGTTTCCAAACAAAGGTCCGTATAGTCAAAGCTATGGTTATCCCAGTAGTGATGTATGAAGTGAGAGCTGGACCATAAAGAAGGCTGATCGCCAAAGAATTGATGCTTTTGAACTATGGTGCTGGAGGAGACTCTTGAGAGTCCCATGGACTGCAAGAAGAACAAACCTCTCCATTCTGAAGGAAATCAGCCCTGAGTGCTCACTGGAAGGACAGATCTTGAAGCTGAGGCTCCAAGACTTTGGCCACCTCATGAGAAGAGAAGACTCCCTGTAAAAGACCCTGATGCTGGGAAAGATGGAGGGCACAAGGAGAAGGGGACGACAGAGGACGAGATGGTTGGACAGTGTTCTCGAAGCTACCAGCATGAGTTTGACCAAACTGCGGGAGGCAGTGGAAGACAGGAGTGCCTGGCGTGCTCTGGTCCATGGGGTCATGAAGAGTCGGACACGACTAAACAACAACAACCTCGGTTTCAAAGCGACAACCTAACCAAGAAGAAACTTGCGACATCCAAGCCCCCTTGAACTGTGCCAAATAAACTTCTCACCCTGGGGTGCAATTTGCCAGAGGAGGAGGAAGGCTGCCCAGTTTGGCCCAGCTGTGCAGAACAGTCCATCAGGAAAGCTGAAAATAAGTATTATCTGCAGTGGCTGGGAATTCAAGAAAGCAGGAGCAAAAAGTGGCTGATTTTCAAGCATCAGCATAGAGTCGGCTCTACCAGGCAGGCTCTGGAGGGGGGGCACGCACCCCCAAGCCTCTCCTTTCTCCTCCTCTTCCCCGCATTCGATGCGTGAGTGCCCACGCATACCGATCCAGAGGCACGCACAACTGCACCAGCAGCCTCTCGCACATACCAATACAAAACCCACACCTCTCTCGCATATAAAATCGAGATCATCAATAGACGCTGCGCACCGCGCATACCAATGCCCTCGCAGGCCTGCCGGTTAAACACCTTTGCATGTTGAGGATGGCATGGAAAGGACTGGGGCACCAGGAGACTTTGGAGCAGAAGGCAGGGGGTGTTTTTTGGAGGGGGGAGAGAGGAGGGAGACACACTCCATCGGGGACTTGTGCATGCCTGAAACTTTCAAGCCAGGAAGGCGGAGTGTGTGTGCTTTTTTGGAAAAGAGCAGCGACAGCCATGACAACAAAAGGGGTGAAAGCGACTAACTAGGACGAGGGGGAAGACTGGGGGAAAGGCAGTCTGCAACTGGGGAGAGATCACCCCGCAGAGGGTGCCCAGGAAGAGCAGAAGGGCACACAAATTAGTTTCCAAAGGGGAGTTGAGGTAGGTAGGCGGCTTAAAGATTATTGGCACGGCAGCGCTTCACTGCACCAAAAAAAAAAAACCCTGATAAGAGATAAAGTAGCCAAAAGAGCTAGAAAGAAAGCTTTCTTTGAAACGCCGATATCGCATTCCTAGCGGCAAACATTTTAAGCAGCCATAAGACCATGTTTATGAGCAACGCCAGGGCTATTGCTAAAGCGAGACAAGATTTTTTGGGGATGCAGAGAAGCAAAGAACAATTCCTGGGGTGCGCACACCCCATCGTCCCTTGCAAAGCCACAGAGAACGGGGAGTGCAACTTGCGGAACCTGCTCAGTCGGCAGCATCCTCTGTAATACTAAGAGGGATCTGAAAAGCACCCCTCCAAACGCCCACAGCTGATGGGGCAACGAGATGTTTGGGGCCAGACCTCCAGAGAGACTGTCCCAAACGCGGCAGAGAAAGTTGGAGGGGGGACGCTGTTCAAACAACACGGGAAATTAAAGAAAGCCCAAGCGGTTTTGAAAACACATGCAAGGCTTGAAAAAGACTCGTGGTATAAAGCCAGGATTTGATGGAAAGAAATAAACAAGCGGGCAACGCAACAAAAAGTTGCAGCGCAGTGTGTTGCTGCCCAGCCAGTCATGCCTTCTTCCAGGACACTCCATTGCATCTCTCCTCCCTGTTACTCTTCAGTCTACTCTGCCCCTCCAAATCAAGGGTCAAGTCATGTCGTACCTGCTGCCTGCCAACTCCCTCTTATGCAGGGATCTGGTGGTGTTTTAATTGCATAAAGACTTTCACTCAGAGAGAGAAATTCAGCATCAGTATACAAGGTAGAAAACGAAAGGGAAATAAATGCCCTTTTGCTCAGAAACACGACCCAAGTGGCAGAGAAGACACCCAGCTGAGAAACAGGGATTAGGAAACGCTGGATTGCACTCTACCAAAATCATTCATGCCACCATCTCTGATGGCTGCAGCAAGGAAGCGAAGCCCCTGGAGGACAAGGATCTCCCATTCATTCCAAAGGAACTATTCGTTCCACATAGAGCCCCTCAAAGTATTCTGATGCATCAGTGCTGCCTACACGGACTGGCAGCTGCTCTCCAGGGTTGCAACTAGAAAGAGACCTTTCCTGGTCTCACCTGCTGGGGACTGAACCAGAAACCTTCTCCACGCAAGGCAGATGCTCTATCACTGAGCCTGCTTTCAATCTGGCCCTGAGACAACCTGCGCCGATTCCCCCACCCCAACAAAAACTGGCAGGGGGCTCAGCGACACAGAGCACACTTTGCCAGAAACGGCAAACCCTTTCCTTTTAAACCTGGCAAGTCAGAAAGGGGGAGATTGATTTATTTTTTTAAGAATACAAACCATTTGCTTTCTGCAGTTTTAATCAAAAATTGGGGGGGGGGGGGGCAGGGTTGAAGAAAAGTTCTGCTAGCTCCTAAAATAAAAGAGCATTTTTTTTACAAGAGAGTTTCCTGCTGGCAGCCCAGACTCGAAGGGAAGTGTAGCGCACAAGGCTGGACCATCCGCCATCAAACACACCGCCCATCACTTCTAGCACATCTGAAGGCCTGATAGATACACGGAGAGGCTTTCCCCTCCTCCCCGCCCCACCCTGGGGCATGCAAAAGGTCACGGGTTCAATTCATGGCTGGAAAAGACTCCTGGCTGAACCACTGTAGGCAACACTGAGTTAAGTGGACCAACAGAAGTAATATTAGCTGGCCAAAAAGCAGTCCCATACGTGGCTGTTTCACAAGCCCAGTTAAAGCTGTGGAAGCGAGGAAGGGACACACACCTGTGTTATAACGAATCCCTGAAAATTATATCCAGGAGGATGAAGGCGACTCTCCGGAACTTTCTGCTCTGCTTTTCGTTATCCCTGAGCTCTCCAAAGCCCTCAACATCCAGGTTTTGGCACAAGCTCCACACGAGACGCCCAAGCTGTATACCTGCATGCAACCGGATTCTGAAGCTCTGCAACCCAAACACCTTTTGACGTCTGCGTTCCTTCCACAAAAGCCCAGCTAAACCTGGAGCACTGTTTCCAAAACGCCGCCTTTGGATCTCAGGAACAAATGCACACATTGCGAGGTCTGAGTTCCCTCGCTTTGCTTCTGCCCTAAGCAAAAAAACCAAAAGCATCCCTTTCCAAAGCTGGAA
The DNA here is from genome assembly GCF_964188315.1 of Podarcis muralis. Classification (NCBI taxonomy): domain Eukaryota; kingdom Metazoa; phylum Chordata; class Lepidosauria; order Squamata; family Lacertidae; genus Podarcis; species Podarcis muralis. The sequence goes on from NC_135661.1 coordinate 83,739,181, forward strand.
ACTCTGTCAGGACAACATCTCCTTTCGTGAGGACCCAACCGACTCAGCCAAAACCCCTGTCCAGCCTTGAGCATTGCAATTCTTGACCCCAGCACTCAAGCCCTGCAAACCTGTTTTCTGAGGTCAGCTCTTGGACAGGCAAAGTTGCGGTGAACGGAGGCTGCAACCTCTGAACACGTGCAGAGTGTCTTTCCTCTCCCTGCTCACTACACTCAAGACACCTGCAGCTGAGGGGGGGAGAAAGCAGCCAGCAAAGCTGGGAATGGGGAGTTTCAGCCCCAGCACCTCTTTCACAGAATTGACCAATTCTTGGCTCAGTGCAGAGAAGGTATCATAGAAAACAGTGGCCACGATTCAGAACCTCAAGGGCCAAATTGGGGGCACTTCTTGCCTGATTCAGATTTCACCAGGGAGACTGCCTAGTTGACTGTTCAGCGGCGAGTCGATTTATTTATGTGCTCATGCCCATCTTTTGCTTCTGGTGGAGCAAAAACAAGCAACAATTGTTTCCCCCCCTCCTCCGCCCAGGAAAAAAAGCCCTCAAGTTTGGCACAAAGCAAGGCTGGGACCATGCAGCCCACTCTGGGCAAATACAGAAGTCACCAGACAAGACGCCCGCAGTTTGCTCTTTGGCACCCCAGAAAGGTAAGGGGAGAGGAACATCCCAGGCCAGAATTTACAGGAAGCAAACTTCGCACTTACCTCTTTCGCTTTGGCTGGATCCTGTAAAAAGCTCCTGTTAAGTCACCCACCACCCTGGATTATGGAGTTCAAGCAAGAATTATGGGGGTGGCCTTGCTTCTACTGAAGTGGGGGGAGGACTCACCCCACCCCTCCAAGCCTAAATCTTATCGGAAGTTGGGCACAGGGAAAGCACAAGATGGAAGAGGAGGGTCAGGTGGTGGGGAAACCCCACACTGGGGGAAATGGAAGGAGGACCCCACAGAATCGAGGGCAGGGAGGATCTCTGCCAAGGGGCAGAGGGACCCGGCAGTGCAGCCAGGAAGCAGCTAAGCGCCACCATCCAGCTCTGGGGCAGTGCAAGGAGGCCGGATTCCCAAAGGCTTTGACTCTGCATCCCCAAACAAACCACGGGAAGGAGACACCAGACATTCCTTCGCAACAGCTTGACCCATCTATGGGTACCCACCCAGTGCCTAATGCAAGTCACATGACCCCAGGAACCTCTCATCAAGCCCCCCCCCTTCAGGGACACATCCACCCCCACTAGGAACTTTGTGCTCCCTTCCTATAGGTGGTTCTCTCTCCCCGCCATTATCGGAGACATCACTGCTGCTCCAGACAATTCAGACGAGCCAGGTCACAGCTCCGTGGTAGCCTCACCACTCCCTCCACCACCACCACCACCCCCCCGTGTAAAAAAAGTGGGTGCCCCCACTTTCAGGCAGCCTCCATCGAAACCCCCTCGCTTCCTGAATTGCAGGGGGTTGAGCTGGATGACCCTGTGGGGTCCCGTCCCGCCCTAGATCCTCCACCCAGTCCCAACTTCGCGCCTCCGTCCCACTTTCTTCTCCTCACCCCAAACCCCGTCTAGGGGCTCCCCCAAAAGGAGGCTCCAGCTTTTAAGAAAGCTTTCCTGCGCCACCTCGCCCCCTTTCTCCCCCCAATCTTCTCACCCTCCCCCCAAAAAACCCCCGTTGCTCTACGGGGCCCCCAAAACTTTCCCCCTCTTCGTCCCTGAACCCTCACCCTCGGAGGGGTGGGGGGGGTCCCCTAACCACCTCGCCTCCCGCTCAGGCGCTCTCGGATCCCCCTCCAATCCGCCCCCAAACTTTCCCCGACGACCCCACCCCAACGCGCCCGGCGCGCACGTGCTCCAGGGCCGCCGGGGGCTCGTCGGGGCGCGCCGGGCTCCCCGCGTCTCACTCACCGGGCGCGCATGATGGCAGCACAAGCAGAAGAAGCGGCGGTGGCGGCGACGGCGCCCGCCTCCTCCTTCTCCTCCCCGCGCCCGGGACGCCCCCGCCGGGAGCTGCCCGTCCAGCGCGGCCTCGGGGCGGCCCGGCGGGGAGGCTCCGCCATAGAGCGGGCGATCGAGGGGGCGCGCACGAGGAAGGGAAGGGAGGCGGGCCGGCCGGCCGGCGAAGGCGCGTCCGCCCCGGCGAGCCCCGGCTGCGCTGCGCTCTCGCTGGAGCGGGTGCAGAAGCAGCAGGCGCCGCCGGCGCGGCTGCCTTTCACATGGTGATGAGCGGGCGCGGCGCTGCGCATACTGATGCCGCCTCCGCCCCTCCGCCGACTGGACGGGGGGGGGCGGGGGAGGGGAGGAGGAGAAAGGGGGGGGTCGGCCCGAGCCGAAGTTGAGCGGCCAGGGCGCTCTGTACGCGCGCAGGGGCGCTCGTCTCCACGCGCGCACGCACCAAACACACACAAGGATTCTGGAAATGCGCGCAGGTTCGGAGCGGGCATGCAAGGAAGATGGATAACCGCCTTTTGTTCTTGTTGCGTGAATATATACGAGCAGGAGTTGATCAATCGACAGAAGATGGATAATGGGAAAGGGATTTTTTAAAAAAATAACAATAATCATAAATTGTAATTGTAATATAAGGAATGAAATGGGGGTCAGAAATCAAAATGTAATAGCAAGCGATGGGGGAAAGCAGGGACGCCTCTAGGACGCAAAGCGGGAAGTCAACTTTTGGGGGCGATTGTGTTAAATTTGATGTGATTTGGCACTGATGTTGTCCCAAATTGGGAAAACTAATAAATGTTATTTGGCAAAAAAAGAAGAAGAAATGCGTGCAGACCAAAGCCAGAAAGCGTCCATGCATTGAAAGAAGAGCAGCAACCATAGAATCAGAATTGTAGTGAGGGTCCCCCCAAGGCCATCTAGTCCAACCCCCCGCACTGTAGGAATGTAGAAGCAACACCAAAGATGTTTAATCATTCTTTACTTTTGTACAAAGCCAGTTGTTGGAATTGCCTCTGAGCATACCAAGAGTTTGCACTCAAAGACATGAATTGGACACGGACTTCTGCTGGATCATGGAGCTCCCCTTTGTGGCTAGTTACATTTTATTTGCCAAATATTCCTCTAACTTGCGCTCTTGAATGAATCATTATTCACTATAAAGGTTTGTTCCTTGTGTTGAGGTAAGGAAGCTCAGTATCTCCTGTCGGGGTTTTCCATTTATTTATTCTAATTCTTATTCTTGTTATTATGAATTCCACATATTATAGCTTACAATTCCTGTTTCTTTTTCCTATGGAAGTTAGTATAAAACAGGGGTCAGCAAACTTTTTCAGCAGGGGGCTGGTCCACTGTCCCTCAGACCTTGTGGGGGGCCAGACTATATATACGGGGGGAATGAACAAATTCCTATGCCCCACAAATAACCCAGAGATGCATTTTAAATAAAAGGACACATTCTACTCATGTAAAAACACACTGATTCTTGGACCGTCCGCAGGCCGGATTTAGAAGGCGATTGGGCCTGATCCGGCCCCCGGGCCTTAGTTTGCCTACCCATGGTATACAACAACCAAAATAAACACGACGACAGAATTTGGCCTGGATTGTCTTGGAACCAGACAGTTTGTCCCACCTACCTTATCTATCTGAATCCTGAGTCATTTTGGGGGGCCCATTTTCAGTTCCCCAAATGAGTACCAGAGGAGCGAAAAGCCTTTTTGGTGGTGGCACCCTCTCTCTCCAGAAAACCCCACTTGGCAACTACACCAAAGTATTTTCAACACCAGATCTTTCAAACTTGCATCAGTTTTTTAAATCTATACCAATTCTTAGGTTTGGCTTAGCTTTCGGTTTGTGCGGTGTATTGTCTGTTCCTAATCTGTTTTATTTCGTTTTGTAAAAACAAATCACCTCTGTTATAGGGTGGTTTATAATCATTGTAAGAAAATCAAGGGTGGTTCACCTTTTGTCTTCTGACTCTTGTTGGACTCCATTTCCCATCAGCCCTTCTGCCAGCAGGGCCAAAGTTCAGGGAGGCTGAGATTTGTGGTCCAAAATGTTCGGGAAGGCATCAAGTTTGCTGCCAAAGGTCACCATTTTTATGTTGTGTACCACCCTGAAATCTGCAGATGAAGGGCAATATACAAATTTAATCATCATCATCATAATCACAGTGTAAAAACAAGAGGGGGAGTGCACATTATAAAATGAATGAGGTGAGAAGTAAAATGAGTTTAATTAAGCGCAAATCAGATTTAAAAAACAACAACTCTGTGCTTTGGAGAAAATATGTTTACCATGGCTGGAGTGTTTTGTGTGTGTGTACACACACATTAGATAAATAAATAAGCCTGGCTGTCGACCCAACAAATAAGACAATTGCCAAGTCCAACTCAACCACTTACATACCTAAATCTTAATTTTAAATTTCCAGTTTTATACGTAGCAATTAATCATAACGAGAAATTTGACATGAAAGAAATAAAACTGAAATAATCAAGCTTTTCCAGTAGAGTCTAGGTTGTTGGCAATGCCACCTCTACTCAGAGAAGACCCACTGGAAATGAAGGGCATGACTTAAGCCTATTGATTTCAATAGCTAGACCTAAGTTGGCAATCACCCACTTTTGCATAAACTTTGTAAAATGGGACTTGCGCCTTAGGAACTCTTCCCAATGTGTGATAGCCATATTAAGACGGTATCTTTTGAAAACCCAGCCTTGTCTTTTGACATTCCGAGCAATACTTTTTTCTCCAATGTGTCAAGAACAATGGACAACTAAATGGGATGAAACAGCATTGAACTGCTGACTAATGGCATCAAGTATTTGACAGTGGAAAGCATGTGAGATTTCAATTTTAATTTAATTGAAACACATTTTGATTGACCAATGCTCCCAACTTTAATATGAGTTCCACATTTTGAGAGTCAGTGTCTCATTCAGTATTACCTTTCAGCACCTCGCAATATCTGAATGGGAAGTTCCCGATATTTGCAAACATTCCATTCCATCTTAAGCAAATTTTCTTCCACAGATGGAAATTCCCAGCCCCATTCCCCTCTGTCCTCCAGCCCTCGATTTAAATCAATGGTTCCCAACTTTTTGGGGGGGCCATCGCCCTCTTGGTCCCATAAACACATCGCCAATGCCCCCTTCCCCGTAAAAAGCATTATTCCAAATCGCTGCTTGCACAACCCTTTTAAGAAAGATAACACCACAAAATTCAAAGCAGTAACAATTAATTCCACATTTTATTCAAAATCCAATTAAAACTGTTTAGTTGGCGAAGTTAAGTGGGGAAATTCGCAACCAGCAAGACCAGACTCTCCTGAAAGGTTGGAAGAAATTTATGACATATTTGAGAGACAATTGTAATCAACTGACATCGCTTGCAGGGTTGCCAGGAGTTTTGTAAGGAGAACTATATGAATTATTGTGAAAAAGGACTAAGAAGGAGTTTATTTAGGATTTGGATTTTATAGCAGTAACTATTAAAATAAAAATGCAAAATCAGAAAGAAAGTTAGAAAACCATTAGTCGAGGTTGACAGAAGTCCTAGGCTGTGATAGGCAAAGGTTTGTTATACAGTGGTACCTTGGGTTAAGTACTTAATTCGTTCCGGAGGTCCCTTCTTAACCTGAAACTGTTCTTAACCTGAACCACCACTTTAGCTAATGGGGCCTCCTGCTGCTGCTGTGCCGCCGGAGCACAATTTCTGTTCTCATCCTGAAGCAAAGTTCTTAACCCGAGGTACTATTTCTGGGTTAGCGGAGTCTGTAACTTGAAGCGCATGTAACCCGAGGTTCTACTGTATTGTAGAAGATGGGATGTTATGTTTGGAAAACGTGCAAAAACCAATAAAAATTACAGTGGACACTCGGGTTGCGAACGTGATCCGTGCAGGAGGCATGTTCGCAACCCGCAATGTCGCTTCTGCGCATGCGCAAAGCGCAATTTAGTGGTACTGCGCAAGCACCGAAACCCGGAAGTAACCCGTTCCGGTACTTCCGGGTTCAGCGCTGTGTGCAACCCGAAAACACGCAACCTGAAGTGTCTGTAACCCGAGGTATGACTGTATATATAAAAAAACCTGTTTAGTCAAATTAATTCAACAAAACCGACGAGCTTGACGCAGGGATACAAGTTCTGCAAAGTCTGATAGTCTTTTACATTGCCCTCGCCTCTTAGCTCCCACCCTGGGTAATCCTACCAACCCCCAGGGGGCGCTGCTGCACACTATGGGAACCACTGATTTGAATGGCGAGACTGGGGACCAACATCAGCCACCTAAGGCTGGTGGGCTTCCAGCTGCTGGACTACAACTCCCATCAACTGTGCTGGCTGGGGCTGATGGGAGTTGTAGTCCAAAAAAGGGGGGAAGCTAGGGGGCACCAGGTTGACGAAGGCTGGCCTAAAATGAATTGCCTCTCCCCTGCCCCCATCCACCAATACTGCCAGAACCAGTGTGGTGTAGCGGTTAGAGCAGTGTTCCCCAAACTTGGGTCTCCAGCTGTTTTTTGGACTACAAATCCCATCATCCCTGCTAGTTTGGGAGGGGGCTGCAGGAAACTCAAGTTTGAGGAAACCCTGGGTTAATGTGTTGGGCTAGGAACGGGTTTGAATCTGCACTTGGCCACAAAGCTCACTGGATGACATCGGGCCAGTCACTGCCTCTCAGCCCAACCTACCTCACAGGGCTGTTGTGTGGAGAAACCATGTGTTCCACCTTGGGCTCCTCGAAGAAAAAGGTGGGATATACATAAATAAATATAGTAAGACATGAAGTTTTCTTGGCAGGGATACTGGAGTGGCTTGCTGGTTCCTGCTCCAGGTGGATCACGTTTAGTCAAAACTCTCCACTATGACCTGTCCATCTTGGGTGGCCCTGCACAGCATAGCTCATAGCTTCTCGTGAGTTATTCAAGCCCCTTCGCCACAGCAAGGCAGACAGCATCTTAAAAAGCAGAGACATCACCTTGCCAACAAAGGTCCGTATAGTTAAAGCTATGCTTTTCCCAGTAGTGATGTATGCAAGTGAGAGCTGGTCCATAAAGAAGGCTTTTGAATTCTGGTGCTGGAAGAGACTCTTGAGAGTCCCATGGACTGCAAGAAGATCAAACTGATCCATTCTTAGGGAAATCAGCCCTGAGTGCTCACTGGAAGGACAGATCCTGAAGCTAAGGCTCCAATACTTTGGCCACCTCATGAGAAGAGAAGACTCCCTGGAAAAGACCCTGATGTTGGGAAAGATGGAGGGCACAAGGAGAAGGGGACAACAGAGGACAAGATGGTTGGATAGTGTTCTCGAAGCTACCAGCATGAGTTTGACCAAACTGCGGGAGGCAGTGGAAGACAGGAGTGCCTGGCGTGCTCTGGTCCAAGGGGTCACGAAGAGGCGGACACGACTAAATAACAACAGTAAGACATAGACACAGGGCATGGCACCCACTTTGGGGTGGTCTCAGGCCCCTTCTTCCTCCACAAGCAGCTCACCAAGAAACCTTGGCTGGATCCAGACACATCAAAGCAGCATTTCAGGAAAACGTGTTGCAAACTTTGTATGAAAAATAAAGTTGGCAAAAAACAACTCCACGGCGCCCTCTGGTGTCGCAATGTTATATTGCATATACAACGCATATAAAACACCTTTTTCTTTACCAATCTAGCAGAGTCCCTTGTTGCTGACCAGGCGTTTGCGGCGATGCAGAATTTCCTGCCCTCTAAGAAGCCCACCCACCCTCCCGATCACCCCTTTCTGGAGCCTGTGGAAATCCTGCAACTTTCAAAGGTCCCTCTAGCCTTCCTTCCCCCTTGCAGGAGGAAAGATGAAATCCATGACAGAAGAGGGAGGGGGGGGGGGAACATGGCAAGCTTTTGTCTGCACAGCAGTAATTGGCCCTGACAGATGCAAATAAAAACCCATCTCCCCCAGCCAACGTGATTGGCAGCAAACACCTGATTAATGCAGAGAGATTAGGAGATAATGGACATCTGTCAGCTGTAATGACCAAGGACGGCTTGCCATGTCACCCTGTGCTTGATTGACAGGCCATTGCGTGTGGGGTGGGGGTAGGGAGAGGCAGGAGCCACGTGGGTGAAGGGGTGCCGCCCCGCATGCTTGCGGTGGTTCAACGAGGGCAGAACATGCCGCTAGTCCTCTCGATGCTGTTTGGTACCCAAGTACACAGCTTCCAACACTATCTGGAGAATTCTCCCTCCCGCCCGGTTTTTCTGACAACTCATCCATCCGAAATCAACTTGTCAGATACGCTGTTGTCATTTTCTACTTGTGCGGAGTGGGTGGGGAGTCCACGTCCACCTTTATCGTGGCGCTACGTGTCCTGGAATGAACAATGCAGGCATTTTTTTAAAAATCTCTGTTTCTTTTTTCCCATCAGCGGATAGAATTTGACAGTCCGAAAGACGTCAGCGACAGGCAGGTCAGTCAATGGGCCGGAGGAATTTCTGGATGTGGGAAGTTCATGGCAGGACACACACACACACACACACACACACACACACACAGAGAGAGAGAGAGAGAGAGAGAGAGCACGTAGTTTAAACTGCGGAACTCTCTCCCACAGGAGCCAGTGATGGCAGCTGTAAAATAGGATTGGACAAATTTACGGAGACTCATAGAATCATAGATGGCTGAGGCAGCCCAGGGAGTGACTGGGACAAGCCAGTCAGATGGGCAAGGTACAAATAATGAAATTATTATTCTTATTAGAGTTGGAAGCAACCATGAGGGTAATCTAGCCCAGGGGTGGGCAACCTAAGGCCCGGGGGCCGGATGTGGCCTAATCGCCTTCTCAAACCGGCCCACGGACGGTCCGGGAATCAGCGTGTTTTTACATGAGTAGAATGTGTCCTTTTATTTAAAATGCATCTCTGGGTTATTTGTGGGGAATAGTAATTCGTTCATTTTTTTCCAAAATATAGTCCGGCCCCCCACAAGGTCTGAGGGACAGTGGACCGGCCCACGGCTGAAAAAGGTTGCTGACCCCTGATCTATCTATTAGCTACGATGGAGGCTCTGTTTGCCTCCACAGCTGAAAGCAGCAATGCTTTCGAATAAAGGTAAAAATGGCAAAGGACCCGTAGATGCTTAAGTCCAGTCAAAGGAGACGCTGTGGCGCCCATCTTGCTTTTCAGGCTGAGGGAGCCTGCGTTTGACCACAGACAGCTTTCCAGGTCGTGTGGCCAGCAGGACTAAACCACTTCTGGCTGAATACCAGTTTCTGGAAACCACAGAAGGGCAGAGGGCTCTTGTATAGGAGGGTCTCAAAACAAAGCCTGATGAAGAATGGTTGAGGGAGTTGGGAACGTTTAGCCTGGAAAAGAGGAGACCGAGAGGAGATATGAGAGCCATCTTCAAATATCTCAAGGGCTGTCCCACGGAAGATGGAGCAAGCTTGTTTTCTCTTGCTCTGGAGGGTAGGACCCGAACCCATGGCTTCAAGCGACAAGAAGGGAAATCTGACTAAACATCAGGAAGAACTTTTTGGCAGCAAGAGCTGTTTGACTCCCTTGGGAGCTGGTGGACACTCCTTTACTGGAGGTTTCTAAGCAAAGGTTGGATGGCCATCTGTCATGGAGATTCCTGCATTGCAGGGGGTTGGACTAGATGACCACCAGAGTCCCTTCCAATTTTACGGTTGATATTTTATGCTTTAATTTCCTTCACCCTTATGTTCTGTAAGAATGTGTGAAAATATTTTTTTTTCATGCAACACTCTTTGCTGCGTATATGCTTTGTGTGTATGCTACAATGTTAGATCAGAGCATATATTTATTTTTGTGAATATAAATCTCACACACTCACACCTGTAAGTTAGTTTTTCTGGGAATCCAGGGCTACAAATTCGATTTGAATAGCTATGCAATTAACCGTTACTGTTTTGAATGCTACTGTTTTGAATTTTACTGTGTTTTCTTCCGTAGCGGATCGTGAAAAGCATTACTCTGAGTAATGCTTTTTACAGGATAGGGGAGCACTAAAGGGGAGTTTGTGGAACCAAGTGGCCTGAAAAAAGTTCGGGAACCACTGGGTTTGCACATTCCTTTGCCAGGAGTGATGTGGAAAGTAACAAGCCCTGTTCCACCTCGTTTTGTTAAGAGAGTCTCTTATCCTATGTGTCAGAAGCTGCTCTGAACATTGCAAATGTTTCGGAAGAGCAGGATGGATGCAAATCTTCTGGGACTGACAGTCAAGAACTTCACATCGGGGACTCCGACAGAAGCACCTTCCTTACGATGGCATGGCACCGCTGGGCTTTTGGTTAAGAGCCAGTGTGGTGTAGTGGTTAAGAGCGATGGACTCGTAATCTGGTGAACCGGGTTCGCGTCCCCGCTCCTCCACATGCAGCTGCTGGGTGACCTTGAGCTACTCACACTTCTTTGAAGTCTCTCAGCCCCACACACCTCACAGAGTGTTTGTTGTGGGATAGGAAGGGAAAGGAGAATGTTAGCCGCTTTGAGACTCCTTAAAGGGAGTGAAAGGCGGGATATCAAATCCAAACTCTTCTTCTTCTCTTCTTTGAAGACTGGGAGACAGAAAGTTAGCTTGTGGGTGTCCAGTGTCCCTGCAACTCCTGGACTCCCCATTTCTAGTCCACTTGGTGGCCAGAAGGAAACTTACAAATGCTGCAGCAGGGCCTTCTTGGTGGTAGCTCCCAGGCAACTTTGGAACTCCCTGCCCAGAGATTGGCTCCCTCCTCCCTTTAGCAGCAGGAGAAGGCTCTTTTATTCTGACAGGCCTTTGGAAACTGACTGTTTTGGAGTTGTTATTTTTTTTAAAGGACTTTTAATAATGTTGTGCTGTTTTTATTATCCGTATTTGAATAGATTTGCTTCTTTAGATATAGTTTCAATTCTGTAAGAGTCTAATTACCTTTTAACGATAGTCTTTTGCATGTTTTTAGCTAGTTTCCCTATTTTTGCATATTATGTTCACTACTAAACATCCATTTGAATGCGCTCTGTACTCTAGCATATGCCAGTTTACATTACTTGGCTGGAAAACCACATTGTTAGTTGAGATTCCTGCACTGCAAGGGGCTGGACTGGATGGCCCTTGGGGTCCCTTCCAACTTGACCATTCTACATTCGCAAAATCCGGAGTAGTACAGATTTCTGCAGATGACACCAAACTGGGAGCGGTGGCTAACACCCTAGAGGACAGAATCACACTTCAAAACGATATTGACACATTAGAGAACTGGGCCAAAACAAACAAGATGAACTTTAACAGGGAGAAATGTAAAGTATTGCACTTGGGCAAAAAAAAATGAGAGACACAAATACAAGATGGGTGACACCTGGCTTGAGAGCAGTACATGTGAACAGGATCTAGGAGTCTTGGTTGACCACAAACTTGACATGAGCCAACAGTGTGACGTGGCAGCTAAAAAAGCCAATGCAATTCTGGGCTGCATCAATAGCATCTAGATCAAGGGAAGTAATAGTGCCACTGTATTCTGCTCTGGTCAGACCTCACCTGGAGTACTGTGTCCAGTTCTGGGCACCACAGTTCAAGAAGGACACTGACAAAGTGGAACGTGTCCAGAGGAGGGCAACCAAAATGGTCAAAGGCCTGGAAACGATGCCTTATGAGGAACGGCTAAGGGAGCTGGGCATGTTTAGCCTGGAGAAGAGGAGGTTAAGGGGTGATATGATAGCCATGTTCAAATATATAAAAGGATGTCATATAGAGGAGGGAGAAAGGTTGTTTTCTGCTGCTCCAGAGAAGCGGACACGGAGCAATGGATCCAAACTACAAGAAAGAAGATTCCACCTAAACATTAGGAAGAACTTCCTGACAGAAAGAGCTGTTTGACAGTGGAATTTGCTGCCAAGGAGTGTGGTGGAGTCTCCTTCTTTGGAGGTCTTTAAGCAGAGGCTTGACAACCATATGTCAGGAGTGCTCTGATGGTGTTTCCTGCTTGGCAGGGGGTTGGACTCGATGGCCCTTGTGGTCTATTCCAACTCTATGATTCTAAGGTAGGCTGTGTTTCAGAAAGCACAAATCACGCAAGTTTGCCTGTAAATGCAAACTGAACCCACCTGCTCCCTGGTCCACGGTGGACATTGTGTGATGTCTGAATTGACTCCTTTTGCGACCATTGAGGCTACTTTTAAAATGAGGCTGCATTTTAAATTGCATTTTAACCTGTATTTTAAATTGGAGTTTTTTTTCTTTTCCTATTATGTTTTTACTGTAATTTTACTGGTGTTAGCCACCCTGAGCCCAGCTCTGGCTGGGGTATAAATAAAATTTATTATTATTATTATTATTACTCAGAGGAGGCCCATGAAAAGCCACGAACATTACTAAGCTGGGTCCAGCCGTTTCAGTGGGACTACTCGAGGGAAACCTGGCCAGAGATGACCCGCCGTGTTTGGAGCAGTGTGGAAACTCCACAATGCTGTGGACCTGAAAAAGCCCATTCACACTCACCGCGCAGAAAGCTGCCACCCGATTCTGCAACTCTCAGACAACAGATCATACCCTCCAAAATGTCTCCAATGAAAATAGGGGTGTCCAGCGCCGTTTTTCTAGAAGGTGATGTCCCAGAACCCACCTCCTTCGTTCTCTTTGAATGGAAATGGCTGTCCACTTGAGAAATGAATTCTGGAGAGTCCTGGCTGTAAAGAAGCCCTAGACCGCGGGTAGGCAACCTAAGGCCCGGGGCCCAGATCCGGCCCAGTCGCCTTCTAAATCCGGCCAGTGGATGGTCCAGGAATCAGCGTGTTTTTACATGAGTAGAATGTGTCCTTTTATTTAAAATGCATCTCTGGGTTATTTGTGGGGTATAGGAATTTGTTCTTTTTTCTTTTTTCCTCAAAATATAGTCTGCCCCCCCCCCCAAGGTCTGAGGGACAGTGGACCGGCCCCCTGTTGAAAAAGTTTCCCCCCCAAAAAATATAGTCTAGCCCCCCAAGGTCTGAGGGACAGTGAACCCTGCTGCCCCCTGCTGAAAAAGTTTGCTGACCCCTGCCCTAAGGTAAAGGCAAAGGGACCCCTGACCATTAGGTCCAGTTGTGGCTGACTTTGGTGTTGTGGCGCTCATCTCGCTTTATTGGCCGAGGGAGCCGGCGTACAGCTTCCATGTCATGTGGCCAGCATGATTAAGGTGCTTCTGGCGAACCAGAGCAGCGCACGGAGACGCCATTTACCTTCCTGCTGGAGCGGTACCTATTTATCTACTTGCACTGCCATGCTTTTAAACTGCTAGGTTGGCAGGAGCAGGGACCGAGCAACGGGAGCTCACCCCATCATGGGGATTTGAACCGCCAACCTTCTGATCGGCAAGTCCTAGGCTCTGTGGTTTAACACACAGCGTCCCTGCCCCCTGCCCTAGGGACATCCTATTCCATACCCTCCAACATTTCTGTGATGAAAATAGGGACGTCCTAAGGAAAAGCGGAACGTTCCAGGATCAAATCAGAAAGCGGGACGGCTTCTGTAAATCCAGGACTGTCCCTGGAAAATTGGGATACTTGGAGGGTTCTTGTGATGGCCTGGGATTCGGACTCAGATGCTGAACCTGAGGGATCCCAGCCTGCACAGGATACCCCGCCTCCAGAACCAGCTGAGCCGGGGCTGGGGCTTGAGCCTGAAGGGTCCTCACCTGTGCTGGATCCTCAGGTGCAGGCACCAGCTGAGTCTGCTCTGGCTCCTGAGGGATGGAGGACCCATTGCCTGCAGGTGCTCCACTCTCAGCCCCGTCAGAGGAAGCTGAGGTTGCCTCTGGGTCCGGTAACCCTCCAGCCTCTCCTGAGCTGCAGACGCTCAGGGCAGAGAGGCAGAGGGAACTAAGTTCCCGCAGGAGGAGTGCTCGCCTCCAGGCCAGGAGAGGCGAGTCAGCTGTGGACCGGGGCCGCCCTATGCCTCGGGGCAGATAAAAGCCAGCCAGCCCAGTCCCAAGTTGTGGGAGCAACATTGTTGGTTGCTAGTTCCTGCCTGCACCCTGTCCTGCTTCTCTGCCTGACCCGCCCTGGCTCCCTGCTTGCAAGCCTCTTCCTGACTTCACCCAACTCCCTGCCCTGCACCCAGCTCCAGCTACTACGGACTGCCTCCTCGTCGCACCTTTGACCACGGACCAGACTTGGACCTCGCCTCTTGGGTAGCCCACGGGACCAGCACAGTTCTGGAAGATGTGCCATGCAGAGAGCATCTTGTGTTGCATGAGGTCTGCCTCCTTTGGGGTTCTGCCATGCCCCTCCACCCCACCCGATGTGGCCAAGGGTTTTCCTTCCAGCTGGGCCTCGTCTACAGCGGGTGCGCCCGCCCGTGTGCGCACAGGCTCCCTTCCCTGCATACTTGAAGAGGCTCCCGGCCAGCGGAGGAATGCAAGCGTGATCGGGAAGATGAATGGGGAAGGGAGGTGCTTGGTGATGCAGGGTGCGCACGGCAGGAGGAGGGGCGGGCTGTGGAAAGACCCATCGCCAGAGCTGCCTGGAGGGACTAGGCCCAAGCTTGACCCGTGTGGCTCCGCTGGGAAGCCCTTTGACTCCGGCGGAGCCACTGCTGTCAATCAGGCAGTTTTCAATCCATGTCAGATGATCCCTGGGGGGCCCCTGCGCTGCCTCATAACCATGCACCGGTTTCCAGACACTGCCAGCCGCTGACACATGCCTGACCTCCGTTAACTCTTTCAGGGCTAGGATAGAGGGGGGAGGGGGGAGCAGAGAGGAGACCCGAAGAAGACTGGCTCGGGAGTTAACCCTTTGAGCACAGCGGCGCAGCCCGCAGCGTCTCCGTTTCCCCTCCACTGGTGAAATACCCGTTCCTCACAAGTGGGGGAGAGTGTGCATCGATTCAGGTCCTGCTCCTGGGCTTCCCGACAAAGGATTTGGCTGTGCATTCCGGACGCTGGGCTAGGCAGGCCTTTGCCCTGATCCAGGCTTCTGATGTTCTTATCTAGTGCATTGGTAAAATTGTCATGGAATTGCAGACTTGGAAGGGACCTCCAAGGATCATCCAGTCCAGTCCCCTGCTAATGTTGTTGTTTAGTCATTTAGTCGTGACCGACTCTTCGTGACCCCCTGGACCAGAGCACGCCAGGCACTCCTGTCTTCCACTGCCTCCTGCAGTTTGGTCAGACTCATGTTCGTAGCTTCGAGAACACTGTCCAACCATCTCGCCCTCTGTCGTCCCCTTCTCCTTGTGCCCTCCATCTTTCCCAGCATCAGGGTCTTTTCCAGGGAGTCTTCTCTTCTCATGAGGTGGCCAAAGTATTGGAGCCTCAGCTTCAGGATCTGTCCTTCCAGTGAGCACTCAGGGCTGATTTGCTTCAGAATGGATCGGTTGGATCTTCTTGCAGTCCATGGGACTCTCAAGAGTCTCCTCCAGCACCAGAATTCAAAAACATCCATTCTTTGGCGATCAGCCTTCCTTATGGTCCAGTTCTCACTTCCATACATCACTACTGGGAAAACCATAGCTTTATCTATACAGCCCTTTGTTCAGGGCATATCCCAGATTCATACCTGAGTTTTAGGGCTGATGGAATTCAGTTGTAAAAATATATATAGAAGGAGCGAGCTTAGATCTACCTGGAATCCCCCCTCTATGTCTCCCCACCCCCACCCCCCAGGGGCAGAGGAAGGGGTTGCAGGGGTGTGGCCCACCCAGGCTGTCACCACTGAGAGGGTGTGACAAAATGCCAGTATTATTACTACTACTACTTCTACTACGTTTGACCCCTGAGAGTCCTAACTTTGGGACAGGTCTAAGGGGAACACCATCCTGGTGACTGAGGGTTAAGTTAAAAACTGCTGTGCTATTGGAAGAAAAAAGCGCACACACTCTTTTCTGTCTGATTTTACGTGATTGCTGTGCTTTCAAGTCTCTGGTCCTAGTGATGGGGTGTTAGGGGAGGGGTAGTACCTCTGGTGGGAGACACGTCGTGCTCATTCTGGGATAGTCTATCCATCTTGGGTCCCCAACCTGCACTCAGCTCTCACCTGAGGCTCCTAGAAGCTGTCAGTGTGTAGCAGCAGGCACATCCTGGGCAACGGCTTTGACTCTCTGGCTAAACCTGGGGAGAGTAGCCAATGGGTCTCAAACCCTCGGTGCGCGAGGGACGTCCCCTGCAGGTGAAGACAGGCTCTGGCAGATTGACCAAAAATGGGTTCAATGAATCAAGAAGGCATTTTTAGCATGTAGAGGGAAGTGCAATGACAAACCCAGACAGCATCTTAAAAAGCAGAGACATCACCTTGCCAACAAAGGCCCGTATAGTTAAAGCTATGGTTTTCCCAGTAGCGATGTATGTATGGACCATAAGGAAGGCTGATCGCCGAAGAATTGATGCTTTTGAATTATGGTGTTGGAGGAGACTCTTGAGAGTCCCATAGACTGCAAGAAGATCAAACCTCTCCATTCTGAAGGAAATCAGCCCTGAGTGCTCACTGGAAGGACAGATCCTGAAGCTGAGACTCCAATACTTTGGCCACCTCATGAGAAGAGAAGACTCCCTGGAAAAGACCCTGATGTTGGGAAAGATGGAGGGCACAAGGAGAAGGGGACGACAGAGGACCAGATGGTTGGACAGTGTTCTTGAAGCTATCAACATGAGTTTGACCAAACTGCGGGAGGCAGTGGAAGACAGGAGGGCCTGGCGTGCTCTGGTCCAGGGGGTCACGAAGAGTCGGACACGACTAAACGACGAAACAACAACAGAGGGAAGTGAGGGGCAGGTGGGGCTCATCAACTTGGGAAAGAAAACTCTGATCCTAAACCTTTGCTGCCTTGTGAGATATCTTCGGGAGAAGCAGACTCTACACAAACCCAGAGTGGCGTCCCTAAGACGGTTGGACGGCGCCTTGCACGCCTCCTGCCGGCAGCCCAGCTGGTGCCAAATGCCTTGCTCTTTCCTTTGGACCCCAGCAGTGAAGACAAGAGGGGGGGGGTTCCCCCTCATCTGGGAAGCCCAGGGCCCCCCTACACACTGCCCAGGTTTGGCAACGCAGCAAAAACAACACAGGAAGCAGCAGTTACCAGTTTCTGCAGCCCCGGCAGGTGCTGTGATTCTCCCACGGTTTGCCTTCACCCCCGGAGGCACACTCCATTGTCTCTCAAGACAGATGGATGCCAACCACAAGAAGTCTAGAAATGCAAACTAATCAGTAAATTTGATGTAGAGGAGTCTCCTTTTCAATCACGGGCTCCAAAGCAAAATAAAGCAACACTGCCACCTGCTGGCTATGTAGTTACTGCACAATGCGCTTCAGCGAGATGAGAAACATTATTTAGCCTGAGCGCTACATGTTCTTGCCAGGGGTGGGTGGGGCCAGAGGCCAAAGTGGGTGGAGAAAGGAACATATATTTGACCTGTTCACCATAGGCTGATTTCTAAACACACACACACCTTTCTTTAGACTCTACTCAGGTAAGCAAAAGGCATGAGCGGCGCTCAAGGAAAAGCACTCACGACGTGAAGCAGAGGCAGTGAGGGGTGTGGCTCAGGGGGTGTTCCAAGGGCCAGGTAGGCAGGCATGGAGGGCCACACTTGAGACCAAGGTGCCCCATATCCCTGGGTTAACTCACGTTGTCAATGCCTCTAGGACAGGCATAGGCAAACTCTGGCCCTCCAGATGTTTGGGACTGCAATTCCCATCATCCCTAGCTAACAGGACCAGTGGTCAGGGATGATGGGAATTGTAGTTCCAAACATCTGGAGGGCCGGAGTTTGCCTATGCCTGCTCTAGGAGAAAAGGCAGGCCCCACAAGGCTCTTGTTTGCAGAGATGATTGGTGGCGAGCTATTTCTCCGGGCTTCAGCAAGGTTTGATAAATTAATCCACCAATGGAGGCAAACTTGTTTTAAAATATGGGGCTGCTGCAAGGTTTCAGTGGTGATCAGCTGGTGGTGGCAGTGAGTTAAGAGGGCAACCTAACCCCTTCTTTGTAGCCCCTGTAATCTGTTTATTTTATTACCTCAGGCCTTGCCATTAAGCAGCTGCCTCCGGGTTGGCCTAACGTACTTTGCTGCCAGAGGCAAAAGTCAAGACGGCACCTGGCTCTCCATTGCGTGCCCAAAAGTCAACTGGACTGCCAGCTGAACCTTAAGATGGAAGGATAGTGGCTTCAGGCACCAGACCAACTCTTACGTTACAAAGATGTCTGCAAACGTGACGTGAAGGCTGGCAACATTAGCTCTGCCAGATGAAAGCCCCTTGCAGTCGGTTGCAGGGCTTGGAGACAGACCGTCGGGTTGTGCTTCCATAGCAGTGACCAGAGGAGGAACGCCCGTTGGGAGAGAGCGCAAAGAGTAGGAACGGCAAGGTGCATCTGCAGCAGCACAACCGGATGCCTTCCTCTGCCCCGGCTGCAACGAAACCTGTCTCTCCTGCATCGGTCTCTACAGCCACAGCAGGCGCTGTAACTCTCCAATGGTTTCACTTCGCCCCCGAAGTGAGAGACCACACAGGAGAGACCACACAGCAATGGAAGGGAATACAGTGGTACCTCGGGTTAAGTACTTAATTCGTTCCGGAGGTCCGTTCTTAACCTGAAACTGTTCTTAACCTGAAGCACCACTTTAGCTAATGGGGCCTCCTGCTGCCGCCGCGCCGCCAGAGAACGATTTCTGTTCTCATTCTGAAGCAACGTTCTTAACCTGAAGCACTATTTCTGGGTTGGTGGAGTCTGTAACCTGAAGCATCTGTAACCTGAGGTACCACTGTAGTTGAGGGCTGAGGATGAACAGGGAGAGGTGCGTGCTGCTGCTGACCCCCGTCACCCGAGGCAGTCGTTTCACTTTGCCTAATGTCAGGAGCATGTCAGGACGAGATGGTGGGACAGTGTTCTCGAAGCTACCAGCATGAGTTTCACCAAGCTGCTGGAGGCAGTGGAGGACAGGAGTGCCTGGCGTGCTCTGGTCCAGGGAGTCACGAAGAGTCGGACAATGTCAGGAGCAGCTCTGTGGATGCATGGGCATAGCTGGGGAGGGGGGAGTAGTCCACCCCCCAAATCCACGAATATTGAAAAGCATTGAAAATACAGTGGACGCTCAGGTTGTGATTCGCACGCGGGGGTTGCAATTCGGTGCTTCTGCGCATGTGCGACCGCCAAAATCCGGAAGTAACCCCTTCCGGTACGTCCAGGTTTCGGCGGTCTGTAACCTGAAAAAACACAACCTGAAGCATCTGTAACCAGAGGTATGACTGTACACAACTATCTGCCCCCCCCCCCCCCCGCAGAAGCCTGCCCCCTGCAATGTACTATTCACAAGGTATTCTTACCCGTGATTTCCCAAGAAAACCTCAACAACTTTGGCTGCCTCCCCAAACAAAAATCTTGGCTACACCCATGCTCTGGCGGCCGATTTTTAGATGACATGGCCAACTCTGCCAAGAGAGTTCAGACTGTGTGCACAAAGATCTCCCAGATCTCCCAGCCCTCCTTCCCAGAAGTTGATCTCCTTGGCAGAGGAGTAAATGAGAAAGGGAAGACAGCTGAAAAAATGAAAACAATCAAGACAGGTGGGGAGAATGTGGGGATTGTCTGCCACCTGCTGGACTCTAAAGCATCTGCAGCCAAGTATTTACATAGAGCAGGTCATAAAAGTAAAGGGACCCCTGACCATTCGGTCCAGTCGTGGCCGACTCTGGGGTTGCGGCGCTCATCTCGCTTTATTGGCCGAGGAAGCCGGCGTACAGCCTCCGGGTCATGTGGCCAGCATGACTAAGCCGCTTCTGGCAAAACAGAGCAGCGCATGGAAACACCGTTTACCTTCCCGCCGGAGCAGTACCTATTTATCTACTTGCACTGTGACGTGCTTTCAAACTCAAAGGGAGCTCACCCCGTCGCGGGGATTCGAACCGCCGACCTTTTGATCGGCAAGTCCTAGGCTCTGTGGTTGAACCCACAGCGCCACCCGTGCTCTCCAACAGGTCAAGTCTCCCCTAAAAAAAGCTCAACATCTCCTGGCAATGACAATGGGTAGATCACAGCCGGTCTTTTTATACTGTGAGAAGATCGCTGTCCCTTGGGAGTTGGACGTGCCTGATATAAGGCAAACTTTGGGAAACGGGGAGGGTTTGCTCCTGCAATTCTTCCCTGAGGATCTGAGAAGGTAAAAAGCAGGCACAGGTTGCCAGGTGCCCAGGAGTCTGTGGGAGAGCCAAAAGCCCTAAAAGGAAGAGAAGGAAAATAGGTACAGGGTGTCAAGACCTGGCATTGATGCCCCAAAGTCCAACGTGCCTTCATATCTCTTCTCTCTGCCCTCCTGTCACCATCAAGCTTTAGATTAGCCTTCCCCAACTTGGTGCCTTGCCAGATGTTCTGATAATTCCCACCAGCACTGCCATATGTGAACTGTAGTCCACCTCTGGAGGGGGCAAGCTTAGGGAAGGGTATTTTAGTTTGTAAGGTCCCAGGGGCAATGAATATTGCTTTCATTTTTCATTTTCATTTTTGGCTTACGCTCTAAAAAGCATAATGTGAATTGACGGTGCTGCAGAAGCAAAATCTACACAATTTAGCCAGTTGCCAAAAAAAACAACAACACCCTGATTATCTCTCTCCAACCCCTCTCTTTTTCTGGTCTTCACTTACGGCATCTTAGTCCCTTCTTCCAGGCAGTGTGGTTCAGGGAACAGAATGCTTGGTTAGGCTAGGAAGACCAGTGTTAATAATAATAATAATAATAATAATAATAATAATAATAATAATAATAATATATTTATATCCCGCCCTCCCCAGCCGAAGCCGGGCTCAGAGCGGCTAACAACAATAAAAATAACACAGCATTCTAAAATCAATTCATTTTAAAATCAATTCAAAATCAAATTAATGGCAACCATTGGGCTAGAGTGCTATAAGGATTACAGGAGGGGGTCAGACTGCGCCTTGGCCAAAGGCCTGGTGGAACAGCTCTGTCTTGCAGGCCCTGCGGAAAGATGTCAAGTCCCGCAGGGCCCTAGTCTCTTGTGACAGAGCGTTCCACCAGATAGGGGCCACGGCCGAAAAAGCCCTGGCTCTGGTTGAGGCCAGCCTAACCTCCCTGTGGCCTGGGACCTCCAAGGTGTTTTTGTTTGAAGACTGTAAGGTCCTCCATGCGACATACCAGGAGAGGCGGTCCCGTAGGTACGAGGGTCCTAGGCCGTAGAGGGCTTTAAAGGTTAAAACCAGCACCTTAAACCTGATCCTGTACTCCACCGGGAGCCAGTGCAGCTGGAATAGCACTGAATGAATGTGATCTCGCAGCGAGGACCCCGTAAGGAGTCTCGCCGCGGCATTCTGCACCCGTTGGAGTTTCTGGGTCAGTCTCAAGGGCAGCCCCACGTAGAGTGAGTTCACCCTCCATCCCCAATCATTTAGCCTTAATGTACCTCACTGGGCTCACATCAGCCTCTAGCTCTTTGAAATTAGGGATAGAGTCTTGCTTTCATATCAATGTAGAGTTAGAAGGGGTCGCAAGCGTCATCTTGTCCAACCTCCTGCAGCACTGGAATCTTCTACCCAACGTGGGACTTGAATTCATGACTCAGAGATTAAGAGTCTCATAAAGATGCAATAGGGGAGTTTTGGTTTATCAAATTGTTAAGTTTTATCTTGTTCTTTTAGTATCTTTCTTTAAAGCGCACCTTCATGGGCTGCTTGCTAAATGCGCAATCAATTACTGTAAGTGATTAGTCACCTGTCCTTAAACAAACCGATCAGCGAAAAAATATTTAATCAGCGATGAAGAACCGTAATAACAGGCTTCAGCCCCTAAATGCAAGTTTTCTTGACAGTTGAATTGCCTGACATTTTCCTGTGTGACCATCATTTGCTTTAACCATTTTTAACGCAGACTTTTTAAAGTTGTCGCAACCTGCCCTGGGACGACATAAGAAACTTAAATCACAATAAATACATAGGGTACAGTTGGGAAGATGAGATATCGAAGAGGCAGCTGGCCCAAGACAGAGGAATTACTAGTTGCACTACCCTAGTCCATCCTGAGTAGCTCAGCTGGTTAAAGGGTGGTGTGAATGATGCCAAGGTTGCAGGTTCGATTCCTGTATGCGACAGATGCTGTATGCTGAACACTAGGGGGCAGCACTTGCATTACAGAATACTCACCAGGCAAGGAGTGAAGAAGCCATCAGAAGAACTTGTTCAGTGTTCACAGGAAGAGCTCAACCTCCTAAGAGACATCTTCTTGCTAAGCAGAAATTGCTGCACACACAGAACGCTGCGTAGGAAACTTAACATAGGTCACCTGCAATTCAAGGGAAGCAGGCCACACGCTCAGCTGTTTGGCTCCTCTCCTCCTTGAACCCGTTTCCAGCTGGTCTGCGTAAGAGCTCCGTCACTTTAAGAACTGGTGGCTGAGTTTGCTTCTTTTCCTCCTCCCTCCCCATCCCTTTTTCCTTTGGTGTTGTGCCATTTAGATTGAAGACAGGGTTAATCTGTACGCATCTCTTTGGCATTAGAGAGAAGTAAAAAAGGCTTCGAATAAGTAACTTTTAAATTCTTTTTAGAAGGGAGCCAGCCCCAATTTAGCCTCGTAGGAACAATCTACAGCAAACCCCCAGGACTCCAAAACAGCTTTCCCGGTTATGGTTGTCAAAACACAGGTCCTTTTCCAAAGAACCATACACTTCAGGATATTCTACGTATATTTTAAAAATAAGCACTTCAGGGCTGGTAGCAGCAGAATCAGAGCTTTGGGAGCAGGTTATTCAACTAAGTTTCACTCAAGCAGACCTGCTGGAATTAATGGGTCTTAGTCATGCTCATTAATGCCTCTGGGCCTACTCCTGAGTAAAGCTTAGTTGTGTGTTGGGACAAACCGCTGAGCCTCACATTGACATGCCTGGGATGCTATCTGCCTTCCTAGTGGAGATAAGCTTAGTGCAAGAGGTGCTCTGCATGAGAAATATCCCTTCCTGGGCAAGATCTTGTTCTGGATGTTTAAGGCTAGAGTGCATTGCTTATATCACTTCTTTTTGACAGTGAGGTCCAGCGCCGAGGGCCTTCTGGCGGCTCCCTCACTGCGAGAAGCCAAGTTACGGGAACCAGGCAGAGGGCCTTCTCAGTAGTGGCACCCGCCCTGTGGAACACCCTCCCACCAGATGTCAAAGAGAACAACAACTACCAAACTTTTAGAAGACATCTGAAGGCAGCCCTGTTTAGGGAAGCTTTTAATGTTTGATGTATTACTGTATTTTAATATTTTGTTGGAAGCCACCCAGAGTGGCTGGGGAAGCCCAGCCAGATGGGCGGGGTATAAATAATAAATTAATATAATTATTATTACATCCAGCCTCCGCTCCTGAAATAGTTCTCTGCTAGGGCATCACAGGCTGGTTTAGCCCTCAAATGTAGGATTCGCACCCACACGTGCTACCTTTTGGGTAGATGAAAACAAACAGGCTTTGGTTCCGGCACACTTCGGTGCTTACGCATCCGGGATCATCAAACAGGCTGCAAATTATCTGTCACTTGTTCAACAGAATTTGTATAGTGCTAAATTGTAAGGAAAACCTCTGTAGCATTTACTCTCAGGTCTGACATTTGCTCTTAAAGTCGAGACTCTAGATCAGACTTTCTCAACCTTGAGTCCCCAGGTGTTGCTGGACTACAACTCCCATCACCCATGCTAGCTAGGGGGCCCAATATTGAGAAAGGCTCCCATCGCTGGTCTAGACAGCGAACACCATCATCTCTCCAGCTCAGCAGACAGCAGCCTCAAACAATCAGAAACTCTGTTTGGAACCTACAGCTTGGCTCAGTAATTTTCTGTGCGGGTATTTGGTGCTAACTTTTGTCAATCCTGGTTGACTTCCCACAACATACAGGAACTTGTTAACAGACGGCGCTTATGTTAGCCAAGAGAGCAGAGTGTCTGGGAGTTCAATTCCTCCCCCATCTCCACAGTTCCAGAAAAGTAATCGTAGCTAAGCGATTTAAGCTCTGCATGAATCTCCTTTGGGGCAGAATTGCAAACAGCAGCTTTCTTTAGTATACAGTGGTGCCTCGCAAGACGAAAATAATCCGTTCTGCGAGTCTCTTCGTCTAGCGGTTTTTTCGTCTTGCGAAGCAACCCTACTAGCGGATTAGCGCTATTAGCGGTTTAGCGGCTATTAAAGGCTTAGCGGCTAAAAGGCTATTAGCAGCTTAGCGGCTTACAAAAAGGGGGGGAGCGGAAAAAATCGCAAGACTCGCAAGACGTTTTCGTCTTGCGAAGCAAGCCCATAGGGAAATTTGTCTTGCGAAGCACCTCAAAAACAGAAAACCCTTTCGTCTAGCGGGTTTTTCGTCTTGCGAGGCATTCATCTTGCGGGGCACCACTGTACAGCCATGAGGGCTAGAGACCCATGTCTTATACTTTAACGGAAGCTGCAGTTCTCTGCAGGATGAATTAAGAGTTCTCTGCAGGATGAATCTTCCGGGAAAGATACGAGAGCAGGGGCTTACCACTGGCCCTCAAAACAACACACTGCCACATGTTAGACATGCATCTAGCAGACCCACGTTTAAACCAGGACCACCCAGTTCAATAGAAGGGGTTGGTGGGATCAAACAAAGGAAGGTGGCTGAAACCTGTTCCTTCACCAGGAGCTGATATTTCCTCCTTTGGACGCCTTAAACCATTTGCTGTATTCAATGCTGCTAGCCCCTCTCTGCAAACGCCAAGGTTCTCCTACTGTGCCAAAAGACAGCTTGCAGCTAGCAAGATTTTCTCCGCAAGAGACAAAGAGGCAGGAGCAAAACAAAGGATGCGTGCATGTGATGTTGTGTGCCTGCATGTGTATATGGGCGCCTGCAGAGAGACATGGTTTGGAGGGAGTATTTTCCTTTTTTTTTTTTTTTTACAAGATTGGTTTATTAACTATGATACATATCACATAAGGCCTTTAAGTTTTTACACCATTCCCATTGAGACACATACAATACTCTGTAGCAAATACATGATTTTTTTTTCTTTAAACTCAGCAGAAAAAGGGCCTTCTTTTTTTTACTTTTTCTTTTTTTGCCCAGAGCTTTCAACATTATCATGCACTAATTGGATTGGCCTGGGGAAAAAGAACCACAAATTGTTAAGAATGTCTTTTAAAAGAAGCATAAAAAGGAAATATTCTATCACCAATAACTAAAGGATGTTGTTAGGCTCCTAAAAATACAGAGAAATAAGCATTATACTTTTCTTTACATACAGATCTTTCAATATTTCTTGTTTGTTTCTGTGAAGAGTGTTTTGGGCACATACTTAGCTGGAACTACTACACATTTTATTACCATTAATATTTTTTTTCCTTCCTCTTCCGATTCCAAAAAATTGTTAATTCAACATATATAGAGGTAATTTTACATGTGAAAATACAAGTACCGGGGGGGAAATTATATAAGCTGAGTGCAGAAACTAAACCCAACTTTTCAGTACAAGTTTAATTCCCATACGATTTGAGAAACAGATCGGGCTTTTTTTTTTTTTAATGTACACAGGGAGAAAAAAAGTTTTTTATTTATTTAAACAATAACTTATGCCCTGCCTTAAACTACATTTAAAAATACAATATTTCTATCGTATTTTGATTTTACAGAACAAGGGGTGGGGAGAGTTAAACCTAACAGTTAAACTAGGACCTATGATAGAGGCAGTGAGAGGGGAGGCAGTGCTCCTCCCCTCCCCTGGACCTCCACAAAAAGACTATTCAGAGTTTTAGACAGAGACAGATGTTGTGGGTTGCTGGGGGTCACTGTTTTGTCTGCAGACCAAAGCATATCCCACCGGCCGGGCATCAGAAACCGAGAGGAGAAACCAAGACCAGGTGTACAAAAACGCGAAGTCAGGCTTAGAACGTTGGCTGCTGAGTCACAAAAGTTAAGGAGGAAAGATCCGGACAAGCGATTAAGAACAAAAAAAGAATTCCCCGGTGGGGTTCCTTTAGCGAATGTAAAAATAAAAATTAAAAACGCACATGTTAAGTTAGCTGATAGCAGAGCCTTGGCAGCCTTGAAATGTTTGTCATTTCAACCACAGGAGCAGCTGGATTTAGTGTTTGTGTTTTGAAATGAAGGGCGAGTGGCGCAAATTTTTTGCCGCTTGTCTCCCGCTTAAAATAATCACAGAACAGCAAAGCCCAGCAATCCTCTCCGGGGGAGGGGGGGTACAGCGGGGTAACCTTTGGCACCAAAAGTGTGGCCATCCAAAGCAGATCCCGGCGAGTTTCCAAAAAAACCCTCCAATTAGGGCAGGTGAACAGTTCAGAGCAAGCTTCCCCGGCCCAGCGCCCTCTGGGGAGTTTTGAGCAGCAGCTCCCATCAGCCCCCTGCCAGCCTGGCCAATTGGCACAGAGGTTGCAATCCAGAGAGCGACAGGCTTGGGAAGAAAGAAGAGGGCTTCAGGAGGCATGGGACAGTATTTTGCACCCTTGGGCAGGATGCTGTCACGAGAAAGCTGGATTTACTAAGACTGCGACTGAAAATGCCCCTACGGACTCCCAATCCTTTCGAGACTGCTCCTCTCTGCCTGTACGACAGCCTAAGCACGCATGTAGTCTCAACTGCAGAAAAAGCTGGGAATATTTGCGTACACGTGGCATGATTCTGGACACTGAAGTGGGGCACGAGTGCGTGCAAAGGAATGGCATAGCTTAGGCAAAATAGGAGTGCCGGGAATAGGATCTCAAGTCTTTTAGCAAGTTACCAGTCAAAAAAAACAAACCCCAAACCCGTCACTTGCAACCGAAGAGACTTACACAGGTAGTTTGAGTAGGAACTAGATAGCACTTATCTCAAAAGGAGAAATGGCAACAGGTGAAGCACTTTGCTGGGTAGATCTGCAGGGGCCGCCTGGACTTTTTAAAAATTGGCTCTTGGTTCTGCAGTCTACATGCCTTCCAGTGGCCTGCACCACCAACCTCGCTTTTCCAGCAGACTTTTAAGATGACCTTGTGGATTGTGGAATGGTAAATCCTATGGGGGAAGCCGCCACCGCCCAAAAAGAACGACGGGCATTTTCTCCCTTCTACACGACGCATTCTGAGGAAGGGGCAGGATTGGGGGCAAAGCACAACTCTTCTTACTGTCCACCTTTCCCCTTTTGAGAGCAGCAACTGAGGGTGGAATCACAAGGCCAGATCAACGACGGTAGAGCGCCAACCAGCACACTGCAACCCTTTGTGCCTGCCCTGTCCAGTTCGGTGTGTGCTGCTGTCCTCACAAAACAACAGCATGTGGGTTATCCTCCTGCAGCAGCAAGCGATAATGAGGCTGTATCGGAAGTTTCAAGGTGCAGCAAACTGATGGGGTTTGAGGCGGGTTAAGCCACCCTTCATTGATCAAGATAGCAAGATAGGAAGAGCGCCCTGGATCTAAACGACTGTGAATTAGAGGTCCTTCAGACAGAGGTGTTTGGCATTAGACCCTAAGAGAAGGCACAGGAAAACACGCTGCATACGCAGCAGAAATCACCAACCTATCCCAGGTAGAAAGCCTACATTATTAGCTGCAACGAGTCAACGCTCACCCAGCCCAAGACCACAGCAAAGCACGGCGGAAGCAAGGTGGAAGGTTGGAGGGGGTCTTCCCCAGCCCTTTAGGGTTATGCATGCATAAAGGATGGCAAAATAGCCTGCTTTCCTTTTAACAGTCTGAACAAACCAAAAAGAGTTTGTTATTTACACAAAAGCTTCATTAACGCATGAGAATATTTTTTTAAAAAGAAAAAACTTGTAAGGGATGCTCACAAGGGATGCTTTCAAGCACACAATCCTGACATAGATACAAATTTTAAATGTGGTTCTAAAATAAGGAGTACATAATTCAGCTTATTTATAGGAGGGAGACAGTTTGCTGAAGATTGGGCTCTGGATGCCGGAAAGAGGCGGGATAAAGGTGGAGGGTTGTGGTTTTTAACAAATTTTGGGGGGAGAACTGGGGTTTCCCTCCCCATCCTACTGAAATTAACACAAACATCCTTGAAATGCTAAAACTAGCAATAAACCACAGGTTCTGCTTTAAAGTGCGAAGAGACAGAAAGGGTGGCGTAGGGGATTGCTCCCTTGTGACCTCCCAGGGGTACCGTGGAAACTCCAGTTAAAACTGCCCTGTTACTAAGTAGATTCTTACGTCTCCCCCACCCCACAAATGCACACGCACACACACACGCACTCTCACTCTACAGGACAGTTTACCAGGCACTGCTGATGTACAGCCACCATTCTTCTCAATGGTGCCTGCACAGGAAATATTGATTGGTTATCCCTAGTGGTTTCACTTCTTGCCTCTTCCCTGCACAACGCCGTCCCCCCCAAACGATGCAAGGAAAGAAGCCGAGGTCACACAGTAGCAAAGCCGGGGGGCACTGCATGCCCAACATGCACCCCGGCTAGGAAAAGACCACAGGTTTAAGGGTTGATATGAGCATACCGTGGCTCCAGGTGTGGGAAAAGGACAAGGGGCCGTGCACGGAGACAGGATGCACCAGACAGCAGAGCCAGGGCAGACACACACACACACACACACACACACCACAAGGAGAGAGGCAGGGAGGGGAAGGGGGAAGAAGCAGCTCAGTGACAGCCGACAACGAAGGTCCAGGCTCCAGGCATGGCGATAGTGACTCGTGGCCATTTTCAGGGATGCTGGAAAGGCAGCTAATTCTAGTGGTTTAAGGTTGCGCCTGAAGGTTTCAAGAACCAGTCAGATTTATCCTACCATCCCATGGCACGGTCACGTCTCAAGCCACCTTTATAATGACAGCAAACTGCAGAAATGAGTGAACCGAACCCACAAGGAGTGACTGGACCAGCCACTCCAGGAGACCGCAGTGTGGGACTTTCTTCTGTTAGCCTGCCTCCTCTGGCTCTCGGTTTGGAGAGGGGGGTGAAATTCACTTGCACTTCATTCCTGCACCAGCTTTTATCCTTTAAAATGTCTCCACCAGCAACATTTGTTTTTTTAAAAAAGCCACTGTTCTATAGCCGCACCACTTGCTCCCAACCCCATACGGCCCACATACACTCGCGCACGAAGATTAACAACAGTGTTTCTGTCAACATAGTGTTCTAGAGGAATTAAATCCCAAGTCAGACAGCAAATCATCGTTTGTGTTTGCAAAAGACACACACACACGCACACATGCCCTTGCCTCACACTCTCCCTTCAATTAAGTGCAAACACCAATATTTTGCGTGAGGCGGAAAGTGTGGGTGTGTTTGTAGTGTGAGAGATATGTTAATGATTTGTCAAATAAAGACAGCAGAACCAGCCAGACCAAACCTGGACTGCCCTCACCCCCCCCACCTTGCCAGGGAGCCTCTGCCACACACAAATTCTCTGCTCAAGTAAAAAGGAGCCATTGTCCCAAACTACTACTTTGCCAGATTAAAAACAACCCAACCAGCGGATGGTGGCGATGTTTTCATTTCTTCTAATGTTCCTCGCCATTTGTTTGCTTTCAAGGTTCGTTCCTTCCCCCTTTACGATTGGCCGACACTTAAAAGTCAGGAGAAATTTACATTCCACCTTTGCCAAAACATAAAAAGCCTCTCTTTGCAGATGCGTTGGTCCAGACCTTCTGAGCAGCTGTGCTGGGACGGTGAGAGTTGGTCTAAGGTGAAACGGTGGTCTCCCCAAAATAGGCGAGGAGGTGCCCAGCGGTGCAGAACAGGCCCTTGGTTGCAGATCGTGGAATGTGTTTGGGGGGTAGGGGCTCCACATCTCGCCAGGCCGTAGCAGGTTTTCGCTGTCTGTGTACAGGAGAAATCCCCAAACACTCATCCAAAGCCACACACACCCCAGCTGATCGCGGCAGTGTTCACGTGAGTTCTACGGGTTTGCTCCAGTCGGAACTGATCAGATCCAGCATTCAAAGAGAGGTCCAGACCCCTCCTGCTCAAAGGAATGTCCGACGTCATCCCTGACGCAGCAGGCCCTTCTGTGCCAGGCACTGAGGCAGAACCAAGGCGTCACATGTGTCCAATACTCCAGCTCGCCCCTGAAGTTTGCCCAGCTGAAGTTTGCAACCAAGTGGCAGGGGAGGGGGAGGGGGGAGGGCGACAGATGACGGGGTTGAGTTTCCAGTCTCTGTTCCGCGTGGAAGAACAGGAGGAGACCTCGATGTCCTCTTGTGCCCAGGGTTCACAGTGTGTGCTGCTCAGCCTGAAGCTGTGGGGCGAGAAGGGGCTGGAGGGGAGACTGCGGCGAGGGGGGAGGAGGAGTCTGTGGAGGGGACGGCTGGGCCATCACAGGTGTGGAGGACAGGAAAGGCGTGCTGGCAGGAATGGCGGAGGGAGAGCTGGGCATGGCCCCAGGAGGCTCAATGATGGGCCGATTGTAGAAAAAGAAAGGGCATTGATGGATGAAGAGTTCTATGATTGTCTGATAAATACGGGTAGCGGTGAGAGCATCCATGGTGCTAAAGTCGGGCCTCATCAAGGTGGGCCAGAAGCAGATGGAGAGGTTTTCGCTCGTCATCAGGTTGGTCTTGTTGTTGTGGCTTACTCTGCAAAGACACGGGAGACACCAACGGACAAGGTTAGCAAGGCCTGCTCAAAACCACTGGGGAGCTGTGGGCTACTGTGCAAAGCATAAGGTACACTCTACGCTTCCTGAAGCAGGGACAGAAGGGTCTAGGCAGCAGCTGCACACATCAGGAACTAACTTGTGGGGCAGGCTAACTCTCCAGCCAGCCTGCTGCTGCAGTTCAACTGCCTTCCCGGCTGCATGTGTGTCTCCTGGTATCTCAGTTATGCTCTTATATTACTGCACATACATAGGAAGGTAAGGAAACACAGCAGCAAGGTTTGTGGTGCTGGTAGTGACCAGGAGTATAGCATCTAGATCAAGGGAAGTAATAGTGCCACTGTATTCTGCTCTGGTCAGACCTCACCTGGAGTACTGTGTCCAGTTCTGGGCACCACAGTTCAAGAAGGACACTGACAAACTGGAACGTGTGCAGAGGAGGGCAACCAAAATGGTCAAAGGCCTGGAAACGATGCCTTATGAGGAACGGCTAAGGGAGCTGGGCATGTTTAGCCTGGGGAAGAGGAGGTTAAGGGGTGATATGATAGCCATGTTCAAATATATAAAAGGATGTCATATAGAGGAGGGAGAAAGGTTGTTTTCTGCTGCTCCAGAGAAGCGGACACGGAGCAATGGATCCAAACTACAAGAAAGAAGATTCCACCTAAACATTAGGAAGAACTTCCTGACAGTAAGAGCTGTTCGACAGTGGAATTTGCTGCCAAGGAGTGTGGTGGAGTCTCCTTCTTTGGAGGTCTTTAAGCAGAGGCTTGACAACCATATGTCAGGAGTGCTCTGATGGTGTTTCCTGCTTGGCAGGGGGTTGGACTCGATGGCCCCTGTGGTCTCTTCCAACTCTATGATTCTAGGAACAGGAGGGAGAGTTATTGAAGCAATGCAGAGGCAGGGGGAGAGATGAGACAGGGTTGGTTGAAGGTGACAGGTAGATTTGCTGCAGCTGGAAAACTAAGAGGGTCGTAAACATTAATCGCTTTTCACTCATGCCAGCCAGAAAGGTTTAAAAAAATGGCAATGAGATTATTTTGCCTCCTTTCTTTTAAGAGTAGAACAGGGCTGACTACAAAATCACTCCAGAACTGAAACACACTCAGATTAAAACAGGACTCCAAAGATACACTCAAAGCTATACAAGAAGAGCGGAAAACCTCAAAATCCTTTAGTCATCTTGTTTCCCCCGAACTAGCGAGCTGTCAAGAGCGCTGCCAAGAACGCACCTTCAAGTGTTATAGGGCCACGGCGATCTGTATCAGTGGCTGTGAGAACCGAACCAAAGGGCTGGTGGTGATTTGGGCTCATTAACTGGGACTCTTAAGAGCGCAGCCTTGTGAATATGACCTCTGAAAAGCAGCAAATGCCCCCTGGCCATGGCTAATGAAACTGGGGAGACAGCAGGCCTAATACAGCCCTCTGCCAGAGCACGGCTGCCAATTTCTGGAGGAGCAGGATTTACCAAACTTAATGAGACCCCTGATAAATGGAGGCCTGCTTAATTGGGAGAAACGTCAGGGAACAGATTCACTTCAGGCAGGCTCCACTGCCCCATTGTGGCTGTGAAATGACCCAACGTTAGCTTTACACAGCTCCAGTGCTTGTTAAGAAACCAACAGCTAAAACTAAGGTGAGATCCGCCTCCCCCCTTGCATCTCAGAGGGACAGAAAAAACATGCGTTGAACATACTTGCTCAAGTGAGAGATAACGTATTTGAAGACCTCATAGTTCTCCTTGGGAAATTTCTTCAGCACCTCTTTAAGTGCATGCAACTTCTGCTCTCTGTCATTGATCTCTGTTTAAAGGGGAAACAGACCAGAATTCACCATTTTACAAGGTGCAAACAGGCATTCATGATCTCCAACTATCCAAGCGCAAACTCCAAAAGCCTGCAACTGATGTGTAAGGAGTAAATGCAGGAACACAAATCCCACAAGCCCAACCACCACCACCACCAACGGAACTCAACAGTCCTTTGTCTCCATCAAACCCAAAGAGCACAGAGGGTTTCATGGTAGAGGATCACAGCTGACTTGCAGGTCATTAAAATGATTTCTTTTTATTTTACCATGACAAGCACCAGACCACCTTCAGTTATGCCAAGTTGCATTTCTTCTGCAACAGTCTCCATTTGCAATTGTTATCTTCATATTAAGTTTGAACCAAGTTATTCATATTTGGGGGAGTTAAAATACAATGACGCCGAGGTTCCTTTTCCATGCCTCAGTTTATAACCAGCTCTATTAAACCACAAGGGCTAGAAACTTACATCTTTTTTTAAAAGGAAGAAATGAAAGATGAGATAATCAAGGTATTAGCCAAGGCCCACCGGGCTATTACTCATTCCTATTCTAAAGAGAGACTCTTTTAACATTAAACAGTTTGACAGGTCAATCTTTTTTAATGTGTTTTCCTTCAAGATCCAAATACTGGTAAGAAAATCTCTGCTTCCTGTTTGGTTTCCAATGTGGAATCATAACTATGTCAATTTCCAACACAGGTAGCAAACTTTCCTACAAAGGCCTCGGTTCTCTTATGGTATGCAAGCATCACAGGGGTAAATCTAAGAGCTGGGCAATTTACTTGAAAAGAGAAGATTATTACTTTTATACATGTCACAATGCTACAATAATATGAAAGGGGCAAACACCATCTCTCAGAAATCCTCTGGGAATTACTTCTAAAGCAAAGGGCCCCAAACCTCACACGACTTCGATGGACTAAAACAAGCTCAGTACAAAGTCTTTCCCAAACTCACGTTCAGAGTTTGAAATGGATAGAAGAAACATTTCAGACCCAAGGCAGTGTCTTAGATTTGCACCAAGCTGAGTCCTGGAGAAGTTGCTTTTCAAAGTATTTCTGTGACTCAAATGTGACTCTTTGGTCTTGTGGCTTTTTCTGCTCCATCTTTTTTTTTAAAAAAATCAGAAGAGTAGCTCTGTGTAAAACCTGATTTCACAAGAGAAATCTCTGGAGTGGGAAGCCATGAGGAATTGACCAGCCTTTGCTTGTGTTAAATTCAAATGAAGGAAACATCTCTAGAATGCACATACGTATTATTGGTTTACTAATCTGGTGCTGTGGCTTGCTTTGATCAATTGCTGAATTTTGCACACTTTTTGCTCATTTTGTATCACGTGGGTTTTAACTGTATTTGTTAAACTGCTTGTTTATTCCTGCATTTTTTAAATTACTGTATTTGATGGTTCTACTGTGAAAACCACTCTGGGTTGGACACTTAATAGCTGAGCCAATTTGCTTCAAAGTGTGTCGTTAATTAACCGAGCATGCTCTAAAACAGAACCAAATAGGGTAGAAATATCTGTTTTTGTCATGTGGAATCATCCAGTCAGAAGGCATCCATGTCATGGAAACTTATTCATAATTTTATAGCGAAATACAGTCATAGGCCACTATTTACACCAATGAACACATCCGGTAGAGACCTGTGACACACCTGCAACCTCAGTCCATACAATGGTGTTATTGGGGAGAGGTTTTGCATTTCTCACTAGGTGTAAAAGGCTCTGTTTTAAGTGAACAAGTATCTTAATTTCTCCTCCACAAGTGCTACCACATGGGACTCTGTGCAACCAATTAATAGTTACTGCCCTCTAAACTAATTGCATCCAAAGGCCTGAAGTAAAATGTCACCCAGCAGTCATTCAGACCCACTCCTCTCTTTTAACAGCTACGCTCTCTCCTTTGGGGCAGCCCCATGCAGTATCAAAAGCCATCTTGCTTTAACCTCCTTCCCCCCACCCCACCTCACTTTCCAAAAATATTTTGACCATGGCATCTCCTCTGCTGTAGACTGTGTTAACAGGACTGTGCCAGGGCAGTTCAGCATTGCTGACCTTAACAATATTAGCAAAGGCTTATATATGTGCTAAAAGGTTTAAATAACGTACATCCTGCTATTCCCAAGCATGTTCAAAGCAGGCTACCAAATGCCCCAGCAAGTTCATTTTATCATGTTATCAAAATGTGTCAAATGGTCTTGAAAAGGCATTTGTCAGGCAGGCTATTTTTGGGGTGGGGTCAATTTTTGAAATATCCCATTCATCTCAAGGGGGCACACACAGGAGAATTTATTAAGTGGATTAGCTCCACATTTCAGAGTTGTTGCCTTTCTGCTCTGAAGCCCTTCATGCAGTGTCTAAGATACAGCAACCACACTTCAGGTTTTAAATCAGTGCAAACCAGGGATGTGAAACCTGTGTCCCTCCAGATGTTGTTGAACTACAACTCCCATTGTCCCTGACCACGGGCCATGCTGGCTGCAGGGTCTGATGGGAGTCGGAGTCCCAACACATCTGGAGGGCCACCCCTTGTGTAAACAGATACATGACAAAAACCAAGCGACAACCATTTCTTCTTAAGACTGGTAGAAAAAAGGAAAGAAATCCAGAAGGTGCTGCTTCAGACATTCACACACACAATGGAACTCTTCTCCATGCTATTTTATTTTCTCGCTCTTGATGTCGCCATGGCAAGGCTCACATCCATTCACTAAATCCCCTTAGGGAGAAAGCATTCTTTTTAAAGGAAATGTTTTAAATAGCCCTGTCAGAAATAGTGAACTACAGTTCTTTGGGAGAAAAAAATTTTTGGGTCAAGTTTAAAGCCAATCCACTACACCCCCCCCCCCCGCATAATTTGTGCATGCAACTCAGAAAGAACCACAGCATTACACCTGATTTTGAAAAAGGAACATGAAACAGAAATTAAGTTTTTAAACAGCACACTCACTGATGGCATCAGAGTCCAGCAGTCAAGAGTGGTCCTTCAAGGATTTTGTACTCACTGCACTGGGAGGTACAGAACTCAAAGGAAATTCTGCAACTCCATCAGCCTACTTTCTTAAAATGTAGACCCTGAGTTTTTCTTCCCCCCCCCCCCATCATCTGTGATCCCCCCCACAACTATTAAGGTGGCAGCCTATTAAGGATTGCCAATATTTTATCAACAAGAGCACCCCATATTACATCACAGTCTAAAGAATAGAAGACTGGTGAGCAAAAAGGATGGATTAATAGGACAGCAAGAGTCTTCAGAACCATTTCCTAACATACGTGCCATAAGCACCCTTGATGTTGGCAACATCACAGAAGTGAAATAAAATGGAGAAATATGGAATTAAAAGCTGCGCACATGAGTCAGCAGTTATGAATATGGGTTCCCAAACAGAAGGAATGCCAAATCTGACGCTAAGTGAGAAATGTGGGGGAAGATTAAAAGGCTCTCTAATACGGGAAAAACAAGGCTTTTCATCACCAACTGTTGCATACTCACTGTGGGCCTCCACCAGTTCATTCTGCATGTTGTAAGGTACCAAAGGGTCAGGCAGTTCTGAGAAAAAGCTCTTCATGGCTCCAGCTACGGCATTCACAGTGAAGTCCTTCTCTGCAAGGTCCAGATTGTGATCTACAAGGAGCAAATTTAATGGTTACACCTTGCAAAGTGCTGCCACGGAGGCGCACACATTTCTGAGATTTGTTACAAGTATCAGATCAATTAATTAATTAGGGAAAGAGGATGGTCCTAGGTATTTACCAAGGGAATTATGTCAACTACTGTAGTACAGCAGAGGTACATTTATCTGTGTTCGTAGGGTGCTGGTTAGGACTTGGGACTAGTGAGACATCTAGAACTTCCAGCAACGGCATATTGAGTGCACACAAACTCAGATACCGTTGTGATAGTCAATGAGGGCACACCACTTAACATTTTAGATTTGTAACCAGCACTTATATGACTAGGAGAATCAACACAGAAACTTGCATTTCTTCCACTGTTGTGCAGAGATCCAGAAACACACACGTGCATAGTTCTAAGATGCTTTGCTCCATCCCACATAAGAGAAAATGGACGAGACTTACCTTGATCAAACTGCCGCTGTAAACTTTCCATCTCAGACTTGTTTCCACTCACCCGATAGATACCTTCAGTACCCAACCCTGGTGAAAGAGAAAGAAATTGCGCTGGATCAAAAATGCAGACCTAAAGGCAACATTCAACAGAGAAGAAATGTGTTGAGGAATAGAATTTTTTTGCCTCGAGAAAATAAAATTGTGCAAATGCACCCCAGGCACATGAGGCCTCCCTCTTGCTGAAGAGTCCTGGCTATGTCTCGTGCCTGGTTGGAGACCATATGTACACCACCTTGAGTTCCATAATGGAAAAGAGGGTGGGGATATAAACATAAGGAACAACTCAGATGGAGCACACAACACAGCTGATTTTTATTTTCTCTCAGTACAATAATTTGTTAAAAGGAAGGCACAGCTAGAGTTCCAGAAGTAATAGAACTCTACACACAATGCAAGGTAGAAGAAAAAAGAGCTAGAGTTGTGGTCTGCAAGTATCTCCCTTTCTACTCCTCCCTCCGCACACCCCAAGCAGCTCTAACATGTTACGACAACCACTTTCAAGAAAAACAAGGCAAATACAATGAACAGAACTCTGTGCAAGAAAATCTAAAATTCTCCCATCTATTAGGGCCTCCTGAACTCAAAGGAATTGTGGAAAAGCCCTGTGGCCCTCAGCCCAATTTTAAAAGACTCTGCAAATGAGAAGTTCAGACCTCTGGCAAGAACAATCTGATCCTCCTGGGTAGGAAGAGGGGTGGGGGGTGACCTCACCAATTTCCTGCCCCTGCCCCTTGTACCGCTGGCATGCAGCGCCTGACAATTACCCCTACAGGGAAAAAGAAGTTGCCCACTTGTTCTAAGATACAGTGAATGTAAGTGGTTAAGAATCCAAGCTTGCCTTTGGGGAAACCTCTCTCTCTCTCTCTCTCTCTCTCTCTCTCTCTCTCTCTCTCTCTCAACTCCAGATGTGTCCATCTCACAGGGCTGTTGAGGATCACATCAATATAAAAATCATTAAGAATTTTAAACCCTTTAACTATATAAATGCCAAGTCTTGCTATTACAATGCAGGCTGCAGGTTGTCGGGTCATTTTTAAGACATAAGTTATACGCCTTAATAGATATTCTTTTAAGTAAGTTGTTTGCTATTTTAAATGCTGCTCGCAGCATCTCTGAACTGCAAAATAAAGCAAACTAGCATTACATCTACAAAGTAAATATAAAAAGGCCAAGGACACAAAAGGTGGTCCGTCTCACTAGAAGGGTGGCCTTCTTCAGTGAAAACCGTAAGATGGGAGAGGGAGCATGAATGTCTCAATTTAGTAATTGTTTTAATTGTCACATTCTGAGAAGCTCGTATTTGGTGAGATAAAAGCAAAAGGCCAGGCTGAGACCCAGCCCAGGGATAGATTGATGGTAGGTGAATCTGGAGTGAAGAGGATTTATTCAGAGCACAGGTCATCAATCGCAGGGCTTAAAAGCTCTTAATTGCTACAGAGGCTGTCTGTATAGGGACCTCATTTCATAGAAAGCAATTCACCTCATCAGGGAGGGAAACTGGGTTAATGGGCCAGCCCAGAGGGCTGTATAATTCCAAGCCTGGAACAAAAGAGCCACTGTGCCCATGGATGGGGAGAGGGAAAGGAGCAGCTGCCACTGCTGCCATTTGTCTTCCCACTGCCTGGAATCCAAACAAACTTGTCAATGGACAATGCAGGATGGATTAAACACGCAAAGTACCTGTTCTGCCTACTCAGAAGCAGCCCTGACAGGCAAGGTGAGGTGGGTGCCTGAGCAGTGACATTTGAGTAGAACCATAGAATTCTGGAGTCGGAAGGGACCCCGAGGGTCATCTAGACCAACCCACTGCAATGCAGGAATTCTGCACCCACAGCCGTCCTCAGTGAACCACCAACACCCAGATGCACTGGCCCACTGCACCACAGGAGGGTGCCATTAAGACAGCTGAGTGGGAGACTCTGCAAAGGCTTGCACAAGTGAACTTCTAGTGGGTTGTGCCATTCAGAAATTTCCCGCCTCAGGCAGGACTATCTTTTGGGCCAGTTTCACTACACCAAAATGCAACAGCGTTTCTCAAACCAGTTCCCCCCTTCCCACTTAAGCTCCTAGACTTGAGCGTGGCCACACTGCACAGCAAAGGCGCCATCAGCAGGAACTCCTAGGCTCCTCCACGTTCGGTTGTGCGTCCCAAGACACATCACATATTGCTGCATTACTTGCAGCCGCTTTGTGGTTCCTTGTCATTAGGACGTCTCAGAGCGCACCATTAACGCCTCTCTGCGACAAAAGGGAGCTAGTTAAGCGACGGCCCACGCTGGTTGCTGGTTCCATTTTCCTACGTGGCGCCCGCCCCGCAGAAAATCAAAAGGCAAGTGTGTAAACTAGGAGGAGAAGAAAAGAGCCAGAAAGAGACATGAAGGGCTGCTTGAACACCCTAACGCAGTCATTAAGCCTCTGCAAGCTCTGCGCTCTAGTTAGCAAGCTTGACCCCAAATGCTCCCTGATGAGCCACACGGAACAAAGCTAGCCTCGTTTCTTTGGAGGGGACATGGGTGCTGCGGAATTACGCAGTACATGCCTGACTGATGCGCTACACAAAGCGATCAAAATGAGACACGAGAGCAATTTTTGTCCGTAAGAGTCAGGCTATGCGAAGGTGTACATAGCAAACAAAACACACCTTGGGGCAGAAAGGTCTGCAAGATGGCTTTACAATAAACACCCAATTAATGCTGCGTCCGTCTGCCCCCCCCCCCTTCCTGGAATGTTAAGAGAGATTCTCACAGAGACGCAGTCGCTCTATTTCTTCTCTCCACGGATCAGTTACACACAGGCAGCAACAGCAAGACATCAATCAGCCCTGAGTTGAGAGGAGAGGCATAAGCCAGAGACGGCTTACAAACCATACAGCAAACTGAGATCAACGCAAGACGATTGTAGAAGGCGCTCAACACACAGAAAGAAGCAGTGTCTAATAACAGGCTCAATATTTCCTGCAATCCACTTCCATGTTTACGTTACAAAATCCTGTTTTACACCCACCCTGGTCACACGCAGAAGTATGCAGGATTCATACACTAACATGTGAGCTAATATAAGAGGCTTGTGTATGTGCCAAAACAAAGAAAGGAAGAACGAGCGGTGACTTTGCAGAACACAAGAAACAAAGGATGCTTGGCTACCAGGTGTATTTGAGAACATCAAACCACACCAAGCCCAACTCAAAAGTAGGTCTAGTACATGCAAGCAGTTGAAATGGCAACTGCAGCCCTTGTTCCACTCTCTAGGGACCAAAATGACACATTTTGCAGGCAATCTGTGACCCAGTTTCTCAATCTTTTCCACTTTTACTTAGAAGCAGGGAAATCTGAAGGGGACCCAGTAGGGCAACAGCACCTGGGGAAAGGGTGAAATTTTGATAAGGGAAATGGCGTGGGCTTGTTAATCTTCTCCTTCCCCTAACATCACTGCTCATTTCCACTTTGGAGCCCCATCATGCAGCTGCTTTTAAGAATGTGCCCTTTGGCTCTCACACATCTTTCTGCTAGTACCGCTGCATTATTTTGAAAACAGTGCAAGTAAGCTAGGCTGCATGAAATGGAAGATGATCAGAACTGCTATTTACCAAACAAGAGGAGTAAGGATATTAAATTAACTGCTAAATGCAGGAAAAAATAGATGCCAATATTGGGTTGGATCCAGACTTAGTTCCCTTGATGTCAATGGGTCTAACTCTAAGCATGACTAAGACCAGCCTTCATTTTTCATCAACTGCCTACTCCCGTCTGGGTGGAGTCAAATTATATATATATTGCACAGGAATACATACCCACACAAGTACAAATTTGTCTGAATAGGGCTAACATGTCTGCCTTATCCACTGATTCAGAGGTAAACTTTCTTCGCTAATGGCTTGTGACCTCTGATCATTCATTGTCAGTAGCCTTCTGAACCAATGTTCCTAGCAATTTGAGATTCAATATTTCAGTTGCAGACAGAAGCACTTACCTTCCCACCAGGATTTTTAGAAACTCAACTGAAAATAAACATCTCCCCCCAAAGGATAGCAAAACAGTTTTGGAATTTTTGTTCGGCTATGAATAAATCTAATTGTGCGGAAGATTATGTTAAAATGACACTAGGTTCATAGCTGAGAGAAAATGCACCAGGCTGGATAAGGAGTAGATGACTAGATCTTCACTTTTGTATTTTCAGTATTTTAGAACTCAACTGGCAGCAGAAACCAAAGTCTCCAGGCCCACAAAAATCCCAGGAACACATTGCTACCTGTCACAGTTGCACTTCTAGATATAACAAATATAAATACTGAAGGCACTTCAGACTAACCAGAAGGTGTAAGGGCTGAGCGCTTGCCCAAAGTCCCTCAAGGCAGACAGAATTTCAGAAGCTGAGAAAAGTATCTGTGCTTTGGGGATTTCTCTACTAGCTTGGGAAAACCTAGATACACACTGTCACCATGGATCTCTTTTTTCAAGGAGATGAGTCCTCTTAAACCATTTAACCACAACAGCAACAGATTTCTCCAAATACGAACTCCATGCTGTGTCTGTAGACTCTATAGTCATTTCCTTGCAACTATAGAAAACCTGGCA
This sequence comes from Podarcis muralis, assembly GCF_964188315.1. Taxonomy (NCBI): domain Eukaryota; kingdom Metazoa; phylum Chordata; class Lepidosauria; order Squamata; family Lacertidae; genus Podarcis; species Podarcis muralis. The sequence continues at coordinate 83,780,106 of NC_135661.1, forward strand.
TAATAAATTATAGCTAATGCTTTGTAGATTCCCCAATGTTTCCTATGCAAACCCACACAACTTATTCATCAGGGATCTCCAAGGAAAAGCAACAGTCTTCTGCTGTGGAAGGGGCACATAAAGTGTGTTTCTTGGAACTGTGGGTTCTTTCTTTCCACTATTCTTGATCGAATGGCAAATGATACCCCAAAATCCATAATACCCAGTTTTGCTCAAGTTCTATTCCAACAAATCCAACTGCCAAGACATATAGCATGTAAGATCATGTCAGAGTAGGGGTGGGGGATGTCCGGCCAGGCCTTTCTATCTGGCCCTCAGGACTCTCCCCAGACCACACCTTCAACAGTTGCGTTCTATGCCCTCCTTGAGCGCTTCTTTCTGTCCGGAGCTTGTCCTTCAACTGCAATGATTCTTTGTAGAATGAACCAAGTATAAAAAAAGAAAGAAGCCTTGCCTGTTTACAAACGTCACCAAATAAAATCATATTCTGAAGGGAGACATCACCCATGTGACTGCATTGTCATATATTTAAGAAATAACCCTCAGGCAGAGATGAAATCAGAAGGATCAGTGCATTCTTATACCCCATGTGTAATTTTATAGTTGTATGCATCGCACTTACTCCTGATTTTTTCTTTTTCTTTTGACTTTGTCATCCAAAGCTCCTTATGCTGAATTCATATTACTTTATTTGTCTTTCTATTTGGGCCGATGTTTGTTGTTTAATAAAATTTCATTAAAACAAACAAACAAACAAATAAATAAATGAAGGCTGCTCTATGTTAACCTTCCCTAACCTGGTACCCTCTGGATATTTTGGACTATGTCTCTCCTCATCCTTAATTTTTGCCCATGCTAGTTGGGGTTGATGGGAACTGTAGTCTCAAACATCTGGAGGTCACTAAGCTGCTCTAGGTCTCCTATCCCTCCTCCAAATCAAGCAGATTATACCCTACCCCCACCATAAAGTGTGCTTTATAAAGCTGGAGGGACCATGCAGAGCACTTCCCCTACAGCACAAGCTACTGAAATTAGAATGGAAGCACTCAAGTGCCCCTGGGCAGGCGCATAAGCTCTTGGACCCATCTATGGGGATCTTTAAGACTTCATTACATTTTTAAAAATAAATTTCATAACAGCAAAGAGCAACCAAGATCATGGCGCTTTGGATATACTGAATGCAGACTCTTGAAGATTAAGATGGAAGATGGCAGGATCCCCATGGATGTGCTCTATGTTACGAAGTCTGCAAACATAACATGAAGGCTGGCAACACTAACTCTGCCAGATGGGTATCCCATGCAGTCGATCACAGTGCCTGGAGACAGTCAGGTTGCGTATCCACAACAATGACCGCAGGGAGGAGCACAAAGAGAAGAAATGCCATGGTGTAACTGTATCAGCAAAACCAGACACCTTCATCTGCTCCACCTGCAATAAAACACGTATCTCCTATATCAGTCTCTACAGCCGCAGCAGGCGCTGTAACTCTCCAACGATTTGACTTATCCGCCAAAGGTGGACTCTTTCATTGCCTCCTGAGTTAGGTGGATGGCAAACAACAACAACCTGTTTAAATCGAAGATCCAAGGTTCTGCGGTATAACCAACAGTTGCAACTTTATCTCAAATGACAACCACAGAATAAGCTCTCCCAACCTTCAGTGTTTCTGATGCTCTGAACTTCAAACCCACAGCATAGCCAAGGGTTGTCTATGCTTCACACATTCTCAGATTAGATTCAATACTGAGAAAAGGTGTCAGACAAAGAGACAACTGCCCTACACCTTGCATCCTTTCACTGGGTAACTGGCAATAGAAATCTCTGTAACAAGGAAGTGTGTCTTGCTGGCCGTAAGCCACTGGCTTTCACCACCACCAGACACGTTATCTATATGGTCTGTTGTGACAGTCTTGATAGGCGCAGGCCCAAGGACCACATGCTCCAGCTCTTCTAATTTATGGAGTCATTATGGACACAGCCAGCTGCACCATAACATTCTCAGGTTTAGGAGGAAAGGAAGGTGGAAATCTCACGCCACGCCTGGAGCATCACTTGAAGTAATCATTTCGTAGATTCTTTTGCACCTCTTTTGACAGCAAAATGGAATGGGAAGCACGCGGAGATTGTGATTTAAGTCTGGAAATGGCATGTTAATATGCAGGAGGACAAAGAGGACTGGGACACTGGCCATTGACTGGCCATATATGGATCCCATAAAGTCAATCATGCCATTGTTTAGGTGGCAGCTCAACTATTTCATTGCAACATGGTGTCCAAGGGCACAAGTGAAGGAAGCTTGCCCCTCAGCCCTGAAGCAGCTGAGGGAAAGTCAATGAGCACGGAAAGCTTCTTCTATTGGCCACTTGCTGTAACTATAAGCTAAAGGTAAGGGGACCCCTGAACATTAGGTCCAGTCGTGACCGACTCTGGGGTTGCTGCGCTCATCTTGCTTTATTGGCCGAGGGAGCCGGTGTACAGCTTCCGGGTCATGTGGCCAGCATGACTAAGCCGCTTCTGGCGAACCAGAGCAGCGCACGAAAACGCCGTTTACCTTCCTGCCAGGGTGGTACCTATTTATCTACTTGCACTTTGACGTGCTTTTGAACTGCTAGGTTGGCAGGAGCAGGGACCAAGCAACGGGAACTCACCCAGTTGCGGGGATTCGAACCGCCGACCTTCTGATCAGCAAGTCCTAGGCTCTGTGGTTTAACCCACAGCGCCACCCTGCTGTAACTATAGGCTTCTCCAAAAGGGGAAACAATTTTCTGCTTTATATTTTGTTTATTAGTTTTGTATACCACCCTTGATCAATAAGCTCCAGAGTAGTTTACATCAATAAAAATATAAAACAAATATAATAGAATACAAACCAGTTATAATAAGAATGATTCAATAACTCCAACAAAGAAAAACAGCAGCACTAAACTGTTCACCTGTATGATGACTTTGGTGTTTCAGGATAAATGACAAAGATAAGGGTTGTTCAGTGAAGCATCCACCTCTTTAGAAACCTTACCTAGCATTGTTCAAAAGTTGAATTTTATTGTTCCATTGTAACGGTTAATTTTTTTTAATTAAAAAAAAAGCACCAATGAGTAAATCACCTGTTGATGATTAAGGTATCTTTTTTGTTGTTCTAATAAAGTTAATTAGTTTCTAAGAATAACAAAGCTCCCAGAATAAGCCTGTGTACCCAGCAGCCAATATAAACAATAATCACTCATCCCCACACATCTTCTTAAGCAATCCTGACAAGTGTTTATTGGAGTCACAGCCAATAAATGACAGAGGGCACCTGCTGAGCATTTTATGTAACACGCAGGCCATTTTTTGGCCCCCAGGGCCCTCAAAACAACCTATAATAAAGGAATAGAAACCCAGTCAAAGCCAAGTCAAAACCCAATCACCTCCCAACTCCCCCCTCCATTATATTGAAACACGGAGCTCTCCTGGTATATGGCATTTGTGATAGCATGGGGGGCGACACCCTTGGAAAACACTTTCCTTGGCTCTCAGCAACTCACCAAATCTCTTGTCTTCACTCTTCCCAATGGACCAACTGGCTGTCTGCCAGTTCCTTACTCCAAACAGAGCTCCAAACGAAGTGATATATTTTGCACCAAAACCAACCAAAACAGTGATCCCGTTGTCTTATTTGTATAATTTCAGTCACAGATTTGGGGATTCCCATAACGGTGGGGGGTTTTTGGTTCAAAAACCCACAATTTTGGTTTTTCAGCAAGGCTTTTAAAATATATATACTGTATATAAAAGCATACATGTCCCTTAATAAAAGGATCCATGTCACAGCATCTGTTTCTGCAAAAATGCATTCCAAGTAAATTACAACAGCATGCAGATATTTTGATGGGGCTTCATGAAGCTGCCAGCTCCTTTTCAACTTTCTGGTGACAAAGACTCCTCCTGATAGTTCTGCTGATGTGTATAAATCAGCCATCAGAACTATGGTTTCTCTTGTCTCAACGTATCAAAGTACTTGGATAAAGCAAGACAAATGTCACTGGCTGGCAAAACGCATAATTGCAAACACATAAAAAAGTAACTTCAGGAACGGTAAGAGCCACTGGGGGATGTCGTCAACTTAGTAATTCCCTATTCCCAGCCAGCTAACAAGCAGGAAAGGCTTTCCAAGCCAAACCCCATTTTGAATTTACATTTTGATGATGCTCTGATGATTTCACAAATGCTTTTCCCCTGCAATACTCAGCATCTAGATGCGTAACTATTATGTACTGCACAAGCCCCTCACCATCACCATCCAGGATTCAAAGCAATTAACTAGGAGCCAATAACACTAGCAATTATATTGTCTTATATGTATATTCCGCTTTTTGAGTCAAGATCGACACCCAAAGGAGCTCATTATGTTTATATCCCGCAATTCTTTGATAGGGCACAAGTCAATGTATATGGCTCTTCCCCATAATCGCTCAATTTACTTCTCACAGCCACTTCCACATTCGTTAGGCCGAGAGATATTCTGGCTCAAGGTCACCCAGTGAGTTTAGTGGGCAAGCAGGGATATGGAAGTAGGTTTCTGCAGTCCAACATTCCACAAGCCCTGTCACACTAACTCTCAAGAGCTTTACAATGAAAATCCACACAAAGCTTTTATCTACCATTCATTCACATTCTCTCTCACACACTTCATATATATAGGCTTTGGCCTTCCCATGCCTCCTCCGTGAGAGGTCCAGAGGGTGGCAACACAAGAACGGGGCCTTCTCTGCAGTGGCTCCCTGTCTGTGGAATGCTCTCCCCAGGGAAGTTTGCCTGGCGCCTTCATTATACACCTTTAGGTGCCTGGCAAAAACATTCCTTTTTAACCAGGTCTTTGGTTGATCTGATTTAGAAGAAGAAGAAGAAGAGTTTGGATTTGATATCCCGCCTTTCACTCCCTTTAAGGAGTCTCAAAGCGGCTCACATTCTCCTTTCCCTTCCTCCCCCACAACAAACACTCTGTGAGGTGAGTGGGGCTGAGAGACTTCAAGGAAGTGTGACTGGCCCAAGGTCACCCAGCAGCTGCAAGTGGAGGAGCGGAGACGCGAACCCGGTTCCCCAGATTAGCAGACTACCGCTCTTAACCACTACACCACACTGGCATAGGATTTACATCCTATGCCCTTTTAAAATGTGTTTTTTTTTTGAGGGGGGCTTTTGGGTTGTTGTTTTTATTTTTATTAGGTATTTTGTGGTTTTATATTTTGATTTTATTCTGTGAACCACACTGAGACCCCTGGATATAGGGCAGTATATAAATTCATTGAAGAAGAAGAAGAAGAAGAAGAAGAAGAAGAAGAAGAAGAAGAGGAGGAGGAGGAGGAGGAGGAGGAAGAGGACAGTTCCAGGATCATCTTCCAAAGGAGATGCAGGTGGACTCAGTGGCTGGTGGAAAGCAAAGATGGCAACTCACAGAAATAGCCCAACAGTTTTTTGCTATCTTGTTTATAAACAGCTAGTCCTACTGTTTAAATTCATGCTAGTGTTAGAGCAAATAGGTAGCTAAACTCTCTCTCTCTACCTGGAAATATTCCTGCTAATTTTCTTCTCAAGAAATGGCATACAGTGGTGCCTCGCAAGACGAAAAGAATCCGTTCCGCGATTCTTTTCTTCTAGCGGTTTTTTCGTCTTGCGAAGCAACCCCATTAGCGACTAAGAGGATTAGCGCTATTAGCGATTTAGCGCTATTAGCGGCTTAGCGGGCTTAGCAGCTAAGCTGTTAAAAGGCTATTAACAGCTTAGCCGCTTTGAAAAACGGGGGGGGGGGGGAGCGGGGGGGGGAATGGCGAGACTAGCAAGACGTTTTCGTCTTGCGAAGCAAGCCCATAGGAAACTTCATTTTGTGAAGCGCCTCCGCGACGGAAAACCCTTTCGTCTTGCGGGTTTTCCGTCTTGCGAGGCATTCGTCTTGCGGGGCACCACTGTACAAACAAACATGAACAGTACTAAAGGACCCTTTCCCCTCTCTGTCTCAGGCTAACATTAAAACCCAAGGGAAGGGATGCAGAAGGAAAAACACACACAAGATTATGCATTATTTACACATTCTGCTCAATGAACTTCAGGTCAACTAACAAATTTATGTTTCAGATGAGACATCCTAGCCAATAGGTGTAAATTTAAAATGTGTTCTAATCAGATCAAGTATTAATTGTACACTAAAGAAAAAGCAGGTTGTAGATATTAGAAATGTGAAAGCTGAAAATTGTATAAATCACGTTTGAGTGGACCAGCTGCAAGACTGATATTGCACCAAGTTCGAGACATACTTGCTATTCAGTCTTACTCAGATGTAGACAGTGCAGAAATCTACAAGCTACACATAAATTTGGAATTATTCAATTTCAACACTGTTTTAAATTAAAATCAACTACAAATGAGGCCACCAGTGACATGGAACACCATTTTGGTGCCATTATTCACAACATATTCATCATATTCTTATTAAACATGGTTAAGTAGAACATTTAATTGCTGGATGGTGATCACCCTTCAGCCGTGGTCAGAATCAGAAATGATGAAGCCAAGTTAATTATTACTGTGGCTTGTACACCTCGGAAATTTGGAACATTATGCTCACATTTTACATTGCCAGTTTTTAATGAAATAACTATGGGGTACTGGTGTTTAACTTAACCATGTTTTCATCCAACACTGTTAGGAAACATCCACCATTGTTGAAGTAAATCCTTTGAAATGCAATGTCCAAAAATTAAAGAACAACCCTGAGGGATCAATCCAAGCAAATGTCTGCTTAATTGCTAGAGGCAACCAACACAGTATTTGGCTACATACATAACATATTTGGCTAAAATAAATTCTGGATTTTTACTGTTTCGTTTTTTGGTAAACTGCTTTCAGCTTTGTTTTTGTTTTTTTAACAACCAAGCAGTGTAAAAAAATTATGAATCAAACAAATGAACATGCTGACCTGGCATATTTCGGCCTCCTATATTTCCTAAATCACCAAGCTATCAGTTGTCAAATTGCTTCAGACAGTGATCCAAGTCCACTACAATCCCAAGTACCCATGAAGGTCCAAGGCATCTCTATGGAAATAGCATTCCTGTGGCTCCAAACATTCCAGATAATCAATGGATGCTCAAAGCATACATTTGAAGCTCACACCGTAGGTCATTTCTATGTGAAATGGCAGTCAGCCCTTTTGACGGAGGCCTCTCCCCAGAGCTTGCATATGCAGAAGGCATTTTGTATAGCCAATCTTTCCCATCACCTCTTCCCTCTGATGCAGTTTTGCACAGGGCTCTTCTGCCCAATTTCAGGCAATTTCCCCATTGCACTGCAGTTCCATGGAGCATAGCCCATGCTGTTCAGGAACCCCTACCCCTTGGGGGGGCAATCTGGGGGGCTTTGGGGAAGGGCAAAAACATGGTTGTGCAAACTGCCTTCTGCCTATACAATGATTGGGTATAAACCATTATCTTGTTTTCTTCAACAGACAGACTCATGTGTGATTAGCTTTGAGTTTATGTTTACTAATTTGTGTAATTTCACATTGGGCTGAGACTGAAAAAACAGGTTCAGACACTAGTTCTTAGTTACAACATTTAGCAGGTGATGGAGCAGAATCGAAACCTTATTGATCTAAGCCAGGCTTCCTCAACCTTGGCCCTCCATATGTTTTTGGCCTACAACTTCCATGATCCCTAGCTAGCAGGACCAGTGCTCAGGGATGATGGGAATTGTAGTCTCAAGACATCTGGAGGGCCGAGGTTGAGGAAGCCTGATCTAAGCCTTTGTTGGTCTCAGTGACGGCAGTTAGTGGCTGGAAGGAGGGGGCTTTCTCACATAAAATTACTCACATAATCAGCAAACAACCAGAATCATGATTGTTTGGACCACCTTGTAAGTTTCAATATGAGAAGGATCCACTTTCAAGTTCTACAATGTTATAAATTAAAATTTAACCAAAAAAGAGCTAGGGGGCTTTATCCAAGTAAGGACGGGACTAAAATAATTTAGGAAAGGAAGAGTACTGGCCCAAATTAGACAAAACAGGGTCATCTTCAAATCATAGTTCACAAAGGTGTCACCAGGAACTCCCTCCTCCCATGGTTTGCTTTAACTATGGTTTAGCATTACACCAGCTTTGGCATAAACATAGCTACAGATAACAAAGACTGCTCTAAGAACCATAGTTTGCATGGAAGGAGAATATAAAATTTACAGAATGTACTGTGTTAAAGGAAAATGTTATGAAAATGGTATATAGATGGTATATTACACCGGTTAAATTAGCGAAAATGTTCAAAACATTTAATGTTTTAATAAGTGTTGGAAGTGTAAGAAAGTGAAGAGTTTCTGGGAGATGATATATAATGAGTTGAAGAAGATGCTGAAATATACATTTGTAAAGAAACCAGAAACTAATGTTTTAATAAGTGTTGGAAGTGTAAGAAAGTGAAGAGTTTCTGGGAGATGATATATAATGAGTTGAAGAAGATGCTGAAATATACATTTGTAAAGAAACCAGAAACTTTGCAAACTTTTCCATTACGCAGTGACAGCGGCGAGAATATTAATGGCCCAAAAATGGAAACAGGAGGAACTACCGACCCTTGAAGAATGGAGAATGAAACTGATGGATTATGCAGAACTGGATAAACTAACTGGGAAGATTAGATATCAACGAGACCGTAAGTTCATCGAGGACTGGGGGAAATTTGTAGAATATCTGAAAAGTATATGTGATGAACAAACAACGCTTGTGGGATTTCAAGAAGCTCTGTGAAAGTTGGAGGAGTATTGTAAAAAAGCAAATAAGATTAGGAGGGTATATTAAAAGGCAATATTAAATTTAGAAAATGCGTAATCAAAAATTAAATACGGGTGATTGACAGAGAAGCTGAGGGAAGTCCAAAAGAGAAAATTTGTGATAAATTCTTGATATGGTGTTTATGAATATTTGTATTGAAAATTATTGAAAATTATTACCAAAAAAGAACCATAGTTTGCAAGCCCAATTGAAGCCATTGTTTTGAGAACAATCCTGGTTAGCTTCAATTGTGTTTCTGCCAAAGCCAACATAACAATAATCAGATGACAGAAGGGAGACTGTAATTTGCCTGTGAGGGGGAGAAGGGAGATGGTGCATGTGCTTACATTATTGCAAGCCACATTTTTAGTAGTCCCAAGCCATTCATTTTCTTATCCCTAGGCTTGGCACTACAAATAAGACCTATTTTTAGCTGTTTTTAATAGTTTCCCACTCTACAGGTAGAGATTGCCTTGAAATACACCTTGCTGTTTACTTACCCAGCCAAAATTGACCATGTTGGGTAATGGCTATTACATTAAGTAGCACTAAATGGAGCCAACAGCAAGCTTAATTCATTTCCAACACACACCAAGGAAACACTAACAGTCTGCAATATTACTTACCATTTCATCCATTTACAAGATGGGGTGGATGAAGATTAATCCTGGCTTAAGAACTAAAACAGATTCTGGCTACATTAAACTAGAGTGAGGCTAGAGATGCTAAATTGGCATGGGGAAATCATTTGTCAACAGTACTGGTGGAACATCTGGACTGTACATCAGGGAAGAGGCCATAGATCAATAGTGAAGTACACGCTCTGCTTGCAGAAGATCCCCACATCTCCAATTAAAATGTCTCATAGAGGGAAAACCAAGGAGGGCCGCTGCCAGATAACATGCACAATAAGTGCCCAAGTTTCCTATTTTCTGCTTTTAAATCCACTTAAAGCAAGCAATCAACTCGACTAAAACAGAACTTCTACTTACAGTGGTACCTTGGGTTACATACGCTTCAGGTTACAGACTCTGCTAACCCAGAAATAGTACCTCAGGTTAAGAACTTTGCTTCAGGATGAGAACAGAAATTGTGCTCCAGCGGCGTGGCAGTAGCAGGAAGCCCTATTAGCTAAAGTGGTGCTTCAGGTTAAGAACAGTTTCAGGTTAAGAACAGACCTCCGGAACGAATTAAGTACTTAACCCGAGGTACCACTGTATTATAAGGATCAGGTACAACATCTGTAGGGTTTCCTCAAGACTGATTTTGAGGTGTCGTGAAACTTACTACTTAACCTCTGAGCAGAGATAGGTGAGTGTCTTCCACCCACCCATCTCTTTCCCCAAAGTGAAGCACTTTGGGTTGGATCAAAGACAAGTGAAGTTGTTTCACCTAAAGTCCATTTTCACTAACTGTTTTCCAAGCCCCTAAGAATGGAGATGTCATTCACTGATTTGTGTACAAGAGTACATCTTGGAAAAACTACCTCCAGTAGGGGACTCTTCCATCCTCAAGGATCTCATGCAATGAGTGGGCTTTATCTCCCTCCACCACCCTGGGTGTGTGGGTGTGCAGGCAGCCTTTTAATATAATCTTATTGCTATCATTGGAGAAAGGCAACCAGAAAGACTGGGTGGAGTGCAAACAACAACCCACTGCTTTTCAGCCTCCTGCTCCAAGGCCTTCGATTCTAGGTTGCTATTTGCCCCTGTCCCCCTGCTCGGAGCTATTATGGGTCTAACAATGTGGGTGGTCAGAGAAGAATCTGGGAGCTTCTAGTACTTAAGGTAAAGGTAAAGGGACCCCTGACCATTAGGTCCAGTCGTGGCCGACTCTGGGGTTGCGGCGCTCATCTTGCTTTATTGGCTGAGGGAGCCGGCGTACAGCTTCCGGGTCATGTGGCCAGCATGACTAAGCCACTTCTGGCGAACCAGAGCAGCACACGGAAACGCCGTTTACCTTCCCGCCGGAGCGGTACCTATTTATCTACTTGCACTGACATGCTTTCGAACTGCTAGGTTGGCAGGAGCAGAGACCGAGCAACGGGAGCTCACCCCGTCGTGGGGATTTGAACCGCCGACCTTCTGATCGGCAAGTCCTAGATTCTGTGGTTTAACCCACAGCACCACCCATGTCCCTTTCTAGTACTTACCCCTCCTTTGAAGTGAGCATTACACCAAGTTCCTTTTTGGGCCTGAATCTGAAGGACTTCACCAGTTATCTCTAGAAGCCAGAGATTCATCAACTACTGACTTCCTTTCCTAAAGTTCCTGCAGAAATCTCTTAAAGAATCCAGGCTACACATGAGCTTGCAAAAGTTATCATGATGTTATAATTCAGCCTCATCCTTGCCCATCCATTAGGCTAGTGTGACTGCTGGCCAAGGCAAGTGTTACACAGCAGCCTGGGCACCTCTGGGCAACCTCTAGGAATATCCCAGTTTAAAAACAATCTTTCTTGGACAGCTGGAGTTAGTTATTTGAACATGGCCAAAGAAATAGCTCAGTTACTCTAACCAGTTACTGCTTGAACAGACTCTTGGAATCAGAGCAATCTGCAATAAATTCTGGTCAAATAGGCCCCAGACAGAAATCTCAAAACACACACTCAAATACAGAACTAATTTTCCAGCTGAAAGCCTTACACAGGTATTTAGCCTAACAAGTGGGACATTCAACAAAATGTTTCAGTGTAGAACACTCCTGCTAAGGATTTAAGCCAGTCAGCCATACCATTTTCCAGTAGAGTTGGTGGCATGCCCTTCTCAGCACCCCCAGATCTTCCATCTCCCCCAACTGTTAGCATTTCATACCCATTTCACACCCCCAATCCCTTGGGTGTTTTTACGCAAACCTCAGGTTCTGTCCTGTCAAGACCCCTCCCCATCACGCGTGGTTATTGCTACAAAAGGATCCACTTGAGTTCAATAAGAATATATAGGATTGCTATGACCATGAAACAATCTAATTCAAAATGGGCCTTGATAACCCTTGGACAGTGAGCCAATTATTTGTCTTCACTTGAAAGTCTTCATCTATAGCCTAAATTATGCTGTCCGCTTACTTATCTGCCTACTCGTGCACATTCTTTCAGCTGGTGGCTGTGGAAATGGAAACCATCTGCTCAGTTCCCTCCTTCCATTTCCTATCAACTGTCCAAAACCATGTTTGCAGAAGTCTGATAGCGCTATTTTTGTTACGGGGCTTTTCTGTTTGTCTTTTGAGACCTGCACTTTTCATTATGGAAGTCACAGGGCCAATACTTTGCTGGTCTACAGCCGGGTTGCCAAACTTTGCGCCAGTGGAAGCATTTGGAATTTCGAGAAAGTCCTGTGAATGCCAGGCACAAAATGGCTTGGGGGGGGGGCATGACCAAATGGTTACCACAAATAAAAGCAGAAAAAGAGGCAGGACAAAAGAAGGCTGCGGACATATCCCACCCCCTAAAACAAGCCATCAGTGGGGGAAAAGGCACCGACATCAGCCACTACTACCCTTACTCACAGCGATAAAGTTATTTACATCTCTCCTCTGTTCAGAATGGACGGAAGGGTAGGGATTCAATCCTGCCATCCAATGCAATGTGGGCATGTTTAATGGGGCATGTTCAATGTAGGAGAGGTTGAGCCAGTTCAAGTAAGAACTGAGCAAGGGGGGGGGGGACACCTGTTTCTGGTGCATTGCGTATTTTGGAGGGGGTATTTATTGAGACCTTTTGCAAGTGTCATGGCAGGTACAGGAAGCCTCATAGCATTGGCGGCTACTGCTCTAAAGGTAACCCAGGTCATGAAGAAGACCTCACTAAGTGGAATGGAAAGTTGCTTACCCTCAAATGCATGCTACTGTGGTAATAAATTTTAATATTCCCAGGCATTTTAGTTTTCCAAATATAAATTTTTAAAATGGTTCTTTTCTGGCCGTTTCTCCCCCTTACCATCATTCTTTAATAAGGTTTTATTATTTTATATATTGATAATCATCTTGAGTTTTTTATCCTTTTTAAAAGGCGGGATAGAAATATTTAAAACTAAAAATAAACGCCAAGTTTTAGACATATCATATAGTGCAACACACCTGTAATACACTGATTAAAGGGGTTTATAGTGTTAAGGAGTGGTGCAGTTTTTCTTTTAGGGAGGAGAGTTCGGGGGCAGACTAGCCAAGCTTAGCAAAATACTCACTCCCCAGTGAAAAAAGAATTCTTGGCTCAGGATTTTTTTGACATGTGATTGTCAATACATTTACAGTGATTTGTGACATATCTGAAGACATGCCTGTTTGTCCAAGGACAGCCTACTATTATTAATAATAATAATAATAGTTACTGTGTTTGGTGTTTTTTTTACTGATTTTACTGCATTTATTGTGCTTTATTATTATTGTGAACTGCTTTGGTATTTCTCTCTGTAAATGAAAAGCAGCAGAGAAATGTTCTAATAAATAAAAGGCAACCGCTCAAAAGAGAGAGAAGCTGTTATTTGCAGAATGCTTTCTGTGGCAGACACAAGAAGTCAAATATGCATTCAACATTAAGTCAAATGTGCTCAGTGAAGCTTCACAGAACCAATCAGCCACACAAATTTCATCAGTGGGGGGGGAAAAGCCCACCAAATGCTACACTGTGCCCGCCACTATAGCGTCAGCAGTTGGCGTGAGTAGCAGGAAAAGGGCTTGGCACCGTCCTTGAAGTTGAAGGCAGGGTCAAAACACTGTTGCCTGAAGGAGGTGTAGCAGCCAGGAGAGTGAGGATTGGGGTGCTGATCAGGTGGGAAAGACCTCTGTGACTGGTCACATGGTCAGAAGAATACCAGGGAGCTCCCACCACCACCATACAAAGGAGACCAAGTATGGGGACATGGGGGGGTGACATTATGCACAGAAGGAGGACCTTTGTTGTTGAATCAACTCCTGCCAGAAATTGGACAGATTTGGTGCATTTTTTGACATCAATTGAGATTTGACTTTCCAGATATTTGTATGCTTTGTCAAACTGACTTTCATTCTTATGTTTTGTGCAAATCCGTTTTCTGTTTTGCTGTTAGCGACTCTGCGTTTCCCTCGAGGACGAAATGTGGGATATGGGCAATAAATCTGACCCTCAAAGCGGAACCTGCCTACACATTTTCACCGCCGCTACCTCATCACAAAACACTTAAAAGGGGTGCCTGGGGTTTCTAGAATGAAGCTGAGATTCCTATAATTCTTTTTAAAACCTCTTGAGAACAGCATAAAGACATTCTTAAGCTATTAGGTAATAAAGTACCTGTCCCAGCACCTTCCACAGAGCTTTCCACGTACACACAGCTGTTCAAGAATCAAACTCTGCAGCTGTGGATCTACAGGGTCCAACCAGAGCTTCACAAGCATTATATTACACTCATTCATGATGTACTGAAACAAGAACACAGTCCCAAAATCTTAGCTACTTATGTCAAGACCAGACCCCTCCTTATTCAAACTTGCCTGATGCAAGCTAAGGAAAAGTAACAGCATATAGTTGGAACCCAAGAGCTTCTTTCTTTCTGTCTTCTGAGAAGCAGACAGTTTCTCACAGCCATAGCAAACTGCATTAGAAATTTTGCTTCAAAATCAGTAAGGTGCGTTGCCATGTGGCACAGACAACTGATGTTCAGAGACAGAAGTCAAAAGTTCTCTAGGCACATGAAACTGATTGCAAAGCTGTTTGGATATGGGCTCATGTGTGTTGCTGGGAAGCACTGACGTTCATGATTAGGGGTAATACAGTGATACCTTCCATTGCACACAGGATCCATTCCAGAGCTCCAGTCGGATCCCAAGGAATTTGCAACCGGAGGTGCCTGTTCTGCGCATGCGCGCTGTGTGGTAGAACGCTTCTGTGCATGTGCGGTGAAACCCGGAAAAATACTTCCAGGTTTCCCGCATTCGCATCCTGAAGGATACGCAACCAGGGGTGTGCGTATCCAGAGGTACCACTGTACTCTCAAATTACTACACTGTTTTTAGAATACAGTACATGCTGATAATGTTAGCACCGTAACTGAGTATTGCAGATAAACAGAGAAAGGGATGCTGGTTTAGAAAAAGCAGGAATTGCCAAGCAGCATAAAATTATTCTTCAATGCAGTCTTCTGGCGTTCAAAACTTAAGGCAGCACCAGGTCTGTGTGTATGAACCAAATGGCCCACACTAATTCAGTCCAAATCTTTTGATGCAACATTCTGAATGTGTGCTACTATATGAAAAGTAAATTTCTAAATTGTTTTCTGTATTTCAAGCAAAGTTATTACCTGCTTAGCATTTGTTACCAAGAGACGTTTTGCAAGGTTCTCTGTCTTAAGATGGGTGGGGTACCCTTTACAGCAGAGGGATGCATTCCCTTCCAGCAACCACATTCTCAAGAGTGGAGGCACTAAGGCAGAACTAGTGGAGAAGTGACTGTAACATTTATCATGGTACAGCAGGCTACTTTCTATACCCACACCTCTATTCCCCATCCAGAAAAGCAAGAGGCATCAATGGTTTGCATTTGCATATAACAATAGTAAAGGTAAAGGTACCCCTGCCCGTACGGGCCAGTCTTGCCAGACTCTAGGGTTGTGCGCCCATCTCACTCTATAGGCCGGGGGCCAGCGCTGTCCGCAGACACTTCCGGGTCACGTGGCCAGGGTGACAAGCTGCATCTGGCGAGCCAGCGCAGCACACGGAACGCCGTTTACCTTCCCGCTAGTAAGCGGTCCCTATTTATCTACTTGCACCCAGGGGTGCTTTCGAACTGCTAGGTTGGCAGGCGCTGGGACCAAGCAACGGGAGCGCACCCCGCCGCGGGGATTCGAACCACCGACCTTTCGATCGGCAAGTCCTAGGCGCTGAGGCTTTAACCCACAGCGCCACCCGCGTCCCTAGCTATACAATATAACAATATAGCTAGGTAAAAACGCTGAAGGAGAGTTTGAAGCAAGGCTGGTGATGGATGTGACCGGGGGAAAGTCCCAAGGACTAGACAGAGGCCTGGAGGTCCACATATGACCCATACACACACACCCCGGCCTGAGGTAGAACTGAAAAAGCATCCAAATGAACCATAGGCTGCCTCATCCACAGTTTAGATGCATTCTGAACAGGAGCACATCCACAACCATCAAGTTTATAAACGTCACTTCTGACTACCTAAACCCAAGTAACAAAGGAAAGTTAGTATTAAGGGTATAAAGCGAGAGGGAACATTGGACTAAGTGAGGGTAGGAGACATACTTTGCTTCTGTAGGAATCCAGGTTTAGATGAATGGGCGGGAAGGAAGAGAGCTTTCAACATAACTTTCCCCTCATATAGCAGGCATTCATAAATTCTCTGGAGGCAGGAGGAGAATTACAAAAACCTGTTCCAGGTCAGTTCATTTGGAAGTTGGGGGGGGGGGGAGTGCTTCCAGACCAGAATCTGCTCAAATATGCCATGCCATTTACAAAAAAAAATATAAAAAAATAGATGAGGGTAATTCTGGTTCATATGGAAGCATCTTAAATACACAAGGTTTGTAGAACTGTATTTGCAGGGATGTGCAACCTACAGCCCTCCAGATGTTTCTGGACTACAACTCCCACCATCCCCGATTACTGGCTATGCTGGCTGGGCTGATGGGAGTTGTAGTACAGAAACATCTGGAGGGGTGCAATTTGTGCACCCCTGGCTTATCCAAACATAAATTCCAGTCTACAGAAAATGTTGGTTACAAATGTAAATAAAGGAGGAAAATCTTGCAGTGACTCAGGCTAAATTTGTGACCTGTCATTCAGTTATTAAATTTCAAGGAAAACCTGTTAGTGATAAAACAGGAAGTTAGGATTGTGATCCAATTTCAAAACCGTTGCTTCCTTGGGACCTTAGATTTTATGCCCAGCAATACATTACCACTGAGGACCAGTAGCCATTCTTGATTACTCTCTCCATTCAGAACTTTTTGTTAGCACTGCTACATGCCACAAGGCAGCTAACCATGTCTGAGAATAAATCAAGTTTCCCCGAGAATAAATTGGGTTCAGAGGCTCCGCTGCCAATCTGCTTTCTAAAGGTCTATCGATCTGCAGGGAGACATGTTTTTCAAAAGAGGAACTTCCACAGGTATAGAAAATTAAAAGTGATAAATTCATGTGATCACTCAAAAGCCTTCAGCTGTTTTACCAAATCAGTGTGGCCAAGAAAAAGGCATCTCAACTACCAATATATAAAATTTTAAAAGCCCAACTTTTCAGCCACAACAGAAAATAACAGAGGATAAAATGAGAACTATAAATGACACACACAATCTGATATAAAGCAGCCATTTATCTGCAACTTCAGGTTTTAACTTCCGCTGTGCAATGCCTGTTTCTGGCGGGAAAAGATGCTCTGTATCTTTTGCCAGTGACATCTTGATGGACTGAAGCCTGCACATTAAAATAAATGATTCTATGTGCTGTAATGCTGCCCTAACAAGAATGCCTGCTGATGCTTCATCCCCACAAAAACTTCTCGGTTATTAGTCATGATCAAGAATATCAGCAACTTTGCTTGTAGCTTGGTGGGTTAACAAAGCAGAACTCCAACCACCGAGGAATGAACTGTTTCAACAAGTGACCACATGAAGCCACAAGCAAATGCCACTCATACCACAATGTGAAACCACAGCCAAGACCCCTCCTTATAAGGAGGAAGTGGGGGACCCAGGCTGGAAGGCTAAGGGAGCAGTTTAGTCCACACAGTAGCTAACAAGACTCTTCTCATTTTTTGCTGTGATGGAGAGAGCAGATCTTTCACTTAAAAAGTATACTTTTGCAGTTTTAGCCCCAAGGGTAACAGAGCATTCATCCTAGGGGGACACACATATGCAAGGATTTCTTTTAAGGCTCCAAGATCAACCTGGAAAATAATTAAATATTAAAACAGTCCACAGATGTTATCCAATTTCACCTACCATTGCTTCCAGGTATAAAAATAATCCATATTCTGTTTGAACTTCCACAGTCAGGCACATTATGTCAATTATTGATGCAGCAAAGAGGTGAGCTGATAAGGAGCGACGTTTGGAAGACTATCACTTAGACGAGGTAGGTTTTTAAACTAGTGGATTAGGTTTAAGCCATCACTGAAAACTAGGATTCCACTGGACTCATGATACCGGTTCAATAAGCTTACGTATTATTGATATCATAATTTATGCTCCTCCAAGGAACTTAAGGCAACGTATTCATTTCTCTCCACCCACCTACCAATCTCTTTACTATAACCATTTGAAGTAGGTTAAGCGGAGAGTTCGTGACTAGCCCAAGGTCTCCCAGTAAGTTTCATGGCTGAAAAGGAAACTGAAGCTAGGCTCCCTGATGCAAACCCAACATTTGAACCGCTGTGCCATTTAGTTTAGTGGTTTTCACTCTGTGTTCTGGATAACTCTAAGGCTTCATACTGTCTTATTAGGATTTTCTCAGGTGGAAAATCAGCAATGGTAGACAGGATTCCCTGAAAAGCAGCTTGTGTATCACTGCTGATCTCTCTACAACATGTAGCTGTAGGAGAATATGAGGTGTGTTCTGGATCACATTCATGCACAATGATGGCAAAACCCCATTGGAACAGAAAGCAAGCCTAGATAATGGCCCAGAATCCCCTACAAAAGCAAACAAATTGATCTGAAGGATTCCCCTAGTACAGTGGTTTTCAACCAGTGTGCCATGGCATCCTGGGATGCCTTGAATGATGACCAGGGGTGCCACGGGCAACACTGGCCTCTGTCCCTTCCCTCCCTCCTCCGTTGCCCTCTCACATCTCTGTCTTCCGAAGGTTTGCACAGCTGTTTGTTGCAGCAGCCCTGGCTATAAGCTCCCCAGGCAAATGCTGGCTCTGGGGCTGGTTGCCAGGAGTAAGCGGCCTCGGAGAAAGCAAGCAAGCGGGCGAGGGAGGGAGCCAGTCCGCTTGCCCTTGCTGTTGAGAATAGACAGACAAGTCCCAAGCCCCTGTGGGGCAGGGTGAGGAGGCACCTCTCCTTGGGGCATGGTGGGGGTTTAGCTCAGAGACCAGGGGCAGGAGCAGCAGCTGTCCAGAGGACTCCCAATGAGAGGGGAGAGGAGAGGAGGCTGAGTGAACACTCCACAAGGAAGGGTGTTCAAAAAAGGGTGAGAAACTGCCAGCTCTGCAGACAAGGGGTGACATAATTGGGCTTCTGAGCCCTACAGGGGTGCCACAGAAAGAATGTAGTTGGTCAAGGGAGCCGTGGATTCAAAAAGGTTGAAAACCTCTGCCCTAGTATCAAAAAAACACTGTCCTAGCAACAAAAATGAAAGTGTCTGAAGGTGTACAATTAAAAGCATGCAATAGCTAATTATGTGACCAAGCAGCAAGGTTAGAATATAGGTGTGTCATCTTTCCTGCCACAAAACCCCAGGTATGTACACAACACTACCTTGGCAAGCCACATGAAAGCTTTCGTGGTGGAGGCCAATCTGGATGGCTTTGGAGTCAGCCAGAAGACAACGATTATCTTGATTGGACCATTGCATAAACTTACCCACCCACCTGCAAGTGGGTGCCCTGTTGCAGCATCAACCCAAAGCGTTTAATTTTTGAACTTCCTTTTCTTCACAGATCCTGTCTTGGCGTAGGAGGCTGGGTTGTTTGTGGCCAGAGGGTGGGGGGCTTGAAGCCAAAGTTCTATGATGCTTTCTTTAGGCAAGCCACTGTTCTTTTGTCTCACACACACCCCCACCTGAAAGATTATCCTGGCCTACCTCTCAGGGTGGGACGTGGGTGGCGCTGTGGGTAAAACCTCAGCGCCTAGGACTTGCTGATCATATGGTCGGCGGTTCGAATCCCCGCGACGGGGTGCGCTCCCGTCGTTCGGTCCCAGCGCCTGCCAACCTAGCAGTTCGAAAGCACCCCTGGGTGCAAGTAGATAAATAGGGACCGCTTACCAGCGGGAAGGTAAACGGCGTTCTGTGTGCTGCGCTGGCTCGCCAGATGCAGCTTGTCACACTGGCCACGTGACCCGGAAGTGTCTGCGGACAGCGCTGGCCCCCGGCCTCTTGAGTGAGATGAGTGCACAACCCTAGAGTCTGGCAAGACTGGCCCATAAGGGCAGGGGTACCATTACCTTTACCTTACCTCTCAGGGTTAGAATGAGATAATAAAGTGAAGCACTATGAAATGCAATATTAAATGCTTAGTATTATTACTAGTACAGATCCATGGACCTATGAGCCTTGTTTTCTCCCTGCTCCTGGGCTTGTCAGGAAAATCCCAGGCACACAGAAGCCTGTGCTTCTTCAAATTTTATGTTGACAACAAGGAATCTGAAATATTTGTTCAGCCAAGCGCAAGCGTGGTGCCAAGCAATCTGAAACTCACTTCCTCAAATAAGAAGAATTCAGGTCATTTTCTCCATACCCCACTCTAATCCAGTTGTCTTTCAGCCTTGGATGAGGTCCTGATAATGCAAACTTTCAAAGGTGGGTCTCTATTTCTACACAGCCAGGATTAAAGGAGAATATTGCAGCACTTGGAAGTCTGCATTGGGAGAGAGAGAACAGTGGTGCTATCCACAGGGTATTTCACCCCGCTGGGACTACAAGATACGGTAGCACTAAAAAAAAAATCGTGTTCTCATAGCTATTTATACAGTACTGTCTGAATACATTACCACTAAATATGTTAAAAGCAGCTGAAGGGAACAGCTTTACATGCAATGCAGAATCATCTTTCTGATCTCACAAGACACCCTCCCTTCCCCAAAATGCAGGAAGCAGTGAAGAGGTGGACTGCTGCAGCGTCTGAGGGCTAGTGTCTGATGTTGGGCCGGTATGGTCTTGAGGTGGCCAGCATTTCATGGCCATTGCAAGACCAAATGAGAATGCCTGTTACCAGCCTTGTGAGACTGGGACTTAGGAGATGCTATAAAAGGCCTTGTCCCACACCATGCAGCCTCTGTTTGGAGGCTGGGTAGGAACACTTCAATGCTGTCCAAGCTGCCTGTGAATGGGCATGCTTTTCACCTTCCCTGGGTGAAAATCATGTTATGTATGATGTAGTTCATACTTCTTCAGATTCAAAGGACCAGTGTGACAGCTGGCACGTGGGACAAAAAAAAAGGGCCCAGAAATCCCTGCCTTTTAAAATAAAGAACGTAAGAGCTCCTCCAGGGAGGGAGAGGTGTCTGTACTTGGCGAATGGGCAAAGCAACATAGCAGAGCTGGTCCGTTGATCTGTGCAACTGGTGGACGGTACCTGCTTGCAGCTTAACTCCACTCTCTGCACTCCTGCATGAGAACTTTACTGGCTTTTAAAGTCTCAAGCACCCAAGCAGCATATAAGCGATGAGACAGCCAGGCCAGTTGAATATGTGCAGAGTATGAGTTCCCCAGCCCCTTCCTCTCCCCTAACTTCTACAAATATTCACAGCTGAACTGTTATATATTTAGTAATGATTGACAGGACTGAAGCTGCCTGGTACAGAGTCAGGCAACTGGTCTATCCAGTTTAGTACTGTCTACACTGTGTGGCAGTGGCTCTCCAAGGTTTCATACGAGGGACTTTCTCATCCCTACTTGAAGCCGCTGGAGATTGAATGCAAGGCAGATGCTCTGCCACTGAACCATGGCCCTTTAAATCCATTATCAATCTCTTCATTTTCACCACAAAGCAGTCAGTTACACCAGCGGGACAGAAACCCACAAACGTGGCAACCGCAAAGCATTTTTAGTCAATGATGAATTTAGTAGCAATATGGATAAATCCTTCTGGTTTTTTTTAAAGAAATTATATTTTAGCTTAGGACTTGTTTCCTAGTTCTCTTTGTAACTGCTGAAGACCAGTAAGAGCACATCCTCTTAACACCTCCTAAGAACCAAGATCAACAGCATGAAAGCTTGGCAGCCTGTCCAAATTCATAGGGAAACTCCCTTCAGATGCAGATTTGTTTGCTACAGCCCTTGCTCGGCTGGTTTTTGAAAACGAAATGCTAGGACCTCTCGGGTTGGGTGTTGAGGTTAGGATATGGTATAATAAAGCTTACTTGTTTCACTCTAATGATGCACTGTTATCTATTCTGAGAATCCAAGACAAGGAATTATAAACCCCCTTATTTTGTTCTGTTGTCTTTGACTATTAACGGATTCAGTCAGGCACAAGCATAGCAGAAATGCCTCTGGCCAATTAGGAACTCCTGACTTAGTTTTTAGTATGCAAACATATTCATTATCACAATTATGCAGAAGGGAACACAGTCTACAATTCCAAACAACCACACAATTACCCCAGTGACTCTGAAAGCCTGAGAAATGGAAGAAGCAAAAAACTAGAGATATACCCTATGTTAACAAGGGTGCGAATTCAGGACAGAAATCCCAAAGTATGTCTGGTATCTCTGATTGTGCAAACAAGCTCCAGGGCCCAAAACAAAACATTTGGAGAACTCATGTTCCATGATTCATGCCCTTTTTCCAGGATACTCCATTCTAGGCCCCACCTTTCCTCCCCACACCACCCCAATTTTATGTTTTTTCTCCAAGTCAGCCCCAACATTTTTTGTATTTCTGCAAACCTTGGGGCTCCCCCAAAATTTCCTGAGTCCTTCCTCGAGTGCATGGATGGCCTCACAATGATCCATACACTCTGAGAACCAAGTTCACTTGGAGTATATGAGATTTCCATTAATAGGTATATCAGGTCTTTGGTATAACTCATATTAGTATGAATCAGCACTTTACTAATTTTGTCTGAATCGACTTCTGGGAAGTTGGCATTGTTAAAAAACACTAAAGATGTTTATACACAGGACAGGTTTTCCACTCAGATGAATCATCTGCAGCTCAACCCTAAGGCACGAGAACTTTCAATAAAGCTGCAGTGTTCATTTCAGGTAGAGAAATCACATGGCAGATTCTTTGTGTAGTAAAATCTTGAGTAAGAATAAATGTGTCTTGTAGTCAAGGCTTTCCAGTCATTGCTCTGAAGTTGCACCTAACAGGACAGGTGCAGCTTGGACTCTCCCCAAGCGCTGCTCCTATCTGCAGTAACATGAGCTGTTTGCAAAGGCAAAAGGAAAGTCTATTCTCTCATTAGGATAATAAAGAACAGAATGCACCAATTTCACTCTGCAGTGACTTATTTCCAAGTACCCTGAAACCAAATCATAATGCTTTTGTACGTACACACTATTTCAAAGCAAAAACCAAGCACTCTCTCAAATTATTGAAAGGGGCTAAAAAATCAAATGATGGGAGTGAAAATAAATATTGGGAGTGAAATATTGCATTCACTGTATTAGCGCGGGAAGCAAAATGGAGCTACCAAAACTGCACCATCAACTTCCATGATACAGAAATTTTACAGACACAGTAAGAAACTGAAGGCCCTTAAAGTGTTCTCCACTTGCTGAACTGCAAAAGGCAGCTGCTCTCTGCTTTAGCTAAAATGTTCTGATAGTACAGCAGAGTAACAGCAGCCCTTCATTGAGGGAAGGGATTCATCTTGTCAGAGACATGCAGAAGCATCAAATAGGAATACTTTACACCTGATAAATACCACTACAGGCAATTTCAAGTTACTTCTAACATTTGACATTTTATTATGCTTTTATATTCTGCTGGAAGCCACCCAGATTGGCTGCGGAAACCCAGCCAGATGGGCGGGGTATAAAAAATAAAATAAAATAATTATTACTACTACCGCTAAACTTTCTGGTACCTACTCAGGAGGGAGAAGTATGTTCTGATCTGGCAGAAATGAAGGCATGAGAATTTAAATATAGACGGTATAACAGGAAATAAAATAAAACAGCATGCAATTCATCTATAGACTGCTCAAGCATAAACGACATTAAGTTAAAAGCCTCCAAAGCACAGCAGGCATATCCTTCAAATACTGTTGAAACAATAAACTGTTTCACTTCTCTGCAGATGCTAATCTGTTTGTAGAACATTCCCTTTTAATTCTTTAAAACCAATACAGATAAGAGAAAATGATGTTTAGAAAGTGTTTAGTATAAATAATGTTTGGAGTTTATTTTTGTTCTTAAAAGCAATCATTTGCCGCCGCCACCACATTTTTCTATGAAATCCATTGCGGGCTCATTTTACCCAGAATTCAATGCACAACCGAAGTGACATTTTACCAACGATCTTCAATAAAGTTTGACCAAAGGTACACAAGCTACACTGCTAAATTAAGGTACATGCAAGAGCTTTCATAGCTACTAAACTGTAAGTTTCCCACCTTTGCCCACCTACCCACAAAATGCAAATGGAGCAATATATTCTTTCTGAACCAACCAAGGGGCCTTCGTAGATGAGAAGTGGCATTGAAATAAACTAACAACAACATCTCTTGCTACAAAGATCTTACCTGTTGCTTCAATGTATTCAATGCATCTCTCAATAAAAATGGGAATGGGCTTCTCTGGTGTCACTACAGTGGACAAAGGCACCCCGAAATAGTTGCTCTCCCATGTAGCCTTTGTGATAGATGGCCGAGGCTTAGGCTTTGGTTTCTGCGGAGAAGAATTTACCAGAGTTAATATTGTTGGAAACATAAATCATTATAAATAATGAAGCAATTGGTTTAATGAGGCTTTACCTAAGTAGCCAAAAGGTCAATAATGTAAGAAACTGGGGCGATAAAAGACACAATTTAACATGTTAGTCAAAAACAAGCTGTACTTCTGATTATACATATGCGCTCAATTTGCTATAAAGCTATGGTTGCTATTGCTACGTAAGTAGAATGTGAGTTCATACAACTATATATAATGCTTTAAAAATAAAAAGGAAACATTTAAAAATAAAGCTTAGAAGGAAACATTTTTAAACTACTTGGAATGATACCACCTGCCACAGCAAATGCTACACAGTAATAAAAATAATTTGAACACCAGATACCTTTTACACCTGACTGGCAGGGAGTGAAATCGCAGCAAATACAAAATCCAACAAGGAAACTTTCTGCACCTCCTCTTCCAAAATGCTATGGTGCAAGCTACATTTTGTTCACTTACAAAAAAATGCTGTGAAGCCAACAGGTATTTTCTTCCCACAGTGGATCAAGAACAGCAAACAAATAAGGATTGTTTCCGTCTAAACCAGTCTTATTCTCAAGCAACAATGTGCCAAGAACAGCTAAGAGCAACAGGCAAGGAAGGCACAAAGCCTCAGGTCAAGTGACAGTGATTCACAAACTCTATCCGGGTGAGGCTTTGAGTAAAAGTGTGTGATGGCGGGCGGGGGGGGGGGGAGTGTGGCTCCATGGAAGTTTACTTGGAGTACCAAGGAAAAGCTTCTACTTCAAAAGCAGGAAAAACAAGCCACAAGCAGCAAACAGAAAAACAGAATGGCCTGCTTAGGGAGAGATGGAAGGGCAAATGTATCTTCTCAATATATGGATGGACTTCCCCTAGGGAAGGAGTAGCCAGCGTTGCGCCTTCTAGACTCTCATCAGGTCCAGCTAGCATGGCCAATGATCAGGAACGATGGGAGTTGTAATCCAGCAACATTTAATTGGCTGTTCCCTGCTAGCTAGAACCTCTGGCACTAGAACAAGAGCCATCCCGCTGGTCTATGGTCCATTCCAGGCTGCAAAATTATTTTGTTTCATTTTTCATGAGACTATTTATCCACCCTCCATCAAATTCATTTTATCAAATAAAATTCAATTAGCAGCAGAAAGACAAATGTTACTTCAAAAACTATAGCAGTCAAAGTATTTAATTTTTAGATACTAGTACTGTAGGGCTTGCAAAAGTGTTAAATGTCAGAATAATAATAATAATTTATTTACACCCCGCCCATCTGGCTGGGTTTCCCCAGCCACTCTGGGCGGTTTCCAACAAAACACTAAAATACAATAACCTATTAAACATTAAAAGCTTCCCTAAACAGGGCTGCCTTCAGAACGTTTTAGAATCCTTGGTTAGTGGAGTACCTGAATTTCTCCCCACCACAGTTTGCTCTTACACTCTCACTTGTGCAGTCCCATTCTACCAAAAGTCTGGAAAAAGTCATAATTCCATTAAGGTATTAGATGTGGGTGGGAGGCAAGTTTCCCTATATTTTCAATTCCCATTTTTCTGCATTACACTTAAGGTACATGGTACCGAAGGTCTCAGCTGGATTCCTCATTTGTTTTCCTAGGTGGATTTCCATGGCTAATTTTCCTTTAAGACCTGTGCTCCAGAAACTGAAGGGGTTCTCTTTTCCTGTAGCTATGACCTATGGTGACACAACAGATATTACTATTACACCACTCTGCAGCAGAGATGGAAAGTAGGAAAGCAGAGTCATTCTACTGGATTTGCTAGATCAGCAGCTTTTGGCTCTTTCTGTGAACCGCGCCCCACTCAGCCAAGATGCCTTGCCAGCTGCAAAGCATCCCTGAATGGCAAGGAGTGTTAAGTGAGATGTGCCGTACACTTTAGTGTGTATGTGTGTGTTTTGAATTACGCGCCTCTGTGCCGGCACAGGGTGTGGGAAGTTCCCAAAGCTGTTTCCTTTCCAATTTTTAATTTGAAATTGCTTTCTCTCCCCCCCCCCTTGTCCCACCCAATCCATTTTCCTTTTATGTATTGTCTTTTTATCATAAGCCTGAAGACAGGGTGATTTGCTTTCAGCAAAAAAGGCAAGGTTGAAATACTTCTGATTTAAAAAATCACTTTTTTGTGCTGTTTCGCTATTGCAGGTAGACATAAGAGCAAGCAGATTCACACATGACTTGGGAGATTGCATGCAGGAGAGTTACTTATCGTATTTTTCTGTGTATAAGACTAGGGTTTTTTTAACCAAAAAATTAGGTTTAAAATTGGGGCTCCTCTTATACATGGGTAGTGCTGAGGGGTGTTTTCTAAATTTGGAGTCCCCAAAATATGGGGCGTCTTATACATGGGGGTGTCTTATACACAGAAAAATACGTTATTTCAATTATCTGTCACTTTTTACAATAAAAAAATTCAAAGTGACACGACAATAAAATTACAATGCATAAAAACAATTAAAAAGAAAAGCTTGGAAGCCGTGACAACACAATAAACAGAAACTGATCATCAAAAAACCAGGTCCCACCCACACTAAAAGATGTGCCCCACCATAGGAGGCAACATTAAGAAAGGAACAAAAAAATCTAACAATGGACAAAGAGGGCACCAGGCACAGTGGCAGAGCTTCATGCTCCGGCACAGGGGGGGGGGGCGGAGCTGGCGCGCATCCTGGGGGCACGCAGAGGCATGGTGCGCTGCCTACAGGGGCGTAGCGCCCAGCATGAGGGGGCACGCCGCCTGCAGGGGGGCAGCAGTGATGGCACCCTGCCGGGGGCGGTGGGCTCCCTGAGCACTCCTCTTCCTCCGCCAGTGACCAGGCACATCATCTTAAGAAAAGCATTTTATAGATTGGGGGAGGCACACCATCACAAAGGCCTGTCCTTTTTGGCCATCCTCCACTCCTCCTTTGGGTGGGGAACACAAGAGAAGGGCCTCTCATGAAGACTGCAGAGTCCCGGTTGGTTCATATGGGGAGAGGCAGTCCATGAGCTATTGTAGTCCCGAGCTGTACCGGGCTTTAAAGATCAGAACCAGCACTTTGAACTGAGCCCAAAATCTAATTCGTAGTCAACACAGTTGGGTTAAACTCCCCATGCTGAAGCCTCAATCCAAATCCCCCACATCTGGTAAAGGAAAAAACATACAACAATGTTGGTTGATCCTGCTATGGCTGCCATGTTAGTTTGGTCGTCAGTATTTACATTAAAAAAAACAAAAAACTAAAAGGAGGAGTTAGCAGTCAGACTACTCCCTCGTGAATTAGCTCTGGAATGTGCCTAATTATGCTATTGCTATTTGGGGTTCTGGGACATCACATGAAAGCCATGCAATGTCATTTGCGTAGCCCTGATATCAATATTTTAAAATATATTGCATTATCTATCAATGTCAGGTTATCAGATAATGTTTTTTAAAAAGAGGTTTTTTTAAAAAATCACTTTATCTTAAAAATAGTTGTTCATAATATTCTCTCCAGATGAGGAAGTTGGCAGGAAACCTGGGGAAGATGGACGCGCTGCACTAATTGAAAAGTCACAATATGTAGTGTATGACTCAACTGCAAGGAGGTTTCCAGCTTGATAAAAAGGGCTATACAAGGGCAGGTGTTCTATTATTTTGAGCTCAAGAGAGGAGATTAACTCACTCCTAGCCAACAGCTTCCCTTGAAGACATCTGTTGAACCATGTGGCCCCAGGAAACTTCCCACCCACCCAACTCCCCTCCTCCATTGTCTATACCCCATTCCTAGCTAAAAAATGATCACTTCCTGTTTAGTCTGTTTCCATATAACTTCCTCCCTCCAGAGTTCTGGTGACAGAAGGATACGTAGAACAATACAACAACAGGGGGAGGGGTGGCAATTTATTTTCAGACACCAATGACAGAAAAGAGCTTTTCTGCCAAAGACATTAGAGAGCATATTAAGAAAATAAACCAGGTAACTGAAACTTAACAGTGAGAGCCTATGCCCTATCCTTTCTTAATGGATACACCATTCATCACCATTCATGCTGGACAGATCACCAATTACCGTATTTTTCGCCCTATAGGACGCACCTTTTCCCCTCCAAAAATGAAGGGGAAATGTGTGTGTGTCCTATGGGGCGAATGAAGGCTTTCGCTGAAACCGGGAGAGCGAGAGGGGTCGGTGTGCACCGACCCCTCTCACTCTCCAGGCTTCAGGAAGCTATCCGCAAGCCTTGGGAGCCCGGCGGGACTTCCCGCCGGGCTCCCAAGGCTTGCGGACAGCAGCCTGTTCTGGGGGCTGGGGTCAGGGGAAGCTCGGGTTTCCCCCGCCCCAGCCTGGGGGGGAAATAAATTTTTTTTCTTTATTCCCCCCCCCCAAAAAAAAAAAACTGGGTGCGCCATATGGGCCGGTGCACACTATAGGGCGAAAAATATGGTAATATGCTCCATGATGGCTATCAAGATTATACCTCAACACAGGCTTCAAGGAAGGAAACCATGGCACAAAATGAACACTCAACCCTTCAAGATTAAGCGGGATTGCTTCCAAATGACTCTTAAGAACCATCTGCTTTCTGAGTTCCCTGATACCACTGAGGAACACTGGTCCAAGCTAAAAACATCCATTATTGCAGCCTGTGAACAAACCATTGGATACCAAACCAAGAAACACCAGGACTGGTTTTATGAGAATGATAGTGAGATTGAACACATTATTGACAAGAAAAGGAAGGCCTTTCAGATCTGGCAAAGATATAGAAACTGCGCCACTAAGAAAGAAACCTATGCCAATGCTAAGGCTGAGGGTCAAAGAAGAACCAGAGAACTAAAGAACGCCTGGTAGATTAAAAAAAAGCTCAAGAGATCCAGCACTTAGCAGACACTCATGATGCAAAGGGTTTCTTTAAAGCCACAATAAATGGGCCAACTAAAGGTAAAGGTACCCCTGCCCGTACGGGCCAGTCTTGACAGACTCTAGGGTTGTGCGCCCATCTCACTTAAGAGGCCGGGGGCCAGCGCTGTCCGGAGACACTTCCAGGTCACGTGGCCAGCGTGACAAAGCTGCATCTGGCAAGGCAGCGCAGCACACAGAAACGCCGTTTACCTTCCCGCCAGTAAGCGGTCCCTATTTATCTACTTAGGGACGCGGGTGGCGCTGTGGGTAAAAGCCTCAGTGCCTAGGGCTTGCCGATCGAAAGGTCGGCGGTTCGAATCCCCGTGGCGGGGTGCGCTCCCGTTGCTCGGTCCCAGCGCCTGCCAACCTAGCAGTTCGAAAGCACCCCCAGGTGCAAGCAGATAAATAGGGACCGCTTACTGGCGGGAAGGTAAACGGCGTTTCCGTGTGCTGCGCTGGCTCGCCAGATGCAGCTTGTCACGCTGGCCACGTGACCCGGAAGTGTCTCCAGACAGCGCTGGCCCCCGGCCTCTTGAGTGAGATGGGCGCACAACCCCAGAGTCTGTCAAGACTGGCCCGTACGGGCAGGGGTACCTTTACCTTTATTTATCTACTTGCACCCGGGGGTGCTTTCGAACTGCTAGGTTGGCAGGCGCTGGGACCGAGCAATGGGAGCACACCCCGCCGCGGGGATTTGAACCGCCGACCTTTCGATTGGCAAGCCCTAGGCGCTGAGGCTTTTACCCACAGCGCCACCCGCGTCCCAATGGGCCAACTAGCTATCCCAAAAAACTGGCGTACTTTCACACTCGCAAGACTGAACGTTTTGTCATCTGCTGTACTTTAGGGCTGATTCCAAAAAATGAGAAACGCCTATGCCCTTGTGGAGACAGCAGCATCGAAAGAGTGGCACATGTCCTCCAACGAGATCATCACCCCACTCGTACTGACCATCCCAGGGCGCACAACCACTGTCACAGTGTCTTTTCTCCTGGCAGACCAAACACAGCAGATAACAGCCAAGGTTGCTAGGTTCTTAGCAGGGGCAATCAGAATAAGGGCCACTATCTGACTGTTGATTCAGGACCCTAAACTGTGCTTTTATACTAAATTTCCTTCAGCTTCTCCATTATATGACAGCAACAATCACAGATAACAATGGCTCTCAAAGCGAACCATTCACAATGGGATCAGGTGTTAAACAGGGTTGTGTTTTCACCCCAACTCTATTATTTTCATTGTCATGATCCTACACTTTGTCGAAGGGAAACTCCCCACCGGGGTAGAAATCATATACCACTGGGGAAATCATATACCATACTCTCCACCGGGGTAGAAATCATATATTGGACAGATGGAAAGCTCTTTGAGTAGGCTGAAAGTAAAGAGTGTTACCATAACTTACGTTATAGAGCTACAATAAGCTGATGACAACGTAGTGTGTGCACACTCAGAGGATGACCTCCAAGCCATCCTAAATATCTTTGCAGAACCCTACAGATAGCTTGGTCTATCACTCAACATCCAAAAAAACCAAAGTGCTGCACCAACAAGAACTAAACAACCACTCAGCAGTGCCACAAGTGTCAATCACTTCTCCTCCCTGGGCTCCTCCAAAAGGGCTGGCATTGATGCCAAAATCCAGTATCGCCTGAGCTTGGTGAGTGCAGCTTTCTCCAGATTGAAAAGCAGAAGATTGGGACATTCACAGGGAAACCAAAATGCTTGTTTAAAAAGCTATTGTGCTATCAACCGTACTGTATGCTTGTGAAATATGGACCACTTATAAATGCCATCTGCAACTCCTTGAAAGATTTCATCAACGATGTCTCAAAAAAAAATTTACATATCACTTGGGAAGACAGGAGAACTAATGTCAGTGTACTGGAAGAAGCAAAGACCACCAGTGTCGAAGCAGTGATTCTTCAACATCAATTTCGTTGGACTGGTCATGTTGTTTGGATGTATGATTATCGTCTTCCAAAAGAACTACAGTGGTACCTCAGGTTACATACGCTTCAGGTTACGTACGCTTCAGGTTACAGACTTCGCTAACCCAGAAATAGTACCTCGGGTTAAGAACTTTGCTTCAGGATGAGAACAGAAATCGTGCTCCGGTGGTGCAGCAGCAGCAGGAGGCCCCATTAGCTAAAGTGGTGCTTCAGGTTAAGAACAGTTTCAGGTTAAGAACAGACCTCTGGAACGAATTAAGTATTTAACCCGAGGTACCACTGTACTCTATTCCGAACTTAAAAATGGAAAGCGTAATGCTGGTGGTCAACAAAAGATGTTTAAAGACTCACTCAAGGCAAATCTTTTAAAAATGTGGTATAAACACTGACAATTAGGAAACACTGGCCAGCGATCTCCAGTTGTTCTCCAATTGGAGAACAGCCTTTACCAGAGGTGTCGCAATACTTGAACTCAGGACGAAAGGGAGTTACATGCTAAGAGGAAGGCACGTTTGGCAAACCCTCACCACAATCAACTTCCACCTGCAAACCTATGTCCCCACTGTGGAAAGATGTGTGAATCTAGAATTGGCCTCCACAGTCACTTACAGACTCACTATTAAGACTGTGTTCATGGAAGACAATCCTGCTCGGTTACAAATGATTGGAAGAAGATCAGCTATTAAATCTGTCATTTAATATAAACTGCCTTTTATCTCTTTTTGCATTGGGTGAGAAATAAATGAGTAGCACCTCAAACATTAGGGAATATTTACTAATATTTTTGACTTCACAGGATAAGCCACACATTTAAGTACCTAAAAACGTAAGAGCAGCCGTGCTGGATCCGACCACAGACATCGACTCTGATTTCATGTCAAGCATCTTCACAAATGGATATAAAGTACAAAGTATGTGATGCATGAATTTATAAGGCCCCAAGATTGGGATATTTATAAATCATACATGCTAGAGTAAAATAACAGTTGAAACACTAAGATCCATACAAACATCAGCCAAAAATGGCAATACAGCAGAAGGGAGTTGTTATTTAGTCTAAATACAGTGGTGCCTCGCAAGACGAAATTAATCCGTTCCGCGAGTCTCTTCGTCTTGCGGTTTTTTCGTCTTGCAAAGCACGGCTATTAGCGGCTTAGCGGCTATTAACGGCTTAGCGGCTTTAAGAAAAAGGAAACAAACTCGCAAGAACTCGCAAGACGTTTCGTCTTGCGAAGCAAGCCCATAGGGAAATTCGTCTTGCAGAACGACTCAAAAAATGGAAAACCCTTTCGTCTAGCAAGTTTTTCGTCTTGCGAGGCACCACTGTAAAGGTCAGAACCCTCTTCAAGGGTAGCCTACAAACAGCACATTACAATAGTCCAATCTGGAGGTTACCAGGGCATGGATCACTGTTGCAAACTTCTCTTTGTCCAGGAAATGCTGTAGCTTGAAATAGGCACTCCCTAGCAATGGGGGATCAAGGTGCACCTCCAAGCTATGTACCTGCTCTTTCCAGGGGAGTGCAACCCAGTCCAGGACAGGTGGTATTCCTGCTTCCTGGTCTCAGGAACTTTGAAGACACAGCACCTCCATCCTGTTTGGATCCAGTTTCAATTTGTTGGCCCACCTCCAGTTTGCCACACACTTTTTTGCTCATTCTTTCATGCTGGACATATAAAAAACTTTGTTGAGCAGAAGTTAAGTCCCCCATGGCAGATTATGTATCAAGATTAAACGAACTCAGCACATGCTCTTTAGGAAGCTGCCCACATTAATGCAAAGATGTACTGCCTAAAGCTACAGAAGTTCCCCCACCAACGCAAACAAATCCAGCAGGCAATGCAAACAGGACTATATATTTGATCATGGCCTGAAGAAACAACAAAAGGAAGAAACAGCAAAAGGAAACATACCTTTTAAAAGCACCGATGATTTGCAATCAACACCTCAGCAGAAGAAAAGAAAAAAGATCTAGCGCTGAGATGAGATAGGAGAGTATAATTGTGATGAATCAAATCAGTGAAAAGCTTTCACACTGTACATCATTTTAATGATGTACAGCACAGCAGGAGGAAAGCCTAATACAAATCTCAAAGCTATGAATTCCCCCCTGCTTCTTAAAGTAGTAAATGGGATGCAATATTAAGTGACAAAAGCATGGGGGTTCAATCAACTGGCAAAATTTCTCTCTGTTCGCCAACAGAAGCATTAGTAGAAAAGTGATGGAATACCTAGCGCTCTGCAGCTTTTACTTCAAGGCTGACTATAAAGTGAAACGGGCTTGGGATTCCAGCCTCATTTCCCTGGCCAAGCTGCCCAAGGGAGCAAGACACAGCTATCTAACTTGGAATGAAAACCTAGACCAAATCACAGAACTAGTGTAAGGGCTCAATGTAGCTATGACCTTTTCTAGCCACACACTTGACCAAAACGGAGGCATGGGCAAAAATGGCATGCAGCCACCAGAATATATGCCAAGCTCCCCCGGCTCCTGGACATTTAAGACCTGCCCACAGCTTTCTGCTTTGAGGCCCAAGCCAAACAGGTCAAAATGTTAATAAAAATGCACACTACATCACAATAAAGGAAGGGCTGAAAGCTCAGTGGCAGAGCACATGCCTGGCAGAGAAAGTGTCCCACATTCAATCCCCAGCAAATTCAGGAAGGCAGGTAACATCTTTGCTCCCCCAGCAGCTCTTCCATCAGCCCCCAGGGCTGTGAAAGACAGCAGCAGCAGCAGCATCCACCCAGCAAGGAAGTCCTGGCCTGTGTGGGAGTAACATGTAGCATCTTCAACAGTCAGTTCCAAGCCAGGAGACTCAGTTGCAAAATGCAATTTGTTTGAACATCAGAGAAGGGGGGTTACATACATACACCTTTGCCCTGCTGCAGTGACTACTGTGTCAATATCTATTTTATTGCATTTCAAATATCTAGTAAGCCGCCTCAAGAGTTTCAGTTAGTAGGGAGGGCAGCCAGAAGGATCAGAAAGGAGACCCTGGACAATATAGCAGTGAACTGTAATGGAGAGGCAGAGATCTAAATAGAGACTATAAGTTGTGCTTCTGCCTGTATTTATTTTTTATTCAGATTTGTCATGGCCAATGGCTAGCACAATAAAGTTATTTTGATTGTATTGGCATAAATAAATGGGACAGGCAGCAGGTGATGGGAAAGACCCCTCCTTGAGAACCCTGGAGAAGTGCTGCCAGTCAAGAGTAGACAACACTGAGCCTAGATCAGGAATAGCTAATCTGCGCCCCCCCCCCATATAATGTTGTTGACTACAGATCCCATGCTGACTGGGGCTGCTGGGAGGTGGAATTCACTAGCATTTGGAGGGCCTCAGGTTAGTCACCCCTGGCCTACACAGACCAAGAGTTTGACCTTGTATGAGGCAACTTCCTAAACTCTCATAATCACAACCAGGGACCTAACAAATGCTTCAGTCATCAAAAGGGTTAAAAGCAAGAAGTCCCTGCTGGAAATACCATCGCATCAGTGCTTGCCAGATGTCTGAGCCCGCTACCCTCAGCCAGGCATGTGTCTGTCATTAGGGAGCCATTAAAATGTTACACAGCAGCAGCAAGCAGTCCAGCGAAGAGAAAGCAACACCATTCCAGAGTTTACCTTCATTTAGCCTAGTGAATTCTTAGCTAGAAAAAAACATTAAGGAGTCCTCTGCGCTACACATTTACACACATGTATGTTGGCTCGGGGGGGGGGGTGTCACATATGCCAGATCACCACCAGCACTACTGAAGCACTAAGCAGAACTATTTGAAGATCTATGACCATCCAACACAATGGAACTATTCTTCGTACTCACTGCATTGTCTTTAAATGGCAGGCAGGCCTCCCAGTTCCTCTTGCATGCTTATAGCTTCTATAAAGCAGCAGGTGCCTGAACCTCAGCCCAGCGTTAAAAGGATTGCAGCAAAAGGACTGCAGAGAATGCTGTTTATTATTTATCAATATGTTAGAGACTCATTTGGAACCTACCTTGGGACTCCTGCTTCCTGGCTCGTAGCCAAGAAGAAAAGGGTGTGGAAAACAGTGCAAAAAGAATACACAACATATTCATCATACAATCAAATATCCACCAAATGTTTAATTGGGTAGACCAGTGGTTCCCAATTGGTGGTAACCCACCCAGGGGGTCTGTGGCACCATTCACATAACAAAAACTACCACAGATATATTAAACTTTTCAAAAGTAGGGGGTTCATGGCCTGGGTTTTGAGAAAACAAGGGATCCGCAGTACTTAGCTAATTGGGAACCACTGAGGTTGGCCATTTCACATACCCTTCTTCAAGGAGGAGCTTGGGGGGAAAGTATGGATTTGACTGAGACAGGAGGATGGGGGACAAAAAGAAGTGTGTGAATATTGCCTGAAATTTGACACAACATTTATGTTTCCTAACAAACCACATTTGCTAGCTCACCTTAAACCATGGCTTGTTTTTGATTTGCTGATACTGGCCTGCTAGGGAGCAACAAGCAACTATCTGTGGTTCAGACCTAGTGGAAAGCCAAGGCTTCTTGATCCTGATGCTCACACCAGAGAGCGAACAGAGCAGGAATTGTTGAGGCATGTGTGCCAGCACAGTAGTGGTTCACAGTAAACAACGGTTAAGGCAGAAGGTCTGACTTATTAACATGGGCAGTGAGAACACTAGATCATTTTGTAACAATTTCAAGAAGTACTCTGAAGAGCAATTCACACAGTGAAGCTCATAACCAATACATAGATGTGACTTGCATGTCAAAGACAACTGGGAGCTGTAAACCCAGTTTAACTACCATTCTACACTGTGCAATCAGCATATTACGATGACATAATTCTAATAAATGCAGAATGGTTCCAAGAGACATTCTATTCAAAAGGACTATATTCTAAGTTTTACACATTCTAGTAGGAGGAACTATCTTCAGCAGGGCTAGAGTACAGAAAAGGAAATAAATGCCTGTTCTATGCTATAAATGTTCTTAGCTAAAATATTTTTTGGATGAAACTGAATGTTGAAGTTCTGGGTTTTCACTATCTTGACATAGATTAAGTGAGCTAAGCATCCAAATAAAGCTTTCATGGTCAACTTAATGAGACTGCCAACATGAGGATCAATTAGTGCCAATGGGAAGGTGTGTGCTACAAACCTGCTTCAATAATGATCTGGGCCATAGCCAATTAGTTAATTTTGGAACAGTGAAATTTGGTAACATTCTTGCTGTGATCAATAGCGGAGTCCGATTGAGCTATTAGACTAAGCAGTTTATAGTTCATTGTAAAAATGCAGTATTATTTTGTTGCCATTAACAGAGAAATCTAGATAAAATTAAGTTACTGTCTCTGTACACAACTGGCTTAAGACCATATGCTGAGTCAGCTACTAAACTTGCAGCCGAAGAATGCAGATAGAAAGGGGAAGAGATTTATTACTAAAAAAAAAAACCTTTTAAAAAAATCAATGTGATTGAAAAAAGAAGAAATCTGTGATACAGGGACCTGATGGAGGCAATAGAGCATTTAAGAATCTACCCATGTAGCAGGGGCAGTGTTATGGTAAGACTGCCTAGTGCAAATATAGACAATGTTTTTTGGGGAGGGAAATGCACATACATAAAAGAGGAAAGTGTAAAGATATCAACAGAACACAGCTGAGCTGTTAAGGATGCAATGCATCACTGATAAATGTACAAAGGAATAAATTAAGCCAGAGAACAGACCAAGCTTACAATTTGAAACTTTGCCATTATCTCTACCAACATATCCCTTCCAAGAGTTTGTGAACATGTACTTACTTCAGTGATGAGGAACCTCCAGCCCACAAATGACTCATGATCATAAGGGGTCCAAGTTGGCCTACAAGGCAATTTTCCTTAAACAATCCCCACTTGTTCATCAGCTAATGTCACTGGGTGCCATTATCTGATGGGCAGGAGGGTAGTATTCAATCCTTGCTGGGAACATATTGGGCAAACCAGATCTTTGCTGCCATTAAGATTGAACCCTCTGCTCAGCAACTAGTGAGCAAAGAGTTCAAACCTGCTGTTTGGCAGCATGTGTTTGTTCCCCTGCTGGAAACAGGGTAACGAAGCAAAAAGTTGTTCGGAAACAGTTTTGCAAACAGACCTGCACTGCTCTTTAAACCTCTGGTTTGCAAACCGGGACTGTTTGCAAAAGAGCTCTCAAGCAGTCCTGAGCTGCACTTTGAAGTCCCAATACTTGGGACTTCCAAGTGCAATATCACCCAACATCACTATAATAACATCAGGTGATTGAAAGGTAACCAGCCCTGCCCATCTGTAAAATTTTCCCCTTTAAGGGTAGGGAGCTAAGGATCTGGCCCATTAGCTGGAAAAGGTTCTGAACTCCTGATAGACATTTTGCCCCATTAGGACAATCTAAGATTCCAGGAAAGAAAGCTGCTGTTCCAACACATTTGAAGAAGTACAAGTAATATAATCTGCCCTGGAGCAAGCTGTACTATCTGATGAGATGTTAAGAAAATAATCTGCAGAATTTGGAGCCTAAGCTCTACAGATTGCTCTTCGAAGACAAAAATGTACTCAGAAGATGTCTGCTAAATTTAAATCACTTTCTAGACTGACAGTGAAAATACATGCGAGACTGAGGCAGAAGGTGGAGAGTCAAACTACATATGAGATGGGAGCTCTGTGAATAGATCTTTCAACATCTTTTTCTCTTATAAAAAGCAACTGTTGCTATGTATGCTTTGGACCAGGGTCCCAGCAAAGCAAGATGGGGAGAATTTTAAGTTAAGTACCAACTGAGGTAAGGGACGCGGGTGGCGCTGTGGGTAAAACCTCAGTGCCTAGGACTTGCCGATCGTATGGTCGGCGGTTCGAATCCCCGCGGCGGGGTGAGCTCCTGTCATTCGGTCCCAGCTCCTGCCCACCTAGCAGTTCGAAAGCACGTCAAAATGCAAGTAGATAAATAGGTACCGCTTTATAGCGGGAAGGTAAACGGCGTTTCTGTGCACTGCGCTGGTGCTGGCTCGCCAGAGCAGCTTTGTCACGCTGGACACGTGACCCGGAAGTGTCTTCGGACAGCGCTGGCTCCCGGCCTCTTAAGCGAGATGAGCACGCAACCCCAGAGTCGGTCACGACTGGCCCGTACGGGCAGGGGTACCTTTACCTTTACTACCAACTGAGGTAGAGAATTTGGAGGGAGGGAAATGCAGAACACCAGTGCTCAAAACTCCCGTTGTTCTAAGTGCATTTTGTGACAAGGAATTTCATTAATGCAAGCAGTTTCTGAACTCTGGGCGCAGTACTGTGCCTAAGATTTCAGATTAAAACTGCAGAGTGGAGGGAAAGGAGGGCTTTTTTCTCCCTCCCCACTTCCAGCTACTCTCTGAAGACTGGAGAAGAGACTCTCTTAAGAATATTGGGGTGGTGGGCAGGGGAAGGACTAGACCATGCGAAAAATGAACATAATATTTTAGCTGCAGTTCATTCATTTTCAGCACTGCTTGTTATAAAACAGTGCATCTAGACATTCTGTTGCTGCGCCCAAAACCTGGGTTTAAAGTGCCATTTAGTTCCTAGCTTTCGTATCCCAGTTTCTAACACTGCTTGACATGCTGGCTTTTATTATTATTAATTAAATTTGTATAACACCATTCATCTGCACATCTCAGGGCGATTCACAACACATTGAGAAGGAATAACTATTATTTTTTTAAAATATATTTTTTTTAAGTACTGTATGTCTGTACCAACCTTATTTGGTTATCAAACTTAGCATTAAACTTATTGTGATTACCACTTACAGATCTGCATAGTTGTTAGTGTCGCTGAAGCTACATACCACTCCGGGTGATGAGAAAGCATGTCTGTGCTAACTTCCAGGCTTTCCTAGCAGACTGGTGAGTAGGTGCTGCTGCTTAAACAAGGCTGCTTTTCAGAGCATGCAAACACTGAATAGCCTCATGTTTTAAGACCCGTGGAGAAAGTTGCCTGTGGATACCTTCCTTAGGAGCTCAAATATTAACACTCCTAACTTGAACGAAAATGCTATTTAAAAAGTGAGATGCCACCAAGAGCCCACTCCACTCCATTATTTATTCCCTAAAAGTACAGATCTCCTCCTATTTGTCTTTTTTTCTATTAAGCAAGTATCTGAGATGCTCTCTCTGTACTGCCAACAAGGCTTCAAATTCACAAAAGCTTTCAATTTACCGTTCTTGCATCAGCTTTTGAGCTTTGGAAGTTATGTCTGGCAGTTAACTTGTGCTCCCTCTGCTGGCTATGCAGTAGGTTAGCACCTCCCAAGCCTTTCCCCTCGGCCTTTGAATGCATTCCAGTCACAGTTTTTGATTGTTTTCTGAGGGGTAAGCTAACACTTCTAGATATTGCTTCTACGCTTCATGAAAATGCTTACAGGGCTGACCTCCACTCTCCTTTGCACGTCCAAGTCGACTCTCTCTTTACTGGGAGTTCAAATAGGTGCTGTGGTATGCACACACAGTCTACACCAGAACAGAAGAGTTAACGGCATTCACATTCTTTCTTATTAACATTTGCTTTCCTACTGGGAGATGCAGAAGCCATCGTGGGATTCAGGAAGAGGAAATACGGCTTTGAACTTTTTATATTTCCAGCTCCCACTGTATTATGCCATTACAGAATTCTGAAGCGCACATATATATATCCTGCAAGAAAAAGAAAGCTCCAAGCTACTACTGAAGCTTCCTCAAAAGGGGTTTTACCAGTTCAGTCCGCCTTTGTGTTTTTTTTTCTCTTCCAGGAACAGGGCTCTAATGCCAATGAAGAGAAGTATACCCTGCTGGCAAGAGGACAGCTGCTGCAAGTATGAAATCACCACTGTTTTGCAAAGCAGTCACGACATTGTTTAAAGAGACAAAAGTCTTTGCATAAAAGAAATGAACCTACTTCTGTTCAGTAGCTGTTTGTGTTGTAATGGAAAAAACCCAAATTAAGAAAATAACTCAGTGAAAGAAAAGTTTGAAACGAAGAGATAAATCTTACATGAAAACTAGCTTTCCACATATCCTATTTACAAGATTAAAAGCTGCTGTTTGACTGGCTTCTCTGCACATTCTGGATGGGATATTTCAAGTCATTCCATTTTAGAACAACAATGAAGCTCCCAAATAGTAAGTTTAAACACAAGCTTCACACTGCATGCCAGACAAATGTTCTTCAAAATTCTCTACTCCATAAGAAGGAATCAGCTGCTACTTGTTCCCAATTTGCTTTTAGAAGCTGGAGTTGAAAATGAAAAATGGAATGTAAAGGGGGAAACAATTTATAACCTTTCATTACAACACATTTTCCACCCTTATAAAGCAGACGCATCTAATCTATCATCTTGATCAGGAAAGGTCATCAGATTTTTTTTTTAAAAAAACCCAAAAGGAAAAGGAAAATGCACATTTGTTTTCAGTTTCCAAACAAACCCTGGAAAGAATTTGATGGCATCCTTTACAATTTTCTCTCATATACAGACTGCTGAATAGGTAAGAGAGCTGTTCATATTTCATACAATTTGAATGTTTGCACTCATATTGTAAATCTGCTTATCTTAGTAAAAAACCTTGAAAATTAAAATTAAAAACACGTTGAAAGTATTAAGTTACCTTTGTTGTCCTCCTCAAGCTGCGTAAGATGTTTCTTTTCCTTGGATCTTCATCAGTCGTCTCATATGGAATGACAGCGTTATCTCCCTTATATCCTTGGGAAGTGTGGTCTTCTTCTTTCTTCCTAATTGGCCCCAATTCATCATCGCTCCCTACACTGAAACTGGTCCTGTAACTGGCAAATCTCCCAAGCCTCGTGCATCTTGTCCGATACAACACTGGCTTACTAATGATGGACACCTTCCGGCCTCGTTCCAAGGAGCTTGTGTCCATTTCACTGTCCGAACCGTTGCCGCTGCCATTGGACTGGGTTTTGTTAATGTTACGAATGGTGATGATTTTGCCTTGGGTGCTGTCGTGAGGCACAGAGTAGATATTTTCCTCCTCGTTCCTTGGTTTGACTACTGCGTCCATGGGTTCCGCGTAATCGGAAGGGTCAAAGCCATCTGTAGGTGGCCACGTGGTCGAAGACATGGACTTCCTCTGTGCATCCCGATGCCCTTGATCCAAATAGGAGAGGTCCCCCTTAATATCAAAGTGGACAGGGGGCTTTGGTTTCACTGGCGGAGGTACTTTGTTGTTCAGTTTGCTTTCAAAAGTGCTCATAGCAGAAAAGACAGAAAGACCGTCATTCCCCTCCAACTCCATGGAAAGTTTAGAAAGATCTTTGGACAAAGTGGGCATGGATGTGTCATCTCTGAAAGGGCTGTAGGTTGGAGGCTCAATATCTTCTTCTGAATCATGAAGGTTTGAATTACAGAGAGGTGAGCCAGCCCGGGGTGAATTGAACACTTCTTCTGTGGTGCTGCACGCTTCGGCAGCATTATCGTACATGTGGGTAGCTTCAATGATGTTTTTTCTCTCCACCACGTCTTTGAAAAACAGATGAAAAATCTCTAGTTTATGTTGAGGTTGACTGCAAGGTATGGTTGTAAACTTTCCATCTATATCCTGGGCAATTTCTTCTCCCTCGGTTAACTGTTCTCTGCTTAAGTCATTGTCTAGAACATCTATTGAGCCATCAGTGAGTGCCACTATCTGAACAGGGATAATGTCCTGCACTTCACAAAGAAAGGCACGTAACATAGCCAAAGATGCTTTACGTTTCGCTGAATAAAACAAAATGTAGCCATGGACCAACCAGCTTTTCCTAATGCTAAAAGAGGAATGGTATGAAAGCAAGGAGAGTTCTATACGCCTCTTGTGTGGTCCTATGGGGTATTCAAGTAAGACAGAATTGCTGCTTCCACACTGGGAAGGCCTACAGGTTTGGGACTGAAGAATAGGTAGAATAATATCATCTGCATTAAAAGGATCTCCGCACAACAAGCACATGACAATCCGAAGGTCGATATCGGCCAGATCTTTAATGCTTGCTGTTGAGCTCATAAGATTTAAGTTTCGCTTTGAGTCCAGCAAGCCTTTCAGAACTTGACTGATCTGCTTTTCATTAATATTACGCCCATATCCAATGCCAGTAGAAGCAGGGTCGAGGAAGACGCATTGTAGCTTACTGGCAATCTGCTGTCCTTGCTGTATTAAACTGTGTAGTGTTTCTCCACTGGTATCTCCTCTCTTGTTGACCAGAATCAGAGTCAGAGGAAGATGAACTAAGTGGTTGTCCCTTCGGCCAAGGGTTGACTCTCTGCTCTTTTCAATACTTTCAACAACGTAAGACAGAGATTCCTTAGAGTTATAAAGGCAGAGGCAACCATGCGGCTGAAATGTTGGTGTCTGGAAAGAATTAACAGGAAGTCTGACATTACCCTCTATGGGTCTCAAGGAGAGCTCATACATCTTCCCATCTATCACATACTTGTCATCATTTGTGCAAAGAGCTCGAATCTCATTTGCTAGCTCACGTGCAAGTCCATCTTTACCAAGAATGACTAGATTGATTCTATCTATATTGGAATCTGAAAGCAAGTTTTTCTGATTGCGGTCAGATGGCCTGATAAACCTAGAACTTATCAAGTGCTCGATTTTAGCATCTATGCAAGCTGGACAGCTGGGACAGGTTTCCTTTGTTGGGTGGTAAACAAAATGAATGTGTTTCAAGATCAGGGCGTCTCGTTCAGCTTGCAGCTTTTGTAGTGCTTTAAATCTCTGCTCTTCACCCAACACATCCTGGATGACACCCATTTTCTCCTTGCTTGGTTTGGCATCAAGCTCCAGTTCATAGAACAGTTCTGAGTACTCTAAAAGCAGTTCCTGAAATTCTTCCTTGGCCCTCTCTATAATTTGCTTTTGATGTCTACTGTAAATATCCATGTAGACAGACTCCTCAAGCCACATATAAAAATCCTCGTTCATGATGAAACTGCGAGCTTCTTCCCAAGGTTTTCCTGGTGTTATGAAAGGGGAAGTCTCCAAATTCTCTTTGAAAGACCTTCTCATTTCTGCCCTTTTCCTCTCGTTCCTCAGCTTCTCTAAGTGGGCCTCATAGAGCTGCTGAGCAGGCAGGGTCTCCATCAGGTCAAATGGAATGCGCTCATTCTCCATGTTATCTATATGGCTGGTGGCATCCCAGGGGGTCTCTTCAAGAACAACAAACCACTTTAAGAAGTCTGGTTTTGTCTCCAGCAGCTTCTCCATTTTTATGCAGCTCAAGTGGTTTATTTCATCCAGGTCTGGAACAAGGGCATCAAAAGCGAGGGGCAATGAGGCAAGGTACATCTTCCTCCTGCGCTCTATGTGTTCTTGTTTGAGGCGATGAATGTGCTGCAGGAAGAGCTTCTTGGCTTTCTGCG
This sequence comes from Podarcis muralis, assembly GCF_964188315.1. Lineage (NCBI taxonomy): Eukaryota > Metazoa > Chordata > Lepidosauria > Squamata > Lacertidae > Podarcis > Podarcis muralis. The sequence goes on from NC_135661.1 coordinate 83,823,622, forward strand.
TCCCTTCCAGATACACATAATCCTGATACTCAGGGGAGGACTGCATCTTCCGTGAGACATTCAACCAAGTCTCATTGTGGTTTTTGACTATGCGGCTCACCAGCCACTCGTACTTATCTTTAGCAGCAGCAATCTGCTGGCTCTGCTGCTTCAAAGCCTCAAAGTAAGGGATAATTTTAGTTTTGCCCCTGCTTTTGTCGATCAGCTGCACTAAAGTGCTGAAAGCCAAGTCAACGTTCACATTGGATCTGGCAGACGTCTCCACCACCTGGAGGTTCTTTTTGCTTAAGGCAAAAGTGTGCGCATCTCTAATGTACCGCTCCACTCCTTCGTCACACTTTGTCAGAACCACCACAGTGGGCTTTTTAGTTTTCGTGAGTTGATTGTACAGGTTTGAAACAAACTTGAGCTGATCGTCAAAGTTCCTGTTCATACCCCTGCTGACGTCGATGCAGAGGAGAAAGCCGTCCACCAGCAGCTTCCCATCTGGCATCTGCTTCTGTTCAAAGTCTTGCTCCAGCCCAAGCTGATCAGTGCAAAAGTACATGAGCTTTTCAGCTGATGCGAGTTTTGTCGCAGCCGCCCTTTTGATGTAGGGCTGCAGGGCTGTGCTGCGGTGGGGCTGGAAAGTCTGGTCATCAATAAACTCAGTCTGCTCCACAATATGCATTTTACATTCCACACAGTCCTCCAGAGAACGCACAACTTCCCCCCAGTACAAGAAGTGGTCATTGTTAACCACCCTTCCTCCAAAGTCACTGGTGCTGAGAACCGAAGTGTGGTCCAAATGGAAGTCATCTGCCCTGGGCCGTACAAACCGATTGCACAGGCAAGACTTCCCAATGCCACACTGCCCCTTCTCTTTTTCTGTCCCAGACAACCCCACCACACTGATGTTGTAGGTGGGAATGCGAACATCTTGCTTCCTTGCCATCATCATCATCCAAACATCCTGCCACACTCGGCTTCTTCCTAGAGTATTAGAGTCTGCCGCACTCCCATGCAATATCAAAAATGACTGGGTGGCTGTTGGCGATCCAGGTGAATCATCTCCAGGACAGCGAAGGTGGCTATTTCCCTGCTGCATGCGCCATCAGCAGCTCAGTTGTCACTGATCCTCAGCACTGGATAGACAGCATTCCCCCCTAGAGAAAAGAAAACAAACACAGTCTTAGGATGATTAAAGGGACAGCGCTAGCATGGTTTTAAGAAAGATCTTTAGCACAAACATGAGATAAAATGATAAAAAGACAAGTTACGCTTTAAACGTATTACGAAGACAAATATTAAAGTAGAAACTGACGTTGAGGCTGGGTTCTGAAAATTGCTCCTGGAATTCTCTCACACACACACTACCAGGAAACAAGTAAAGAACACCCCTTCTACATACAACCCTCCTTACAGCCCTAATATCCTTTCTCATTTTAAAAGCAGCATAAAGGGGGGGGCAGTCGGTTCCACAGGCATTTTCCCTCTTCCCCTTTCTTTCCTGAAAAGGAAATGGGTCCACTGTTATGGGGTGCAAACCTGAATGCTACTACAGTAATGCTAATAAGTATTCTATATTACAAACAGCTTCCAAGGCACTGTCTCTATAGGCGGGAGTGCTGCCCTTCTTGCTTCGCACCAGGAAGAAAGAGGAAGCACTTGGAAGACCCAACAATGCAATACCCCAAAAGCTGCTTGTGCAGTTCTCTTGATTTTAGGAAGGATGGAAAGGAAAAAGACTTGCACACAGCTTTTAGGAAGTAGCTCTATTGACCCTTCCAAGAATTTTCTTCTTCTTCATGGTACGAAGCAAGAAGAAAACCCCACCCACAGCCTCTACAATGCAGCCCTGTTTTAACGCAGGGGAAGCATCATGGAGGGCTGCATTTGAGATAAGCCTTGTACTATGAGTCCATTGCTTGTCTCTCATTGCTTCCGCCAGTTCTGTAGGGGGAGGGGAATGCATTGGGGGCCACAAAGAAGTGATAGCAGAATGAGGGACAGAAGGGGGGACCATGGAGACACAAGATAGGAGCTGTGTGGACAATTATCCCATATAATATTGAAGTCACCTTCTCTTGGCAAAAGTCCTGTGTTTTTAAAGGGTTTTTTGACAGGCAGAAATTGACAATTGAAGCTTTCCTTGGCATCAAAAGGGCAAATTTGGACCTGTTGAACATTCACCTGCTGGAAGGCTGTTGGAGGCACAGAAACCCTGGCAGGGAAAGAACCCTTAAGTATTCTGATTTCCATTTGCACATTGTCTGTCTACTCATATTGCTCAAGGTCAGTAAGCCCTTGCAAGATGACTATCGCTTTGTTGTTTGAATTTGTTCATGTTATTAGGAGAAGCTTAAAAATTTGAACTATGTACCAAAGCTCGACTGGTGCAGTCAGAACACTTGTTCTAGGCAGTACCCAAAGCACCATAGCGATTGACAAAACAGAAATCGATGTAGCTGTGAACAAAGTGAGTGTTCTAATGAACAATATACCGTATTTTTTGCTCTATAAGACTCACTTTTTCCCTCCTAAAAAGTAAGGGGAAGTGTGTGTGCGTCTTATGGAGCGAATGCAGGCTGCGCAGCTATCCCAGAAGCCAGAACAGCAAGAGGGATTGCTGCTTTCACTGCGCAGCAATCTCTCTTGCTGTTCTGGCTTCTGAGATTCAGAATATTTTTTTTCTTGTTTTCCTCCTCCAAAAACTAGGTGCGTCTTGTGGTCTGGTGCATCTTATAGAGCGAAAAATACGGTATTCTGTCACTGTCACATTTCAGGGGCTCCCCAACCCCCAGCAAATGTACATATATAGGCTTTGTATGCTGCCTTGAGACACGTGGAATAAAAAAAAATAGTATTTTAAGTGTGTAAGTTGCCTTAATAGTTTTTCTTGCTCATCTTCAAATTAACTAAAGTAAATGGCCACTGCATCCATGAGGAACTTATTGGCCAAGGCCACTAAAACACAAGAGGTCTTTTAACTGAAGCCTCCCAAACCCAACATTCTTTGCAATGGACCACAATTGCTCATTACCTGCGTTAGAATATTGGGGTTTGGTTACTTTTAAAAATGTTGGAAGTCCCCAGTCATGAACAGTAATGTGACTAGTTTTACAGTTTAATATTTTCCACTGTGACAATATGGGGGTTTTAGCAACACTTGAATTTTGGCAATTGCTACCTACTGCAAAATCCAGCTGGCAATATTCCCAAAGTGCTCCAAAAGTTTCCTCGAGGGAGAAGAATTCTTGCATTACTCAGCCAAGATTTATCAGTGCATCTAGGTATCTCTTGTTTGGGGTGATTTCAAATACTCTACACCAGGCACCTCCAAACTCGGCCCTCCAGCTGTTCTGTGACTACAATTCCCATCATCCCTCACCACTGGCCCTGTTAGCTAGGGATGATGGGAGTTGTAGTCCCAAAACAGCTGGGGGGCCAAGTTTAGGGGTGCATGCTCTAGACACAGGACACGTATGGGAACATGAGGCAAGACCACTTCCAGATTTCCTGAAACAAGAAATTCGCAAGGAAAGCTGAGCAGATAAGCTAGTTTAGAAAAGGAGAGCAGCTCTTACCCGTCAGGCAAAAGGTTATGCCAATAAAGGTTTAGATGGACAACTGTGTTTCTACTTTCTGCAGTTTATCTGGCAGCGGTTACTAACCAAGCACTAATCACAATGAATGAGAAATCAACCTAACTACCTATTAACTGCCACACCATGTGGTCTGTGGGTACTAGCCGCATGTCCGCAAACTATAAACTCTCTTTGCCACCTCGCTACAAAACTCCGTTGAAATAGTCCATCACCAACAATGAGAGTGAGAAAGTTCTGTCCTGGAGAACAGCAAGAAAAGCTGTTTACTTAAAACACAGTCTTAGAGAGACAGAAATAATGAAACTACTACTACAAGCATACACTCCTTACTCTCCCTCTACTCAAACATATTTAATGTTTATGTACACAACGTTGTCAACACCAAACGCACCAAGCCAAAGACCTCTTTGGTGTTTTTTTTTAATGTAAAGAATGGTACCAGATTAACAGCTGATGATTCCATTCATCAGGAGGATGAACTGAACTCCCTGAACTCACAGGCTCAGTCTAATAGGATAACAACCAGTTAAAAGTGTGAAAAGACCCAAGTAAATTCTTAAGTAATATTACTGTGGTATCATAACTACTTGCTTTTAAGTGGCTCTTTTCTTCCCAGAACTGTTTTAATATTTGCTTAGTGATTTAAAAATATTTAAAATACTGTTACATAATCCACCTTGGGAGGCTTAATCCCTACAAGGCACCCTAAAAATACTCTTATTAAAAAATGAAACAAAATTTAAATTATTAAATTAAATTACGAAACAATCAGCAGTCTCAATCATACTGCTTTAGTGACATGTTAAAACTGACACTATCATTTAAAATTTGGGGAGGAGGCATTCAAATGGCATTGCTTGCTTTCATAGTTACAACATGCCTGTTTTTAGAGAATGTGGACTTTGAATCCGCAACCAGTATAAATTATCCTTTGCTTTGATGGCTGAATAATGTAGTTTAACTAGTTCTTCAGTTGGAATGAATTACACAAGACAAAAGGCTGCTGTACGTTTGAAAATGCTATTGTACGCTTGAGTTAGAAAAGGAAGCCTAGAACATTTGATCTTAAGTGCATTCAACTTTTCTAAGAGGTAGTTAAAAAAAATAGCTGAGTCACCAGATTAAGTATTTGGACTACTACAAAAAAAGTGGGATAGAGGAAGTTGACACGTACTATAAACTGAGGGCTGCTCTGAATCTACAGCCAACTGGATATTTTATCTTCATTTTACAGTTATAAATCAAAGATTTTCTACTAAGTCCAAGTCCATTCAGTGCAGCTGGTGCAGCTGGAATGTTTTGGGCTGGGCTTTTCTCACATATAAAGTAATGGGCAACAAGATTCTCAACCCTGAAAGAACATAATTCTACTAGAATTTTCATAGTAAATTAGTTTTAGCAGTTAAAGGCATCTTTACAGCCAATGGCGCTCAGACCAAGAACAGTTTTTTGCATGCAACTTTCAGGGCTTGGCACCTCAAATTTGAACTTAAAAGATTCACAGTCAACATTCTTGATTATACACATTACCTCACACAGCACAACATCTATCACAGTGTCAGCATAAGGGGTTTGGGGCCTTAGAATCAGATCCTACTGGTGTACAATGTAGTACCCTGACTATAAGACTGATTATCTATTTCCCTTTCATGCTGCAGTCCAAGAAAGATAATGGCAGAGGATTGATCAGCAGCTTTCTCCTCCATGTAAATATACACATATAAATATTCCTTAACCAACAAGCCTTTTACATGGACATTTTTATTCCAGTTTGTATTGTATTTCAAATTCTATTTATTATTGTTTTATTGTTGATACTTATTGTCAAGTTGCTCTACGATATTTTATGGGAAGAGATTCTTGAATGAAACGAACAGATAAATCCTGGCACTTCTGTGTAAAATGGCACCTCCTTGCTACTGCTTTGTTCTGTGTGCCACAAATTAAGAAGAACATTGACACATTAAGAAGAACATTGAACTGAAGTGCGTCCAAAGATGATGATCAGAATGGTAAGGGATCTAGAAACTGGGCGTTTTTAGACTGGAGAAGAGAATGATGTGCAGTTAGGAGTGCTGTAGTTGCATTCTGTATGCAGATCCTGCACTGATTAGGGGTTGGACTGGATGACCTCTGAGATGCCTTCGAACTCTAAGAGTCTATGAAACCAAGCCCAGCATCTTGCAACCCTACTCTTATTCTCAAATCTTGTTTCTGATGCTTCTCTTTCTCATAATTACTACCACCTGTTTGCTTGCTAGGCAGAAAGCCAATGAGCAAGCAGACAATGGCGTTTAGGGCTAATCGTTCTCACCAGCACTGGCGCCTGGGTCAGAGTGAAAAGCAGGCAGGCAAGCTAAAGAGCAAGTTCAGTGGGCTGCCTGCACAGATGCACAACTATGCCACTTATGGAAGCTGGTCCTCATAGCCAACACAGATGGATTGGAATGTAGTAGAAATAATGTGTCCTGCAACACACAACAGGTAGGGGAAAATGCTCACATAAAAGCAGAAACCGATCCGTCACCAGGCAAAATATGGAGAAGACACATGGCAGCAAATCCAGCTAATATTGCATGGCAAAGTCCAAAGATAAACTAAGAACAGTCTTCTCCATAAGGGTAAAGGTAAAGGTACCCCTGCCCATACGGGCCAGTCTTGACAGACTCTAGGGTTGTGCGCTCATCTCACTCTATAGGCCGGGAGCCAGCGCTGTCCGCAGACACTTCCGGGTCACGTGGCCAGTGTGACAAAGCTGCATCTGGCGAGCCAGCGCAGCACACGGAACGCCGTTTACCTTCCCGCTGGTAAGCAGTCCCTATTTGCACCCAGGGGTGCTTTGGAACTGCTAGGTTGGCAGGCGCTGGGACCTAGCGGCGGGAGCGCACCCCGCCGCGGGGATTCGAACCGCCGACCTTTCGATCAGCAAATCCTAGGCGCTGAGGCTTTTACCCACAGCACCACCCGCGTCCCAGTCTTCTCCATACTAGGCATCAAATACTAGTAAGTTCCAACTCCTGGGGTGCGTTGAAAGCAAGCAAACCATAATGGAAAGCATTAAGAGCCAGAGTAGGAAAGGATTGAGACGGCTTGGAAAGAGAGCGGGAGGATACCAAAACAAGCTAGCAAAGTGGCATGCCCAAGTGCCTGAGGAGAAAGGCGGCAGGGGGCTGTCTCAGCACTAGAAAACCTGTGGGAGGCTTTTCATTCAACAGAACAGCAAAATGACACGGGCAACAAATTGATGATACAAATGAACAAGCAGTATCTCCGATTTGGAAACTGGCCAGGTAAACAATCCTTGTGAAGTACAACTTTTAAGACAAAAAACATTGTTACACACTGAACTTCACCACCACTGAAGCTTTAGTCACCCACAGAGCCTAGGACTTGCAAATCAGAAGGTCGGCGGTTCGAATCCCCGCGACGGCTCCCGTGAGCTCCCGTTGCTCGGTCCCTGCATCTGGCAACCTAGCAGTTCGAAAGCATGCCAGTGCAAGTAGATAAATAGGTACCGCTCCAGCGGGAAGGTAAACGGTGTTTCCGTGCACTGCTCTGGTTCGCCAGAAGCGGCTTAGTCATGCTGGCCACACGACCCGGAAACTGTACACCGGCTCCCTCAGCCAGTAAAGCGAGATGAGCGCCACAACCCCAGAGTCGGTCGCGACTGGACCTAATGGTCAGGGGTCCCTTTACCTTTACCTATGGGTGATGAGCATTTGCTAAAATATGTTGTACAGTGGTACCTCAGGTTACATACACTTCAGGTTACAGACGCTTCAGGTTACAGACTCCGCTAACCCAGAAATAGTACCTCGGGTTAAGAACTTTGCTTCAGGATGAGAACAGAAATTGTGCTTCGGTACTTAACGCAAGGTACCACTGTACTTAATGAAGCCCTGTGGCTTAGGGTATCGCAATACTGGCTCTTCTTTTAACTGGACTTGAACTGCTATGTTTCGAAGAATGAAACTATAAACATATAACACTGTGCCTGCAAATTTCCTACCAAGTAAAGTTTTAAAACTAGGAACAAAAGACATTACAAGTGATAAAGATAGGAGTCACAACATATAACAGCCATACAACCAGCTCCATACTCACTCCTCCTGCTCCACAATCTCAATGCTTTTCTCTGTGTTGCCATTCTTGCTGTTCTCTTGATCAGCAAAACAGACTTTTCAATTTTCTATTAATTAGCTAGTAAATAATTTCCCTACCAGACAAGCAAGCAGCTCCAGATAGTTATGAGAAAAATATTAAATTAAAAAATGCCAATTAATAGAGTGTAAAATCCATGCACATACTTAGAACCCAGTATATACAGTTCCATAGCCAGCTTATCAGCCCTTCTCTTCATTTTAGTTGAGAAAAGAAAGGCTTGTATCATAGGCCACATGGATCCCTAACGTGTACTGCTTTCAAGATCAAGCCTTAGTGGATCATATGCAGATTTTACCGATCATTTGATCAAATTTCTCAAATCAATGTAAGGAGAAAGCACACTTTTTAGCTGATGTGTTTGTGGCAACATGTACCATCTTAGAAAAGGCATTCCTTCATGAAAAGGAGAATATGTCTTTTCTGGGATGGTACCCTGCAGTTTTTAGAAGTATCAATATAAAATTGGTTGCCTGATCAGTAAGGGCACATTTTAGATCATGGGTAGGCAAACTAAGGCCCGGGGGCCAGTTCCAGCCCAATCGCCTTCTAAATCTGGCGCACGGACGGTCCAGGAATCAGCATGTTTTTACATGTCCTTTTATTTAAAATGCATCTCTGGGTTATTTGTGGGGCATAGGAATTCCTTCTTTCCCCCAAAAAAATATAGTCCGCCTCCCCCCCAAACAAGGTCTGAGGGACAGTGGACCGGCCCCCTGCTGAAAAAGTTTGCTGACCCCTGTTTTAGACAAACAAATGTATTTTCATGATCTACATCTCTACTATTTAACCTTCAACACTTCCAAGAACTGGCCCACAGACCTCACTGAATGTTGCCCTCATCCACCCAGATCTTGATGATTTTGTCTGCCCATCACAGTTGTAGAAAATGCAGTGTAATAAACAACAAAAAGGGGGAAGAAAAGCTAAAGAGGAAAAGCAGGACTCCTCAGCACAGAAAGCTAGTTAACAAAGAAGCCACACAATACTAGAGTGAACCCTGGTTAACCCTGCATTAGGTACAAGAAATACAGCCCCACATTAGGATGTTTTATTGGTATAGTAATGCTTCCCTGCTGCAAGTAGTGCAACTAAATTATCTTCCCTGTTTGCTGGGTACCGTTTCTTATGCAAAATTAAGCACAGCCCAACTCAGCACTCTCTTTAAAACATACCCTCAAATTAACCTAATTTAAGGGGTGTTTGTTGCTGCAAACATGTGCATTATTTATATTTAATGCCAACTTCCAGCTTAGTGTGGTTTTAGTGTTCGGAATTACACACTGTTGAAAATCACTTTTAATAAAGCAAATGGTGAATGACCCTGAAGCAGAGCAGCGCAAGGGGTGCCGCTTCAGTCCACTGCCCATACTGTATGTGTAACAATGGGGAAAGGATTTCCTCACAGAGTCGTAAATTTTCTCACTGCACCACAGTGGCTCAAGTGTAGAAAATCTCTGAAATGGGTCATTTGTATCTTTGGAAAGGCTGATTTAAGCTTTTAACCATCTGGATCTGAAACATTTAATCTCAGGCAACAGATGGGCTATTCTTAGATGAAGGGTGTACATGAGCTTACAGGCCATGCACACCAACCCCAGCATCACCCTCTGGGTCTCTTCGGAAATTTACTGATACAAGGAGAGGAACCAAGTATGTGCACAAATCACACAGGCACTGCTACTAGCTGGGATGAATACACTCCAGTCCTGCTTAGCCGCATGCATTCTCCTCAGCACATAAAATCCACTATATCAGTTGCATGGGTAAAGGCCCACTATGAGAGGTGGTTTTCCAAAACACTATTCCTTCAACACGACACATCTAAGATTAGCACAATCCCCTGGAAGCAAAGCAGATAAGTAGGCATATTGTAAAACTTCAATTATGACACATTAGTAGCATACCTCACCGCCATCCCTAAGGGAGGACATTAAGATGGACAATCCTCCTTCCACTTCAAGAATGTGCATAATTCTCTTGCAGTTCTTTCAATAAAATGAGACTGAGAGGGAAAGATTTTTGTGCACGCTGCCGACAGTTGTGTCTACCAAGTACTGAAATCCTAGAGCTGCGTCAAGTGCTGCTCCAGAGGTTCTCTTGATTTTGGGGGGTGGCTTTTCAAGTTAAAGATGGGGAACTGCAGAAGTAAAGGGATGACCTTCAGAAATCCTGGTGTAGGCAGTAAAACCTGTCACTCAACAATTTAGATCTCACCTAAGTCTGCTACTTATGTGAAAGAAATTAAAAGAAAGGCTACATTTGCTTTTTGTTTTTACTATTATTGTTAAAAGAACTCATTTTTCTTCCTAGCTGGACAGGCAAAGCTTCTCTCTTTTCTGTTTACTTCAATAGACTTGCATACCAAAACCTTCTGCTAACAGAGAATGTACTCAAAGAATCCAGTGTTCAAGCAGCAACTTTTATTAGCTATCACAAAATCTATGTTAGGCGAAAGATTAATATGCACACGCAGATTATAAATACATCATGTACAGCCTGCTGTACAAATGCACCCTCATTTTAGCTTGCCTGGTGCTTCTAGCTATATATATATATTAAATTAAACATATATAAGATGCTGTATTCTTATCTCCACTTGAAACATTGCAGAAAACACCACCTGTATAAGAGCAAGAAAAGCTTAATTTTGCTTCTTGACCAGGAAAAACATTCTGGGCAGGAGGCATCTCTGTTGATATGCCTAACTAGGGGTATGAAAATCGAGAAAGACAGCAGTCAATGGTGCCTTAAAAAAAACCCTTAAGCCTGAACTGGCACAGGGGGTGCTGCACAGGTAAAGAAAAAGGGTTTCTTTGCCTCTTGAGATTGACAAAAAATGTTGCACAGCATCTAAGCAAATCTGTAACCAGAAAGTCGCATATATATTTTTATTGAAGCATAGGGAGAGTTTCTCTCGACAAACAGTACTAGTTATATGTCTTACCATCTCTCTTACTTTCAGCTTTTAAGAACAATGGGCTTCTCTATTTAGTTATAAAGAGGAAGTCTGTTGTTAAAATCATTTAGAAAGCAGACATGAAATTAAAGGGGGAAACGCAAAACACAACTCAGAATTTCCAAAAATATCCAGTATTTGATACATAGGAATCCTATCTCCCCACAAGTTTAATCTTAAAATGGGATTTGTCTACTAAGTCCATCTGCTGAACACCTTCACCAGCTTGTTCTGAGACTGGAAAGCCAATACACACCTCAGCATAAAAACTGAGGTTTAAAAGGGAAAATAGCTTGTTCAGGATCCCAGCAATTAGTTAGCAATAGCCCCATTGGTTATTAAATCAGAATGAGTGAGTAAAATAACTATAGATTTTAAATCAAGTGTCAGGGACTGGCAGGACACTGATGAGTGTGCACCAGGAGAAGGGGGCCTGGAGTTTGACTCGGGGGGGGGCAGTGATTTGTGGGGAACTGTACTTGTCAGGAGGCAAGAATCAGGGCAAGGCGAAGCTTCACAGTTGGGGGGTGGAGCACAGAATGGGTCAGAAAAAGAGGAAGGTCAGGAAAGCCAGGTGTTCCCCTCTGCCTCCTCCTGCACCACTGTCTCCCAGTACCAGTAGGGAATTGAAGAGGGATGAGCAAAGGAAGCTGGCATGAAGGCACAGTCTCTGGCTGCATGCGCACAGCCTGTAGGGGGGAGGTACAGTGGTGCCTCCCAAGACGAAAAGAATCCGTTCCGCGATTCTCTTCGTCTAGCGGTCTTTTCGTCTTGCGAAGCAACCCCATTAGCGGCTAAGCGGATTAGCACTATTAGCGGTTTAGCGGCTTAGCGGCTATTAAAGGCTTAGCGGCTTAGCTGCTAAAAGGCTATTAGCAGCTTAGAAAAAGGGGGGAAAGCGGGGGGGGGGGAAATGGCGAGACTCGCAAGACATTTTCGTCTTGCAAAGCAAGCCCATAGGGAAATTCGTCTTGCGAAGCGCATCGCAAACGGAAAACCCTTTCGTCTAGCGGGTTTTCCGTCTTGCGAGGCATTCGTCTTGCGAGGCACCACTGTACATAACTGGTGGAAGTGGAGTGGCCCCCTGTTGCTACAACTACTCCATAATAATAATAATAATTTTATTATTTATAACCCGCCCATCTAGCTGGGTTTCACCAGCCACTCTGGGTGGCTTACAACGTATCTTAAAACATAATAAAAACATTGAGTGTTAAAAACCTCCTGATACAGGGCACGAAGTGCAGACCTGGGAATAGCTGCCTAGACATTAGACTGGTGTGCATGGGTATTCGGAGCCATACAAACTACTCTTCAGTGTCAGCTCTGACAATAAAGAGTTTACTATCTGCTATGTGCATTTTTTGGTTGGGGAGCACCCTTTCCAGGCCTCTCTGCTGGCCTTCAGATCTCTCTCCAAGCCACAAACGTCTCCCCAGGCCACATCCTCGCTGGCCCTGCTTCATAGCCCAAGTAGTTTTGCCTGGCTAGAATGTGGCCTTGAACTCTGAGCGTGCCTTTTGCTTGCTTGGATGGCAGGAACAAGCCTACGGTACAAATGTAAAATTAACATTTGTCCCTCCATGCACTTATGCCTCTGGTCTCAGAAGGTGACCCAGAAGGGAGTGAGGGCTTTGGGCTGAAGGTTGCCCACCCCTGTCTTAAACCAATAGCAAAACTGGCTATTAGCATTTGTAATTTATAGGGCCAAAGATCCAAAAACTAGCTAGGCTACTAACTGCAAGAGCTACTAACTGCAAGAGCTAGTTCTTGAAATTTTGCACTGAAACAAAAGGCCTTCATATTCCTGTATCGAAGGCTGTGCTGGAAACTCCCTTCAGGTTCAAAGGTGATTTCCCATGCAGCATAGAGAGCAAACAATGTCTGCTCACCACAAAAAGGGAGGGGGGGAGTATGGGTAAATAAACTTTGCCACATTTAAAGTAGTCCAGTTCTCGACTGTATGGGATTGGCAGAATTGACTGGCAGAATCTGTGACCAGGGAGAAAAGTCGGCAGAAGAAGACTGGAAGAAATTTAAGGACTATTTGCAGAAATATTGCAATATTAAGGAAGGTTAAATGGTGTTGGATTGAAATTAAGTGGTTCCTAGCTGTAATGGTATAAAATGTTATGGAAAAATGGTTATTTTAAGGCAAAAGTTTAAGTTTCAAGAAGTTGGATAGAAAACAAGGTGTTAATTAGTGGTAATCTTATGAGATAAGTATTTGCTGAACAAATAGTTTGAACTAGAAAACAAGAAGGAGAGGTATGAGGAGGTCAGGGAAATATGTTATTGAAAAATAAGTTGTGAACTGTATGTGTTTTTAATATTTTTTTTATTTTTGTTTTTGCATTTTTCTCTTTCTTTGTATAAAATTGAAAATCTTAATAAATATCTTATAAAAAATAATAATAATAAAGTAGTCCAGTTCTCGCAATAACCTCTCTCTAGGCCTGCTCAGAATCTCTCATAAAACACAGCATCACTACTCCACCACTTTTTGTGCTACCACATAAAAAGAGCTGTGCTTCCCTTTCCCATCCAGCCAGAGAACTGTGCTCTCGTGGATTGGTTCTTAAAAGGGAATGAGGGGCAATTTCTCTCACCTTTCTGCTTTAGTTTCCTAGAGCAGCAGATGGGATGCAGTCTGACTGCTTTGTTCCTCAAGCAACAAAGCTCCCCGTCTTTGCCAGCTGTTAATTAAAAGTGATAAATGAGACAAAAAAGGGAAATATCTATGCTAGCAGCATTTCTACTTCCCCCCACCATTACTGGGGGTTTCCACACATGGAAGGGTCTACTTCTGTGAACTCCATGTACCCTCTTTTAAGAAGAACCAGACAGCCTTCACAGTTCTTAGGTCTGTTGAAAGAGGTGCAACTGAAACTGCCTAGATCAGGGGTCAGCAACCTTTTTCAGCCGGGGGCCGGTCCACCGTCCCTCAGACCTTGTGGTGGGCCGGACTATATTTTGAAAATAAATAAATGAACAAATCTGTGCCCCACAAATAACCCAGAGATGCATTTTAAATAAAAGCACACATTCTAGTCATGTAAAAACACGCTGATTCTCGGACCGTCTGCAGGCCGGATTTAGAAGGCAATTGGGCCGCATCTGGTCCCCGGACCTTAGGTTGCCTACCCCCGGCCTATATCATCAACCCTTGATGGATTATGAGGTGTCAAGAAGTCCAAGCATTCCTATAACAAAGCTAAAAGGAATCACACTGTCTGCTGTTTCAGTGGGTTCTCTTATTTTCACACCCCAATGCACACACCCCTTTTTTAGTTTAGCAGCCAATTGTATTAAATTTAAGAACTACTAATTGGTATGATGTCACTGCCCATGTTTAGATTATTATTGCTTATACCTTACTGCCCTGAGATAAAGCGTTGGATATTTTATGGGATGTTACAAGTATGAAACCTGGGAACAGTATGAAGTTCAGGGAAAGAGACAGGGTATAAAGTTTAATATTTTCTACCTGTTTTCTTATTCATTGTAACAGTGGGATGAATTGGTTAAAAACTATTTTTACTAAGATGGTTTTCCCACATCTGTTTGTAACACCGAACAAGCACGTTAAGAATTTGTACCATACAGGTTGGGTATATCAAGATGCCAATTAAGATGCAACTGCACACACCCCAAGCTCTAAGGCTCGTTCGTTATCACTCTGTACTCAACTCTTTTCACTGTGCTTAACAACTTAAGTGCAAGACTGTATAACATCTATTCATTTTAACCAGGCTTATTTCAAATAATGTCCTATATAGAACTCTAAAGCTATGCTCTTTCTCTCTGTGATTTATAAGCAATGCACACAGATTTTTTTCCTCATCTACAGATTTACCTTGCCCCATTGCAGTTCAATGGACTATAAGAACAAGGTCTTTCTTCTGCTTTCTGTATTAAGAAAAATTAAGCAAGCAGAGGTTATCAACTCAAACACATCCATCACTAGCAAAGGGAAATCCTAGTTTCCCCATCAATATTCAAGCTGCAAGAGAAAATGTAAAGACCTTCTTCTGGCATCATTATTCAAACAGATTATTATTAACGTCAAATAATTTTTTAAGGGAGCAGACTTCAAACATATAAGAATTAGACGAATAATGTGAGACACTCTATAGCTTGTTTGAGCACTGCCAAAGCCCTATCACCGTGGTATCAGAACACTCTGAAGCATCTAACAGCTCACATAGTTGAAGTCTTGGACAGGAGCCAAACCACCTCCCTAGCTGGGTCATTAAATCCAACTAAAGGGGGGGGGGAGGAATTCAGGCTCTATCTCAGGTCATCACAGCCTGCCTTCCCTACTCCCAGGGATGTGTTCAGTGGACAAAGATATTCTCAAAAGAGAAAGGTAAAGCTATTGTTAAAAATAATGGTTTAAAGCTTCTGCAATTAAAACTAGGCAGCTAAAAGCCAGAATTTAGCCTCCAAAACTACAGCTAAAGAAAAAGGGGCCATCAACTGAGGAACATTACCATCACAAACCCCAGTGAAATTAATAGGTGCTTCATGAGTATAGCTCTCACTTTCAGAGGAATTCAAAATCAAACCATTGACAGGAGACAGTGAACCAAAGT
Source organism: Podarcis muralis (assembly GCF_964188315.1). NCBI lineage: Eukaryota > Metazoa > Chordata > Lepidosauria > Squamata > Lacertidae > Podarcis > Podarcis muralis. The sequence goes on from NC_135661.1 coordinate 83,838,924, forward strand.
TTAAAACTACTAACAGAGTTAGTAGTAAAAGTCTGATGTTTTCCAGCAGTCAAGATTTCTGTGGTGCACGTGGGCAAGCACCACTGAATGTCACTCCCTATATTTAATTTAACATTTATCAGAGTTGAAGTATGTGAAAAAATACAGCAAAATTATTATTATTTTTTAAAATGTTATTCAGTGATCCCAATTTTAAAGTTCATATAGGTTACTCATACCAAGTTACTTGAAGTAGTCAAAATACTGGCTGGACATATGTTCCTGTACTGGTGTGTTTAATTAATTAAGTAATTAGCATATCTACGTTCAGCCGAAGATCAGAGTAGTTCACAACATAAAAATGTAAAATGAGAACACAAAATACATAACAAAAACAAACCAATAACCCCCTTCCACAAATACATTTAAAATATAATAGATATTTATTTATATTTATATCTGAAACCTTCCTACTCCAGTGGCCTATTGGTTCACCTCTCTACATGCACACTGTAATGCACTCCCTACCATGCAACCATGCTGAATTTGAATAAGCTGACAATGTCATGGTCTAAGGAGTATATCAAATGCTTCTAAAATGTAAAAAGAGCTGTGTTATCAACCCATGTAAAAGTATTAGAAGCTTTGTAGGGTTCAATGCTATAGATGAATATACCCTATAGTGGACCTGATCTGTGATCCTCTCTGAATTTCATATAAACCTCCTTTTATGCAAATACTCAAGCAAAACCATAGTGGGTGATCGGTTTCACACCAGCTCACCCCACATTCCCTTGCTGCCCACTGATGCTTATGAAGGACCAAACCACAAGATATGTACACCACTAAACCAGAGTGTAACATACAGTGACTGGGACCTAAATCCTTTGGGGCTAGTAAGGCCCTATTTCGAACCTTACACCCGATATGAGATCAAATAAGACGACTTATGAGGGGGCAAGCTAGCCTGATTCTGATCCTCCAACATATGTTCACTCTAGCATCTGTATATGTAACCTCTGCCTGTGTGGGTCATAAGCAGAGAAAAACTTAAGAGGCAATAGACCCTCTAAGTCCAAAGAAATATCAAGGTGCTGGACACTTCAGAGCTGCTTCTTTGCAAAAAGCTTTAGTCCCAAAGGGATGGGACAACCACAGCAAATGGTAAATGTATAATTTGCAGCTTACACAAGATAAGAGTCCAAAAATATTATTCAGCTCAACTGCAGAACAAACTTCCATTCCCTCCTAGCTCTCCACTGTGAAACTCCTCACTACTAGGCTGAACCAACCTATTTGTAAGGATTACACATACAGCTAGTGTGAACTAGCAACTGATCAGCTAAGAACAGCACGAGTAAATGCCATTCTAAACCAAAACCTCTTGGGATAATAAAGGCAAAATCTTCAAAAACTTATTAGTCCCTTTTAGGAGATGGAAGAGTATGAGTACAGTGGTACCTCGGGTTACATACGCTTCAGGTTACACACTCCACTAAGCCAGAAATAGTGCTTCAGGTTAAGAACTTTGCTTCAGGATAAGAACAGAAATCGGGTTGCGGCAGCGCAGCGGCAGCAGGAGGCCCCATTAGCTAAAGTGGTGCTTCAGGTTAAGAACAGTTTCAGGTTAAGTACGGACCTCCGGAACGAATTACCGTATTTTTCGCTCTATAACACGCACCTGACCATAACACGCACATCGTTTTTAGAGGAGGAAAACAAGGGAAAAAACATTCTGAATGAAACAGTGGATGTATCATTTTTGTGCTTCATGCTGTGGCCACAGACATGTGATCTGATGGTGAATTTGGGGTGACCCAATGCAAAAATCCTGATAATTCCTGTGGATCCATGCTTTGTAACCACGTTTTTGCACCATTGCAGCCCCAGGCAACAGTGGGTGCGTGGTTTTTTGGGTGCAGGCTGTAGCCATGGACATGCTATGTGATCTGATGGTGAATTTGGGGTGACCCAATGCAAAGATCCTGAGAATCCCTGTGGATCCATGCTTTGTAACCACGTTTTTGCACCATTGCAGCCCCAGGCAACAGTGGGTGCGTGCTTTTTTTGGTGCAGGCTGTAGCCATGGACATGCTATGTGATCTGATGGTGAATTTGGGGTGACCCAATGCAAAGATCCTGAGGATCCATGTGGATCCATGCTTTTTAACCACGTGTTTGCACCATTGCAGCCCCAGGCAACAGTGGGTGCGTGATTTTTTTGGTGCAGGCTGTAGCCATGGACATGCTATGTGATCTGATGGTGAATTTGGGGTGACCCAATGCAAAGATCCTGAGGATCCATGTGGATCCATGCTTTTTAACCACGTTTTTGCACCATTGCAGCCCCAGGCAACAGTGGGTGCGTGATTTTTTTGGTGCAGGCTGTAGCCATGGACATGCTATGTGATCTGATGGTGAATTTGGGGTGACCCAATGCAAAGATCCTGAGGATCCATGTTGATCTATGCTTTGTAACCACATTTTAAGTGGGGAGCGAAGGAAAAACAAAGAAGGGACATGAGAGGGGTGTGCAGAGAAGCAGCTGGCTAAGAATGCTGGAGAGGGATTTAACGGGTGGGAGGCAAAAGTTCCCCCCCAAGCCAGCCATCTCTCTCTCTCTCTCTCTCTCTCTCTCTCTCTCTCTCTCTCTCTCCCTCTCCCTCCCCCCCTCTCCCTCTCCCTCCCCCACTCTCTCTCCCTCTCCCCCAGCAGTACCGGAGCACAGAGACGACACTTTCCCCTCTGCTTGCCTGGAGGGGAGGGGCTTTCCCTGCTCTTTGTTCCGTTTCAGCAATCACAGCAACGAAACAGAGGAGGGTGGGCAGTAAGACCCTGAGGCAGAATACAGGAAAGCTGCCACTTCCTCTTTTCAGGTTTCCCTTCTCCGTGAAGAGCGATTTGACTTTTGCTTGATTTTTTGGCTCCAGGGACCACACATTCGCTCCATAACACGCACAGACATTTCCCCTTCCTTTTTAGGAGAAAAAATCTGCGTGTTATAGAGGGGAAAATACGGTAAGTACTTAACCCGAGGTACCACTGTAATGAGCACTTTTCTTTTGCGAGAATTTAACCAATTTAAAGGGCTGCCCACTGAACAACTATGATTTTAAAAATAAATAACGAGGGGGAAATCCAAACTTAAATGAGATACTGCACTCAAATAAGTCAACAGAAAATACAAAGTGGCAGAATTGTTTGTTACAGTATACAAAAAAAAAAAAAGACTCAGAAAAACAGATTGAAACGTAACAACATTAAGATCACCCACGGATACTTTACTTTCCTCAAGATTTTTCAAGTCCCACATATCCTTTCCCCCTTATTTACCAAAAAGGACATTACAACTACCAGAGGTAGGAAATAGGAAGACTGCAACTTGGCAAGCTGCCTTATACAGAATCAGATCCATCTAGTATTATCTACACTGGCTGGCAGTGCCCTCTCCAAGCAGGTGTGCTTTGCACACAGAAGATGCTCTAACGATGAGAAACAGCCCTCTCCCAAAAAGGAAACATGCAAATACGTTTTTGTACAGGTTCATTCTAAACCATCGGCCTTAATGAGACCAGGATACAAGAGCACCTACATGAGATTACCTAGCATTTCTACCTACCCACAGTGCAAGACAGCCAAATCATTGGACGGGCATAAATTAGATTGGCTCTGGTACAGCAAGATACCCATTACTGCACAAGAGAAAACCGTGACGGCCAGTTCCTGTCTCCTGCTGACAACCTCTGAGCCCACACACATTACATTACTGAGTGTATTTCAAACAGTCAAACACAGACCCTGGGACAGAAGAAAAAAGCAAGAATATCCCAAAGCACTAACTAGTATCCCATACTATCAAATGCATAATGTCCATAGTCCTTCTCAGAGAAGCTCTGCCCAGTCTGCACCCAAAACAGGTAGTACCCATCACACAGCATGGATGTGACCACGTCAAATACCGGAGAAAATTGGGAAAGAATCCACTTTCTTTCAATATTGTACAAAGCCCCGAAAAACTGTTTCTAACAGAGGCATAATATCTAAGAATGAAGTTATTGAACTGCTTACCCCAACTTTAGCAAAAAGTCTTTTATGGGAATCTGTGTCCCTAAACTTGGAAACGATGAAACAATTCCTAAAGCAGACACGCTGATTCTCAGTGAGTTGGAATGTGCCCGAGGTTCATGGCAGCCTTGTATCATAAGAACATGATGAAATCCAATTCAGGGAACAGGATTCCATCCATGTCCTATACTAGGGGAGGAGAATCCTTTTCAGCCCCAGGGCTACAATGCCTCATGGGCAAACTTCCAGGGGCTGCATGCCAGGGTGGGCTGAGCCAGAGGCAACAGAGGCTGGAGCAATGAACATGACTCTTACCTTTGTACAGTAGGCTACATGTGCAAGCCAGAAGTTTCTACACACCCCTATCTCTCCATCTAGACAAGCAAGAGACATTATCATAGTTCAAGGGCACATTCCAGTGAGGCGAAAGTACTCAAGGAGGGTGCACAGCAGAGCTAGCAAGGACTGCAGCCAAGGTAGAGAGAGCATGTAAAGAGGCTTGGAGAGCAATATTTGGACTCTGGGCCTGACGTTCACTGCTCTGTCCTAAACAAACGCCAAAAAAAATCCCCTTTGCTTTCATTTAAGAAACTGGCAAGGAATGAAAGCTCAGTTCTGTAAGTGTGCCTGCTACATTCTGCATTGCATAGGGAAAAAATAAAACATCACAGCTATGATGGACAAAAGTAAGTTTTCTTTGTCAGATATGATACACAAAACTAGAATATTATAGGCAGGGAATGTAAATGTTACTTCACCTGTTAAAGTTTACCTTTTTTTAGAATGTCACATCATCAAAACCTCTATTCACTGCCACGCCCACTTCAAATATGAATAAAAGAAAATGTGTAATGATTTGGTGGGAAGAAGAGGACTAGTAGGGGGAGAAATCCAAGCTGTTCTACAATAACATTAGTAGTATTGTTTACATAGTGTCCCCAATATAAAATAATAAAGAAACTTGTATGCCACCCTATACCCGTAGATCTTAAGGTGGTTCACAACATAAAAACACAATACTGTATAAAAAAACACAAAATACGTAATTAAAATAAAAACAAGCTACTAATCCCACTTCCCACATCACATTTTAAAAGAGCATTAGATTAAGGTTACCAGATGTCCCCGTTTCCCGGGGACAGTTCCCGGATTTACAAATCAGTCCCCATAGAAAATCCTATCATTCCTATTGAAGTTGAAAAGTGTCCCCGGATTCATTGGAAAAAATCTGGTAACCTTACATTAGATATCGACCAGCCAAAGGCCTTGTTAAAGGTATATAATGAAGGCACCAGCCAAACCTCCCTGGAGACAGCATTCCACAAAGAGAGAGCCACTGCAGAAAAGGTCCATTCTTATGTTGCCCTCCTCCTGTGCAAGATCTCAAACTACGGAAGGAATGAAACAATCGCCAGGAGCTTTCAGGTGCATTCCTTGCACACCGGCATCTCTCATCCTAAACCTTTTTGCTCACATAGACACAGGCATAACACTGCTGTCGTGTCAGGGTAATGTTTTCTGTGCCTGGCACAGGTGTTGCTACATCTCATGGTGCTGGCACAGTGTAATCTTTAAGATCTTACCTGGACACGAGCTGGAGTAGAGGGGAGATCTATCCACAGCTAATAACTATGGGATCAACACAGAACCTTTATGTTCAGAAACAGGATCACATGATGGGGACAAGCAACAAAACAACTCTGCTGTTGAGTTTCTAGAGGAATCTAGCTAGCTACTCTTGGAAACAAAATGCTGGACTGGGTGAACCTTTTGATGTGACCCAGCAAAGAAGCTATTCTTATTAAACAGGTGGTCTTTCAAAAACACATGCAGACAGAACAATGAGGCATACTCATTTTTCCATGTTTTTGGTGATAACACAAATGCCTTTTATATTAAATTTATCAAATTGTTTATTTATGTTGTTTTGTTTGCATTGCCTGTTGGCCAGAGGATTCAAAAAAATAATCAATAGGTTTCAACCCATTAAAACTATCACAACAGCAGCATCACATCGCCAATAAATAACTGCTGATGAGAAGCATATGCTTGCATCATGCCTTATCAGTTTATGGTGACAATTATCACCAAAGCATTTAGAGAACTCCTACCTGGCTACTATAACGGTCATTATCTAGAAATATCTACACTTGGGCAGTATGTTCAGCATTGTGGGGGTGGGGGGAGGTATTTTAGCTGCTTCCAACTGAAAAATATACACTTTTCTTCAATCTAAAACTATACTGTTGCCCAGGCTCAGGCCATGAAGAAATCATGCTATATCTTAATGGCTCCCTTCTAACTGCTTCAGCATCCCTCAGCATTTTCACCACCACATTTCCAGATTGCTTGCTACACACCAATGAGGGCTAGAAACCACAGCAATAAAAATGCCCCTTAACCTGGTTGAAAATTATATGTGAATGTAATAAACATTTATTAAATTATATATTCATAGGCTCTAATCCTGCTGAAGTTAGTCATGGCTAATGTGAGTCTAATAACCTTCAACAGAACTTTACTTCAGTGCCACTGTGGACAACACTCAACTATTACCCTTTATCAAACCAGTAAGTGCATTCAAGTGCTATGCTATGGCTTAGGATGACAAAACATGAACAAATCAGGGCAAGCTTCAGGCCCACGTGCTCCCTTACATGCCTCCACTGCCAAAGCTAGTAAGAGAACAGAAGCTTCTGTCTCACTATGTTTTGTCATGTTGTCCGGACCAACATACTGTGGTTAATACCAACTATGGTTTCAAACCAACCAACTTCAAAACCTAATTGACTCGTTTAAATTAACCATAGCTAAGATTAACAGGTTCGAATCCCCGCGGCGGGGTGAGCTCCCGTCGTTCAGTCCTGCCCACCTAACAGTTCGAAAGCACCCTTAAGTGCAAGTAGATAAATAGGTACCGCTTTATAGCGGGAAGGTAAACGGCATTTCCGTGTGCTGCACTGGTGCTGGCTCGCCAGCTGCAGCTTCGTCACGCTGGCCACGTGACCCGGAAGTGTCTTCGGACGGCACTGGCTCATGGCCTCTTGAGCGAGATGAGCACGCAACCCTAGAGTCGGACACGACTGGCCCGTACGGGCAGGGGTACCTTTACCTTTTAAGATTAACAGGGTCACAACAATAGCTGTGGTTAAATCAAAAGCAGAACCAAAAAGCTTCTGAATTCATCTTTCTAAGTGAAGAGGACAAAAGGGGAATGCACAAGCAAAAATCTCATATGGACTTCTTCCTGTAGTGTTGGCATCTGTCCATCTCAAGAGACAATGGAGTGCACCTCTGGGGGTGAAGTCAAACTGCTGTGATAGCATCACGGAAGCAACCTCCCCAGGGCTCAAGCCTAGGCAATGTGTATGGAGCTCCTGGGGTGCCCAGATGAAAAGACCCACCCCCCTCGGCCTCACTGACATAGTCCAAAAGAAAGCAGAGCAATACTTCTGGCACCAGCTTGGCTGCAGGAGTTGCTAGAAGGAGGCGTACAAGGCACCATCTGATCATCTTAGGGACTCCACTCTGGATTTATGTAGGGTTTATTCCTTAGCCTATTCTCTTGAGGATGTCCTGCAAAGCAGTGGATGTTTAGGATCAGAGTTTTCCTTCTCCTAGATGGGCTACCTTTCCAGGTTGGTGTCTCCCATCTATCCTTCAGTTCCCTCTATGCATGTGCAGAAGCTAAAGAATTGGTGGTCCCTGGTTTAAATGATACAGCAACCATTTGGTATGCACATTTGCTCAGGAAATAAATGACTTGGAAAGCTAACGCTTGATTTAAATCAGCTATTTAAATCACCTTGATTGACCCTCCTACCTATTTCTAGATCTCAATGACTGTACTCATAGAAACATGAAATGCCCTACATGACATGTCTTACTCTATTCTACAATTACTGAAGTTAGTCCAAAATTGCTATCACTTCCATAATTATTTTTTCTCTCATATGTGTCCCTCTAAAATGAAACGAATGACACGCCTCTCCAAAAAGAATAAAAAACTTTCTTAAGGTGTGAGGAAATTCTGGCCCTCACTTGTTGCTGGATTCCAACTAGCATCAGCCCCAGTTTGTCTTGCTTTTATGTTGCTTAAAACCACTGTTCTGTTTCATCTGTTAAGATACAGAATAGATGTTCAAAAGTCAAAATACATAAATAATAAAAATTTTAATCCGCACCTTGGCAAGTGGTCTTTCTAAGCAATCAATAAAGCAATCAATAAAGTTTTGCTTTCAGGCCCTATCCAAAAGTTCAAAATGACTCATCAGCACATCACACTAAACTGGGAAAGGAACCTCTGGCCCATGGGCCCAATTTGGTCCATGAGGTCATTTCCCCCAAACCTTGCATGGGTGGACTTTAAAAAAGGGGGAGGTGTCTGCTTGTTTTCCGTAAGCATGCAATGAAAACAAGTGGGTCCAGTTTTTTTACTCATCACTTCACGATGGAGCAGTCCTTGCCAGAGCCAAGGTCTGCTTTTGACACCAGCACTAACAAGACTACTCCATTGCACAGCAATGAAGAAATGGGTGCTTGTTTCCCCACAGAGTCCCTCCTCTCCATAGCTAAGACACAGAGCAGGGACTCACTTAAAGTAGGCGCCCTTTGCAGCATTTTCTCCCACACTTTCAAAGATTGCACCAGACCAGTGTGGGAGAAACTGCTGCAAAGAACTCTCAGATTCGCCCCCCCCCCCAATCCTTGGACAGGAATATAGGGAATGCAAGGGATTTTGACAGATGGGTGGGGCAACCTGCCTGCCAATCATGTGTTGTCACAATAACGGTTTGTGATTGCCAGGTGGATTGCCCTGCACATCTGTCAAAATTGGCTCACAGAAGGGCCGAAAAGGTTCAGCACCCCTGCACCAAACCACAGTGTGCACAAGCCAGAATGAGCTGCAGCATGTCTCATGCACTCACTATTCCCTGGCTGTGTGGCTAGGAAGAACTTGGAAGCTTTTGTTTAACCATGATTTGTTGTGTCATCTACAGCAACAAATTGTGGTTAACATTATCTATGGTTAATTTTAAAGCAAGAAGCGAACTAAGCCACAGTTACTGAAGCAGGATTATTTAAATTAGCCATACTCAAGATTAACCTCAGTTCCAGGTCTGGACAACATGGCAAATTGTGATTAATAACAAGCAGAAACAAGACCTTCCAAACTCTTCCTTTCAGGGTGAAAGGAAAGCTGAGTGCATGACCCTGAGATTTCTTGCCGCTCAGTCTGGCTTTTCTGGCTTGTGCTAAGCTATGGTTTTGTGCAATGTGTTAAAGAAGTGTTTACATATAAGGTTTAGTCAGCAAACCTCTTAAGAAGACTGCAACAGTTCAGATCTAACACCGAACCAGGGTGTGGTACTATGTAAACTAGGCGTGCGGTGTGCTCTGGTCCATGGGGTCATGAAGAATCGGACACGACTAAACAACAACAAAACTAGGCCTGCACTCTGGTGCTCCCCTCATGCAATCTGATTTTCTTTCTCATTGACATTTTAGCACAAGTCATAGTTTGCCTGGCTTAGAGGTAACAGTAAACTATGGCTTCCACTAAATCGGAAGGGAGAAAAATCAGAATGCATGAGAGAAGAATGTGTGTGAGCACAGAGCTTGCTCACACAGTGCCAAACAAAAAACCCTACAAGGGTATAGGCAGCACTATTCACCGTGATTCAAAATATTTAGAAAAAGCAATGCTAAACCTTTTGGTCAGACTACTGACTAGTCAATTAGTGACCATGGAAAGGTGCCTTTTATGAAATAAATAATCAACCACTTGATTGTAAAAAGCCTCAAAAAGATAAAACAAGTAAATCAAGAAAAATTTACAACCCTACTTTAAAGCATACAAATGTTAAAATACTAAAACAGATTAAAATTACCTCAACTTCCTAAGCATCTGGGTAGGCTTGCCTAAATAAGAATGTCTCTAGCAGGCAACAAAAAGAGTACAGTGAAGGGATCTGCTTTATCTCAATAGGCAGGGAGATCCAAACTGTAGGTGCTGTCACACTAAACCACTGAGTGCTTACAAATGCGGAATGGGTATTATGTGGCAACTGTAGTAGTGCCAATTCCATTTATGTTATGTGTACTTAAAATACACGCCCCAATCCCTAATACTTCCTAAATGTGTCCCCACATACTGAGCAAGTTGTATATCTCTAATCTAATTCCACAGTATAAAAATATACACATGGCTTTAAGTGGCAGCAATTTTTAATCACTCCAAGGAACTATACTAATGCAAGCAGTTCAATTTGTTTATTAACCACTAAGACAAGAGGAAAAGTTTGAGAGTTATCTGTCTGCACACAATGACTATGCTATGTCAGAATTAGAAAGGGAGCTGCAATCAAGAGGTTTTTTGGATAAGAGTATAGGAAAGGAATTCAATCAGAACAAAAGGAAATGTGGGAAGACTGGAAAAAGCAGGATATTTCAGGCAATCACATTAAAATGACTCAAGAGGATACTTAATACTGAAAGTACCTCGTCATCCTTCAAAAATAAGAACCTAATAGTGGAATTACAGAGATTTCGAAAACATATCTGCTGTTATAAACTGACAAGTAGCTGGTTCTTTAGCTAAAAATACTAAATCAACAGGGCTAGAAACAGACCAGTGTGCTACTTTGTTCCTGAGACACAGCAATTCAACTATTCATTCAGTTGTTATTTGAGGACAAGGTCAAAAATTACTATAAGAAACACTGAGCACTGAATGCATTTTAAAAACATTCTTCAGCTATATAGTCCTAAAACATGCTTACTGGTAACATAAGCAAAACTGCACTTGCTTCCAAGTAAATATTTAAAGGTTTAGGTGCCAGGATGGATCAATTCTCTCTCCTTTAAACATACATTCTTCTATCTGAACTAGGCTCAAGGAGATGCAGTTGCATTACATGAGAATATCAGATCTTTTACAAGACGAATGTCAACTTACCAATACTCCTGGGTTTTCAAGCACAGAATCCTAAGCTATTCTTATACAAAGAATAGTTGAAATATTACTATTTATTCCCTTGGCTCAACACATCCTAGCACCCCAGTTTTACCTACTCAAGTGGTAAGAGTAAGAAAAAATGCTTAACCTTTGCAGAACACGTACCTTCTTTGAGACAAAAGAACCTCAGCAACAGGCATACACTCAGAACTATCACAGAAAATGTTACCTCCAAGGATTCTTGAAGCCATAAATATAAGAACAAAAGCAGATGCAAATATATCACTGGCTTTGAATTTCCTCCTTCATTGTCAGCTCTCAGCATGGAACAAGAGCATCTCCAACAGCTCCTAGCAAAGCAGTTACATCGCTCGGGAGCATAGGGAAAATCAGCTCTCAGTGAAGCTGTCTACTCATTCTATTATATAAAATGCTCTCACAGAGGAACACACACTAACATTTCTCTCTAAGAATGTGAATAGTGGTAAGAAGCCAGGAACAAGGCTTCAGTCCACACTGGGGGGGGGGGGGGACGACTAGCTATTTACTGCCACATCCTGAAAATCTGCTACTGGCAATATTTTCAGACCTCACTAAAAGAACAAACTTCAATTCCTGAGACCAGAACTCTCTGCAACTGAACACGCAGATGCAGATGAATCTAAAAGCCCTTTCAGGATCAAATTAATTTCCTACTGAATATAATTAACCAGCCTTACAAAAAAAAGAACCCTCCTCAGCTAATGGTATGCATAATCTGAGTCCTTGCTAAGATTTCTCCAGCACCATGTACAATTAAAACCTCATGGCTGTTCCACTGATCAAAATTATTTTGACTTGCATCACAAGGGAACATTTCTGCTTGTATCACTGACTGATTCACATGATTACTTATATGTGGATACTCATTTAAACAAGGACTGAGTAGTAATTTTGAACTGAATGATCATTTGGAGAGCTGCCTTTGCAAAATAATTCTAATGGTCAGAATATATTGATGTCAATACTGAGGGTGTAGACCCAGTTTCTCTTTCTGTGCACAACACCAAACAAAAAGCTATAATTTGACACAGGGCCGGAATCAAAACTACAGCTACAAAAATATACTTCAAACTTCTCAAAACATCCAAGAGAACTTTTATTCAGTTAGCTTTAGACCAACAACACTGTAAGCCCCAGTTTCCTGTCTTGTTATTAGAATTAATGGTTTAAGATATTTGGTATAGCAGGCAGTCTTTACTAACTTCTAATTATCTGAACATGATCCAGTTCTCAAAAACAGAGTCATCCATAAGGATAAAATGCTGACCTGGCTTTGAGTCTAGGGCTGAGTCCCTGCAATTTAATCAGTGACTAAAAGTAAAGAGATAACGTCTAGTAAACTGGGCACCCATCACTTGCCTTTCAGCTGTGCACATTCTAACTTATTTCAGAACTGCCTGCATAAAAATATCATTTGGTGATGCCTCCAAACAGAGACATGAAGTAAGATGGAAAATATTGTACTGAAATAATCTGAGATATTCATGGTTTGGAACTCTTCTGCTGTCTGATTATTAGGGAAGGTCAAAACCAGGGTAAGGTAAAGGAGTTCCATCATGACCCTTCCCTATCCTGAAAGGGGAGAAAGATGGTGTCCTAACATGTTATGTAGCTCATCACAAAGCCACAAAATAAATTTCTCCCAATAAAATAATTTTAAAAGAATTCTCAAGAAAAAAAATCATTGCTCTCAACTAGCCAACCCCATCCTTCCTTCAAGAAAGCACAAAGGTATCTGTGACTTTACCAGGAGGTTCAAGACTTCCAGACTATTAACTGTATTCTTACCAAGAATTTTTATGTTTTGTTTTATATTTTTGTAAACCCCTTAGAGGTTGTCTTGCAGTCAAGTGGTACCTACATTTGCTTTAAAAAAATTAAAAAATAAAAAATAAGGCCCTGAGGTGTCTCAATAACATGGAAGGAAAAGAGTCTGAAAAAATTAAGGAACGTTACGGAAGAGTTTCCCAGGAGTTTGCAATCTCTATAAGAAAATGTTCTCTCCTTTTTCTTTCCATCTTGAATGACTTTTAAGAAAAAAGCATTTTGATGGAGCCATATGCCCTCAACCAACGTTAGGCATAGTGAAAGGAAAAGGGTCCTTGTTTCTCAAGATACACCTTGTTCAACCTTCTTCTCCAGTATCACCAACCATCTTCAAGAGCTGAATTTAATTATCATCATCTTGATAAAGTCTTGCTAAAAAACAACAACACAGTTTGAACACACATTAACAAATTGGAAATTCCATTACCCTTCATAGGATTAAGTAAGTAGGATGACTACACATGTCAGAAATATGCCATTCCTCAGAAACCTGGGAGATGTCCCAGGAGAGCAACATGGACAAGAAAGAGAAACACTAAGACATATCCCACAATCCTACCTATCAAGAATATGTAGAGAAGCTGGGGGCTGCTTTGAATGTTGCACTTTTTCTACACAAAAAGCACAGAGAAAGGGAAAAGAGAAGGGGGGGGTGTGTGGAAACCAAGAATAGATGCCTATTTTCCCCCTACAAGACAAAAGACGGACTTTTGAAGTCCAGGGAGGAGATAATGCACACACAATGAGAAGTCAAAAGTATGCCCCATTTTTACCTACAGAGTTTGGGGGCATGCACAACAGGACAGCAGGCACCACTTCTCAGCCTCAGTAGTGCATTTAGGGAAAAGTCACTTTCCCCTTATGCCATCTTCTCAACTTATCCAAATGCCTTTAAAACCAGGAGAATCTCCACATCCGAAAGAACTGAGCTGAGGAAAGCTGGTGGCACTTATTTATTCAGAAGTTTTCTTATCTGCCTAGGACAGGTTACAACAATATTACAATAAGACAATATTAAAACAAAACAGGTCAATAACAAAAAATCAAAATCAAATATACAGGTATCACAAAAATCAAAACTGTCAGAGGCCAACATAGAGGAATGTCTTCAGCATACAGAGGAAGCTGTATGTTGAGGATGCTAGAAGCTTGGAATGGGGTTTTCAGAATATAGGGGGTGCCATGGAGTGTTCTCTGCCATCCCCAATACTTCAGAGGGCAGCAGAACTGCCAAGAGAGCACCCTCTGCCAATCTTAATATCTGAGGATCATTAGGAAAGGAAGCAGTCTTTCAGATATTTGGGGCCTAAGACATTTAAGGCTTTCAAACGCCAACGTGAGCATCTTGAACTGGACCCAGAAAATATCTGGCAACCAGGGCAGTGGTTTCAAATCAGGGGTGATTTGAGTCCTAAATGGAACACCGGCGAGTATCCTGGCTGCTGTGCTTTGGACCAACTGAAGTTTCCAAGCTGTCTTCAAGGGCAGCCCCACAGTGTGCATCACAAAATTTCAATCTGGAGTTTATCAGAGTGTACAGTGCAGAAACAGCCATTTGCCACCCCAGCCATCCACCTCAGATCATGCTTCGAGGAGGCAGAACCACCCAACCGAAATCAGCAGGAAGACTACCACTGGTCCCTGTCCAACATTAACTCAGGGATGAAGATGCTGGCAAGAATTTCTCTTTGCGTCTCTCTTCCCTGAGCCTCCTGGTTTTCCCCACCCCACCCCACAAGGCAACACTAGGGCTTCCCTCCAGGCAAAACAGCAGAAATGTCTATCAGCCACTGGGGGTGGTCAAAGACAGAATAATACTTGTTTGCTGGTGTGCTTGACTCCACCTTAGGTTTTATTCTAGGGGCACCCTGTGTGCCCTTCCCCAAACTCAAGCTCCTTCCCCCTCCCCTTGCCACAATACCCCCCTTTTCAGCTCAGCCTGGCCTCCATCGCCAGGGCCCTCCGCATGCGTCCTTCTAACCCCCATCCCCGCCCCTCTGAACACTGGAGCAGTTTGTGGAAGGACCCCCATCATCATCCCCCCCCCAGCCAGGGATGCAGGGAAGCATCTTTCCCCCTGCAAATACGCAGGTAGGGGCAGAGCCTCTTTATCCATGTCAAGTTTGCCAACCCCAAACTAAATGGCTGAGAAACGGGGAGGGGAATGGGGGGGGGGGGGGAGAGATAGATGATGACTCTTGTATTATTCCTCCGCCACATACCTAAGGAAAAAAAGATCTTTTTTTGCCTTTTGGCTTCCCACTCACACACACCCCCGACCCTCCCCGAAATTCCGCTACCTCAACGGGGGTGGGAGACATGTATTGGTGGGGGACGGAGCAGGAGGAGGAAGGGGCGTCTCTCATTCTCTCTCCCCCCCCCCAACCTCCTCGCAGGCAAGGGTCTTTTCTTCGCACCGCACCCCTCCCCGCGCAATGTGTGCTTGTGCAGTGGGGAGGGAGGGGATTCCTCCATTTCCGAAAGAAAAGGGGGGAGAGAGAAAGGAGGGGGGCTTTTTCTCCCCTCCCCCTTCCCCCCCATTCCACGCCTGAGGTAAACTGCGGCGGTGGGGGGCGTGGGGGGGGGTTTCGCCCCTGCCCCCTCGGGATGAGGCAGGATCGGGGGAGGGGCGCCTCTGCCGCCGCCTCATTGTTCGTTCCCCTCAGTGGGGACCGGGGCGGGGTGCGGAGGGCGGCGGGGAAGGCGAGCGGGGTCTGGGCGGGGAGGCTCCCGGCGGAGGCACCTACCAGCTCGGCGGCGGCAGCAGCAGCAGCAGCGGGTCCTGGCCGGGCTCTCGGGGCGGGGCGGAGAAGGACCCGAGGCGGCAGCGGGAGGAGAAGGAGGCGGCGCCATGTTCCCCTCCTTCCTTCCTCTCTCCCTCTCTCCTTTCCTTCCTTCCTCCCTTCCTTTCCTTCCCCCGGCGCGGTGAGAGGAGGAGGAGGAGGGTATCGGTGGGTGGGGTGAAGCGAGGGAAGAAAAGCGGCCTTGTAATGGCGGCGGCTGAGGCGGATTCTTTTCCCCCTCACAAGGAGCAGGAGCGGCGGCGGCGGCGGCAGTGGCACCATCGACCGAGAGAGACAGGGCGCGAGACCGCCTGTGTGTGTGTGTGTGTTGCGCGTGCGCGCACCGAGCCCAGCGGGGCGGGAGGGGGGAAGACAGGAGGAGGAGGAGGAGAAGCTGCTGTTGCGGCTGGCGGCGTGCGCGCGCCGGCGGAGGGGAGAGAAGTGGGCGGGGCGGGCTGCGGCGCGAGGGGGGAGTAGTGGGCGGGGCTCCGGAACCTCTATTCAGAGAGAGAGGGAGAGTGCGCGCGCGCGCATGCAGGCATGCGAGGCAGGTTTGCATGCACAGAAGCGATACACAGGACTTTGCAGAGGCGCGCGCGCGCGGGGGTCACCTCCTCCTCCTCCCCGCGGGGGGGGGGGCTTTTGCGCGCGCAGGGGCGTTCCACCGGCTAAGGCTTTTTCTTCTTTTTTTTTTGCATGCATGCATGTGAAGAGGAGGAGGAGGAGGAGGAGAGGCGGGGCGGCTAACGGGGAGAAGCGCTTGCTGCAAGAGGCTGGCACGCGAGCCCGAGCTTGTAGCCAAGATCGGGGGGGGGGGGGGAGAGAGGCGGGGTTGCAAAGGAACCCACCCCACCCGCGCACGCCCCTGGCGGAAAATGCAGCGCAGCCCCCTGGCACGGAGCGAAGGGAAGGAGCGCGACGCTTGCAGCGGGTGCCCGGCACTGCCAGGCGCGGCGATGCCTCTTGGGGAGGCGTCCCTAGGATCGCGGTGTCTCTGCGTTTGCGTGCGTTTGAACCCCGCCGGCGCGCACCCGCGCCCTCCCTGCCAAACGCTGTCGCCCAGGCAGATGCGGGCGATCCCTCGCAGCAGCGCGCATCCTGGCGCAGGGTGCGCCTCGGATATTCAAGGGCTGCCGAAAGTGCTGCAGCTGCTGCGGGCGGTTTGCAAACCAAATGCAAGGATCCGGAAGTCGGGGGCTCGTGCCGCTCGCCCCCCCCCTTCCTTAAGGATGTGATACATGAGCAACAACAACCACCAGCAATAAAACAGAAGCATCCACTGTGTTCTAGATCAGAGGGTCAGCAGCTGGGGGGGGGGGGCAGATGACATAGCGAGGGGAGGCAGTTTGCCGGTCCTGCTCTAGGCCAAAGCAACTTCCCCTGGTCAGTTCTGGCTTGGGCTGATGGGAGTTGGAGTCCAAAACAGTTGGAGGGCACCAGATCTGGAAAGAACGATAGTGGCAAAAGTTATCTGTGACACAGAAGCATCCCAGAAAACTTATTTTGGAGGGGTGGGGAGCAAACTTATTGTTGCATTTATTACATTTACATTGAAGGGACATCCAACTCCCAATAGACTGCGATCTACTCACAGTATAAAAAAAAACTAAATAAAAAAATTCCTTCCAGTAGCACCTTAGAGACCAACTAAGTTTGTTATTGGTATGAGCTTTTGTGTGCATGCACGCTTCTTACCTGTAACTAGAACTATGGACGGCTACCTTTGTTGTTGTTGTTTAGTCGTTTAGTCGTGTCCGACTCTTCGTGACCCCATGGACCAGAACACGCCAGGCACTCCTGTCTTCCACTGCCTCCCACAGTTTGGTCAAACCCATGCTGGTAACCTCAAAAACACTATCCAACCATCTTGTCCTCTGTCGCCCCCTTCTCCTTGTGCCCTCCATCTTTCCCAACATCAGGGTCTTTTCCAGGGAGTCTTCTCTTCTCATGAGGTGGCCAAAGTACTGGAGCCTCAGCTTCAGGATCTGTCCTTCCAGTGAGCCCTCAGGACTGATTTCCTTCAGAATGGAGAGGTTTGATCTTCTTGCAGTCCATGGGACTCTCAAGAGTCTCCTCCAGCACCATAATTCAAAAGCATCCATTCTTCGGCGATCAGCCTTCTTGATGGTCCAGCTCTCACTTCCATACATCACTACTGGGAAAACCATGGCTTTAACTATAAGGACCTTTGTTGGCAAGGTGACGTCTCTACTTCTCAAGATGCTGTCTAGGTTTGTCATTGCCCTTCTCCCAAGAAGCAGGCGTCTTTTAATTTCGTGGCTGCTGTCACCATCTGCAGTGATCATTGAGCCCAAGAAAGTAAAATCTCTCACTGCCTCCATTTCTTCCCCTTCTATTTACCAGGAGGTGATGGGCCCAGTGGCCATGATCTTCCTTTTTTTGATGTTGAGCTTCAGACCATATTTTGCGCTCTCCTCTTTCACCCTCATTAAAAGGTTCTTTAATTCCTCCTCACTTTCGGATGGCTACCTACCTGTACATAAAAAAACCTGGCAGTGATCTACCCAAAGCTGTGGGGCTTTTTTTATAGGAAGCCAAAATTGTGGAGCTTTTTTAGGAAAGGCAAAGAGTTGGCTTGGGGGGGGGGGGGGGCTTTTTTGTAAGGAGATTGCTGAGGGACAAGAGATCTACCAGGGGCACCATGATGTACCTGTTGGACATGCCTGGATTATTACATTGATTACATGCTCACACGTGATTTATGCAGGGTTGGAATAGAATCCCAGGTATCTTTTGGCCTAACTTCCTAAACTATACACGTGAAGAGCCTGACTGCTGGATCTAACCAGCAGCCCGTCTGGTTGAGCAACCTGTTCTCGCAGAGGCCAACTGGATGCCTGCAGGGGAAGCCTGTGAGCTTCCTATCAAGCCATCATACCCAATATCATGATGGGCAAAAGCTCTCCGGGGTCCCAGGCAACATTCCCACCCTCCCGTTTAACTGGAAATGATGGCACCTTCAGCATGCAAGGCATATGTTCTGCATCTCAGGAGGAAAAAGTGGGGTATAAATGTAATAATCAGTTGGGGAGGGAATTGGCATTATTACTTCCTTTTCCATTTTTGAAGAACAGTTCCCCCCTCCCCAACTGGAGTCTTATGATGCAATCCCATGCCTGTTTAAAAGGTAAAGGGACCCCTGACCGTTAGGTCCAGTTGTGGACGACTCGGGTTGCAGCGCTCATCTCGCTTTACTGGCCAAGGGAACCGCATACAGCTCACGTGGCCAGCATGACTAAGCCGCTTCTGGCGAACCAGAGCAGCGCACGGAAATGCCGTTTACCTTTCCACCGGAGCAGTACCTATTTATCTACTTGCACTTTGACGTGCTTTCGAACTGCTAGGTTGGCAGGAGCAGGGACCGAGCAACGGGAGCTCACCCCGTAGCAGGGATTTGAACTGCTGACCTTCTGATCGGCAAGCCCTAGGCTCTGTGGTTTAGACCACAGCACCACCCACATCTTCTGTTTACTCAGAAGCAAATCCCACTGTGTTCAATGGGGCTTCACCCACCCCAGTAAGTGCATTTAGACTTCGGCTGCAATCCTTATGCCCACCTACTAAGAAGTAAGCCCAACAGGATTTGTTTGGATTTACGTCTAAGAGGACACACATAAGCACTGTTACCACAGTCCTATGCACATTTACTTGAGAGTAACCTTCATTGAACTGTGTGACTGCCAAACCAACGTGCATATGGTCAGGGTGTTAAATATATATATATATATTTATTTATATTTATTTATATATATTTATATATATTATATACATATATATACTGGCCTTGGTCCAGTATATCTGAAGGAGTGTCTCCACCCCCATCGTTCTACCCGGACACTGAGGTCCAGCACCGAGGGCCTTCTGGCGGTTCCCTCACTGCGAGAAGCCAAGTTACAGGGAACCAGGCAGAGGGCCTTCTCGGTAGTGGCGCCTTCCCTGTGGAACACCCTCCCACCAGATGTCAGAGAGAAGAACAACTACCAGGCTTTTAGAAGACATCTGAAGGCAGCCCTGTTTCGGGAAGCTTTTAATGTTTGATGTATTATAGTATTTTAATATTCTTTTGGAAGCCGCCCAGAGTGGCTGGGGAAGCCCAGCCAGATGGGCGGGGTATAAATAATAAATTATTATTATTATTATTATTATCACAGAATTATAGACTTGGAAGGGGCCACGAGGGTCCTCTCATCCAACCCCCTCGGCATGCAGGAATCTGCGGGAATCTTTTGCCCAGCGTGGAGCAAAAAGTCACGATCCTGAGATTAAAAGCCTCATGCTCCAAAACTGAATTACCTGGAGGTTTAAATTCTGTGCTTCTAGAAACTGATCCGCCCCCTTAATCATTCACAATTTTTGTGACTTGATGAAAAGATCAAGGTATCAAAATTTCCAAAAGAACTCTTATTTAAAAACAAACTCTCAGCTGCGCAGTGTACCAAGATCCCTTTGTCTGCACTTAAAAACTGGCATCGGTTAGAAATCTGGCAGAACCTCACCCATCCATGACACAGCCTCCACAGCTTTTAGCGTTCTGGCGAGACAGCTGGGGCTAGAATCCTTTCTGCCACAACGAGCGCGGTAAATGTATCATAACTATTGATGTGGCTTCTTAATATAGATAACCCGCATGCTAATTGCATAATGCAGAGTCGCTTTGCCCTGTACAGAGCCTGCCCCAGAAAATGATCACATCACACAGACCAGAAGCTAATGTCAGCTCACTTAAAGACCTTCTGGGGCTTAATGGGTAGCAAAGGTTTTCCAATGGCCTTCTTAAAAATAAGGGAATTCCAAATCAGAGTATAGCGTGACCTGGTGACCACTGACGTAAATGGCTTTACAACAAATTAATGCTTAGATGTGATATGTATGTTTCTGTGGTACCCACAAGAGTGTCTCTGGTTTGTGTATCTGCACACAAGCCCAGAAAAGTTGGCTCTCATTTATGGGGCATGTTGTTGTTGTTGTTTAGTCGTTTAGTCGTGTCTGACTCTTCGTGACCCCCTGGACCAGAGCACACCAGGCACTCCTGTCTTCCACTGCCTCCCGCAGTTTGGTCAAACTCATGCTGGTAGCTTCGAGAACACTGTCCAGCCATCTTGTCCTCTGTCGTCCCCTTCTCCTTGTGCCCTCCATCTTTCCCAACATCAGGGTCTTTTCCAGGGAGTCTTCTCTTCTCATGAGGTGCCAAAGTATTGGAGCCGCAGCTTCACGATCTGTCCTTCCAGTGAGCACTCAGGGCTGATTTCCTTCAGAATGGAGAGGTTTGATCTTCTTGCAGTCCATGGGACTCTCAAGAGTCTCCTCTTTTATTAATTAACAGTCTATTAATGGCTGTTTGTCATGATGGCCTCAGCCCAGTATACCTTAAGGAGTGTCTCCACCCCCATTGTTCTGCCCGGACACTGAGGTCCAGCGCCGAGGGCCTTCTGACGGTTCCCTCATTGCGAGAAGCAAAGCTACAGGGAACCAGGCAGAGGGCCTTTTTGGTAGTGGCACCCGCCCTGTGGAATGCCCTCCCATCAGATGTCAAAACGATAAATAACTACCTGACATTCAGAAGACATCTGAAGGCAGCCCTGTTCAGGGAAGTTTTTAATGTGTGACATTTTAGTGTATTTTTTATCTCTGTGGAAGCCGCCCAGAGTGGCTGGGGAAACCAGCCAGATGGCCGGGGTACAAATAATAAATTATTATTATTATTATTATTATTATTATTATTATTATTATTAAGCCTCCAAGTTCAGAGGCAGTCTACCCGACTTATAGACTTCCTAGTGGCATCTGTCTGGCTACTGTAAGAAAAGGCTGCTGAATTTAATGGACCCCTGATCTGATCCAGCAAGGCAGATTATACGATAAATTAATTAAGTGGATAAATTAACGGAGGAGCAGAGGCTATGTGGAGCCCTTCCATGGTAGCAGAGTGCATATTCTACGTGGTCCTGGGTTCAAACCCTGGAGAGACAGTGTGGTGCAATGGTTAGAGTGCTAGACCAGGACCTGGGTAGACCAGGGTTCGAATCCCCGCTCTGCCATGAAGCTCACTGGGTGACCTTGGGCCAGTCACCGTCTCTTAGCCTAGCCTACCTCACCGGGTTGTTGCGATGATGAAACGGGGAGGAGGAGAAGCATGAGCTCCTTGGTAGATAAAGGTGGTATGGAAATTTATTTAATATTATTTATTTATTTAATTTATATACCGCCCTATACCCAGAGGTCTCAGGGCAGTTCACAGAGCAAAATCAAAATATAAAACCACAAAATATATCTTCTTCTTTGGCGATCCCTCGTAGCCGAGTAAGATTGTGTTCCATAAACACGGTTTTAACAGTGAGTCCGTAAGTGACTGTGGAGGCCAGTTCTGGATCCACACGTCCTTCCACAGTGCGGACATTGGTTTCCGGGCGGGAGTTCATCACAGTGTGGATTTGCCAAGCGTGCCTTCCTCTTAGCACGTTTCTCCCTTGCGTCCTGAGTTCAAGTGTCTTCAAAGCCCGTGACACCTTTGGTAAAGGCTGTTCTCCAACTGGAGCGCTCGCAGGCCAGGGTTTCCCAGTTGTCAGTGTTTATACTACTTTTTTAAAGATTTGCCTTGAGACAGTCTTTAAACCTCTTTTGTTGACCACCAGCATTACGCTTTCCATTTTTAAGTTCGGAATAGAGTAGTTGCTTTGGAAGACAATTATCAGGCATCCACACAACATGACCAGCCCAATGAAGTTAATGTTGAAGAATCATTGATCACAAAATATATAATCAACATGAAAACAACAACCCAATAACAACCCCCCTCCGCAACCCCCACCCCCACCCCATTTTAAAAGGGCATAAGATGTCAAATCAACCAAAGGCCTTGGTTAAAAGGGAACGTTTTTGCCTGGTGCCTAAAGGTATATAATGAAGGCTCCAGGTGAACTTCCCCGGGGAGAACATTCAACAAACGGGGAGCCACTGCAGGGAAGGCCCCGTTCTCGTGTTGCCACCAAGAAGGACCTCAGAAGATGATATCAGGGTCTGGGTGGGTTCATATGGAAAGAGGCGGTCCTTGAGGTATTGCGGTCCTGAGCAATGTAACAAATAAATAAAATCAGTATAAAATAAAATCAGTATGTCCAAGTAGGAGCGGTCAAAAACACCTGGAGAGCTGCTGCCAATCATGGACCAATGCTTTGACTTGAAAGAAGGTCAATTCCTATATTCAGATCCTTGGAACAGGTAACCAGGCCATGGGAGGGGTGTTGCTTGATCTCCATTCTTCCTGCACACGTCCATCGCTGGCCGCTGTGGTGAGAGCAATGTAATAAACTACATGGGACCTTTGGCAGGCCTCCTTATTCTGTCATACATAGATCAACTGCCTCGTTTTGTACAGTGCAAAGCACCAGTGCTCTATAAACAGGTGGCAACAGCATGGAATGTAACCGTAATAATAATTAACAAGGAGGGCAAACAAGCCTTGTGCTTAGAATTCCTCAGCTGTTGTTTATGCTGCCCCAAGTCCCTCCCATACACCGAAGCCCCTCCTGCATGAGGAAAGGCCTTTGGAAGGGGGCACCAGATGGCAGCAGCATCTCACAGGAGTTTTTGGCCCTGGGTGCCTAAATATTTGCCCACGTTCTTACCGGGTGGGAGGCAGGAAGGAGGCAAATTTTCTTGCTTCATCCCTTGGAGAAAAGGCGCTGGGTGCCTGAATTCAGATCCACACTGCATTTAAAACACATTACTTCACCCAAAAGGGATGCGGGTGGCGCTGTAGGTTAAACCACAGAGCCTAGGACTTGCCGATCAGAAGGTCGGTGGTTCGAATCCCCGCCACGGGGTGAGCTCCCGTTGCTCGCTCCCTGCTCCTGCCAACCTAGCAATTCGAAAGCACGTCTAAGTGCAAGTAGATAAATAGGTACCACTCCAGCGGGAAGGTAAACGGCATTTCCGTGCGCTGCTCTGGTTCGCCAGAAACGGCTTAGTCATGCTGGCCACATGACCCAGAAGCTGTACGCCAGCTCCCTCGGCCAGTAAAGCGAGATGAGCGCCTCAACCCAAGAATCGGTCACGACTGGACTTAATGGTCAAGGGTCGCTTTACCTTTACTTCACCCAAAGAGTCCTGAGAACTACAGTTTCCCTTGCACAGAGCTACAAGTCCCAGCACCCTTAAACTGCAGTTTGCAGGAATCTCGGGCAGGGAGCCAGGTGCTTCAAATGTGTGTCAAATGACCTTTAAATGCCCTATAACTCCACATCTGGTATTAGATTAGGAAGAAAGGTAGGTTTATGAGCATCTCAGAGCAGATGTTTGCAAAGGTGGAGGGGAGGAGCCGGTGAGAGTCACAGGGGAAGCAAACGGCCCTTATAATATTTGTTACTTTTCAACTAAAGCCGTTTATTTTGCGGTGACCTTTACTGCTGCAAAGGCTTGTGTCAATATTTCTCATCCAGGCTCATCGTGGACACTGAGATTTGAACTCTGCTCCTTCCTAGACCAGAACTTTGCCCAGACATGTTTCAGAAGGAAATAAGCAAGCAGCCAATGAGGAAACAAGAGGGGAGGTTCCTTTTTTCCCCTGTAGTCCAGAAACATCTGGAGGGTTGAAGGTTCCCATCCAGACAAGCACCCAGACAAGCACAACAGCTTCTTATATGGGGGCAGGGGGTCCAGGCAATGGCTGCAGACTCTCCCCAAGGATTTTGCCTGATGGAGCCCTGCAGTCTTACAAATTGAGAAGAGGCTGCCACTGGGAAAGGGGGGAGGGCACAAATCCTGCTTCCCCATTGATCTAGGGAAGTCTGAGAGCCAGAGAGAGGCATAGCACAAGGGGTGGAGGTCTGGGTTAGTTCTAGGGGGTGCCCCAAAACGCTCCATGCAAACTCCATACAACATCAAGTTAAGGCGCATCTAGGACTCCTTCCCCCCCTGGCGCTGTGGGTAAAAGCCTCAGCGCCTAGGGCTTGCCGATCGAAAGGTCGGCGGTTCGAATCCCCGCGGCGGGGTGCGCTCCCGTTGCTCGGTCCCAGCGCCTGCCAACCTAGCAGTTCGAAAGCACCCCCGGGTGCAAGTAGATAAATAGGGACCGCTTACTAGCGGGAAGGTAAACGGCGTTTCCGTGTGCTGCGCTGGCTCGCCAGATGCAGCTTTGTCATGCTGGCCACGTGACCCGGAAAGTGTCTCCAGACAGCGCTGGCCCCCGGCCTCTTGAGTGAGATGGGCGCACAACCCTAGAGTCTGTCAAGACTGGCCCGTACGGGCAGGGGTACCTTTACCTTTACCTTTTAGGACTCCTTCCCAACTTTTTCTGCTGGCCTTGGAGCTTTTGCTCCCACGGAGGTCCTTGGGAGTAGAGCGAGGAGTCCTTCGGTTCTCCGGGACCACCAAAGTAAATGGGTCACTTTTCCAACATGAGATGGGATTGTAAAGTGTTCTGTACTGAGTTGAATAGGATCCAAATTGCAGCAGCCTGATTGGTCCGCAGGAGCCACCCAATCCAACTCCAGGTGGAAGTGAATCCACAACCTGATTGGCCTACAGGAGAATCCCGGAATTAGCCAATCATGTGGGGCCCATTGGGTAAATAATGTATATAAAGCAGACATTTCGGGGCAACTTCCATTCCTCTGCACTAGTATGAGCTGAATAAAGAGCGTGAAATCCACACTCGACTCCGAGTATATTTCATAAAGCATTAGGGATACTGAGCAATGAAAGCACAGGTCTTATGCCAAAGAATCCTGGGAACTGTAGTTTACTCTTCACATAAGCTACAGTCCCCAGTACCCCAACAAACTACAATTCCCAGCATGCTCTGGGGAAAGCCCGGTGTTTTAAAATTGTGTTAGATCTGAAGAATCCTCATTGCAAAGTATTGGAAGACACCAGATTTACCCACGCTGGAGGAATGGCAGACGCAGTTGATGGACTATATGGAACTGGCTGAAATGACTGGCAGAATCCGAGATTTGGGAGAGGAAATAATGGAGGAGGACTGGAAAAAATTTAAGGACTATTTGCAAAAACAATATAAGTTGTATGAATGTTAAGAATGTGTACGATTAGGAAACTTTTGCTTCAGCAACTTGAATAGGTGAATTGGAAATTAAGTTATAAGAAAGACGAGGTGGACAATACGAAATAACTATACTATGTTTATTTTTAAGGTACAAATAACAGAGATACAGTATTTTGAACTTAGAAACATAGTATTTGAAAGATACAGTAAGATATGAAACAAGGTAACAAATTGCTGATGTTTTAATTGCAAAGAACGCAGGGTTCGGAAGATGTGGGGAAGTCCGGTTGGAATGGTAAAAATATTCTGGAAAGTTGGTTTCTATGTATTTCTTATTTCTTGTATCTTCATTCTTTATTCTTTATTCTGTAAATTCCTGACTGTTTGAAAGAAAACTTAATAAAAATATTTAAAAAAAAAATAAAATAAAATTGTGTTAGATCTGCTTTAAACATAGGTCAGAGGCTCCTCCTCCCATCTAGCCCAGGAAGGCAGCAGGTTTTCTGGGGTCCTATACTCAGATCTGCTGCCTGAGATTCTTTCAACTGGAGATGCCAGAGACCGCGGTTGGCACATTGTGCATGCAAAGGATGTGTTTGTCCAGAGAGTGACAGCCTCTCCAAAACACGTAGCTGACGAGAACTAGAGGTGAGAAAGTCCCAGGACCAATTGGTACCCAAGTTTTGAAATGGTGCTATATTTTGATGCTGCTCCCCACCACCAGAAAAGAAAAGGAAAAAATCATATCTGTATCATAAGCCATACATTTTTTTTTCCTTGCTAAGCGAGGCAGACCTACGAATCGCTTCTGGCTTTCTGCTGCTCTGGAAATGCTCCGCCAGAGCAAGGGTGGGAGGCAGCTGTCAGCCCACACTGGGGAGCAGACGTTTATCCTAGACACCTCTGCTCTGAATGCCAGCCCCATGCCAGGACACGATACATAAATAGAGCTAGCAATTAGCAGCGTTTGACTCATTGCAGGAGCCAACACCCAGACTTCCTAGCTTCAGGGTGACAGGCTGGGAATCAAAGTCACTGCCTTTACATCACACAGTCTCCGGGGACTTCCTTCTCCTCTCTTGCTCGTTTCAAACTTCGAGGGCTTCGTGGTAGGGGAGCGCAGGCATCAGGCTTAGGAGATCTACCTTGGGGTGTGTCTCCCCCCTTTTAATATAACTTCTGAGGTGCACCAACCGAAGCCCAAATTGTGGCTCAAACATACTTAAAAGTACATGGGCAACAGGGTGCCTCTGTCTGTGCACCTGTTAAGATCAGGAATTTGTCTTCCAGGATCAGAATTACACTCACGGTCCTGTGACACAAAAAATCCACTCCTGGTTTTCCACCTAAGCATTCCATCAGGCTGCAAAGACAGATGGATCTGCAGGGCCCCTCCATCTTTTCTGCTCAAAGGCCAGCTTTAGCAGTCTTCTCTCTCATTTATCAGGGACGTGGGTGGCGCTGTGGGTTAAACCCCAGAGCCTAGGACTTGCTGATCAGAAGGTCGGCGGTTCGAATCCCCGCAACGGGGTGAGCTCCCGTTGCTCGGTCCCTGCTCCTGCCAACCTAGCAGTTCGAAAGCACTTCAAAGTTCAAGAAGATAAATAGGTACCGCTCTGGCGGGAAGGTAAACGGCGTTTCCGTGCGCTGCTCTGGTTCACCAGAAGCGGCTCAGTCATGCTGGCCACATGTCCTGGAAGCTGTACGCCGGCTCCGTCGGCCAATAAAGCGAGATGAGCGCCGTAACCCCAGAGTCGGCCACGACTGGACCTAGTGGTCAGGGGTCCCTTTAGCTTTACCTTAAACAAGAAAAACCGAATCTTTACACATCTTAATTTACCTACCTCTCAACTTCCCTCCCCTCCTTTCTGCAGTTATTTATTTCATATCTTTTTATTGCTGTGTATCCAATTCAAATATACAGTGGTACCTCAGGTTAAATACTTAACTCGTTCCGAAGGTCTGTTCTTAATCTGAAGCACCACTTTAGCTAATGGGGCTTCCCGCTGCCGCCGCGCTGCCGGAGCACGATTTCTGTTCTCATCCTGAAGCAAAGTTCTTAACCCGAGGTACTATTTCTGGGTTAGCGGAGTCTGTAACCTGAAGCGTATGTAACCCGAGGTACCACTGTATTCACAAATTTATCCTTATCTTCCCCTTAATTGTCTCCTACTGCACGTGTGTATATCAGTCCCGCTGATGTTTTTAGTTTTGTTTACAATATGTCTTCAAATACTCTATAAATTTTACCCATTCTGTTTTTAAAAAGAGCAATCATTCCATTCCAACTGGTTGTTTTGAAAACTATGTAACTGAGGAATAATAGTTCCTGGACAATCTTTTCCCTCCGTCCTCCCAATTCCTTTGCAAGCCTGACATCTGGGATCCTTTGTGGCTGAAGACCTGGATAAAAATGCTTTAAATAAATAAAATAAATGAATAACTTTGTTTCTGCGGCCTAACTCAGAAAGAATGGGGAGAAGACCTGGTTGTTGTCTCCATTGTTCAACATTTGGGAATTGGAAATCCCTACAAACAACCAAGAGTTCTACCCTGGATCTGGTCCACCTTCTGCCTGCCCCTGCTTCACAGTGGGGTGGAGGAGAGAAGGTACATTTCACATGCAAACTGGGGCATTTTATTTATTTTATTTGCTTATTTAACTTATATGCAGAATTCATCATGCGAAAGGCTGGTCTGGATGAATCCCAAGCCGGAATTAAGATTGCTGGAAGAAATATCTACAACCTCAGATATGCAGATGACACAACCTTGATGGCAGAAAGTGAGGAGGAATTAAAGAACCTTTTAATGAGGGTGAAAGAGGAGAGCGCAAAATATGGTCTGAAGCTCAACATCAAAAAACGAAGATTATGGCCACTGGTCCCATCACCTCCTGGCAAATAGAAAGGGAAGAAATGGAGGCAGTGAGAGATTTTACTTTCTTGGGCTCCATGATCACTGCAGATGGTGACAGCAGCCACGAAATTAAAAGACGCCTGCTTCTTGGGAGAAAAGCAATGACAAACCTAGACAGCATCTTAAAAAGCAGAGACATCACCTTGCCAACAAAGATCCGTATAGTTAAAGCTATGGTTTTCCCAGTAGTGATGTATGGAAGTGAGAGCTGGACCATAAAGAAGGCTGATCGCCAAAGAATTGATGCTTTTGAATTATGGTGCCGGAGGAGACTCTTGAGAGTCCCATGGACTGCAAGAAGATCAAACCTCTCCATCCTGAAGGAAATCAGCCCTGAGTGCTCACTGGAAGGACAGATCGTGAAGTTGAGGCTCCAGTACTTTGGCCACCTCATGAGAAGAGAAGATTCCCTGGAAAAGACCCTGATGTTGGGAAAGATGGAGGGCACAAGGAGAAGGGGACGACGGAGGACGAGATGGTGGGACAGTATTCTCGAAGCTACCAGCATGAGTTTGACCAAGCTGCAGGAGGCAGTGGAAGACAGGAGAGCCTGGCGTGCTCTGGTCCAGGGGGCCACGAAGAGTCGGACACGACTAAACGACTCAACAACAACAATTTACTTTATGCGCCTCTTGAAGGGCACCCATTTCCAAGAACCTCCATTTCCAATAACGTGCCCTGAGGCGAGGACGCCGCCCTTTGCCCCAGCCCCGCTCAGGGCCTACCAGGCCTTGCCAAAGCCGGGGGCTCAAGTAACGGCCTGGCGGGGCCTGCCCTACGAAGCGCTGGGCTTCGCTCCTCCCGACAAGTCCCCGGCTTGGCGCGAGCGCCGCGTAGCTCGGGCTCCCCCTGCTGGAGGCAGCCTTGCCCTTCTTTATTCAGGGGACCATTCCGTACTCCTATTAACCGCTCAGGTCGGAGGAACTACAACTCCCGGCATGCAACGCCTGGCGGGGCGGGTTTTAGCCCTCCTCTATGTCGTTCCTCCTCCTGCAGCCATTCTGAAGACTACAACTCCCGACTGCCCGGGGGGCCGGGGCGCGCGCCTCACCGGATATCCGGTGGGAAGGGAGGGTCCGGGGAGGGGTGTCGGAGCAGCTGCCCCGAGCTCTGCGTGGAAAGAGGATTTAGGGCAGGGGGTCGCCATGGTAAGAATGGGGTGGGGAGGGGCTTGAAATATGGGGCTCAGCCGGAGGGGGAGGGGAGGCAGGGTCAGCAATGGGGGCCCCCAAATCCGGGGGTCCAGGGTGTTTGGTGTGGGGAGGGAAAGGAGTTGGTGGTGGGAGAAATAATGATAATTCCAATTATGCCAGTTTTCAATGTTAGCATTTGTTGCAATGCTTCAAGTCAGCGCTGTTAAATCCCTAACGACTGCCCCGCAACGTAGGCCTCTGGTGTTGTGTCCATGCTACTCTCAGGGTCATAAGCCCATGGCAAGCAGAATGAGCAGCAGGGCTCTGTGGCCGCATCCTGAAGCCGACCTTGCTAAGGCCATTGGCATAAAGGGTAAAGGTAAAGGGACCCCTGACCATTAGGTCCATTCGTGGCCGACTCTGGGGTTGCGGCGCTCATCTCGCTTTACTGGCCGAGGGAGCCGGCATACAGCTTCCGGGTCATGTGGCCAGCATGACTAAGCCGCTTCTGGCAAACCAGAGCAGCGCACAGACACGCCGTTTACCTTCCCGCCGGAGCGGTACCTATTTATCTACTTGTACTTTGACGTGTTTTCAACCTGCTAGGTTGGCAGGAGCTGGGACCGAGCAACGGGAGCTCACCCCGTTGCGGGGATTCGTACCGCTGACCTGCTGATCGGCAAGTCCTAGGCTCTGTGGTTTAACCCACAGCGCCACCCGCGTCCAGAGCTTTAAATCGCCTGGCGTGCTGCACCAACCTTGCCATAGCTCAGTGGTTAGAGCGCCTGCCTTGCAAGCAGAAGGTCGCAGGTTTAATACCAGGTAGGGCTGGGAGAGGCTCCTTGCCTGAAACCCTAGAGGACTACTGCCAGGCCGCTACAGGTAGGTAGCCATGTTGGTCTGTCGTTGTCGAAACAAAATTAAAAAAAAAAAAATCCTTCCAGTAGCACCTTAGAGACCAACTAAGTTTGTTATTGGTAAGAGCTTTCGTGTGCATGCACACTTCTTCAGATGCACACGATGTTACCAATAACAAACTTAGTTGGTCTCTAAGGTGCTACTGGAAGGGTTTTTATTTTTGTTTTGCCAGGCCGTTGTTCTCGTCGTTGGACTACAACTCCCATCGTCCACTGATAGCAGGGTGCCATGGTTAGGGATGATGGGAGTTGTAGTCCAACAGCATCTGGGGACCAAAGGTTGAGCAAAGGCTGGAGTGGGCAGTACATGAGCAAGACAGGGCACAGGTTCTTCAGACTTTGTATAAGGCAGCTTTCTATGATCTTTTGCCTAAAATGTGCAAGGGGTATGTGGGCTGGGGAGAGAGAGTATTTGTGGAGGAGAAGGCTTTGAATGGTTGCTAGTCATAAGGGCTATGCGCTGCCTCCACTGTCGGAAGCAAGGATTTGGTGGGATAACAGTAAAGCTTTAAGTAGGCTTTCCCTGCGCTTGATCCAGGCATTTCTGAAATATTAACTGTACATCTATGGCTTTATCGTTCTGTATCATTTATATTGTTTTCGTTGTTTCTAGAACATGTGCTTTACTTTTCCCTTTGGGGCTGCAAAGCAGTTTATAAATTTGCAAAATAAATAACAATCAACCGGAATCCTCCTCTTGATGCGCAACTTGGAGAGCGTGCATGGACTTAGTGGGATTTTCTGTTGGGAGGAAGGATGTGCAAGTGCTGCCCATAGTTGGAAAGTAGCTAGAAGATGCCTACAGGAGATGGTGGTAGTGCCCCATTTGACTGGCACATGCAGAGGAGGTTGTTGTTGTTGTTCAGGGCAGAGAGCAGTCCATGCTCATGGAAGCTGCATCTTTTCTCCTTCCTATTCCCTTTTCCCCTGATCACCAAGTGCTCTTTAGGAAACCCAGCAAGTGGAATTATCCATAAATTCCAATATTTCCACTGCAACATATTATGGTTTGTAATCCAGTGACTTGAGTGTGGTGCATGGGTAGGCAACCTAAGGCCCGGGAGCCGGAGCCGGCCCAATCGCCTTCTCAATCCGGCCCGCGGACTGTCCAGGAATCAGTGTGTTTTTACATGAGTAGAATGTGTCCTTTTATTTAAAATGCATCTCTGGGTTATTTGT
Organism: Podarcis muralis; assembly: GCF_964188315.1. NCBI lineage: Eukaryota > Metazoa > Chordata > Lepidosauria > Squamata > Lacertidae > Podarcis > Podarcis muralis. The sequence continues at coordinate 83,870,750 of NC_135661.1, forward strand.
GGGGCCTGCCTGGTGTTTTTACATGAGTAGGAGGATGTTTAGCTTCCCGCCACAGCAGTACCTATTTATCTACTTGTACTGGCGTGCTTTTGAACTACTAGGTTGGCAGAAGCTGGGACAGATCAACAGGAGCTCACTCCGTCGCGGGGATTCAAACCAGGCTGACCCCTGGTGTAGTGCATTGCAGACACAGTGGGTTCAATATTATGGTGTGCCTTTAATAGAATCATAGAGTTTTAGAGTTGGAGGGGTCCAACCCCCTGCATTTTGAGGAACCTGACACTGACAAACTGGAACGTGTCCAGAGGAGGGCAACCAAAATGGTCAAAGGCCTGGAAACGATGCCTTATGAGGAACGGCTAGGGGAGCTGGGCATGTTTAGCCTGGAGAAGAGGAGGTTAAGGGGTGATATGATAGCCATGTTCAAATATATAAAAGGATGTCATATAGAGGAGGGAGAAAGGTTGTTTTCTGCTGCCCCAGAGAAGCGGACACGGAGCAATGGATCCAAACTACAAGAAAGAAGATTCCACCTAAACATTAGGAAGAACTTCCTGACAGTAAGAGCTGTTCGACAGTGGAATTTGCTGCCAAGGAGTGTGGTGGAGTCTCCTTCTTTGGAGGTCTTTAAGCAGAGGCTTGACAACCATATGTCAGGAGTGCTCTGATGGTGTTTCCTGCTTGGCAGGGGGTTGGACTCGATGGCCCTTGTGGTCTATTCCAACTCTATGATTCTATGAAAGCATCCATGGCAGATGGCCATCCAACCTTTGCTTAAAAACCTCCACGGAAGGAGACTTCACAATCTCCAGAGGGACTCTGTTCTTTTGCGGTTGGTCTGTCACATAAATCAAGGAATCTTAGTCAGTTGTAAGAGGATTAAACTGTTCTACATTTGGCTATAAATAAGATAGTATTTCTGCAGGTAAAAATATATTTGTTTTATCTTAGCGAAAACCATTTTAGAAAAGGCGTTCTGTTATTTTGCTTCCCATCTGCACTTAAAATAAAAACAAACTTTTTAGAAAAGTAAGTTGTGCTGCCTGATACAAGCCCTCCAAACCTTTTGATTTGTGAAAAGAGTGGTTGTGATTTATTAACTAAGTATTGCAAATACACCCCCCGATTCTTGAGTTCATTAGAGTTTGTTACAACTTGTATTCCCATAAAGAGTTCCTTGTCAAGTTCTTCAAGCTGGATAATTGTGCAAATCCTTTTTGGAAGTGGTCCACTTCATTAGAGTGGGGCGGAGACTGGCCTCTTTCTGTGGCTTGGCTTGCTTGCTTGAGTTACCTAGAATCTTTACATTTCTTAATGTGAGGTCTTTGCTTCGCTTCAGCTGTGGTGTGGATGGAGCTGAGCTCCTAGCTTGTGGTGTAGCTTCGAAGTAGATTTCTTTTTGGTCTCTTGATACTAGAATAACATGCAAATCATAACATGCTTTCTTCTGGCTCAGATCTTGAATATCACTCCTAAAAATGTGCATTAAGATCTGATTTTATAATTTATTTATTTTTTAAAAGCCTATGCTCGGGCCTGAACACAGTATTCTTTGGAAGCATCTGTCCTTGAGAATTCTGGAGAGAGATAACATGTTCACATGCTTGCGGATCTGTGGCATTTCCTCTCTAGTCAATTCTTGCGGGAGGAGAAATTCTAAAGGGAAGGATCTGTTTGTTAGTTGTGCAACTCTCATTTCCCTTGTGGCTTTTCCGTGGAAACGCGTATCCGCTACACAAGCTCGTTGGATAACAAGGGGCACTATCTGTTAATTTGGGTGTCTGCATTTTATTTTTTTTAATGCAGAGAAACGCAAGCAGCCAAGCAGAGTCTTTTCCATGGGTGTTTCTGCTTACAGAATATTCGCTGACGTCTGCATATCGAAGGAGCGGAAGCTTCAATTCAGGCATGGTGTTTCACAGTGCAAGGGGATGTTACAGCCAGGACGCGGGTGGCACTGTGATCTAAACCACTGAGCCTCTTGGGCTTGCCGGTCAGAAGGTCGGCGGTTCGAATCCCCACAACAGAGTGAGCTCCTGTTGCTCAGTCCCAGCTCCTGCCAACCTAGCAGTTCGAAAGCACACCAGTACAAGTAGATAAATGGGTACTGCTGCAGTGGGAAGGTAAGCAACGTTTCTGTGCGCTCTGGTTTCCGTCATGGTGTCCTGTTTTGCCATAATCAGTTTAGTCCTGCTGGCCACATACCCAGAAAGCTGTCTGCGGACAAACGCGGCTCCCTCGTCGTGAACGGAAGATGAGCACCGCAACCCCATAGTCACCTTTGACTGGACTTAACCGTCCAGGGGTCCTATACCTTTTAAAAGGTAAAGGGACCCCTGACCATTAGGTCCAGTCGTGACCGACTCTGGGGTTGCGGTGCTCATCTTGCTTTATTGGCCGAGGGAGCGGCGTACAGCTTCCAGGTCATGCGGCCAGCATGGCAAACCAGAGCAGCGCACAGAAAAGCCGTTTACCTTCCTGCCGGAGCGGTACCTATGTATCTACTTGCACTTTGACATGTTTTCAAACTGCTAGGTTGGCAGGAGCAGGGACCGAGCAACGGGAGCTCACCCCGTTACGGGGATTCAAACCGCCAACCTTCCGATCGGCAAGTCCTAGGTTCTGTGGTTTAACCCACAGCGCCACCCACGTCCCTCACAGCGCCTTGATGGACCACATTTGGCCCCTGGTGGAGAACGCAGGATGCCACCTGGTGTCAGAAGTGACCCATGCAGTGGGAGACAGATGCTCAGGAGAGAGTGACCCATGCGTGCCTGCACTTTGGGCTGGAGCGTAAAGATTCTTGTAGCGCCAGACTTGCACTGCCCTCCTCTCCTGTGTTTCCCTGTAGCTTGCTCATTCCCTGGAATCTTTATGGGAGGTGACAGGGCTGTGTATCTCCTGTAGGCTGCATTAGGGCAGTGCTGTCATACTTGGGACCAGATCTCTCGGGAGGTGTGCCACTGCTGTCGTGCCGCCTCTGTGATGAGGAAAGTGGATGGTGTGGATCAGGGGTCAGCAGCCTTTTTCAGCTGTGGGCCAGTCCACCATCCCTTTGACCATGTGGTGGGCCGGACTAGATATATATTTTTTGGAGGGGGAATGAACGAATTCCTATGCCCCACAAATAACCCAGAGATGCATTTTAAATACAGTGGTACCTCGGGTTACAGACGCTTCAGGTTACAGACTCTGCTAACCCATAAATAGTACCTCGGGTTAAGAACTTTGCTTCAGGATGAGAACAGAAATCGTGCGGCGGCTGCGGGAGACCCCATTTGCTAAAGTGGTACCTGAGGTTAAGAATAATTTCAGGTTAAGAATGGACCTCCAGAACAAATTAAGTTCTTAACCTGAGGTACCACTGTAAAAGGACACATTCTACTCATGTAAAAACACCAGGCAGGCCCCACAAATAACCCATAGATGCATTTTAAATAAAAGGACACATTCTATTCATGTAAAAACATGCTGATTCCTGGACCGTCTGCGGGCCGGATTTTGAAGGGGATTGGGCCAGATCCAGTCCACAGGCCTTAGGTTGCCTACCCCTGGTGTGGATGCTTGTTCAGCCTCTTTTTATTTTATTTTTATTTAAAAAGCAACATCATGTGATGCTGGAACAGATAGCCAGCCATCCCTTGCTTGTCTTTGCTGATTCTGCTGGGCTGGCTTTCTCGATACAGGGTGGGTCCCTTTCCTATCTCCTGAGCACACTAGGCATGAAGAGGCATGGATGGAGGCTGACCAGAAATAGCTGCTCTGTTCTTTAGGGAAGCCCTCGAGCTTTCCCCTGAAGCACAATCCATGCACACCACAGCGAAAGGAAGTCAGGGGGAGGAAAGGGGAAGGAAGCAGCTGGGAGATCTGGCAAGAGAGGCAGGAGATGTTCTGGTCAGGAGAGCCCTCAACACCCCAGTTTCCCTCCCACCAGCCCTAGCCAAAATGTGAGGGGTGTTGTAGTGCATCTGTAGGGCACCAAGTTGGCAAAGGCTGAGTTTCAGCATTAAACCACCCCCATGTTGGGAGGAAGACTTGGAACCCCTGTGAATTGCATTTTACAAAAAGTTAAAATCTGTATGGCTGTGTGGTGGTTCTCTCTTAGACTGCCCCAGTTTAAGAGAATTTGGAAAATGGGTGATCTCAGGAGACAGTCTCTGATTTGCATCTTTGCAGGCCTCCGAGTAATAGGACAACACAATGCCTATCCAGAAATTGTTGTTGTTGTTTAGTCGTGTCCAACTCTTCGTGACCCCGTGGACCAGAGCACGCCAGGCACTCCTGTCTTCCACTGCCTCCCGCAGTTTGGTCAAACTCATGTTCGTAGCTTCGAGAACACTGTCCAACCATCTCGTCCTCTGTTGTCCCCTTCTCCTTGTGCCCTCCATCTTTCCCAGCATCAGGGTCTTTTCCAGGGAGTCTTCTCTTCTCATGAGGTGACCAAAGTCCTGGAGCCTCAGCTTCACGATCTGTCCTTCCAGTGAGCACTCAGGGCTGATTTCCTTCAGAATGGACAGGTTCTGGATACATTGTTGGACCACAACTCCCACCATCCCAAGACAATATGGTAAAAGGTCAGGGTTCAGTGATGGGGGTTATATTCCACTAGCATCTGGAAGGCATCAAGTTGGCTGCTTCTGGTCTACACTGATTGGCAAGAGCTCTCCATTGTGTGCCCTGGGAGTGGCAGGCAGGCTGGATGGCTGTTCTTCCAGTGCTTGTAGCAGAACCTATTTCTATCCAGAACCTATTTCTATCCAGAAATAGGACTCAGCAAAAACTTTGATGTAACTTGTCCCTTCCCTCCCCCGAAGGAAGGGAATCATTCTATGGGAATGTGAAGGCGTTTCAGGGGCCTAATCCGGCCTGTTGGTTGGTTTAATGCGGCCCCCCTGTGGCAGTTTATTTCCTTGGGGGCGGGGGAATCCTTTAAAAAAAAGAAGCGTTGGGCTAAATTCATATAGCCCAACAACCTCAATCTAAAAAAAAGGTCAACTCAACTTTGGTTGGCCCTCAAGGCCCTTCATTTCATCAAATCTGGCCCTCTTTGAAAAAAGTTTGGACACCGCTGCTGTACAGGCTTGCCTGGGCATAAAGCCCGCTAAGCTTAAAGTGAGCGTTAAACTATAAGCTGTAATTCTCTGTAATGTTGTTGTTTAGTCGTTTAGTCGTGTCCGACTCTTCATGACCCCCTGGACCAGAGCACGCCAGGCACTCCTGTCTTCCACTGCCTCCCGCAGTTTGGTCAAATTCTCTGTAATACATTGTGGGAAATGAATAACAACGGTCCCAGTGAGCCCAAGGCATCCATGCCTTGAGGAGGAGGCCTGTTGCTTCTCTGTCCGAGTGCCTGCTCTGTCCTTGCTGCATTCCACTCAGCCTTTTCAGGGGGTGGGTGAAGTCATGAGCCAGTGTGGTGTAGTGGTTAAGAGCGATAGACTCATAATCTGGTGAACCGGGTTCGCGTCTCCGCTCCTCCACATGCAGCTGCTGGGTGACCTTGGGCCAGTCCCACTTCTTGAAGTCTCTCAGCCCCACTCACCTTGCAGAGTGTTTGTTGTGGGGAAGGAAGGGAAAGGAGAATGTGAGCCGCTTTGAGACTCCTTCGGGTAGTGATAAGGCGGGATATCAAATCCAAACTCCAATCCACAATGTGTGTGTGCATGAGTTACGCTTGGCCCAGCCATTCACGGTGGAGAGGCTTGTTCCCAAGGTAGGCAGGCCTTTATCTCTGAGTGAGGGGTGACTCTTGGCTTATGTCCAGTGTTGGAAACTCAGATAAATAAGCTAATTGCCAAATAGCACCTTAAAGCTAGGTTACGGTTGCCGCGAAATGTCTAGGCACCTTTCTTTTCCAATGTGATTTTTGTGTTGTTGTTCCTCATTTCATTTCTATACCACTTTACATTTTAAAGAAAAAACGTCAAAGCGGTTTGCAACACATTAAATGAATCCGGAATAAAACAAATTCAAGCTTCCAGGAAAGTATTTCAGAGCCTTCTCTAAGTGGCATTTTGCTTTCCCCATATTTATTTACCTATTTAATTTATATAGCTGCCCCGTAGCGGAAGTACTCTAGGAAGACAGTCTGGTGCAGTGGTTAGAATGTCAGAGTAGGGCCTGAGAGGTCGGAGATTATTTGCCAACCCGGCATTCAGAGATCTCCACGTGGTCGTAATTGAACCTGTGCCACTTGCAAAACTCACCTGGCGCCTGGGGAATTTAAAACATTGCTTGTGTCTTGATAAGAAAGGATACTCCGACAGTGACCATAGGCAATTCTCTACCCCTGCACACTTTACAAACAAATACCCAAGAGCAAAGGGTATTCTCAGCTGTAATTTGTTTTTTAATAAGCATGTCCCGGGTATCAATAGTCTGAAGGTAAAGGTAAAGGGACCCCTGACTGTTAGGTCCAGTCGTGGCCGACTCTGGTGTTGCGACGCTCATCTCGCTTTATTGGCCGAGGGAGCCGGCGTACAGCTTCCGGGTCATGTGGCCAGCATGACTAAGCCGCTTCTGGAGAAACAGAGCAGCGCACAGAAACGCCGTTTACCTTCCCGCCGGAGTGGTACCTATTTATCTACTTGCACTTTGACGTGCTTTCGAACTGCTAGGTTGGCAGGAGCAGGGACCGAGGAACAGGAGCTCACCCCATCGCGGGGATTTGAACCGCCGGCCTTCTGATCGGCAAGTCCTAGGCTCTGTGGTTTAACCCACAGCGCTACCCGCGTCCCAGTAGTCTGGAGAGTGCTTATTAAATCCCAGGTATCTTTGACGCTGCTTTCTTCCCCCTTCTACAGATTCGCTTTATTCTGATCCAGAACCGTGCTGGCAAAACGCGCCTGGCCAAGTGGTACATGCAGTTTGACGATGACGAGAAGCAGAAGCTCATCGAGGAGGTCCATGCCGTTGTGACGGTGCGGGACGCAAAGCACACCAACTTTGTCGAGGTAACGCCTCTGTCCGCTCGCGGCTTTCCTTCGTGTATGAAGCTGTCCTGCTTTTGCCTTCCGCAGGCCGAACTGGCCTCAGCAGAGGGGACTGAAGAGCAGAGCCTCTTGGGACCTTTAGCTGTAACGTGGCTTGGCTGGATGGCTCGAGTTACCTGCCATCATTTGCTGTGTGGTCACCCTCTTGCCTGATCTCTGTGTTTCTGAGTACAGTGGTACCTCGGGTTAAGTATTTAATTGGTTCCGAAGGTCCGTTCTTAACCTGAAACTGTTCTTAACCTGAAGCACCACTTTAACTAATGGGGCCTCCAGCTGCTGCCGCGCCACTGGACCACGATTTCTGTTCTCATCCCGAAGCAAAGTTCTTAACCCGAGGTACTATTTCTGGGTTAGTGGAGTCTGTAACCTGAAGCGTATGTAACCCGAGGTACCACTGTACAGTCATACCTCATGTTACATTTGCTCCACGTTGCGCATTTTCAGGTTGCGTCGTACGGTGACCCGGAAGTAATGGAACAGGTTACAGTGGTGCCTCGCAAGACGAAAATAATCCGTTCCGTGAGTCTCTTCATCTAGTGGTTTTTTTGTCTTGCGAAGCACGGCTATTAGCGGCTTAGCGCTATTAGCGGTTTAGCAGCTTAGCGGCTATTAAAGGATTAGCGGTTTAGCGGCTAAAAGGCTATTAGCGGCTTAGCAGCTTAGAAAAAGGGGGGGAGCGGAAAAAAATCGCAAGACTCGCAAGCCGTTTTCGTCTTGTGAAAACCGTCTTGTGAAGCAACTCAAAAACGGAAAACCCTTTCGTCTAGCGGGTTTTTCGTCTTGCGAGGCATTCGTCTTACGGGGCACCACTGTACTTCCAGGTTTCGCCGCTCGTGCATGCACAGACGCGCAAAAGGACGTCATGCACATGCGCAGAAGCGGCCAATTGTGACCTGCACGTGCGCAGACGCGGGTTGCGTTCTTTTCAGGTTGCAAACAGGCCTCTGGAACGGATCCCGTTCACAACCAGAGGTACCACTGTACCGTGTGTTTCTCTAGGTGTCACAAAGCCCTGGAGGCAGCTTCCACTACAGCATAAAACACCAGCAAAAGCCTCTACAGTGGTACCTCGGGTTACATACGCTTCAGGTTACAGACTCCGCTAACCCAGAAATATTACCTCAGGTTAAGAGTTTTGCTTCAGGATGAGAACAGAAATCATGCTCCGGCGGCGCAGCGGGAGGCCCCATTAGCTAAAGTGGTGCTTCAGGTTAAGAACAGTTTCAGGTTAAGAACGGACCTCCAGAATGAATTAAGTTCTTACCCCGAGGTACCACTGTATCTTTCTGTATTTAGGCCAGTTAGGAATTTGAAGGACAAGGGGAAGAACACACTGCTATTTACTTATTGAAAGTATTTTTTATCCTGCTCTTTGGCTGAAAAGGCTCTCGGAGCAGTTAAAAAACCATCAGGATTACAATCTAAAGTAATCTTAAAAGTGCATATTCTCTGAACGCCAAACTTTGTTACAGTGGAACCTCGATTTCTGAATGTAATCCGTTCCAGAAAACCGTTCAACTTCCGAAACGTTTGAAAACCGCGGATCAATAGGCAGTTGGCAAAATCCATTGAAAAAATTGAGAAACGCGCCTCGGAAGCCGTTCAACTTCCGAGGCACGTTCGAAAACGGAAGCAATTACTTCTGGGTTTTTGGTGTTCGGGTTCCGAATTGTCCGGCTTCCAAGATGCTTGAAAACCAAGGTTCCACTGTACTTGTATTGGCACCTGCAGTTGCACAGCAAGCGAGAATAAAGATCTTTTTAATGGGTCATAGAACCATAGAGCTGGACCATAAAGAAGGCTGATCGCCGAAGAATTGATGCTTTTGAATTATGGTGTTGGAGGAGACCCCTGAGAGTCCCATGGACTGCAAGAAGATCCAACCTCTCCATTCTGAAGGAAATCAGCCCTGAGTGCTCACTGGAAGGACAGATCCTGAAGCTGAGGCTCCAAGACTTTGGCCACCTCATGAGAAGAGAAGACTCCCTGGAAAAGACCCTGATGTTGGGAAAGATGGAGGGCACAAGGAGAAGGGGATGACAGAGGACGAGATGGTTGGACAGTGTTCTCGAAGCTACCAGCATGAGTCTGACCAAACTGCGGGAGGCAGTGGAAGACAGGAGGGCCTGGCGTGCTCTGGTCCATGGGGTCACAAAAAGTCGGACACAACTAAACGACTAAACAACAACAGAACCATCGAATCAAAGGACTGTGGAGTTGAAAGGAACCCCAAAGGCTCTCGTCCAACCCTCTGCAATGCTGGAATCCTGGCTAAAGCATCCATGACAGCTGGCCCTCCAACCTCTGCATATTGAGGCCATTTTTGTATAGTCCTTCAATGCTAGGTGGATAGCAATAGGAACCTTTCCCCTTTCCACAGTCCTACCCTAACCTGCAATAGACACCATCTTGTCCTTCTATCCAGTGATCGCTATTTTCACCACCTTTCCCCCCCTCTCTCCCCCCCCTCCAGTTCCGCAACTTCAAAATTATCTACAGGCGCTACGCAGGGCTTTATTTCTGCATTTGTGTGGACGTGAACGACAACAACCTCGCCTACCTAGAAGCCATTCACAACTTTGTGGAGGTGAGTAGTGCCTGCAGGCTTAAGTCTGCGCCCTAAGAATGCCCACGCATGTGTGCTTTCACACCCAGGCATGATAAGCGACGCTTCTGCGCAGATGAGGTGGTAAATTATTTCTGAACGGTATCACTAGTACCGGCCAGTAAAGCGAGATGAGCGCCGCAACCCCAGAGTCAGCCACGACTGGACCTAATGGTCAGGGGTACCTTTACCTTTACCTTTTTACCACTGTATTGTCTGCTCACAGTGGCAAAGATAAGGGTCTTTTCCTGATCCTTTTCTCTAGACACTGTGCAAAATTAGCGTTCCACCACTGGGCTACAACTGGCCTTGCAAATGTTAGGCACCTTCCTTGCACATGACTGTGGCCCCCCAAAATCATGACTCCCTTCCTCCTCCTCCTCTCTTCCCAGGTGCTGAATGAATATTTCCACAACGTCTGTGAGCTCGACCTCGTCTTCAACTTCTACAAGGTGGGTTTTTGTTCCCTGACCTTTTCCAGTAAGGCAGAATGAGGAAGGAAAACAAACCGCGCTCGTGGCTAAAAAAACCTTGGGGCTCTCGTCTGTTTTATTTAGCCTGACAGTTCATATGCCTCATGATTACAGGCACTGCGCAACGAGCTTAAGAGGTAAATTCAATGAAAAACTAACCATGAGATTGGAATTGACTTAAAAGGGGCACTGAAATAAAAAGGGAAGAATGCTGGTTTGGTACACACTCTTGCCATCCTTAAAGAAAAGGTGTGTTGTGCTTGGTTAAGTCTGTGCACCTACATGGATCATGTGTTCATAGTCTTTTAAATTACATTAAATTAAATTAAAGCTGCTATACCAGCTGCACTGGCTCCCAGTGGAGTACAGGATCAGGTTTAAGGTGCTGGTTTTAACCTTTAAAGCCCTATACAGCCTAGGACCCTCGTACCCATGGGACCGCCTCTCCTGGTATGTCCCATGGAGGACCTTACGGTCTTCAAACAAAAACATCTTAGAGGTCCCGGGCCACAGAGAGGTTAGGCTGGCCTCAACCAGAGCCAGGGCTTTTTCAGCAGTGGCCCCGATCTGGTGGAACGCTCTGTCACAAGAGTCTAGGGCCCTGCGGGACTTGACATCTTTCCGCAGGGCCTGCAAGACAGAGCTGTTCCACCAGGCCTTTGGCCAAGGCGCAGTCTGACCCCCTCCTTCAGTAATCCTCACAGAACTCTAGCCCAATGGTTGCCATGAATTTGATTTTAAATTGATTTAAAATTGAATTGATTTTAGAATTTTGTGTTACTTTTATTGTTGTTAGCCGCTCTGAGCCTGGCTTCGGCTGGGGAGGGCGGGATATAAATAAAATTTAATTATTATTATAAAAGTAAAATAAATACCGTATTTTTTGCTCTATAAGACTCACTTTCTTAAGGGGAAATGTGTATGTGTCTTATGGAGCGAATGCAGGCTGCGCAGCTATCCCAGAAGCCAGAACAGCAAGAGGGATTGCTGCTTTCACTGCGCAGTGATCCCTCTTGCTGTTCTGGCTTCTGGGATTCAGAATATTTTTTTTCTTGTTTTCCTCCTCCAAAAACTAGGTGCGTCTGGTGGTCTGGTGCGTCTTATAGAGCGAAAAATAGGGTAATTGAGGAAAATGCTGTTTCTGAGACAGTCAGGGCACAGCGCCAGCAAAGAACGGGTCAGGGTGACCTGCTGGTGCCAGCCCTGCCCACAAGGTGGTGTTAGACAACTGCCTAAGGCTGCACTTTATGAAGTTGTATCTGATTCAGTGGCCGCTGAAAGAAACTTCTGTGTTCCTGGCCTCGTTTCTGGCACCTTGAGAGGAGGAGCAGAGAGGGGGTCAAGGAAGGGTGAGGCCTATGAGTGAGACATCCAGCAGTGGTGGGACTTGAGAGGTACCCAGCGTGCAAAAGGCCCGATTTCCCTGCCAGCTGGAGGCCCAGAATTCATGCACCGCAAGGAGTGTGGAGCAAGGAAGAGCTTCCTGCTACAGAATCCAAGGGGAGGAAAAGCCTTGTTGTGGAGCAGGAGGCATGAAGTGCGGCCAAGTCTGGACCTTTAGGAAGCTGCAACCAGCTGGGCAAAACCTGGACCTTGCTGGTATCTTACCGGTGGGTGGGGTCGGAGCAGTGTTGGGCCATCTGCTACCAGAGGGTGGCTGTGTCTTGCACCCTTTAATAATAATATTGTTATTGTTTATACCCCGCACATCTGGCTAGGTTTCCACAGCCACCCTGGGCAGCTTTCAACGTACAGTGGTACCTTGGTTCTCAAATTTAATCCGTTCCAGGAGTCTGTTTGACTCCTGAAAGGGTTTGAAAAGCCAGATGTGGCTTCCAATTGGCTGCAGGAGCTTCCTGCACTCTATTGGAAGCTGCGCCGGACATTCGTCTTCTGAAAAACGTTCACAAACCAGAACACTCACTTCCGGGTTTACGGCGTTCGGAAGGTGATTTGTTCGGGAGCCAAGCAGTTTGACTACCAAGGTACCACTGTATGTAAAAAAGAGTAAAATACAGTGGTACCTCGGGTTACAGACGCTTCAGGTTACAGACTCCGCTAACCCAGAAGCAGTACCTTGGGTTAAGAACTTTGCTTCAGGATGAGAACAGAAATCATGCGGTGGCTGCGGGAGGCCCCATTAGCTAAAGTGGTGCTTCAGGTTAAGAAGAGTTTCAGGTTAAGAACGGACCTCCGGAACAAATTAAGTTCTTAACCCGAGGTACCACTGTATCAAACATTAAAAACTTCCTTTGCTCCCTTGTGGAAAGGTGGCAGAGAAGTCCAGACACACGCTGCTTTGGATTCTTTCCAGGGGATTCCCATACATGCGCCCCCTTTCTTAGAGGAGGAACGTATGTACCTTGGTACCTTGGGTTACATACGCTTCAGGTTACAGACTCCGCTAACCCAGAAATAGTGCTTCAGGTTAAGAACTTTGCTCCAGGATAAGAACAGAAATCGTGCTCCGGCGGCCCAGCGGCAGCAGGAGGCCCCATTAGCTAAAGTGGTGCTTCAGGTTAAGAACAGTTTCAGGTTAAGAACAGACCTCCGGAACGAATTAAGTACTTAACCCAAGGTACCACTGTATTTTCTCTGCAGGTTTACACCGTGGTAGACGAGATGTTCCTAGCCGGCGAGATCCGAGAGACCAGCCAGACGAAGGTCCTGAAGCAGCTCCTCATGTTGCAATCCTTGGAATGAGATGCAGAGGAGTAGATCGCCTCGGATCTCCCCCTGGCAAGATCCTGCCGCTACCCCCTCCCCCTCCAGGGCTCATCTCTCTTCACCCCCGTCCCCTGAATCAGTGACTTGCCCGGAGCAATTTTTTGCCACTTAACCTGTAGCTGGAGGTTTGGGGGAAGCGAGGGGGGCATCTTGAATTGGCATTCCTAGTTCGGATTCCTAGCCGCGCTTCCTCCTGCGAAGGGGGCGGGGAGGCCGCTGGTTGGGGCTGGGTTGCTTTTCTGGAAAAGGGTGGGAGTGGGGAAGTGGAGATAGCTGCCGTCACCCCACCCTCCCTGTGCTACCATCCCAACACAACCTTCTGTCTCTGCCCTCCGTGTCACCAGCCTGCTGCCCATCCCTCCCCGTCCATCCACATAAGAAAAAAACGTGTTGTGCCGCGTCTGCCGTAGAAGAGGGACCACAAGTGTGTGTGAGTGCGCGTGATGACTGTTTGTACTGCCAGTAAAGTGATGTACTGATTAAATAAAGCATCTATGGGACACTTAAACCCCCACCAAGAGAGTCTCATGTATGTTTGATAGGAGGGCGTTCCTGGAGCCTTAGGAATGGTTTCACCTGGCACTTAGAAGCCTTGGCACCAAATACACGTCGTAGGTTAATAAGAAGCCACGTACAGTAATGGCAGGTTTCCAGTCGCTGGGAACCACAGGAGGACAGAGCGCTCTTGTGCTCAAATCCTGCTTGGGGGGTTTTCCATGGGCATCCGGCCAGCCACTGAGAACAGGCGTTGCGAGGTGGGGGGTACCTCAGCATTACAAACTATTTGGGCATCCAGAATACTTACTTATTTGTGGTGTTCACCTCCCACCTTTGACTTCCAGGTGATCAAGGGTGTGTGTGTGGCTCCTCTCTCATTTAATTTCTACAACAGCCCTGTGAGGTAGGCTAGGCTGAGAGGTAGTGCCTCTGGCCCAAGAGCTTCTGGGCAAAGTGAGGATATGAACTACTGTGTTCTGAACTTTAAAATGGAAAGCGTAATGCTGGTGGTCAACAAAAGAGGTTCAAAGACTCTCTCAAGGCAAATCTAAAGAAATGTGGTACAGTGGTTCCTCGGGTTACAGGCACTTCAGGTTACAGACCCTTCAGGTTACAGACTCCGCTAACCCAGAAATAGTACCTCAGGTAAATAACTTTGCTTCAGGATGAGAACAAATCGTACTCCGGTGGTGCGGCTGCAGCAGGAGGCTCCATTAGCTAAAGTGCTTCAGGTTAAGAACAGACCTCCAGAACGAATTAAGTTCTTAACCCGAGGTACCACTGTATAAACACCAACAACTGGGAAACACTGACCTGCGAGCGCTCCAGTTGGAGAACAGCCTTTACCAAAGGTGTCATGGGCTTTGAAGACACTCGAACTCAGGATGCAAGGGAGAAATGTGCTAAGAGGAAGGCACATTTGGCAAACCCTCACCGTGATCAACTCCCACCCGGAAACCAATGTCCCCACTGTGGAAGGACGTGTGGATCCAGAATTGGCCTCCACAGTCACTTATGGAAGACAATCTTACTTGGCTACGAGCGATCACCAAAGAGAGAGGGAGAGGGATGAACTCCGGTCTCGCAGGTCCCTCTGACCCTCTAACCACTATACCACACTGGCGATTGTTACCTGTAATCAAAGTTTTAACTCCCCTCGCCCCTTTTCCCTGCCTCCCCTTCCCAGCACGGACAGCAAAAGAGGTTTTGCTGGTGTCTACGCCTTGGCAGAAGCAGAGGGGAACTGCAGACTTTTTCAGACGTGTGCACATGTGATGGTGTTGGTGTTGACCTTTAAAGCCCTAAATGGCCTCGGCCCAGTATACCTGAAGGAGCGTCTCCACCCCCATCGTTCCGCCCGGACGCTGAGGTCCAGCTCCGAGGGCCTTCTGACGGTTCCCTCATTGCAAGAAGCAAAGCTACAGGGAACCAGGCAGAGGGCCTTCTCGGTAGTGGCACCCGCCCTGTGGAACGTCCTCCCATCAGATGTCAAAGAGATAAACAACTACCTGACATTCAGAAGACATCTTAAGGCAGCCCTGTTCAGGGAAGTTTTTAACGTGTGACATCTTAGTGTATTTTTGGTCTCTGTGGAAGCTGCCCAGAGTGGCTGGGGAAACCCAGCCAGATGGGCAGGGTACAAATAATAAATTATTATTATTATTATTATTATTATTATTATTATTATTATTATTATTATTATTATTATGAGTTATCAGGGTTTAGCATTTATCCCAGTAGCTGAACACTCCCGCATGCTTGAGAGAGGACCTCCCCACCACGCGCCCTTCATGCGAAGGGTTTGGTTACACCTTTGGTGGTTTTACATGCAACCCTAGAGCCTTCTAAAGGTCAGGGCAACCCAGCCGCAGCACATCTTTATTTGAAAGCAGTATTTAAACAGCAGGGTCATGAGGCTGCAGATAGACCTTGATTGCCTCTCCGAAGGGCAGGTGATTTTGTATATTGCATCCTTATTTGCCTTTATATGACTGTCACAGGAGCATGAGGAATTGAGCCCGGAGCCAAGCCTACAGAAGTCTGCCCTCGGCCCCACATGGATCGGAGCCAAGTGTCCCAGTGTGCCTTCTGGTGACCTATTGCAAAGTTCAGCAGAGTTTACGGAGCTGTGTGTTGTTGTTTTCAAAGGCCACCAGGGGGCAGGCTTTTGCACCTGGTTCATGGGGAGCCTCCCACCAAGTCAGGCCATTGGCCAGTATTGCCAAGGGTGGAATCCTTGCCTTACAATCTTGGTGCCAGTAGGAAAACAGAGGTGGTGAGGGTCTGTGGTTGAATGGGGGGTGGGGGTTTTCTGAATGTGGCCGAGGCAAGTGTGACTTCCAAGCTGATTCTAAAGTAAAAAGGGGAGAGAGAAAATGAGGGAAGGAGAAGAAAGAGGGAGAGAGAGACAAAGAAAGATGAAAATACTGTATTTTTTGCTCCATAAGACTCACTTTTTCCCTCCTAAAAAGTAAGGGGAAATGTGTGTGTGCGTCTTATGGAGCGAATGCAGGCTGTGCAGCTATCCCAGAAGCCAGAACAGCAAGAGGGATTGCTGCTTTCACTGCGCAGCAATCCCTCTTGCTGTTCTGGCTTCTGAGATTCAGAATATTTTTTTTTCTTGTTTTCCTCCTCCAAATACTTGGTGTGTCTTGTGGTCTGGTGCGTCTTATAGAGCGGAAAATACGGTACTTGGTTGCAGTGGTGGTTCTAATTATAAAAAAGGTAAAGGGACCCCTGACCGTTAGGTCCAGTTGTGGCCGACTCTGGGGTTGCGGCGCTCATCTCGCTTTATTGGCCGAGGGAGCCGGCGTACAGCTTCCGGGTCATGTGGCCAGCATGACGAAGCCGCTTCTGGTGAACCAGAGCAGCGCATGGAAATGCCGTTTACCTTCCCGCCGGAGCGGTACCTGTTTATCCACTTGCACTTGTGTATCTGAAGAAGTGTGCATGCACACGAAAGCTCATACCAAGAACTAACTTAGTTGGTCTTTAAGGTGCTACTGGAAGGAATTTTTTTTGTTTTGACTATGGCAGACCAACACGGCTACCCATCTGTAACTGGCACTTGCACTTTGACATGCTTTCGAACTGCTAGTTTGGCAGGAGCAGGGACCGAGCAACAGGAGCTCACCCCGTCGTGGGGATTCGAACCGCCGACCTTTTGATCGGCAAGCCCTAGGCTCTGTGGTTTAACCCACAGCGCCACCCGCGTCCCAGTTCTAGTTATAGTATGAGGTAAAAAACCACTGGGGAGGGAGGATTGCTAATGAAAGTGTGTGGGGAGGTATGTGTATGTAGATTTTAGGGTTAGGAGGGTAAGAGAGACTAGAAAAGCAGATCAAATCAAAGAAGGAAAGGGGGAGGGAAGGAGATGAGGGATCTGAAGATGTCAAGATTGTGATGCCTGGGAGTCGTATTTGTATATCAAATGCCAACAGTAAAAAAATAATGTAGAAATGAAAATATGTATAGAGCCCTTTTGAGAGGGGCAAACATAATCTCGCTTTCAGGCTGAGGGAGCCGGCGTTTGTCCACAGACAGCTTTCTGGGTCATGTGGTCAGCAGAACTAAACCGCTTCTGGCGCAAAAGGACGTCATGATGGAAACCAGAGCGCACGGAAACGCCACTTACCTTCTTCCCGCAGTGGTACCTACTTATCCATTTGCATTGACGTGCTTTCTACCAACTGCTAGGTTGGCAGGAGCTGGGACAGAGCAATGGAAGCTCAAGCTGTTGCGGGGATTCGAACCGCTGACCTGATCGGCAAGTCCAAGAGGCTCCGTGGTTTAGACCACAGATAAACACATATATTGGAGCTTGAGCTTTTGTGCGCTAAAGCCCCACTGGCAAAGAGAGCCTTAGTCCATGAGGTGTGGCTAGAGGGCGACATTTATTTACTTACTTTACTTATATGTGAGTGTGTGTACGTGTGAGTGTGTGTGTATGTGTTCTTTTAAAGAGAAGGAGGGGGGAAGGGGGGAAAGAAAGAGGGAGGTGAGGGGGAAGAGGGAAAGGAAAAGAAAAGAAAGGAAAAGGAAAAGGGAGGGGGGAAGGCACCAGTAGCAATACATATCACTGATATGGGGGGGGGGTATTTTTTATTTTATTTTAAGTTTTAGAGAGGATGGTAGTAGTAGCAGGACGATGGAGGGAGGTAAGGCTCTTCCCTCAAAAACAAACTAAGAAACTAAGAGGGGACTAAAAGGAAAAGAGAAATAATGATGATAATAATAATAATAATAATAATAATAATAATAATAATAATAATAATAATGATGATGATGATGGATTAAAAAATAAAATAATAGTAATAATAATGATAAAAAATAAGTAAAGAAGAACAAGAAAGTTCCAAGCTGATTTTAAACATCATCGCTTGAGGGACAGTCACCAGCTCCCTAGTGGCCTCTGGGGGCTGCTACCCCTCTGCAAACATATTTGCAAGCATTGGGTGCAAGACCCTGTCTTGGCATGATCTTGGAGGGCTGCTCTCCCTCTGCAGTGGGGGAGAGACAGAAAGGGAGCTCCTTCCACCACCTTCCCAGAGCCACGTGTGGCGTCTTTTTGAAGGTTATACCTTTTGTCCTGCGCTTGGAGTGCTTGGTCAACAAAGCCAGCGTCACAATCTCAGCAGAACCGGCTCTTCAGGTGACTTCCCCGCAAACAACTGCAGATGCAACTCTTTGTAAAAGTGACGTCTTGGGAAGAGGGCGGGTGGTTGCGATCGGAAACATTCTGGCTCTTAACGCAAAAGAAGAAAGATCACAATATGTGGGTCAGGTTTTTCAGCAGCTTCGAAAGAAGGGGCTGACCGACACTCGGTGAGCCGGCTCTGTATCTAACCGGTCATCTTCAGGTAATGCCAAAGGTCTCTTGTAAAAAGTCGTCCGTGAACTGAATGGGCTCATCTTGCTCACTTAGGGCCGCAATGCCAAGCAATCCACAAATTCCTTCTGCATGTGTGTTAGTGTTGCAGAAAGAACAGCAGAGGTCTCTTGTAGCAAGGTACAGTGGTACCTCGGGTTACAAACGCTTCAGGTTACACACTCCGCTAACCCAGAAATAGTGCTTCAGGTTAAGAACTTTGCTTCAGGATGAGAACAGAAATCGTGTTCCAGCGATGCGGCAGCAGCAGGAGGCCCCATTAGCTAAAGTAGTGCTTCAGGTTAAGAACAATTTCAGGTTAAGTACGGACCTCCGGAATGAATTAAGTACTTAACCTGAGGTACCACTGTAAAAGGTAAAGGACCCCAGTCAAAGGTGACTATGGGGTTGCGGCGCTCATCTCGCTTTCAGGCCAAGGGAGCCGGCGTTTGTCCTCTGACAGCTTTCTGGGTCACGTGGCCAGCAGGACCAAACCGCTTCTGGCGCAACAGGACACTGTGACGGAAACCAGAGTGCACAGAAAAGCTGTTTACCTTCTTGCCGCAGTGGTACCTACTTACCCATTTGCACTGATGTGCTTTTGAACTGCTAGGTTGGCAGGAGCTGGGACAGAGCAATGGAAGCTCAAGCTGTCGCAGGGATTCAAACTGCTGACCTTCTGATCGGCAAGTCCAAGAGGCTCTGATTTAGACCGCAGACAAACACATCTATTGGAGCTTGAGCTTTTGTGCGCTAAAGCCCCGCTAGAGCCTTAGTCCATGAGATGTGGCTAGAGGGCTACATTTATTTACTAGTGCCCAGCTCTTCAGCCAAGAAGGCTCCCAGAGCATCTATCTATCTATCTATCTATCTATCTATCTATCTATCTATCTAATCTACAAGTGAAACTAAAAAAATTAGAATATCATGGAAAAGTTCGTTTATTTCAATAATTCAACTTAAAAGGTGAAACTATTATGAGATAGACTCATGACATGCAAAGCGAGATATGTCAAGCCTTTATTTGTTATAATTGTGATGATTATCAGCCCTGTATGCTCACTGGAAGGACAGATCCTGAAGCTGAGGCTCCAATACTTTGGCCACCTCATGAGAAGAGAAGACTCCCTGGAATAGACCCTGATGCTGGGAAAGATGGAGGGCACAAGGAGAAGGGGACGACAGAGGACAAGATGGTTGGACAGTGTTCTCGAAGCTACCAGCATGAGTTTGACCAAACTGCGGGAGGCAGTGGAAGACAGGAGTGCCTGGCGTGCTCTGGTCCATGGGGTCACGAAGAGTCAGACATGACTAAACGACTAAACAACAACAACAACATGGCGTACAGCTGATGAAAACCCCAAATTAACAATCTTAGAAAATTATAATATTGTGAAAAGGTGCAGTAGCTATTCAATCCATAACACCTCCAATGGGTTCCTGAGCCTTTAAAAGGTCTCTCAGTCTGGTTCAGTGGGAAATACAATCATGGGGAAGGCTGCTGACCTGACAGTTGTGCAGAAAGCCATCAATGAGACCCTTCATAAGGAGGGAAAGCCTCAAAAGGCTCTATGTATCATCTATCTATCATCTATATCTATCTATCATCTATCTATCTATCTATCTATCATCTATCTATCTATCATCTTTCTATCTATCTATCATCTATCATCTATCATCTATCATCTATCATCTATCTATCTATCTATCTATCTAGCTATCATCTATCATCTAGCTATCATCTATCATCTATCTATCATCTATCATCTATCATCTATCTATCTATCTATCTATCTATCTATCTATCTATCTATCTATCTATCTATCATCTATCTATCTATCATCTATCATCTATTTATCTATCATCTATCTATCTATCTATCTATCATCTATCTATCATCTATCTATCTATCTATCTATCTATCTATCTATCTATCTATCATCTATCATCTATCTATCTATCTATCTATCATCTATCTATCTATCTATCATCTATCTATCTATCTATCTATCTATCTATCTATCTATCTATCTATCTATCATTTCCATCTATTTCCATCTATTTCCATCTATCTATATGATATACAAGGGGAAAGGGACAAGGAGGGAGGAGGAAAATCAAAACCTAGGCATGGATTTCTAAACAGCTGTCCCTATAAAAGCCAGCTGGCACAGTTCAGGGGCAAAGAGGTGCTTCGTGGGCCTCCAGCGAAGCTGATGAAATGAGCCCTCCTGCTTCCTGTGTCTCTGCCTGACGCAGCCTGATGCAACAGCTACCCCCAGGTGACAGCTGAGGGACAAGGAGGCCTGATGGAGCTGGCTTGCTCCAGCAGAGACATTTGCCCCCTGGGTGTCAGGTTCCTGCCCCTGCTTCAGGGGAACTCAGTCCTAGGAGGAAGTAAAGGGAACAGTTCAAGCAAGTAATGAAATGAGAGTGGCCACCTTTTTCTTCTTCTTCTTTTCTACTGGCCCCGCTTTCCATAGCTGTCAACCGTCCCTTATTTGGCAAGCAAGTCCCTTATCCCAGCGCCGTGTCCCGCTGCTGTCCCTTATTGATGATGTCCCTTAAATTTCCCGGGTTTCAAAGGAAGCAGCTCCTCTCCCTCCCTCCCTGCTGGCCAGGGAGGAGGGAGGCTCCAGCTGTGTTGCTTGGCTGCGTTGCTCACCCAATAAGGAGTCTAAGAACGACTGGGCGGTGGAGCTTGCATGCCTTGTGCCGATCAAATCGGCCGCATTGCCTGGGGACTCGCCTTTGCTCAGCGCTTCCCAGCGGAGAGGTGACGGTGGTTTTCCTTGCTGCATCCCTTTGCCAGGTTGCTGTGCTGTGGGAACCACCGCTTGAGGCTTTGTTTGGCTGCTGGCTGGGCTTTCTGCCTTTGGCTCGGAGGGGCTCAGAAGTCGAACATACCTGTGTTCTGAAAATCCCTTATTTTGGCTGCTGATCCCTTATTTTCGAGGTTGCTGGTCCCTTATTTTCAAATCTGTAAGTTGACAGCTATGTCGCTTTCATTCCTCGAACAGCATACAGAAAGGAAGTTGGCGACGTTTCTCCACTGCAGAGCAAAAATAGTTTCGCCGGCTTGATTTCTGTAGCGTGACGGGCTGCAGATGAAAAGGCATAGGAGCAAGGCCAGAGGAAACAAACAGAAGGCGATCCTGACACCGTGTAAACATCTACAAGCCCTTCAAGCATGGCCATTCAAGGGCATCAGATGAGAACTGAGCTCATACGTAGGATTGCCACCTTTTTTGCAATCACATTTTTGAATTGAAAGCTTTTTCCCCAACATATTAAACACTAGCATTTAGGCTTCCAACTTTTAAAAATAGCCCTGTTCCTGCAACGTTAATAGCCTTGAAGCTTCCTTGGTTTTCTGGCGTGGGGATGGCGCATGGGAGGGTTATTCATTTAATTTCTGCTCAAATGTACAAGAGCAGCGTGCCAGCCTTCCGTAGTAAGCGAGGGGCAGGGCAGTAAAAAGCAATCATTAACAGAAGGTGCTATTCGCCCCAGGACTCCTCCAGACCTCTCTTACTTTGTGGATGTATTCTGCGCATTCGTGGAGTATCCATTCTGCTTTAGCTTGTACCACAATGTTTTCCCCAACGCTAGCACATCGTCGCTGTCCAGAGGGGCTTCAGTCCTGTTAAGTTGTGGGTGAACATATCAGATGACACAGTGATTCTTCAAACAGCTCTTGTTTATTCCGAGGCCAGAACAGAACTGAAGGGTTCAGTCAGCCTGCTTATATAGAGCTCCAGTACAACGTTACTGTAGCAACTTTCTAAAACTATCCAATCACTGAACGTCACTTTTGATCCTTCATCTGCATAACTATCTACAGCATCCCCCTGCTGGCCCAGGGTAAGAACTTCAGTACATAACAGTCCAGCAAAAGCCAGATAACCACACCCACCTACCAATCTGGACATTTGTGGCATGCCAAGTTACAATATTTCACCAGGAAGTTGCAGGATGTGCACTAACTGGAAGTGAAGCACTGTAGCCCCCCAAAACTCTCGTAGGCACGAATAGTATTGAAAGCGAGACCACATACGATCACGGTTGTGGGTGTGAAGAAGACAGGCTGGTTATTATTTATTTTATGTTGTTGTTAATTTTATATACCGGCCTTCATCCGAAGATCGCAGGGTGGTTTGCAGTACAAAACACATAATATATGATGTAATAACAAACAAACTCGTACCTATGGGACCGCCTCTCCTGGTATGTCCCACGGAGGACCTTATGGTCTTCAAATAAAAACATCTTGGAGGTCCCAGGCCACAGGGAGGTTAGGCTGGCCTCAACCAGAGCCAGGGCTTTTTCGGCCGTGGCCCCGATCTGGTGGAACGCTCTGTCACAAGAGACTAGGGCCCTGCGGGACTTGACATTTTTCCACAGGGCCTAAAAGACAGAGCTCTGTCTGACCCCCTCCTTCTGTAATCCTCATAGAACTCTAGCCCAATGGTTGCCCTTAATTTGATTTTGAATTTAATTGATTTTAGAATGAATTGATTTTAGAATGCATTTCAATTAATTGATTGTGATTTTATGTAAATTGTGCTACTTTTATTGTTGTTAGCCGCTCTGAGCCTGGCTTCAGCTGGGGAGATCGGGATATAAATTATTATTATTATTTTTATTATTAAACAAAAAAACCAACCAGCCCATTTAAAAGGCCGTAGATCGTTTAATCAGTAAAGGCCTGGGTGAAGAGGAATGTTTCTGCCCGGCTCCACTATGTTGACATTGATTTTTCGAATCTGTGGTATAGATTTTAGTGTGGGATCGTGCAAGAAGGAAGGATTAGGTTACAGTGCTGGCAATGCAAGTGGTAGGAGGAGCTGGAATGAATTAGCACATGGGAGAGGATGCAGAGCTAACTACCACATTCATAGACACTGCAAATACCAGTCCAGACCTTCCAAATGCCCCTATTTCCCAGCGACAGTCCCAGATTTACAAAAGCCATCCCGGTTTCCGATTTGATCCCAAAATGTCCTAACTTCCCTTAGGACATCCCTATTTTCATCGGAGAAAGCTTCTATCTTCTTCTTCGGACTAAAGAAGCGTTAACGCACTACAAAGCTTTTGCATGGAATTCGCTTTCCAGGCAGGAAAATGTGTGTCTGCAGAGATCTGCACCCATGTAGCCTCATTGTGCGTAATTACCTACATGCTGAATTTGCACCATTTCCTACAGAAACGGACTTCCATGTAAGTCTCCTAGTCTCAGTGAGTGCTGCTCTTCAACACCAAGGCCATTGGAGATGACTGCGTTTTGAATGAAATTCTGTTCCACAAATGGCAACACATTGTGCCACCGTAAGATGCGCCACCCTGTGCATGCAGCTATAATAGGAATGCATGTAATAGGCATGCATTTTAGTATCTAAAATACTGTCCTAAAATCTGACGCAACTGGGCCAGCTATTTCATCTTCCCTCTGCCACTGGTGGCTTTCCACTCCTCATTCGTTCTGCTTTCAAGTAGCCCAACCCCACCATCACTACCGGATCTCTCACTTCCTCGACTGGCTGATGCAACATGTGTGCGAATTAACAGCAGCAGAAGCAGCAGCAAGAGAGGCAGTGAAGGGCAAATATTTACATGGACAGAATACAGGATCTTGAAGTATTAACTCATGGCCCTGCTGCATGACGATCTACACTACTGCATAATAGAAAAAATAATTAAGGGACCCCTGGATGGTTAAGTCCAGTCAAAGGCGATTATGGGGTTGTGGCGCTCATCTCGCTTTCAGGCCGAGAGAGCCGGCGTTTGTCCACAGACAGCTTTCCGGGTTATGTGGCCGGCATGACTAAACCGCTCTGAGTTCCTTGCAGGAAGGAGGGTACCGTAGCTCAGAGCACCTGCTGTGCAGAAGGTCCCATCATCAACCCCTGGCAACTCTGGATAGGGCAGGGAATGCTTCCTGCTGCTCCCAGTCAATGCAGATAATACTGAGCTTAATGGACTCTATATAAGGAAGTTTCCTATGCTCCTATAGCAGGAGTAGGCAACCTAAGGCCCCGGGGGCCGGATGCGGCCCAATCACCTTCTCAATCCTGCCTGCAGACGGTGCGGCAATCAGTGTGTTTTTACATGAGCAGAATGTGTGCTTTTATTTAAAATGCATCTCTGGGTTATTTGTGGGGCATAGGAATTCGTTCATTTTTTTCCTTTCCAAAATACAGTGGTGCCCCGCAAGACGAATGCCTCGCAAGACGGAAAACCCGCTAGACGAAAGGGTTTTCCGTTTGCGATGCGCTTCGCAAGACGAATTTCCCTATGGGCTTGCTTCGCAAGACGAAAATGTCTTGCGTGTCTCGCCATTCCCCCCACTTCCCCCCCTTTTTCTAAGCTGCTAAGCCGCTAATAGCCTTTTAGCAGCTAAGCCGCTAAGCCTTTAATAGCCGCTAAACCGCTAATAGCGCTAATCCGCTTAGCCGCTAATGGGGTTGCTTCGCAAGACGAAAAAACCGCTAGACGAAGAGAATCGCGGAACGGATTCTTTTCGTCTTGCGAGGCACCACTGTATAGTCTGGCCCCCCACATGGTCTGGTGGACCGGTCCACGGCTGAAAAAGGTTGCTGACCCCTGTCCTATGGTAACAAGATGGCTACTAGCCACAATGGCTGTGCTCTGCCGCCATAGCTGGAGGCAGAAAAGCTTCTCAATCCCAGTTGCTTCCTCCCCTTTTGTCTTAGTTTTGCCCTTGTGCTCAGCAGGGAGGGAGAGTTAGGTGGCTCCACCCTACCATTGACTCTGGCCCTGCCTGTCATTGACTCCAGCTCTGCTTGCTGTTAGCCTCTCTCTGCTTTCCACCTTACCTGTTCCAATGGGCACTAAGCCGCTGCTTGCACAGCCAGCAGCCTCTGCAGTAGCAGCAGACAGAGGCAGGTACTTCGCTGCGCACCCTACAAACTGAGCCCAGCGCCTGGCCCCTTTATCAGGCAGATAAATGCGTGTGCAATGGAAAACCGAGACCCCGCGGAGGAAAGCGCCAAGGTGACGAACATCTTTTCTGCAGCTCGGAGCCAAAGTCAAACAAAGTCAAAGACAAAAGAACCTGAGTCATTATGAAAACAAAGGCAACTGAGCAAACAGTGCGCTGACAACAGTGCGCAGGAGGCTGACATTTTTACACCAGAGCAGTAGAGAGGTCAAGGCAGCTCAGCTGCAACATGTTGTGCACTGGTGTTTGTAGGAAGCCACCAGAGGAAGGAAGCTGGGCAAAGTTCCCCCCTTCCCTGCTGGTTCGGTAGCGTTATCAGTGGTGGTGAAAAGCTCTTGGGGCACATTTGCACCATGCGATTAAAGCACATTGACGCCACTTTGTTATTTGCTTCAGTTCTTCTGGGGGTTTGGCCAACAGGAGTCATCCTGTGCTTAGCCATGCTGGCCGTTGTGGAAACTCTGATATATACCGTATTTTTCGCTCTATAAGACGCACCAGACCACAAGACGCACCTAGTTTTTGGAGGAGGAAAACAAGAACAAAAATATTCTGAATCTCAGAAGCCAGAACAGCAAGAGGGATCGCTGCGCAGTGAAAGCAGCAATCCCTCTTGCTGTTCTGGCTTCTGGGATACCTGCGCAGCCTGCATTCGCTCCATAAGATGCACACACACATTTCCCCTTACTTTTTAGGAAGGAAAAAGTGAGTCTTCTAGAGCAAAAAATACGGTAGCATGTGGGGCACACAAGTTTGCTGTTATTGCTCGGAATGGGACAGGAACCCTGCACGCGCTCAGAAGCATGCCTTCAGCGTGATCCAGAGCTGACGCTTCCTTCAAAATTAAGCCCTGAATGGAGCTCTTCTGTTCTTAATTGTATCAGCGTCCGTTCCAAGGCCTCCCAGACATTTAGGTCCTGTGGATCATTATCCACCTCCTTCACCCCACCGCTCCAAAGCGCTGCAAGTCACGGCTTGGCAAGCGGGGCATGATGAGACTGATGTTCTCAAGTGATAAAGGATCCTCAGCGCCCGTGTTTTTCAAGAGGAATCTTGCAAGAGCATGCACCCTAGCATAATAGCTTTATAAGAGAGGGGCAAAACGTACAGTTGAGGTGATGATGAAAGGGCATGTCTGAGGTTTAATTTCCTCTATCTCTCCATCCCTGTGGGTGCCATAGCACTGGGAAGGCAGAAGGCCATGAAGAACAAGAATCAGTTGCAGAAGGAGAGGCGTCCTATCAGGGAAGGAGCTTTGCCACTGTTGTGTGACTAGTGGTGGGCACCCCCCCCCCAAAAAAAACGCCTCTCCTGTTTAAACAAGGCATAATTGAGATGAATGTTCTTCTTGCGGAGAAAATTTCCTTGTCCCCGGAGCTAGGGCAGAGCCGGTAATTATGAAGCTATGGTGTAATTATCGTGAGAATGTGGGCAATTAGGCAAGCGCAGGCCTTTCTGGAGCTCCTGACATTCACGCCTCGACGGAATGATCTGGCAAGGCTGACCATGGCCTGGGGAGAAGATGTCCCAAATAAACCTCTCCTCCTCCTCCTCCTCTTCCTCTCTCTGCTTGAATGAATGCTTCACATTTCAGGGCTCTTCCAACAAAGCCCTTTAAGTGCTCAGCAGGTGAATCAGGAGAGAAGGAGATCCAACCAGTACCAAAGCCTGGAGTCTCCTTGAGCTAAATGTGGAAAAAAAATCCCATCCAGGCATCCTTTCTCTTGGGCCTTCGTGATGATGTGTTCATGATGGTGTTCCGTATGTCATATGCAGTCTCACTTTCAATCTTCTTTGCACCTGCAAATGTTTCCATCAAGTGTGTGCCCTGCGACTTCCTCCTGAAACTTTTTATACTATAAATCAGACTTCCTCAACCTCATTCCTCCAGATGATTTTAAACTACAATTCCCATCATCCCTGACCACTGGTCCTGCTAGCTAGGGATCATGGGAGTTGTAGGCCAAAAACATCTGGAGGGCCAAGGCTGAGGAAGCCTTATATAAATATTCCCGGGGTTTTCTTGGTCTTGCCAGTGTGGTGTAGTGGTTAAGAGCGGTAGTCTCGTAATCTGGGGAACCGGGTTCGCGTCTCCGCTCCTCCACATGCAGCTTCTGGGTGACCTTGGGCCAGTCACACTTCTCTGAAGTCTCTCAGCCTCACTCACCTCACAGAGTGTTTGTTGTGGGGGAGGAAGGGAAAGGAGAATGTTAGCCGCTTTGAGACTCCTCAGGGTCGTTATAAAGCGGGATATCAAACCCAAACTCTTCTTCTTCTTCTTGCTTTTGTTGTGCTGTAGCGCAAGGGTGCTCCTCTGGATGGCAATAATGCAGTAACACTGGTGAAGCATTGAAGAACAGCTAATGATGTGTGGACGGTCCAGCACAAGCACCCCAAACTCAGCCCTCCAGATGTTTGGGGACTACAATAATAATAATTTATTATTTGTACCCCGCCCATCTG
Source organism: Podarcis muralis (assembly GCF_964188315.1). Lineage (NCBI taxonomy): Eukaryota > Metazoa > Chordata > Lepidosauria > Squamata > Lacertidae > Podarcis > Podarcis muralis. Next base: position 83,898,337 of record NC_135661.1, read on the forward strand.
GCTGGGTTTCCCCAGCCACTCTGGGCGGCTTCCCAAAAAAATATTAAAACACTCTAATACATCAAACATTAAAAGCTTCCCTGAACAGGGCTGCCTTCAGATGTCTTCTAAAAGTCTGGTAGTTGTTGTTCTCCTTGACATCTGGTGGGAGGGCATTCCTCAGGCCGGGCGCCACTACCGAGAAGGCCCTCTGCCTGGTTCCCTGTAACTTGGCTTCTCGCAGTGAGGGAACCGCCAGAAGGCCCTCGGCGCTAGACCTCAGTGTCCAGGTAGAATGATGGGGGTGGAGACGCTCCTTCAGGTATACAGGACCGAGGCCGTTTAGGGCTTTAAAGGTCAGCACCAACACTTTGTATTGTGCTCGGAAAAGTACTGGGAGCCAAAGTAGGTCTTTCAAGACCAGTGTTATGTGGTCTCGGTGGCCTCTCCCAGTAACCAGTCTAGCTGCCGCGTTCTGGATTAGTTGTAGTTTCCGGGTCACCTTCAAAGGTAGCCCCACGTAGAGCGCATGGCAGTAGTCCAAGCGGGAGATAACCAGAGCATGCACCACTCTGCACAACTCCCATGATGATCCCTAGCTAACAGGACCAGTGGTCAGGGGTGATGGGAATTGTAGTCCCAAAATCATCTGGAGGGCTGAGTTTGGGGATGCCTGGTCCAGCATAATGACATGTTGCATAACGCACCCACCCAAAAATTCACCAATCTGGAGGGAACCAAAACCATATTTTCTTAACAGAAGACCATCCCTGCTCAATCAGGCCAATGGCCCAAGTAGTCCAGGATCCTGCTCTCAGTGTGGCCAACCAGGTGCCTGGATTTAGCACAAGAGACCTCTTTGCAAGATCAGAAGCTGCCATGCTGGGGAACTCCTTCTGGAGAGAATAACGAAGGCACTTGTAAGCCTCTTAACGTGTCGCTTAATGAGGTATGAGGTTGCCAGTTCACCCTTCCAATTTCTCATTTACAGGCTGGGGTTCACAAGGTCCAGTGTCTTCTGTGAGTGACCCTGGATTTGGCCAAGCCTGGAGGACAGAAAAGGTCGCCGTGCAAAAGCTACGTGCGTGGAATACATCCACCTGGCAAGGGCTCTGCAGCTTTTAATTAACAAGCAACGGATGTTTCTCGTTAATAACAAATCAGAAGGCTGACCTGTCGGTGTTCTGCGAGGCCGTTTTCAGAAAGTGCACCCAGCACACCCCACCGTTCTGTGATAATTTTTCGCAGGATTAAGGGGAGGAGACTTGCTGACTGAAGACATAGTTCATCCATACTGCTGAGAGAGCAGGAATCCCAGAACCAAACAACATTTTCTTCTGCAGGAAAATGGGGCAGAGTGGAAAAGAGAGATGGAATAACGCTACCAGAAAAGCTTCTCACTCCTCTTCCCTTGGGAGGTGCCCACAGGAAGAAGAAGAGTTTGGATTTGATATCCCGCTTTCTCACTACCCTAAAGGTACCCCTGCCCGTACGGGCCAGTCTTGACAGACTCTGGGGTTGTGTGCCCATCTCACTTAAGAGGCCGGGGGCCAGCGCTGTCCAGAGACACTTCCGGGTCACGTGGCCAGCGTGACAAGCTGCATCTGGCAAGCCAGCGCAGCACACGGAAACGCCGTTTACCTTCCCGCTAGTAAGCGGTCCCTATTTATCTACTTGCAGCCGGGGGTGCTTTCGAACTGCTAGGTTGGCAGGCGCTGGGACCGAGCAACGGGAGTGCACCCCGCCGCGGGGATTCGAACCGCCGACCTTTCGATCGGCAAGCCCTAGGCACTGAGGCTTTTACCCACAGCGCCACCCGCGTCCCTCTCACTACCCTAAGGAGTCTCAAACCGGCTAACAATCTCCTTTCCCTTCCTCACCCACAACAAACACTCTGTGAGGTGAGTGAGGCTGAGAGACTTCAGAGACCTAGCCCTAGGTCACCCAGCAGCTGCATGTGGAGGAGCGGGGAAGCAAACCCAGTTCACCAGATTACGAGTCCACCGCTCTTAACCACTACACCACACTGGCTCTCAAGGGGGCTGCCTCTTGGGCTTCCACTGCCTTAGATGGCTGCCTTAGGTAGCCCGGCCACGACTGTAGTCCCAACACATCTGGAGGGTACCACATTGGCTAACCCTGACTTGAGGCATATCCAGGTCAAATTATTTCATTTGAATGCTAGTTTAATGTAATGTGGTGAAGGCTCTAAAAAGAGACACTAATGCTTCCTCCTTGAAATATGGTTCCCAGAATTTCCTAGGGAGAGGAATGCTTATTCATTCAGTTTAGATGTGTACTTTAGACATGGCCATATGTGTTGGAACCCAGGATCTGTAATATTCACGATGCTGCTGCTGTCCCTCTCTTCTGCCAGCCAGCGGTGTAGCGTGGGTTGTCAGCACCCGGGGCAAGGCAAGTAATTTGCGCCCCCTAACCCGGGGCAAGGCAAGTAATTTGCGCCCCCTAACCCCTAACCTGCCGCCGCTGCCAGCTTCTTCTTGCTGCCGCCTGGGCTGGGGTATTTACGGTAAGGTAGCCACGGCGGCGGCGGTGGCGGGTCCGTGTCAGGTGATCTGAGGCGAGTTGCCACTGGCGCTGCCGCCCAAACGATGCCGCTTGCCCGGAGGAGGAGGAGGGCAGAGAGGCGAGGAAAATGCAACATGGCCCAGCAGCTGCAGCGGCGGCGGGGCTGTGAGGAGGGGCTGCCTGGCGCGCCCTCCCCGGCCCTGACGCGCGGGGACCGCGGCGAGCGCTGAGAGCCGCTGCCAGCTCGTCGGTTCCACGTGACATGGGGCTCTGCTACAGCCTGCGCCTGAGGCTCTTCGGCGACTCCGGAGGCGGCGAGCACGCCCCCCCCCAGATGTTGCGCCCGGTGCGGCCGGCCCCCCCTGCACCCCCCACGCTACGCCACTGCTGCCAGCTCTTCATCACTCCTCTAAACAGTTGCTTCTCAGTCTCCCAAATTGCTCATGTTTTTCTCCAGAACTCACAGGTGTGTTCCTTTCTGATGGCCTCAACAATTCAAAATGGGAATTTTTTTGAGAAGAATGCAGAACTGAAAGCTGTCATTGGAGTGTTCGGGCTGGGTTGACAGAAGGGAGGTTATTGCAGCCTTGTGCTCTTGGGGAGTATTTTCCAGCACCTCTTGCTGAGTTCACAAGTAAACTCCTCTTCGGAAGGATATAGATAACCAAGAAGTCAGGGTCTAAGATTACCAGCTATATAAAGGAGGTGGTTGCGTAATACGTGGAAGGGAAATGAGTCCTAGCCGAAGCACATGGCTTCAATATGATTTAACCTGTGCAAGATGTATATAGGGAATTAGAATTATTATTTTTTAGTTTTACTATATACAGTGGTACCTCGGGTTACAGACGCTTCAGGTTACATACGCTTCAGGTTACAGACTCCGCTAACCCAGAAATAGTGCTTCAGGTTAAGAACTTTGCTTCAGGGTGAGAACAGAAATCGTGCTCCGGCGGCACGGCAGCAACAGGAGACCCCATTAGCTAAAGTGGTGCTTCAGGTTAAGAACAGTTTCAGGTTAAGTACGGACCTCGGAACGAATTAAGTACTTAACCCGAGGTACCACTGTATATGCCAAGTATATATGCAAATAATTTTTCAGAAAGGGAGCAGGTAGAAAATAGATTATACAATGTTTAGCACAGTACTTATTGACAAACTCATCCATATGATTCAGTCTTGTTCCGCTACAACAATAAGAGTCTCTAACAGTCCATAAGTGTGTGTGGTTTCCACCCCCAATGAGAATTTATAATAAGAAATTTCATTAGCATCATCATGATGCTAGACGGCAGCCTATCAAAAAGTTCCGGCCCATTTTGGTTCCTGATTGGCTAGAACTCCACAGGCAGTTAGGTTCCACCTCCTACATCTTTTTTTGATACATCTCCCCACAGAACTACAATTCCCAGAGTGAAACCACTCTGGGAATTGTAGCTCTGTGAGGAGGGGGAGGGAGCCTCCTTACAACTCTCAGCACCCTTAACAAACTACATTTCCCAGGATTCTCTGGGGTGGGGGGAGCTGCAACTGTTTAAAGTGGCACGATGGGGCCTTCATGTGCTTTTGTGCATCTCCTATAAATTATCAGTGGGCTTTGCACTTTGTGGGATGGTACATGCCCCATATGCCTGTTGTCTTTGTCCATGGAGTTTTCTTGGCAGGGATAATGGAGTGGCTTGCCGGTTCCTGCTCCAGGTGGATCACGTTTAGTCAAAACTCTCCACTATGACCTGTCCATCTTGGGCGGCCTTGCACGGCATAGCTCATAGCTTCTCTGAGTTGTTCAGGCCCCTTCGCCACGACAAGGCAGTGATCCATGAAGGAAGAAGAAGGCTGATCGCCGAAGAATTGATGCTTTTGTTTTATGGTGCTGGAGGAGACTCTTGAGAGTCCCATGGACTGCAAGAAGATCAAACCTCTCCATTCTGAAGGAAATCAGCCCTGAGTGCTCACTGGAAGGACAGATCATGAAGCTGAGGCTCCAAGACTTTGGCCACCTCATGAGAAGAGAAGACTCCCTGGAAAAGACCCTGATGCTGGGAAAGATGGAGGGCACAAGGAGAAGGGGAGGACAGAGGACGAGATGGTTGGACAGTGTTTTTGAAGCTACCAGCATGAGTTTGACCAAACTGTGGGAGGCAGTGGAAGACAGGAGTGCCTGGCGTGCTCTGGTCCAGGGGGTCACGAAGAGTCGGACACGACTAAACAACAACAACATGCCACATAAACAAGAGCCAACTTTTCTGGGCTTGTGTGCAGATACGCAAACCAGAGACACTCTTGTGGGTACCACAGAAACATACATATCACATCAAAGCACGTCCTATTCTCTGGGTTACAACAGAATGCTTCTTTCAAGCTTAACTCACCAGGAAAGTCCTCTCAGGGCACCCGTGGGCACCATAATGGTAGTCTCCGAACTGGGTGTTCCTATTGCCCTTAATTATACCCCAACTCCACCTGAGTCAGCCTCACCTTGCCTGGATCATTGCCATGATCGATTAAGGACATGACACTTAGAATCATAGAATTGTAGAGTTTGGAGGGACCCCGAGGGGACCCAGTCCAGGGGTCAGCAAACTTACTGCACCTCAGACTGGTGTCTCCAGCGCCAATCGCGCAGCGGGCCGGAGGGCGGGGGAGCGCGCGCCCAAACGCATGTGCACACGCTATTTCTGGCACACTTCCAGGTCAGAGGAGCACCAGAGATAGCTTGTGTGCATGTGCACAGGCCTCCTCCGACCCGGATGTGCACCAGAAATAACGCCTGTGCATGCGCATAAGCTATTCCAGTGTTCCTCCAACCCGGAAGTGGGCAGCCGCACAGCGTAGTGCCGGTAAGAGTGGGCGGTGGCAGCGGGCATCGCTGCAGGCCAGATAAACAAGTCCCTCGGGCCTTCTCCGGCCCAGAGACCTTAGTTTGGGGACCCCTGATCCAGTCCAACCCCCTGAAATGCAGGAGTATGCAGCTGTCCCATATGGCGATCAAACCTGCAACTTTGGCATTATCACTGTTAAGTTGTGGGTGAACATATCAGACGACACAGCAATTCTTGAAACAGCTCTTGTTTATTCACAGGCCAGAACTGAACTGAAGTGTTCAGCCAGCCTGCTTATATAGAGCTCCAGTACAACACAACTGTAACAATTTTCCGTAACTATCCAATCCCTAAATGTCACTTTCAATCCCTTATTTGCATATGTGGACCTGAGTGAAAACTATCTACACTATCCCCCTGCTAGCCCAGGGTGAGAACTTCAGTACATAACAATCACCCCCAACTTATCCAGGCTGGCTTGAAAGACAGGCCTCTGCCTCCAAAAGCTTACAACCCAAATTTCACCAAGAGGCAGGGGGAGAGAGGCAAAGGGTAACACGGGGAAAATATGAACCCGTGCAGTTTCACGCCCGTTGTTTCTGCAGAAACCGAGGAAGAAGGGCTGAATGAAAATGTTGCAATGTAGGAGGAGAACAGCAAGCATAGCCTGGAGCATTGAAGTCGGGCTCTTGCATTGCAACAGAGGCGCTGCCATGGGGCTGCTCTTTCCTTTGGTGTCTGGGAGCCAGGTGAAGCAAGATGTTCTGGGCAATCCTGTGGGAGGAGGCCGGACAGCAGCTCCTGCCCACGTCAGCGCTGACCTTCCAGAAAACTCAACGGGGGAAGTTTGAGAAGGGAGAACGTATTGTAGTCAATAAACTCTTTGCTGCTTCAGCCGTTTTGTTCAGATTGCATTTTAAGGAGCGGGATTAAAGGTTTTAGGACCCGCTTCTCACAGGGTATCTGGCTGCTTTGGGACTACAGTTCCCATCATCCCTGACCGCTGGCATTGATGGCTATTCCACAGCTTCGCTCTGCCCTGGGGATCCCACCCAGGGTGACCTCATCCGCATGGTCACTCTCCTACGTCAGACTGTCTGGCTCTCCTCTAACTTCAGCAGGGTCTGGTGCAGCTTGTGTGGCCAGCAGTCAGGGACGATGGGAGTTGTAGTCCACAAAATCTGTGGGTGGGCTAGTATTGCCACTAGACAAAGTTTCAATAATTTCCGGTGAGCTGCTTTTCCAACTCGCTTGTTGGACTCTCTGTATACCGGAGAGGCTGGAAAATCAGTATACAAAATCCTTGCTATGATATTCTGTTTTTATTTATTACATTTATATCCCATCCACAATGGTTACTGTTAAGTTGTGGGTGAACATATCAGACGACACAGCGATTCTTCAAACAGCTCTTGTTTATTCACAGGCCAGAACAGAACTGCTATATAAGCAGCCAGCCTGCTTATATAGAGCTCCACTACAACGCAACAGTAACCACTTTCTGTAACTATCCAATCACTGAACGTCACTTTCAATCCCTCATTTGCATATGTGGACCTGAGTGAAAACTATCTACAGTATCCCCCTGCTGGCCCAGGGTGAGAACTTCAGTATATAACAGTTACTAGCCATGGGTATGCATTACGCCCCTGAATACAAGTTGCTGGGAACTACAAGTGAGGAAGTGTTAGTGTTGCACTCAGGTCCTGCTTACGGGTTTCACACACGCATCTGGTTGGCTCAGGATGCTGGTCTAGGCAGGTTTTTGACCTGATCCAACATGGCTGCCCTTATGCTAAGTGTGCAACTGATAAACCTGCCCATGGAAGAGGGAGCTTCCCTCACCCTTTGAATAATATGTTTATAGAAATGTTGTTGTTCACATTAATGACTTTCTGGTATGCAGGGTGGGTAGGCCAGGTAGTTAGTTAGCCTAAGTTAATTAACTCAGAGCTGCGGGGAGGGGCCTCCTTTTTTGCGCGGTCTAACCACCGGCTGAGGCAACATCCCTGAGGTAAAAAGAAGCGCAAAAGGCCTGTTGGGCGGGAAACCTCGTCAGAGGCTCATTGGGCCGCCCATCCCCACCAATCCCCGCCCATTTTTCCCCTCCTAAAGAATATGACGTCAAAGAGACTCCGCCCCCTTTCCCCCCTCGTCGCTGGTAGGGAACACTTTATATCGATCGCGCCCCGCCCTTCATGACGTATATCCCCTTCATCCAACCCGGTGCCGAATTTCAGGAGCCACCGCCCACGTCCCCGCCCAGAAGGGGCGTGTCCTCCCAGCAAAGAGAAGAGCCGCATGGGCACTGCCCCGGCACTTCCCGCGTGGCGGAGAGCGGAGCCGGGTCCGTTCAGCGGGGGATCTGGGCGGCCACGTGGAAATCGGACCCGCAGTGGTTTAAAGGAACTTCCCTGGGGAGGAGACTGAAGCAGCAGCAGCACGAGGAATCCACTGGATCCCGCTTGACCCACCTGATCTGGCCGAGGGAACCCCCCACCTGGTTCCGCGTGGCGCTTATTCCATTGTGCACCAAATCGCACCCTGATTTTGGGAAGTTTATCCGTGGGAACTTGGCCGCAGCTGCAGCTTCTTTCTCAAGAAATTCCTTATTTGGTGCATTTTACCAGATCTCTTTCCATTTCCGCCTTATTTTATTTTTTTTGTGCGTGCTTTTAATTGCCCCGCGATGGCGGCGGAGAAATTCCCCGGCGCCTCCAACGGGAGCATCGGGGCTCCGGCGCACGTCGGAGTGGAGGTCCCCGAGGGCGGCGGCAAGAGCAGCCTGGGCGCGTCCCGCCTGCGGAGCTGCCTGCGGGCCAACCTGCTGGTGCTGCTGACGGTGGCCGGGGTGGTGGCGGGCGTGGTGGTGGGGCTCGGGGTGCGGCAGCTGCCGGGCGGCGGGCTGAGCCGCGTGGACATCCTGCTCTTCTCCTTCCCCGGGGAGCTGCTGCTGCGCTTGCTGAAGATGATCATCTTGCCGCTGGTGGTCTGCAGCCTGGTGGCGGGCGCCGCCAGCCTGGACCCGGCTGCCTTGGGGCGCTTGGGCGGCTGGGCGATGCTCTTCTTCCTGCTCACCACCCTGCTGGCGTCCTCCATCGGCGTCGCCCTGGCCTTCATCATCAAGCCCGGAGAGGGGGCGTCGGCCCCCAAGCTCTTCGGCGACGAGGCGGCCGTGCCCGAGGCCAAGCAAGTGGTCGACTCCTTCCTCGACCTCATCAGGTGAGCGGGGAAGGGGGATTCGGGTTTCTGCAGGCGTCGCATGCTCAGAGGCACTCTTGGAATCGTAGAGGTGGAAGGGATCCCCTGCAAAACAGGAACCCTGCGAACAACCGCCCCTGGCTGGGCTCGATCCGTCAACCTTCTGGTTAACAAAGTACAGTGGTACCTCGGGTTACATACGCTTCAGGTTACATATGCTTCAGGTTACACACTCCGCTAACCTAGAAATAGTGCTTCAGGTTAAGAACTTTGCTTCAGGATAAGAACAGAAATCGGGCTCCGGCAGTGTGGCGGCAGCAGGAGGCCCCATTAGCTAAAGCGGTGCTTCAGGTTAAGAACAGTTTCAGGCTAAGTACGGACCTCCGGAACGAATTAAGTACTTAGCCGGAGGTACCACTGTATAGCTTACACTGCATTTTATACTTTGTACAATTGCACATTTCAGCAAACCAAAGCAGTCATCTAACTCTGGAAAGGAGCAATTAATTTTAAAGGGAATATCGCCTGTACATCTATGGCCAGAAGGCAGCGACGAAAACCCAGTGTGAGGAACGGGATAGCGCTTCCCCATTGGCACTCCTGTTTGTCCAGTGTTGGTGCTGTCGTCCACCGTCCAGGAGGAACGCCGTCAAGGCTGAACCCGGGGGTTAAAGCCACACGTGGCAGGAGCAGTTAACTGCATTTTAATGTGACGTGGTTTGTTACTTGCCACCTAGGCGGATCCTCCTGAGAAAGCCATGCCCCATGGGTAGTGTATTCTGAAAGCGGATAGTCGTGGTTGCTTTGCAGGCTGCGGTGCGTGTGAATATCAAAGGGTTTTTTTTAGGGCTTTGCATGTTAATCACTAGCCATAAAATCTTGACCATATAGTAGCTCGTGCACTTAACCAAGAGCCATCAAGCCTTACAGTGGGTTGCTAGTTATACAATTTGTAATTTGGATGCGTTCAGGGCGCTGTCTCTTTATTGCTTAAAATGCACCAATTCTCAATCAGTTAAAAAAAAAAGGGTACTGTATTCCAACTACAGTGGTACTCGGGTTACATACACTTCAGGTTACATACGCTTCAGGTTACATACTCCGCTAACCCAGAAATAGTGCTTCAGGTTAAGAACTTTGCTTCAGGATGAGAACAGAAATCGTGCTCTGGTGGTGCGGCAGCAGCGGGAGTCCCCATTAGCTAAAGTGGTGCTACAGGTTAAGAAGTTCAGGTTAAGAACGGACCTCCGGATCGAATTAAGTACTTAACCCGAGGTACCACTGTATTCCTGTTGGCCAAAATATGCATTACATTAGTGGAAACACAAGGAGCATGTGTTCATGCGTCTCCTCCCTCTTGTTTGTGGGACATGGCCCTGGAATGCTTCTTTTTAAAAAAAAACCCTGGGATGGTGTGTCATGCGAGGACAAACATTGCCTCTCTGTCTTCTCGCATTTTCTTGGATCTGTTTATTCCACCCTCCGTGTCACGCATGCCTTTATGAGCTGGAATATAATCCGGTGTAAGAGGATCGCATTTCTCCCAACCAACGGGAAAACCTCCCTGCCCCCTCCAGAGAACCAGAGGAAAGGGCCGAAATGTCTCAATCTGGGCTAAAATACGCCCTTCCAGAAAGGCCATTGGTCACAGGGTGTAGAGTACCCCCCCCCCCCCACCGATGGGGGTACAGAATGTTCTAAGATGGTCATCCTTCTCCGTCGTGGCTCTTTTCCCGCTCCCTTCCTGGCAGTTTTTGAAATAATGTCATCCTTTCTGACGAAAATGGAAATTTTGGACGGGTGCAGGAGTGGGAGGCCTGGAATGTGCCGGGATTAGGGTGGCGTCTGCATCTTCTTGCTGAATCCAGGGTGGTTGTGGTGGGCCTTCTCTGGGCAGTGTGAAAAGTGTGAAAAACACGTTGTCAGGGCAGAGATGGCTGTGGCAAAGAACAGCTGCTTCCGTTGCAGAGGGATGCGGAGACCTTGCGCCAGGTTTCTCTTCCCCTCATGCCCTCCAGATGTTTTCATCTACAACTCCCTTTGAGGCCTCAACCAGCACAGTGAGTCCAAAACATCTGGAGTAGCACCAGCTTAAGAGACTGCTGGTATACTGTTTTATTTGGTGGCAGAAAACATCTCATTATACACAATTGGCTGGTAGCCCCACTTGGAAAAGGAACTTGAAGGTATCGAATTGCCATTTCTGATTACGGGCCACTTCGGCAAAACTGGATGGCGGTCTTAGATTAGTAGTCTTCAACAGATGCAGGCCTTGTATTTGTGGACCCCATCCTTATTCTTTTAGCATACGGTGCGCCTGTTAGAAAGAAACTCGGATATATAAGCTAGGTGCCTTAGACTAAGGTTACAGTCACCAAAATGGAATGTCTAGCTGCCATTTTTGGGCGGCTCTTAAGTCTTATTTTTCCAAGGAAAGCCAGACTGCGGTTGATTCTCAGTTAAACATCTGGCTAGTTCAGAGGACAACCTTGGGTTAAGAACTTCGAGAACTTAAAAGAAGAAAAGTCACTTGATCCCGAGATAATCTACGTATATATTGGCCTATTCCTGATCTCTTCTTCTTAATAGTGACTGCTCCTGGCACCCAGGCATCTTCACTTGGTCGCAAGTACAGTGGTACCTCGGGTTAAGAACTTAATTCGTTCTGGAGGTCCATTCTTAACCTGAAACTGTGTTCTTAACCTGAGGTACCACTTTAGCTAATGGGGCTCCTTCTGCCGTGCTATTTCTGTTCTCATCCTGAGGCCAAGTTCTTAACCCAAGGTACTATTTCTGGGTTAGCGGAGTCTGTAACCTGAAGCGTCTGTAACCCGAGGTACCACTTTAGTTGAAAGCCAGACGCAAAATGCGCCTGGTTTAAAAGTCCTACGTCTCCATCACTGCTGCTCATCTGCAGGTCAGGAGAGCTGGTGGACTGAAGATGTCATCACCCAGAGCATGCCAGCTTTGTACTGAGTGCCTTGCGGGGTTAGTCCAAAGATCCATCGACTGGTTAAATGCCTCCTAGGAGTAATAGCAATCACCCAAAAGCTCATTCTGGGCTCATTCTGCCGAAGCAGTGCTTTCTTTGAATGCGTCTCCCCTGGGGAGGCGATTCTGGTTTACGTTGCAGGTCGCCTTTCATTGAAAATGCTCTCCCCTCCTCGCCCCCCCCCCCCCCGCTGCCCAATGCTAGTTGTGCTGCTGGTTGCTGTGGCAACCATGCAACGCTCATTTCCGCAGGTTTAATGATAGCTGTGCAAAGATAATACGGGACTAATCTCCAGGTCCTCTAGACAGATTTCCTCTTGTGGGAACCTGACAGGCAGAGGGGCGAGCATCTCCTGGGATGCTTGCCGACATTAACACTCACCTGGCAGGTAGTTGTGGCGTGTCCAAGACCTTTGCCAACTGGGCTGGCTTTCTGTCGCAGAGGGATTTAACAACAACAAAAAGCCCCATAAATGTGCAATTGCTGCAGTCTGTTCCACCACCTCATTCTGGTCATACACAGGCCAGGTTAGAATTGTTTTGAGGAAGCACAGATCCTCAATGGAATAGAACAGTCTTTCACAAAAGGACCCAAGTTCAGTCTTTGTATCGCTGGTTAAAAATAGAATCGAGCATCAGGTGATGAAGATGTTTTCTGCCCGAGAGCCCGAAGAGCTGCAATAATGGTGTGTTTGTGTCACCACGCCAGATAGAAAATTACGAGAACCACCTTCTTTTTCTTTATCTGACCTGGATCTTGGAGGCACTGGAACATCCTGTCCATGCGTAAAACAGATTTATTTTTTATCTCATATTCTTTATTGAAAGATAAAAGAATACATAATGACATGCAGACAGGGTAAGATAAGATACAAAAAAGAAGAAAGGAAGAAAAGAAATACGTAGTAGAAAACAGAACAGCACAGCAACAAATGTATATATTACAAGAAAAGGTTATTGTAGTTACCCAGACCATAAGCTAATACAGTATTTATATAACAGATTTTTTTGGCTACAGAGTACTTGAGAACTTGTGTAGAAATCCCTGCTCCCAGCCCAGACTACCAGCTGGAACTGACACCCCATGTGATGCATGCACAATAGATGGCCCAATGTTTTGTGATCGTGTGGGTTGTTCTCTTCCAGTTTTCCTCGCACTGTTGCAACCTCTGGGCACCTGCCACGGCAAAGCACTTGCCCGGGCGCTGTGCCCCGGAGACACAAAGTTCCAAGGAGCTGGGGAAAGCTAAGAAATAACAAGAACCAGTTCCCCCACTTCCTCTGCCCGGACACATGCTCCCAGTCCAGGATCTGTTGCAAGACCGTTTTTCCGCATAGCTTGGAGTTGTGGGTGCCACGTAGAGATAATTTCTACCCTCTCCAAGATGGGAATCTTTAATTTCAGGGCTGGCTGGGTTTTAACATCCCCCCCCCCGGGGGGGGGGTATAGAAGCCTTTTTATACCACCTGCCCATTACCAAATTTGGTATTCTGGTAACCCTTGCCCCCTACTTTCTTCCACCTCCTCCCCAAAAAACCCCTCTGTGCATGTAACAACAACCACAAACTAGACTGTTGCAGGAGAACGTGGACTGGTTGAATTGCCTTCCTTAACCTCCAGGATAATGGGGTTTCAGCTCATTTTCCACAACCGTTGGTCCTTTGGGCAGGGGCAGATGGGCTCTGGATTCCAAAATAATAATAATAATAATTTATTATTTGTACCCCGCCCATCTGGCTGGGTTTCCCCAGCCACTCTGGGCGGCTTCCATAGAAACCAAAGATACAGTAAAATATCACAGATTAAAAACTTCCCTGAACAGGGCTGCCTTAAGATGTCTTCTGAATGTCAGGTAGTTATTTATCGCTTTGACATCTGATGGGAGGGCGTTCCACAGGGCGGGCGCCACTACCAAGAAGGCCCTCTGCCTGGTTCCCTGTAGCTTTGCTTCTCGCAATGAGGGAACCGCCAGAAGGCCCTTGGCGCTGGACCTCAGCGTCCGGGCAGAACGATGGGGGTGGAGCATCTGGAAGGCACAAAAGCATTAGCAGGGTGATCTACAGCATCAAGCTATTGCCTCCACAAGCAGTGTCTTAATGCTGAAGAGAGAAAATCTAATAAAATTGTACCTCGGCTACCAGTTAACCTTGGTTGCACCTCTTTAGGGTCTCATACACAGAAGCATTTTGCCGCTCCCACATACAACAAGTGTTAGAAATTAGGCAGACGCGTTTTGCGACTGGCGCGGGTCCCATTGAGACCACGTGGAGGTCTCTGGACTGGGGAAAGCCAACCGTCACATAGAAAAGGATCTGAAATATTTCCCTCGAAGCTTGACTTTGTTTTGTTCTGGATTGTTTGGCTTGACGTTTCAATGTGCTGTAAGTCTCTTCGAGATCTGTTCTTTACAATACAAAGCTGCATAGAAATGGAGTTAAGAATAAGAATAAATTCCACTGTCTTTTAAAAACGAAGGACGCCCAGACGTTTGGTTGTGGTGACTGTAACCTAGGTTTAAGGTGCCGTTTGGCCATTGGTTTATATATCTGAGTTTCTAACACTGCATATGATACATGTGAACTCTGCCTTTGCCAACTTGGTGCCCTCTGGGTATTACAAGTCCCATCAATTGGAGTCCAGCAACACTTGGAGGGCACCAGGTTGAGGGTGCCTGGGTGGGAGCTCAACTGCATTCTTTACTGTGTATGCTTCTCCCCCCTCCCCCCGCTTAAAAAAATTGCACCATTTCTAATGCTCTAGCAAGCACAAGCCTTGAGGGGGGCAGTTCCCCTGCTTTTATCAATTTACCTGGCATTTCACACAAGTGGGGTAGCTTCCTCTCTCTACCTTTGCTCACCTTTGCTGAGTCAAAGATGTGACCCATGTCCAGCTTTTTCCCTTTGGACTATTTCCAGTTGAAGGAGAGACGATCTCATAAAGACGGTTGCCCTGCCTGCTTGCAAATAGGCTATTGACGTCGCCCTGCCTTAAGACCAGAGAGGTCATGCAGTTTCAATTGTTATATTGGCCACAATCCGATTGGTGTGTCCACCCTCCAAAACAGCTGCTTGCATCACTCCGGTGATAAGCCCAGAAAACCAGTTTTGTTCAGAATTTTGCCAAAATTCTGTATGGGGAAAGCTCTGCTCCCCATTTCTTTTTTTAATACTTTTTTTAAATTAACTTTCCCCTAACGTTTTCACATCAAATAGTTTTGTAAATTGACTTCCCACTCCCCACTTCAGCAGTGTTCTTACTCAAAACTTTTCTACGGCACTATATCTTTATTACACAAAGTTTCTCTATTACAGTTGTTTTGTCATTTTGCTTCCGTTGCTTCTATCTCCTACCCTGACCGCGATTTCGTTTGACTATAGTATATTTTTTTTAATAGTCCGAGAAAGGCCTCCATTCTTTTGTGAAATGTTCATCATTTTGATCTCTTAATTTCCCCGTCAGCTTTGCCATTTCTGCGTAGCCCCTGCTGTTTCTGAGCTCGAACGCTGCAGCTCTTTCAAAATAATTTGCCGCCATCAAATTTGGAAACTTGTCCTTTAAGAGCTTCCAGAAGAGGCGCCCCGATGCAGTCGTACCTTGGTTTTCAAACACCGCAGTTCTCAAACATTTTGGCTTCCAAACGCCGCAAACCCGGAAGTGACTGTTCCGGTTTGCGAACTATTTTGGGAAGCCAAACATCCCAGCGGGGCTTCCGATTGGCTGCCGAAGCTTCCTGCAGTGAATCAGAAGCCACACTTTGGTTTCCGAACAATTTGGAAGTCAAATGGACTTCTGGAACAGATTCCGTTCAACTTCCAAGCTACAGCTGTAGTCCGTTGCGTCAGAAGCGGTGGAGTTAAGAGATGCATGGAGTTAAATTTCTGCAAATGAAGTTACTTTGGCCTTGGGTTCACTTTTGGTCTAAGCTGGTGATAAAGCAGAATAATAGAATTGTCACTTGTGCTTTTGATAAGCTTGAGCTGCAGGAGAGCTAAACCCCTTGCTATACGAGGCAGAGATGGGAGGGAGAGCTTTTATTAATGCTGACATTGAGCTTGAGCCAGGTTAGTCCTCTGCCTCTGCCACTCTGGGGGAACAAAGAGGGTGTCTTTCAGGTTGACCTCAATCTGGGGCTCCCCGTTTGTGGGTGGAGCTGTATCGACTGATTACTGCTGTGGGTGGAAATCCAGTTTTCCGCTGTGACCTACCAGTGGAAATCCAGTTTTCTGCTGTGACCTTCCAGAACCTGGGGTAATGCTGAGCGACTCTGAATCGAGCCATTGTGGATGGATGGAGGAAGCTGGCAGTGGTTACGTAAAGGCTCTGGCTGCAGAGAAACAGGATCTTTCCGGGGGCAGAGAAGACCGCTCAGCGAAAGGGGTGGGTTTTGCCAGGCATTCCTGGGAGCAGGAATGCTATTTGGAGATCCTAACGCAGCCTAGTGCCCTCTGGCGCAGCTGGCTGAGAATTATAGTTTGTTAAAGCCATGGTTTTCCCAGTAGTGATGTATGGAAGTGAGAGCTGGACCATAAAGATCACCAACGAATGGATGCTATTGAATTATGGTGCTGGAGGAGACTCTTGAGAGTCCCATGGACTGCAAGAAGATCAAACCTCTCCATTTTTAAGGAAATCAGCCCTGAGTGCTCACTGGAAGGACAGATCGTGAAGCTGAGGCTCCAAGACTTTGGCCACCTCATGAGAAGAGAAGACTCCCTGGAAAAGACCCTGATGTTGGGATAGATGGAGGGCACAAGGAGAAGGGGGCGACAGAGGACGAGATGGTTGGACAGTGTTCTCGAAGCTCCCAGCATGAGTTTGACCAAACTGCGGGAAGTAGTGGAGGAAAGAGGTGCCTGGCGTGCTCTGGTCCATGGGGTCACGAAGAGTCGGACACGACTAAACGACTAAACGACTAAACAACAACAACAACAACAACCCCAAAAACATCTGCAGAGCAACAAGTTGATGAAGACTGTGATAGAACTCTTTTCCCCCCATGTCTCTGGAAGGGTCGTGGTTTTGGGTTTGTTTGTTTTTTGCATACAATAAAGACAGTGGATGCTTGGGTTGCAAACGTGATCCGTGCGGGATGCACGTTCGCAACCTGCAGCGTCGCGTCTGTGCACGCGTGGGTTGCGCTTCTGCGCATGCGCAAAGTGTGATCTAGCGCTTCTGCACATGTATGACCGCCGATACCTGGAAGTAACCCATTCTGGTAATTCCGGGTTTTGGCGGTCTGTAACCCGAAAGAACGCAACCTGAAGCATCTGTAACCCGAGGTATGACTGTATCAGAAAATGGAATGCACACACCAGTTTAAGAGTTGCTGAGTCACCACACAACAAAAGTTGTTGAGTCACGCTCAAAGGAAGGCCCTTTAAGAAGATAAGTTTTCGGTTGCTGCCTGAAGACAAGAATGCTTGGGGCTTGCTTAATTTCAGCCGGGAGCTGATTCCAGAGAACTGGAGCTGCAATTCTCCCGGAAAACTGTACTGTTACACCCAAATTGGGCGAACAACGCTGTGCTTTGCCCTCCAAGTCGGAACCAGGGCATTGGTTCATCTTGCTTATTCTGACTGGCAGCTTTCCCCCTCTCCATCCTTACATGGAAATAGCACAGACTGACCTTGGGACCTTTTTGCATTTAATTTCTCTGCTCTCCCACTGAGCTCTGGGACTTCCCTAAAGAGGCATCTCCCACTGCTTCTCTTGCACAACAGCCTTGAACTTGCAACCTTCAGTGGCTCTGAGCAGCTGGCTGGCCTCCAGCTGGCAAATTGTGCCTCCGTTTTCCATTTGGGAGGCAAGCAGCAAACTCCCTTCCCGGACCAAGAAATTGGATTGAACTGGAGTGTATTTGGGGGTGAAGGGAGCAGCAGGAAGTCTGAGGCTAGGTGCTGGTGCTCCTAATCTGTTGCATTAGAATTTCACTAGACTTTTGAAAACCCCATTGGCTAAGTCCTTTTCTTGCTGAGTTTAGTAAAGGTAAAGGGACCCCTGACCATTAGGTCCAGTCGTGGCCGACTGGGGTTGCGGTGCTCATCTCGCTTTACTGGCCAAGGGAACCGGTGTACAGCTTCCAGGTCATGTGGCCGGCATGACTAAGCCGCTTCTGGTGAACCAGAGCAGCGCACAGAAACGCCGTTTACCTTCCCGCCATAGCGGTACCTATTTATCTACTTGCACTTTGACGTGCTTTTGAACTGCTAGGTTGGCAGGAGCAGGGACCGAGCAACGGGAGCTCACCCCGTGGCAGGGATTCGAACCGCCGACCTTCTGATTGGCAAGTCCTAGGCTTTGTGGTTTAACCCACAGTGCCACCTGTGTCTCTTCTTGCTGAGTTTATGCACCCCCTAATCCTCATTCAGTAGAGCAGGAGGCTGTCAGTCTCAGGGTTGTGGGTTTGAGCCCCCCGTTGGGCAAAAGATTCCTGCATTGCAGGGGGTTGGTCTAGATGATCATTTGTGGTCCCTTCCAACTCTGCAGTTCTATGTTTATGTTGCCCATAACAGCCATAGCGGCCCATTCACAGAAGCAGTCAGAAGCTGACCATGTGCTCATCGGAGGACAGGCTATTCCACTTCTTAGAATTGTAAGATTCAGCTAGCCTTCTGCGAACACAATAATAAATCTAGCGTCCTTTGCCTATGGTGTTTTGTTTTTTTAGACAAACAGCAAATGGTTCTTGAGAATTCAAGAAAGGCAGAATGGTCCACTTCCCTCTCGTTGTTCACAATGTGTCATCACCCCTCATTTCTCTCCTCCCCACAAAAAATTGATTTTTCAGCCCTTCAGGCTCTTTTTAAAAAAGATAGGCAGAGAACACGTTGGTGAACTTCATCAACCCTGGGAATAAACCTCTCTGCTTATTTCCAAGCAGACAGTTCACTACCACGAGATCCTTGCGGTGGCGATGATTTTTACACGCAGAGTCAGAAGCGCCTGTAGTTTATGAGTCGCATGGAATCCTGAGTCATGAGAGCCGACATTTAAACGCCTGCCGTTAGAGGGAAGGTGCTTTGAAAAGAGATGGGAGAGAGGAGCTAATTCAGAGAGCTTCGTGCAGGGGGTATTTTGCGCAGGGTCTTCCAGCAATTCGGCTGCTCATAATGGAACTTGGGCACTGTCGCGGTAGGGAAGGAGAGACAGTTTGCCACGATGCTTTCGTGCAGTTATTTCTGTACACCGTCTGTTTCTTTGACTCGGTTCTTTCTGAAAAGGGGGTGGGACAAGGATGGTTTTGTCCTCCGAAATCTGATGCAACATGCGTCGGGTGTTGAGTTTCCTTGCTGATGTCGTGAGGTTGGGTTTTTTGTGTGTGTTTCCTCCCTAAAAAAAAAGAGAGCTAAAGAACAGTTCATTTAGGCTAAAAAGATGACTTATTTCTGGGCTTGAGAGCAAAAGGAAAATTCCAAATTCCTGAGAATTAGGGGTGGGTGGAAATCCTCAAGAGCCCCAGGTGGCACTCAGCCAAGTCTTACTATGTATTGAAATGAATGGGCCTAACTTAGTCATGCTCATGAATTTAAAAGCGTCTACTCTGTGTAAAGGGACGCGGGTGGCGCTGTGGATAAACCTCAGTGCCTAGGACTTGCCGATCGCATGGTCAGCGGTTCGAATCCCCGCGGCGGGGTGAGCTCCCGCTGTTCGGTCCCAGGTCCTACCCACCTAGCAGTTCGAAAGCACCCCTAAGTGCAAGTAGATAAATAGGTACCGCTTTATAGCGGGAAGGTAAACGGCGTTTCCGTGTGCTGCGCTGGTGCCGGCTCGCCAGAGCAGCTTCGTCACGCTGGCCACGTGACCCGGAAGTGTCTCCGGACAGCGCTGGCCCCCGGCCTCTTGAGTGAGATGGGTGCACAACCCTAGAGTCGGACACGACTGGCCCGTACGGGCAGGGGTACCTTTACCTTTACCTTTTACTCTGTGTAAAATTTAGTTGAACACGCACCCTATTTTTTAGATCGGGGGTCCAAAATCCTGGGAGCCCCAGGCTGACATATGTAAGTCTAAGAAGCTTACATGTGCACCACAGAATGCATTCAGACCTTGGAAGTCAAACACCTTGCCAGTCGAATGTTTTGGCTCCTGAACGTCGCAAACCCGGAAGTGATTCTTCCGGTTTGCAACTGTTCTTTGGAACCTGAACATCCGTCGCGGCTTCCGGTTGGCTGCAGGAGCTTCCTGCAGCCAATCGGAAGCCGCGCCTTGGTTCCCGAACGTTTTGGAAGTCGAACGGACTTCCGGAATGGATTCTGTTTGACTTCTGAGGTATCACTGTACCCTGTGCGCAAATGAATACCTGTTGAGACTTAGAGACTCCCCCCCCCCCAAAAAAGGCAAAAGCCTTACACTGGCCACCCTGGTGCAAAAGGAGATGGGAACCCTCAAACATTTAGGATAAAAACCACCTCCCAGTTACAAGAAAATGAACAGGGGTGGCTGGGAACAGAGGCCTTGACAGACATTGGGGGGGGGATGCTATCTTGTGGGCTGCATGGACCCCAGTTTTACAGTATGGCTATGACATTTATTCATGCAAAGGGGTTGGACTAGATGATCCTTGGGACCCCTTCCAACTATGATTCTATGGAAAGCGTAATGCTGGTGGTCCACAAAAGAGGTTTAAAGACTGTCTCCAGGCAAATCTAAAACAATGTAGTACTGTATAAACACCGACAACTGGGAAACACTGGCCTGCGAGCGCTCCAGTTGGAGAACAGCCTTTACCAAAGGTGTCATGGACTTTGAAGACACTCGAACTCAGAACGCAAGGGAGAAACGTGCTCAGAGGAAGGCACGCTTGGCAAATCCACACCATGACCAACTTCCACCCGGGAACCAATGACCCCACTGTGGAAGGACGTGTGGATCCAGAATTGGCCTCTACAGTCACTCACGGACTCCTTGTTAAAACCGTGTTTATGGAAGACAAACTTACTCAGCTACAAGTGATCGCCAAAGAAGATGATTCTATGATCTAAACCAGCGGTTCTTAAATGAGGACCTCTGCTCTCTTGCTTGATTGATGTCTTTGGGTTCCCGAGTTTTCTAAAATGATAGTCATTATACGGGAGGGTGCTTGGAAGGTTTTGGAATTCAAACCTTTCCGCTGTTTGTCCTTTGTAGCCACAGTCTAACAAAAATGTACCTGTTCTGGGCTGGGGCGGAAGAGGTGATTTTGGAGAGCATGTGCCAGGAGTTTCTTCAGAGAAGCTGCCTCAGACGTTGCTGGCTTTATGCAGGCATAACCACGGTCAAATGCAAACCGCTTTTAATTTTGGTTCCCCATGTCGGTTGATCACCAGCCTTTGGCCACGGTTCAGGCATACGGCTTAACCATGGTTAAAGCAAGGGGAACCGTGTCTGTTTTGCTAGTGATCGAGACCGTCGAAATCTGGACGGGGGAGCTGGAATGCCTGAGATCCCAGAATGTGGAATGGGTGAGATTCAATAGGATATAAAAACTACAGAAAGGGGGTGGAGCAGGTGGCGCTACTTTAAATCGTCTTTCTCCAACCTGGTGCCCTCCAAACGTTTTGAACTGCCATTCCCACCAGTCCTAGTCAGTAAGGCCAATAGGGGTTTGTAGCCTAAAACATCTGGGAGGCATGTGGAAAGGTTAATGGAGGCATTGGGAGCAATAATTTGGAAGACTTGTTGTTGTTTAGTCGTTTAGTCGTCTCCGACTCTTCGTGACCCCATGGACCAGAGCACGCCAGGCACTTCTGTCTTCCACTGTCTCCCGCAGTTTGGTCAGACTCATGCTGGTGGCTTCGAGAACACTGTCCCACCATCTCGTCCTCTGCCGTCCCCTTCTCCTTGTGCCCTCGCATCTTTCCCAGCATCAGGGTCTTTTCCAGGGAGTCTTCTCTTCTCATGAGGTGGCCAAAGTCTTGGAGTCTCAGCTTCAGGATCTGTCCTTCCAGTGAGCACTCAGGGCTGATTTCCTTCAGAATGGAGAGGTTTGATCTTCTTGCAGTCCATGGGACTCTCAAGAGTCTCCTCCAGCACCAGAATTCAAAAGCATCATAATTCAAAAGCATCAATTCTTCAGCGATCAGCCTTCTTTATGGTCCAGCTCTCACTTCCATACATCACTACTGGGAAAACCATAGCTTTTACTATACAGACCTTTGTTGGCAAGGTGATGTCTCTACTTTTTAAGATGCTTGGAAGACTTAGGCAGGAGCAAATGCAGTTAGTTTTGTCCTCTTCCCTAAAGCTGTAAGGGTGATAACTGAGGAGGAGAAAGAAGCTCAGGAGATTGCTGGAAGAGGAAATGGGAGACTTCATCCCAGGGTAAATAGCTGCTCAGTTATAATAACAGACAACATTTCAGATACGATTGTTCCTTTCGGAAAGAGATAAGAGGAGACTCGACCCTTCATTCAATAATGAGCACTGTGCAGGGCAGGGCCGTAACCTGCTTTTCTCAAACCTGACATACCTGCAAGTAGAAAATAGCCTGGTTGGTGCAGAGCAGTCGCCTTGGGTTTCCGAAGAAAGAATTTCTCATAAATGGAGGCATGAGATAAAAGGGAGCGATGAGTCGGGAAGGTCAAATTCCTTTAGGTGGTGGCTCAGATTCACTGTAAGAGAGGTTCAGATGAAATCTCCATGTGGGTTGTATCCAGCTATGTTAGACGTACATACATATATCAGTGTTCGAAATTAGCCGTGCGGCAGTCGCCTTTTGCCTGGTTGCAGTCAGCTGGTGTGCTGGGCACAGAGGCAGCAAAAGATACCAAAAGATGGTTTTCTTTCTGATCTGGTATCCAGTTTCTCCCCTTTTGTGTAATATCCCCCCCCCCAATAAAATAAAATAAAATAAATCCATCTTATCACAGGATGCATCTGTCAAGTGCTTTGCAGGAACTGTGATATCTCACCCTGGCATCTTTGCAGCTTTCAGTCAATGTAACGGCACAGTTCTCTGCATAATTTTTTTGCTCCTCTAAGTTTAGCATCTAGTGTTGCACCCATGGGTGGCCACCTATGTCTTCCAAGCATGAAACAGAATGGCGCGTGTTCCGCAGAACAGTACACAGAGTTTTGAGAAGTCCGATCGTAGTCTGATAACCCGTTTGCCTGTGGTTGATATGCTGCAGTTCTGTTTTTATGTGAAATAAAAAAAAAATTATGGTTTTATATATATATAATATGTTCATAACTGCATATATAAACCGCATGTCTGAAACCCCACAGAAAAAGTCCTGAAAGCGTTTTGTCCCTCCCACATTGACCTCAAATATTTCACTGCTAGGTCAAAGGAAAATGGAAAAGCCTCCCCATTGTCTTTTCCTTCCCAAATCCTGTCTTAAGGGTATGTCTGTGTATGAATAGGGTGAGCCTGTGACCTGGCTCAGGAATAAGTATTTATCATTACAAAAGACTGGCCAGGCTCCCCAGGGTATCCAACCATTAACGGGTAACCTGTCAGATGAGATAAACAAGGCACTCAGATTTCTGCTGTAGACCGCCTTTTCTGTGATGTAGGTATGATGTATGGAGGGGTGGTCTTGAGCTCCAGGGCAGGGAATTTAAAATGTCTATATAAGGGCAGGCACACCTTGGTTCTTTCCTGAGTGCAAGGGGAGCACCCTGTTGCAACAGTTCAATAAAGATCAGGCTTACGAGCTGCTTTGCTTCTCAGTATTCTCTGGTTGGCCTCTGTTCTTTTCTCCGACCGATGGAGAACCTGCAAAGGACTCTGTAAGGGCTCTTGTGTTCCCCATAAGGAAATAAGGGCAGATTTCTGTTTATTACACATGACAGCCATGAAGAATTGAAAAATTATGTTTCGGATGCAAGGCCTTGGCCCACTAATGCTCTTTTCATGTGGGGTGGGGTCCGCCAATGTGGCGCACCCGACAGAACGTCCTGTGAAAGGTCTTAGTAAATTCTCCCCCTTGAAATCCACTGCAGGCAAGAGTCCATCACACTTTCCTCTCAGTTCCCGAGGTTCGGCCTCTCCTTCTCAGGAACATCTCTCCCTGAAACATGCCCACATTTCTCTGGAGGCCAGGATTTGACATGCCCACCCGCCCATCTGAGCTGAGGAGAGGTTGCAGAGCGCTTCTCTATGCGCAAACATGGCAGTGGCTCACGCAAGTGTGTTTCGCTCACTGTTTAATACGGGCGTGGGGCGCACCCACATCCTTTTGCGGCCCTCTTTTTTTGCATTTTTAGATGGGGTGGCCATTTTGTGACATGCAGCGGCCCCCTCCTCAAATGGCAGCCATTTTGCCACTTTCTCAAAATTCCAAATGCTCCCACCGGCCCCCCAAAATGGGAAGGGCTGCTCCTCCCTTGCAGTAAATTTGGAAGGGCACGGGAGTGAAAAAGTCCACTAAAAGCAGGATTGTTGGCGCTGGGAAAGAGCAGTGTGAGGGAAAACGAAGAGATCTAGCAAAGAAGGAAATGGGGGGGGGGGGAGAAAAGGAGACTCTTAAAAGCTTGAAAGAAACTGCCACAGCCATCTGACATAATGGCTTAACCAACATAGTTGACCTGGGAAGCAATAAATTAGTCTGCCCCAGTAGCCAGTCACTGTTTCCCAGCCTGGCGTACCTCGCACGGTCGTTGTGGACGGCTGATAATTTAATTTATGCTAATATTGTTCAATTATGGGTTAGGTTCCTTCAATTTATGAAGTAATGATGCACTTTTATGCTCCGCAAATCTCGAGTGATGGCTGCCCAGCTCTCCTCACACCCCGTAGCAAACCACTATTGCATCTGGCGTCCCAAAAGACAGCTAAATAGCCTTCGGGCGCCAGGTTTAACAGCCCACCCCTTTATGGAGGCTACAGGAGGCTATTTAACCTTGTTATTTCTGTCTCTGGTCCTGATCTGGATTGTTTCCTGCTTCTGTTTGCTTTCCACCGCTCCTGATTTGATTATAGGGCGCTGATTTGATTGCTCTCCCTCTTCTGATGGGTTGGTGCTTTGGCTCCTTGTAGTGAGCCGCACCTGTTGAATTCCAGCCTGTCGGGTGGCTATTGAAAAACGACGGAGAAATAACAATTTTGGCGATGTGGATTGCTGCGCCTTGATTTTGTTTTCCTTGTGCCGGGGTGAGTGGGGTGGTGCTTGTTCTGAAATAGAATTTGGGGTGCAGGGAGACGGAACAATTTGCTGCATCCAAATAACTGCATCCGAAGTCACTTGTTTCAAATAGCAGAAGACGTCTGAAGTCAGCCCTGTTTAGGGAAGCTTTTGATGTTTAATAGATTATTGTATTTTAATATTCTGTTGGAAGCTGCCCAGAGTGGCTGGGGAAACCCAGCCAGATGGGTGGGGTATAAAAAATAAAATTATTATTATTAGTAGTAGTATTGCAGGATGAGTTGGGAAAGTGAGGGGCTGGTCTGCACGTACGTAGCTCCCTGTGGGCTGGGGGGCTTCTCCTTGATCTGGCATGCCACCCCTTTCTGTGCTGCAAGAGGAGAAAGTAGGGCTGCCCCCCTAAGTGCTGACGGGGTCTCCGCTCTCCAAAGTGGGTCAGTATTCTGCTCTATGGAGCCAGCCACTCGCTCCCGGGATTGGAGTCTTAACCTTGTTTGTGCTGCCCAGTTAATCCTCTGGCAGTTCCAAGCCCTGAATTGATGGCGCGGGGAGAAAGGTGGCGACCAGAGGGGATTAGGGTGTGGGGAAATTCAGGAGCCTAGTGAGCAAAGGTGAAGACTGTGATATCCGATCTATCCAGGAGTTACGGCAACGGAGCAGGTTATTCTCGGCCAAGGCTCAGATGACCCAGCGAGGCGGGAGGAACGGAGGTACACAGGCTCTGAAATGAACTGTAGGTTGTGAGCAAAGTGAGTGACTCAGCAGTGGGGAGCCTGGAAGTGGGGCATGGGCTTTCTGGGTAGCCCTACACTGGCAAAAAAATGTGGGGATAATAAGCACACTGGCACATAATAATAATAATAAATTTTATTTATACCCCACCCTCCCCAGCCAAGACCAGGCTCAGGGCGGCTAACACCAGGTATAAAAACAATTCGTTGAAATACAACTTAAAAACAAGATTAAAATACAACATTAAAATGCAGTGTCATTTCAGTAGAAACTCAAATCGAAAACTTTCAGGGGATGAAAATGTCAAATCTTCACCAAGGCCGACTATCCAGACTGGTCGTACGTGGGCCAGAAAAAAGCCAGGGAAGTCCCCAAATAGGAGTTCCATCACAGAAGGAGAAAGGAAAGAGGGGAAGGGGATCAAGTTGATTCCAAGCCCAAAGGCCAGGCGGAACAACTCTGTCTTACAGGTCCTGCGGAAAGAAATCAGATCCAGCAGGGCCCTGGTCTCATGAGGCAGAGCGTTCCAGCAGGTCGGAGCCAGTGTTGTTCAATTATGGGTTAAGTTCCTACAATTTATGAAGTAATGATGCGCTTTTATGCTCATCAGATCTCGAGTGATGGCTGCCCATCTCTCATGCCCCGTAGCAAAAAGCCCTGGCTCTGGTTGAGGCTAATCTGACTTCCTTAGGGCCTGGGACCTCCAGGGTGTTGCTATTTATGGACCTTAAGGTCCTCCGCGGGGCATACCGGGAGAGGCGGTCCCGTAGGACAGAGGAGAAACTGTGATCCCATACCTTTGCTGCCTTATGGGAAATCTTTGGGAGAAGAAAAGGCTTAGGAGCAAACCCTGCACAAATCCGGAGGGGAGTCCCTAAGGCAGTTGGATGGTGCCTTGCATTCCTCCTTCAGGCAATTCGTGCAGCCAGGCTGGGGCCAAACGTCTTGTTCTGCTTTCCTTTGGCCACATCAGTGAGGCCGAGAGGGGAGTCTTGCTGTCTGGGCAGCCCAGGACCTCCAGATACTCTGCCCAGGCTTGAATCCCAAGGAGGTCACTTCCGTGCTGCTAATGCAGTAGTTTGACTTCACCCTCAGAGGCGCACTCCATTGTGTCTCAAGACAGAGGGATGCTACCTGGAAGGACCTGGTTAACAAGCAATGAAAACAGCATACTGGAATAAAAGGAGCCGCTCTGGTTTGACCCAGTGGAGCCTGGACATTCCTGTGAGAGGCAGCGTGGTGTAGTGGTTAATGTTGGGCTAGGACCTAGGAGGCCAGGGTTCGAATCCCCACTCAGGCATGAAGCTCACTGGGTGACCTTGGGCCAGTCAGTGTCTCTCAGCCTAACCTACCTCACAGGGTTGTTGTAGGGATTCATTGAGGAGAAGGGAGAACCACGTACATCGTCTTGAACTCCTTGGGAGAAAAGGGGTCATTATATAGCTAATGAAATAAAATAAATGCATTTTGGGAAGCGTTATGGAGGTAGCGTCCTGGAGAGCTCTGTGGGAGGCTGGTGTTTTTGTCACCATCATCGAGCTCGCAAGTGGTCACCTTCTAGTGAGGAGTTGGAATTTGCTTGCAGGCAAATCAGCCTTGCAAACGAGTCTCCAAAAACTGCAAGCCCAAACGCATGCATGAGTACACACACACAATATTTCCAAGGTTTGCCATCGATACGCAAGAGCTAGTCAACGCTTCTGTGTGTTTGTGTGGATTTGCAGCTTCTGATTTGTGTGCTTTGGTCTCAGTAAAATTTTCGGGAGCACCCTGTTGCCCTTTAAGTTGGGAGAAGTTATTTTTGGAGGTCTGCAACTAGTGCATGGGGGGACCAACTTGTGGGACCCTCCAGATTGGCCTTTCTCAACCTGTGGGTCCCCAGATATTGTTGAACTACAACTCCCATCACCCCTAGCTAGCAAGGCCAGAGCTCAGGGATGATGGGAGTCGTAGTCCAACAACACCTGGGGACCCACAGGTTGAGAACCGCTGCTCCAGATGCTTCCATCAGCCACAGTCAACATAGCCAGTTGCTAGGGAGAATGATGAGTCCAGCAACATCTGGAGTACCGCAGAAGGGCCACCCTTGAACCCCTAGCTGACTTTGGGGTGTATGCAGGACACTGCAAATAGAAACTGCTGAGGGCGAAGGTTGGACTTGGGCTGCAAGGATTTGGGGAATGTGAAGAGGGTGTGTTGAGAGTACCCTGTTGATTGAGAGAGGCTATTTCCCTCTGGAACCCTGTTTTTCATGTTTGTTTTTCTCTTTTTCCACGCAGGAACATCTTCCCTTCCAACTTGGTGTCAGCTGCATTCCGATCGGTGAGTTGCTTAACTCCTCCCAACCTCCCCCACAATTCCCCCCTTCCCATTGAACCCAAGGCAGGCAGTGCTGGATTTTGCGCCAAACACTACATTGCACGAAGCAAAGCATTTGGGTACTTGTGATCCCAGAAGGGGCTTTCACAATCAATTGATTGGCGTTTTCTAACAAAGCTTGACCATTTGCATTATGAGCACTTAAGAGGGACTCGCTGGATGGGGCCAGTCGCCCATCTAGGCCCGCATCCTGTTCTCAGTGGCCAAAAAGATGCCTGGAAACAGGATTCCAGCACCAGATCGCTCTTCCGTCTGGTGGTTTCCTGCGACTGGTATTCAGAAGCTGTGGAGGCAGAGCCTAGCCATGGCTAGTAGCCCTCCATGAATTTGCCAAATCTTCTTCTAGAGTCATCCCGCTTGGTGGCCCTCACTGACTCTGTGATGACCAACCTAGATAGCTTAATTCGTCTAATCCTCTTCTAAAGCCATATAGAGAGCCCTTTCAGGAGTTGTGATTCTCCAGAAAAGGGAGTGGGAGGCTAAGAAAACCGGGGAGCAGTTGCTTCTTTCCAGAGTGGAGGAAGCTAGAACAGGCAACTGCTTCGGTTACAAAACAGCCCGTGCTGCTCAGTTGCCAGGATACACAATCACTTTGGGACACAAAGCGTACCTTTGCTTTGGAAACCTGAAATAATTTCCACAGGGAGAAGTGCAACGTTCTGGCCAGATCTCAAAGGAACCCTTCCCAGCGTTCAGCATAATATGACATTGCTACAGAGCTATAAAACTCCTTAACCAAACCTTTCCCAACCTGCGGACAGACCTAGCCAACGCGGCTGGTTGATGAACCAATACTGCTTTCTGTTGCAAGCAGCCGTCCAGGAAATGTGGGGTTAATGTTTGGAAGAGGCACCTGGTTGGCTCTGGGGAACAGTATCCTTGACTAGATGGACCTTCTCATCTCATCCCGCTGGACTCTTCTTGCATTCTTATGATTTCCCTGTAAACACCTTGCCCTGACTGCTACTACTACTACTAATAATAAATAACAATAGCAATAATTTTATTATTTATACCCCACCCATCTGACTGGGTTGCCCTAGCTGCTCTGGGCGGCTTCCAACAGATATAAAAACATTGTAAAACATCAAACATTAAAAACTTCCCTGTACAGCTTCAGATGTCTTCTAAAAGTTGTGTAGTTCTTATCTCCTTGACATCCAATAGGAGGGTGACTCTTAGGGAGGGTGCCACTACCGAGAAGGCCCTCTGCCTGGTTCCCTGTAACTTCACTTCTCACAGTGAGGGAGCCACCATAAGGCCCTCGGAGCTGGACCTCTGTGTCCGGGTTGAACGATGGAGACGCTCTTTCAGGTATAATGGGCCTTTGAGTCTGTATAGGGCTTTAAAGATCAGCACCAACACCTTGAATTGTGCTCAGAAACTTACTGGGAGCCAATGTAGATCCTTTAGGACTGGCATTGAATGGTCCCAGCAGCTGCTCCCGGTCACTAGTCTGGCAGCCGCGTTCCAGATTAGTTGTAGTTTCTGGGTCACCTTCAAAGGTAGCCCCACATAGAGCACAAGGCAGTAGTCTAAGCAGGAGCTAACCAGTGCATGGACCACTCTGGTGAAACAGTCTGCAGGCAGGAGGACATTGATTTTCAAATCTGGGTTTGCAATGAGTGCCTAATTCCCGAGACTGCAAATGCGTTTTGAGCAGGGAACATGAACGGGGAGAGAGAACATCAGGTGTGAGTCTGGAGAGACTCCGGTTCAGATCCCCTCCAGCCACAAATCTCACTGTGTGACCTTGGGCTAGTCGCTTTGTTGCTGTTGTTGTTATTCAGTCATTTAGTTGTGTCCAACTCTTCGTGACCCCCTGGACCAGAGCACGCCAGGCACTCCTGTCCTCCACTGCCTCCCGCAGTTTGGTCAGACTCATGCTGGTAGCTTTGAGAACACTGTCCCACCATCTTGTCCTCTGTCGTCCCCTTCTCCTGGTGTCCTCCATCTTTCCCAACATCAGGGTCTTTTCCAGGGAGTCTTCTCTTCTCATGAGGTGGCCAAAGTATTGGAGCCTCAGCTTCACGATCTGTCCTAGTCGCTACCTCCTGGCTTAGCCTTCCTCCCAATGATGCTTTTAACAACACCAGTAGAGCCCCACAGCTACATCAGCCTAAAAACCCACCTCTGGTCCAGCCCCCTGTTCTCAGTGGCCAGGGAGATGCCTCTAGGAAGCCTGCAAGCAGGTTATGCGTTTCGAGCTGCATTGCAGAATTGGTATGTCTGGCAGGAGGTCTCTGGGGTCCCTCCCAGACTTGTAAATCAATATGCCTCTGGCTCCTCTGCTTGTTGCTTTGAAGACACTGACCGAGAAGCTACGAGTTTCCCTAGCTGCAGTGAGCAGCTCCTTGCTACTTACTCTCACTTGCTACTGTCTTAGCAATGTGCTAATTAAACGTCTTCCTTTCTACCAGAGGCTTAAAAAAAGAGAGAGGCCTTTTGTGTGTGGTTACAAAACAATACCCTACATTAATGTTCCCCTGCTTTTTATTGACTGTTCTTTGTGATGCTTTAATCCTCTTTAGGACGCAGGCAGGGTATGGGCAGCGAAGCCAGCTTGGCTTAATTTTTAATAGCCTTGTTAAAGGAACAAAGGTGGATTCCCAGGTCAGATCGCAGGGGACAGATCCAGGCAGCACATGCGGAAGGACGGCTTCTGCCTGCATCTCCCACCCATTCAGCTTGGAACTCTTGGCACATCCCTGTACGGTCTGCTTACCCACGGCTGAATGTCTAGTGGATGAATAATCTGAATTCTTAACAGATAAATTGATCGGTTAATCTTCCCACTTGTCAAAAAACTCCATACTAGTGTCTTTTTGAGATAATTGGCCAGTTCATCTCCTTTATCCAAGTGGCCTCGGTATGGTTCAATGAGAAGCCCCCTTTAAGAAATCATTTCCAAACTCCCTAGGACAGTAACGCTCCCAGAACCATTGTCTCCAAGTAAAGGTAAAGGGGCCCCTGACCATTAGGTCCAGTTGTGACCGACTCTGGGGTTGCGGCGCTCATCTCACTTTATTGGCCGAGGGAGCCGGTGTACAGCTCCCGGGTCATGTGGCCAGCATGACTAAGCCGCTTCTGGCAAACCAGAGCAGCGCACGGAAACGCCGTTTACCTTTCTGCTGGAGTGGTACCTATTTATCTACTTGCACTTTGAGGTGCTTTTGAACTGCTAGGTTGGCAGGAGCAGGGACCGAGCAACGGGAGCTCACCCCGTCGCGGGGATTCAAACCGCCAACCTTCTGATCAGCAAGTCCTAGGCTCTGTGGTTTAACCCACAGCGCCACCTGCGTCCCATTGTCTCCAAAGGGTGCCCTTAATATCTCGGCTCCACTGAGCAATTAATCAACACCCGCTGTTGGTTGATTTACCAAGCCAAGCTTACCACCGAACCATCATCTTGCCAGTTGGATTGGGATTGCGGTGGGATATATTGATAATCTGTTCTTCCCCAACCGCAGGGGAGCGACCAGAGTTTGCACCTTCTGAAAGGGAAGGTGGATGAACTTAACAGCCTGAGGTTTTCCTGTCTGTGTTGGAAGCATCCACAGAACCCCATGCAAGTAGAATCATAGAATCCTAGAGTTGGAATAGACCACAAGGGCCATCGAGTCCAACCCCCTGCCAAGCAGGAAACACCATCAGAGCACTCCTGACATATGGTTGTCAAGCCTCTGCTTAAAGACCTCCAAAGAAGGAGACTCCACCACACTCCTTGGCAGCAAATTCCACTGTTGAACAGCTCTTACTGTCAGGAAGTTCTTCCTAATGTTTAGGTGGAATCTTCTTCCTTGTAGTTTGGATCCATTGCTCCGTGTCCGCTTCTCTGGAGCAGCAGAAAACAACCTTTCTCCCTCCTCTACGTGACATCCTTTTATATATTTGAACATATAAGTACGAAGTGAATTTATTTTCAGCCACAGCTGACATTGTCCTTCCCTCTTTGTGTTTCTCCCCAGTACGCAACCAGTTATAAACTGGTGATAGAGAAGAAGAACAGTACAGGATTCAGCGAGAATATCACGTTTGGTGAAAACGCCACAGTTGGTGAAACCATCATAGAAACGAAGGTAAGAGGAATGGGATGCACTTGGAACATATATATATATTTGGATGTGTTGCCTCAGAAAAGAAAATTGAAGCATGTTGGGCCCATTTTCAAGCACCATCCTTGGCAAACAACAGCTCCCAGAATCCTTTGGGGGGAAACCATGACAGTTTAAAGTGGTATCATAGCACTTTTCAAAGTATGGTATGAATGGGGCCATGCTGTTCCACTTGTTCCTATTTACCTGTGGCTCACAAAAGTTAGCGATGAACACTGGCTTGCTTTCGTTTCCACTGTGCCTTTAGCAGGTGACACCCCTGCTTGTCTGAACTGCACAAGAATTTCCCACACAGGCCCTTTTATGGGTCTCCTCTTTGCTATTGGCCATGGGGCCAGCCACAAAGGCCTGTCGCCCTCATTGCCACTGGGTCTCTCGGCTGCCACTGGGCCTCTTCTGGCTTGATGACTTAAGTGCTGCCGGGTTCTCTGAGGAGAAGTATGGATGTCCTTTAGCTCAGCTGTTTGAAGAAGGGGAGTCAGGGCTGCGTTGAGTAGGGGGGACCATTTGATTCTTTTAGCTGCGGATATGCCAAGATTTGCATTAGGGATATATTGCGGTTTTATGATAGAATTGTTGGGGAGCAGACCTGCAAAAGCCAGAGTTAAGGGTAAGTGGTCGCTTTCAGTGTTATAGCCCACTTGGAACTCCGTGACAAATCTTGAGATTAGGATATAATCTATGACACTACCGCCAAACTTTGTGAAGTGGGTGTATTCCCCAGGACAATCTCCCTCTATATTGTCGTTTAATATCAGCAGGTCCCTCCGCTTTGTGGCCTGGGCTAAGCAAAGCGCTGGGTAGTTGCATCTAAGATCTTTAGAAAGGCGGGCAGTGCCTGTATCTAAATGGATGTCAGAGTCCAGAAACTGGTTGTAGTCGGTGTATAAGCTGTCATCATTAGCACCCATGCGTATGTTGAAATCTCCACCAATAATGGAGCGGAGCAGAGCAGAGCAGCAGGATGGATGGATTTGAGAGAGACTATATAGGACTCTAAATCTGCCCAGGCAGCCTTAATTGTAGATTTTTTTCTGGCAAGGAGGTATATAGACGTTGACCAGCAATAAAGAGGCTCTCCCTCTTCCGGGAGAAGTATTCCCTTTCTGAAAAGCACTTGCTGGGCCTTGTTTTCCTGTGGCCCAGGGAGTTGTCGTGGAAGGATACAGAAAAGGCACTCCCTGTGGGTGAGGTGGCAGCTGGTGCTGTTGCGCCTCAATCGGTGGTGCCACAGATAGAGAAAAGGGTGGCAGGAGCAGCTGGGGGAGGTAACAGTTGCTCCTCTCCCCCAGTTGTTGCTGACTCGGTGTCAGGGACTGGACTGAGGAGGAATTGTGGAGACCGGCCTCTCCCTCCTGCCACAATTCTCAGAGAAGAGGGAGACAGTATAGATTTAGAACAGTGGTTTGCAGAAGGTCACAGATCAGAGGCTGCAGAGGGGAGAAGCTGGAAAATACTGGGAGAGGAGCAGGGGGAAGAAACAGCAGCAGGGGAAATTCAGCTAACAGACTCAGTGTCTTTGGAAAGTGCGCCAGACTGGCGGGCATTGAGAGTAGGAGAGCAGAAAGCTCAGAGGCAGAAAGCACAGATTAGCCGATGTAGGAATGGTGTATAATAGGAGAGACATGGAGGGGGTGGGACTTTATTCTGAGCAACGCCACTGTCCAAGAGGCGACATCTCTACATCTCTCTGTGAATATTGAATAAAATACTTTGGTAAGAACGTCTTGTTTTCCCATTTCTGCAAACCTTCCCTCAACCGCTGCATCCTCAGGACAAAAGGGCAAATTATTCGCTTGCTATAATCTCAAGGATATGGCTGTTATGTGCAGACGTCTGCCTTGAGGGCAGGGAAACCCTCGACCGCTTTTCAAATCCCTGGCTGTTTTTGTGACGGAAGCCTTTCCTCCCTCTTGCCGTCCCCTTAGATCCCCACAGGCACAGAGGTGGAAGGGATGAACATCCTGGGCCTGGTGGTCTTCGCCATCGTCTTTGGGATTGCTCTGCGGAAGCTCGGGCCGGAAGGCGAGAACCTCATCAAGTTCTTCAACTCCTTCAATGAAGCCACGATGGTTCTCGTCTCCTGGATCATGTGGTAAGGAGGCCGTCCGGTCCACATTTCCCCAGGAGGTGGAGATAAAATGTTAACACAGAAGAGTTGGTTGCAAGGCCTCTCTGGTGTGGGTTTTGTGCATTCCTGTGAAGTTCTCTGCCAAACTGATGTAGCAAAAGCTGATTTCTGATACAGTGGTACCTCAGGTTAAGAACTTAATTCGTTCTGGAGGTCTGTTTTTAATCTGATCGCTGCCACACAATTTCTGTTCTCATCCTGCAGCAAAGTTCTTAAACCAAGGTACTAGTTCTGGTTTAGTGGAGTATGTAACCTGAAGCGTCTGTAACCTGAGGTACCACTGTACACATATGTGGTGCAGTCACATCTTACGCGGAAGTTTGTTTCTAAGGGTTCCATGTATACATGAAAATTGCGTCTACCCAAAGCCTTGGAGCCACCCCATAGCTGGTGGGGGGGGGAGCCCCAGTATTCCCAGAGTCTGCACATCAAGCAGGCTTTGCCCTCCAGGCAAGATGGACTGTTAAAAAACTCTTTTTACACCGGGAAACCCCAAGCAAACCTGGCACAAAAAGAACTTTCAAGCCCTCCGCTTTGCTTGAATTTAACTTGCGGAATTTCAAACAGTCTACCCTCAATTGCATATGGTTGAAATCTCGTGAGTTAAACGCTTGTAAGATGCAATTGTACTGTACAGCCATACCTTGGAAGTCGAACGGAATCCGTTCCGGAAGTCCATTCCACTTCCAAAACGTTCGAAAACCAAAGTGCGGCTTCTGATTGGCTGCAGGGAGCTCCTGTAGCCAATCAGAAGCTGTGGAAGCCCTGTTGGATATTCAGCTTCCAAAAATAGTTTGCAAACTGGAACAGTCACTTCCAGGTTTGCGACGTTCGGGAGCCGAAATGTTTGGGAGCTTAGCAGTTTGAAAACCAAGGTACGACTGTGTATATGTTATGCAGACTAAGGAAATTAGAAAGATGCATCAGTTATTCTGTATTTGCTAGTGGCAGTGCAGGGAGAGGCATTGAAGTCCTGCCTCATGACTCCTAGAACTTCTCCAGCTTCTGAAATCTTACCAGGTGCTGCTTGTGGCCATAAAGACCACTTGTCAAGTGTTGTAGCTGCGTGGAGATTTTCTTATTTTTCTGTCTTGCCTGCTGTTCTGCATCACGTTCACCCAGTGCTATACCAGCAGCACTGGCTCCTGGTGGAGTACAGGATCATGTTTAAGGTGCTGGTTTTAACCTTTAAAGCCCTATACGGCCTAGGACCCTCATACCTACGGGAACGCCTCTCCTGGTATGTCCCACGGAGGACCTTACGGTCTTCAAACAAAAACATCTTGAAGGTCCCAGGCCACAGGGAGGTTAGGCTGGCCTCAACCAGAGCCAGGGCTTTTTCGGCCGTGGCTCCGATCTGGTGGAACGCTCTGTCACAAGAGACTAGGGCCCTGCGGGACTTGACATTTTTCCGCAGGGCCTGCAAGACAGAGCTGTTCCACCAGGCCTTTGGCCAGGGCACAGCCTGACTCCCTCTTTCGGTAATCCTCACAGAACTCTAGCCCAATGGTTGCCATTAATTTTATTTGAACTGATTTTATAATGAACTGATTTTAGAATGTTGTATTATTTTACTGATGTTGGCCGCTCTGAGCCTGGCTTTGGCTGGGGAGGGCGGGATATAAGTACAAATTTATCATCATCATCATCATCAGAGGTCTCGGTGTTGTTCTTGCTGACCCTCCTCTCTCTCTCCTTCCAGGTATGCCCCCCTGGGTATCATGTTCCTGGTAGCTGGCAAGATTGTGGAAATGGAGGACGTGGTTGTCCTGTTCACCAGCCTGGGCAAGTACATCTGCTGCTGCCTGGTGGGCCATGCCATCCACGGTCTCATCGTCCTGCCAGCCATCTACTTCCTCTTCACCCGCAAGAATCCTTACCGGTTCCTTTGGGGCATCTTCACTGCCCTGGCCACCGCCTTCGGCACTTCCTCCAGGTATTTATGAGCTGGTTGCGGCTCCAGAAAGCCAGGAGAATGGGGTGCGGGTTTAAAAGGACACCTGTGGCATAGCCAAAGGGGGGGGATTTGCTTGGAGTGAATGGTACTCAAATGCCAGGCAGGGAGGTCGGCTGAATCTCTGCTTCCTTCCCACCTCCCCCCCCCCCATTAAATCCTTTATTGAAATTCATAGATATCATACAGTATCTTAAATCCACATATACAAAGGAAAAAAAATAACCTTACATAAATTTACTCTTTCCATTTTCTAACTAAAGTAAAATAAAGTAAACCCCATTATTTCCCAATGTAATTGACACTTGTAATATTGAATGTACTTATAATTCCCACCTTACTCTTAATATATTTTCTAATACTTTCTTACAATATGTTATACCATTTTTCCATATTTCTTAATATTTACTTTACACAAGGGTCATTCAAACGCTGCCATAGATATTATATCACTGTTACATTATTGTAAATATCTCTTGAACATATCCCATTTTTGAATAAATGGTTGTTTTGTATTACCCCTTAGTTTATTTGTCAATAGAGCCATTTCTGCGTAATCCAGTAATTTGTTCTGCCATTCCCTTAATGTTGGTACTTTCCCCCCTTTCCAGTTTGATGCAATTAGTAATCGGGTGGCGGCTGTTCCGTATAAGAAGATTTCTCTTATATTTTTTGGGATATCTCTGCCTAAACAATGTCAGGAAACAGTTTCAGCAATAATAATAAAAAAGCAAAGGCATATAAAGTCTGTGTGAACCCTACCCTGGAAAGCTCATGAGCTCATGGGCACAGAATTAACGGAGGTGGGTGGGTGGGAGCTCTCTTGAAGGCAAGGAACTGTGCAGCTTGGGTGCCACCACTGAGAAGGCTCACCTTTGCATGTGGACGGAGGCAGCCCTTAGGGGGTCCTCCACCGTGATTTATTCCATGTTGGAACCGGTGGGAGTTGTGCTGTGCCTGTGGGCTGTTTCAGGAGCACTCTCTCTCTGCCCACGTTCTCAACCCGCCTCTTCCTCTTGGCAGCTCTGCCACCCTGCCCCTGATGATGAAGTGTGTCGAGGAGAAGAACGGCGTCTCGAAGCACATCAGCCGCTTCATCCTGCCCATCGGGGCCACGGTCAACATGGATGGGGCTGCCCTCTTCCAGTGCGTGGCTGCCGTCTTCATCGCCCAGCTCAACAACAAGCCTCTCAACTTCATCCAAGTCATCACCATCCTGTGAGTATTCCGACCAGTCTCCCTTCGGGCTCAAATGGTGGTCCTTAGAAGCCCACGCACCTTGCACAACCTGTTCCCTCCCCTTTCCCCAAACAGACGAAGCCCACCACCCATAGACTGTAGCCCACCTTGCCAAGCTGCTGGCAGGCTGCCTTCGCTGTATGTGCTTAATAATAATAATAATAATGTATTATTTGTACCCCGCCCATCTGGCTGGGTTTCCCCAGCCACTCTGGGTGGCTTCCACAAAGACCAAAAATACACTAAAATATCACACATTAAAAACTTCCCTGAACATGGCTGCCTTAAGATGTCTTCTGAATGTCAGTTGTTTATCTCTTTGACATCTGAAGGGAGGGTGTTCCTCAGGGTGGGCGCCACTACCGAGAAGGCCCTCTGCCTGGTTCCCTGTAGCTTTGCTTCTCGCAATGAGGGAACCGCCAGAAGGCCCTCGGCGCTGGACCTCAGTGTCCGGGTAGAACGATGGGGGTGGAGACGCTCCTTCAGGTATACTGGGCCAAGGCTTTTTAGGGCTTTAAAGGTCAGCACCAACACTTTGAATTGTGCTCGGAAACGTACCAGGAGCCAATGTAGGTCTTTCAAGACCGGTGTTATGTGGTCTTGGCGGCAGCTCCCAGTCACCAGTCTAGCTGCCACATTCGGGATTAGTTGTAGTTTCCGGGTCACCTTCAAAGGTAGCCCCACATAGAGCACATTGCAGTAGTCCAAGCGGGAGATAACTAGAGCATGCACCACTCTGGCAAGACAGTCCCCCTATCAGAATGCTAACTCTTCTTAAAAACTCCTCTATCTAGGTTGGAATAAAATATAGGGGTCAGCAGTTAGATTGATCAAGGAAAGGCTAGAGACTTTGCTTGGCACAAGATTCTGCTTTTTTAGCAGAAGTGTCGAGGGCAGAAAACATTTGCAGACTGTTTTTTTGGGTGCATTTTTTTAAAAAAGCAATTGCAAGTAAAATATTGTTTTCTCCAGTTCAGGAGGTGGACCTGTCCCTCCTGGCCGCGAGGTGCTTAATCATCAACTGTGTCTGAGGCCCTTTGTTGCGGCATAGGGCAGTAAGAAAACTGCAGGCTTAGGCAGAACTTGCGACCAGAAGGGGTCCGGGAGGGAGCTGGGAGGTTCTGCTCAAGTGACCTCTGCTCTGCTGGAGGCAGGATTTCAGCTGGGGCTGTTTTTGCTCCTGGCTGGTCATCCGTCCATGTTTGTTCCTCTGTCTTGGGTTAAAAGTGCAGGCCCCACCCCCCACCCCAATCCAGCTCTGAATTCTGCAAACCAAGCTCCAGTCCAGTTTGTGTGTCTCTGTCAACAGCATCACGTGCCGCAGATGTGGCAAGCTGCTTTTGGACCCTGAGGGGATTCTCAAGAACGCTTGTGTCACTGAGTGGCAGCCACGAGGAACCCAAACAATTCCTTGGGGCTGCCGTGTGTTTTTTTTAAGGGGTGCTGAGGAAGTAGAGGGAGAGCTGTGCCTCTCTCATCACCCTCCGTTGCATTGCAAAGGAACCCACAGCAGATGAGCCTCTCAGTATTGCCCCCCCTTAACAAGACTGCTGTCCGAAAGGGGTGGGGGACACACAATACCTAAGAGATTAAATAATAATAATAGTGTGTGTTTCCCTAAAGTAGTTGTTTGGAGTCTAGACCAGTGTGATTTTCTTTTTCATTTTTTTTTTAAATATTTATTCAAGGTTTTAAACATTATCACCAAACACATATAAACCCATCCCCAAAATACAATACACAAAGAAAAACACACAAAAAAGAAAAACATACAACATCAAAATCAAATCCTTAATATCCATACTTTCTTCACCTTTTTAGACTTCCTCACGTCTCTTGTTCCTGCATTCCAAATTTATAAAGTTCTAAACAGCAAATTATCACCTTGTTTCAATACTTATTTTGTATTTTTCCAATACAAAGAGCCAGTGTGGTGTAGTGGTTAAGAGCAGTAGTCTCATAATCTGGGGAACCGGGTTTGCGTCTCCGCTCCTCCACATGCAGCTGCTGGGTGACCTTGGGCCAGTCACACTTCTCTGAAGTCTCTCAGCCCCACTCACCTCACAGAGTGTTTGTTGGGCAGGAAGGAAAAGGAGAATGTTAGCCGCTTTGAGACTCCTTAAAGGGAGTGAAAGGCAGGATATCAAATCCAAACTCCTCCTCCTCCTCCTATTATGTCTCTAGTTTTAAATACATTAACCAAAAGCTTGAATATTTAACTTAGGCATAATGTTAACTCAAAATTTGACTTTTTCTCAAATTTCACCTATTCTCAAATTCCTTTCAACTAGCTTACTGATGCCACATTTATTTTTGTTCTTGCATCTTTCTTAACACTCATACAATTTACAATGTTTTTGTAAGTAGTCCTTGAATTTCTTCCAATCCTCTTCCACTGCTTCTTCTCCCAGATCACGGATTCTGCCAGTCATTTCTGCTAATTCCATATAGTCTATCAGTTGCGTCTGCCATTCTTCCAGCGTGGGCAGGTCTTGGGTTTTCCAATGTTTAGCTATCAGTATCCTTGCTGCTGTTGTTGCATACATAAAAAATGTTCGATCTTTCTTTAACACCCTCTGGCCAACAATGCCCAGAAGCAAGGCCTCTGGTTTCTTAGGGAAGGTATACTTAAATACCTTTTTCAACTCGTTGTATATCATTTCCCAGAAAGCCTTAACCCTAGGGCAAGTCCACCAGAGGTGAAAGAACGTTCCTTCAGTTTCTTTACATTTCCAACATTTGTTATCAGACAGGTGATATATTTTTGCAAGCTTGACTGGGGTCATGTACCACCTGTATATCATTTTCATAATATTTTCTTTTAAGGCATTACATGTCGTAAACTTCACACCGGTGGTCCATAACTTTTCCCATAACTTTTTTCTTTTTCATTCATTCTTTTTCATTCATTCTTTATACAGTCATACCTTGGGTTACAGACGCTTCGGGTTGCGCGATTTCAGGTTGCGCACCACGCCAAACCCGGAAGTACCGGAATGGGTTACTTCTGGGTTTCAGCGCATGCACAGAAGCGCTGAATCGCAACCCGCACGTGCGCAGATGCAGCGCTGCAGGTTGCAAACGTGCTTCCCGCATGGATCACGTTCGCAACCCGAGCGTCCACTGTACAGTGCCAGAAATGCA
This sequence comes from Podarcis muralis, assembly GCF_964188315.1. Classification (NCBI taxonomy): domain Eukaryota; kingdom Metazoa; phylum Chordata; class Lepidosauria; order Squamata; family Lacertidae; genus Podarcis; species Podarcis muralis. The sequence goes on from NC_135661.1 coordinate 83,938,621, forward strand.
GGGAGGGAGGCTTTTAATTTGTCGTTTGATGCAGGGAGACAACTGCAGTGGAATTCCCTCCCTTAACAGGCCAGACTAGCCCCATCACCGATGGTCTTGAGGCAGGCAGGCAGTTAAAACTGAAATTTCATCTGTGTTGCAGACTACTTTAGGGGTCTTTGTTAGGATGGAAAAGTGCTCTCAGAAGCAGATTACAAATTGGTGATGAGGAGGCCTCTGGGTCTCCTTTATCCTGCTCTGTGGACTTAGGTTTGGCTATTGCAGAGCAGCCTTCGCCAACCTTTGTTGTTGTTGTTGTTTAGTCGTTTAGTTGTGTCCGACTCTTCGTGACCCCATGGACCAGAGCACGCCAGGCACCTCTGTCCTCCACTGCCTCCTGCAGTTTGGTCAAACTCATGCTGGTCGCTTCGAGAACACTGTCCAACCATCTCGTCCTCTGTCGCCCCCTTCTCCTTGTGCCCTCCATCTTTCCCAGCATCAGGGTCTTTTCCAGGGAGTCTTCTCTTCTCATGAGGTGGCCAAAGTACTGGAGCCTCAGCTTCAGGATCTGTCCTTCCAGTGAGCACTCAGGGCTGATTTCCTTCAGAATGGACATGTTTGATCTTCTTGCAGTCCATGGGACTCTCAAGAGTCTTCTTCAGCACCATAATTCAAAAGCATCAATTCTTCGCCGATCAGCCTTCTTTATGCTCCAGCTCTCACTTCCATACATCACTACTGGGAAAACCATGGCTTTAACTATACAGACCTTTGTTGGCAAGGTGACGTCTCTACTTCTCAAGATGCTGTCTAGGCCTGTCATTGCCCTTCTCCCAAGAAGCAGGCGTCTTTTAATTTCGTGGCTGCTGTCACCATTCGCCAACCTGGTGCCCTCCAAATGTTTGGGACTACAGCTCTCATCAGCCCCATCCAGCAAGGCCATGCCCCCATCCCAGTGGCGTAGCGTGGGGGGTGCAGGGGGTGCCGGCCGCACCGGGCGCAACATCTGGGGTTAGGGCAAATCCCCAGGTTAGGGGGCGCAAATCCACGGGTTAGGGGGCACAAATCCACGGGTTAGGGGGCGCAAATCCACGGGTTAGGGGGCGCAAATTACTTGCCTTGCCCCGGGTGCTGACAACCCACGCTACGCCACTGCCCCATCCACCTCTGCATCATACAGCTGTGCTGGAGGGGGCTAATGGCAGTCATAGTCCATAACATCTGGAGAGCCCTGAATTGGTGAAGGTGGCTATTGAGCATGGGGTGAGAGCGCACTACTGCTACCCAGCTGGCTTGGGTAGGAAGACCTGCAAGAGGCACCACAGAACAGATTGCCTTGTTGCAGCATCAGGGAAGAGCTGAAGGCAGCCTTGGCCAGGCTTGTGGCTTTATGGGGAGACAGTGCCACTGGTGTTCTCATGCCTAGAGTGAAGAGACGGACTCTTTAATCCAGGGTGTGGTGCCTGATTCATTCTTGACCCTGCCTAGTGGTGTGTGTTTGTATTCCCCAATTGCCAGCTAATCTGGTTAATACCTGAAGGAGCGTCTCCACCCCTATTGTTCTTCCCAGACACTGAGGTCCAGCTCCAAGGGCCTTCTGGCGTTTCTCTCCCTGTGAGCTAGTGAGGTTACAGGGGACCAGGCAGAGGGCCTTCTTGGTGGTGGCGCCCGCCCTGTGGAACACCCTCCCTTCAGATATCAAGGAAATAAACAACTACAGTGGTACCTCAGGTTAAGTACTTAATTCGTTCCCAAGGTCCGTACTTAACCTGAAACTGTTTTTAACCTGAAGCACCACTTTAGCTAACGGGGCCTCCTGCTGCTGCTGCACTGCCAGAGCACAATTTCTGTTCTCATCCTGAAGCAAAGTTCTTAACCTGAGGTAATATTTCTGGGTTAGCGGAGTCTGTAACCTGAAGCGTTTGTAACCCGAGGTACCACTGTATCTGACTTTTAGAAGACATCCTGTTTCGGGAAGTGTTTGATGTTTGATGTTTTATTCTGTTTTTAGTGTTCTGTTGGGAGCTGCCCAGATGGGCGGGGTATAAATTATTATTATTATTATTATTATTAGGCATGATTCTCCAGAATGCCAAGAAACGATAAATTGTGAGGGTTAGGGTGGTGCAGAGAGGAACTAGGGTGCACAAACAGGTCATAGTTTGAATAAGGAACCTAGAAGGAGGGAGATGAGGAAATCTTTGGCCAAGGGTCCAAAAACCCAGGCACCCAGTTGCCACTGGTTACTAAAATTGGGAGTAATGCTTGAGTTTCCAGAAGTTGGCTGATCTCTCCCTACCCATCACTGACTGAATTTATGCTGGTCTGTCTAGGATCTGCTTGCTACCTTGTCCTGTTCTCAACCAGTAGCCACTTCCTAGAGAAAGGGTTTCCCAGTTAGAGCTCTGACCTCTCTTGGCTAAGCTGTGGAAGGAAGGAAGGAAGGAAGGAAGGAAGGAAGGAAGGAAGGAAGGGTGATCAGGCCCACTTGGGGCTCTGATGTCCTTCCAAACCGGTTGCCACAAAATTTGGCTGGTGCCTTCGGCTTTGCAAAAGATGCCATATTTTTCGCTCCATAAGACACACTTTTTTCTTCCTAAAAAAGTAAGGGGAAATGTCTGTGCGTCTTATGGAGCGAATGCATGGTCCCTGGAGCCGAATTAAGGTACCCCTACCCGTACGGGCCAGTTGTGTCCAACTCTAGGGTTGTGCGCTCATCTCACTCTATAGGCCGGGAGCCAGTGCTGTCCGCAGACACTTCCGGGTCACGTGGCCAGCGTGACGAAGCTGCTCTGGCGAGCCAGCACCAGCGCAGCACACGGAAACGCTGTTTACCTTCCCGCTATAAAGCAGTACCTATTTATCTACTTGCACTTAGGGGTGCTTTTGAACTGCTAGGTGGGCAGGAGCTGGGACCGAAAGACGGGAGCTCACCCCTCCGCGGGGATTCGAACCGCCGACCATACGATCGGCAAGTCCTAGGCACTGAAGTTTTACCCACAGCGCCACCCGCGTCGGAGCCGAATTGCCCAGGGGCAAAAAGCAGATCATGCTTTTTTTTTTTTGAAAGAGGGGAGTGGGTGTTGAAACAAAGCCGCTGATCGTTTGCCGATTGGGGAGAGAGATAAGGAATGCTAGAGATGAAGGAGTCTGCCTAGGAGGGGGGAGGTAAAGACAGCAAACTTGCAAAGGGGGAAAACAGGAAGACTAAAGCAATAAGGAGAGAAATTAGAAGAAAAGGGAGCAAAAAACTGCTCTAGCTAAGGAAAAGACACTAAGGCAAACAAGAGGAAAGGGAGTGTTGAAAGGAAACAGCTGATCGGTGGGATCGGAAGAGAGATAAGGGACACTAGCAGAGGCTGCCTGGGAGGGGGAGGTAAAAGCCCATGGATCCTCAGGATTTTTACATTGGGTCACCCCAAATTCACCATCAGACCACATAGCATGTCCATGGCTACAGCCTGCAACAACAAAAAAATCACACATCCACCGTTTCCTGGGGCTGCAATGGTGCAAAAAATGTGGTTACAAAGCACGGATCTACATGGATCCTCAGGATTTTTGCATTGGGTCACCCCAAATTCACCATCAGATCACATGTCTGTGGCCACAGCATGAACCGCAAAAATCATACAACCATTGTTTTGTTCAGAATATTTTTTTTCTTGTTTTACTCTAAAACTAGGTGCGTCCTATGGTCAGGTGCGTCTTATGGAGCAAAAATATGGTGCCCTCCTCTCTCCCTGCATTGGGTTTCCCCCACACTCTCCAGATAAAGACCAAATCCTGCACTTGAGCATCGAGAAGGACACTTCTCTTAACCTGCCCCCTTCCATCCCACAGAATTACTGCGACGGCGTCCAGCGTCGGAGCTGCTGGGATTCCTGCGGGTGGCGTCCTCACCCTCGCCATCATCTTGGAAGCTGTCGGGCTGCCCACCAACGACATCTCCCTCATCCTGGCAGTGGACTGGCTTGTGTAAGTACCGCGGGGGCAAAGTTTGAGGGAGAGGCTCAGCGACCAGGAGTGACCGGCGATTTCCCTGACTGATGTTCATAGCGTCGCAGGGTTGGCAGGCTGGCTAGTCCCAACTTCCCCACCAAAAGACAGGATCTTTTCCCCTCCCGCCTCCTTGCTAGTTCCCCTTCAGGTCCTCTTCCTCTTCTGTTGGCCTCATTCTGCAAGCTTAGAGGAGGGACTTTTGCAGCAAGTGGCTCAAGGAAAAGGCCCCAGGTTCACATAGGAAAGCAGAAACCATTGCCTTGAAAGGAGGTGGTAGGTAACCAGTTGAATCTTCTGCAAATCCTCCAAGGACAATTTTTTGGGGTGGGGCGTTTGGCTGGACAAAGCTGCCTTGGACCAAGGCCACATTTGCACCATACACTGTTAAAAGATGCCAAATCATGCCCATTCCGCATTTATAAGAATTCGATCTTTTAGCATGGCAACACCTAAACTTGAACTCACTGCCTGTTGACATCACCCGTGCTCCCACACTCTTCTCTTTTTGTCACCTTCCGAATTTTGTTTCATTGATCAGACAAGGCTACCCAGATGCATAGAACGTTGATGTGCGTTTTGATCTGTGTTTAGTTTATTGCTGATTTTAATTCTTAAATAGTTTATTCAACTGTTTTTGCTGTTAATTTTACTGTTTCCTTCTTCTTGTAAACCACTTTGAAGTTTTTTTTAAAAAATTACAAGCAAGCTGTGTATAGGTCTTATGAAATAATAAAAATCAATACATTTAAAGGGTGATGATTCCGCTTTAAACAACGGCTTTGCCCGGAAAATCCTGGGAGCCGTAATTTATTCAGGGTGCAGAGAGTTGTTAGGAGACATTCCTATTCCCCTTCACAGCTACAATTCCCAGAGTTGCCTGTAAAGAAGGACTGATCGTTAAACTACTCTGGGAATTGTAGTTCTGGGAGGGGAACAGAGTCTCCTGGCAACACTCTGTGCAAACCAAAGCTCCCAGAATTCTTCAGGGGAAGCCATTCCTGTTTAAAAGTGGTATCATTGCGCTTTCAGTGGATGGTGCAGATGTGGCCAGAGTCAGGCCGTTGGTCTGTCCAGCCCTGTAATCGGAGTTGAAGTAGCAGCTCTCCAAAGATTCAAGCAGGGGTCTTTTCCAGCTTTGCTGCCTGGTGAGGTCTTTTCAAGCACACAGGTGCAGTGTTGAATGGGGAACCTTCTGACTCCGAGCCATTTTCCTTGCATTTATTTATTTTTAACCCAGTCCCTCTGGGGAGGAATCAAGCAGGCCTCTCCTCCAACTCTCCTCCAATATGTCCCCGGGCTGCTCATTTCCCCGCTGAGCGGTGCGTTTTGTTCGTGGCGGCCAGGGGGTGTATTTGTCCAACTGACTTGTCCAGTATGGCTGGCTGGGCCAGGTGTGCCGAGGGTCCCCGGGGGGCCTCAGAGGAAAGGTTAAAAGCAGCTGCGTATTTAGCTCTTCCTCCAGTCGCTTGGGGGAATCTGCACATGGCGCAAGAATACAGGAAGGGCCCGGCTGGATCTGGCCCAAAGGTCTTGGCTGGTTCAGCAGCCACATGCCTCTGCGTGTTCTTAAGCGGGGCACAAAGGTCTCAGCCTTTCCCTCACTGCGAGAAGCCAAGTTACTGTTCAGTTTCTGTTAATTGGTTCTCGTGGGAAACTTGCAGATTCTAGCTTCACACAATTAACTCAAGCTGGTGTCAATTTACTCTTGGCAGAAAGCCCAGGTCTGCTTGACCTAGAAACTACTTACTCTGATTGGTTAACGACCAGCACTCAATTCTGTTATCAAGGGTTTGCTAGCTCAGTTTTGAGGTGAGGTGTTGTTAGGAGTAGAAGTGCTGTGTATGGTTTTGAGAGAGAGAAAGAGAGGATTTATTTTGCTTTGTTTTATATGCAGAAACTCTGCTGGTTTTATTTTTCCTTTTAATAAATCCTGTAAATAGTTCTTCTGAGTCTAGCTGACTAGTCATTACCGCCGCAACTAGCTTCTTCGCTGTGCAGGAAAACTCTGCTACGTTTGGGCTAAAGCCAGTAGGGCTATGCCTGACACTCCAAAGTTCCATGAGTTACAGGGAACCAGGCAGAGGGCCTTCTCAGTAGTGGCGCCCTGCCTGTGGAACGCCCTCCCACCAGATGTCAAAGAGAACAACAACTACCAGACAGGCAGCCCTGTTTAGGGAAGCTTTTAATGTTTGATGTATTACAGTATTTTAATATTTTTTTGGAAGCCGCCCAGAGTGGCTGGGGAAGCCCAGCCAGATGGGCGGGGTATAAACAATGGTGTAGTGGTTAAGAGCGGTAGTCTCGTAATCTGGGGAACCGGGTTCGATTCCCTGCTCCTCCACATGCAGCTGCTGGGTGACCTTGGGCCAGTCACACTTCTCTGAAGTCTCTCAGCCCCACTCACCTCACAGAGTGTTTGTTGTGGGGGAGGAAGGGAAAGGAGAATGTTAGCTGCTTTGAGACTCCTTAAAGGGAGTGAAAGGCGGGATATCAAATCCAAACTCTTCTATTATTATTATTATTATTATTATTATTATTATTATTATTCCCTGCTGTTTGTCTGGTTCTCAGAGATAGATTGCTCCTGAACATGGAGGCTCTGTGTCCAGTGAATGTTGCTAACAACCCTTGTCGCTTAACCCTGAGCACCTCAGTCATTGCCTCTTTCATTTGCACCAGGGATCGCACCTGCACCGTCCTAAACGTGGAAGGCGATGCTTTTGGCGCTGGGCTCCTGCAGGTGTACACCGAAAGGACGGAAGGCAAGGCAGAGGCAGAGGAGCTGATGGAGATCAAGACGGACGCCGGCAAGGAAGTGGGGGCGGAAGAAGGCTCCCCACTGATCAAGAGGGACGGGCCTGCCCCCTTGGAGGGCATCAACTCCTGCGAAAAAGAATCCGTGATGTAAAGCAGCCTACGAAGAGGCTAGACTTCGTTTTTTATAAAGTTAGGGTTCCATTTTTAAGGACAGCTCCTGAATCTGCTCCACCTCTGAAAGACTTCTGTTTCCCATAAGAAGCAAGGGCAGGCGGTTTGGTGATGGGGAACTTCTTCGATTTTCACCCAGCACACTCCTTTCCACCTTTTTTTAATGACTGATTTTTCACACAGTGCTTTGAAAATTTCAAACAGGACTTTCCCCCCCTGAAAAATGTCGCGTTGGGGGGCTTGATGCTGCCTGGAAATAGCTCTGCTTGGCTGGAAGCCTCTCCCTCTTTAAGGAGATGAGGGTGGGGTGTGCTGTTGCTCAGGAGAAAGGGCACTCTGTATATTCTCAGAGGCACAATACTTTGCACGTTCCAGGCTGAACCCTTAAGTTTTTAACTCTGCAACGTGGAAACTGGTAGCAGTGACTCTGGAGGTCTCTTAATATCACTCTTTTCCTCCTTCCAGATCTCTAGCTACCTTTGCTGCTTTTTACTTTATTTTGTGTTTTGGACCAAGCAAGGGGGGTGGGTGTTGTCATTTCCGTGTCTAGTATCTTTGACTCCCTCCCATTGTCGTCACCCCCCTTTTTAGTTACATTTCATTGCAGGAAGAGGAAGCAGTCTGCTTTATTTCCGGACAGATTTATTCTCCCCTGGCCCACCCCACAATTCAATAACTTGAGCAGTGAACCGCTTGAACCTATAAATACCTATCGTCAAACAGGAATGGGGAGGGAGAGAGAATTTCTTTCTGCCTTTTACAATTTCTTCGCTGCCTTTCTGCCTTTTACAATTTCTCTGCGAATCCTAATGCCAAGGCTGTGCGATGTGCAATTGAACACTGAGAGTCACCGCTGGGTCGCTGGGATTTCTGCCATCCCCTGCAAAGCCAACTTTCCTTGAAGTGCTTAAAACCTACGTATTTTCCTCCCTTCTTCCCTGCTTGGGTCATCATGTGCAAAAACTAGACAGTGCTCCAGTGCTCTCTTGAAGTGGCAACTCCTGGTTCCAACAGCTGCGATGCAATTTAATTTATTTCTGGGACTTGAAAGGATCCGAATGGTGTTTTTTCTCTCCACGATGGAATTAAAGGGGCAGGGCAGCGTTAGGAGGTCAAAGAGAGTGAGCGAGACTGGAGTAGCTTCAGAGGTGAGAGATAACATCTGGGGCTCCATTTTCCATCACCTTTATTCCAGTCTTGTGCCGAACAGCCGCTGCTGTGCAAGTGGGCAGGCTTTGCAGGGGCTGGTGAGTGGTGGCCCCCCGGACCAAATTTTCAGCGCTGCCTGGCCTGTCCAAAGCCCAGCAGACGCTGAAGCAGACATTAGCAGTGAGGAAGAAAGGGAGGAAGTACCACCGGCGATGGGACAGAGTAGGAAAAGTGGTGGAATCTTTGGATAGGTGTGCGTGCAGGAGGTAAATCTCCAGGGCCCTTCTGCCTTCCTTGCAGTGGCTGAAAAAGGCCTGGCAGCACCCCCACCGAGAACTGCAGGGCCTTAACTTAAAGCAAATATGTGCATATGCACATACAGGGTCACTTGGAAACCGTGGCCGGGCCTGCAGCCTTGTCCTTGTCTCACACGCAGGCTTAGACTTTGACCAATGGAATCTTTTGTACCTTTTCAAGTGTCTCTGCAATCTTGAGGACTGGGAACTTAGCTGAGAATCGTCTGAGTCTCCCATACGGCCTCGGTCCAGTATACCTGAAGGAGCGTCTCCACCTCCATTGTTCTACCCGGACACTGAGGTCCAGTGCCAAGGGCCTTCTGGCGGTTCCCTCGCTGCGAGAAGCCAAGTTACAAGAAACCAGGCAGAGGGCCTTCTCTGTAGTGGCGCCCACCCTGTGGAACGCCCTACCACGAGATGTCAAAGAGAAAAACAACTACCAGACTTTAGAAGACGTCTGAAGGCTGCCCTGTTTAGGGAAGCTTTTAATGTTTAATAGATTATTGTATTTTAATATTCTGTTGGAAGCCGCCCAGAGTGGCTGGGGAAACACAGGAAGATGGGTGGGGTATAAATAATATATTATTATTATTATTATTATTATTATTATTATTATTATTATTGGCATTGGATTCTACCGGGGCATATCTACTGCCATACCTTCCAGATGCTGGTGCCTTATGCCTCCACAATGCCCTGTGCAGATCCAGAATGCATACTATATTAATAATAATTTATTATTTATACCCCAGCCACTCTGGACAGCTCCCAACAGAATATTAAAAACACATATAAGATCAAAGATTAAAAACTTCCCTAAACAGGGCTGCTTTCAGATGTCTTCTAAAAGTCAGAGAGTTGTTTATTTCCTTGACATCTGATGGGAGGGCGTTCCACAGGGCGGGCGCCACTACCTTTTGCTGATGAAAATGTGGGTTTGGCCGCAGGCGCTCATAACCTGGCCAATAGCTGCCTGAAGCATATCAGTGGAGATGTTTTGCAGTCTTAAAAAAAAAAAATCAGTAGAATGTCAGAGCTTTTAAATCCGACTTCAGTGTTTTGAACTGTAGATCTTATTGATTATTTGGATGCAGTCTCTTCCATTTTGGCCATGCAGGACTCCTTAGTAGGCTTTGTGTGTCAAAATTCAGAGGTAGGCTTCAAGTGAGGTCTAGGCAAACACCAATTGCTGCATGGGACAATTAGGTTTTGGTCTCACAATGTACTGGAAGCAGATATTCCGATCCTTTAAGATCCTCCTGCTGCTGGAATGTTACTTGATGGAAGTGCTAGAGAAAGGGCTGCCTAGTCCCCTTCTTTAGTTACTCTTCTAAAGCATATAAGAAGTTAGGGAGAGCCATCTGTTGGCAAAATTGATCAATCTGTTGTTAACCGCCCTGTGATCTTTGGATGAAGAGCAGTATACAAATTTAAATAATAGTAATAATCTCTGATGGGTTTATGTTCCTCCATCTAGCAACTTTCTCCTTTAGAAGTTCTTGTGGTTGTGCAAAGGAGACTTAAGGAAGAGGTCAACAGGGTTGTGTGTACCCTGCAGAGAAACGCAGTTCTGCACAGCGGAAAATGCTGGACTGGTAGACGATGTGTGAATTAAATGTACCATATTTTTCGCTCTATAAGACACAGCAGACCATAAGATGCACCTAGTTTTTGGAGGAGGAAAACAAGAAAAAAATATTCTGAATCTCAGAAGCCAGAACAACAAGAGGGATCGCTGTGCAGTGAAAGCAGCAATCCCTCTTGCTGTTCTGGCTTCTGGGATAGCTGCGCAGCCTGCATTCGCTCCATAAGATGCACACACATTTCCCCTTTTTAGGAGGGAAGAAGTGAGTCTTATAGAGCAAAAAATACAGTATTTACTTTGTGAACATCATAATAATGTTGCAAGGACGGCACAAGTAGGTATTTTCACCTCTGACTGCTGAAAGTTGTAGATTCTGAAATACTTATACAGTGGTACCTCGGGTTACATACGCTTCAGGTTACAGACTCCGCTAACCCAGAAATAGTACCTCGGGTTAAGAACTTTGCTTCAGGATGAGAACAGAAATTGTGCAGTGGTAGTGCGGCGGCAGCGGGAGGCAGCCATTAGCTATAGTGGTGCTTCAGGTTAAGAACAGTTTCAGGTTAAGAACGGACCTCCGGAACGGATTAAGTTCTTAACCCAAGGTACCACTGTATAAGCAATAAGAGTTAGGAACTTCCTTTTTCTCCCAAATAAAAGCTACTCTTTTGTGACTGGTTCACCACCTGCATGCAATAGCACATAATGTCCAAATATGTGCAAAGTTCTCCTGGTGAGAATTCTGGAGTTCTCCCTTCGTGCCAACAGAGCTCCTCACCTGTTTGGGCAGGAATGGTGTTTTAAGTTCTCTGAGTGGGCGGAGATCGCTGGCATTAAACGGGAGCTCTCTAGATTGCACCTCCGCACGGGTTTGTGCCAAGGCTTCCCCTGCCAAAGCAACTTTTATGATAATGCCTGTTGAGATCAGATCGCCAGATGAGGGGTGGAAACATCTGCCTTCACTTTTGGGGGCACAGGCTGTACTACATCAAAGCCCGGAGCCTGCAAGTTTCAGGGTTTGAACTTTTGGTTCTAGCAAGTCCAGGTGTGACTTAACGGGGAGAGAAAAGTGTGGGACTCTGGGATGGCGGAAAGAAGCAGAGACTTCTGGAAGAGCTGCGTGTTCTATCCCTCATTGCTGCAACGATACAATTCAAAGCGGAGAAGTGGTTAAGGTTCACAGCCCTTAGGGGTGGGGCTCCAGGGTCTTCCTCCTTTCCGTGGCTAGCAAAGCCAAAATGAAATTGTGCACAGACTGCAAAATAAATGGTACAAAACATGAAACGGCGCCAGTTTTATCCGTGATTTATATATAGGATGTGGTTTTCCTTGGTACATGGTTTTTTACTTTTAGCGCAGAACGCATGCATTCCCTGCCTTTGGGTGATCATAGGAGGCCGGCTCCTGTACCCCTTGTTCCACATTCCACTTTGGGTAAACCTTCAAATGCCAGTGACTGGTATCCAGCTGGCACTTCAAAATAAACATGGGTTTTGTTTTAGTGCCAAATATACCACCCTCTGTATTCTGACAGGAGGTGGCAGTTCCTAATACAGTGGTACCTCGCAAGACGAATGCCTTGGAAGATGAAAAACTCGCAAGACGAAAGAGTTTTTCGTTTTTTGAGTTGCTTCGCAAGACGAATTTCCCTATGGGCTTGCTTCGCAAGATGAAAACGTCTTGCAAGTTTGTTTCCTTTTTCTTAAAACCGCTTGAAGAGGTGCAGTTGCGACTTGACCATGCTTCGCAAGACGAAAAATTCGCAAGACGAAAAAACTCGCAAAACGAATTAATTTCGTCTTGCGAGGCACCACTGTACAAGCTGTGTTGAGAGCCAATGCAGGTGGATTGTTCCAAGTGGTAAGCTGTAGGTGCAACCTCCCGTTGCTTAAAAGTACCCTCCGTTGCTGAACGCCGTTCAGAATTGCCCTCAACCCACAAAGAGGGAAAGTGCGGACGACCATTGGGGCTCTCTAAGCCCCCATCTGCAAAGGGGTTTGGGTGCACATGACAGCTGACACTTCGGTGATGCTGAGCCACAAAATTTGGGAAGGGAGCCTACGGGGATATCTGGTCTTGCTGCTTGCACAGAGAGAGGATCGTCTGCTTGCTAAGTCTTCTCAGCTGCTCAGTGAAAACAGGAGATGGGCACAGCCTCCCTCTGTCGTTCCTTCTGCTTATGCTGCTGTTGCAGTTCTCCCGCCCTCAGTCCCGATCCTGTACGGAAGAGAGCCTGGCCTGGGGGCTGCCTATACCACTAAGTGTTATTGGGTTGCTTTAGCTTCTGTTTCACAGTCAACAGGGGTGCAGAATGGCACCATCTCTGTATGTCGGGGACGTATTTGATGCCTGGGTTAAGAGCTGACTTCCCTAGGAAGCAGTTATGATAACTTCCTTCCCAATATCAGAACAGGTGAGCCAGGTGGGCTGTTGGGCCAACTGGCATTTTTCTCCGATGTTGAACCTGCTGGGCTTTGGCAGGGGCAGAGGGGTGGCGGTGGGCTTGCATTTCTTCAAACCATGCCCTGCTCTTCTGTTCTTAGTAACAGCCTGATCTGCAGGGAGCTGCTGCTTTCCATGATTTTAAAGTTGGACCTGCAAATCAAGCTGCTCTTAAAAAGATGCAGGCAAGGAATGTCGTGTTTCTGGTGAGCTAGCGACCCCCCAAAGTGGTGGCGAGACTGATTTTTGGGGGGTGGGGGGTGATAAATCAGGTTGGTGGTTATTTGCACACAATCTCCTTCCTGCATTTTGGGGTGGGGTGGGGGGAGGAAATGTGCAATTGCCACATCGCACAAGATAATAAAAAGAGATTTGGAAGCAATGCGTGTCGGTTTGTTTTCTTCATTAATGTTAAATCGTTTTTGCGGCGCTTCCCCCGCGGAAGGCGATTACGTTATCACTTTTAACGCTTGAGGCTCCCGATGTAGTGTGTGGCGCAGCAGTTGCCAGCAGGTTGCCTGCAGCTTCCCAGGTTTCCACAGGCCTCTGCTGATGAAATTAGGTTTCAAAGCAGCATTGTCTGTAGTCAATCGAATCTTCGGCGGTGTGTAAGAATGGTGTCCGCAATAGTTTTTTCTGCCCATTAGTTCAAAAGCAACCCCTGCCAGTGATGCTGTCCACTGCAAGCAACGGCTTATAAATTACTAAAAATGAGAATTGTTCCAACAATTTTTTTGTCTTATTATTACAGGAACTTACATGATAAATAAATAACAGACTCTGGGAAATTTATAAGCCATTGCCTGCACGGTTGTCCTCTTCCTCCCCCCCCCCCCCAAACTCTTATTTGCAGTTCCTGAGTTTAGTGGAAGTGATGCTACCCTAAGGTAGCCTTCCTACCTTAGGAAGAAGGAAACATGGGAACCTGCCTTACACCTGGTCTATTTGTTCATCTAACTCAGCACAGTACTTTAATGGGCAGTGGGACGCGGGTGGCGCTGTGGTCTAAACCACTGGGCCTCTTGGGCTTGCCAATCAGAAGGTCGGCGGTTCGAATCCCCACGACGGGATGAGCTCTCTTACTCTCTCACAGCTCCTGTCAACCTAGCAATTCAAAAGCCCACCAGTGCAAGTAGATAAATAGGTTCCGCTGTGGCGGGAAGGTAAACAATGTTTCCATGCGCTCTGGTTTCCGTCAAGGTGTTTCATTGTGCCAGAAGCGGCTTAGTCATGCTGGGCACATCAACCAGAAAGCTATCTGTGGACAAACTCTGGCTCCCTCGGCCTGAAAGCGAGATGAGCGCTGCAACTACATTGTTTAGTCATTTAGTCGTGTCCGACTCTTTGTGACCCCATGGACCAGAGCACGCCAGCACTCCTGTCTTCCACTGCCTCCCACAGTTTGGTCAAACTCATGCTGGTAGCTTCGAGAACACTATCCAGCCATCTCGTCCTCTGTCGTCCCCTTCTCCTTGTGCCCTCCATCTTTCTCAGCATCAGGGTCTTTTCCAGGGAGTCTTTCTCTTCTCATGAGGTGGCCAAAGTATCAGCTTCAGGATCTGTCCTTCCAGTGAGCACTCAGGGCTGATTTCCTTCAGAACGGATAGGTTTAGAATCATAGAATCATAGAGTTGGAATAGACCACAAGGGCCATCGAGTCCAACCCCCTGCCAAGCAGGAAACACCATCAGAGCACTCCTGACATATGGTTGTCAAGCCTCTGCTTAAAGACCTCCAAAGAAGGAGACTCCACCACACTCCTTGGCAGCAAATTCCACTGTCGAACAGCTCTTGCTGTCAGGAAGTTCTTCCTAATGTTTAGGTGGTTCAGCTCTCACTTGCATACATCACTACTGGGAAAACCATAGCTTTAACTATACGGACAACCCCATAGTCGCCTTTGAATGGACTTAACCGTCAAGGGGTCCTTTACCTTTACCTTCTCCAAAGTGTCAGGCAGAGAGATGCTCTGCTGCCAAACTGAGGCCCCTGGACTGGATGCCACCATGGAAGGGAGAGTGTGTTCCTGCACTCAGGTCCTACTTGTGGGTTTCCCACAGACATGTGGTTGGCCATGGTGAACCCAGGATTCTGGAATAGGTGCCCACTTGATCTGGCAGGCTCTTAATTGTGTGCTTCAAAGCTGCCTGCCTGCCTGCAGCGAGGGGCTTGCTCCCCTTGTTGCATCAGAACCAAGACTTGGGCATCTGTATCTCTCTTGTGATGTCTCTGCTTTTTTTGAAAAAGCAGAGACATCTCCTTGCCAACAAAGGTCCGTATAGTTAAAGCTATGGTTTTCCCAGTAGTGATGTATGGAAGTGAGAGCTGGACCATCAAGAAGGCTGATCGCCAAAGAATGGATGCTTTTGAATTCTGGTGCTGGAGGAGACTCTTGAGAGTCCCATGGACTGCAAGAAGATCAAACCTCTCCATTCTGAAGGAAATCAGCCCTGAGTGCTCACTGGAAGGACAGATCCTGAAGCTGAGGCTCCAATACTTTGGCCACCTCATGAGAAGAGAAGACTCTCTGGAAAAGACCCTGATGTTGGGAAAGATTGAGGGCACAAGGAGAAGGGGACGACAGAGGACGAGATGGTTGGACAGTGTTCTCGAAGCTACCAGCATGAGTTTGACCGAACTGTGGGAGGCAGTGGAAGACAGGAGTGCCTGGTGTGTTCTGGTCCAGGGGGTCACAAAGACCCGGACACGACTAAACAACAACAATCTCTCCTGTATCTTCATTCCAAATACTGAAGGGGAACATTGCAAGCCGCATCATGTACTCCTGACGGTAGCTACATTTTTCCGGTGGCAAGTTTTCTCTTTGTGGAAGTCGGAACCACAGTCAACTGCACGAAAGCCAAGGGGCGCCTGCTGTCTCTGCGGGCTGCATTAGGCTCAAGGCGAGTTCAGGTATCCTGCAAATCCTGGCCTGCCCCGGCAAACTCTGAGAAGCTGCTCGTGCCTGGGCTGAATAGCTGCGTGGGTGCAGCTCCTGGGTGCTCGCCAGCCTCTGAACAAAGAAACGCAGGGCTTGAGGTACAAGGAAAAACAGACCTTAAGGGAACACGGTCTTCTGTCCTCTGTTGACTTGCTGCAGCTTGCTTCCCACTCTGCCCTTTTGGTACCTGGCAAGGTTGAAGCACCTGGCACACGACACACCCAAACGGCTGGGTGTGTAACAAGGGGAAGCTGTGTGCACAAAGGGAGAGGGAGGCTTGGCTGGGGAGGCACAGGCCCAACACTGCGGGGCTGCAGTTTTTATTTCCCATGAAATAAAAAATTAAGGTCATATATATATATATATATTATAAATGTTCATGGATTTGCCAGGCAAACACATACATAAATGTATAGGTCACATGTCTGAGGCAGCACAGGAGGGCAGTCCTGGAGCCATTTTGGCTCCCAAACTGACCAAATGTTTTCTCTGCAAGGTCAAGGAAAATGGAAAAGCCTCCCCATTGTCTTTTCCTTCACAAATCCTGTCTTAAGGGTATGTCTGTGTATGAATAGGGTGAGCCTGTGATCTGGCTCAGGAACTAAGTATTTGTCACTACAAAAGACCGGCCAGGCTCCCCAGGCAATCCAATCAAGTAAGCATTCACAGGTAACCTGCCACAGGAGATAAACAAGGCACTCAGATTTCTGCTGTAGACCGCCCTTTCTGTGATGTAGGTATGATGTGTCGGGGGGATGGTCTTGGACTCCAGGGTGGGCACAACTGGGTTCTGGGTCGTCGTCCTTTCCTGCATGTGAAGGGGGGCACCCTGTTGCAACAGTTCAATAAAGATCAGGCTTACAAGCTGCTTTGCTTCTCAATATTCTCTGGTTGGCCTCTGTTCTTTTCTCCGACCGATGGAGAACCTACAAAGGACTCTATAAGGGCTCTTGTGTCCCCCATAAGGGAATAAGGGCATATTTTTGTTTATTACTCCCAAGAGAAGAGCCTAGTTAAAGCAAAGGCAGACCTCTGTGCCAGAGCTTGGGAATGATAGGGAACTGCCTTATATTGTCAGCCTGTTGGGTCTATTTAGCTTAGTATTGTCTTCACGGACTGGCAGCAGCTCTGCAGGCAAGGCTCTCCCAACCCTATCTGGGGATACAGAGGATTGAACCTGCATGCAGAACAGTTGCTCTGAGCCATAGGCCTTCCCTTGTTGACAGCCAGACATCAAGAGTGCTGGGCTAGGGGGAATAATGGTTTGACATGATAAACTCCCTGTTTTGTACCCATTTCCTAGATTGTCTGTAGGGGATGATGAGAGCTGGAGTCCAATGGCATTGGGAGGACCATGCTATAAGCTACCCTGAGTGCCGTACAAAGCAAAACAAACACATTCTGGCAATGCATTTATTGTGCCTTTGGCAATTGGGTGACCGTCGCCCAGAAACGGGGCTTAGCTGTTGATTTGTGTTGAAATGCTCAGAAGAAGAACAAAAGCTCACATGGATAGTTTTACATAAACCATAAAACTGATGCAAAATCGGAGAACAATCACATAGGGTTTTGCCTCATTTAAGTGTGGCCCAATCCCATGCGTGTTTGCTCCGAATTATATCCCGCCCCCTGACAGCAAGAGGACTTATTCACAAGCTAAATTAATCCCCCAAACAGCGTTGTGTGGCTTTCCAAAAACAACATTCAGGAATTTATTGCCCTTCCTAGCAGTGACTCACTACAATTTGCCTTGTGTACAGCTGCAATGGGCATAAAGAATTTCACTGATTGAGCTGAAACTCGGCCCCTCTCATTTTAGAAATCTGGAGTCTCATGCAAATTCTGAAGACAAGAACAGCATCGCTGGATCAGGCCAGCGACCCATCTAGGGCAGTATCCTGTTCTCACAGTGGCCAACCAGAGGCCTGTGGAAAGCCTGCAAGCAGGACTCTGATGCAACAGCCCTTCCCCCTTCTGCAGTTTCCAGATACTGATATTCAGAAGCCTAACATCTCCCACTGCTAATGCAAAGCATAACCGTTGTGACTAGTAGCCATTGATAGCAAAAGATCCTCCATGAAATTCTCTAACCCTCCTTTAAAGCCATCCAAGAGGACTTGGGGGACGGGGCGGGCTGATGTGGGGGACTCCCTGGTCCTGAATGGAGTAACTGTGCCCCTGAAGGACCAGTTGCGCAGCCTGGGAGTCATTTTGGACTCACAGCTGTCCATGGAGGCACAGGTCAATTCTGTGTCCAGGGCAGCTGTCTACCAACTCCACCTGGTACACAGGCTGAGACCCTCCCTGCCTGCAGACTGTCTCGCCAGAGTGGTGCATGCTCTGGTTATCTCCCGCTTGGACTACTGCAATGTGCTCTCTGTGGGGATACCTTTGAAGGTGACCGGGAAACTGCAATTAATCCAGAATGCGGCAGCTAGACTGGTGACTGGGAGTGGCCGCCGGGACCACATAACACCTGTCTTGAAAGACCTACATTGGCTCCCAGTATGTTTCCGAGCACAATTCAAAGTGTTGGTGCTGACCTTTAAAGCCCTAAACGGCCTCAAAGGCCCAGTATACCTGAAGGAGCGTCTCCACCCCCATCGTTCTGCCCGGACGCTGAGGTCCAGTGCTAAGGGCCTTCTGGCGGTTCCCTCATTGCGAGAAGCAAAGCTACAGGGAACCAGGCAGAGGGCCTTCTCGGTAGTGGCGCCCGCCCTGAGGAATGCCCTCCCATCAGATGTCAAAGCGGTAAACAACCACCTGACATTCAGAAGACATCTTAAGGCAGCCCTGTTCAGGGAAGTTTTTAATGTGTGACATTTTAGTGTATTTTTGGTCTCTGTCGAAGCCGCCCAGAGTGGCTGGGGGCGGGGTACAAATAATAAATTATTATTATCCAGTTTGGCAGCCATCACTACCTCTTTAACTAGGCATGGAGAGACTTTTTTGTCTGTCCTTAGAATCATAGAATCATAGAGTTGGAATAGACCACAAGGGCCATCGAGTCCAACCCCCTGCCAAGCAGCTAGACTGGTGACTGGGAGTGGCCTTAATCTTAGGCCCATTCAGTGAAACTGGATCTTGCAAGGGTGATGGCAGCTGGCAGGCTGGAAGAGTGGAGGTTTGTAGCTTCAGTGTTTTGGGACACTGTCTTCTAAGGAAGCTTGAGGGCAAGGCTGCTGCTGCCCTCTTCTGGCCAAAACTTCACACAACCTAGCAAAAAGCTGGGCGACAGGTGAGGTAGAGACGCTATCTAGATCAGGGGCAGGCAACCTAAGGCCCGGGGGCTGGATGCGGCCCAATTCCCTTCTCAATCTGGCCCACAGACGGTCCGGGAATCAGCGTGTTTTTACATGAGTAGAATGTGTCCTTTTATTTAAAATGCATCTCTGGGTTATTTGTGGGGCATAGGAATTCGTTCCCCCCCCCCCAAAAAAATATAGTCCGGCCCCCCACATGGTCTGAGGGACGGTAGACCAGCCCATGGCTGAAAAAGGTTGCTGACCCCTGTTCTAGATCAGGCTTCCTCAACCTCGGTCCTCCAGATGTTTTGGACTACAATTCCCATCATCCCTGACCACTGGTCCTGCTAGCTAGGGATCATGGGAGTTGCAAGCCAGAAACATCTGGAGGGCCGAGGTTGAGGAAGGCAGTTCTAGGTCTACCCCCTAACGTTAACTCTGAGCTGTGACGTTTAGCTAAGGATTAGATCCCAGATTGCATTTGTAGAAATCTAGTCCTTGGCTGGAAAGGAACTGCAGCGCTCCCTGCCCATTTTCACTTCCAGCTCAGCGAAAACCCACTTCCTTTTCAGGCCCGTCTGTTTCCTGCAACAGCAATGATGTTTCCTTTCTCACCGGCTTGCTTCTTTCCTTACTGCTGCCTTCCATCTTCTCTGTACACAATTTATGTGGTAAATGCAAGCCACAGATACATTTGCTGAAAGGTAAACTGCCTCTGTATTAAAGGCCAGGCAGGAGCCAGGATTAAAAAACCCCACAACTCTAGGATTATTGAGAGAGGGTAAACTTCAGAGGCGGCAGTAATTGGGAGGGCAGATTATCAGCTGAAATCTCAGGTCCTGGAAAGCAGACATCCGCTTTTGTTTTTCCTGCGTCTGTGGTGCGAAGTGGGAGGGGGAACATCTATGTTGTCTACAGGGGACATTTAATTTCAAAATATCTCTTCCGCTTTCTGAAGAACACTAGGCGAGCATCATTAACATGAATAAACCAAAGGTCCACAAGGCATTGGAGTCTCGTGACGCCAGAATTACCGACACCCAAACGTGTGCAAAAAGAAAATTTGAAAGTGCAGGATTGTCAATACCATAAACTGGGTCTGTAATAGTTTCACTGCCATGGCCCTTCATCCAAGATACCCTGGGAAATCCACTTTGGGGCAGGTAATAATTCTACATTGGAGTTCTCTGTTCCCCTTCTGAATTCAAGTTACACGAAAGGAGATTTCAACTAAGCATCTGGAAGAACTTTCTGACAAGCTGTTCGACAGTATAACAGACTCCCACAAGAAGTGATGGACTCTTCTTCCTTGGAGGTTTTTAAGCAGAGGTTGGTTGGGCGGATAGATGCCTGTCACTGTGATTCCTGCATTGCATGGGTCATGGGTAGGCAAACTAAGGCCCGGGGCCTGGATCCGGCCCAATCGCCTTCTAAATCTGTCCCGCGGAGTGTCTGGGAATCAGCATTTTACATGAGTAGAATGTGCCCTTTTACTTAAAATGCATCTCTGTGTTATTTGTGGGGCGTAGGAATTCGTTCATTTTTATTTTTTTCCAAAATATAGTCCGGCCCCCCTCAAGGTCTAAGGGACAGTGGACTGGCCCCCAGCCGAAAAAGTTTGCTGACCCCTGGCCTAGATGATTCTCGGGGTCCCTTCGCACCCTACAATTATATGATTCCACCCTTTCAACCCCAATCCTCAGTGTTGTTTAGGGAAAAGGTGGAAGAGAAACAGAGGACATAAAGAGGGGCAGAGGCATTTTAAGAATTAAATCTGGGTGCCGTGGGTTCGGGTTGAAAGTGAGTTTGAAAATCTGAAGACTGGCTCTTTCATCTTCGGGGCAGTCAGGATACGGGCTCTTGATTTCATGCCAAAGGTCTGCAATTAGCTACAAAGCCTCTCCTCAAGTGACCCTGGAGATTGAAGGCTGCCAAGCTGTGCATGTGAACTTGTAAATTGTGCTTGTGACGATGCATTCACGGCTATAAGGAAACTGCTTGCAGGGAGGTGAAACAAGGTGACCATTGTCTGCACGACTTTTGGTACACTAGCACACAGCCGGAGAGGGACAATGAAACAGGCACCTTTGCACCCGTACTAAGTGAGACACCTGCCACAGACGCTGCGTGGCCCCAGACAAGCCCACGATTGCTATGGCTATGCTGTGGAAGAGTGGGCTGCGGTCACGTGGGCAGGTGGGGCAGAGAGCCCAAAAGTGTATACCTGAAGGAGCGTCTCCACCCCCATCGTTCTGCCCGGACGCTGAGGTCCAGTGCCGAGGGCCTTCTGGCGGTTCCCTCCCTGCGAGAAGCCAAGTTACAGGGAACCAGGCAGAGGGCCTTCTCGGTAGTGGCGCCCGCCCGGTGGAATGCCCTCCCATCAGATGTCAAAGCGATAAACAACTACCTGACATTCAGAAGACGTCTTAAAGCAGCCCTGTTCAGGGAAGTTTTTAATGTGTGACATTTTAGTGTATTTTTGGTCTTTGTGGAAGCCGACCAGAGTGGCTGGGGAAACCCAGCCAGATGGGAGGGGTACAAATAATAAATTATTATTATTATTATTATTATTATTATTATTATTATTATTATTACCTGACCACCTTCAAAACCGCTAGCCACCCTCCCCAGGCAGTTCAAGCGGGCTAAAACAAAAGCAAAAACACAATGGGATTCTTTATGTTATTTCTCCTTCCTTTAGAGTTTTCCTACATTTCTGGTATTTTCTTTGGCTTAAACCAACAACCCCTGAGGAGGGTTAAATTTTTTTTTAGTTTTTACAATGCAGTTAAATACAAGAAGCAAACCAACAGAAGCATTGCCAAGTTAAATGCGAGTGGCACAAGGTTTGTTTTCTTTTTAAAAATTTAATAACGCTGCAATCATAAAACGCAACCCCGAAGCGAAATTTATGCAACACCCTGCTCCCACCCACCCCAGCCCTGTCAACGACTTTCAGCGAGGGGAAGTGAGGTGTCTGCACAAATGACTGCAGAATGAGTCTTATTTCCTATAGGAGTGGGTGGGTTGCAACTCTGCCACCACCCACCCTGCCAGGCAAGGGTATACAGGCAACCCCCCCCCCCCATTTATGCACGCTCAATATATGTGTGATCACATATATGCGCTGAACGCAGAACTGACCTGAAAACGCCACAAAAACGTCGTGGAAAGGGGCAAGAAGAAAGGGGTACTTGCAGGCTTTTTCAATGTGTTTCGTGTCTTTCGCTCTATAGGATGCACTTTTCCCCCTCCAAAAATTAAGGGGAAATGTGTGTGCGTCCTATGGAGTGAATAAAGGCTCCTTGGCTTCAGCAAAAGCAACGCGAAGCCTCCAAAGCGCAGAGGGAGTGCTCCCTCCGCGCTCCGGAGGCTTCGCGTTGCTTTCGCTGAAGCCTGGAGAGCGAGAGGCGTCGGTGCATACCGACCCCTCTCGCTTTCCAGGCTTCAGGGATAGCCCCCCGAAGCCATCGGAGCTTAGCGCGAGTTCCCGCTGCGTTCTAGAGGCTTCAGGTTCCTTTCGCTGAAGCCGGGAGAGTCTTGCTCTCCCGGCTTCAGCAAAAGGAACCTGAAGCCTGAGGAGCGCAGCGGGAACTTGCGCTGCGCTCGGAAGGCTTCAGGGATAGCCGCGCACAGCCCCTCTGTCAGGGAGAGGTTGCACGCAGCTAAAGAGGAAGCCAAAACAGCGAGCGGGATCCATCCCGCTCGCTGTCTTGGCTTGTGCCATAGCCGCATGCAACCCCTCTGGCAGGGAGAGGCTGCGCGCAGCCTATACGCTGCTCTTTGGGGCTGGGGGGGGGAAAAAGATTTTTTTCCTTGATTTCCCCTCTAAAAGCTAGGTGCGCCCTATGGAGCGAAAAATACGGTACGTGATTTCACTTATTAAAGGCGCGACACCTCAGAACGTAACCCCCACGTAAATGGAGAGTTGCCTTTATGTCTTTGCAACGGCGCCTTGTCTCTAGATTATCTGGCCGCCATTGAAGGCCTGGCAAACCCCATCACCAGAGGCCCTTTAGAAAGCTCCGAAGATGCATCTAGGAGCATAACGAAGATGCCTTATCAGACGACTGGTCCATGTAGCTCAGCCTTGTCCACACTGACTGGCAGCAGCAGGTCTTCTGGGTTTCAGGCAGGGGTCTGAACATGGGACCTTCTGCATGCAAGGCAAGTGCTCTCCCACTAGGCCACGGCCCATCCTCCTTTCCTTGGCCTTCTCTTGAGGGGTTCTTAGCGGACGGAAGGATTTAGCCATATCTTGTCGCCAGATTTTAACATTTGGAGGCCGGTATTTTATAGTGCTTTTATTTATTACAGTGGTTCTGCTCCTTTCTCCTGGGCCGTGTCCAGAAAGTGGTGTTGGGGGATGAGTGTTCAAACCCCATGGCTCTCACTTGTGGATGCCTCAGGGTTCTGTCCTCTCCCCCATGCTTTTTAATATCTATATGAAGCCGCTGGGAGAGATCATCAGGGGGTTTGGGCTGGGTGTCCATCAATATGCAGATTATACCCAGCTCTACCTCTCTTTCAAATCAGAACCAGTGAAGGCGGTGAAGGTCCTGAGTGAGTGCCTGGAGATGGTTGGAGGATGGATGGTGGCTAACAGATTGAGGTTGAATCCTGACAAGACAGAAGGACTGTTTTGGGGGACAGGGGGCGGGCGGGTGTGGGGGACTCCCTGGTCCTGAATGGGGTAACTGTGCCCCTGAAGGACTAGGTGTGCAGCCTGGGAGTCATTTTGGACTCACAGCTGTCCATGGAGGTGCAGGTCCATTCTGTGTCCAGGGCAGCTGTCTGCCAGCTCCATCTAGTACGCAGGCTGAGATCCTACCTACCTGCGGACTGTCTTGTCAGAGTGGTGCATGCTCTGGTTATCTCCTGCTTGGACTACTGCAATGCACTCTACGTGGGGCTACCTTTGAAGGTGACCCAGAAACTACAACTAATCCAGAATGCGGCAGCTAGACTGGTGACTGGGAGTGGCCGCCAGGACCATATAACACCAGTCCAGCGAGATCTGCATTGGCTCCCAGTATGTTTCCGAGCACAATTCAAAGTGTTGGTGCTGACTTTTAAAGCCCTAAACGGCCTCTGTCCTGTATACCTGAAGGAACGTCTCCACCCCCATCGTTCTGCCCGGACACTCAGATCCAGCGCCGACAGCCTTCTAGCAGTTCCCTCATTGCGAGAAGTGAGGTTACAGGGAACCAGGCAGAGGGCCTTCTTGGTAGTGGTGCCCGTCCTGTCGAACGCCCTCCCATCCGATGCCAAGGAAATAAGCAGGTATCCTATTTTTAAAAAAACATCTGAAGGCAGTCTTGTTTAGGGAAGTTTTTAATATTTAATGCTGTTTTGTTTTTGACACTCGATTGGGAGCCGCCCAGAGTGGCTGGGGAAACTCAGCCAGATGGGCGGGGTATAAATAATAAATTATTATTATTATTAAGTATGTTTTGCTGTGTTCTGTTTTGTAAGCTGCTCTGAGGTGGCTTTTCCTCTTCAAGGCGGTTTAAACGTATGTTAGATAAAATCCAATTAATCCATCCAATAAATGATCAGTTTGCAGCAGCAGAACCAAGCAGTGGGAAAAGAGGGATAGCGCCCCACCCAGTTCTGAATTCTACAAGGCAAGATCCTCGCATCTATGCTGCATTTGTCTCCTTGCTGCATTTGCACCAATGGCATCTCTGCAGGAAGGCTGCCAGAGCGCGGCTGCAATCCTCAGCTTACCTCCTTTGGGGTACACCCCGCTGACTTCACTTGAGCATTCAAAACAGTGTGATCTAGTCCCCGACATCCTGTTTGAAATAAAAGTCTACTGGTCCCCCTCAAAACCTGACCCCCTCGTGCTACAGCCAGCCCAGCTTCAGTGAGGAACAGCAGCTGCAGTGAGACAGGCGCTTCCTGCATTCCAATCTACCAGTAAATGGGCAGAAGATGAGAACTTCGAATTTGCAATTCATGACTCTGTGAATGCTTTCTGTCTGACTTCAAAGGGTGTATCACACCAGCAGTGCTAATTCTTTTCCCTTCCTGAAGCCCTGGCCATTTATTTTCTACCTGCTTTCTGCCTGCTTCCCAGAGGGATATTGATGGCCTTGGCCACTGTGGTACAAATAGGATGCAGGGCTCTTCATATACAGTGGTACCTCGGGTTAAGAACTTAATTTGTTCCAGAGGTCCGTTCTTAACCTGAAACTGTTCTTAACCTGAGGTACCAGTTTAGCTAATGGGGCCTCCCGCTCCCGCCGAGATTTCTGTTCTCATCCTGAAGCAAAGTTCTTAACCCAAGGTAGTATTTCTGGGTTAGTGGAGTCTGTAACCTGAAGTGTCTGTAACCTGAAGCATATGTAACTCGAGGTACCACTGTACTCATAGGAGCTGCCTGTCCGATTCTCAGCATCTGACTTTCTCCTGTAGAACCTGCTGCTAATGCTGTTGGTATGATCTCCTTATCAAATTCTTCCTGGACAGTTTTGAGGAAGCAGGACGTTGAATCCTAAGCAGTCTCATTTTTCAGTCACGAAATAACTGACCGCACTGAATTTGCTAGTCCTTGAGGTGCCACAAGACTCATTGGGTTTTTTGCAGCAACAGTCTAACACAGCTACCTCTCTGGAAAATGACTGCTTTGTGAACGCCACTGCAGCTGCTTGCTCTGTTGCGTGACTCTTGCTGAAACAAGCAGCTGTCGACAGCGGGGGGGGGGGATTTTTCCTCCTGGGGTGACGTATTTTGAAAGGCAACGCTGCAACTCACTGCAGCAATGGTCCTCCCTAGCCTTTCCGTTTTCAAAGGGTTCTGTTTGCTATGGCTCAGCAAAATGAAACCTTCAAGCACCAAGGCAGTCTACCTCTGAGTACCTGCTGCTGGGAACCAACAACAGCAAAGAGCCATTACCTTCATGCCCTGACTGTGACCTTCCCAGACGCACCTGTCTGGCTGCCATCGGAAACAGAATGCTGGACTAGATAGGGCTTTGAACTGATCCAGAAAGGCAGAATGTACATTCAGTGCTGCTACCGTGAAACAATTCACTGTTGCAAACATCTCCTCCAGTATGGACAAGACACCGAGGTACCTGTAACGGGCGGGTAAATCACCTGACTGCATAATCATTTGCATGGCATCAAGAGTTCAAGGAAGGAAAGCTCTCAGCTCCGAGATACTCGAGAACCTCTCCTTTTAAGGCTTGGGCCTTCACGAGGGCTCTTTCACTTTCCCTTCTCCATGCTCTTCACAGCTGGGTTTGGATATTCTGGGTTTTCAACCACCCCTTCTCCAAACTTCAGCTCCAGGAAGCTCCAGTAATCATTGGGCGCCATAGCTAGGAAGCCGGCAAACGGGATGGGAACCAAGGGCTTCAGGAAATGCTCCGGGAACTCAATGTCCTGCCGGTGGTCCATCCACGTGTCCTTGGTCATCACGCCGTTCTTGGGGTAGAAGGGCCACAGGTCAACGTGCAAGTGGTTGCGCTCACTGTACTGCACCCGGTAGAAGTCCCCCTCGATGGCTTTCTCCCAGACAAAGCCCTTCTCGTCCACGATGGTGCCGGAATCTGCGCTCCGGAGCAGCTCGCAGTTGGGGATGTCTTCCAGGTAGACGCCCAGATCCACGTCGTAATCCCACGGGATGATGTCTTGGTGGCGGGCGGCTCCGAGGAGCGTCCCCCCTTCCAGCCAGTAGCGCACTCCGGACGCCTCCAGGATGCCGATGACGTACTTGGCCGTCTCCCTCAGGGCTCGGAGGCAGCAAGGCGGCGTCCACCGGTTCTGGTAGAGGTATTCCGGCGTGTCATCGCGGATGGTGCCGAAGCAGCGGGGCGTCTCCTTGCTGCAGCCAAACCACTGCTCCTTGCCGTCCTCCAGGACGACCCGCTTGATGCCAAAGTCGCGGAAGAGCTGCAGGCGGTTGGCCTTGGCCAGGTTGTCGGCCTTCCACTGGTTGTGGGAGGAGGTGAGCAGAGGCTGGTGGAGCGCCGAGAAGGAAACGTCGAGCAGGCGGACAACCCATCCCCGCAGGGAGGCCTGGATGAAGAGCGAAGTCAGCAAGGGCTTGGCCAGGGGCATGGAGAGGTTGAAGAGGTCCCTGGTGCGCAGGAGGACAACGGCCTCGCCTTTCAAGGCCCCACACACCTTGGAGGAAGGCGGAGCTGCTGTGTAGTCGGCCGTCCATTCTTTAAGGTTCACCTTGAGGTTCAGGCACTGGAGGGGAGCTAGCGACTGCACTGGAGCTGCCACCATCTGCACCTGAGCTTGGCTGGCCTTAAACTCCTCCAGCATTCGCTCCAGCTGGGATGCGGAATCCACCCTCACCCCATCCGGCACCAGCGCCACGTATTCCGTCTTCACGTAGGTCTCGGGCCTGGAGACGTGGGCAGGCTGGTCAGGGGACGGCTTGAGAACAACGACCTGGATGTTAGGAGTGCCAGGGAGAACCATAGGAGGATAAGGCAATCGGTCTGCCGCCACCACAACGGGCAGCTCGGGTTTGTGCTTCACGAAGAGACGCACCACGTCGGGGACGTAGTTTTCAAAGTCTTCAAACTCCCTGATGAGGACGGTCACACCTGGCCTCAGCAAGCCACGGGGCTGGTGGGCACTGGGATGCGGGTGGTCCCTGTGGCGGTGCAAGACACGCTGCTGCAGCCTCGAGATGTAGAAAAGGATCAGTAGGTTTATGGTGATGGCAACAGCAAGCACGCCTTGGCAGAAGGTGATGCGCATCTTGCGAGCGCAGGGCAAGTTTGGAAGAGCTCTCGTCTCTGGCCGACGGAGTGTCTCGCAGTTCCAGATTCATCCATCCAAATTTAGTTCACCTGGAAACCAGGGAGAAGAAATAATCAAAAGATCGTACATTTAGGAAATACCATTTTACCATCAGCTATAGTGCTCTGGTCCATGGGGTCACGAAAAGTCGGACATGACTAAACAAATAGATTACTCCAAACTTCTGAGACCAAAAGCAAACTTTTTACCTAAAATGATTTCCTTTTAGAGGGTCTTACTGTCTTCCCGCAGAGAAACCCACCTCTATGTTTCTGCAAGGGTCATGGCACTGGGGCGCATGTCAAGATGGAGACACGTTTAGGGAAGGCTGTTCTGAGAGCAAGTCATTCTGTGGTTCCTCCTTATGAGGCATGACCAATGATCCAATTGCACCTGGTGCATAGCTGAAACAGAATTCTTCTGCACCGTAGAACAAAAAATGTTTGGTAGGAGGCCAGTTAAGAACAACAATTCATGCAGAGAAGCAACGGGCAGCCAACTCTGTGGGTACACAGCACCCTTTCATTACTGAATTATTTAGTTCTCTCTCTCTCTCTCTCTCTCTCTCACACACACACACACACACACACACACACACACACTGTTGCGCCCCAGAATGCAGCGCTCTAGGCAAACCAGACTGTGGCGTGCCACCACCACAAAGAAGAAGTGTTCTTGAATGAAGGATGGGGAACCTGTGGAGCCATTTTATCCAGAAAAACGTAAGAACAACAGAGGACCCTGCTGAATTAGGCCACCATAGTCCAACATTCTGTTCTCACACAGGCCAGCCAGATGCCTATGGGAAGCACATAAGCAGGACCCAAGAATAAAAGCACTCTCCTCTCGTGATGTTTCCAGAAGCATGCTGCCTCCAACAACAGAACATAGCCATTCATAGGAGACAACTTCAGTAGCAGAGCCCATGCTCTGGAAGTCCGAGATTCAAACCCTGGCAACTCCAGTGTGGGAGTTGCCCGAGACTTTGGATTGTTTCTGCTGGCCAGAGCATGCAGCGCTTATCTGGACTCTGGTTTCATACAGTGGTACCTCGGGTTAAGAACTTACCGTATTTTTCGCTCTATAACACGCACCCAACCATAACACGCACATAGTCTTTAGAGGAGGAAAACAAGAAAAAAAATATTCTAAACGAAACAGTGGGTGTATGATTTTTGTGGTTCATGCTGTGGCCACAGACATGTGATCTGACAGTGAGTTTGGGGTAGCCCAATACAAAAATCCTGAGGATCCATGCTTTGTAACCACGTTTTTGCACCACTGCGGCCCCAGGCAACAGTGGGTGCGTGATTTTTTTGGTGCAAGCTGTAGCCATGGACATGCTATGTGATCTGATGGTGAATTTGGGGTGACCCAGTGCAAAAATCCTGAGGATTCATGTGGATCCGTGCTTTGTAACCAGGCTCTCTGTCCCTCTCTTCTCCCCACTCAGTGGCTCTTCTCCCGCTTTGCTGTTTCAAAGCAAGCCACGGAGGACGGAAGGAAGGGGAACCATGGATCCTCTGCTCACGACTGCAGCAGATCCCCCCGCCATCCGTAGGCATTCGCTCCATAACACGCACAGACACTTCCCCTTACTTTCTAGGAGGAAAAAAGTGAGTGTTATGGAGCAAAAAATACGGTATTTCATTTGGGAGGTGTGTTCTTAACCTGTAGAACCACTTTAGCTAATGGGGCCTCCCACTGCCGCTGCACGATTTCTGTTCTCATCCTGAAGCAAAGTTCTTAACCCTAGGTAATATTTCTGGGTTAGTGGAGTCTGTAACCTGAAGTGTGTGTAACCTGAAGCATATGTAACCCGAGGTACCACTGTATATGGATTCAAGTGACCTGGCATGAGATGGAACACATTCAGATCTCATGGATGAGGGCTGGTGAATTCCACAGCCAGTCTTTGCAAATGAATTGCAAGCTGCCCTTCCATAAGAACTGCAAAATGCCAGAAGTAGTATTCACAAGCCGGGTAAATGGCGAGGTGTGTTGGGAACAGCGCCGCCTGGAGAACGGTAGCGCCGCCAGAAAATGCCAACATGCTTTCAGGCGTGTGCAAGCATCAAGGCTCGTGCTGGGCGTGCTGGGCATTAACCACCAGCAGCAGGGAAGCCAACAAAAGAGTAGCGCTAATGAGTGCAACCCCTCAACATATGTCTTTTTTATTTATTTTTAAACCCACTAATCTTCCCGGCGTGGCAGATGGGCCAGGAGAACAGGAGGGGGCTGCCTTATTTAATCTTATTTACATCAAGCTTGCTCATTTCCCTGGAGGGATCAAGGCTTGTGTTTGTAAAGGGACAATCCTTGCTCTGTAACCCTCCTCCCTCTGTAGACCAATGAAGGAGTGGGGGGGTGGGCTAGGACAAGAAAGCTTCCTTTGGGGGAAGGCCGCTTACTCAGGAGGAGAAAAAACACAAACAAAAAAGATCATGTTTCTTTTCTATAACAGCAGAGTTAACACTCATCACCACCTTGCTATGCTGTGCAGAAGGGGGCTTGATTCTCAATGAATAGGGTGCAGGGAACAAATTTGGTCACTGGCCCAATGCTAACCCCAAGAGTATACCCCTTCACTTTCTCCCACATTGGTAAATGATTGCCATTTTATTTTATGTCCTCCAAGGAAATCAAGGGGCAGCAAACATGGTCCTTCCCATCCCCATTTTATCAAGCTCAGGTACTATTCCAGTGTACTGGAAGTGTGTAGTAACTATTTTTTAAAAAGACACACACCTATGAAATTCACATCAGGTTGCACCCTTAGCAAATTGTGGGGTCCCCAGAATAATAGGATCCCCCCACTTGCTTGAGCCCAGCTCCTGTTTTCCATGCAAAGACAGGCAAAGCAGGAAGATAATGTCTCTGAGTATGTGCAGAGTGTCATCACACCCTACTCCCCCAGGCTTCTGGGAGTCGTTCAGGCACACTTGAGTCCCGATAGCTATCATTTTGAAAGCAAACATGGAAAGCATGGAGGGTTTATAGGCACTTTAAAGATGATTTGACAGCAGCCTTTTTCACAAACCATTCTTTAAGAAGGGAACGGGACTTGCAGCACTCATCAATTCACACAGAATTGCAGAGTTGGAAGGGAACCCAAGGGTCATCTAGCCCAACCCTCTGCAAGGCAGGAATCTCAACGAAAGCACCACTTCTGAAGGACGGCTGTTGTCATGTTATGGTGGTGCTGGTGGCGAGTCTAATCGTTGTCACAATGCAATGGAGACCAGAGAGGAAGGGGCAGGAATATGCAATGAATTCAGCCTGAGGGAGCAGGAGACCTTTGGGGCATGTCCCTGCCCTCTTCTAGTCTGCAAAGCACTGTGCGCATGGATGTTGCTTTAAAAGATAACAATAACAAATGGCAATGATGATATTTAATACAGTGGCAACAGCAGAAATAACCACCCCCGGCCACAGGCCCTCCTGAGAGGACACCTTGGCTGAACTTGCACGCCTTCCTCACTCCCCTAACTCCCTTGACAACCCCCTGCTTATTTATTACATTGCTTATTTATTGCAACTGCACCCCAGCTTTCCTCCAAGGTGCTCCCAGTCCTCCTCCTCCCCGTTTCATCCGCACAAGAACCCTGCGAGGTAGGCTGAGAGGGGCACCCCCTCAGTCGCCAGGCCTCTCCCAGGGAACCCTGGTCTCCCAAGCCGCAGCCCGGGTCCTCTAACCACTACACCACACCGTCCCTCTTCTACTTTTCCCTTCACAATCACCCCCCGCACCCCAAATAGGCTTCTGCGTGCCCCCAATGCAATCCCACTCAGGTCCGTCACGTCCTTTTAAATTTAATTTCACTTCATGGGGCGGGGGGGGGGGGGGAGTGTATGGTGCCACCCTGTCTATCCTCCCGAGGAGGAGGAGGAGGGATGACGGCAGCAGCCGGTTGCTAAGGTGCTGGCGGTGGGCGCCCTGCTCGGGGGCGACTTTTCCCGAAGGCCCCGAGGTAGCAGGCCGCGTTGCCATGGTGACCTCGCCCGCTCTCTTTCGAACGGGCGGGCGGTTAGATTCGGGGCCCTGCGCGCGGACGTTGCACGAGGGTGGGGAGCAGCCTGCGCGCGCTCCCCCCACCCTACTCCGGTTACCACGGCAACGCCCCCCCCCCCAATTCTGCGAGAGGAGCAGGAACAGGAGGCGGCGGAGATCAGAGAGAGTGGGGATGCGGCCCACCCCTCCAGTCACCATGGAAACGCCTCCCCTCCCTTCTCTCCCTCCGGCTTCACACTCTTCTGCGGCGTAGTTGCCGCGAGCGCCTCCCGAGCCGACCTAGGCCGCATTTCCTGGCCGGCTCCCTATTTGGCAGGAAGTGGCCCCCGCTCCTCCCTCCCGCACGTCCTCTCTGTCCCCCGCTCTCGCTCTCCTCCTCCGCCTCCTCCCCTCGCAGACCGGGACCCGCTTCCCGCCGCCCGCCCTCCTCCTCCCTCCCCCCGCGCGCGGCGGGCTCACTATGTGGCAGCAGCAGCAACAGCCGCCGCCGCCGCCACCTCCGCCGCCGCCGCCCTCCTCCTCCTCGTCGTCGTCGGCGTGCTCCTCCTCCTCCTCCTCCCCGTCGCCGCCGCCTCCTCAGCCGCAGCCGGCCGGATCCCCGATGGAGGCCGAGCGGGTGGCGGCGCGGGCCCAGCAGCTGCACCAGCAGGCGCTGGCCGCGGCGGCGGGAGACCAGCCGCCTCAGCCGCCCCCTCCGCCGCCGCCTCAGCAAGGCACGGCGGCGGCGGCGGCCTCTCAGGGCGGCCCCGGCCGCGGCGAGCTGAGCCTGCCGGGCATCCTGCACTTCATCCAGCACGAGTGGGCGCGCTTCGAGGCCGAGAAGAGCCGCTGGGAGGCCGAGAGGGCCGAGCTGCAGGTGAGAGGGGCCGGCGGTTACCGGGAGCCGAGGGCGCGGGGGCGGCGGGGACAGCCAAGGGGTCGCCTCTTCTTTCCTCCTCCTCCTCCTCCCGCTGCTGCTGCTCCTGCCACTGCCGTCGCCATCTTGGTGGGAAATGGTGGCCGACGGGACTGGCGGGGGTGGGGGTGGGGGCAGGCGCGGCGCCCCCAAGCTCCGGGGGTCACGGCTGCGGCCACGAAACGGGGGAGTCCCTGCCAGAGGAAGGCACTCTTACCCCCCCCCCCATTGCATAGCCCCGCAAGGGGGCCTGGCAACACCGCCCCCAGCCCCCCCCCAGTGCCCTGCAACATTTCTCCGTTGAAAACAGGGGCGTCCCATCCCATCATAAATATATGTGACCCGCTAGCCCCAACATATATAGAAACACTGAACGTTTAAAAACTTCCCTGTACAGAACTGCCTTCAAATGTCTTCTGAAGGTTGCATAGTTACTAATAAAGGTTGCATACCCTCCAACATTTCTCCCATGAAAAGCGATGAAAAATGGGACATTCCGGGATCAAATCAGAAACTGGGGCAGCTTTTGTAATTCCAGGCCTGTCCCTGGAAATAGGGACACTTGGAGGGTCTGCGCCCCTCAGGAAGGGTGTAGGGATTATTCCCCTAGGTGGATTTGGGGATAACCCCCAAAGAGTGTTTTGGGTTCCTTTCGTGTAGCAGTTAAAATTATGGTTTGGCGGGGAGGGCAAGAGATACTTCCCCTCCTTCCAGAAGGTGTTCATTCTAAGCTTTCCCATCTAATCTCACTCTGGACACCTTCTCAAGTACTACTCAGTGGGGAAGACGGCTGCTTCCACTTCAAGGCCCAGGATGCCAAGGCGGAAGATGTGCTTAAATCAATGGGAACGAGAGACTGTAATTCCAGAAGGACTCTTGTCATCGGTTGCCCAGACAGTATTGAGCTAGATGGTCTGTGTCCGCTTCCTGTGCTCCTGAGGCCTTCCTTTCCATTCTTCAGTCCAACAGGAATATCCCTATGCAAATAGGATGCTTCCCCTACCATATTCTGTTAAAAAGGGAAATCTGAGGGGGCTGGATTCTGCCTCCCTCCCCCAATTTTGCCGCCCTTCTACAGATGCCGTATGTTGTGATGGTGGGCTGATTCCCACAGAAGAGGGCTCAGGAGCTGCTAGTTGTGGATTTTTTTGCATGTAGGAAGTGGACTTATACCATTGGGCCACCATTGGTCCACCCAGCTCAGGCAGTGGTCCTGCAGGGGTCTCTCCCTGCCTTACCTGGGGACACCAGGCATTGAACTTTCCATATGCAAAGCAGGTTCTCCCCTTCTGAACTATGGACTTAAACACACATCCTACGAGGTGAGGGCAGCAGGGAGAATATGTTCAGTGCTGTCTCAGCCACCGTCAATGATGCATAGTCAGTGGGGAAGATACGCATAGGGAGAGTGAGCCTCTGGGGATGGAGTCAGCGAACCCTCAAACCCAAAGCAATTTATGATTATGGTCGAGAATTCTGTTTGTCCCAAAGAACACGAGAGCAGTAGCATCCCCCACTGACTTCAGTGAAACTTGCTTCATTGTTTAGTGTTTAGAGAGATATTAATCACTTCAGGTCAGTGTTATCTGGCTGCCAGAGATTTAGCACAGGAAATGGGAAAAGGGAGATGTATGGCAAATCTCAGTCCAAATAACCCCTTATAGTGCAATGGGTGAAATCTATGAGAGCAGGGAGGCGCATTATTCTAAAGTTGTCTTGGGTGTTGAGTAGGTTTGAGGCTGGGTGTACTAAAGGGGGTGAATAGTTGGTCCCTTCCCCTTGTAGGGATGTGGAAAGAAATGAGTGACCTGGGCAATATATCCGCCTTACCTTAGAAAGGCAAAAGGTTGAAAGTAACTGATGTATTGCCAACTGTGAGTGGAAGCCTGTGAAAGGATTTCATCTCTACCTTCTGTGGTGACAGAGTGGGGGGTGAGTGGGTGGATATTGCTGCCACCTGTTCCATAGCAAATGGGGACATGGGGTGTATATGGGAAGAGGAAGGAGGAAGCTGACACCTATGGCTCCCAGGTGGTTGGGAAGCAGCTGTCCCTACTGCCATAGTAACTGGCACAAAGGGAGATGGAACAGCATATTGTATTTTAACATGGATGCAAAGGCAGTAGAGCAGGGGGCTGAACAGAGGTTGGGTTAAGAGATGGACAGTGTGCTCTTACTTACTTATTTATTTCCTTTACATCCTGCCGCCTTATCCCATAAGCTCAGGGTGCTTTATATGGTTCTCTTTCCCTCATTTAATCTGCACAACTGCCCTGCAAGATAGGTTAGATTGAGAGGTAGTGACTGGCTCCAAGGCCACCCAGTGAGCCAAGTGGGGATTTGAACCTTGGTCTCCTAGGTCCTAGTCCGACCCTCTTAAGAACTGCACCACACTGGCTATCTTTTGAAAGGGCTGTAGCCAGAAGTTACTGCTCATAGTATAAGTGCCCATCCTGCTTTTTCCCTCTGGTGAACCACTGTTTGTTTTGTGCTGAAAACCTGTTTGGCCAGTGGTAGCATGCAGCACCTGAAATCACAGTGTACGTCCCATGGGAAGCTCTGCCTCTCACAAATCATGTTTGGTTTTCTTAAAAACTGAATGGTTATCTGCCACCAGAATGATAAAAAGGTAAAGGTACCCCTGCCCGTACGGGCCAGTCTTGACAGACTCTAGGGTTGTGCGCCCTTCTCACTCAAGAGGCCGGGGGCCAGCGCTGTCCGCAGACACTTCCGGGTCACGTGGCCAGCGTGACAAAGCTGCATCTGGCGAGCCAGCGCAGCACACGGAACGCTGTTTACCTTCCCGCTAGTAAGCGGTCCCTATTTATCTACTTGCACCCGGGGGTGCTTTCGAACTGCTAGGTTGGCAGGCACTGGGACCGAATGACGGGAGCGCACCCCGCCGCGGGGATTCGAACCGGCGATCTTTTGATCGGCAAGCCCTAGGCGCTGAGGCTTTTACCCACAGCGCCACCCGCGTCCCCCACCAGAATGATAAGGGAGCGTAAATCGGAAGCAATTGTTCACTCTTAAAAACTGGCACTTGGGGCCATCTAGTAGAACCAATCGGCAATACAGTGGTGCCTCGCAAGACGAAAAGAATCCGTTCCACGATTCTCTTCGTCTAGCGGTTTTTTCGTCTTGCGAAGCAACCCTATTAGCGGATTAGCGCTATTAGCGGCTTAGCTGCTAAAAGGCTATTAGCGGCTTAGCGGCTTAGAAAAAGGGGGGGGAAGCGGGGGGGAAATCGCAAGACTAGCAAGACGTTT
The DNA here is from genome assembly GCF_964188315.1 of Podarcis muralis. NCBI lineage: Eukaryota > Metazoa > Chordata > Lepidosauria > Squamata > Lacertidae > Podarcis > Podarcis muralis. The sequence goes on from NC_135661.1 coordinate 83,974,132, forward strand.
CGTCTTGCGAAGCAAGCCCATAGGGAAATTCGTCTTGCGAAGCAACTCAGAAACGGAAAACCCTTTCGTCTAACGGGTTTTCCGTCTTGCGAGGCATTCGTCTTGCGGGGCACCACTGTATGTTGAAACACTGCGAAATGGAATTACCGTATTTTTCACTCTATAAGACGCACCAGACCACAAGACGCACCTAGTTTTTGGAGGAGGAAAACAAGAAAAAAATATTCTGAATCTCAGAAGCCAGAACAGCAAGAGGGATCGCTGTGCAGTGAAAGCAGCAATCCCTCTTGCTGTTCCGGCTTCTGGGATAGCTGCGCAGCCTGCATTCACTCCATAAGACGCACAAACATTTCCCCTTACTTTTTAGGAGGGAAAAAGTGAATCTTATAGAGCAAAAAATACGGTACATTCAGCTGACCGGCTGGCAGCCAGGATCCCAGTGCACATACCCCCTTGGCTATGCTGCTCAGCCTAACCTACTTCGCAGGATTGGCGTGAGGATAAAACTAGGAGGGAAGAGCCACACATGCTACCTTGAGCTCCTTGGAGGAAAGGCAGAATAGAGATGTAATCATAATAAAGGTAAAAGGTAAAGGTACCCCTGCCCGTACGGCCCAGTCTTGACAGACTCTAGGGTTGTGCGCCCATCTCACTCTAGAGGCCGGGGGCCAGCGCTGTCCGGAGACACTTCCGGGTCACGTGGCCAGCGTGACATCGCTGCTCTGGCGAGCCAGAGCCGCACACAGAAACGCTGTTTACCTTCCCGCTAGTAAGCGGTCCCTATTTATCTACTTGCACCCGGGGGTGCTTTCGAACTGCTAGGTTGGCAGGCGCTGGGACTGAGCGACGGGAGCGCACCCCGCCGCAGGGATTCGAACCGCCGACCTTTCGATCGGCAAGCCCTAGGCGCTGAGGCTTTTACCCACAGTGCCACCCGTGTCCCTGTAATCATAATAGGCAGCTTTAAAGATAGATTAGGCATGTTCACAGAGAGATTTAGGTGGCTAGCCATAATTAGCTTAAAATGGTATTCAGAGGCAGTAAACAGCTGATTTGTAAATGCTGGAGACAAAAGGCAAGAGCCACCCACTGTTGCTCGTTTGTGAGCTTCCCTGGGGTGCACGCAGCTGATCCTGTCAAGGACAAATTTCAGATAATCTGTTCAACAAGAACTGATTCCGTGCGGTTGGGAATTGTGTTAAGGGAAGCTGTTTAAAGTCAGTATGCGACTGTCCTACCAGTGGGGACATTTGACAGTCTTAATATCGCACCTGAGAAACGGAGGCTGAGGATGAGAAATGGACCTTGAGTGAATCGAAGTGTTTTTGCTTCCCATGATGAACACGGTCTCCTCCTGTCTTGCTGCTACCTCTCATCAAACAGGTTTTGCAGGTTTTGGGAACAATACGAAAACTTGCAAAATCTGTTTACCTGCGGGGAAAGTGGGACGAGTTGTGTGTACTGTGGGCAGCGACCAAACCCACTTGAAGTCCTAGTGTTAGGAAAACAGCAGAGAAATGGAAATACTAAAGAGAATCTCCCTTTCAAGCCATCTTCAATTCTGGAAAAGAGCATATTTTTTGTCTCCCATTTGAGGTGTTCTTATTACTGTAGTGGAAACTAGTTGCCCAGTCCAAGCAATATAGTACAGAAGCAAACTCCTGGGAATTTCAGCTGGATGTTTAATTACATACTTAGTGCAGTCCAGCTTTTTCAAAAGCGCTCTGTAAACATGAACTTGTTAAACCTGTGAGGTTGTGGCTGGATCTTCCTGCGGTGCTGTCAATCCATGTACTGATGGAGGCAAGTCAGTGAGCCTTTGACATGGCTTCGTATCATTGAAATGCCCCAATTTGCAACCCGTTACAATTTTCCTACCCTCTCATGACAGATGCCGCTGCTGTTCAGCTAAGACAGAATATCGAACCTGCTTATCGTACCGGGAGTGTGTCTCCTGCAGTTTACAAACCATGTCGCTTTTGCAGCCACATGCAGCTTATCGCGTCAACATTGTAAAGTTGTTATAGCAGTTAAACAGGGCAGCAAGGGCAGGACTTCCGCATATTATTTTGAATTCATGGCCTGCTGAGAGAAAACATGGAATAGGACAGAGTCACGTAGTTCCCAGTCTTTTCCACTTGGTCACTGTTGGGGATGAAGGGAGGATCGGGATTTGGTTTAATAAGGGAGCTGTCATATAAAATCCTGCCCCTCTTCACACTATCAACGCACAGCCCTTGTCCCTAGAGGGTTTTCCTCCCCTTTCTTTTGCCTTCTTATCTGTTTTGTTTCTCAAACCTCCCTGCAGCATGCAGCCCCTCCTGTTCATGGGCCCTTTGTAACCAGATGCCTTTTCCTGTTCCCTTCAAGCTGTTGCAATGACATTTATTAACCCTGTGACCTCAGAGCAGTTCAACCAATGAGACGAGGGAACTCAGCATCAGGGGAAGACTTATTTACATACATCAAGTCGTGTGTGTGTGTGTACTTCTGTTAATATTTTTTGATATGGGTTTTAGCAGGGGTCAGCAACCTTTTTCAGCCATGGGCCGGTCCACCGTCCCTCAGACCATGTGGTGGGCCGGACTATATTTTGGGGGGGGGGGGAATGAACAAATTCCTATGCCCCACAAATAACCCAGAGATGCATTTTAATAAAATGACACATTCTACTCATGTAAAAACACGCTGATTCCCGGACCATCCGTGGGCTGGATTGAGAAGGCAATTGGGCCGCATCCGGCCCACGGGCCTTAGGTTGCCTGCCCCTGGGTTTTAGCCTATAATGCCCTCATAATCCTGGGTTGGGCAGGAACGGGGTTGTTGTGTCCTGTCAGAATTCAGTGCCTCTGACTTCCGGTTCTTAACCCTCCAGGCGCAAGTGGCCTTTCTTCAGGGGGAAAGGAAGGGCCAAGAGAACCTCAAGACAGATCTTGTACGGAGGATAAAGATGCTGGAATACGCTTTGAAGCAGGAGAGGTGAGCCATGCCACACACCAGTGTGCCCCCCTTGTGGTGGCAGAGTGGGCACCTCTGGGTTGCTGCCGCTGCTGGGCTCTCATTTTGGGAGAGGGTGGAGTTTCCCTCATGGTGCAGTGGGGAGAGACAGTCTGGATTCTTCTTTCCGCTCCTGGTATCCTTGTGTGACAGTCGCCTCACTGTTGCATTCTGCACCCATCACCCACTATAAGGAAAATGACACGTGCTCATTTGCTCCCGGTGTTTTGCTCCTAAGGTTTCTTCTGCTTCTTCCAGGTCAAAGTACCACAAGCTGAAATTTGGCACTGAGCTGAACCAGGGGGAAAAGAAACCAGATATGTCAGAACCAGGTATTGTGCTCCCCGCCTCACCCTCGGATGTCTGGGCATCTGCTCACTTGCACCTGTGATGTTCCTTTATCCTTCGCTGAGCCACCTGCCAGGGCCTAAACAGGTGCTTCCACTGTTGTTCCCCTGGAATGGCAATGACATCCTCTCACAACGAGAGACGTCCAGGAACCTGCTCCTGCAGTTGTCTTCCGATGTGTCCACTGCTCTTTTAAGTTCAGGCGGCTGGTGAATGAGAGCAGGGCATTCCTACTTAAGTAGTATCTTACACAGACTCTCTCACCTTCCAGGCATTCCAGGCTATGTCCAGTGAAATCTTACTCTTCCAACTTTTGGAGCTTAGATTACTTCCATTGTTTGTTTGCTGTCTGGAAGTTGCCACAGGTGCCAAAACAAATGGAAGGGCAGCCCATAAGTATTTAAATAAATGTTGAGGCCGGTGCTTCGTTAGCAATTGACTCCCTTTTGCGTTGAGGGGAAGGAGGAAAAGGGCAGGAGGGTAGATTCATACTGAGGGTAGATTCATACTTTGCATACTGAAGTTCACTCCCTGGCTGTCCTCTCAGACTCTGTGCTTCGTGTGCACGGGTAAAGCTATCAATAAATAATGTAATTAAAGCATTTTCTAACCCTCTCTCTAGCCAAAGATAGTCCTACAGTGGCCTTCAGATCAGTTAAGAATACAAGACAATCCCTGCCTTCAGGCTTTCACTGCACAAAATGGCAAAGGGATTGGGAGGAGGAAAATAGTTATTGTTTAAAAGGCATAGCAGGTCTGGGAGAGAAAAACCTCCCTGAGACCCTGCCTGAATGGGGCAAAAGATCAGAGAACCTGGAAGAGGGGAGGAAATTTGCTCTCCTTGACCGCTGGTAGACTTTCCTAGTCCCGCTCTAGGCCGTCCATATGGTTTGAGTTTTTCGGGGGTTTTAAATAGCAAATTCTGGCCTTGCCATTTGCAAGGCTGAGAACATACTACAGAGGCCCGTTCGCAACGTGAAAAGAGCGCAACCCGCAGCGGCACGTCTGTGCACGCGCGGGTTGCAATTTGCTGCTCATGCGCATGGTGTCATTTTGCGCTTGTGCGCATGCGCGAGCAGCGAAACCCGGAAGTAACCTTTTCCGGAACTTCCGGGTCACCGCGGGACGTAACCTGAAAGAACGTAAAATGAAGCAAACGTAACGTGAGGTATGACTGTAGTTTCCTTGTCAGCTGCTGACGGAAAGCTTTTCTCCTTTTGCCCCTAGTCTCCAATGGGCCAGCGGAACCGATCTCATTGGAGAGCAACCAGTTCATGTGGAAGGAAGGGCGCCAACTCCTCCGCCAGTGAGTAGGGAGTAGGGCTGAGCTCCTGGGGGTGAGCGAAGAGGCCCTGCTCTGTTGGCAGCCTCCCTCTAAGGCAGGCTCGTCCCGGGGCCTGCCAAGTTGCTCAGCCCTATACTGAAGGCCCCTTTTGATCGGCCTCCCCAGGTACCTGGAGGAAGTGGGCTACACGGACACCATCCTAGACATGCGATCCAAGCGAGTCCGCTCTCTGCTCGGCCGCTGCTCCATGGAACTGAACGGTGCTGCTGAGCCCAGCGGCCTGGGGACTGGGCCTGCGCCGGGACCTGCTGGGCTGAATGGGGGCGAGTCCCTTCTCGTCAAGCAGATAGAGGAGCAGATCAAAAGGTACGTTATAAGTCACTTTGGCCATGGGGCAGCGAGGAAGAGAAGATTCTCCACGTTCCTTGCCGCACCCCCTGCACAGCAGAGGGCCACCTTGACCCGCTGTCAACCCTCTGGGAGCCACACGCCTAGAGTATGCATGGCCAATTGTAACTTTCCCCCCTTTATAATACAGTTTTTAGTGAGGGAGGGCTTTCACAAAAAACCTTCTGGCACACAGAGGATCTGTGGTCAGCGATTAATTTTTTTAAACGGCACATTTTTCAGGACCACAAAAAACCTTTTGACATTACAGCAGAGGAAATATAAGAGCAGTAAAAAAAAAAAAGTCAATGTTTTTTATTTTTCAAAAGAAGCAGCACATGGGGGACACACACACAAAAAACCTCTGTGATGCGGGGTGGATTTAGCCTTCAAATGAGCCACCCCTGCTGCACTGGGTGTGATTGTTCCATCTGGTGCACATTTTTTCTCTTCTCTTTGGCAAATGTCAAACGAACTGTGGTCCAAGCTCTGGAAGGGCAGGTACAGTCCTGCTGCAGGCCTTACTAGTGTCTTCTGTATTATATCGCAGCTCTGATTGCCAGCACAGGGTACATAGGACTTTCACCATAGAGCTGCAAGGAGGGGGTCGCACCCGTATCTACATTCATTGAGGGTCATGGCCAGTGTTCTTTTTTCACAGTTTGCATTTTTTTCACCAGATGTTCAGGCTCTGCATTACTCTAATATTTTCCTGCTTCCATGGTCTGTGGCTAGCAGTAGGGAATGAAACACCCATGGGATGTACAGAGGAGACCTTTCGAAGAGCAGGTGCCTTAAGGCCAGGGGATGAGACTGGGCTGGCAGAGGCCCCTGTACAGGACAAAGGGTGTAGTGCTGGTGCCTGTGGAAGGGACTTTTCAGTGGTGGCCCCACATCTGTATTCTTTTAAGGAAGCACGTGTAGATTCACCCTTTTTGCCAGGCTTTTGGATGAGGGAAATTTGTCAGACTGCATTTACTAACAGTTTGATGCAGCTGTTTCAATTCTGAGTTGTATTTGTGTCATGTTGTTGTTGTTGTTTGGTAGTTATGTTGTTCAATATGCCGTAAACCTCCCTGTGGCCTCTTGCACAGGTGGGAAATAAATAAAATAAAAATCCTGGTCAGGGAAGGTTGTGCATAGTCTTGCACTGTGGAGGTCCATAAAGTCACAAGTGACTGTGCTGATGGCTGTCAGTTGATCCAGGAATGGATCTACACAAATCAGATTAGAGGAGGGAGTGTGGGATCCCTCAGTGAATATATTTCCAGCCTGTTTTGGAGCTGAGTTCATATTCCCCATACAACAGTTTTCTGCTTCTTTTCTCCTGATAATGAGCATGCTTTTCTGTTTTCACGTGAGGCAACCCTAGACCCCAGTGTCTGTTGTTCTACCTTACCCTTCTTACTTGCAGGAATGCTGGGAAGGAGGCAAAGGACCGGACCGGCGGCTCCGTGATGGAGAAGATCCCCTTCTTGCAGGGCTGCGAGGAAGAAGACGACAGTGATGAGGAGAAGGACTTGGAAAGCCTGCCCCTGGAGACGCAGCGGCAACACAAGAAGCAGCGAGTAAAGGTATCCTCCCCGCCATGAACCTAGCAAAGAGGTGGAGGACTTAGTTTAGCACCATGGAGGCAAGGGGGCTGAGCTTAGGTTTCTTGAAGGGAATTGGTTTTTTTTAGCAATATGGAACCAGAGGGCAGGGAGTCAGAATCATAGAATTACAGAGTTTAGAGGGGCCCATCTTGTCTAACCCCCTGCAATGCAGGAATATGCACCTGTCCCATACGGGGATCGGACCTGCAACCTTAGTGTTATCAGCACCATGCTCTAACCAACTGAGCTATCTGCAGCTGCAAATATTTTATTTATTTATTAAGCTTCTTAGCTTAGTTCTCCAAGTGACTTTCAGCAAGTGTGTGTGTACATATGCACCCACACACCCACAGAGTATAAAAAAGGGGTGTCCTACAATGCCGCAATCTATTGTTTAATATAGCATTCATGGAAACAAACAAGCATTAACTATGCTCTAATAATAAACAGAGAATACTCCCACTCACTAATACCCCCCTTATAACCTAACCCCCACCCAGAAGTCTAGTATCAGGCCAGCTATTCCAAATCAGCATACTCCTCCAGGGATGGTCCGTCATCTCCTCTCCCTTTGTGAGAAGCAGGAGCAAGGCAAAACAGGCGTTTGGACTGTAGCTTCTATCCCCGGCTCTGCCAGATAAGCGAAATCCATTGGTTTTCCCCCTTTAGGCTTGTGGCTCCCATTCACAGTTGAGGTGGTTGCGTTGGCATTTTGCCACACTTTAAATACCATATTTTTCGCTCTATAGGACGTACCTGACCACGCACCTTGTTTTAGAGGGGGAGAACAAGAAAAAATAATTCTCCCCCTCTCTGCTCAGCGCCCCTTCAGCGAAGCGGCAGGAGAAACGGAGCCCCTTCCATTTCTCCTCCCGCTTCGCTGAAGGGGTGCTGCGCAGCTCTTCCTCTCTGCTGAAGCCAGGAGTCTTGCTCTTCCGGCTTCAGCAAAAGGAACCCGAAGCCTTTGGAGCGCAGCGCGAGGTCCCGCTGCGCTCCAAAGGCTTCAGGCGGCTATCCCTGAAGCCTGGAGAGCAAGTGGGGTTGGTGCTCTCCAGGCTTCAGCGAAAGCAATGCATAGCCTCCAGAGCGCGGAGGGAGCGCTCCCTCTGCGCTTTGGAGGCTTCGCGTTGCTTTTGCTGAAGCCAAGGAGCCTGCATTCGCTCCATAGGACGCACACACATTTCCCCTTAATTTTTGGAGGGGAAAAAGTGCGTCCTATAGAGCGAAAAATACGGTACTCTTTTGTTGTATTCAAGTTGAAAAAACAAAGCATAAATCTTCTCCTGCCAGTCTTTGCCCAGTGACATGCTCACAAAGGACTTGTAAGTCCACAGTGGTCTCAGGAATCTCTTCGTTAGGAACGGTGGGCCTGGGGTTTGGGCCTTTTCATGCTGTGCATTCCACCCAGCTACTGTACTGAGGACACAAAGGGACATGGATACCTACAAAACCCACCTGCAGTAGGCCATAAACTGCCCCGGTCATGCTCCTTAGTTTCAGGCGGGGAGGTTCTCTTGTCTGGTTGGTGCTTGCCCATGCAGATGTGGCCACAATGCACATCCAAGCTCTGATTTGCCCCGTCCCTCTCGGCAGCTCACCAACAAGCCCCTGATGCCAGAAGTGGAGGATGAAGACGACGACGAGGACTCCGAGGATGCACTGAGCGAGTTCGACTTCCTCGGCTCAGGGGAGAACGGCGAGGGGTCCGGGGACATGCGGCGAGCTGGAGATGGCAATGAACTTGGTAGTTACAGAGCTGCATCTAAGTTTCCCCCGCATCTCAAATGTCCCCTTGGCTACATGGGGGTTTCCTGATTAATTCCTCCTGATTGTGTCTCAGTCAGCTATTGGGGTAGGGATGGGGGGGGGAAAGGCCTGGGCACTTTTACCGCGATTGACCAAGGTTCAGCAGCTGGGTCATCGCCAGTTTACAGTGGCCAGAGGCTGGCTTGACCGTCCCCTCTCCAACTCCCCCCCCTTCCAGTGTGGTGAGAGCCAGTGTGGTGTAGTGGTTAAGAGCGGTAGTCTCGTAATCTGGGGAACCGGGTTCGCGTCTCCGCTCCTCCACCTGCAGCTGCTGGGTGACCTTGGGCCAGTCACACTTCTCTGAAGTCTCTCAGCCCCACTCACCTCACAGAGTGTTTGTTGTGGGGGAGGAAGGGAAAGGAGAATGTTAGCCGCTTTGAGACTCCTTAAGGGGAGTGAAAGGCGGGATATCAAATCCAAACTCTTCCTCTTCTGCAGAAAGCCGCCGGGTGAAGCTGCAGGGCATGCTAGCTGACCTCCAAGATGTGGATGGGCTTCCCCCGAAACCTTCCATGCCGGCAGCCATCTCCAGTCAAGCCAGATCTCACGAAGGTGCAAAGGCTTGGTTTGTCCCTTATGCCCGCCCCCTTTCCTTTTGGCTTTGTTTTTTGATTTTATTAAATTCGTCCAACATTATCACAACACCATGCAGGTCAAGAAATAACCCACCTCTAACCCAGAAGCTGGTGCTCGGGCAATGCATGCAAAATAACAACCAAACAAGTTATTATCCCAGGCTGCTATTTGTATGGAAAGGAACGAACATTTTAAGTTACCCAGTGAAAGTTTTCTAATGTGTGGGGAAGTCCTCTACTTTCAGTTTTAGCCTTGTGGGTAATAAAGTCATGCCATTCAGTCTGCTTCAAGCCTTGTGCCAATTTTATTTTAATTTCCCCACGAGCGCTGTTTGCCACACTTCCCTGTTGCCTTTTGTGTGGTCACATCCAAAACAACCTACACCCCACCCCGTTTCCTTTGTCCTGTGGCTGGCGCGTTGCCACACTCGTAAGCTTTCCTCTCCTCTCTCCTCCCCGGAACAGGTTCCCTGGGCTTCTCCTCGGATGTTTTTATAATGGACACCATTGGCGGAGGAGAGGTCAGCCTGGGAGACCTCGCGGACCTGACCGTCACCAACGACAATGAGCTAAGCTGCGATGTGAGTTGCGATGCGAGTTCCGAGACTTGGCAGTTTCCATTTCTGCCCCCTGCTGCCTCCTCAAGCCCTCTTCTGCTCCTCTGGCTACTGCCACAGGGGCAGCCTGAGCTGGGAAATACCGTATTTTTCGCTCTATAAGACGCACCAGACCACAAGACGCACCTAGTTTTTGGAGGAGGAAAACAAGAAAAAAAATATTCTGAATCTCAGAAGCCAGAACAGCAAGAGGGATCGCTGCGCAGTGAAAGCAGCAACCCCTCTTGCTGTTCTGGCTTCTGGGATAGCAGTGCAGCCTGCATTCGCTCCATAAGACGCACACACATTTCCCCTTACTTTCTAGGAGGGAAAAAGTGAGTCTTATAGAGCAAAAAATACGGTAATCTTCCATGAGTGGGAGGTGGTGAGGAAGCAGCTCTGTAGCAGCGGGAGAGGTTCGGGATGGGGAGGGGCACCTGGCTAAGCAGCCCCTCTATTCTTTCTCCTCCTCCTCTCCTCCACCCCTGCCTCAGCTCTCGGACAGCAAAGATGCCTTTAAGAAGACGTGGAACCCCAAGTTCACCCTACGGAGTCACTACGATGGCATCCGGGCCTTGGTCTTCCATCACTCCGAGTCCGCGCTGGTCACCGCCTCGGAGGACGGCACGCTGAAGCTGTGGAACCTACAGAAGACGGTGGCCGCCAAAAAGTGAGGACCTCCTGTCTTTAGAGATGGAAAAAAGCACACCAAGAACTCGGGCCAATATAAGTTTCCGTAGTGGGAGCGGTCCCCACTCGCAAATCAATAGCCAATTGTAACAAAAACTAACCCATTCAAAAGTATGTATTCTGACAAGGATTACAAACTCAAATAGAGATTACAAACTCTAACTCATAAGGATATGTATATCCAATTATGGATCAGAAACCAGTAAGTTCATGTTAGTCCATAGTCAGGTTCGACGTGAATGTCTTAGTTTCAGTCATTGAGCAGAAGTCAATTATGGATCAGAAACCATTGACTATTGATTTGCAAGTAGGGACCACTCCCACTATTGAAACTTATATTGGCCTGAGTTCTTGGTGTGCTTTTTTCTTGGTATATTTAATAACAAGAACTCCAACTTATTCAATGTCTTTAGAGCTGGAGCTAGCATAAAAATGGCTCCCTCCCTGGAGAAGGACAAGGTGGCTCACTATGCCTCCAATTGCCAGTTACTGAGGAGCAGCGGAAGGGAAGGGTCCTTGCCCTTGCAGGCTTCCTGTAGTCATCTGGTTGGTGACTGTGGGAAATGCCATGCTGGAGGAGGTCGCTCTGTGGTCCGACCCAGTAGGGCTTGCGTTACGAGGAAGAAACTGCTCTAGGCATTTCTGCGTGCCAGGTGGATGCCCGTTTTTCGTCTCCGCCTGCCATGGCTCCCAGTCAAGGAATGCTGAAGGGCTGTGGAGAGTTGCACAGTCTTGTAACCCTCCGTTCCCAGAGTTCTTGTGGGGATGGGGGAGAGATGGTTCCACAAAGTGGTTTAAACGTAGCGTCCCTGTGGGAGAGATGCAACTTCCAACTGTCTCCGAATCATTACAGTGGTAC